>NC_143588.1:15356896-16733146 GCF_048544385.1 Mastigoproctus giganteus | reverse complement strand
GTGACATTCCCTTCACGGCAGTCAATGCCAGGGGACAATTACGGTAGAGGCTGTGTTCTCGTGTGGGGTAGAATAATGAGCAACGGCTGCACCCCTCATGTTTTTGATAGGGGTATCGTAACTTGCTAGAGCTACCGAGAACAGATCCTCGAACCCTACGTGCAACTTTTTAGTGGTGCGGTTGGCCAAGATTTTCTTTTCATGCATTACAACGCCACTACACATAGAGCTCAAATGGTCGAGGAATATCTTAAAACTCAAGATATCGAACGACTGCAATGGCCAGCACGATAATTAAACTGAAATCCGATCGAACATGCGTAGGGCGCCCTTGGACGTCGCACTGCACGCCGACAGGCAGCTCCTCTGTCATTTAATGAACTAAGGTGTGAGCTAGTGAAAGAATGGGATTTGTTGCCACAGAATCTTAAACACCCTCATATCGAGGATAGTTCATCTCTGTCGGTCCTGTTTAGCATTTGAAGGGGATCATAAGCCGTACTGATGTCATGTGACCATATTTTCGAGCGTCTTGATTCGACTTCTGTAACGTGACCTTTTTGGTAATTCTTATACAATCCCTGTAAATGTCCCATATACCTGTCCGAAGTTTCTCGCTGTCTCCCCATTTCATCTTTATTCTATGGTACAGCACCAACCAAATGTTGTCCCGGTTCATCGCAAGCTCCACGAGTTACACCACGTTTTCTACGTGTTCTGTTAATTTTATCGAGTAGTGTATTTATTCAACTCGTTTTCATTTTGAGCAGCAATTTTTGGAAAACACCGATAACGTTGAAAGAATTTCCGTTCAGAGGAATAAATCAATTTCATTTCCCTTCAGGACATCCTTTTGATGAAATATGGGTTCTTTTAAATATTTATGAAATATAGCTATAAATAAATACATAGGCGTTGAAAGAACTCAATTTTCAGGGGAACTTAAATTTTCATTACCAATTTTAAGACACTGCAGCCTACGTTCCTAGTTAAATATTACAAAAATTTCAGAAAAACTCAAATTTCTGTAATAGTTTCATCTGAACATAAATACTATATAAGATTAAGATTCTAGAAACCGATTTCTTCCGGTTGAGACAATGGAAAAATTCCCCAAATCACTATTTCCCCCCTGCACTCCAATCCACAAGACCACCAATGACAGTTCAGCCATCGGCGTTTTCGATTGTACTAAGTAAAGGTAACAACCACTGGTATGTTCGCTTCGTATACAACAGACGCGCCAAAATGAAGAGAATTCATCTTTCTGCCTCTCCGGATAGAAAACAGAAGTGAAGATGGACTGCATATAGATAACCTTTAACTACGCCCTGTTCTTCTACAGCCCAACACAGCTTTTTTTTTACCATTTTAAGAAATAGCCAAAAAGAAAAATCCCAGTACACGGTGTACTTTATCGTAAATAAAATTTTCTTCCTTTGTTAATACTTCGTGTTTGTGTATTAATATATTCAGCGCAAAATTCTATTCTTCAGCTGTTTTGACGGTGTGCATCTGAAAGAATACGAAATACAGACTGTTTATTTGGTTTTATTGTCCAGGTGTGTTTTCGTTTTATTCATTCAATAAAAAAATAGTGCAGATGTTGCGCACAATTGAGAATGCCACGAAATACTGCATTATTCATTTATCCTCTTAAAAGAAACAACTTATCTGAATATCAGCCTTTTAATATCCTTTTAAATAAGCTAAAAAATTTTCTGAAGTCGTTGCAACTTAAATGCATTTTAACAACGTGAATTAGATATAAAATGAATCAAACCTAAAATAGAGTAAAAAATGTACTGAATGCAAATCAAATGTGATTCTTATTTGGTGCGAGTTCAATTATAATAAGCTACTCATCTTGGCTTTGCTGTATATTTTTTGAAAAATTGAAATGTCAGCAAATGGACAATAATATAGGTATGTTAATTGTCTTAGCAGTGAATCCACGCATTTGAGAAACGTCTTAAACGTTGGATGATCGTCCATTGAGAATATTAGCGTAACCAAC
The DNA here is from genome assembly GCF_048544385.1 of Mastigoproctus giganteus. Taxonomy (NCBI): domain Eukaryota; kingdom Metazoa; phylum Arthropoda; class Arachnida; order Uropygi; family Thelyphonidae; genus Mastigoproctus; species Mastigoproctus giganteus. Next base: position 16,731,129 of record NC_143588.1, on the reverse strand, counting down.
AATTGTGATAAAACATCTGTCAGTCTGGTGGCAAAAACTGGAACTATAACAAATTGCTTAATTATGTTTAACTTTATCGAAAACAGTGACTATTATAATTTTCTCTTTTGTGTTTCTTAGTTGACCTTAATGTTCAGAGCGAAACAAGCTTCATTTTAACACGGGTATTTCGCTATTTTATGGCATTTAAAGAACATTTATCTTCGTCTACATACTCCTGCAAATAATCTTAATTGAGAGAGGAAACTTTTTAAAACCCTAAACAAGGGAGCTCCTTTGGATAATATTTTCTCATTTAAAACAATTCAAAGGAGGAAGCATAAATCAATAAAATACAAGGGAACGTATTTGTGCTTTGGTGTATACCGAACAGGATCGAATTCAATTTCCTCTTAACGTACTTTGGTGTTCTATTTCACCCAGACGAATAAACGGACTTCTGGATTGCTAAAGAAAAGGAGATAAATTTACATCTGATAACTTAATAGAAATATTCTCGGTCCCTCTCTCACCAGCCCTTCCGTCCCTCTCGCTAACGGATAGCAACTTCTTAACCAACTGTGCATTTTGCATCGTGTTCCTATCTTCACCGAGAAATCAATTTAAAAAGTTGAAGTTTTAACAGTTAATAGCATACGAGTAAATTCAAAACAAATGTCTATAGCTTCCAATATGGTGAAATAACTTCAGTATTCTTCTGCAGTTTCGCTTTCCTGATTTATAGATGCAGTGATTGCTTGCTTTTAAAGATATTTTTATTCTACTGCATTCACTGTATACATTGAGATATACGTTGTTTTTTGGAATGGTAAACCCACAATCTTCAGTAAAAATATCACAATCTTCAAGAAAAGGAACAGTATGTTGTTACTGTTGAGAATGTTGCGAGTGGAGGGATATGCGTTGAGAAAAAGGAGAGCAAAATGTGTATGGCAAATCAAGTTTAATTAGAATTTAAGTCCAAGCTAGCATCGCAACTGGTTTCTCTAAACTTTTGCGATTGTTGGCTTATCCTCAGTTGTTCCCCCCAAGAGGTAGTTCGATAGAACTAAATTAAAAGGTATTTTCCTTTTGTGCAGAACTCTGTATTCAACTCATTCCCATTAATTAATTAGGTCCTTCTAATAATAGAGCAGTGATTCAAGCCCTAATTGTAAAGTTTTGATGTGTTCTTTCAAAATCAAACTTTGACATCTCGTACTAATTCAATGAAATTAACTTTTATTTCAATTAATGGACAATGCTAATTCGCAGTAATTGAGTTTAAGCGTTTCATTATTCTATACGATGTGTGTGAGGCTTCTGAAAAGATAAAACGGTGCTAAATGGGATTTAAAGAGCCTCAGAGACAGTTACTCCTAAAGACAGATGCCAAGTGAAATTCAGGGAAATGAAAAGTGGAGTATATTTAGAAATCTAACGTTCACAGACTAGACAATTCCGATTAAACCTTTAATTTGGCATTCAAGGATTCAGTTAATACAAATGAATTCAATTTTAGTCAAATGGTCCAAAATCACACTTGCACTTACCTGTGTACCCTTGTATCCAGCTTGTTATTATGTTATGCACAGATAGACATTGAAATTACTTTTAAAAACCACCACTGGGAAAATCGTGTTTACGCAACTATAAGGGATTCATTAGAGTTGCAAAAAGATGAAAAATTTTATTTATTTTTAATAATGCCAGGAGAATTGTAACTAAATCAAACGAATTTGAGATATTCATTATGCCAGTCAATGCTGATATACTGTAATAAGACTAACGGAGGCAACATGCCTTCCAAAGACAGGAGATAAATAATTTTCTTGTGGTGAGTATAGTATAGTTCTTAACAAAACGATCGAACTCGGATCATGTTCAGATGGACGTTGATCTGCGTAGTGCAAGATTACATGCGGTGATAGTCCAAGTATGACCAAACAATTCTGCTGAGTATGACAAAAAATCTCTATAGGCAGATTGAATGGGCAGTCAATTGTGATTGTCTCATTATGGGCGAATTCAACCTTCCTTCGTACAGATTGGAAATGGTGAAGGGGCCATAAGCCATGGGGAAAGCAGGTTTTTAAGCTATCTGGATGATTTTTATTTACTTCAACATGCAGGAACCAATAGCTGTCAATGCAGGAACCAATAGCTGTTAGTGACAGCAATATCATGAAACTGGTAGTATCCCAGGTGATTTCTGTGGTCAAAGGAATAGGGGAGAGCTTAAACTTCAAGAGAATGGTCTATAATTGATTGAGGTATTTCCTAGGCTCCATTAACTGGAGAGACAACTATAATCTGTTGAATTCGAGTTCATTATGGGAAGTATTGAAAGGAATTATCCTATCAATGTATTGGTCCTGGTGGAAAAGTTTCGGAAAAGAAAGGATGACCACAGAAGTTAAGGGTTTAATTGAGCAAAAGAAATAAGCGTCGATTAGAGACATTAATTTAATGAATATGTAAAGCGTATAGGTAATAAAACTATTGATGGGCGAAAGCCGAGTACGAGAAATCACTTAAAGTTCTTTTCGTACGTGAACATAAAAAAAAGAGAATGAATATGGTGGGTCTCTTACTTATTCGAACTGAAAAAGTGGATTTAAAAAAGTGCATTAGCCACTTAGCGCTTTCCCGACTGGAGAAGTGCTAACGTCCGCCTAATCCACAAAGGAGGTACCAAGGAAGTGATGGGCAACTAAAGCCCAGTGAGTTTGAAAAGGATTAGGAAAGATACTGTAAACTGGTGAATTATTATGCGATATAGGACCCAATAGAAATGGTATCCTTAATGGATCCTCAAGGGTAGCACAGTTGGTTGGATCACCATCCTCTCCACACCGGGAGTAAAAACCTGAGTTCGAGTCCTGTCGATAACGTAAGGAATTTTATGGGAGTTTTTCAAGACGTGGCAATTAATAGGTTTCAGGCGAGGGTTGCATGGTTTTTTCCTCCAGGGAACTCGGATTTTTCGTCCAGCAAAACAAAATCGGCCTCAGAGCACACGAAATTTACAGAGAGTATACACGGAGCAATATGGCCTTAGTCGCTGATGTTCCTAAAAAACCCTATTACTACCACTACCTTAATGGATCACAGGAGTTCCTGAAGGAGAAGTCTTACCTGATCAATCTAATTTATTACTAGGAGTTTGAAGAGTTTGTGGTCTGAGTATGAAAGTGTAGTGATACAGTGTTACAAATTTCTATACTTAATGCATAACACTTCAAATAGTAACTCACCAAGTTTTTTCATGCAGTTTCAATGAAGTCTTTTTTTAAATTACAGATCCCGAAGTCAACAAAGTTGTGTGAATAAAGAAATATGAACAAATTCAGTGACGTACAGTCATCCATTATTAGAGAAAAAAAGGGACTAACGCCGAAGGCAATTCATGAGGATATGCTTACAACATTGGGGAAGGATGGCCCTTCCTATTCCATGGTTAAGAAGTGGGCAGCAGAATTTAAACAAGGAAGGGAAACCTGGGAGATGACCCATGTTGAAATCTGCAACGTCCATCACCCAGAAATGGACAGTGTGCATGATTTGGGTAACAGTTTAGTATATTGCCGGCATTTCATCTCTATAGGAAGATTGCGAGACTGCATTTATAATGTGTTCAGGTCTGGAGATCACACGGGAAGAAAGACAACTTCTAGAAAAGGTTCACATAAGGGCAACTAGATTGGTAAAGGGTGCTAATCGATATCCATATGACGAACGGCTTAAAAAATGCGGGCTGCAAAACTTTTCAACTGGAATCTTAGTGTTAGTGGGGACCTGCTTAAGGTATATAAAGCCCAGAAGGTAAAATGAACGAGAGAGGTACATTTTCGCTGGTAGGAGAACCAAGAACGAGGGATACAGATATAAAATTTTAGGAAGTAACAGAAAGCTTGATCTCGTGAACTCTTTTGGCAACTCTTTGTAGACTATTTGAATAAATGCCCGACACATTGGTCGAGATTGATAGTTGGGGTAAAGTTCAAATTCGAATTGGATGTTCAATGTTTGGCGACCGGGAAGGTACGAATGATATTATTGTTTTTTTATATTTTTTTGCAGGTGGGTGCAAGAAAAGAAAACCCTCCTTTCTTGCATAATTTAGCCATTATAATGCTAAATACTAAACTGAAAGATGCTAATGAAGTAGCAAACAGGAAGTAAAACAGTCGGAGAAAGTATACTGCTGGGGAAAAAACAATGTCGCCAAAATAGTGTGTCGGTAAATTGAGCTGAGCCCATTTGTGGTATGGACAGCCTTCCTGCTTAAAGCATGACGGGCTTCCTCTAAGCAGGAAGGTTGTGTGCAACTTTGTTTATGGGGACAAAAAAGATTTTTTCCTTAAATGACGAATATTTCGTTCTGTTTCTTTTGTATTTACTTAACGCTTGGTTTGTTCCTTAGCTTTTGAAACAGCAGTGTTTCTTTTAAAATTCATAAATTTGAATAAATAAAAAGTACTGATTGTATTCCTTATGAATGATGATAAAGCACACTTCTATTCCCCCATCCCCCTGCTGAGAACGTCATACTCTGGAAAATGTCCAAGACACTGTTATAAGAGCGCAATCAGACAATTAAATCTTTCTTTGCAGCGGTTGACATTAGGACCGGAATATATCGGTACGTGTGACGTCATTCATATAACACAAAGACATTATGGGTAGCAGAAGACATATCATGTGTAGTGCATGTGATCGGATGACCACGAAGTGCTTTGTAATCCACATTTTTTAAAAATGTGATGAGGATGAAAAGTGGCAAACGAACATAATATTCATGGTGCAGAAGACAACTAAAATTGTGATTCACAGGAAAATTTAACGTCAAAACAAATTAAAATTTCAAATCCCATTAAATCCTGCTCGTTGGGGTTAGGCTGGATCATTCCTCACTATTCTTGGTTCTTCTGCTTCCACCATCGAAGAGTTAGGGCTAGCAACCACCCTTAAAATGCAAAATCAAATTTCTCCAAGTACATAAAAGGATCGAGGACCGAGTATAGGAAATCGACTAGGATAAGATTAGGGAAAGCTAGTAGATTTATATGAAAATTAAACATTCCGACTGTTTTAAGGAACTACAGTTAAGATATGAACTGACATTAAAGAAGATTGTATTTTCCAATAGTTCAAATGATAATCTATCCTTGGGAGTATAGCTGTTACGTGTGGAAGTACAAACATGTTGCAGACCATATGCGCTTAATAAACGCGACAGGATTTCTGATAGTTGAAAAACAAACGTCAAATAATAAGTACTGAAATTTAAAGGGATTTTTGTGGGAATTAGGAAACTGATGAACCATGAGGGTTTTAATGAAGTACTGCATAGAAACGAGAAGACTGTGTGGGATGCACTTGTAAAAATTTTAACGAGGAAAAAGGCCACAAAAAGTAATTAGTTGAATAATTGGCAGCGTGATGGGATTCAGCATGTCACTAAAATGGCCTTTTTTTCGTACCCATGTAAACTTTACTTCTAATCTTAGAGATATCAGCGATGAGTGGGAGAATGATATAGGAATGAGGAGGGAAAATGAGCTTCTCAGCCGTATTAGCTTCTCTAATTAATGACTCTCAATCATTAATGACCAAATACTCATTACAAGCGCAAATACAAAGCTTAAAATATATTTATCACATCTTATGTAAGTGTTTCAAATTTACTTAAAACATTCTTTCTCTTCACATGTTGTAATGCATAACGGAAAATTGTTAATTTTCCAGAGAACGGGCAGATCGGAGAGACTGGAACTGATAATATTAGAAAGGAATTATTTGAGAGTAATAAATTTACTTGGGATGCTAAGCGAAAGCTATCAATAACCTCTTCTTGTACATGATCATTTCAGAAAAATCACGTACGGTACAAATGGACACAGAGAATCGATTTGAGTAGCAGGCTGTCAAGATTATTGGATACTATAAAGAGCACGTGAGGAAAGGGTAAATTCATCTCTAACAATTGTCACTTTCATATCTCTATAAAAAAAATGCGTGCTTTTCATACATTTTCCAATATACGCTTTTTTCTAAGTCAACCCAAATCTTCGCCTGGATACAAGGTTGCTTTTAGGTATCTCCTGAACGTTCCCTCTTTCTTTCTTGTTAATGAGAAGGTAAGATGATAGAATTCCATTTGCTCCCCCCATCAAACTAGTCTTTGAAGTTACTCGCTGACGCCTGTTTAATTTTAAGCCTTCTCTGGATCCATCAACCCAGAATACATCAAAGCGACATACAATAGAGGGACACTCGTGATCAAAGGTTTCATTTTGCTGGGCAACTCCTCAGATTTGTGACGAAATTAATAAATATTGATTTTTTTTAATGTTCACCAAATCTGAGACTGTCATTGTTTTTAATGGTCTCAAAACCAATCTTTTCTACCTTCTTTAAGAACTTTTCGGTACAACAGAAGATGAGAAAGTTTTCTATAATTTGAAGAAAGATGCCGAAGATTTCACTATTCATAATTCCACTGTGTATAAAAGCACGCAAGACATAAGTCTCAAAAAGCATGGAACAACTTTCTCTGCATGTAAGAACCACTGATGGCTCAAATAATTCAGGGATCGACTTATGGAGTTCTTATTCAACGATACTCCAAAATATTCACCAGTTTTATATCAAACTTTTGGAATTATAGACATCAGCAGGGCTCGCTCTGTTGGTGTGGGATTTTCTCCTGCGTGCTACCTCTCAATTTTAGAGACAGCTCCTTCTTACCTCTCTCTCTCTTCTCATTTCTCATCTGCTCCTTCATCCCATCTCTTGATTAGTATGATATGTTAATGTATGTTAACATATAGCGCTAAGACTAACACTATATGTAGATGTTTCTGGCTCTAAAGTTTTTATCAGTCGACAGAAAATGATATCTGATCTCAATTTGCACTGCACTTTGTGTTATAGGAACCATCGTCCCCCCCAAGAAAATCAACTTATTATTATTCTCTTAGTACTGCTAATTTAACTACAAATGAGGCTTGATCTTTTAGGATTTAAAAAAAAGAAGCTAAATACTTGTTCTTGTATTACGGAATGATCATAATTCTTTTCTCACTCAAATCTCCAGTAAAACAGAAAAATTAAGACGGATTCTTACTATCAGAAGCATGTTACTTATTGATAATTTTATTTTCTTCAAAGCGTCTACACCGACAAAGTTTTCCAAAATTCTACTTCTAATATTTTAGAGCTGAGATCTCCTAAGTCCAAGGGTTATCTCAAAATCTGTATTTTATCTTAAAGAAATGCTGGCTCACTTTTAAAAGTCCCCTACTAAGTTGCGAATCCATAAACGTATTCATGTCAACTGAGGTGATTTATGTTGCATTTCAAGCAGATCAATAAAAGACTAGATATTTGCTTCAAATACCTTCACTCGCTATTTTACCCTGGAACTTCTCGGCACCAGCCATTGACTTTTCAATGGCGATATTTTATTATTTTAACTACGTCTCTTATTAATCGTACTAAATCAAATGTTTTCTAGCTGCATTTGTATGTGATTTATTGAGAGTCGCTTCAGTTTTAATGGAAATGTATAAAACGAGCAGCTATAATTGGAATTATCCATAATAATCCATCAACTCTGCACGTGTTTGCACAATAAATTAATTTAGTGAAACAAGGTAAACTGCTTTTTTGTTTGACCCCTTTTTAGGAGTCGGATCGATCCAAACTTTTTGATGTGTATCACCCATCAAATGAAAATCACGCTGTTGAGTCCAAATACTAAAGTTGGTAAAAATCAAATCTATTAGTTATTTTCTAGTAGCTTTGCGCTTTTTTCCATATTAAGCCTAAAAACATGTTTTAGATACGTAAATAAATATAAATTGTTTCCAGAAGAAAGCTCCTTATCAAGTCAATAATGAATATTAAAATCCCCCACTTTTGAATCAATATTGGAGGAAAAAACCTAAAGTGCGTCCTCCAGCTTCCTAAGGGTAGTTTCTGAACTGAGGAGGGACAAATAAAGTTATACAAACTTCAGAATGAAGTTCCCAATCCTGTTTTAGTGTATATTCCATCAAAATCTACAAAAAAGTCTTGAATTATAATTTTCTGAATACCACTCCCCCACCTATCTTGTCATTTCTGTCTCTTCTAACTACATGAAAATATCAGGATAGCCATACTTCATTTAAAGACCAAATGTCACAATCAGAAAGTCTAATTTCATGCCTGAATTGATTAAGGGAGTTTACAGGGCTTTTCCCCTTGTGAAAATTCTTAAATAGATTTTTTAAAAAAATCTGAAGTTTTTATATTAACATATATATGAATTGATATAGATGGTACAATTGTAGATGATCCTGCTCAGGTAGCTGACAAACTGAATAAGCATTTTGCATCTACATTCACACATGAGGAGTTATTGAGGGAGGGAAATGCCAGAGGTTTATTAAACTCTGGCAATGAGCTAAATGATTTTGTAATAATTGATGGCAAAGTTGAGGAGAAATTGTTGAAGTTAAACATAAGAAAGGCACCTGGGGTGGATGGGATCTATCCAGTTATATTAGAGGAGGCAGCAAAGGAAATAAGCAAACCCTAAGCCATAATTATGAGAGCATCCTTGAACTTGGGGGAGGTCCCCATGGACTGGAGTTGTGCAAATGTGACCCCAATTCACAAAGGGTGACACTAGTAATTACAGACCTGTTAGTTTGACTTCTGTTTAGAGAAAATTAATGGAGGCACTGGTGAAAGAAACACTACAGGATCATCTAGACAAGACTTCGGTTATAGTTCGGACACAGAATGGGCTTGTTAAGGGGTATTTTCTGACCAATTTCATTGGATACTATGATGTAGTCACAAAGGAACTGGATGCAAAAAATCATTTTTGATATCATATAAATGGATTTCGGGAAAGCTTTTGATACTGTTGCACATGGAAGACTGCAGTACAAATTGGAGCAGTATGATATTAAGGGCAAGTTGCTGCAATGGATAAAGGGATGGTTGAGTGGGAGAAGACAGTCGTAATCAATGAACACAGCTCTTCGTGGACTAATGTTATTATTGGAGTACCCCAGGGTTCAGTGTTGGGTTCATTGTTGTTTTCTGTATTTATTAATGATATTGATGATGGTATATCAGGCTTAATGTCCAAGTTTGCAGACGATACGAAAGTCGGCAGGGTTGATAATGAGACTAACGACAGTACGCTGCTGCAACAGAATCTAGAAAAGTTGAGCAGATGGGCTGAGAGGTGGCAACTGAAAGTTAACATTGACAAATATAAAGTACTGCATATGGGTAGCAGTAACCCCAGAGTAACGTATCAACTGTGTAGTACTACACAAGGTTGTAGAGAAAGAATAGGACTTGTGGATAATTGTGCAGTCAGATATGAAGTTTTCTGAGCAGTGCAGACGGTCTGCAAGAGTAGCTCATGGTGTCTTGTCAACGATATACTAGAATTTTTCTAGCAAGGATAAGGAGGTGATTATCCCCTTGTATAAGGCAATGGTCAGGGTTACACCTTAAGTCCTGTATACAGGTCTGGTGGCCTCATTTTAGGAAGGATGTAGAGCTGCTGGAACGAGTACATAGAAGGCTCTTTCGATGAAAGGCTTAAGTTCTGCAAATTACAGTGTCTGAAGACACTGTAATTTGAAGACAAAGTCCGCCCCTGCACCACCGAGGTGCAGGGGCGAACTTTGGCCTAGGCTGACTAGGCAACTGCCAAGGGCCCGTATTTTTTGGAGGCTCGAAAAACGGTTTTATTATACATTTTTTCATTATTTTATTTTAAATTTATAATGTTCCGCTTGTTTCGCGCCCATCAATCAAAGTATCATTGCATGCTGCGCTATCTGGTGAATCATCGTGTATACCGCGCCAGGCGCGGTATACACGATGATTCACCAGATATGTTATAGGATAATTGTCATTTGTAAACTCATTACTGACCTGTCTGAACACTAGTTTCATAAAATAATTTGTTCACCTTGTAATGACAACTGTTACTTGCCAACGGCCTACTGTTAAACTCTTTAAGAGATATAAGACCAATAACATCTTTTCAATCTTATTTAAAATCTAAGTAAAACCATCACTAATAGCTCTGTATAATCAAATCAAAATCAAAGTTTTTGATTCTGATTAAATTTCCTTCTGAATAGAAATAAAGGCTTCATTATTATTTAATAATGAAGGTATTTAAAAGATCCAAGTTTCAAGAACAGATTACATTGCATTTTGAAGTAATCTTCATCAGTGCACCGTTTCATAACATTGAAAGTGGCTGACTGAGGTATTAAAAATTCTTTTTCCTCCTCCAGGAACGATAAATTTATTCATTTCCAATTCAGATGCACAGATTTCCGAGGAATGCCAATTTGTGTGAACGTGTTAATCAAGTGCCAGTGTTTTTATCATCACTAGATAAATAAAAGCAGTTGATACTGCAATAAAAAAAATTATTAGGATTATCACAAGGCGTTGATGATTTCTCTCAATATTAGATGCAGTAGAGTCTCTTTGATCAGATTCTATTGAACCACAGAACGCCACACTTCCAAATTTTAATGCTAATGAAAGTTTGAAACTATCTTTACTATTTTTCGAAAATTCGATTTTTCTATATTTCTCTCTTTTGATGTCTTGTGTATCTTAAGTATTTAACATTACAACCATCTACAGCAATTCCAGTTATTCGGATACCAATAATCCCAAATTTAGATTTGGGATTATTGGTATCCGAATGGTATACTTAATTAATCTATTTTAATTTATCAAAGAAACGATTCCTGTATTTTTTGTAATACAATGGACAAAACTCAATTAAAATAAAGAAAACAGCAATATTAATACAAAAGTGAACTTTTTTCTATAGATTACCAGATTTCTTGAAATAACTTCCAGGTATTTTAGTGTCAAAATGAATGTTTTGTTGATTTCTTTTATGTTTTAAGCCACGTCTCATCCCTTTCAAAGAGTAGTAAAAAATCTGTGGTTAGTTTAGGATGCATCTTTCGTAGTATAATCTTTCCATGTCATTTAGAGCTTGGTGGAATACCTTCAACGATTTTTCCATAATTTGCATCTATCTTGTTCCCTATGAAGTGGAGATCAATATATTTGAAGCCGTTGATTTTTCAATTGTGATCATCTTTCTTTCAAACTACTGGTCTGAAGTTCACTTTATCTGTGGTCAAATTAAAACGCCTTCTTTGAGTTTTTCATCAGATAAATTTGGAACTTGATCCCAAAGATACTTAAAACAATTACTATCCTTGTCCGAAACTTTTATAAATTGCCTCATTAACCTTAATTTGATATGAAGCTGAGGTAATAGGATTTTTGGGTTTAGTTTTTTTTTTTTTTTTTAACCCTGTTGAAGGCTGTCTTTGACCATTGCTTCTTTTTGCAGTGCTGACTGTGCTTTGCTGCCCCATTTCACATGAAATATGCCTCATTGCTGACCCAACACACAAAGCCTTGACGTCTCCACAAAGTAGTCATTTGTGTCCTTCGTACCGAACTTTACTAAGAAGTTTAACAAATCTAACCAATTTTTTGGAGTTGATGGCGTATCTTTATCGCCATGGTAAACTATAAAAGTAAAATGTGTTCAGTTTGTTTATGCGCCCTGTTGTTGACAAACAGAAATAGCTATATTTACTTGGATTGTCCTGCACAATTTAAAATAGTGCACAGCATGGAATGGTCGTAAAGTCTCTTAAGTTAATTAAAGAGATTAATTAATTAGAGAGGGAAAGAAAGTCTTTATTGGAAGATATTGGAATAAGCAAAACAACAGATTAAAATAAAACAAAAGTAACATAATAATTTAAATGAATAAATTAAGTGGAAAACTTTATTTAGTACGTACTGTCAGTAATTTTGTAGTGGTGCATACTTTCCGAAGACCGAATTTGGTAGCCCTACCTCCATTTTCTTCTGTTTCTTCATACGTATGCCCAGTCAGGAAGTGCAAATATCGGCTACTGTCCGAGGGCGACCATTCAATTAATTGCCTTTCGTGTCTATTTATAAATTTAACGTACGAAATTGCTGAAATATTTCAAGAATAAATTTACAAAATATTATAAATTAAAATGTATATTCAACACTATCGGTATAACACGTAACTACTCCTAAAATAATTCATCACGTAAATATAAACAACGCCAATATACAAAGTTTAAATGAGCATAGTTTAGCTAAGGAAATTACTCGCTGGAAGCAGTAATATATGGGCTTAAATCAGTTAGGCCCTCGCTGAAGATGACTGATAGGCGTATGGAAGTAGTTTTCTAAACTGAATGCTTCTGTTTGTTGAATTCAACTGACTGTATCAATCACCAGAATTGTCACTTTTTCAAATTGAAAAAAGAAATGCTTTCCGGAACATTTCGTTTTGGAGAGAAGGGGATAGAGACCATCTGAGCTTAGATATTTTTCTTCGATGATATTGTTAACGTGTTAAATTATTTTTGTCTATCCCAATTTCGAATACAAGATCTTTTTAAATAAGAGATCGTGTCCATCGAATTTTGTTATACAATAAAATCTGGGATTAAAAGAACCTGGAAAATGGACAGGCCATCATAGATATTTGTTAGTTCCAAAGCAACTAAGATCGAGGCATATGGTATACTGCACGTATATTGCGTTTATTCTATGTCGGTTTGCCTGTTTTGCGGGAGAAAAACTTGATAGACATGTATAGTATCTTATGTAGGACGGAACCGCCTTTGTACGCTGCGATGTACAAGGCCAGAAATGTGCGTAATGTTATGTTTGTGCAATATGTGTGTTGTTTAGTTGTTTCTGGTCGTTTTGTCACAGGCGCGCGCGATTACCTGGAAAGCCTGCCCAGTGTCCGTCTACACCACGGGGAGTTAGGCCCCAACTACGCATGTACCATGGCAAACCTCAGCAGCCAAGCACTAAATGTCCAAAGCGAGTTTGAACTTTTCAAAAGAACCCCGTGCCGGCAACAGCACACACACACACACACACACACACACACACAGAAATAAAGAAAATAGCATAAAGTTAAAAAAAAACAGTCTTTGCCCACGTCTTTATCCGGTGCTGCCCAAAGTAGTCCACAAGGATTTCCTATTAACTGGAATGGTATTAGAAGTCACTGGTTGATGTCGGTATTACTGTGCAGAGGAAGGATTTAGATGCAGAGTCTTGATAAAGGATGAGCCACAAAAATGCAGCATCTGTTAAAACCTTCTTCGCGTGTTATTGAATAACTAGCAAAATTTTGTACACGATGTCAGCAGGACGACAGACGAGGCAACAGGTTGTATTTTCATTTATGACGTGTTTTCAATTTGATTGCGTGCATGAACATTGTGGTTGATTAAAAGCAGCATGTCTGAAGGGCCTGGAAATTATTGATAGATATGAGTAGCTCCTCACATCCAGGAGACAAGTTTGGAACTCTTGCCTTAAGAGCCAGTCTTAGGTCCTCGTAAATGGAGCATTCAAAAAGGATGTGAAAAGAGGCTTCCGGTAGCCCACATCGACAGGAGACCGTATTAGAAAGTCTGAATTGGTCATTTTTTTGTGTTAAGCGAACCACGTCCAGTTAGTATGTAGGAGGTAAACAGTGAGGGTGAAAACCATTTTCTGATGGATGATTGAAGTAGTGTAGTTACGTTAGGAACGACTTTTTTGGTAATGGCTCCTTTTTCGGTAGAATGCCATCTATTCTGCCAGGTGTTGACTAACAAATTCGTATCGGGTTCGTTCAGTTTTGGGATCAGCCTGAGGATTAACAATGATTCCCTGTAATTCCGTAGAAATGCCTCTGTGGATGTAAAAACAAAGACCTCTAAACACAACATGCAGGTCAAGTGGTATAGTGCCCGCAAGAATCCGTAGAGCTGGAGTTGATGCTGGAGTCGGCAAACATGAAGTAGGCAAAGGAGAAAACAACGTTAAATAATGAATAATTTAGTTTGTACAGTTTTAAGTGCAGTACGTCTAAACCAGACTGGCAACTTAGGTTGTAATTGGGATTATGGCAGAATTATAAAATAAATTATAAAATAAAAAAGCATTATAAAATAAGCCAGTAGGGCTTTGGTGTTCAACCCCCTTCCCCGTCTTGTGTGGTAATTCGGAGCAGCATTGCAGTAAAACTCTTAACCTTGACGGACAGATGTTGAATATGTGCAGTAAAGGAAAAGCGGTCATCGATGAAACTCCTAAAAATTTAGTGCAAGGCGAACAACCTGGTGAACAATTTGGTGCTTGGTAAAGATCGTCTCTGAGACAGACTACTTCAAGTTACAAAGGGCTATCCAACGCAGGAGCCATGGCAAGGTAAAATGGAGCTCGCGTACTGGGAACCACCTCTCTGAAAATGTGTGTTTGAAGGAAGATTTAGATCCATATTGATGATCATTAATTAGATGGAAGGTTTCTAGGTAGTTTGAACAACTGGTAGCAATGGATTTCTCCATTACGTTGGAATGAGTAGCAAAAGTAGTTTGCCACTATGTTTAAGAACTGACTGAGCAAATTTCCAAGCAGAAGGAAAAACATCAGTGGAATAAGAAAGTGTAAAAAGACGACACAGAACCAGGAGCAAGCTCAGGATTTACAAGTTTTGAGAACAAGTGGAGAAACGCCAGCTGGAGCCAGAGTTCTCTTGACATCAAATCATTCAGAATTTTTTTTTTTTTTTCTTCTAACATCGTTGTATCGGAAGACCACGGTAGGATGCTAGAAAGTCAGTATATTAATTATTTTTTTATTTATTTCTCTTAATTCTTTATTAAGATTTGTTAAATATGATAAATTGAAGTTCATTTAATGAATTTCATTTCTCCGTGGTTATGTTCCCGAGTCTAATGTACGAGAAGGAACACACGAAGAAACTAATTATGCAAATTAGAGTTAAATAAATTATAATAGTCAAAGCAAACCAAATGACGGAATGAACATATTGAAGGAATCAATTACTGTATTTTTAATTTGATTATTACGGTATATTGGTATTCTTGATTATTACGGTATATTGGTATTCAAACAGCAGAGTCTGAATTTTTCCAAGTACAGTATATTCTAATTGTAGCATTAATTTGCCACTTTAGTTTCGTGGTATATTTAGTATACCATTTTCTACAACAGTCTTAATTACAGAATTTTTTAGTAAATATTCAATGTGGATTTTTGGTGGCGCCTTCAAATTCTTAAACATATACAAAAGACGGTCAGAAAAGAAAAAATAAAGATTCGACAGCACTGACTATACTGTTTTTTATTTCTTGTAAAAGATGGCAAGCTTAACTTCGAGTTAATTAATCAACATTTTGGAAAGTAATTTTTACTTTATGTTAAAAACTGTTTTATGCACCCTCATTAATTAACTGAATATTTTATTAATTTCAATAGATATGTTACTTGCGAGCAACTGACTTGTAGAAAATACTACCGGCTGCAAATGTAAATAATTTTTAGTGCACGGTTCTTGTTTGTTGATTTAAAAAAAAAAAAAACTTATTATCGATTCGTTTTCCATTTTTCCTGGATAAACTACAAAAACAGAACAATACATGACTCTGAGCGAAATTATCTTGTAAACTGTAACCCAATTTATTCAATACACAAACCAAGTCTTCGTTTTGTTTTTGTATTTTTTTTCTCTCAAAAACATTTCTATTATACTTCCTTTTTAATTTCCCGAAGACAACGGTTTCTGTTTTTTCAATCCACGAATCTCAGGTCTTCGCGTATGACGAGATACGTTCACTGTCCCTGAAGTGGAAATTGTACACTCTGTAAAGTGCTGCCATCTGTAGTGCCGGTTTATATTTATAAAGCTAAATTTGTTCGAATGGATTTCGGAAAAATCATTTAATTGGTAGCATGTGGTTATGTCGATATGCAAAATTATTCACAATTGAAATAAAATCAAATATCAACGCAGTAAGTTTATAAAAATGAAATTAAGTATTTACTTAACTATAGAGTAGCCGTTTACTTAGTTGTAGAGTACCAAATAAATGTAACAATTTCTTGATTTAAAAAAAAAAAAAAATGCCATTTCTGTAAAATTGCCAATTTTTGGAAAACAAGATTTAGAGCAGAGTTACTATAGAAGTGGCTGTATCCATAGGTCAGTTCTCTGGGAAAGCAAACCTTATCTTGTTTGGTGGGAGGAGGAATAGACTGAACATGAGAACCTTTCCATATTTCCCTCTGGGATATTTTATTTTTAATAAAAAAAGAATATTATTGCAGATATACAGCTTTGCGGTGCAAGAGCTAAGTAACAGGTTATCTGAGAAAACGTTATCTGTTCGGTTATCTACCGTTTTGGGTTCTAGCTGGTTGTTCATTTTGTTTCGGGGTTTTTTTATTCGTTTGGAAAACTATTTTTAAGCATGCCGAGAATTTCTTCCAAGTAGACGTAACCACTGAGACGAGGGCAATCAAAAGTAGTTATTGGTTGTGGCGCCGAGTTGAGAAACATCACTGTCCCTCTGGATTCTTGTACGGTTGGTACCTAAGAGTAGGTGACTTCTTGAGTTGTCTCTGGTTGATGTGTGGTGCATTAATTGTCTCAGAGATGAGCTTGGCCTACTGGCCAAAATCATCTCTCAAGAAAATTGGCCTTTATTTTTTAAAATCAGATTTAGGTGTACCTACCCCAGAAACGGCCTACAAGCGAGAGTTCTTAATTCTAGTGGTTTTGTATGTGCGTGTCACCAAAAGATACAGTATTATATGGCAAGGAATTTGTGGACACTCCGACCAGATTTCACGGACATACATTAGATTAGGGTAGGTACAGCACTGAACGTGGTTTATAATGATTTTGACTTTTTTGGATTTTTCTAGCAGGGATAAGGAGGTGATTATTCCCTTGTATAAGGCAATGGTTAGGCCACATCTTGAGTACTGTATACAGGTCTGGAGGCCTCATTTCAAGAAGGATGTAGAGCTGCTGGAACTGGTACAGAGAAGGGCAACAAGATTAGTGAATGGAACAAAGGGTTGCTCTTACGAAGAAAGGCTTAAGTTTTGCAAATTACAGAGTCTGGAGACTAGGCACCGGCGAGGTGATCTGATAGAGGTGTATAAGGCTTTGAATGGTTTGAGCATGCTCAATGCCAATGGGATTCTTCATCTTGCTCAGAATAATCACCTCAGAGGGCATAAATTCAAATTGAGGAAGGATGGATGTCGGATAGATGTGCGGAAATTTGCCTTTGGCCAGCGGGTGGTTGGTTGGTGGAACCGACTTCCATCACTTGTTGTTGAAGTTGATAGCCTAAACAAATTTAAAGCTCAACTGGACAGGTATTTCGAACGAACGGAGGGGTGAAATGGGAGTGGTGTGTTTTTTTTTTTTTTTTTTTTGTTGGCTGATGCTGAATAAGCTTTCTTTCTTGCATCATATGCCTCTGCTAATGCTAAGCGAGAGTTCTTAATTCTAGTGGTTTTGTATGTGCGTGTCACCAAAAGATACAGTATTATATGGCAAGGAATTTGTGGACACTCCGACCAGATTTCACGGACATACATTAGATTAGGGTAGGTACAGCACTGAACGTGGTTTATGATGATTTTGACTTTTTTGGATTTCGCGTGGTACATGAGTAGTATTGACTGAAATTTAAATTTGTATCATGGGTGATGCCTAAGTGTGTGTGTGTGTGTGTGTGTGTGGCGTGATTTTTGGTTTAATGAATTTGGCTTCTTCTGAAGATAGATTGTGGGATTAGTTCAAATAGACAGTACTGTATTCTTAACGTTAACATCAACAGTAAACCTTCCAGACAACGGTTAGTGAGGTAACTTTGTAATAATAATAATGTCCTCGTTGGGTTTAATGGACAAATTTTTCTGCCTCCTGAATATCGACCAGCTCCAATTTCAGCACATGTTTTGTTGGACCCATAGCGGTTTTAGATCTAGTTCCACACAGAATCCTTGCTGTAAAGTCGAAACAGCAGCTCCAATCCTTTCAAAATGGCAATATTTATTTAGGATTTTCTTGCATATTTTCACTAAATCTTTTTAAAATAATTAAATGCACTTGGCATAATACTTTAAGAGTTTAATATCTATATAATATCGGTGTTTAGATACACCATAGACACTCTTAAAAAACTACAAAGTAGTTGTTGTGGGCATCATTTGCTCTTTCTCATATTGTGCTCTGCCTTCACGACGAGTTGCCATGATACTGCACTACCTCAAATAAGTAACGCTTCACTAATAGAGAAGACTATTGTTACTTATTCTCAGTGAGTACCACCACCCAGACATGTTTCACGGCTATTGGCTTATCATCAGTGGGTGGGCAGGTACCCTAGTATTGCAGACATGACGACCCAGTTGTGAAGTTAATCGCACAATGAGAGATGCCAAAAGGTGTATAAGATAATATTTATAATATAATTGTGCGATTAACTTCACAACTGGGTCGTCATGTCTGCAATACTAGGGTACCTGCCCACCCACTGATGATAGGCCAATAGCCTTGAAACATGTCTGGGTGGTGGTACTCACTGAGAATAAGTAACAATAGTCTTCTCTATTAGTGAAGCGTTACTTATTTGAGGTAGTGCAGTATCATGGCAACTCGTCGTGAAGGCAGAGCACAATATGAGAAAGAGCAAATGATGCCCACAACAACTAAATCTAATGTAAATTGTGATGATGCATTGTGATGTTTGGGAAACACTACTTGAGAATATAAAGAAGAATTTAATTCGTGAGGTATGTTACTTGATAAATTAATGAAATGTAACGCAATGCGTACCTTACTAACTTTTTATTTTTAGAATTAGAAAAATCAGACAAATCTAGAAATTCAAAATTGTGCTGTTAACCTTTAAGTTCAATTTTATAAAAGGGAAAATCACTTTTCAAGATGTAAGGTTTCATAAAATTGCGCAGAAGGTATAATTGTGCCTTTGCTACCTACCATTGCAAGTTTGTGATCGGTGCAACAAAGTTCTTCATATTTTCATGGTATTTTATCTACGATGGATGGTTCAGAGCATAAGATTTCAAACAAGATGCTCTGACATTTTAATCAAAAATAAATGATTTTGCGATTCTTATGTTTGATTTTGTTTAACGGAGAAATAGAAAACAAAGTTTTCGATGTGTGTTTAGATACATTTAACAGTATTTTAATATGAATTAAGAAATGTCCGAGGTGCAGAATTGTCTTAAGACAATTCTGCACCTCGGACTTAAGACAATTCTTAAGACAATTCTGCAGAATTGTCTTAAGACAATTCTGCACCTTGGACTGGTTATAAAAATGTGTTCCACGGAATCGTGGAGTTTCGAATGGTTCTAAACCATTTCGTGGCCAGAAAAAGCACTAAAAAAAAAATCCGGTTTAGAGAACGACATATTCGATCTTCGCAAGAGGTGAAAATTGGAAAGCGACAGCTCTTGAGGTATATTAATCGAATCATAGTTTATATCAAGAAAATCCGTGACAAAGTAAATTTAGTTTTTCCATTCCTGGAAGAGGCTCTCTTTCTTGGACACTTATTAGGCTCTCCGATACGAACTTATCTTACAGGCAAAGTAGGTCCTGAAGACAAAGCCATCCGTACATATCCTGTCGATATGCGGGACAAAACAGAATAACGGAGAAAGGATGTCTTAGGGTTATGAACCAGAACAGTATTCGAGTCAGTCGTACGACGACAGTTGTTGAAATGTTTGAAGCAGAAGGTAGTCCGGGTGAAAGGATTATTGGCTCCAGCAGAGAAAAGGCTAAGAGAATAATGGGAAACAATAAAATATTGGTAACTGCCACAGTCGATTCTAAATGAACAGCTAGTTGGTCTCTTCGCTGGAAACCGACATACAGCTACCCAGTGGCGGATTTAACACTTGAGAGGCCCCTCCTCTAAATATTTTCGGTACCTCCTCTAAATATTTTCGCATTGTACGCGCACGTTTTTACTATAGCACGCGCTCTAGATTTGGTGTCACGGTTTTAATCATTTTGGTTGAGCAATTCTTTCATACATATTTTAACTAATGTTTAAATGAAAAAAATGGCACAACTAAGCATTAATGATAATACTTCAGATTCACTTAGTTCGCATAAATATTTCATATAATACGTGGGGATATTCGCATAAGAGTTTACTAACTTCTCATATTAAATTATAGTTTTATTCAGTAACGGTAGTAATGATGAGTGTAAAAATTAAAAATGAAACAATTTTACATTTTTTTGAGACCTGAGATTTGAGGCCCCCTCTATTTAAGAAGCCCCAGGCGCGCGCATCGTGCGCCTGTGCGGAAATCCGCCACTGCAACTACCTTTAATCCTTCTTTCCTGAACAGGACGGTTGCGGCCTCGTCACAAGACTGGCTTTTTGTCACTAGCCATAAGCTCTGGAAGGCCAAAGGGTTTTTTTTTTTTTTTTGGGGGGGGTGTTAGTGCAGTAATTTCTACACATACTGGGAGAGAAGAGGTATAAAATTGAGAAGCAGTGAAAGGGAAAACAAAGTATGGTTCATGCTTATCCACGAATGATTTTTTAAACAGTTTATCCAATATGAGTTTTTAATTATTTAAAATTTTGTTATGAAGTTAACTGTTATTAATTCGCCAACATATATAGAGGGGTAACTGGATTATTATTAATTCGTTTTTAACTGAAGTAGAAGTGTTTCCATGGCGACATTATGTTCATATAAAACCATAGATGCTTCTACTTAAGGCTGAAATATTCTCGTCAATACTTTCACTGTTATTATTCTAAAGAATAGCCTGATACAAACTTGAACGTCATATTTGTTAAATATTCAAGTAGAGAAGACTTCTATTGGTTCAAATATAGTGGCTTTCAAAATAATTAAAAAAAAAATTAAAATTAAAAGCTCAAAAAGCAAATAATTCATTTGGGCTTCAAATGAAATATCAAATCCCACAAGTGAGGGGGGTTAAAGGCCTCATAGACCCATTATAGCTTCGAGATTTCACTATCTTCAAATGCTGCCAACAAAAACTCCTCTGCATTTGGCAATAAACCACTGTTTTGTTATAGGCCAGTCGTCCGCTACAGATCTAGGATGGCCCACATATACTCACTAGACTTCAGGTTAGTCAATTCGGGCAACAGAACCTTGATCTTGAAAGCGTTAGAGCCACAACACCAGTTCTTTTTTTGAGTGTAGTAAACTCTCCATTAAAGATAGTCCTCTCTGTCTTCCTGTGCGCTCGTGGTTAGCACACTGGCTACGACAGCTTTCTTCCACATATTTTCTCCATACTGTGGTCGAATGAGTCAATCTAGGGCGGAGGTGTAATTTATTCGGAACGAGTTATTCCGGGTTTTCCTCCCACACATACACGCACATTGACTTAAAAAAAAAAAAAAAAAAACCTCTTATTTATGGACATAACGCACATAGCCTATGTTGATCCCTATATTGAACCTTCTGTTACTCTTTGGAAAAATAAACTGCTTCCTTTAAAAATATTTAAACTACAATGTACACTGAATGAAATACTTTTCAGTATACGTTTCAAATTAGGGACGCCCACTTCATTGAGAGAATTTTCACTTGACTTGTATGACATCCAATTGTTGGTAATATTTTTATAAATATAAAATATACAAATCTTCTTTCGTATCTTGTCAGTAATAAAACATTTTTCTAAAAAAAAATTAATAGCAAAATTATTGGTATCCAAATATTTTATGACATATTTTCCCATTCCTCTTCTTGCAACCTCTCAACGAATTAGCATCCTCCACGCTAGAATCTGTGGATTATACAGACATCTATTGGAAGAAATGCTTACTGCTAGTCAAAAACAAAAAGCAGTATTGTTTGTTGCAACGTACAACTGGTTATGAGTAACCTTGCCAGTGTAGTCTTCGTTGTAAGATGGCTCAGTCTGCTCTCCCCAGCCAAGAAGAGCAGTCGCTCGCATCTTTGACATTAAGATATTATCGCCTACAGGTGAAGAGAATTCCCCTTCTTTCCGTTTCCGTTTTAGTCTCAGCTGGTATGTAACCTCATATTCAACCAAACTCCTTTTTCTAATGGAAAATTTGAAATGGTGCCAAGAATGGTAGAAAACAGTGGAAGATAGACAACGTTCCCAAGCTCTCTGTTCCCACTCCCTCCTTTCTTGCGAGCCATGACGTCACTGACGTCACTAATGATGATAAAAATATGATAGGCTTTTCTTGCGAGCTAAACAAAGAACTCGTTGTACGCTTCTTTCTACATTTTGTTCTGCGCAAATTTAGATTTCCCATAATTGATTATCCTACCAAGCTTTTGGAACTTCTGTTAGTTAATAATAGCGTTTATCACCTGGAATATTCCATCTGGGTGAATGTGCAGCAGAAGACAAAACCCTTAACCCAGAAATCACGAAAATGCAACACAGCAAATGAGAATTTTAGATATTTCTTCCACTATAAATTCAGCTTCAGTATTAAATTTTCAAAACAATCGGACTTCTATCAAGAATAATTGTTTTCCAATCTTAATGGAACGGCTTATTTTTAATTTTGTTTCTGACCCTATATGGCCGTCTCTGGGACGGTCACATAGGGTCAGAGGTATTCATAAGTTAGAGAACACAGAAGATGTAGCAATCAGACAGGTGACTTGTTGCTTCCAAAGAAGTGTGAATAAACTTGGCAAAGTAATTAAATGGTTTATTATACCATTTCTGATTCTTTTGAAAAGTTGTTAAATTTCTCTTTTGAAGAAATGCTCCAATTCTGAGATTGTTTGTTTTATTATAATAATTTTTCTATTTCGCTATTCTATTAATTGCACTTACGAGAATTTTGTAATTTGTGTAATAAAGTAAAATTTTGATGGAAATTTGCTAATTTTTCAATAAAAAATTCCCATTTTAAAAATTATCTATCTCTAAGGTTTATTAGATTTTTATAGAGGAACAGTTGTACTGGAAAAAGAATTCGGTTAAATAGGACGTAATTACTAGATCGTATGTATAGCTTAGCTTAATTTTCAGCACTCACCTCATAGTAATCCGCTTATCTGGTGGAGAGTTTTACCACATAGTGGCTATAGGATTCTAATAACTTACAGGGATTATGGGTTTAAAATTAAGTATAGGACGTAATTTTAATTTGTATTTATTAATATTTTATGACTTCATTATGCCGTCTCCTGTCCTTTATATGTGATATAAAGTTAGGCTTCATTAAGAAAATTATTAATGCCGTCTCCTGTGATATAAAGTTAGCAGCTGCAGAGAAAGTAATCTTCGTAGATGATATCTTGAAAATGGTAAGGTACCGTGAATAATAATAAAATTCTACAACGAATCATAATCAGCAAATACATTAGTGAAGTAAACACTATTACCTGTTGGAAATCTATTAGAAAATTTAGCGCCACCTAAAGGCGAGACTTTATTACGAATTGGAACTCCTGCCGCAACCTAATTTTGGATAAAATAATTATTCCATCGTTTTAAGTTATTGCAGTTCAGATAAAGTGACCCAGCTCTTGTTTTAAGGAGAAAGTTCATTATGCACAGTCATAGTCAGTCAGTAAACGCTTCATGTTTCCGGGCCCCTTGAAGACCCTCGTGTAACGCTTCTGCTGAATCATCGCTTAGCAATGGTTCATTCGATGCACGGTAAGTTTCATGTGCAGTTGGATGGATCGTGACTATCCTTGGCTATTTCGGTGATACTCTTTTACACAGTCACGCGATGGTAATAAATTAACCAAGGAATATTCAGAAAACGTTCCTGTTTCTTTCTCTCCTACTGCCGCTCAGATTTAGCCACATATCCAGGTTACATCTTTAATTTATTATATTTTCATTTCCTTTTTTGCCATTCTTGAATATATTGCACTTTGAAATTTTCTCTTGGAGTCCAGGCCTATCTTTGATCATTCCTTTTTCTAGCCCTTTGAATAAAATTTTTTTTTGGAATTTACACCAAAGATCGGGTTAGAATACGATGAGGAAAGGTAATTATTTATAGCCATAAATGATTCTTAAGCACTGCTAAAAAATAGTTGATATTTCTGTAGATTGGCAAAGTAAATACTTTGCCGTTACCTTATTCCGGAAACGGCAAACGAAGCCAGGGGGTTTCTTGCTAATATACAAGGAGAGTAAGATTTGAGTAAGGTGAGGTGAGGGGTGATTGTCTCAGTTCGACAGACATAGAATTAAAAAAATTACTTAAGTGAATCATTATGAATACATAAATGAATCATGGAATATAAATAAATAAATAGGAGAATGCATAAACAGTCGCATGACTAAAACACAAGGGGAGTGACATTTTAGGAATGAAACGACATAGTATGACAATATTACAAATGCATATGATGAATATAGAAACCGGGAAATAGTCACATGATCAATTGGTCAGGACCTTTCTTTTACTAATCTCGATCTGGTAGTTGTTTGGCAGGATGGTGTACTCACCTTGGACAGTCTGTCCAGGGTGAGGAACATACCTATAGTATTGGAAAGGAACACCCGGTCTACATATTTTATCATGTTCCTAGGTGGCTGCATTGTAGTTTGGTTATGTCGACGGGGTCTGCTGGAAGTTGGGTGGTGAAAGACTATCTCAGCTATGCTAGGAATTTCTATCTTTTTGATTGATGAGTTTTGAAAGGGTAGAAATGTTCATTTTGATTAGTATCAGTTGCCAGGGTACCCAATCTAGATTTTCTTGAAGGGTACTTCTAGAGGTGGTAAACATGGTGTGGGTACTTCTAGAGGTGGTTTCCTAGGTAGTGGTTTAGCCACCTCAGGATCCAGTATTCCACAGTTAGGAACCTCATGAGATTTTCAACTGGCGCGGAAGTCCATACAGGGGAGGCATATAGGGCGATGGAAGAAACGCATCTCACCACATAGCGTGTTACGAGATTAGAGCTTTGTATCCCTGTCAGTTCCTGTTTAACACGCCACAGAGCCCCAAGGGTTTTCTTTCTTGCCTTTGCGAGGTGAGGGGCAAAGGTGAGTTTTTCATCCTATATCATACCTAGGTCTTTGTATTGTTGCATTCTTTGAACAGGATGCCCATTGAGGACAACACTGTTATTCTTCAGCATTTTCATAGTGAATGACATTTGAGCGCTCTTGTTCGGATTCAGGGCAAGTCCATTTAGAAACGAGGCAAAGTCTTCAAGTTGTCTGGAAACATCCTTTGCAATTAACTGTGGATTGCGATCATCACTGGAAGGAATGGACATCTTTAGGTCGTCTGCATATGAAAGGAAATTGTCATGTAGCGCCAGATAGGAGTCAATGGTGGCAGCAAAAAAAGTAAAGCAGAAAGGACTCCACCCTGAGGTAGCCCTCAGGATGTATTTTAGGACTGTATTGTCATGCAAAACTTGTTTGCCCGTTGGTTAGTAGAGCTGAAACTGTATCAAGAAGGGAGGCTCCTGATCACATGGTAGTTATGCAATATTTTAGTAGGGTTTTGATGGAGAGTCTGTCAGATACAGAAGAAATATCCATGAAAATTACATCTACTTGATCTACACTATTCAGAGCGCGTTGTATTCGACCAAAGGTCTCAAGAAGGTTGGTTGTGATTGATCTCCCCTTAAATGTTGAATGAAGGTATGCTGTGCGATGCCTAAAGCAGTGAATACCAAAGTACTTTAAGAGTGCTTTTTCAAAATTTTTTAGGGTGTGGCAACTAATTGAGATGGACCTGTAATCCTTTGCAGCTTTGGGATGTGCCTTTTTAGGAACAGGTTTTGTATAGTACAGCTTCCACATCTGCAGGACGTTGGCGGTTTGCAAGATGTTATTATATGCTTGAAGGAGAAACTTTGTTTGGAAGACTGTTGATGGCCTGAGTGTATTGTATTTGTTCCTCGGACATAGCTAGCATTTACATCTACACTATCTTTTCCCAGATCTTTGAAAGTGTTGAGAGCCCATTCGATAGAGTATGTTTACTTATTATTGTTTCCTTATTTGTTCCGACTCTTCTGTTTGAAGCGAGCCTGTTGTACAGGATTTGCCTGTGAGCTTGAACCTTAGCTCTCAAGCTCCTGCCTGATGGTATATCGTCCTGTTTTGTTCCGAAGGATATTTTCTAGAGGCCCTATAGGTCCTCTGTTTTATTTTGTGAAGAGGGCTTTTAGTTCAGTTGAGAACTACGGCTTTGTCCAGTGGCAGATGCGGACTTCTCTAGCCGCTCCTATTTCAGAAATTTTTTTTTAAGGTGCAACGCAAAGGAGTTAATAATCTCTGTCGACGCAAAGTGTGTGATTGCGTGCCAGTCAACTTATTTCAAATATTGAAGGATATCGGCTTCTTTGATGAACTTGGCGAAGAAAACAATCTTGCGTGTAGATTTGGTAGAGTGCCTTCCGACAGAGGAAGAGTGTATGTTGGTTGGTAGCTCAATAACAATAGGTGAATGGTCCGAAGAGAATTTTATGTGGGAGAGAGCGCTCCTAACTCCGATTATGTTGTGAAATAACATGTCTAGCCGACGGGATCCTCTTGTTTGGTGATGTGTTCCATTATGGCCATATAGGCTCAGAAGTTTCAAAATAGACTACAAGACTGCGATCGCAGATTCTTTACATCTGGAAGAGGCCCGGGTGTGAGTTGAAGGAATTCCTTGCGTTTGTCTGCAGAAAAAGAGAATCAGATTATACAACTAAAGATACAACATAAAGAAATATCACATTACGAAGAGTCGAAGATAAACAGGCTCTCACGGTCAGTTAATTTACAAACTGATTTTTTTTTTACTGATATGCATCAATTTCTTAAAATAAGGAAATAATATTTGTACAATATTAAGACAACTCGCGAATAAACGTAAACATTTGCTAATTATTCTGAATACTGTAGATCTAATTTATTGTAGATCTAAATGTTATTTTGGTCAGAAGTCGAGAAATCTTCAAGCCTCTAGCCCAAAATCTTTATAACAATTAATTATCATAAATACATCAAAAAAATATAACGTTTCACGTCCGCACTTAAGCCTTCTGCAGGGAGGAATCTGTTTGCAATACGGAGGCAATTCAAGTTTTCCCTTAGGGACGGTAAGGTTCTGAGCATGTGAAAGAGAGGCAGTTCCCGATTTTTGAAAGGTTTTGTGTCAGCTTCGTAGTTCTGACATGAAGTGGCAACTTCTGCTTGTAGTTTAACTTTCTGAACAGTACTGGGTGAATAATCCTATAAAAGTATTTTTGATGATACCTCCTGATCTGTGACATGAAATAGATGTTTTATAGTCCATCTGAGCAGTTTTTGAATGGACTGCATATATGGGTGAAAAGCAGATTTGGAAATAAATGTTATTGCTAGATCTCTGTGCTGAGTAACTTGAAGAATGGCTGTCTCTTCAGGGAGAAAGAACTATGATTGCAGGTTTCACGGGGTTGTGGTGGGCGGATAAATTCCAAGTAATAACAAAGGTTACTAAGAGTTCTGCTGATTCTGTTGTTAACGTGCTGATCTGTAGGATTGATAAGAGTAACAATTTATGTCATTAGCATAGTAAAAGCGTATACCCTTTAAAAGTATGTTAAATGAGAAGATTCGCGATTACAACACAAGAGTGATGTCTGATACCACGAGCAGTCTGATTTTGTTTAAGAGTGGCAACCAAATGATTTATGCTCACGGGCAGGTGTACACGGTGGCAGTGCCACCACTGTTTTGAATAAGCCCTGTATAAGCGTAAGAATTATGATTAATTTGAGAATATCTAATTCCGGAATATCTTTGTCAAACAAACAATTCTACCAACTAGACTAAATTGAGGAACTATAGTTCCCTGTACTCGGTGTAACCTTGCGTTGCTTGATGATCAGTAGCCGAATTTTTCATAACCTTAAAAAACATGCGATTATAGACTGCGCCAAAATATTAGCCATATAAGGCAAACGGTTTCAAGAAAATATTTGGAAAATTATCCCACGATTACCAGCAAAATAGTGTCTTCGTGCACAACATTGCGAGCGCAGAACAGTATAATTCTCTAAATATTTCTTCATTATCTTCAGATAAGATTCAATAATTTAATTTAAGCCCGATATTTATTAATCTAAATTTAAAGACCATGAAAATCTGTGGGAGGACACGCTGCTTCTCGATCACTAAAATCGCTTCTGATCACGTGCTTCGACAATTCCACGTGACCTGGGCCATGATAGCATTTCAGTAAGAACTAGTGCGATGAGAACGCCGTCAAAAAGGTCGGAGGAATTTTCTTCTATTTATAGATCGTCGGCTTATTGCCGTGAAGCATTAACGGGAGCACTCCGTCAGTGCCCCAGTGAGATAAGGAGAGCACGTAATGTTCACCTTAAAACTTTAAGCACACACCCGCCACGTGTGCTTAACAGTTTTCTTTGTAATGAGGAAAAGATATTCCGTGTTAATATAATCCTCATCCATCCTGCTAAACAGTTTGGTGTAACTTGTATCATCTTGAGGCAGCCCACTGAATCCAGAAAAACATAACTATTGGTGACTTCACCATAACTTTATTCTTAAACTTCTAATCCATTTTTACAAGTACTATTATTATTTGTGCAATGCGAGGGCCTGTTTCTGTTTGTGTAAATATGCGAGGGCCTGTTTCTGTTAAAATAAGCGGTCGACAACCATTGGCGAGAGCTCTACTCCATTGGCATTTCGCTTTAAACTGAGTGAGATGCATTCGGCAGTTCAATATATATTTATGCGCTGTTATAACGCTCTCTATAGTGTCCCAGTACTTTTGATAAAATAGTGTATACTAGGACACCAGATAACAAAATTTAGAGCTCGAAATACAATAAAGGGGAAAGAAAAAGTAGTGTATTAAATACCAAGGCTGTCTGAAGAGTATAGTAAAATGTTTTTGGGGTGAACCATAACATACGCCTTCCCTACCCACCAGAAAAAAATACAACCTATTACTAGACGCTATATTAAATTTTTTGACAATTGGGTCACTGAACTAAAATAGCTACAATATTTGTATCGATGAACTGCGAGCAGTTAACCAATTTTCTGACTGATTTAACCAAAAAGAGACTCGTTGCTTAGACGAAACCTTATTTTGTTTGGTGTAGAATAAAAGTTGAAAAAATATGGCAAATGAACCAACGAATGGGCCTACTCCAATACGGAACGCAATGAGCAGATGATGATGGCCGGAGGGATTAGTTTAGAGTTCAGGGGATCTGGGTGCAACAATTAATTTTGGGAAAAAGGAGAGTAAGCAGGAGAAGGAATGCTTCTTGCATGGATTGAGGGGCCGTTTTTAGTGTGGTGCTCTTGTGCATTGCATTAATTGCATTTCCTTCCTCCCCTACAAGGATCTGGTTTTTCATTCGGTGTGCAAGAATAAAGATTACAATCACTACTAACCGTTAATCTGTGCGTGTTATAATCACTGTCTTCTCCAAACCGGGTTGGAAAGGTGGGTTCAAATCCCGTCATTGAAAAGAGGAACTTTTACGGGCTTTTTTAGCTAGTGGCCGAGCTAGACAGTTGGAAACTCGGGTTTTACTTCCAGAAAAACAGGCAAATCGACCATAGAAATGCAGAAATTTTGGTAGCAGGATAAGGAGGTGATTATCCCCTCGTATAAGGTAATGGTCAGGCCACACCTTGAGTGCTGCATACAGATCTGGAGGCCTCATTTTAGGAAGGATGTAAAGAACTAGTACAGAGAAAGTCAACAAGACTGGTGAGGGGAATAAAGGGGGGTCTCTTACGAAGAAAGGCTTAAGTTCTGAAAATTGCAGCGTCTGGAGACTAGGCACCTGCGAGGTTATCTTATTGAGGTGTATAAGGCCTTGAATGGGTTGAGCAGGCTCAATGCTGATGGGATTCTTCCTCTTGCTCAGATTACAAACCTCATAAACTGAAATTATGGAAAGACAGTTGTCGAATATATGTGCGGAAATTTGCCTTTAGCCAGCGGGTACTTGATTGCTGGAACAAACTCCCATCTGTCGTTGGGGAAGTTGATAGCTTAAGTAAATTCAAGGAAGAAATGGACAAATTTTTGGAGCGAATGGATGGGTGAAATATGATTAGGTGACTACGTGGGAAAGTACTGCATCAGTGTGCCTTCACGTACGTGTCGTGTTATGCGACTAAATGTATTTTAAAAATCTTAATTTCCAACTTACTCGTAAATTTGGAAATTATGCCACAGAAATAAACTGATAAAATTAAAATTCATCACTTAACCGAGTTTAATTTCAACAGAACGTGAACAGAGAGCCAAATTACTTAGGTGGAATATGTTGTACAGCAGGATCAAGAATACTAATAGTACATTAGTATTCTTGATCGTTATAAATTGTCAATTTAACCCATAAAACTAGAAGCGAATGACGTGACACAGACAAAACATTTTAGCGATGAACTTAAAATTAAGAGTCTTCTTTTATAAATTTTTTATATAACAATAAAATAAATATTTCTTGAAATATTTTGGTTATTAGTTTGAAAGAATAAACCGACTCAATAGAATTAGTTGTGTTTTGAATTTCTATATGGAAATCCAGCTTCGGTAGCTAATGTTGCTCAGTGTGGTTAGGTTATCGCCAATAATAAAGTAATAGTCTATTTTGAACCCCAAATCCATGCCCGAAGATGGATTTCAATATATAAATCCATCCGAAGAAACAGTCATTTTATTAAGTTAACAGGTTGTTTAGGTTTAATTGTATTAATTTATCCTTACATGCCTTGAGATTTAAATGTTTCAAGTGAAAGTGTGTTATATTAAATATTCTCGCTTAAATGTTTTCTTTTCGCTTTTGGTGCACCCATTATAACAGCTCAGTTAACAACTGGTATAATGGGTGCACCAAAATTTAAAGTAAAACTCGTTATTTTCTCTTATATTTTAATGAGTATAACATTAAAGTATAACGGAAAATATAATCTTACATAATATGTGCAATATATAATTTCAATTAAACACATTCACAATTTTGGAAAGGTATAAAATGTCTTCCGCATTTCTTTGGTAAATAAAACCATAAGCTAAGGTTTCGTGGAATTTAAGCCTCCCCCCCCCCCAATTTCCTGAATTAAATATTTACCCTTAAATTCTTAAAGCCCCTCTAGGTAAGAACAATTTCTGCATATGGAACATTCCCCCTCTAGCTTTTTTTTTTCCTGCATGCGGAGCTGAAGTGACTCTTCAGTTTTCAGTTAACCGTGTTGACAACTTCCTAGTGCCTGTGACCCATTATCGTTCTCAAGCATTAAGATCACCATACTATTACTCGCAAACTGCAATAAGTCCTTTCTCGGAATACAGTGACAGCAATAACATACGCAAAGCCTACTGTATGCACGTTCATATGGCCCTTAACTGTTGAGTAACTTACTGGTCTCACAGGATTCGCTCAGCCAGTGATGTCATCAGTTTGCGTAGTGAAGGTTATAAACAGCAACATCGGGTACACACTCTGCTGCTGCTCACATACGGAGCATGTCTGGGAGTGCGAAAGATCAGGTATAGTGTAATAATATTAGTAAGCCAATATTTCTTTCATTTTTAAAGTTATTGGTGTCACTTCGCTTCATGGTTAGAAATCTTAGTAAGCTTCTGGTTGAAGTGTGTGCCGTGTATGAAAATAAAGCGAGAATACATATTAGGATAAATGAGAATGACCTATATGTTTAACCTCTAAAATAGTTTGTAGGAGTTCAGAAATAGCCTGCATTGAAACTAGGGTGAATGAGAAAAATGTCTTAATTTTTGCATTTAATATATTGATCTGAATATTATTAATAGGGGAACATCGCCAAAGAGAGAAATTAGTAATTTTTCGGCTCTTAGAATTCTGTGATTTAATAAAAATCATACAAAGATAATATGAAGTGACTCAATAACAGATTTTGTTTTTGTAACAAGCGACAGAAATCGGAGTGATATATCCAAATATTTGGATAATCATTTTGGGTTTAAACTTGCCTGTTTCAAGTAAATTTTAATTATAAATTACTGTAAAATACAATTTCAGCAGTACGACGGAGTACACTCAAAACTTTGAACTGTTGAAGTATTAAAAAAAATGGGAAATTACTCTTCCTATTAAACTTATTATGAAGTAATGCGGAATACATTAATAAACCTCTGAATAAGAATCCAAACGGCACTATCCTTCTCCCAAAGTGCACTTCATAACCTGTTGAATTGCCCCTTTTACATAAAACAACCATCGTATTTACTGTGATGTGGACGATGCGGTGATTTTTTTTATATTAGACAACCAGAAGGCACGCCTACTTTTGGTTAATTTTTTTCCCTCTCTTCGATAGGGTTTCTACCCTTTTCTTACACTCGAGTGGTACTTCCACCGTACATTGTAAAAGAAATAAAACAACTTAATATGATTGTTCCAGATGAATTTGTGGCTTAAAAATATGTATCCTATAAGTTAACTCAGCATATTTTTTTTTTTCACAAATCTGAGAAGACTGAGTTAGTGAAATGATTCAGAAATCCTGTTCTATAAGATTAATCGCAATTTTTCTCTTTATTAACGTATGACATTAACTCATCGAGCTAACTAACTAATTTGAACATCATGTAGTGGTATTAATACGGTTTTTTTTATCGTATTCTCAAAACGATAGTCTTTCACTCATAACAGGACTTGGAATGGACGAGAACTCACAGGAACACCGTTTCAGTTAGTCTTTACTCATTTGGTAACGCCATTTTAAATTGCCTTTTGTTCTATTATCGTTCCGTTTCTTATAACTTCACTTCCGAACCCTGAATTGTAATTTCCATAAAAGAATTGCGTGCTGTATATTTTAATAGGCTATAAAGCTTCACTCGAAGGTTCGAAATACCCCTAGTAATGAAACTGTAAACAAATTAGTTTCCTAACTGTAGGAAACGAAAATCCGTCAAATAATAAAACAGTTTCAGGTGGCTTCTACAGCTTCAATTATACCAGCTATTAATTTGCTAATTAAGGAAGGAGGAAAACAAACACCTGGAAGAAAACAAAAGAACTGCAAATAACTTCTGTTAGACAAATGAATTTACTGAAATTGTTTAATGAATGAGGCTGCACATATCTCAATATTCTCTATCGATTTGGTTGTATTATGTGGCTAGTGATCCCACAGCAAGACCACCGCTACCATTCAAGCGAGAGAGAGTTCAATGTTGGGTATAAGCGGGAGTAGCAGGAAGGTGATGCGCTCAATAAAAAACTTTCTAGTGAATATATGACAGAAATTACTGAAAATTCTCTCAGCCCATGACAATGGGCTGAGCGCATTTTCAGCCAACTGCAACATACACAGCAGGCAACGAGAACCAGCAATAGTTCAAGCAGTATACGCTAATAAGTATAAGTTTGGTGCTTCCACCGCATAGCCAATCCCCACTACACACACCGACTACCATCTCTTTAATTGTGTGGACCTTGTTTTTGACCTCTGAACTGCTGTCTTCGTGAGAAAAAATTTGCAACTGAAGTTGTACAAGCTGTGATAGTCTAGCTGCAGTTGCTTTACTGACACTGTGTAATCAATCGACTACGAAATCGCACTGCGGGACGGGCATGAACTGTGGTGAAATTACATAAATATTGACTCCTATATTTCGTACAAGCGTTCGACTTTCCTTCTGACATAATGATAAATTGTCCTTCGTCATTTAAAATAATATGGGAAAGAGAAATGTGATCACCCATCCAGACAATTATTAAGGCTAAAAGTTGTGTTGAATGATGCAAGGCAGACTTAGGTCAGTCTACCTTGTATGGAAGTTAAAGACGGGGAGTATAAACAGCCAAGACTAGTGCTAAAAATTGCAGATCGTTTCTACTTTAGTCGAAAAAGAATATCTGATACTGAAATTTATAATAATTCTGTGTTAAAACCATTTGAAGACATCGATATTCAGGAACACATAAGAGTAGACAGGGTAGCGACCTAAAGCATTGATTTTTACATCATTGCTACGCTGTCAAACTAGCTGACAAACATCAACTTCCAGAAGTCTTTACTCACCAAAATTTTAACTCATTTTTACTGACAGGAGTTTTAAATTTGTGCATTGTCTTCGATATTATTATTATTTTTTTGCCACTTGTTAAGGTTAATCTGGTACTGCGTTTATCAGTTGAGATGAATTTAGATGACTCCTGGAGTTCATGATATATATCCAGTAATTTTGAGGTTGTCAGGGATTGTATTGCACCATTGAAGTTAATTATGTGGGCATCTTTGGATTCGGGAGAGATTCATTTGGACTGGAGAAGTGCCAACGTAACACCAATACATAAAGGCGGTACTAAGAGCGAAATAGTTAAGTAACTACAAACTGGTTACTCTGACTTCAGTGGTAGGGAAAATTTTAAACATAATGATTAAGAGTGCAATCCAGGAGCGTATGGCATTCTGAATAACACACATGGTTTTTGTTTTAAGGGAAAATCATGTTTAGCTTACAAGGTAAGTTATTTTGATACAGTTACTAATGAGCTGGACCCCAGGGATCAGTTCTTGGACCACTGTTGTTTCTAATTTTCATAAACGATATCGATGATGACATAGAAGGCTTGATGTCAAAATTTGCAGACTACTTAAAGATTGGTAGAGTGGTTAATGATCAGTACCAAGCAGCACTCCTTTAGGATGACTTGAACAGGCTTGAATAGTCAGAAAAGTAGCAGCTATGTTTTAATACAGCATCCCCAAAATAAATTACACACTTTGTGGCAGGGCCGAGCTGAGCCATTTTAGTACCTGAGGCAAGAATGAAAAATTGTGCCCTATTTCTAATCATGGCAACGTTGGCAATTATTTAATCTTTCTTTTGGCGCCCCTTTAGGCTTTTAATCTGAGGCAAGAGCCTCGTTCGCCTCTATTTCGTCGGGTTGAATTAAAAATAGTAGAAGAAAGGGATCTCGAAGGTCTAATACGGGAAGATATAGTCCATGGTGTTCTATCAATGATTTATCGAATGCTATCCTGTAGAGATAAGGAGGTGATAATCCCACTGTATAAGGCAATTGTAAGACTACATTTGGAATACTGTGTTCAAGTATGGAGACCTCACCTGAAAAAAGGCATTGAGCTTCTTGAAAGGGTCCAAACACGCCCAACAACTTGAATGGTGAGATCGGAAGGATGACGACCGTATGAGGAAAGAGTCCGAATGTGTAGGCTACAGACTTGGCAACTAGGCACCTCAGAGGTGATCTGATTAAAGTTTATAAGGCTCTGAGAGAAGTTAGTAAAATGAAAATGACAATTTTTACTGTTATAGAAAATTCCAGAACTCGGCGGCATAAATTCAAATTACAGGGGAAGAGGCTTAGAGTAGATTGTAGGAAATTTTCTTTTATTAGCGAGTCGTTGGTCGCTGGAACACGTTGCCCTCGCAGGTAGTGGAGACTGACAGTTTGCATAAATTCAAAGGTCAACTGAATAGTTATCTATGTGAAGAGAAGAAAATAATTTGTATTTTCTTATCTGCTCCTTTTTTTTTTTTTTCAGCCAGTGCAGCAAGTCTCTGCCTTCCTTGCACTGTACGGCTATTACTTTATATTTATACACGATTATGTGAAAATCTGCTTAATTTCGAAAGAAACAGCCAATTTCCATCGACAATCTGTTAATTCCCACTGTTTTTTTCTGATAATTCTATCTGTTGCTTGAACCACCACTATCATCACTCTTAATCAATTGCTCTGTGATTCTTGCCGCCTAAAAAAAATTATATATATATATATATATATATATATATATATAATAAGTGTGTGTGTGTGTCCATCCGCTTCTTGCAAGACACTTCCTAATTAGAGAATTCTTTTTATTTCTTTTCCCTATTTTGTCACAACTGCTCTTTCTGTCTTTGAAACTCTGCTTTCTCTAATTAAAAATTTCTGCAGCGAAATCATTTTTCTTTGCGATTTTGACGTTACTAACTCCAACTGGCATAATTCTCTAGTTATACGGACTACGTTACTAAAGACAATGAGGATATTGTCATTTTTAACAATATCCTCATTGTCTTTATACAGCCCGTTCATTTAGTAATTGTATTAACTTACAGTTACAAGGGAGACTCATGCTTTTGATGCACCATTAAAAAAAAAAAAAATGCACTCCTCACTTAAGTACCGATCTGGCTGATTTTTGAATTGATCTAGCAGAATAACAGACTATCCTAACTTTAGACTAACCATAGCCTAAAGTTTTCACCATTTTATCACCAACAACCTTTCAAAGTACATAATTGTTAGTTGTCCTGGATTCTCCAATGGAACCACTATTCTATTTCCTGTCATGTGGCATTATAACTATGCTAAATGGGATGAACTGCTTCCTTGAATTCTTCTTTTACTTGAATCCTATCAATTAAATTATTCGAGTAGGAATAAAATTATTCATTCTTTATTCCAGTCTGAACTTTCTTCCTTTATCTCAATTATGATTTTTTTTCAAAAAAGTGTGCTAATTCTCTCCGGGATTAAGAATATCACCAGCTTCATCTTTTGCTTATACAAAGCGCACAGCATTTATTTGGATTTATCAATAAATCCAAATTTAAAACTGAAAATTAGTATGGGCAAATGATGCAAGAAAGACAGTTCATGCAGCATCAACCAATATATAAATAAATATATCTTATCTTTCCATCCCCTTTAATAACTTGCCTAATTCTTGCATAAATCAATTCAAATTATCCACTTCCACAACACCAGATGGTTAGGCTGCGTGGTTATAATAACTGTCCTCCCAACACCGGGTAGAAAATGATCCGTTAGTGACGCGAGTAACTTTCATGACCTGTATGCCCCCTTAAACTTGAATTTTCGGCCAGTAAAACAGGAAAATCGACCAGAGAAATTCAGAAATTTATGGAATACATTGTACGACACATGGGCATATAAGTTCTTGGGGCGCCTCCGTAGCCAGGTGGGCAGGAGCAGCAGCGCGTAGCACACGCTTCTTAATTAGACCGGGGCCTGTGACCACCAAATACAGAGGATGCGGAAAGGTCAGGGAATGACAACCGCATATCTCCGGAGCAATATGGCCTTGGTTGCTAATGCTCCTAAAAAATAACTAAGTTCTTGGGCAGCACTAATATTTAACGTCTTTGACACCAGAATTGTCCAACAATCAATTCTAGTTTGTTCCAAAAATTACTCGTTGGATGAAAGAATTTCGCACATCTGTCCTGCAGTCATCTTTTTCAATTTAAGTTTAGAAGAAGAAGAAGAAGAACTCTTCATTGCATACAAAATGCACATGTCTCCGTGTGTGCGTTTTCTGATAAAGAGTTAGAATACCATCATTAATTTTCTCGATCAATTTAAAGCCTTAAATACACAAATCAGGTCTCCTCGCAAGCGTGTAGCTACCAAGCGCTGCAATTTGCAAAACTTGTTTTTTTTGTGATAAGAGTACCCTTTTTTGTCGTTGAAATAACCTTGTTATTGTTTTCTGCGCGCATTCCAATTAAAATGAAGAATATCCAATGTACACTCCTTAATATGAGGCTTCCAGACCTGTATTCAGTACTCAAGATGCGGCCTAACCATTGCCTTATAAAAACGAATAATCACCTCCTTGTCCCTGTTGGCAAACTTACTGTATATTATTGAGTTTTTTTTTTTTTTTTTTTTTTTTCATGGAAACCCCAAACACGAGATATATTAAAATCCATGGTATTTAGTACCGTGCGTGGATTGGAGGTTCAGAAGACGAAAGAAGAAGATATTTGTTGACATTAGACTTTAACTTCTGTAGACTGTAATTTTCAGGAAATGCGCATGAAGGAAGGTTGCTCCAGAAAACGGCAGTTGAACGAATAAACGAGGAAGATAAAAAGTTGGTTCTGTGAGGTTGAAGTTGGACAGTAAATGGATGTTGACTGGTGGCGGCACGTGTTCGGACTGTTATGAACAGAGAGAGCGGGAATTATAAAAGCCAATTCAGAAGAACAGTGCCCATGGAAGTATCTATAGAAAAGGCACGCAGCAGAAACAGTACGTCTGAGACAGCGAGTGGAGAGACTCAGAGACGAGTCATTAATTAACTTAACTTCCCTCTTCGGGATGGAATCTAGAAGCCTGACAGGGGTTATGGGAGCACCGCTCCAGATTTGGGAACAATATTCCATGGTAAGGTGGATTTGCGATTTGTACAGAGTTGAACAGCTGTTTGGAAGAAAAGTAACGCCGAGAGCGAAAGAGAAAACCAAGTTTTTTTGGTTGCAGAGGAAGCAATACTTCTAATGTGCTTGTGCCAAGAGAGATTAGAAGTCAGAGTAATCCACAAAAGAGATGTATATCATCTTGCCTAGAAATCGGAGTGTCACCAAAGATAAGCATAGGAGCAGAAGAATCCTTTTGATATAAGACAGGACTGAATTTCAGAAGGATTGAAATCAACTAAGTTGTCGTTGTATTTGCCCCACTGGAGAATTACCTAGAGATCGGCATTTAAGAATTGGTAGCAGATTTTCAAGAAGTCGAAGCTGATTGAGCAGTGCAAGGTTTCTCAAATTGGAAAGCAATGTGCTATTATTAGCTAAACTATGGATAGGATTTCCGGTCAATGGAAGAAGGTCATTAATATACAAGAGGAAAAGAGTGGGAAAAGAACTGAACCTTGGGGAACACCAGCATTAGTGGAGAAGTTAGAAGACAGAGCCATCTACCATCACCCTCAGTGAGCAATCAGAGAGAAAACTGGATAACCAATTACAAAAAACAGTTGGCAAACCATAAGATGGAAGCTTGTTTAGAAGACCTTTAGGCCAAACACGATCGAAAGCCTTTGAGATGTCAAGAGCAACTGCTTGTATTTCACCGAACTTTTCCATTGAATTTGTTCATAAATGGGTAACATAAGCCAAAATATCACAAGTGGATCGACACTGACGGAATCCATACTGGCGATCGTTGATCCGACGGAAGGTTTCTCGGTAGTTTATAAGAGATGGCGGTTAATTGATTTCTCCATTACTTTAGAAATAGTAGAAGTAATTGCAATGGGACAATAATTGGATGGGAGGGATTTATCACCCTTTTTAGGAACTGGCTGGATATGAGCAAATTTCCAAACAGAAGGAAAAACACCTTTGGAATAAGAAAGTGAAAAAAGGCAGCAAAGAACAGGAGTAAGTTCAGGAGCACAGGTTTTGAGAACAAGTGGAGAAATACCATCAACACCTGAAGCTTTCTTAGCATCAATATTCGTGAAAATCCTTCTGACATCCTTTTGACGGAACGCCAAAAGAGGCATTGAATGGAGCGTGTTGGAAATGATGGGAGGTGTTTTGCCAAGATCATTAATACATGAGTTGGAAGGAAAATGGGATGCTAGCAGGTCAGCTTAATCCTTGGCAATAGAACCATCTGGTTTTGACAGAGGTGGGAGCAGAGATGGGCAAAAGTTGCGGCCAATAGCTTTGGCAAGAGACCAGAATGCTCGGCTACCATTAGGGCAAGAAGCAAGTTTTCCACTCTTAGCCTGTTCAAAATCTAGTTTGGACTGATTAATAACTGCTTTACTATTGTAGCGGGCTCTGGTGTAGGCAGGAAATGAAACTGAAGAATTGCAAACAAGCCAATTACAATATGCAACATTCTTCTCTTGAACAGCACTCTTAGCAACCTCACTACACAACTCAGTGAATTTCATCTAGAACTGTACAATTACCCTTAGGGCCTATTCATTTCCCCAC
The DNA here is from genome assembly GCF_048544385.1 of Mastigoproctus giganteus. Taxonomy (NCBI): domain Eukaryota; kingdom Metazoa; phylum Arthropoda; class Arachnida; order Uropygi; family Thelyphonidae; genus Mastigoproctus; species Mastigoproctus giganteus. Next base: position 16,691,443 of record NC_143588.1, on the reverse strand, counting down.
GACCTTGAGAATTATACTACCCAATTATTGTTCTGGAATTACTGATACCCGTATTCCAATCCTTGATATTCTTCAGTGTAAAACGTCAATTTCCAACCCATCTGTTTAAGCTTTCTAGCTATTGTTTAAGTAGCATACTTTGATTACTGTCATTTACTATTCTGCCAACCTTTTTATTACTTGAAAGCTTGATATGCTTTCATCAATATTGTTAATAAATACTGTATCTTCGATACTTACCTGGATAACAGTAGGGGCCCATCACTGAGTCCCTTGAGGGACTTTACTAATAGCAGCGCCCATTTATAATCACCCCTGTGTTCCATCACTCGACTATTGCTTTCTCCATAGCAGTAGCTTGCCCATAATACCACACTGCGGTGATTTGTACAGCAGTCTTTCGACGTGTGAAACGTGTCGCGAAGGCTTTATTGAAGTTTAAGCGTATGATATCAAAATTATGTTTGGTATCCAGTTCTTTTTGTTACTGTATCAGATTAGCTAATCAGATTCTTTTTCTTTGTCTATATAAAACACACTCAAAAAGAGTTGAGCATTTCATATACTGTAGTACTCATAATCAAATCCGTTATTACATCTTTCTTAGTTACTTCAGGCCAAGGCAGGAAAACAAAAAGCAATATTACCATAGCCAGGATTTTAAATAGGCGATAGAAAAATATAATGATATTTACAAAAAATAATATGCAATTTAAGCAGATTAAAACAGATTGTTAGAGGTTGCCAATTGATCAGTAAGGAACTGAAATAAGACTGAACAGGATGCAGTTTAAGCAACAAATTTAACATCTTGTTCTTTCTTTGGAAAAGAACGTCCGCAATCTCTTTGGAAAGAGATTGCAGCCTATTTCGAATTGTAAGCCTTGTTAGCAAAGCATCTCATTATTATGAGAATAAATTTGTTCCTGACGTGGTGCATAGTAGAGATTTTTATTGCGTTAAGCCTTCTTATCCTGTAGTTCAGGAACTGAAGTTGCAAACCATTGTTGCAATTCTTCTATACGTGGCTAAACAGGAAAAACTTGTTTTCTAAACCCATTTCGGTTTTCTAAACCCATCCCAGTGCTTCGTGTGCGTTGAGTATACTTTTATATGAACAAATAAAACAAAATACGAAGAAATTTCCTCGTTGTGTGTTTTTCGTAGGTAAAAATGGTGTACATTATTTGGAGTTTATAGGAAGTGTAGAGGACCGACACAGTTTGTTTGAATGCCTGTAGCAGTAACAACCATTTTTAATGAAACTGTTTAAATGTAATTATGATTAAATGAGGTGATTTCTCTCAATTTTCATTAAAAAAAGACAGCTTACTTGAAGGGTACGTAGACGACATGATTGAACTGCCAGGTTGTCTACGGCTATTGAACTAGGCGAGAACTAGTTTTTTAATATACCGGGATGAAAACAAACTTTTCTTTAGAGAAAAAAACTGTTAGGTGAACCAAATTACGAGTGAGATTTGTGAGTATAATGCGCTTTTAATTGTGAAATAGTAATGTTTTAGATCAGCTGACATTGACAGTAGAAACCTTACAACGGAAACCATTTGTGGAATTAGTGATCGTCGTAGGCGATGTTATCTTAAACAAAAAAAATAATTTCTGTTTATACTCCGGGACAATTACATAAGGCCAGAGGAATTCAAGGTAGAGCGAATCCGAGGATATCATTATATTTAGTATTGAGCTTGAACCACGATCACTCAAACGCATATACTCTTCTATCCTTGAGCTTGAGTCGATTTCGTTCAAATTTTCCCCACATGATTACTTATAGAAACTTATTGTACCGAACTAAAATTAAATAGTTAACTTGTAAAAAACATATATAAAAAAAAAACATTTATTGCAAAAATAGTTTACCATTGTAAGTAATATTTACAGCGCCATATTAGTTTTAATTTAAAGCACATTACGTAAAAAAACAAGCTGTAACGTGCTAACAGAAATTAAAGGTTAATTAAGCAGTGTTTTTTTTATTTTTTTTATGTAAACCCCAAACACGAGAGGTATTAGAGCCTATAGTACTTAGTACCGTGCTTGGGTTTGAGGGTGAGAAGACGAAAGAAGATATTTGTTCACATTGGACTTGAACTTCTGTAGATTGTAATTTTCAGGAAATACTTGTGAAGGAAGGTTGTTCCAGAAAACGGCAGTTGAATGAATAAACGAGGAAGATGAAAAGTTGGTTCTGTGGTTTGAAGTTGGACAGTAAATGGATGTTGGCTGGTGGCGGCACGTGTTCCGACTGTTTCGAAAGAGAGAGCGGGAATTATAGAAGCCAATTCAGAAGAACAGTGCCCATGGAAGTATCTGTAGAAGAGGCATGCAGCAGAATAAGTCTGACACAGCGAGTGAGCAGACTCTGTTAGAGATGAATCATCAATTAACCTAACTGCCCTCTTCTGAATGGAATTAAGAATCCTGAGAAAGGTTTTGGGCGTACCACCCCAGATGTTGGAACAATATTCCATGGCAGGGCGGATTTGCGATTTATACAGAGTGAGCAAGAAGAGAGAGAAAGAGAAAACCAAGTTTTTCAGATGCAGAGGAAGCAATATTTGTAATGTGCTTGTGCCAAGAGAGATTAGAAGTCAGGTAATCCCCAAAAGAGATATATCATTTTGCCTAGAAATCGGAGTGTCACTAAAGATAAGCAGAAGAATCCTTTTTGCGAGTATAAGACAAGACTGAGTTTTAGAAGGGTTGAAATAACTAAGTTGTCTTTGCCCCACTGGAGAATTACCTGAAGATCGGCATTTAAGGAATTGGTAGCAGATTTTCGAGAAATTGAAGCTGATTGAGCAGGGCAAGGTTTCTCAAAATGGAAAGAATAATGCAATGTGCTATCATCGGCAAAACTATGGATAGGATTTCTAGTCAATGGAATAAGGTCATTAATATACAAGAGGAAAAGAGTGGGGGAAAGAACTGAACCTTGTGGGACACCGGCATTAGTGGAGAAGTTAGAAGAGAGACAGCCATCTACCATCACCCTCAGTGAGCGATCAGAGAGAAAACTGGATAACCAATTACTAAAAACAGTTGGAAAACCATAAGCTAGAAGCTTGTTTAGAAGACCTTTATTCCAAACACGTTCGAAAACTTTTGAGATGTCAATAGCCAACTACTTGTTGCACCGAAATTTTCCATTGAATTTGTCCATAAATGGGTAACTTAAGCCTGAATATCACCAGTGGATCGACACTGACGGAATCCATACTGGCAATCGTTGACCAGACGGAAGGTTTCTAGGTAGTTTAAAAGTTGGCGGTTAATTGATTTCTCCATTACTTTAGAAAGAGTAGAAGTAATTGCGATGGGAGGTATTTGTCACCCGTTTTAGGAACTGGCTAGATATGAGTAAATTTCCAAGCAGAAGCAAAAACACCTTCGGAATAAGAAAATGAAAAAAGGCGGCAAAGAATAGGAGTAAGTTCAGGAGCACAGTTTTTGAGTACAATTGGAGAAATACCATCGGGATCTGGAGCTTTCTTAACATCAAGATTCGTCAAAATCCTTCTGACATCCTTTTGACGGAAGACGACAGGAGGCATTGAATGGTGGGAGGGGTTTAACCAAGATCATTAATACAGGAGTTGGAAGAAAAATGGGATGCTAGCAGGTCAGCTTTATCCATGGCTGAAGTGACAACAGAACCATCTGGTTTGGACAGAGGCGGGAGCAGAGATGGGCAAAAGTTGCGGCCAATAGCTTTGGCAAGAGACCAGAATGCTCGGCTACCATTAGGATAAGAAGCAAGTTTTCTACTCTTAGCCTATTCAAACTCTGGTTTGGACTGATTAATAACTGTTTTACAATTGTTGCGAGCTCTGGTGTAGGCAGAAAATGAAACTGAAGAATTAGGAACAAGCCAATCACGATATGCAACATTCTTCTCTTGAACAGCCTTAGTACATTTATTGGAAAGCCAAGGTTTAGATAAAGGACGAGATTTTAAAGTGTGTGAAAAAGGATTCCATTCCTGCAAGAATAATTTCATTCACACGATCTGAGCAAACGTTGACATCAGAAGTTTTGAAACAGTAATCCGACCAAGGAAAAGAAGAAAACAAGTCTCGCAGGTCATTCAATTTTTCATTCTTGTAATGCCAAACAATACGAGGTTGGGAATAGCCATGAGATAAAGGCTCCATTTGAGAAGAGACAATCACCAAGTTGTGATCGGAGGTGCCTAAAGGACCTCTCACTTCGACCGTGTACTTAGAAGGATTGTTTGTGAGAAAAAGATCAAGCGTGTTCGCTGTATGATTAGGATTGTCCGGTATTCTTGTGGTAAATGAACAATCTGCGCCAGGTCATTAGTAATTGCAAAAGCCTCAGCATTTCGACCAACTGGGTCGGTGTGACTAGAAAACGGAAGCCAGCTGGAGTTGCGAATATTAAAATCACCAAGGAAAATTACCTCACTGTTAGGAAAGTTGGACTGGAGAAAGTCAAGTTGCAACGAGAGGAAGTCAAAGAGCTCCAAGTGATTATTGGAGTTGGGAGAACGGTAGAGACAACAGATGAATTTGACACAATGAGGTAGAGAGATTTTAAGCCAGAGAAGATCAAAGAGAGGAGATTCCAAATTGCCAAGTCTCTGACAGGGAATATCAGAACGGACATATGCACAAGTACCACCTTTGAGGCGAAAGGATTCATACAGCGGATAATTTGGGCAACTGAGATGAGCAGTAGTTGAATCAACCGATAACTGAGATTCTGTCAGAAAAAGTACATGGGGTTTGGCAGACTGCAAGTGGAAATGGACATCGTTGAGATTAGAATTGAGACCACGTATATTTGTGAAATGAATTAGGAAGTGCTTGGGAGGTTTAGATCTTTTCGCAGATAAGCTTGCTCTATTAGTTTGACAATGTTGTATTCAATAGTAAGAAAAAGTGGGTGGGACATGCTGTATGAAGTAATGAAATTTTTGGATATGGCGTACACATGGTAAGAACATACCCAGATCCTTGACATAACGTGGCCTTGACAATGCTCCCCGCATACACACTACTGTGACTCCCTCCAGTCACTATCTGGCAGAGTAGAGGTAGCAAGATTATACACTAGCTGATCCGGAAGCCTCCTAGTGAGTTACCAATAGGTTCGGTCTGGTGTACTAACTAGCGGCCGGCCTGCGAACACCGTTTTAGAGCTGTACAGTCGAAATGTAAGGAATATTGGATCTCGCCACGATGTTCATCATAACCTCAAGTCATCAATCATACTGCATGATGGAAGAGATAGGGAAGGGTTGACCGGAACTTAGCTCTAGAGACTAAACATGGGTTCCACCACTTCAAGCCTCCAATAAGCAAAGTGGTGGTATTGCACCGGTTGATGAGAGTCATCTACCACCTAGTACTGCCTGGTAACATAGAGGGGTGGCATTCCTCCATGTGGTGTGGGCCCCACATCTCGATCGCTGCTTACGTTGATTCACACCTGGGTGGTCACCCCCCCATGTACTTGTGCATGGAGGTTATACCCAGGATTACTAACAGTCCCACCATCGTGAAGGTGCAGAGGATTTGGCTGTCACAGACCGTCCGGACTTTGCCGAAATTGGGTCCACTTGACTTGAGTGTCACCCGAATATCAGTTCCATCAGCGTTTTAGACTCCCAGGTAGCAAGTACAGCTTGTCTTGCATATCTGAGGGAATGTCTTTGAGAACCTCAAGGACTATTGCGTTAAGCGTTGTTAAATTATATTAATTTTCCTTAGTATTCGTCAAATCCTTGGATGGCGCTGCGACTCTTAATCATCTTCAGTCAGTAACAGAGAATTGTTAATGTTTTTAATTTTCAATTTTTGGTATGTTTTTTTTCAGATTTAGAATTGAAATATTACTCCTTTTAAGTGTATTAATCTCTAGGCAATCATATGCTTACATTCCACGCCCACTGAGATAAGTATATTTTCTGATTAAAGCGAATTTTATCCTATTAGGCTTAACTTGCTTCTAAAAATTATCTTGCGAATTAAACATTCGCAAGATAATTTTTAGTTTATGCCGCTCCGAAATAACTAGTAGGCTTAGTGTTTTTTTTTTTTTTTTTTTTCCTCCTCATTCAAATCTCTTGCCAAAGCCGACAGCCCATGACTGTATCCAGAGTATCAAATTTTTTAGGTGCTTAGCATATATATATATATATATATATATATATATATATATATATACACACACACACACACACACACACTTATTTATACATTATTACTTATTAAATTATGGTACTACTTGGAGCATAGGTTTGTAGTGACCCCAACCAACCCGCTAGTTATATATAAATGTAGCCCTGGTATGGATAGCCTTATATATAACTTAGATACATATCTAAGTTATATATATAATTTATCATCACTATATATAATGTGTGGTTTGTAGAGTAAATAAAGTGTCTGTGAAAATGGAAATGAAAAGTACACAAGGTGCCAGAACTAAGAGTTTAAGGCAGTGGTTTTCAACCGGGGTACCGCAACAACATTCCAGGGGTGCCACGTAATTTCGATTTAAGTTACTTAAACTTATTATTTTTTAAAATTTATATGTTTATTTCATTATAAAAAGGTATACAGTATCTTTTTAATTTTGTGGTGATCTATAATTGATGTTTACTTAGTACCTCTATATAAAGAATAAAATTATTATCTACTGTATATATATAATTTGTATTATGAAATGTAATTTTATAATTATATTATTGTAATAACTATCATATATATATATATATTTTAATATTATATATATATACAGAGAGAGAATCGGATCTAACAGGCAGAAAATTAAGTAGGGGTGCCGCAAAATAAAATAAATGACTTAGGGGTGCCGTTATTAAAAAAAGCTTGAAAACTTTAAGGGATGGTGGAAGTGAAGTAGCGCTTAAACAGATGAAAGAATTTGAAAAACCTGGTGTAAAAATGAACTGGAACTGAGGGGGGGGAAAGGAATATACAAGAAAATAAATAAATAATGAATATAGTTTTATTTATTTATTTTCTTGTATATTCCTTTTCCCCCCCTCAGTCCCAGTTCATTTTTACACTAGGTTTTTCAAATTCTTTCACCTGTTTAACCACTACTCCACTTTCTACTATCCCTTAAACTTCTCTTAGTTCTGGCCTTGTGTGCTTTTCATTTCCATTTTCACAGACACTTTATTCTACAAACCGCACATTATTTATATCCTTTTGCTTCCTCTACTGCTGCACTGCTCGTTTTGGAGCATTAGACGTACTATAACTTTTGTTATTTTCCCTTTTCTGCTTATGTTGCTTCTTAACTGTTATATATATAACCGTCCGTATTTACTTAACAGAGGGACTCGCAATGGACGGAATTTCGTTATGTCGAACAAACAGAAAGAGTTCGGAAATTACTTTTAATCATACAATTTGTATGGAAAAATGAAGTTCATATATTAAAAGTAATTTTAATGCAGTATTATCAGCTTTAAACGGTTCGTGCACACTTCGGGTATTATGCAAGATTCGTGAAAGTGATGCTTGGGAAGAGTTGCATATTTACGAGATGTGGGAATAAAGTTTCCGGACTAGTGCTGTTGCGGTCATGTTTAATGAGTTTGAAAATAAACGGAAGTGATATGTTGTGTGTTCAAACTTCCTATAACAGATGGTGGTACAGAGATTGTCCAGTAACGAAAAGTGAAGTTTCGTTACTAGCGTTACTTTCCCTGTCACGATTGTGCAATGCTGCAACGAACGAATATCGCTTTAAACGGAAAAATCTGCAACGGAAATTTATGAAATATTAACTGTTTATGGTGATGAAACGTTAAGTCCTACCGGTATGTTTGAATGGTAAAAGCGGTTCAAAGACGGACGTGAGAATGACCCAAGAAGTGAGTGTCCGTAGTGCAACCTCTCGAAGTGTGGACAGAGTTGAAAAAGTTCGGGGAGCTGGCAAGGGATTGGCGTTTAACCTGCAGAATGATGGCTGAGGAATTGGATATGAATAAGGAGGCAGATTCGTCAATTCTGCACGTCAATTCATAGAATCAGCAAAATTTCATCGAGACTTGTCAAGACAATCCTAATTTCCTCGACTGTATTGTCACTGGAATGTTAAGTGTTTCAGTACCACCCCAGACGCCAAGCGTCCGAGCATGCAGTGGACATCAAAATCATCACCAAAGCCGAAAAAGTTTTTTTCGTTTACAGAAAACCAGGATCAAAACTAATCTGATCATGATTTTCGACAAACAATGCTGTGATTCCCAAGTGATTTGTATGTACTTGGGGGGGGGGGGGAAGAGTCAATGTTATGTTTTACGTACAGGTACTTCAAAGACAATTGAAGGGCAATTCCGAGCAGCAGGTCCTTGTATGACAATGCCCCCGCCCATCCTGCATTTGTTGGGAAGACATTTCTGACGAAATTGGCATTGTGCAGCTATACTCTGTCAAGCTAGCACCACTGGACTTCATCCTCTTTCCGAAGGTCAAAATTGCCCTCAAAGGAAAGCAATTTCAGGATTTTGAGGATATAAGGAAAAACGTAACCGCCGAACTGAACATTATCTTGTTGGAAACCTTCGCTGACTCTTTTCAGGAACTTTTAGAACGGTGTAATAAGTGTATTCAGTCAGGTGGCAATTACTTTGAATAAAAATAAAATTATTTCTGAGCTCCTTTGTTTTGTGTTATTTTTTATTGCACTAGCCCTGGAACTTTATTTCCACACGAAGTGTGTGGGGGGGGGGGGGAGAGAAAGTGTATGGGAGAAAAATAACTATTATACAGTTATCATTAAACTGAATGGTTAAGTTTAGAGAAAATAAAACTAATACAGTTTCTTTCTTTTTTACTTAGGGGGAAAAGACTTTGTTTCGGGTTTCATAATATATAAAGAATATTGTCACATCCGAAAGAGCAGAAACTAAAACATTTTAATAAATTAGGATACAAAATATTTACAGACAAACCAAACAGGATCTTTTTTCGGGACGATAGTTCCCTTCATCAGCTATATACTGTATGCAGATACGTTCAAATGGAATATCAAATAATGTCGGGTGTGGTAATCTATTAGACAAGTGAAGCGCGTGCACGAGGTTGGTGAATTGAAGGAACATTAAATGGGTTACTGTCAGAATCATACTTATTGCTGAGAATGTGTTCGTCGTATTGCAAGACAACTGCCTCCATAATTTGGTGCATGCCACACATCTGCTGCGATTGAAAACATTATGGCATCTGGTTATATGTAGTGCTTCAAGCCAAGATCACTGGCAGTAGTTGTATGACTGGTCAATGATTTCGACATCATGTCGGGGTCGTTGTTCAGACCAATAGTGTTCCGTGACTGCAGAGTGCCCGGTCAACAGATCGGAGGGTCCTTTCATGCTCTGAGACGCGATTTTGGAATCTTCTACCAGTTTCCCCTATGTTGTTGTTGTTTGGTTTTTAGGAGCATTAGCAACTAAGGCCATATTGCTCCGACCCCACGTAACTACCGAAATCGGGGCAGGTAATACGGTATACAGAATCCCTACATAAAAGGAGGGGATAGGTGTTTTCGCCCTAGAGATGAGTGATCGTAATCCTCTCCTTTTTACGTAGCGGTTCTGTATACCGTTTGTTTGCTGTTTGGTTTTTAGGAACATTAGCAACATGGCCATATTGCTCCGGGGATATGCGGTGGTCATTCCCTGACCTTTCCGCATCCTTCGTATTTGGTGGTCACGGACTCGAACCCCGGTCTAATCAAGAAGCGTGTGCTACGCACTGCTGCTCCTACCCACCTGGCTACGGAGGCGCCCTGTATACCGTATTAACTGCCCAGATTGCGGTAGTTGTTACGTTGGGGAAACTGGTAGAAGACTCCAAGATCGCGTCTCAGAGCATGAAAAGGCCCTCCGATCTGTTGACTGGGCACTCCGCAGCCGCGGAACACTAGTGGCCTGAACAACACTACCTCGACCCCCGACGTGATGTCGAGATTGTTGACCAGTCACACAGCTAACGAGAATGTGGGATGTATACGCATGCCAGCGTTCGGCGTATTGCAAGACAACTTCCTCCATAACTGGGTGCATGTGCACACCTCTGTTGCAATTAAAGACACTGCGGCATCTGGCTTTATGTATTGCTTCTAGCCATGATCATTAGCATTAGTAGAGGCATCCAATGCAAGAAAGCAAGCTTATGCAGCTTACTTTATTTAGGCTGAGCTGGACAGGCATTTGGAACGAAGGAGGGGTGAAATGGAAGGTGTTTGTTTTTTTTTTTTTTTGGCTGATGCTGCATAAGCTTGCTTTCTTGCATCGGATGCCTCTACTAATGCTAATACTAACGATCATGGCTAGAAGCAATACATAAAGCCAGATGCCGCAATGTCTTCGTTGCAACAGACGTGTGCGCATGCACCAGTTGCCTTGCAATATGACGAATGCTGGCATGTGTCCCACGTACGCACACTACATTCTCAGCAGCAAGTGTCTGATTCTGATGTTCCTTCAATATACCAACCTCGTGTACGCGCTCCACTTGTCTAATACATGGTGATCATTGATATTCCATTTGTAACGTATTATTTGTATATATATAGCTGAAGAAGGGACCCATCGTCCCGAAAGCTTATATTTTTTGTATCCTAACTTATTAATGTTTTAGTTTCTGCTCTTTTGGATGTGACAATATTCTTTACATATAATACAGTTTTATTAAGTTTTCTATAAAGGTATAACTTAGTTCTTAATTGATGAGAAGATGACTATATTTACTTTTCATTTCTGTTAATCATACAAAATCGGGGGGGGGGAGGGACATTTAAGAAAAAATTGTCTCGGTAAATCTATTTTAGTAGCTGTTTCTTTTTCGAAAGAAATGCTCTCCATAAGATGGAAAATGCCTGCGATTAACAAGGCAAAAAGGTAAACGCTGTGAACTGCGACTGAGATACTAACACGATAATACTTAGACATAAGTAGCAAGAGAAAAAATAAAATAAATGAACAAATTAAACTGTCAAAAAAATATAGTACAAAATATTTAAAATCAAGCGGTTCCAATGTTGCATTTCGAGCGTAAGATGCAAAGAATTGCACAACTTAAAACCGCACCGATGCATGGGCTTCAGTCCTGCGTATAACCGCAAAGAGCACTGAACTGGTACTGTTGATCTAGTACACAAGAGGACAGCAGGACCACACATGTTTTGCTTTTCATAATATGCTGTTTTATTCATTTATGGGCATGATTTTCGTGAAATCGTTATTTATGTTACGCATGTCCAGAATTTATTAATTTCAGCAGGATATATTTAAATATTTTAAATTATGAGCCTTAATATTGTATCTTTATGAAGAAATTACGAGCTTTATTCTTATTGCAGTATTTTGCTGGAATTAATGTAAGTTCTGAACATCTATACCATTAATATAGATTTGGATAAGAAAACCGTTTAGTTCAAATTGAATATTATTTCATTCTGCATTAGTTCATTCGAAGTTTATAATGTAAGCGGAAATACCGTGAGTGAAAAGTTTACATTTATCTATTAGTGACTATTAATTGAAATGAATTTTTTTCTCTTCATAAAAAATACTTGGTTTATTAGCATTTATTTTCTTTAGCAAATGTGGAAAAGGGTTTTAAAAATTTGGAAAAGTGCATTCTTTTATAAGAATGCACTTTTCCAAATTTATTCAAGAAATTGCGACGTCGCAGAGAGTTGCAACATGTTCAGTGAATTATCTCTGGATGTGGTACTGCATGAATATCCACTTATCTACAGTCAATCTGCATTAAGGTCCATTAAATAAAAGGTGTTTTATGTGTTTCGTGGCGTTTTAAAATGAGTGATTTCAGTGAGCAGCGAATTTGTACCAAGCTTTGTTTTTAATTACGAAAAGTGCAACAGAAACCCATTAAACGCTAAACTAAAGATAACTTTCAAAGAAGATGCTATGTTGTTCACTGGTTCGAAAAGTTAAGAGGGCTGTATGTCCGCCGAAGGTGAGCTATCTCGTCAGACCACATCCAAAAGTTCGAAACTCCACTCTACCCAGGCACTTTCGGCCGATATCTATCTCAACGCTCCTGAAAATCCTGGAAAAAACTATGCTGCCCACCTTAATGAATCAGATTCTTGGAGATAGGCCGCCACAGATCCACCAGAATCCGAAACCGATCCACAGTGACGAACCTCCTTGCAACCACATGTAATATATTTGATCACTATTGGTGATATGCAAAAGATGCAATTTATTGTCCGCCTTTGAACAGCAAGAGGAATTCGCAGTCACGTACCTGGATATTGCAGCTGCCTTTGACGCCATCAACGTGTCAGCGCTCCTCAGATTACTGGAAGACCACTATCTAATCCAAGGTAATATCCTCTGGTTCATAGCATCACTCCTCGATGATAGGCTACTACAAATCGATACCCATGGACAATCGCACAAGAAGGCGATTTCTGCTGGTGTTCCGCAAGGAGGAGTCCTATCTGGCTTATTATTTACAGCTATCATTGCGCCTCTTGTCCGTAACAATGAGAAAATCATCACCTACGCCTATGATATAAAACTTCTAACGCCTATTGCTTCCAACAATCACCTTGAAGCTACAGCAAGCATTAATAATAGTCTCAACGTCACCTCTTACCTCAAACAGTATGGACTCTCGATCAACCCACAAAAAACAAAGCTAATGGTGTTCTCTCTCAGACCAACCCTTACAATAATAACCGCAACACTCGATGGAACTGTAATATCTGCCACTCCTACACACATACGGATTTGGGAATAGTATTTGACCCAAAACTCCGGTTTCATGCTCATGTAGACAAGCTCACTTACAGAGCAGCCTCTCTCCGATGGCTAGCTAAACAACGACTAAATTATGTTAAGGAGCCTCGTTTAATTAAGAAATTCATCAGAACAATAATCTACTCTCCACTCCTCTATGCTGCTGAAGTGTGGGCATCAGCTGCTACTACAATGAAGAAACCAATCCTCGCTACAGAATTCTGGCTACTTAAATGGGCTAACCGGAAAGCTTGTCTCCCACCACAGGACAGAACTACAGCCTTAGCTACTTCACTGGGGATGCAGCGACTGACTGATATCATCGAAATACAACGACTGATAGCTACAGTTAAAATGATCACGGGTCAGATCTCAACACCGTCCATTTGGGATTCGTGTTACTGGCGAATACCGAAGCCAGAACTTCGGTCAACCCCGATGCTCTGCTCGAGGAATCGGAGGCTTCATATCTCAGACCGCTTCCTCCCAAACCAAATGCTACCTGAAGTACAGCACCTCGACGCTGACTTGCATAGGTTTTGCAGCAATAAAACCTACAGGAAAGAAGTGTTAGCAGCTCGCTCCAATCCCAGAATCGAATAAGAAGTTCGTGCGTCCTCCACACCATCTACCAAGCTCTCCTGTGCCACGACAAAATTCGTTTGACAGAAGTGCCATTCATGTATATTAGATATTTTTATTGTAAATACAATTTTTAAATAATAAAATTGTAAATAAGATATTTTTATGTAACTTGTAAATATAGTTAATACTGCGTAATGGGAGGAAGTGTTGTTTACATTTTTAATTTTACAGTGTGCATTATCGATTATCTATTCTGACGTGAGCATCATCTATTATCTATGTGCATTATCTATTAACTAATTATCTATTCTGATGTGAGACGTTGGCCGTGACGGGACAATTGCAACTTCACTTACATCTATTATATACATTGTATTCATTTAGTTGCAATAAAGATTTTCTCTCTCATCTTCGCTCTAGCTACCCTTCAAATTCATTCATTAACTAGTGATTCAGTCACTCGTGAATTGATCAGATTTAACTATCCACAAAGATGCTAGTGAATTTGATACTTCTAATGGGAGCTATCAAGTCTATCTTAACAAGATTTGGGAATGCGAATCCTTTCAACCAAATTTATGCCTCTCAACCTCACTGATCGCAAAGAACCGGTCGCGTGTGGAATCTTCGTCGAAGTGCTGCTAACCCATACTTTTTTCTTCCATCATTACTGATGAGAAATCATGTGTGTATGGTTTATGACTCTGTATCAAAAAAGCCCAATGCTTTCCATGGAATATTCCATCTTTTCCAAAACCTAAAAAAACAAGACTATCTGTCAAACGTGAAAGTTATTCTTATCGTATTTTTTTTCACTCGCAGACTATTGTTCATTATGAATTTGGTCCGCGTGGTCAAACAGTAACCATGAATACTGCAAAAGAGTTCTACGGCGATTGCGCAGTGCTATTCGGAGAAAACGGCCTTCGGCGAATTGACTCTTGGTCATTACAACGTCCTTGTGCACTCGGCGCGTTCCAATCAAGAATTTCTTATGATAAACCCCATCAGTGTGTTCTGCCATCCGCCTTACTAGGCTGATTTAACTCCCTGTGCGTTTGTTTATTTATTTTTTAAAATAAAATTTAAAGCTTACCCCCCCCCCCGAAAGATCACAAATTTGCAACTGCTGAGGAAATTTATTATTTATAGGAATTATTAATAATTCCACAAAAGTAGCCTATCACGTATGCTTCCACAGGTTGCATAAATGCTGGAATCTGTGTCAAGGAGACTACTCCGACGGTGATCTATCAAAATAGCCGGTAAACTTCATTTCCCAAATATTAGTTCAATCCTTGAACTTCTTGATCGCCTCGTATCATTTACAATACCTCAGTGCTGTTCTAGCAGGCTTTCCACACTGTTGAATTTCCTGTTTTTCTTTCTGTATTACAACTCTAGATCCTTTGCATGTTCAACAGTGCTGAATGTGCATATAAATTAAATAATTTTTCTGTTTATACTCCGGGACTACCAAACGGTCAGAATTCACAATATAGACAGAATACAAGAACCAGCACCGTATTTAGCAGTCACGGGCTTCAACCCCGTTCACCCAAGGCACTTGTTCACCCAATACACCCGCACGCATGACCACTCGCCTATATACTGAATTTATCTTCGGATTAACTTGGGACGCAGTAACAATGATCTCTGTCCTGTATGCTCCTAGACTTCTCCATGATTGTTTGGTAACTTGTGAACGTGGTTCCGTTCAGAGGCTGTCGTTCGCTCCTTTGCCATTCAGCCTTCGTATATCTTTTTCTCTTTCTTATCATGTTCCAGATAGAGGTCTCGGGTAACTTGAAAGCCGCTAAAATGTGTTAACACTATCTTCAATTTGGCGCTCGAATAGTTTTCCCCGTTAACTCTCTGAATTCCACGTGGCATGTCAATTGAAAGATGGGAGGAGAAAAAGAGGGGGATACCGAACAAGATGTGTCCCGTAGGTCAGTTTATATCCATGCGGCACCACACTCACTGGTCAAAAAATAATTATAAATCTTATAACGAAAACAGATAATTAAACGTACGGAATCAAATGTAAGTTGTCACATTTTATGATCACAAGTTTTTGGTATCAGATAAATACTGTACTCTTAACTTCGACTTCTTAGTCGATCCGATGATGGACCAAACATGTGATCTTTCTAATTTTTAGAAAGGTATTATTATTGGAGCACATTTTAACAGGAGCCGCGATTGAAAAAAAAAAAAAAAAACACTGGTGTGTCGAATATGATATCTCAAAGTAGACAATGGGTAGAAGACAAAAGGAGAATGCAGTCTTTAAAAGGAAGAAATACGGCAAAAATTCGGTACTCCAAGAACGATACCGTAGGAATTTAAAGTGAATTGTGTGTCAGAAGGTCCACTGTATATAAAATGACTGAAAAAGTCAATTTAGGCGAAGAAAGACTTATTTCCAACCGAACTGTGCGGCAGGAGTAGAAGAAGCTGGGATTTGGTAGTTGTGTGCATATACGAAAACCACTTTTTTTCTGTAAAAAATCGGAAGATTCGACAGGAGTGGTGCCGTCAGGGACAAAGATGTGGTCTGATAAGTCTCGATTTACATTTTGCCCCAATGGCTGGGTGAAAGTGTGGCGTAAAACTTGTGAAGCCAGTTTTAGATCCCGACTGTCTAGTATGCTCCTCTCAAGCGGTTGAAGGCGGTATATTTCTTTTGGTACGGACTGCTCCATACCGCTTGAAGGTCGTGTTACCCCCAGTGAACATCTTTCTTTCGTATCGCCCCAACTTCGCCCTGCATTGCGTCATTTTTACCAGGAATGCGACGAATTTTTTGAAGATAACGTGACTATCTACCGCTCAAAAAAAAATCTCCGAATAGTTCGAGGAAAATTCCGAACATCTACCTTATCTGCCTAATTCTCCAAACCTGAATCCAATTGAGAATATCTGGGATATGTTGAGAGGGCAGTTCAGCTTCGCAGTTCTCTACCAACCACAATACAGCAACTGACAAATATCCTGATGGAAGAATGGTCAAATCAAATCCTTCTTCATTCACCTACTGGAATCTATGCTACCGCTACTGGTGGGGGGGGGGGGCTGTAATTCTAGAAAAAGGTATTGAATAATCATAATAGATACTGAATGAATGTTTCTAATTTTTTTTGCAAGTGGATATATAACGTTCTTCCACACTATTCGCGTTGTCGATATTTTACGTATGCAGTTATCTTAGTGTCCTGATACTTTTGATAACCTGCAATATTTTACGTTCAAACTATTGTTACGTATGATTACAATGCATTTCTACCCAGGTTTTAGATCATGCTATTCAAACTTTCTTTACCTGTGTTAGTAAATAAATCTACCAACTGTACCTTTTCGTTGCGCGCAGTTGACGCTGTTGCACGCTACACTTAAATTAAATATGCATTTCCAGCACGTACATAAGGAAGTTTTTGTGTAATCCGAAACAGTTTCTCTTCCCCATATTCGACGTTTCCATTATTCGAGACAACTAGTATAGAAATTCGTAGTTATATATATATATGTTTTTTTTGTATTCCTTTAGAATAGTTTCAGTCAGTGGTCCTCAAAACGAAAATACGTGATTCTGCTGAGAATGCATTGACAGCTTTGTGAACTATGAACTCCTGCGTGTGTAAAATATACGTATAGCTTTCGAAAGCCGTGCCAGTTACGTATGCTTAATCTAGGATGTGTGCATAGGGAGCTTGGGGGGAGGAGAGTGAAAAGAAAGAAGATAGAGTACTTATTTTATTATTTTTTTTTTACATTTTATAAATGTACATGTTGCTATGTAGGAACTTTTCTTAAGGCACGGAAATGAAACATGAAAGAGTTGAACGAGTTCAAGTGAAAATGATGATTGCACAATCTAAATTGATTTAGAAGAACGTGGCGAAATTACACATGCTCGTTCTGATGAACACTTCCTGCAGGAGAGTTGGGTCACTTGTGCAGTAAACGTTGAGGTGTTTGTATATAGCATTGCTATTTTTTTACTTTCTGCGAGGGATAAAAAAAGAAGTACGCAACTTCGAACCAGACTCTTATCTACTGCGCTAGCCCTGAGGGTACATGCAACAGAAGGTTAGTGTTTTCATAATAATAGAGGGGGGGGATATAATTTATTATTATTATTACCAGCTACAAAACAATAAAACGTGCCTGAGGGTGCAGCCACAGAGCATTATTACACAAGCTTCAAAGCAGAAGCTTGGAGTATACATTTCCAAAGTAAAGAGAAAAGTAAATGTACATAAAAAGAACAGTAAATTGAAATCTACAGATAAAAGTAAATAAATAAAAATAGGACTGATCCTTCCTATTTAAGTGAACAGGTAGGAGTAAGGCAGAGCACTGATATTTCTTCACACACATTACACAATCAGAATCTTAGAACTTGCAAGAAGAATCGATTTTAAAGTTCAGGTAACGGATGAGGTTAGCAATTTCAGTTGCCTCTTGAAGTGTCCAGAGGTGTCAAATATCTCCAGATTTGCTTTGTCGATTGATCTTGCAGTCCTGTTATAGAAGTTGTGGTATCCATAATTTGTTCTTGCATAGGATGGTTTCAGCAGTGGATAGTTTCTTAAAGCTCTGAATATTACGTCAGTGGTGGATCATCATCGCTTTACAATAAAACGGGGATTACCTTCTCAAAGAAGGTAGACTTTGGATAAGTGGCAAAGCTACCTATCCGCCAGGTTTATCACCCAAAGTAGGCACGGGAGGGGAGCCCATTGGTCAATCTTGTTGAGGGCTCTTCCTCCTCGCATACAAAAAGTAATCAGAGCAGTTGGAAAAGGAAGCGAAACAATATTTTTATTTACATATTGCTCAACCAAGAGTGTATTAAAGGTCGGTTTGGCAATTTAAAACACTAAACCTTCGCCTTCAAAAGCGGGATGGTAATGCTTAGAATAATCCCCTCATATATGAAACAAATTAACATTAGTGGGAACAGTAAAATTGATTACATGGTAAAACTGAGATAATGTTGGAACCCAGACCCAACAACATCGTTCATTCAGTTCAAAGATCCAATACCATGCAGACAATACAAAAGGAAAAAAGCAGTAACGCCATTCCAGAACCGAAATAGCAAGTCACCAAAGAAAGATGGTAATCAGGATCAACAGCGATACATCGGAACTGAAAACAAATTGCATAACCACAGAATTTTATATATACAATTTGTGCACGCTACTAGGTAGGTACACCTACCTAGTAGCGTGCTAAGCCTCCTTAGCTTTCAAAACAGCCTGAATTCGTCTAGGCATGGATTGAACAAGATGCTGGAAACGTGCAGGAATGGAGTACCATGCAGACATGCAGTATATCACGCAGTTCCTTGAGATTCGACGGAGGTGTAGACCTGCAGCGAACAGCCCTTTCCAGCTCATCCCAAAGATGTCCAATAAGATTGAGATCTAGGGACTGAGTGGGCCACTGCAGTAAAGAAAAGTCTTATGTTCTTGGAACCATTCCATAAGTGATTCGGGCTTTGTGCACAGGCGCATTATCCTGCTAGAAGTAACCATCTGACTGAGGATAAACTGTCAACATGAACGGATGTACTTGGTCAGCAACGATGTTTAGGTACGGTGTGGCAATCAGACGTGAATGTATGGGTATCAATGAATCCAACGTGTGCCACGGAAACATTCCCCACCACGTTGCACAGTAGTCTTCAGACATGACGGGTCCATGGATTCATGTTGTTTTTGCCAAATTCTGAGCCTTCCATCAACATGATGCACCAGGAACTTTGACTCGTCAGACCAAGCAACTACTTTCCAATCCTCGATAGTCTAGTGCTAGTGTTGCTGTGCCCACAGGAGGCGTGCTCTCTTGTTCTTCATTGATAACAAAGCTACGCGATGTGGCCGTCGGCTGTTGTAGCCCATTCGCAAGTCGGCTGTTGTAGCCCAGTGGTCCGTTGCGATATTTTGTTCTGCGCACTTAGGTTGTATTCTGACGTGATGTGCGACATTGTGGCCAGTCTGTCTACTTGCACAGTTCTAGCCAATCCTCCTCTGACCTCTCTCATCAACAAGCGATTTTCTTCCATAGGTGTGCCGTTGAAAGGATGTTTTCTGTTCATTGCACCATTCTCGATACACCCTTAAAGCTGTGGTGCGTGAAAAGTTCGGGAGAACTGCCGTTTCAGAGATGCTTTGTCCAGCACGTCTTGCACCTACTACCATGCCACGTTCGAAGTCCGTTAGATCACTCCTTTTCCCCATTCTTGCTACGGTTTGTACGCTTAACTGATACTAGAAAAGGTTGTTCTGCTGCATTTTGCAACGTTGGGGGACAAACCATTTGTGTGCACAGACGGGGTGTACCTAATAAAGTGGCAACACAGTATGTTTGACTTTAGCGAAAACAGTGACTGTTATAATTTTCTCTTTTGTTTTTCTTAGTGACCTTAATGTTCAGATCGAAACACAGGAATTCTAAATGGGGTAGTACTATTTGAGTGGCCGATATTTTGTTTCAAGATAGAAGATTAAACGTATCCCTGTTTTCAATGTCATTATAGTTTAGCTTGTTTTCTAGATTCTAGTTTTGAATCTAGGTACATACGATTTCATTCAATGAAATCGTATGCGTCTATTTATGATTAGGCAAGAAACATGTTTTTTGTCATAAGTTTTTTTTTTTTTAAGCTGTTTACTTCATAATTGTGCAAGTTTATTCACCGGAATCATTAGCCTCTGCCTCAAGTTGTTCGCTGCCCGACGTCTGATGTTTTAATGCGGAAGAAGTGGACCCAGAAAATACATTTAAGCATAGGCGGCGAGAGTCAGCAACTAGCCCACCCAGACAAATACTCGCTGGGCCCGCCTTCCCCATTCCTCTTTACTGTAACTTATGACAGTGGTGGAGCTTTCCACACCGTATCCAGGCCAGAGGCAGCTGACCTTTGTCAGTTGCCTCTGGCCTGAATACGGTGTCAAAGCCCCTGCATTTCAGTTTCACATAATGAGCAGCTGTTTTTATTTTAGTATTAATAGTGGCAAATTATGCAAGAAAGGAAGCTAGTTTGTACATCATCTGGCCACTGCTTTCAACGGTTTGAATTTATTCAAACTACAGGCATGGCTAAAGGCAAATTTCGGCACGTCTATCATGTAACAATCCTTTTTCAATTTGAATTTGTCCCTCTCATCGTGTAGTGATTTTTTTATATGCTAGATTTCTTGCTTCTAATACGCATCCTCCTTCTGGGCTTCTAGCACAAAAAAAAAAAACTTCGCTCGTATTTTTCAAAGGCAAAACACCCGGAAGTTTATTCACAGCCATATTATTCTTACAGTAATTTTTTTTTTTTTTTTTACTGGAGTACTCTTGTTATTAGCACGAAAGGATAAGAGACAGTTTTCGCTTAAACTACAAGAACTTCTAATACTGAAACATATATTGGAAAATCAGTACGCCCATCTTGAAATTTGAGTGTAAACAATAACTGATGATCATAAATGAACATTTTGGTCCTCGTACCAAAACTCTCTACAGCAACTAAAAGAACACGCTGAATATAACATAAATCAATTGAAGCTACATGCCAACTGCATTCAAAATTCAACGTTTCACCCTGCTGATATGTCCGATCCTACAACCTTACAATGCGAAAACCCATTCAAAGCAATCAAATTACGCTTGCAATAAACGCAAGGAATTTAAATGCAATCTATATTCCATTTGCGCAAAAAATATAGTATGGATATGGACACGGAGGCTGCATATTAGATTTGAACAGTTATAGGAACTGAAGTCCTCTGTGACAGTATGTTTGTTTCTCTACTTGTCACTCGTTGGGAGAGGTCTAGATTCGATTCCATTCGATGATTACAGAATCCTTTAGAAATTCCTCCAATCGAGGGAATTTCCAATTGCTATAGTAAGCCAAACTCCGGCGGTGACAGTAAGGTTCCCCCCCCCCCATACCTCCTTCAATTACTCTTGGTTTTGTAGCTCGCACAACATGTAAACCGGCCGTGAACATCCACTTGCACAGCCATTCTAAACAACGGACAATATGGTCTAAGTCCCAGAGCTCTTAAACCAATTTGCATAACGGCGAAATTGTTTTAGTTGGTAACTGTACTTTATGAAGACGGTGAAAATGATGTTATTTATTAAAAATAAGTTAGTTTCTTAATATTTTGCGAGGGGTATTTAAAAATAAAAATACATTTAATAGTAAAAACCATGAATTTAAATTATTTTAAGTAGTTTCATATTTAAAATGTACCTTAATTGTGTGTGTGTTTGTGTGTATGTGATAGTTCTCAATTTGCCCCATCGAGTAAAATGTTTTTTTTTTTAAGTACTTGGTGATTTTTCGTTGCTTATGATTAACAGAAAAATTCTTAACAACCTAGACAGTTTCGTTGGATGAGAGCCAACTACAACAGCAGGCGTGACGGAGAACTTCCTCGTGCTTTCTTAGATGGAGGACTTTCTGAGATTATATTCACTTCCCTTTTCTTCGAATCGTTCGTCGATCAGAAATTCAGATTTAGCTGTCTAGAATAAACAGCAATATGAGCTTCCATTAATCATGTTTTTATGTTGCTTTCGGTCGAATCGAGCAATTAGACCCTCCGTCTTTGCTTATTATTATATTGGAAATTCTTTAATTGCAAATACCGATACGTTCAAGGACTTAGGTGTCCTATTTCGATCTGACCTTCATCCTCTTTCCATGTTGATCCTGTAATATCATACTTCCAAACTTCTTGGCTTAATTAAAAGATTCCCTCCATTTTTTAAGAGTGACAATGTTTTTGATTATTGTGATATTTGTTCCCACAACAGGAATATCTTTCTCATAGACTTGAGAATTCAAATGAAATTCATTAAATTCTTTAAGCTTTCCAAATCGCTTTTCCTTTCACTGTCGAAACTATAGAGCTCTTCGTGGTCGCTTCGGAATCGTTCCTCTTCACTCCAGACGACAACTCCACGAGTTTCTTTCTGCCTATAATATCATAAACTCTATTATCGATTCTCCATCTCTTGAACTTTTCACTATACCCCGCTTGAATTCTTGTTAAAAAAAAAAATTTCTCACTGGCTGTACTCAACACTTCTTAAAAGTTAGAGGTTCCGTTTCCTTCAGGTTTTGAATAACCACATTTTGTATATATTGATGAATACTGTTTTGTATTGATTCTCTAATTCTTAGCGTTCTCCCCATTATCTGGGGTCTGCTTGTCCTATGGGTGAGAAGTTTGTAAATAAATAAATAAAATGTTATATTACTGTGAAATATTTTTGGATTTGCCTATTTTCTCAAAAATCTTGCAATTTTATATTTGCGTATTTTCTCAAATAACCTTAAATTGAAAAAAAAAAAAAAAAAAAAAATTCATTTATAGGCACGATTTTCTGATGCCACTTGACCTTTTAACAGATATTTATTTAAAGTATACCCAGTAAAATAAAATAAAATATTTCCAGAAGCTTTCGGAACTCGTGTCCCTTTCTCAACTGACAGAATTTTTTTTTTTTTTTGAATACATTACAAGCAAAGTGTGGCACGTTACTCATTTGTCATTGTTGTAGCACGGACGTGTGCTGCCTTGCGCCAGTGATCATCCATCAATAAAACGGTTGTCTCCAGGATTGGATGTATACGCATGCCTTTCTGGCGATTTAATGCCTTAGGGTTGTTCATTATGTTTAGTGACTCTAGCCATAGGCGGTGGCGAAAGTGTCGCGCGTGGTCCACTATCTCAAAGTCGCGCTTGGGGTCAAGATCGTGGTTGGTAGCCCAAAAATGTTCTGCAAGCGCGGACTGGTCAGTTTCGGCAAGCCGGATTGCTCTGTCGTGTTCCGTGAGGCGATCCTGGAGACGTCTCGATGTCTCACCTACGTAGCAACTGTTACAGGCCCTACAGGTGATACGGTACACTACATTGCTGCGTAAGACAGGTGTGACAGGGGTCTTCACACTGGAGACAAGTGAACGTAGGTTCCTACCTGGTAATTGTACACATTTTATGTTGTAACTTCTCAGGATCTTCGAGATACGTCCTGACACTCCTGGATAGTACGGAATGTAGGCGGATGATATGCCGACTTGCTTCGGAGGTCTTGGGTTGGAAGTAAGTTCTTGTGCCTGTAACAAGCATCTGTTTAGTACATGGGATGGATAACCGCATCTGGTTAAGTCCGCCTTCACACGGGAGATCTCGTTACGTCTAATTGTGTCGGTGCTGGAATGGCTCCAGGCCCTGGAGAACAGGGTGTGGGCAGTGCTATTGAGATGGCTTGGAGCGTGGCCGGACCCGTAGTTGGTGAATTGACCGCACCACATGGGTTTGCGGTATACTGAGGTCTCTAGATGTGGGCCTACGCGATGCACTAGCACGTCCAGAAACGGGAGCGAACCGTCCACCTCTGATTCTACGGTAAACTTGATGAAATTGGATAGAGAGTTGAGGTATTCTAGTAGTACCGTTTCAGAACCACGTGGTATTATGGTAAAAATATCGTCGACATATCTACACCACGTTGTAATAGGTGTAGGTGGGTTCTGGTGTATCTGCTTCTCCAGATCTTCCATGGCGATGTTAGCTACTACGGAACTGACAGGGGCACCCATAGCAGTGCCATGTACTTGTTTGTAGAGTGAGTCTTCAAAGGTGAAGATGCTGCTAGAGAGGCATAGGTTGAGGGCGGTACAGATGTCATCAGTATTGATGACATCTGTACATTTTATTGATGGATGATCACTGGCGCAAGGCAGCACACGTCCGTGCTACAACAATGACGAATGAGTAACGTGCCACACTTTGCTTGTAATGTATTCAAAAAAAAAAAAAAAAAAAAATTCTGTCAGTTGAGAAAGGGACACGAGTTCCGAAAGCTTCTGGAAATATTTTATTTTATTTTATTTTACTGGGTATACTTTAAATAAATATCTGTTAAACTATGGACCCCAGTACTCCAGGCCCATTTGTCACTATTCGATCACTTTATGGCCATAATACCTACAACGATTGTGCACAGTTGCAAAAGTGCTTCCTCTCAATAGCTCGCTACAGGCAACATTTACGCTTCGCCCACAGATGCAAAAGCAATCGAATTATACCTAAAGGGTTCCGATACAAAGCCCCGTTCCACAACTCTCATATGGATCGTGCCTGCTTTAACTTCAGCCTGCGCACGTTAAATTTATGGATATCCCATCTCCACCGTGAAATCAGGAACGCTGACTACAACAAGTCCAGACTGTTACAACATATACAAGGTAAGGTCTCGCCTATTGTATTTACAAACCTTATACATACCATCTGCCATCGGGCTAGTCAGACCTCGGATACCTACCGTTTACGCCAACAGCGCAAGTTCATAAACTTGAGCATAGAAACTAACTCCTTAAAGACGAACACTCGTTCAGACGACACGACTTCTTTCGTCTTGAATCTAAGTAACAAACAACTGTCCAACGAGCAGCTGAGTGTTTTATCAAACGGTATGAAATTCGCCGTTATACCATCGAAACCTCCCATCACACAGCTCGCTATGGGCATAGAAGCCAGTATTACCAACCTTCCCGAAGAAACTGCCAACGAGATCCGATTCAAGACTGCCGCAGTCCTCCGCAACACTCGAAAAACGTGCTCAAACCTCAACCACCGCCAACGTGCCGCCCTGTCATCTATAAGAAAAGACAACTCCATCGTTGTACTTCCTGCGGATAAAGGGCGCCGGACTGTTGTGCTGGACCGATCAGCCTACCGAGAGAAAGCCTTGGCCCTATTACTCGATCCTAACGTATATGAACCTCTACCTGATCCTCCCGTTAAAGTCTTGAAACGTCTGGAAGCAAATGTTAATAAACTTGTCCACGCATGGCTTAAAGATAAGAAGATCCCGACCGCGACTCACCATCTTCTGCGTGCTACTGGCTGCCAACTACCACAATTCTACGGATTACCAAAGATCCATAAACCGGGTATTCCTCTCAGACCTATAGTGTCTTGCTGCAGTGCCCCAACGTATGAACTGTCCAAACACATCGCGAGCCTCCTCTCGCCTCTTATAGGTAATACATCTCACACCGTTAAAAACAGCAGTGAATTCATTAACACCATTAAGGACATTTCAACCCCTGATAACTCTGTCATGGCATCATTTGACGTGGTTTCTTTATTCACCTCGATTCCCGTCCAACAGGCCGTGCACTGCGCCAGAAGGCTCCTCGAGAGCGACTTAAGCCTCCAATCCAGGACGTCACTATCCACTGATGACATCTGTACCGCCCTCAACCTATGCCTCTCTAGCAGCATCTTCACCTTTGAAGACTCACTCTACAAACAAGTACATGGCACTGCTATGGGTGCCCCTGTCAGTTCCGTAGTAGCTAACATCGCCATGGAAGATCTGGAGAAGCAGATACACCAGAACCCACCTACACCTATTACAACGTGGTGTAGATATGTCGACGATATTTTTACCATAATACCACGTGGTTCTGAAACGGTACTACTAGAATACCTCAACTCTCTATCCAATTTCATCAAGTTTACCGTAGAATCAGAGGTGGACGGTTCGCTCCCGTTTCTGGACGTGCTAGTGCATCGCGTAGGCCCACATCTAGAGACCTCAGTATACCGCAAACCCATGTGGTGCGGTCAATTCACCAACTACGGGTCCGGCCACGCTCCAAGCCATCTCAATAGCACTGCCCGCACCCTGTTCTCCAGGGCCTGGAGCCATTCCAGCACCGACACAATTAGACGTAACGAGATCTCCCGTGTGAAGGCGGACTTAACCAGATGCGGTTATCCATCCCATGTACTAAACAGATGCTTGTTACAGGCACAAGAACTTACTTCCAACCCAAGACCTCCGAAGCAAGTCGGCATATCATCCGCCTACATTCCGTACTATCCAGGAGTGTCAGGACGTATCTCGAAGATCCTGAGAAGTTACAACATAAAATGTGTACAATTACCAGGTAGGAACCTACGTTCACTTGTCTCCAGTGTGAAGACCCCTGTCACACCTGTCTTACGCAGCAATGTAGTGTACCGTATCACCTGTAGGGCCTGTAACAGTTGCTACGTAGGTGAGACATCGAGACGTCTCCAGGATCGCCTCACGGAACACGACAGAGCAATCCGGCTTGCCGAAACTGACCAGTCCGCGCTTGCAGAACATTTTTGGGCTACCAACCACGATCTTGACCCCAAGCGCGACTTTGAGATAGTGGACCACGCGCGACACTTTCGCCACCGCCTATGGCTAGAGTCACTAAACATAATGAACAACCCTAAGGCATTAAATCGCCAGAAAGGCATGCGTATACATCCAATCCTGGAGACAACCGTTTTATTGATGGATGATCACTGGCGCAAGGCAGCACACGTCCGTGCTACAACAATGACGAATGAGTAACGTGCCACACTTTGCTTGTAATGTATTCAAAAAAAAAAATTCTGTCAGTTGAGAAAGGGACACGAGTTCCGAAAGCTTCTGGAAATATTTTATTTTATTTTACTGGGTATACTTTAAATAAATATCTGTTAAACTATGGACCCCAGTACTCCAGGCCCATTTGTCACTACTTGACCTTTTGTTACTTACGATCGTATAACCAATAATTGGTTTCAAGCAACCAACTATACAAGTATTGGTTAACGCTGTTTGGCGATATTGGTATTTCTTTAGGTCGCTATAACACTGAAAATTTATGATATGCAATCATATCGTGAATCTTCAGCATTATCCTACTCACTAATATTTTCTTCGTGGACTTATCATAGATGCAACAAGATCTTTTGTCTTTCATCAATGAGATTCTTTTTTTTTTTAATACTGTTATTCCCCATAAAACAATAGAACAGTATTATATTAAATCAGAAATCCTCATGGAATTCCTTGCGTGAAACGTGTCAGGATTTTGATTCTTTTGTTCTTGTGTTTTTAAGAATACCTCTTAAATCTATTATACTTCTTCAAAACCATTCGTGTTTGTCCCTATACTTTCCCTCGAGTTTTGCTTCTAAAAATTATATATCGTTTGAATAGTCATAACAAGGAATCCATTCTGGCATTAACACAATACATTAATTTTAATTATGAAAATTGCGTTGGAATAACCGTATTTATCGCCAAGGTCGCATCCTATTGTGGTGGCGAATGATGCAAGAAAGCAAGTTTTTATACAGCCTCAACAACAACAAAAAAAAAAAAAAAAAAAAAAAAAGACTTGCATTTCACCTATTCATCCCTCCAATAGTTTGTCTAGTTCTTCCTTGAATTTATTCAAGCTATTACCCTCCACAACAGATGGAAGGAAGTTTGTTCCAGTAATGAACTAAAATAATAAATAAATTAATTAATAATAAATAAAAAATAATGTTTATACTCCGGGACAACCGAACGGTCAGAGGAGTTCACAAATAGACAAAATACAAGAAACAGCACCGTATTTAGCAGTCACGGGCTTAAGGCACGTGTACTTATGTACCCGCGCGGCTAACCACTCGGCTACGGCGGCTTTGGCCAAAGGCAAACTTCCTTGAATTTGTGCCCCCTCATGTGTATATGAATGTAGTCTGAGCAAGAAGAAGAATCCCATCAGCATTGAGCTTGCTCAATCCATTCAAAGCCTTAAACGTTTACCTCAATTAAATTACCTCGCAGGTGCCTAGTCTCCAGAATGCTGCAATTTTCAGCCTGAAGCCTTTCTTGGTAAGCGCATACCTTCATTCTCCTCGCCAATCACGTTTCCCTTCTCTGTACTCGTTCTAGCAGCTCTACACCATTCTTAAAATGAGGCCTCCAGACCTGTATGCAGTAACCAAGACGTTACCTGTTCATTAACCTTATACAATGGGGATAATCACCTCCTTATCCCTGCTAGCAAAATTCCTGAAGATCATTGGCACAAAACTCCATGAGCTGTCCTCATGTGGTTTTGTCAATGCATTAAACTTGTACCATAATGTAACACATCTGGCAGCCTGTCTGCATTGCTCAGAGAGTTTCATATCCGACTACACAATTACTCCCAGTTTTTTTTTTCATTTTCCACTAGCTTGAGTGTAGTGCCACACAGTTGATACGTTACTCTGGGGTTACTGTTATCCATATGCGGTACTTCTTAACATTTGCCAATGTTAAACTTTAGTTGCCATTTCTCAGCCTAATTGTGCAACTTTTCTAGATCCGTTGAAGTAATATACCGTCATTCCTGTAATTAACCACCCTGGCAAACTTGGACATTAAGCTTGATATGCCTTCATCAATATCATTAATCAATACAGAAATAACAGTGGGGGACTCCACAAAGAGCAGTGGCCATTGGGTACCACTGTCTTTTCCCACTCAACCGTAATGTAGTACATCAATATAATTGATATTATCCACAAGTAGTATTGTGTGAGACAGAGAAGGTAAATGAATTTCTTCCGATGCATTTTCTTGGTATACGTGATCAAACCGAATCGTGAACAACTTGCTTTTTTTTTTAGTATGTTTTTCAAAATTGACAATAAAATTGAAGTATCTAATATAAATGAGATAAATGATTGCTGGAAATGTTACCTTTTTATATTAAATAAGTAACGAATAATGTAAACGATTTTTAAATAAATGAAATATTCCCGGTAGAAATTTCGTTCTGTGATCGCAGAACTTGAAATTAGCGTAAAAATTGCCTTTCACGTGCATTGTGTTAAGAGTTACGCCAATCTATTGAAATAACAAAGTATCCGTTGTTGATAGGTATACAAAGTTCGTACGCTGTGGAACTAAGTTGATAAAGGCCAAAGGTCCCTGCATGCCTCTTTTTGAATAGATGCATGCTTGATGATTGTGGATATCACAGGTGATATCCATAATCATCAGGCAGTTTATCAAAATTAAAATTGCTCTAATTGTGATTGGCTTCCACATGTAATATTAGTAACACCCTTGGTTTATATTTGTGTAATTACATGTATTTTTTTATAATTAAACTTAAAATTTAGTTTAATTTGATTATTAGCAGCAACATCATTTTATTGAAATGTTGACAGATAAGTGCGCGGAAATCCTCTACATTCAGAGCTCAATTGGGTGCATGCTCCTAGCTGACCTAATAACATTAACCGTATTTTTATTTCCTCTGGTCCAGTAATAGAAATTAATTAAACTTCTTTATTGCTGCAAGTACGGTACATGTACTAGTGACAATAATTCTCATCACGGCCACGAGTTTTACATTATATATGTGATTAAATTGGCAAAAATTACAGTTACATGGGAAATTGAGTTACACAAAATTAAACATGTAAAATGAAATTATAATAATAGGAAAATATAAAGAGGAATTGAACGTCGTAACCCAGTTTGGAGGAATTTATTCCAGTTCCACAGATGTAATCCACTCGAGGAGCATGTGACTGTATTTGTAGTCGGTAGCCATTTTCTGTAGGTTGACTCCAAGACGGAGTAGTGCCTGAATTTTGGGGAGTGCCTGGGCAGGTAGGGAACGGCTACACAGTTGCAACCGGTTGTATTTGAGGATTAGTGTGGACTCCGAACTCAAGGATGGCAGAGGATTGTGCCACTGACAGAAATCCCAGATGTTTAGGGCGTTTATGAGTCCTATGTACATTAAACGCCTGCTGTCAATTAACCTCGGGAGCCTGGGTACATTTAGCCGCTCAGCCATGTCAGTTATTCTCAATTGAGGGGGTCGGCGATGCTTATTTCTGGCCCATTTCAGGGTCCAGTATTCACACGAGAACACCGGTTTTTGAAGTGAGGGCGACGCAGATGCCCAAATTTCAGCAGCGTATAAAATAACCGGATAAACAGTGGCTTGAAGATATCTGGTAGTGGTTGCGGCATCGTTGGAATGAAGTAAGTGTAGCTTTGTTTTCCAGCGTAGAGTGTTAAATCGCTTCCGGAGGTATTTTGTGTGAACATGAAATTTCAGCTTCGGATCAAAATAGACACCGAGATCTTTATGATTGGGATGAGAGTACCCAAAACGGATGGTTGAATTACTGTTGGTTGCTGTTTCAATGAGTAAATCATTATTGCAGATTTTGAAGGGTTAAGTTTTAATCCAAACATCTTCAAGTAAGTTGAAAGAGTGGTCAAGTTCTCTGTGATTGAAGACGTAATTGCCATTGGGTTTGCAGACTGGGATTAAGATAAGAAACTTTATATCTTTGGCATATATTAGAGCATCATCACGGGGACTCATGAAAGGAATTAGAATGGCTGAGAAGAGAAGGCCAGACAGGATGCCACCCTGTGGGACTCCTGCATTGATTTTTCTTGTAAAGTGAGTCTTCATTGTGAGGTGAACACTTCTGTTCCTCAATAAGGCGGTGAAGAAAGCTAGTAGGTCTCCATTAATCCTGAAGAATTACAGAAGACTAAGAAGGGCTGTGACGTCTATGCTGTCAAAAGCAGCTTCAGTATTGGCGTACAGAATAACTAATTCGGATTTAGTTTCGAAGGCTTAAAGAATTGATGTCTGTGCGGCCATGAGGTTTGTTATGGTGGATCTATTTGCGAAATGGAACTGTTTCGGCTTCTGTGGCATCAGCTGTTTATTTAATGAGTACCTTTTCAAGAAGTTTGAGGAGGGTGGAAGAAGTTGAGATTGGTCTGAAATCTTTTAGGTTTGTTGTCGCTTTAACACATTATCTACCCGAAAATACATTTCTCTGAATACTGTGCGTGTATTCAGTGAGGTTAGTTTGTTTGTTACATGACGAAAAAACTGAATTTGCATGAGGAGAAGGCGCCTCCGTAGCCAGGTGGGAAGGAGCAGCAGTGCGTAGCACATGCTTCTTGATTAAACCGGGGTTCGAGCCCGTCACCACCAAATACGGAGGATGCGGAAAGGTCAGGGAATGACCACCGCATATCCCCGGAGCAATATGGCCTTAGTTGCTAATGCTCCTAAAAACCAAAAAAAAAAAACAAACAAAAACAGCATGAGGAGAATAGAGATACCCATGATCCTCCGAGAATGACCTAGTTGAGTTAGTTTGTGGAAAGAAAATACTGTAGTCCATCTTTACTTTTTCACTCATAATAAAGCAGAAAAACCGACCATAGAATACCGTTTACACACAATATGCCGATAACTCATAGCCTTATCTGTTTTGGTAAGTAAGGTTTACTAAGGCTATGAGATATCGGCTTGTTGTATACGTTTCGCATACAACGATTAGTGTATAGGAATCGGAACCTTTGGCGAGTAAGAATCACTGAACGATGTTTTAATTTCACATCAACTGTGCCTTTTTATAATTTATTGCTGTGGAACATATATTTTGCATGGTTACGGTTTGATCTCTGATCCTGTATCATCGCATATGCCAGTGATCTAAGGATCAAAAGAAAACTAAGCACTGCGTTTTGATTTTCTTTTTAATTTGTAATTTTAATTTATAATTTTTTTTTTTATAATTTGTTTAGAAAACTTGTGCTATTATAGTATGTCTGAACGTAACGAATAGAGTATAAGTCATCAGCGAGAATATTCCCGTTTTTTACAAAATTAGAGAGAGAGGGGAAAAAAGAAAGACTGGCATATTTTCCAAGCAGTGACAAAACTACTATACCGCTAGGTCCCCCACCGCGGAGGGGGCACTGGATTTGACATTGCTGTTAGAACATATGTGAGCCTCTGTGAATCTCGCTGGGCTTGCAGGAGTTTTTCTTTGCTGTTTCCATGACAAAGAATAATAATAACTAATCTCTTGTCGCAATCTTCTTTATCCCATAACCTGCTATTTCCATTATTTACTTTTCGAACTTATTTTCGACATTCCCAACAAGCCCTTTACTTCCTGTATTACATTTCATGTTCTCATTCAGCCTCCATCCCTTTACCGGTAGTCTTCGGTATCCTTTTATCTTTCACAACCCAATTCTCGTGTTGCCCTCGTGGGTGGTACAGTTGGTATAATCACCAACGCCCCCACACCTAGCGGAAAATACCCGAGTTCAAATCCTTTCAAAGTTGCAAGGAATTTTTATGGATCTTTTCACAACGTGGCCAAGTTAGTCAAGCAAGGGTAGGGTGGTTTTTCTCCCAGCAAATAGTAATTTGACCACAGAACATGCGCAACTTGGCCTAAGTAGTTGATGCACCTATACCACAACAACAATTCTCATATTAAACAACTTACATTTTATACTGAAAATCGCATTAATGGTCAATTCACTATTGGAGGCGGTGTTTATTGGTTGCTAGGTAATGACAACACTTGAACAAGATATGCCTTAGCACATTATGTATGGGTAATCTGGTTGCACAGTTCGGTAATTTCTGCAGGGCTTGCTACACAAACATGTTTTTGTTGTTTTTTTTAGCAGCCTATGAGCAAATAACCCGTGGATACATAATATATTAACAAAAAGGCCCATGGGTGTCGGTGAACTAATAACTAATAGTACTGTAATGTCAATTTACCTGTCTTAATGAAATAAAATAAATGAATGGATTTAATAGTAAAACAAAACATGTTAGCTAACTCAATGCTAATTCTAACATTTTTAAAATCTCACGAGAAGCTTCGGGGTTGTATGTTCCTTAACTCATTTGAAAAGTAAGCCGGGAGGCCTTAAAATAGCAAGTTGAAAGAAAGGAGGGAGAGGGAAACTGTGGGAAAGTAATCATATAATCGGTTGGGCTCCGGGAATAGCAAACGCCAAGTGCTCAGCGATGTTTCGCGTTTTGTTCATGTTGTACATACAGGCGGAAGTGTTCATCCCCGTGCAACAATATTGCCGGTCTATTTACCCGATAGTCTCCTGAGTTCCTTTATTTTTCCTGGCTTTTAATGAACAACGAAACATGCAATCTATATTGTGGCTCGATAAATCTTTCTGAAAGACTTGAACACACAATTTCATAAACACCCGACCACGAGAATATGGACTTGTTACATGGGGACGGATAGACATATTTAAAATACACGTTCGCAAATACGCGTCAGGCATTTGCAAATGTATCTTACATTTAATTGCAAAATATACATTTATGCAAAAATTAAAAAACAAAACAAAGAACGATACTTTTCTATATGCTTTCTTAGGCTTCATTTCAAACTAGTCGTTCTATCTGTGGTTTTTAACAATGTAGATTATATTATTATTAAATACCCTGATAATAATCAACATAACCGGGTTCAGTTTGATTTTTCTGAGTCACATCCCGGACAGTATGCTTTCATTTGCCAACGCTACATTACCCCAATATCAATGTTTCCTAGAGTGCACCTTTTACTTCTTTTCCTTATTTTTATTAATTTAAAATTTTTTCTTTGTGATAGAACATTAAATTTTAGTCAATAGTCATACAATAGTCAATTTATAATCAAAATACTTATTTCGTATATCTCGTGATATTTGTTGATGCTAATCCATCGCGCTTGCCCATATCCATTTGTGCGTGATTTTTTTGTCCCATTTCCGTTATTTTTCCGGTTAGTGTTTTTCTTTCGAAAATAATAGACTGTGATAGAATAGTACACATTCATGGTAGTAACAAAACCATGAACATCGGTTATGGATATTTACTTGCAGAAATAGCGCACTGCATGATGTGATTTAATATGGAAATATAAGAGTATATAGACTTTTTATTGAAGTGCCAGCGTTTGTTGTTCTCTCTCAACTGCATGTAGTCTTAAAAAATCCTCCCCCCATGCAAGGGGAAGAAGCTGTTGTGAATCTTCACTAAATAACACTTGTTTAAATTGCATATTATTTGTAATAATATGATGTACAAGTTAGTGCAAATGCATCATTTTAGTACGAAGCAACCTACTAAAGTACTTTAAAATTGGAGGCGCCTCCGTATCCAGATGGGAAGGAGCAGCAGTGCGTAGCACACGCTTCTTGATTAAACCGGGGTTTGAGCCTGTCACCACCAAATACGGAGGATGCGGAAAGGTCAGGGAATGACCACCGCATATCCCCGGAGCAATATGGCCTTAGTTGCTAATGCTCCTAAATAACAAACAAAAAACTTTAAAATTGGCATTATTTAAGTATATCTCATTGTAAATACCATCACAACAAGATATTGCCCCATGAACCATGATAGTGCACCACCTCGAATAAATAACTCTTCACCAATGGAGAAGACTATTGTTACTTACTTTTGGCAGATACCACCACAGTTTTTTTTCTTTCTTTATGTAAACCCCAAACACGAGAGGTATTAGAACCTATAGTACTTAGTACTGTCCTTGGGTTGGAGGTTGAGAAGACAAAAGAAGATATTTGTTGACATTGGACTTGAACTTCTGTAGACTGTAATTTTCAGGAAATACGAGGCACCTCCGTAGCCAGGTGGGCAGGAGCGGCAGTGCACACGCATCTTGATTAGACCGGGGTTCGAGCCCGTAACCACCAAATACGGAGGATGCGGAAAGGTCAGGGAATGACCACCGCATATCCCCGGAGCAATATGGCCTTAGTTGCTAATGCTCCAAAAAACCAAACAACTCAACTCAAACTCAGGAAATACGTATGAAGGAAGGTTGTTCCAGAAAACGGCAGTCGAATGAATAAACGAGGAAGACGAAAAGTTGGTTCTGTGAGTTTGAAGTTGGACAGTGAATAGATGTTGGCTGGTGGTGGCACGTGTTCGGACTGTTTTGAAACAGAGGAGGAATTATAGAAGCCAATTCAGAAAAACAGTGCCCATGGAAATATCTATAGAAGAGGCATGTAGCAGAAATAGTACATCTATGAGACAGCGAGTGGAGAGACTCTATTAGAGATGAATCATTAATTAACCTAACTGCCCTCTTCTGAACGGAATTAAGAAGCCTGAGAGACATTTTGGGGGCATCCCCCCAGATGTGGGAACAATATTCCATGGTAGGGCGGATTTGCGATTTGTAAAGAGTGAACAGCTGTTTGGAAGAAAAGTAATGCCCGAGAGCGAAAGAGAAAACTAAGTTTTTTAGATGCAGAGGAAGCAATATTTGTAATGTGCTTGTGCCAAGAGAGATTAGAAGTCAGGATAATCCCCAAAAGAGGTATATCATTTTGCCCAGAAATCGGAGTGTCACCAAAGATAAGCATGGGAGCAGAATAATCCTTTTTGCAAGATATAAGACAAGACTGAGTTTTAGAAGGATTGAAATCAACTAAGTTGTCTTTGCCCCACTGGAGAATTGCCTGGAGATTGGCATTTAAGTTATTGGTAGCAGATTTTCAAGAAGTTGAAGCTGATTGAGCAGGACAAGGTTTCTCAAAATGGAAAGTGGAATGCAATGTGCTATCATCAGCAAAACTATGGATAGGATTTCCAGTCAATGGAAGAAGGTCATTAATATACAAGAGGAAAAGAGTGGGGGAAAGAACTGAACCTTGGGAGACACCGGCATTAGTGGAGAAGTTAGACAGCAGCCATCTACCATCATCCTCATTGAACGATTGGAGAGAAAACTGGTTAACCTATTACAAAAAACAGTTGGCAAACCATAAGATGGAAGCTTGTTTAAAAGACCTTTATGCCAAACACGATCGAAAGCCTTTGAGATGTCAAGAGTAACTGTTTTCATTTCACCGAACTTTGCCATTGAATTAGTCCATAAATGGGTAACATAAGCCAGAATATCACCAGTGGATCAACACTGACGGAATCCATTCTGGCACTCGTTGATCAGACGGAAGGTTTCTAGGTAGTTTAAGAGATGGCTGCTAATTGATATCTCCAGTACTTTAGAAAGAGTAGACGTAATTGCAATGGGACGATAATTGGATGAGAGGAATTTGTCGCCCTTTTTAGGAACTGGCTGGATATGAGCAAATTTCCAAGCAGAAGGAAAAACATCTTTGGAATAAGAAAGTGAAAAAAGGCGGCAAAGAATAGGAATAAGTTCAGGAGCACAGGTTTGGAGAACAAGTGGAGAAATACCATCAGGACCTGGAGCTTTCTTAGCATCAAGATTCGTCAAAATCCATCTGACAAACTTAGCAAGATTATACACTAGCTGATCTGGAAGCCTCCTAGAGAGTTACCAATACATTTGGTCCGGTGTACTAACTAGCAGCCGGCCTGTAAAAAGGTGTGGGATAAAACTGTGTTATCCACATCTCTGGCCCTATTAGACTTTGGAAAGCAAATAGGTAGAAAAAAGTGATAGTAGGAGAGGAAGAAAAAGAAATGACGTTGAAAGAGGAAAGGGGCAGTTTCTCCTCACTCATAAATCCCTCGAATATGCAATGCTTTCCCATTGGGAAGACTGTTGTACCTATTCTCGGTAACCCAGGCAGCATCAAGCTCCTGCAAACGGCTTTTTTCGAGGCTTATTGGCCTCGTCGGTGGGTGTGCAGGTACCCTGGTGTTGCAATGATGACAACCCAGTTACGAACTATGACTCCACAATATGAGAGATGCCTGATGGTGTGTAACTAGTTATTAGACTAGTTAAATGATGCCAATTTTAACTATTTTAGTAGGTTTCTGCTTACTAATATGATGCATTTGCCCTAACTTGTACGTCAGTGAACTTTTACACAACATGAGGCTTTATCCCTAAAATGCTTGCAATCTTGATAACTAGTGCACACCATCAGGCATCTCTTATATTGCAGAGTTATATTTCATAACTGGGTTGTCATCATTGCAAACCAGGGCAGCTGCTCACCCACCGAAAGGTCATTACCATTAGTAGAGGCATATGATGCAAGAAAGCAAGCTTATACACAATCAGCAAAAAAAAAGAAAAAAAAATCCCATTTCACATATCCATTCGCTCTAAAAGTTTGTCCGGTCCTTCCTTGAATTTATTTAAGTTATCAACTTCCACAATGATAGATGGAAGTTTGTTCCAGCAATCAACTACCCACTGGCTAAAGGCAAATTTCCACACATCTATTCTACAACTGTCTTTCCTCAACTTGAATTTATGCCACCTCAGGTTTGTAATCT
The DNA here is from genome assembly GCF_048544385.1 of Mastigoproctus giganteus. Taxonomy (NCBI): domain Eukaryota; kingdom Metazoa; phylum Arthropoda; class Arachnida; order Uropygi; family Thelyphonidae; genus Mastigoproctus; species Mastigoproctus giganteus. The sequence goes on along the minus strand of NC_143588.1, from coordinate 16,654,112 downwards.
GAGCAAGAGGAAGAATCCCATCAGCACTGAGCCTGCTCAACCCATTCAAAGCCTTATACACCCTAATCAGATCACCTCGCAGGTGGCTAGTTCCAGATGCTGCAATTTGCAGAATTTAAGCCTTTCTTGGTAAGATCCCTTCATTTCCCTTGCCAATCTTGTTGCCCTTCTCTGTACTTGTTCTAGCAACTTCACATCCTTCCTTAAATAAGGCTTCTAGACCTGTATGGAGTACTCAAGGTGGGGGCTGACCATTGCCTAATACAAAGGGATAATCACCACCTTATCCCTACTAGTAAAATTCCTGTATATCATTGACAAGACAGCATGACCTGCTCTGGCAGTCTGTCTGCACTCTCAGAAAATTTCATATCTGACTGCACAATTACCCCCAGGTCTTTTTCATTCTCTGCCATCCTGAGTGTAGTACCACACAGTTGGTACATTTCTCTGGGGTTACTTCTGCCCATATGCAGTATTTTGATAAATGTCAAAGTACTTTGAAAAATGTTAAACGTCAGTTGTCACTTCTCAGCCCATCTGCCCAACTTTTCTATATCCTGTTGAAGTAGCATGCTGTCATTAACAACCCTGCCAAACTTTGACATTAATCCTGATATGCCTTCATCAATATCATTGATAAATATACAAAACAACAATGGGGCCCAACACCGAACCCTGGAGGAGTCCACTAATAACATTAGTCCACGAAGAGCAGTGTCCATGGATTATAACTCGGTCCTCTTCCACTCAACCATCTTTTTATCCATTATAGCAACTTGCCCTTTCCTAGATCAACTGAATTCGCTATGGCTTGTGTAAAATTGTTCTTACATTTTATAAGAAGAGTTGTTGTTGGTATGAAGTTTAATAACATGGGTTACTGAGGCAAATTTGTGTCAGTTCATAGTTTATTTCGTATATGTTATAGGAAGAGAATGATGTGATTAGTATTTATGTTAGTTAGAATGTTAGACTTCTAAACTTCCTTTACAAAATTCACAGCTTTTCTTTCTGGCCGATTGCATAAATCAGTGAGTTGTTGCCTATTGTACCTTTTTAATTGTAACGATAGGCCCTGTACATTTTTAAAGGCTAATGTTGCCGCCAGACCTGCACAATACATTGCTTGTATTACAAAAATGGGTTAAGATACCACAGAATTTATCCATATTGTTTAAAATTTTAAAAACTGCGAGTTTAAAATCATCATAAATTTTAAACAATTTTTGACAATGAGGTGCATTTGCAAGACATGTTGAAGCTAAGAGGTAACTCTTAGCTTCAGCATGTCTTCCTTCTCTGCTTCCTTGCCTCTTAATGAATGGATTTTCACGAAATTTATAGAAAGTTTTGCTGCTTTTGTTATTAAGCCTCATTAAAATTGGACCAATAAAAATTCCAAAATTAAGCAATTCTGTTTTCATATATATTCTTTGGTTATCCATAGACTGATTAGCCGAAGCACTAGAAACTGGGAGTGTGCTAATTGAAAAATATGGCAGAGGCACAGGAAAGAATTCAAAGTTAGCACTGCTGTTATTAAAGTTAGGTGTTACAAGGGGATAAGGGTTAGAGAGGCCAAATTGGACCTGTTTCTTGTAGTTCTCATTTTCTATCTACAGCATCCCCCTCCCCTTTATTTTATTCAACAGGTTATAAGCTAATTTATAATAATTCACAGTAGATACAAATCCATGGATTATTCAAGATCTAGTGCGTTTTGTTTTTTAATAAAACTGATACTGCAACAGTTCTTTTCATCTACTTCAAGATGCATTGTCTCATCAATGCAGGAATGTGCCAATTTCTGCCAGGTACAACTTTGGGATAGTTATACAGCCACATGAAGACAGCGGGTGTAACTTCATTTCTGGACTTAAAATCTGTACGATATTTGAATATTCTGAATAGACTGTTAGACTGTAACACTAGATAAATGTAACAAGATTAATTAATCTAGGTCAAAGGGTAATGGTAATTCTAAAACGGTTTTCATGGCTGGTCATACGTTGTCAGGAACGTAACTGCTAGAGTGAAGATGGGAAGAGAGTGCGACCACAGTCGAATCCACCAAACAGAGTTTCTATGAGAAGTTCCAAAACTAAATTCGGTCCACATAAATTTCACCTTAAGGGAATCCATTTTATCTCATATTACATTTATGCCCACTTGTTCTTGGTTACGTTTGCAGTTTATATCTCTGAACAGTTAATTCAAGTAGATAAAATTAAAACACTGAAAGCAAAGATCCGTATGTATAAAATATATTAGCCAAATGTGATTTAGTAATAAGAACCCATAACTTTTCGATAATTATTGCCAATAAAATAATAAAAAATAATAATTTTTTTATTTTAAATTATATTTCACATAATTTGTATGTATACAAGTACAGATGAAGTATCCATTTACCTGATATGAATAATTTTCATGTATTTAGATAATGAAATTCTGTTTCTCAGCATAGACCTTTTTTTTTTTTGTTGTTGTGAACATCACACTGACTGTTGAATCAGACTCTTGTTCAATACTGTGTAAGGTTGCATCTAGGGCATTTTTTTTTCTACTACATAAAATTGTAGTTTTGTGTTTGGTCCAATCTCTTTTTTAATATTTCAGTCCTCCTGTTTCTGTCTTGAGGGAGCGGTTAATCCGGTGAATCGGTTAAGGGGCTTCTATTGTGCTTTGAGATGCACTATCCAGCAGTACAATGTTGCTATGCCGCAATGCTACTTCTGCATATTGGATTTGCGAAAGCAACTGAATATCTGCACTTCACACAATACTGGTAATAACCTCTTGGTAAAGCCACAAGTTGTAATAAGGGATCTTTTAGAAGAGCGTGTTTGCACAGCGGATCTTTTGTGGAAAGTTGAGTTACAAGGCAGACAGATGGACGGGTAGGTGGAGCATGTATAACGCAACGTAAAGCACGACCGATTTCTATTAATCTGATCAGTCTTGTCTGAACATCAGAAATGGACACAATTTAGTTGTATGGTCCATCTTCACTCTGTTTATTTAATTAATAAATCAAAAAAAGAAACCCCTGCTGGTGTGTTCATCCTTGTCGACCAGGCTGACAACTGTTTTTGTTTCTTCTGTGCATAAATTACCCCAGTTTTCATACATGGCTTGCGAAATTTCTCTCCACAAAACTGCCTTCCCTTCTCTATTACTGTATTCCTTCGATCTAGTATCGTACAGTGCTGGATGTTTTCAACTTCAGTAATAAATTTTTAAATGTCTAACATGTAGATGATTTATCCACAGAAGATGGATAAGTACTTCTTGTCAGCCATGGTCAACAAGATAGGATGAACCCACCATTGGCAGTGTCTTTTTGATTTATCAATTAAATGAACGCAGAGTGCAGACAGACAGTACATAGTGTTGGGGTCAGGTGCCACCTGTGGTTTCCCACATCTGTGCCATATGTATGCTGTGAAGAAATACAGTACTACTGTAAATGCCACAAAAGTGTTGTGTGTGGAATGTGTAGTATTGTTGGGATCTGTTCTGGCATTTGGCCACAGGATCCCTGGTGGGATCCCACGTTGCCTGCACACATTGCTAGGGGTTAGCCAGGCTGCCCATTATTCTCTGGCTTGTCTCCGCTAGGATTGCCTGAGCTTCCTGGACAAAGACAAAAAAAAAAAAGTAGTCAGGGGAGTACAGAATGTGTACATGACAAAGGGTATAGCTAGAAACATGGAGGATGTAGGCAAAGGCATCCTCCAGGTTATTGATGGAGCAGTAGGCTCCATCAGGTGAAAGGGAACCTCATAGAGGAGCATAGATAAGACACACAGAAAGAGCTGCATTTAAGTCACCATTTGCAAATCAGGTGGCCAGAGGTGGGCAATGATTCCCATGGATGTTAGTTTGTGGTTAATTGATCCTTGTCTGGTAATGAGCAGTGTGACATTGGAGGCAAATTGCTGCTGTGGATAAAGGGGTGGCTGAGGGGGAGAAGACAGAGAGTGGTAATCAATGGACACTGCTCGTCGTGGACTAATGTTATTAGTGGAGTCCCTCAGGGCTCAGTGTTGGGTCCATTATTGTTTTCTGTATTCATAAATGATATTGATGATGGTATATCAAGCTTAATGTTGAAGTTTGCAGACGATACAAAGGCAGGCAGGGTTGTCAAGGACACAACTGACACTATGCTGCTGCAACAGGATCTGGAAAGGTTGAGCAGATGGGCTGAGAGGTGGCAAATGAAGTTTAACATTGACAAATGTAAAGTACTACACATGGGAAACAGCAACCCCAGAGAAACGTATCAACTCTGTGGAACTACACTGACAGTGGTAGAGAATGAAAGGGACCTGGGGGTAGTTGTGCAGGCAGATATGAAGTTCTCTGAGTAGTGCACGGGCTGCAAGAGTAGCTCATGGTGTATTGTCAATGATATATAGGAATTTTTCTAGCAGGGATAAGGAGGTGATTATTCCCTTGTATAAGGCAATGGTCAGGCCACACCTAGAGTACTGTATACAGGTCTGGAGGCCTCATTTCAAGAAGGATGTAGAGCTGCTGGAACGAGTACAGAGAAGGGCAACAAGATTAGTGAATGGAACAAAGGGGTGCTCTTACGAAGAAAGGCTTAAGTTTTGCAAATTAGTGTCTGGAGACTAGGCACCAGCAAGGTGATCTGATAGAGGTGTATAAAGCATCGAATGGTTTGAGCATGCTCAATGCTGATGGAATTCTTCCTCTCGCTCAGAATAATCACCTGAGAGGGCATAAATTCAAATTGAGGAAAGACAGATGTAGGATAGACGTGCGGAAATTTGCCTTTAGCCAGCGAGTGGTTGGTTGGTGGAACAGACTTCCATCCCTTGTCGTGGAAGTTGATAGCCTAAATAAGTTTAAGGCTCAGCTGGACAGGTATTGTGAACGAACAGAGGGGTGAAGTGGAAGTGGTTTTTTTTTTTGTTTTTTTTTTTTTGGCTGATGCTGCATAAGCTTGCTTTCTTGCATCAAATGCCTCTACTAATGCTAATGCTAATGAGGTAGGTGGGATAAAGACCAGGAAAGACCAATTTAGAGACTTGAGAAATACAGCATTCACATCTGGTATAAATTTCTTAGTGATTGGGCCCTTGTCTGTAGCAGTCCATCTGGCCTGCGAGGTCTGAAGTAGTAGGGTGGCAATTTGTTTGTTTTACTGATGGAGTGCCTGAGGATATGCTGATAGACAATAGTGAAAGCCCATCGAATTATCTCCAGATTTAGTGGAAGGATGCCCACAAAAATCTGAAGGGCTGGGGTACTGATCGTGTAGCAATCCCTAGTAATAGTAAGAAGGATGGTGCACTGGATGGTTCCAAGTTTACACTGGTTGTGTATGTAGAGAGCAGCCATGTGAAACCAGACTCCATATCCATATGTTATGAAGGGAAGGAAAATGGATTTATACAGAATGACTTATCCTTTAAGGATGCATCAGTTCAGTTCCCAAGTGAAGTACATGGTTCTTTGGCTTGGTGGTTTCTTTCATTTCCGGCTATACCAAAATGTCTTGGGATTGAACAGAACATTAGCCTGGTTGGATGCATTGCAGGCAAGTAATTAGCCTATGCATTTTATTATAGGATGAGAGGAGACTGTATTACTTCTTATTAGCATTAGTAGAGGCATATGATGCAAGAAAGCAAGCTTATACAGCATCAGCCAAAATAAATACTTCCTACTTCACCCATCCATTCATTCCAAAAGGGTTTTTTTTTTTTTGAGCCTGCTCAAACCATTCAAGGTCTTATACACCTCAATCAGGTCACCATGCAGTTGAATAGTCTCCAGATGCTGCAATTTGCAGAACCTTTCTTGGTAAGAGCAACCCTTTGTTTCTCTCACCAATCCTGTTGCCCTTCTCTGTGCTTGTTCCAGCAGCTCTACATCCTTCCTAAAATGAAGCCTCTAGACCTATATACAGTACTCAAGGTGTGGCCTGACCATTGTGTTATCACCTCATTATCCATGCTAGCAAAATTCCTGTATATCATTGGCCATGAGCTGCTCTGGAATCTTGTTTGCACTGCTCAAAAAACTTCATATTTGACTGCACAATTACTCCCAGGTTTTTTCATTCTCCAATACCCTGAGTGTAGAACTGCACAGTTGGTACTTTACTCTGGGGTTGTTACTACCCATATGCTGTACTTTAAATTTGTTAATGTTAAACTTCAGTTGCCACTTATCAGCCCATGCACAATTTTTCTAGATCTTGTTGCATGTTGTCATTACTTTGAATACAAACCCTGCTAACCTTTGTATCATCTGAAAACTTGGACATTAAGCCTGATATACCTTCCTCAATATCATTACCTTCAGATCTAGCAGAAGGATGCCCACAAGAACCTGAAAGGCTAGTTAATTGTGGTAAATTAGTGGAGACCATGAAATGCAGTGTCCACTGATTTCCATTGTCTTTTCCCACTCAACCATCCCTTTATCCATTGCAGAAACTTGCCCTTAATGCCATACTGCTTCAAATTGTATAGCAATCTTTCATGTGCAACAGTATCTTTTCTGCAACAAATTATTTTTTAGCATCCAGTCGCTTTGTGACCACATTGTAGTATCAAATCAAATTGGTCAGACAAGACTTCCCCTTAACAAACCCATGCTCTATTTGAACTATAACTGCAGTCTTGTCTAGCTGATCCTGCAGTGCTTCTTTAACCAGTGACATCTATTATAGCAGATGCTTGGACAGGTTTCAGAAGCTATAATAAAAAAATAATAATAATAATAAGATAAAAGTAAAATGTTTCACCAATAAATATAAATATTCAAACATAGTGCTGAACTTAACATGCCCTGCATTAAAATATTTATTGCTTGTGAGTTACTGATTGTACAATTAAGTAGTCATCATTAAACAGGCACAATTTAGAAATCACCTTCCTAATTGTGCTTTTAGTCTAGTTATGTTCTTTTTTTTATCTGAGTAACTCTGAAATCCCAACAATATCTGCATTTGTCTTAAAATTCATACTTATTTATACTTATTCATACTTACTTCAAATTCATATTTATTTACTATAATTCAACATTGGTGTACATGAAAATATATGTGCACTCGTAGTTACCCTAACATAACCCATGTATTCACTTGTTTTGTGATGAGTCCTAGCAATTCTTGAAATACCTAGTGCCTAGCACTTAAAATGAGAAGCAGCTTTCAAGGCTGCTGCTCATTCCAATAGAAGTAGTGCAAGAATCATTATCACTGTCACCTCTACCTGTGACTGTTGTTAATCTGTAAGTCTATGTATCCCCTGAAGCTACCAGTTTTCTGACCCATCTAACACTGCCTTGATAGCATCAGCACCCTTTTTCCATTTAAGTGTATCCCATCCCTGTAGAAGCAGTCTCTCTTGTTAACAAGCACAGATCACACTGAGAAAAATTGTACCTCACAAAACCTTGCACAATCTCTCCAGGGCTGGATTGATTGACAAGGCTCCTATCATATACTCCCTCCTGTCATGGCTGGGCAGAATTGCAGACCCCTTCAAATTTAACCCTAACTTGCAACTTTTTTCAACATTGACCTGTACTTGTTAAGCAAGTCTGCAGGTGTCATTAGTGTCACTGTGTCATTAATGTCACTGTGTACAATAATATTTTAAGGGAACCTTTTTGTTCCCTTAAAAAATAAGCCCCTGCCCAAAGTTGATGGCACTGATAAGGTACATTTGTTTTAGATCTCTTGTGGGGTGGGGGGGAGCAGAATTTGTAGTTTTTCTACTAGTTTTTCACTATCAAAAAGCTTCTCAAAGATACCACTCTGCCTTTGTACTATCAGGAAAAATAAATTCCAATATACAGTAATTTGTTTAACATCAGTTTGTTTGTATTCCAGGAGGGAGATGTTGCAAAAATACCCTACATTACAATAAAAAAAAAAAAAAAAAAAAAAAAAAAGCCAAAGGTAATCACATTTTACAATTCTATGAAAGGATGTAGGGAGGTGACAGACTTTCGATGAGTTTGCTGCATATAATATCAGCCAAAATACCCTATGCAGGTCCATTTTCAATTATTATTTCTTAATGAATTTAGCAAGCATAAAGTTGCAAGTGACATTTTTGTCACAATACATATACAGATGGTAATATGGGAATTACAAGTATGTTTGATATTCATAAGAAAAATAAAAATGATAAATGTAATTTGGGGAGAAAAACTTTCTTTTTGCATTTGAGTTATTGAGTTTTCTTATATCGCAAGATTGTATATTTTTTGCATATACAATTGTATATATTTTTACATATACAATTGGAATGAATATTTTGAAATATTTTTTTTGTAAATAGTTGAACTTAGTCTGTGTTGGATCAGGACTGTCTTTTCCATTAGGCACTGTGCTGCCAAAGGCCTATGAAGTTTATGGCTTACAAAAAACATAGGGCCTGAAAAAATATAATTCAAATACAATTTAGTGATTTTTTTTTTTTTTTCTTACAAACTAATATTTAAATACAGATTTCCAAGAGTTTGTATCACAAGTTAGTGCTGGAATAAGTTGTGTACATAACTTCAACACCAAATTTGTACAATGCTTTTGAATTTCTTTGAAAGCAAAAAATTAGATTAAATATAGGGGCATTTCAGTATGTTTGATATAATATAGTGAAATCAAAGAATGAAAAGTAAATAGGCCCTGTAAGCTTTAAGAGACCTCCCTGTATTGGATAATATCAAAGGTTTTGTAGTAAATGCTTCCAAACTTAAATTTGATAGAGATTGATATTTTCACATCTCTATTCTGTCACCAACGTTTTTTTTTTTCTGAAGTTTTAGGCATAATTAAACTTGTTTTTTGTTATAACAAATATTTTTAGTGGCCAACAAGCAGTTACAAAATTTTGAATTGGCAAAAAAAAAAAAAGAAGTAAAACTAATCATTTTATTAGTTTAATTTTTTAATGGGTTAATTCTGCAGCCAGTTGCTTGAGTGGGAGTAGAACTCTTTCATTTCCAGTTGTTATATATGTATATATATTTTTTTTTTTTTTTGCTGAAGCAATTGGTTGCCTTTATGATATATAGTGGTTTTAATATTTAGCACAATTTTTTTTAAATTCTTTAAGTTAAATCATTGTTAAATTTAATCAAGTTAAATCACTGAAATGTTCTCAATTTTTAGATTAATTTAAAATGTTATTAATATTTATTATTATTATTATTAGCCACGTGGTACAAGGAAGCCTGAGGTTTATGCTGCACCAGCCAAAAAAAAATTCCCGAGTTACCCCCCTGTGTGTGTGTGTGTGAGAGAGAGAGAGAGAGAGAGAGAGAGAGAGAGAGAGAGAGAGAGAGAGAGAGAGAGAGAGAGAGATGATGATATCCAGCTCAGGACCCTGGGTTTGCCAAGCCCATACTCACCAGATGTGAGCCCCCGAGGTTTCTATGGGAACATTGAATTATTGAATTATTGCCTTTGTCTTTTCTTTTAGTCTGGACGGTCAAATAGTTATCGTGCTGCAGTTTCATCAAACATGTCCAAAGATGGCAGGGCTGTCACTGATACTAATGCCAAGGGGAAGAAAGGCAAGAAAGGAAAATCTGATCTGGATGAACTCAAACAGGAAGTCACTATGGTAAGCACAATGGCTCTTTTTTAAGTAATTCTTATTAGCATTTATTTCTTGAATTAAAATTGAAAAATTAATGGGGGCAGGGTAGGGGCAACACTCCCATTGACAAACTGTGTATAATTACTGTAACTTTTTTAGAGTAATTATACTTTGAATTTGCTTTAATATTTGAGGTTACTTAAAAAGTAATTGTAAGCATATTATACACACATACACACACAGTGGTACTAATTGGTTGGTTTTATTTGATTAAATTTGGTTAAGTGTTATTATTAACAATCTATTGCTAGTTCAGAATCATGTAGGAGTTAGTAACAAATAGTAATTGATACTTATATTAAGATTTGCTTATTCTTCATTCTGATATCTTGAAGAGTGTATCAGATAATATATGCAAATTATTCTTAATTTGGTAGGGAAAATAAGCAGGATGCAGAACCATTTAAATGGTAAATGTATGACAAATAGTATTATTTAATTCATAAAAGGCCAAATATTGGAAGGTTAGTTAGTATTAGTAATGGCTGCATGGTGCAAGAAAGCCTACGGCTTAGGCTGCACCAGCCAAAAAAAAAACTAATAATTAATAAAAGAAAAGGAAATTAAACCTATCATCCTATGCGTTTCCCCTTACCCGAAGGTACTATCCAGATGACTTTTGAATTTCCCCAAACTGTCAGCCTCTACCACCCATGTAGGCAACTTATTCTTAGTAATTTATTACTTGCTGGCTAAAATAAAACTTCCTGCAGTCCAATCTAAACATCTCTTCCCCCCTCGTAACTTGAATTTATGTCCCCTAGTTCTAGCATCATTTATAATCTTGAAAATTTCGTCCTTATTCATTTTACTGATGCCTCTCAGAGCCTTAAACACCTCAATCAAATCTCCTCTAAGGTGTCTAGTTTCCAAACTCTGCAACCCACATATTCGAAGTCTTTCTTCATAAGGACTTCCTTTTGCCGATCTCACCAGGCGAGTTACCCGTCTTTGCACCCTTTCAAGAAGCTCGATGTCTTTCTTTAGGTGCAAGCTCCATACTTGAACACAGTATTCCAAGTGTGGTCTAACAAAAGCCTTATATAATGGGATTATTACGTCCCTATCTCTACTTGCAAAAGTTCAATAGGACACCATGGGCCTTCCTTGCAACCTGTTTACAATGCTCAGAGAATTTCATGTCTGACCGTATCGTAACACTCAAGTCCTTTTCCTCCAGTACTGGGTTTAGTTGAACTCCACCAAGTGAATAAGTTATTTTGAGATTACTGTTTCCCAGGTGTAATACCTTACACTTTGTTGGATTAAAGCATAGCTGCCATCTTTCTGACCATTCCTGAAGTCTATCTAGGTCTCTCTGAAGCTCAGCTTGACAGTGACTACTCTACCAATTTTAACATCGTCTGCAAATTTAGACATCACGCCCTCTATCCCTTCATCAATGTCGTTTATGAAAATTAAAAACAACAGTGGTCCTAATACTGATTCTTGGAGAACCCCACTCCTTACATCAACCCAATCTGAGGAATAGCCATTTATCACAATCCTCTGCCTCCTGCCCTGAAGCCATCCTGATATCCATCTAAGGATTTTCCCAGTGATTCCAAGCTGTTCCAGCTTATAAAGCAACCACTCATGTGGACTGAGTCAAAAGTTTTGCTGAAATCTAAATAAACAATATCGAAATTATTCCCTAAATCCAGCTCATGAGTGACCCTTTCAAAATAGCAAACCAGATTTGTTAAACATGATTTTCCCTTTACATAACCATGCTGAGTATCTTGAATTTCAATTCTATCCAAATGATTCTGAATTCCACCCTTGATCATTGCCTCCATGATTTTCCCTACCACTGAAGTCAGACTGACAGGTCGATAATTTCCCACTTCACTCTTAGAACCACACTTATGTATGGGAAATACATTGGCACTTTTCCAATCCAACGGAATTTCCCCAGTGTCTAATGATGCTCACATAATTAGCCTCAATGGTTCAATGCACTCACTTGCCGCCTCCCTTAAGATTATAAGGTATATTCCATCAACTCCAGGAGCCTTACTGGCCTATAGGCTCGAAAGTTTTTTTCATTAAATAATCTTGCAAAATTTCAATATCATTAATTACATATTTTTCAACTTCGCTCCCACAATTTCCCATTGCCACAAAAGGTTTTTCTTCTGTAAATATCGATGCAAAATAACTATTGAATTCCTCAAACAGGCCTCTGAGGTTGGGTATATTCATATTGTAGTTTTAAATGTTTCCACCAACCTTGTGTAGAAATAAAACACAACGAAAACTTTAATCTTGATAACTATGTATTTATAATAAATTATATTTGCCTGTATTTACAATAAATTATATTTAACTATACAACTAAAATATATAGAATATACATTTAAAATATACTGGGTTAAGAACAATGCATCTTTAAATACCAGCAGGTTCACGGTACTCATCACGTGTTTCATTTCCCATGTGTTCCGTTCTCTTGTGTTATGGTTCCGGTGTTCTGGTTCCATAGCACAAGACAACCGGTGTTCCGGTTCTCTTGTATTATGGACGATGCTATCATCACCGATCGGGCACATAAGTTCTGGGACCGCAAGTGGCTCGGGAGTTTGCAGATCTGTTCCACAGTGAACATTAATAGAGATAGAGGAACGCGGATCCATCCCCTCTTTGAGGCTATTATCCTCAGAAGGGATGGACGGTTCCATATGACCCACTTCCGGTTCCATAACACAAGAGAACGGAACACATGGGAATGAAACACGTGATGGGTACCGCGAACCTGCTGGTATTTAAAGATGCACTGCAGAACAAAGAAAATACCGCTGAAGAAGGCGGCAGGAGTCTTCGAAAGCTAATGTTTTATCGCTTTTAATTTAGCATATTTTAATGTATTTTATGGTTCTATTGTTCTTAACCCAGTATATTTTAATGTATATTTTATATATTTTAGTTGTATAGTTAAATATAATTTATTGTAAATACAGGCAAATATAATTTATTATAAGTACATAGTTATCAAGATTCCAGTTTTCATTTTCGTTGTGTTTTATTTCTACATAAGGTTGGTGGAAAACATTTAAAACTACAATAACTGTTGAATTCATCTGCAACGGCAGCTGGTGTATTTAATACTATCCCCTTTACCTTACGTAAAGGTCCAATCTGGTTTGTCCTGCTCTTCTTAGCATTTATATATGTAAAGAATTCCTTATCCCCCTCTTCGAGGCGCCTCTTCTTAGCATTTATATATGTAAAGAATTCCTTATCCCCCCCCCCTTTGAGGCATAGTCAGGTGGGCAGGAGCAGCAGTGTGTAGCACATGCTTCTTGATTAGACCGGGGTTCAAGCCTGTGACCACCAAATACGGAGGATGCAGAAAGGTCAGGGAATGACCACCGCATATCCCCAGAGTAATATGGCCCTAGTTGCTAATGCTCCTAAAAACCAAATAACAAACAAACCCCCTCTTTGCTCTGTTTGCTAGCGATTTCTCATAAACTGCCTTTGCCTGTCGAACCTTTTCTGTGGCTCTATTACAGATCATTTTGTAGCTGTTATAGGCTTCAGTACTTTTTATTGCTCTAACTTTTCAATGCCACCTTTTTCTGCTCAAGTAATGTGGCAACTTCACTATTCATCCAACTTGGAACCCTCCTCGTAGAGTTTTTTTATTTTTTTTAATGGTAAATACGCATTCGAGGCATCTGTGACTAATGTTTTAAAAGCATACCACAGTTCATTTGTATTCGTTCTCTGTGCGATATCTACCCAGTTAATAGAGGCTATGTAGCACCTTAAGGCATCGTAATTTCCTTTTTTGAAATTATAACCCATTCCTTTGCCTTTTACTTCTCTGCTCTCTCTCTCTCTTTCTCTTTTCATCATCCACCATAGAACTCAGTGATCACTTCCTACTGCTGGTTCCTCTATTGTCAGCCCTGTAATGTCATCTGATTCATGGGTGATGAGGAGGTCTAGGATATTCTTTTCTCTAGTACTTTCCCTGACATGTTCATACAAATAACAGTGATCTAGTTGATTTAAAAATTTTGATCCCCATGTCGAGTTTCCTTCCCATTTTCTCCATTCAATTAGAGGCAAATTGAAATCGCCCATAATAAGACATTGATGCTTACTTGCCCATTCCACTTGCATGTAGAGGCTTTCGTCATAATCTTCACAACCACATGGTCTGTAGATCACCCCTACTTGCATTATACCTTTGTTTCCAACTATCTCACACCATACAGATTCTGTACTAGCACGTGAAACGTCTGAATCCAGGAAAGCTATCGTCGCACACAGGCTGCTTCTGATAAGAAGCATTACACCACTACCCCCTTATATCTACCCTATCCTTCCTAAATACATTATACAAGCCATACTGAAAGTCATCTCCTCCTATTTCCAGGTGGCACCATGTTTTCGTAAGCCCTATTATGTCCGCATTACTTGTTTTAACCAGCAGTTCGAATTCGCTCATTTTATTGACAACACTTCTAACATTACTATATAAACAATTAAGACTTACTGTTCTTGTATATTTAACAACCCTTGAAGTTTTTTAGGCTCTCTTCCCTGGCATTAGATATTATCTAACGTCAGGGAAGAGATATGTCCAGTTGGGGAAACAGATACAAACTCTTGAGGTATGTGCAAGAGTTACTTTGACCAATATCAGATAAAACGCATGTCAGTATTACCCACATTAAATTGAATGGGTTAAGCACACTGAATTCTGATGCGATCCTTCCACTTGTTCAGATTACGAACCTAAGGGGGCATAAAGGACAGATGTAGAATAGATGTGCGGAAATTTGCCTTTAGCCAGTGGGTGGTTAATTGCTGGAACAAACTTCCATCTGTCGTTGTGGAAGCTGATAGGTTGAATAAATTTAAGGAGGAACTGGACAGGCATTTGGAGGGAATGGTGTGTTTTTTTTGGCTGATGCTGCATAAGCTCATACACTTGCTTTCTTGCATCACATGCCACCACCACTACTACTACATCCCCCTAACTAGCAATTTCCCTGAATCTTTAAGGTATCCTCAATAATACTGGCAAAAACATTTGCGCCACCTTTGTTTAAGTGTATCCCGTCTCTACAAAACAAATTTCTTCTACCTACAAGTGTGGGCCAAGCTGATAGAAATTTCCCCCCAAAAGCCTTGCAGAGCCCTTCAAGTCTTGAGTTAATCCACAAGGCTTTTAACATATAATCCCTCCTATCATGTATGGGCAGAATTGCAGACACATAGACATTGTGGCCTAGCTCACGGCATTTCCTCAGCATGGTCCTGTATTTTTCTAACAAATCGTCAGATCGTGTACATTTAATGTCATTAGTCCCCACATGAATAATAATATTCTCTTTACCCCCCCTTAAAATCTGATAATCTGTTGGTGACATCATTAATAGTTGCTCCCGGCAGACATACCCTGGTTCTACTCCACCTATCCTTATTACAAAAAATATTCCCTGTTTCCCTGATAATAATCTCCTAATAAAACAAAGTCCTTTTGAACCAGAGTAGTTTGCACTTGGTTTTTCTGTTTTGAGGCCCGAATCGGGAGTGCATCACTTTGTAGATTACTGGAGTCTTAAGTCTTTGACTAGCTCCCAGATGCATTATTCTCGAGGGCAAGCACCCGTTTTTTTCAGTGACTCAAATTGTTCCATCAGTGCACCAAATTGTAATTTAAGATCAGTGCACTGCTTACATCAATCACAAAGAAAATAATCTCCAGGTGAGCTATGATTAGTCACCAGGTTGACCTTGGAAAACATTCCACAGGTTCCGCAACGGATTAAATCATGACTCACATGGAAAAGCCAATGGTGATTTACATGTGAGTCACGATACCCTGTGATGTCTGTAAGGTAGATCTCGTAATTACCATTATAAAATTAGCTAAATATCAATGGAAATTAACTTTAAAAAATGATATCTATAATATTATAAAAATCAAACTGTTACAGGAAAACCTATAACAATATAATCCAACAATATACTAAATAAATCAAATATATTTAAAAGCAATAATTAACAGTAATCCAATCCACTAAACTGAAGATCCCTGACGAAGCGTGTCCACTCATCTTGAATGCCAACACTCGAGTGTAATTTTGGAGGGATGCTCAGACTATGTTAATTAGCAGTGCAGACCCATTTGAATGGGATGAGTCTGGCTCTTTAAGGCTAGATAGCCTACTCAGAAAATTGCTGTTCATATTAAATGAGATTCTAAGGTAGTTGGTCAGTGTTGCTATTAGGGAATAACAGAATACACCCAAGTTCTGGAGCATCTAGACAAACTTCAGTGCATAAGGACCAGATATCAGTCGGCTGCACCTCACAGATTTGGCTCTTAGCAGACATAAGAAACAACATTAATAGACAAATGACAGAGTCAGATTTTCATTTACAATGTAATAACCCCTCACTACTTCTCATCTTGTATAGTAGAGGGCTGGCATGATTGGTGGCAATCAGCTGGTCAATTATGATGCATAGGCAGAACTTATTTTTCTAGTGAATGCCAATTCCAGAAATCTTCATTAATTAATATTATAATTCTACAACCAACACCGGTTAAAAAAAAGTTTTAAAAAATTGATGGGTTAATCTTGAGACTAAAAATAAAGTGAATCTATTGCTGTACAAAGATCTTTCTCCAAAATCATATCAGGCATCTTATGGATTCAGTGCCAAGAACATGATGCACCTGGTCATTCATTAATTTGTTCATGGTAGAATAGCTTAAAGTTTTAGATTAATAAAATGTATATTGGTACAGGTATATGAATGTTCATAAGATGAATCCTAATATGACAATTGCAGCAGGCAGTGAACAATACTTTAATAGCTGTGATCAGTAATATAGCAAACTCTTGTAGGCCCTAATGCAAAATTCCATTTTGGGATTTCCTATTATTAATTTCTGTAGTTAAATGAATGTCGGACAATTTGGAATGTCTCCTTTGGCTGGAAGCTCCTATGTATTGCACCAGTTCACAGCACATAAGCTATGCCACTGGCTGATCAAGTAAAAGTTAAGGAGAAGAGTCTGTAAGATTTGAAAATGACTGCATAGCTACTGTGAGGCATTAAAGAACCAAACTTCAACATCATGTATAATGTTTGCCAGGGACATTCCTCCAGTGGTCACAGTTAAAGGAACTGTTACTCTAAAATGCAATTGGAAATGATATTCAGGTCCCACTTGCGAGTCAAGTGAATCAAATTTCAGTAAAGCCCAGTCATTCTGCAACAAACACTTCCCCTGCTTGAACATTCACATTAGTAGAACTGTTTGAGGTATTGCTCAAAACATCAAAGGCAGATATTGTTGGGATATCAGAGATGTGGTGTCACACAGATATAAGGAATGCAGAACTGGAATTTGGGGAGTACAACGTCTACAGAAAGGATAGACTGGATAGGAAGGAACGAGGGGTTATGCTATTAGTTAAGAAATACATAAAATCCAAGGAAGTGAAGCCAGTGGACATCGCTGGACAGTGCAGTGTCGAGTCAGTTTGGTGTGACATAAGCATTGGGAGATCAAAATTGAGAGTAGGAGTGTGCTATAGGCCTAATGACTCTGATGGGTATAATAAGATACTGTACAGGGAAATAGATTGGGCCAGTAAATTAGAGAGTCTTATAATGGGAGATTTTAATTTCCCAGATATTGACTGGAATTTGGGGGCTTGTCACTCACACACTAGCAAGGCTTTTGTGGATTTATTGGATGATTGTTTTCTACATCAGCATGTTCGGGAGGCAACTAGAGGGAGGAATACTCTTAATTTGATTATCAGCAGTGATTCTTCATGCATTAAGAATCTGCAGATAAATGAACCACTAGGTGGCAGTGATCACAGTGTGCTGAAGTGGGATTTACTCAAAGAGGTAACTACCATTAGGGGTAAAGGGAAGGGTTATTGCTTTCGTAAAGGCGACTACGATGGACTGAGACAGTATTTAAATTCTATACAGTGGGAACAACTGATGATATTACCAACAGCAAATGCAAAATGGGAAGCATTCAAAGAACTTATTTTGGAAGCTACTAGGCTTTACATACCAACTAAGAAATATTGTTCAAGGTTTGGGCCTAAATGGATGTCAGATGAACTGATGAGGCATATGGCAGAGAAGAAACATGCATGGGATACATACAAATTAACACATGACACAGAAGCCTATGATAGATACAACTTAATCTGTAATCAAGTTACGAAGGAGGTTAGGCAGGCGAAGGCAGATTACGAGAAATCTTTGGCAAGGGATGTAAAGAAAAACAGCAAAGAGTTCTTTACTTATGTAAACTCTAGAAGGAAGGGGATTAATCAGATTGGTCCACTTGATATCGATGGATCAACTGTTGATGATCCTGCTCAGGTAGCTAACAAACTAAATGAATATTTTGCATCGACATTCACACATGAGGAGTTATTTAGCGAGGGAAAAGCCAGAGGTGTATTCAACTCTAGCAGTAAGCTAGAGAATCTTGTAATAACTGAGAGTAAAGTGGAGGAGAAATTGTTGAAGATAAACACAAGAAAGGCACCCGGGGTGGATGGGATCTATCCATTTATATTAAAGGAGGCAGCAGAGGAAGTAAGCAAACCCTTAGCCATAATTATGAGAGTTTCCTTGGACTCAGAGGACGTACCCACAGACTGGAGATGTGCAAATGTGACCCCAACTCACAAAGGAGGATCAAAGGCTGACACAAGTAATTATAGACCTGTGAGCTTAACGTCTGTTCCAGGAAAATTAATGGAGGCACTGGTTAAAGAAGCACTGCAGGATCATTTAGACAAGACTTCAGTTATAGCTCAGACACAGCATGGTTTTGTTAAGGGGAAGTCTTGCCTGACCAACTTGATTGGATACGATGATGCAGTCACAAAAGAACTGGATGCAGGGAATAACTTTGATATTATATACTTGGATCTTAGAAAGGCGTTTGATACTGTTGCACATGGAAGACTGCTACACAAATTGGAGCAGTGTGACATTGGAGGCAAATTGCTGCTATGGATAAAGGGGTGGTTGAGGGGGAGAAGACAGAGAGTGGTAATCAATGGACACTGCTCATCGTGGACTGAAGTTATTAGTGGAGTCCCTCAGGGCTCAGTGTTGGGTCCATTATTGTTTTCTGTATTTATAAATGATATTGATGATGGTATATCGGGCTTAATGTCCAAGTTTGCAGACGATACAATGGTTGGCAGGGTTGTCAAGGACACTACTGACACTATGCTGCTGCAACAGGATCTGGAAAGGTTGAGCAGATGGGCTGAGAGGTGGCAAATGAAGTTCAACATTGACAAATGTAAAGTACTACACATGGGAAACAGCAACCCCAGAGCAACGTATCAACTCTGTGGTACTACACTGACAGTGGTAGAGAATGAAAGGGACTTGGGGGTGGTTGTGCAGGCAGATATGAAGTTCTCTGAGCAGTGCAGACGGGCTGCAAGAGTAGCTCATGGAGTATTGTCAATGATATACAGGAATTTTTCCAGCAGGGATAAGGAGGTGATTATTCCATTGTATAAGGCGATGGTCAGGCCACACCTAGAGTACTGTATACAGGTCTGGAGGCCTCATTTCAAGAAGGATGTAGAGCTGCTGGAACGAGTACAGAGAAGGGCAACAAGATTAGTGAATGGAACAAAGGGGTGCTCTTACGAAGAAAGGCTTAAGTTTTGCAAATTACAGTGTCTGGAGACTAGGCACCAGCGAGGTGATCTGATAGAGGTGTATAAAGCCTTGAATGGTTTAAGCATGCTCAATGCTGATGGGATTCTTCCTCTAGCTCCGAAAAATCACCTGAGAGGGCATAAATTCAAATTGAGGAAAGACAGATGTAGGATAGACGTGCGGAAATTTGCCTTTAGCCAGTGGGTGGTTGGTTGGTGGAACAGACTTCCATCCCTTGTGGTGGAGGTTGATAGCCTAAATAAGTTTAAGGCTCAGCTGGACAGGTATTTTGAACGAACAGAGGGGTGAAGTGGAAGTGGGGTTTTTTTTTTTTTTTTGGCTGATGCTGCAAAAGCTTGCTTTCTTGCATCAAATGCCTCTACTAATGCTAATGCTAAAGTTTGCAGATGATACAAAGGTTGGCAGGGTTGTCAAGGACACTACTGACACTATGCTGCTGCAACAGGATCTGGAAAGGTTGAGCAGATGGGCTGAGAGGTGGCAAATGAAGTTTAACATTGACAAATGTAAAGTACTACACATGGGAAACAGCAACCCCAGAGCAACGTATCAACTCTGTGGTACTACACTGACAGTGGTAGAGAATGAAAGGGACTTGGGGGTGGTTGTGCAGGCAGATATGAAGTTCTCTGAGCAGTTGATATACAGCAATGGTCAGGCCACACCTAGAGTACTGTATACAGGTCTGGAGGCCTCATTTCAAGAAGGATGTAGAGCTGCTGGAACGAGTACAGAGAAGGGCAACAATATTAGTGAATGGAACAAAGGGGTGCTCTTACGAAGAAAGGCTTAAGTTTTGCAAATTACAGTGTCTGGAGACTAGGCACCAGCGAGGTGATCTGATAGAGGTGTATAAAGCCTTGAATGGTTTAAGCATGCTCAATGCTGATGGGATTCTTCCTCTAGCTCAGAAAAATCACCTGAGAGGGCATAAATTCAAATTGAGGAAAGACAGATGTAGGATAGACGTGAGGAAATTTGCCTTTAGCCAGCAGGTGGTTGGTTGGTGGAACAGACTTCCATCCCTTGTGGTGGAGGTTGATAGCCTAAATAAGTTTAAGGCTCAGCTGGACAGGTATTTGGAACGAACAGAGGGGTGAAGTGGAAGTGGGTTTTTTTTTTTTTTTTTTTTTGGCTGATGCTGCATAAGCTTGCTTTCTTGCATCAAATGCCTCTACTAATGCTAATGTTTTTTTGGGGAAAAGAAATCCTGGAGTCCCTAATAAACAAGGGGTGAGGTTCAATACTAAAAAGACAGTGTTTTGATTCAATATGACATGAAATTTTCCATTCAGTATACATGGTGTGTTAGGAAGGTAGGTTGTGTCCTGTCTATGATTTATAGAGCCTTTGCTTGTGGGGAGCAGGATATCATTATCCTTGTGTACAAAATGATGGTTAGACTTCATTTAGAATATTGTATTAAAGTCTGGAGAATGTACCTAAAATAATAATAATAAAACTTCTATAGAGGATTCAGAGATGCAAGACCAGATTCGTGATGAATGAAAAGTTTTTATACACATATCAAAAACAGCTTACATGGTGAGAACTGCAAAGTTTGATAACAAAGCATCTAAGGGGAGATATGATTGGAGTGATGATTACTTTGTAGGAATAGTATGAATATTATTTTATTTATTTGTTTTTGGCTGATATAGAAAAAGTTTGCTTCCTTACATCATTCAGCCTTACTAAACCAATCAGAAACCTTGGTTCCAAGGCTTTTGATTTTGATTGGCATTCTAAAAAAAAAAAAAAAAAAAGTTTCCATCTTTTTCTGCTTTTTTTTTTTATTTGGGTTGCCATTTTTTTTTTTTTTTCCAACTACTTATTGCAAGTAAATTCAGATTTTTTTTTTTCCCCTCCCTACTCATTTCCTTGATTATTAATGAATTCCTTCCACTGACTGGAGGTTCTGTCCATAGTTTGCTAATGATAGCTCTATACCCTTAAACAAAAAATTATTTTTTGAACAATGCACAGGTAAGGATTTTTTATTATTTTTAATAAGGCTGATGCTGCATAAGATTGTTTTCTTGCATCATATGCTAATACTAAACTTGCTAGTTTAACCAATATTTAACTAATAAATAAATGCTGAGTTGCACTGATTAGTTTATCTGGACAGGTCATTCTTAATGCACATTGCCTTTTGTACACACTAATCCTAATTCCCCTCCCCGAACTCCCATACAGAAATTCTGAAAGATACTGTTTTGCTCTTACTGTTATGAATACTCCTCATATTATTTCCACTGTTTTTTTTATTAATATAATTTTATTAATCTCAAATTAAGTGATGCATACTGACTTTACACTTAATTTGAGCAGTTTCATTTCCATTTAAGGGTAATTTTAAATAAGTTTAAATGTCATTTTTGTTTTATTTCTTAAAATAGAAACAATTATTAACATTCTACATAAATTCTTCACATATTTGGTGTTTGGGACTCAGGTGTTGAAAGAGGAGTGAGTTTTTTGGGAAATTTCATAAAAAAGAAAACTTTGTACATAACTTTAATATGTTGTTATATCCTTATTTTGATGTACTTGTCCAACACAGGAGTCAAATTTGTGAAATATGAAATCATTCAGAATTTAAATTCATAAATAAAACCCATCTCTACATATAGTATTTATTTGGTTCTATCAGATTCTGGATCTGAATTCTAGAAAACCTCTTCGATTTTGAATTTTATAAGTCCAAAATCGGATAACTGTAGTCAGCAGGTGGTCTATTCTTCCAATTTCCAAGCTGTTTTCATGCTGCCATCTGTGGAACTATCTACATTTAGTCAGAAACATGGATAAGAGATGTTTACAACTAACTGTAGACAGTTTATTCAAGACAATTCATATTGCTGAAGGCAGTGGTGTATCCAGGTATCATCGTAATGGGGGGGGATCATGGCGACCAGACTTGGAGTTTTTTTTTAGAACACCTCCTGCGTTCTGTTTCGTTAATTTCAAATTTTTGGTTGGGGGGGGGGGGGCATATGCCCTTTCTGCCCACCTGTGAATATGCCCCTGACTAAAGGAACCTTCAAAATGCAGATCTATGTACATACCCCCACACCCTACATGTGAAACACATAATTGACATATGTACCACTATCATTATGGAGATAATTGTGAAGTGAGCAGGTACTATGGAGTAGAAGACCTGTTTATTACAACCAAGACAGTACATGGCTGGGCTTCATTTTCAAAGTATTCCTGCTCAGTATGATTATGTAGGATATAACATAATTACGAGCCCTTGTAAACCCCTTGCATTTTCCTGATACTATTTATTGCATCACTTATATGCAGTTCAGTTTACTGTCAGAATGTGTTAGTCTTCAGTGCATTTTTTGCCTCCATCTGTTACCATGTGTGAAAGAAATTTTGATACGTTATTCCAAAACACCCTGTGTAACTAAATAAAAATGATTTTAATGAATAAAATTATTAATTAATTTTATCCTAAAATAGGATGAACACACTATTCCAGTTCAAGAGTTGTATAGCAGACTGAAGACAAATCCTGACACAGTAAGTTATGCTAAATGTAATTTTTCTGTGGTTATTAATGTTCATTAGTTAATTTTTTTTTATTAGTGAAATTTTCATTATCGATTGTTCATTAGAATTTAGTTTGTGTAACTGAATATTTATAGGTTTGATCAAAGTTCAGTAGATGATCTTATAATTCTGAATGCATAGTGGCAGTTAAAAGATTGAGCAAGCTTATAGCAACATCTTTTGAGCATGTGCACAGCAAGTTTTAATTTGGTACACTCCAGTCTAACAGAAAGTTGCTTTGGTGAACATTAGTACTCTTTTCTACACATGTAATGATTATGATGAAATTTTGAACATGTGATTGTTACAATAAATTTAAATTTGGAAGGTCAGCTGTGGAAACACATGAAATGATTGTTGTAGTTTACAGCGATATGATACAAAAATGGTTTAAGTGGTTTCAAACAGGGTTTTTTTTTTGCATGAAAATGAAGAATAAAAGCAGTCTTCCAAATTCCAACACTATTAAAATGTCAAAGTCTGTGGCTATTTGAGAAATTAATAAGGAATATTTTTTCATCTGGTTCAGTTCAGGTAATTTTAACCAAGGGTTTAGGTATGAGGTGAGACTGCCAATTTAGTTCCATACATTCTTGCTCAAAATTAAAGACAGCAATTTAAGTCCTTATTTTGGAGTTGTTCAAGCAAACTGTGTCGGATCCTATATTTTTAACAAAAGTAATAACAGGTGATTAGTGTGTATGGATATGACCCAGAGACCAAGGTAAAAGAAAGGTGCAGCAATCAAAATCAGCATGAAAAAATGCAATCAGTATGTGAAAGACATACTGATTGCATATTTTGACAATGAGAGGATGGTGTTATCAGAATTTATTCCGCAAGGTGTTACTGTAATATAGTCTACTACCAAAAAGTTTAAAATTGTTGAGATGCAGTCTGTCATAAATAATCAGAAAATTAGCAATATGGTCAGCTCCTTCATCACAAGTGTGCTGTATTGCAAGTTACTCACCATCCAGCAGGTTTTGATTGAAACTGACATTCCTATCATACTGCACCCACCTCATTTGTCTGATTTGGTACCATGAAAATTTTGCCCATTCCTAAAATTAAAACAGGAAGTGAAAGGAAAACAATTTGAGTTGATTTAAAGAGTCTAGTCTTTCACCTTCTCAACCTTCAACCCATGCGTAGTACTAAGTACTATAGGTTCTAATAGCTCTCGTGCTTGGGGTTCTCATAAAAAAAAAAAAAAAAAATTCTATAATAAAACTTGACTTTTTTTTCTTTTTTTTTTTTGAATTGCTTTACACGCCTTTGTTTATTTATATTACAGGGTTTGACAACACAACGTGCAAAGGAAGTATATGAAAGAGATGGACCTAATGCATTAACTCCCCCTAAAAAGACTCCAGAATGGGTGAAATTTTGTAAGAACCTTTTTGGAGGTTTTGCTCTTCTTCTGTGGATAGGTGCAGTTCTTTGTTTTATTGCATACTCCATTCAGGCAAGCACATTTGAGGAGCCAGCAGATGATAATGTAAGTTTTATCATTCTTAATAAAACTATTATCACCAAATTTATATTATTATAGTAAACCCTCAATTTTATAATCTAATAGGAGAAGAGGTGTCCTTCATTGCAAAACATCCATTAAATCAAATCCCCCCCTTCCCCCCACACACACAACCATTTGTACTCTACGTTATTGAAATTTAAACACGCAGTTAATCTGTTTAAATTTATTAGGAACACTAAATTAAAAAAAAAAAAAAAAAAATTACCTTGACTTTATTGGATGATACATATGGTACATAGTTAGCAGAAGATAATTTACCAGAACCGTAGAGTAGTGCTTGGAAGAACTTTTATTTAGAGTTGGAATTAAGAAGCCAAAGTTTAAATACTAGTGAATCTTCATAGTCAGACTCCTTAAATCTTCATAGTCAGACGCCTTACTTATTTGTAATATCTTGCACAGTTTGGTGTCTTGTTCATGACACATTCCTTACAGATGCAAGATGCGCACACACACTTTTTCTTTTCACCAGTCTTCTTAGGGACTGTAATAATACACTATAAGTGGAGTTATAATAAAGAAATATTATAATAAACAGGACACAAATGAACACTCAGTGCTATGGCAGCAACTGGGATGCTTGCTGTTGTTTGCCATGACTCAAGAGTTCCAGGTTTTGCACAATCAATATACACTCCTGTACCAGCCAACTTTTTTTTTTTTTTTTTGTTCCAAGTTCCCTGTTAAGTTCCAGGTCCTTGGCGCCTCCGTAGCCAGGTGGGAAGGAGCAGCAGTGCGTGGCACATGCTTTCTTGATTAGACCGGGGTTCGAGCCAGTCACCACCAAATACGGAGGATGTGGAAAGGTCAGGGAATGACCACAGCATATTCCCGGAGCAATATGGCCTTAGTTGCTAATGCTCCTAAAAACCAAATAACAACAACAACCCAGGTCCTTTAAATTTAGGTCTGTAAAATTGAGTGTTTACTGTATTATTATATTATAGCCTATCTATTTTCTTTTTTTCCTCATAAAATAATTGGATATAGTTATATATATACTGTAACACTTTGGGTTTTTTTTCCCAAGTTCTAAATTTTTTACATTTTTATGACATTTTTCATTCTATAGAATATTTTTAAATTTAAAATGAAAAATTAGTATAACTAATTAAAGTACAGTATCTGACAATGCTGCAAGAAGTGTATAACAAAAATCAGTTTCTTGAACATAAACAAATAATAAAAAAAAAAATGCTGCAATGAAGAAAGAATACCTTAGTGTGGGTGCAAAAAATATATTTTTTTGATGGGTAATAGTAGTATACTGACTACAACCATTTATTTTATAAAAGGATGCACAACTTAACACTATAATTGCTATCTGTAAATATTACCTGAAGCCGCCTTTGATCACAGTGCTTAAAATAGACTTAAGTTATTTTTAGCATTTTATTATAAGCATTAACATAAGGTAAGTGGCAATGGTGCATAGTGTTGTGCTTATGGTTAATATGCATAAAAGTAATATTTTTGATATCAAAAATTTAAACAACTTTTTTGCTGAGGAAATAAACTGAAGTTTAAAAATTAATTTGCACAATTTAAACAAATGACAGTTCCCCCCCCACCCAAAGTTCCTGTACACTTTCTGCATGCATACTTTTATACACAGTGCACATTTCTGTAGTTTTGTTTGCCTTTGAGAGGTTTGACATGGGCACTACTAGCCTTAAACCATCCATGCTTTGTTTTATTATAATATAATACTGTGTCAGACTTCTTTGTATCATTACTTATTGCAACACTTGTATGACGTGTACTCATGATGGAATTTTTATTTGCTTTGGCCTGATAATCCATCAGAAAATTTTGAAAACTGAAGCGGAATATAATTCTGCCTTTTTTTTAATGGAAGTTTGAACTTCTTTATCAGCATGATTCATAGTTCCCACTATAGTAGGTTTTTTTTTTTTTTTTTTTTTTTGACTAATTTCTTTGCCAATTCAAAACTGGTAAAGTAGATATCAGTGGTTACATTTCAACTTTAATTCAAAAATGGTTCCATTAGTTTTAGGACAACATATTCAGAAAGTTTTGTAGTGCTGTCATGTGCTAGAGGGTTTGGTCTTTTCCTCTTCATGCTGAACAGGCATCTTGAAGAGAACCCCTATACACGTTCGAGACTACCTAAGTGACGTAACAGGGCTTACCATTGAGAAGGTGTACATGAGTGAATTTTAGGGAGGCAGGTCAACTGGACTTCTCCTAAATCTTCTGAAATAGAAAGATATTGGATCCATCAGATCCAGCTAATTGGTGAAGATTAGAGCTGGAAAAAGAATCAGAAAATGTGAATTTAAATATCCTTGGTTTGGCTGAAACAACAAGAAGGAACAAATCACTTATAAGTTTATCAAGTGGAAATCTGCTGTACACCAATGAAAACAGTGAAAGGAGCGAAGGTGGAGTTGGCTTTCTTGTCCATAAAGATATAAAAAACAAATTGGAATTCAAAAGTACATTACCAAGTGTGTCAAGACTGCTACTCAGGATTTCTAAGAGATACAAACTAAAGGTTATAATGATTTATGCACCAACATCGAGCCATGACAATGAAGAGGTTGAAGAAATGTACACTGAAATTGAGTCTTCTAGGTGAGCAGAAAACCCACTACATTATCAGTATGGGGGGGGGGCTTCAACACTAAGGCTGGAAAGGGACAAAATGGCAGAAAGGGGAACTATAGGAAATTTTGGAATTAGTGAAAGACTTGTGGAATTTGCAGAATCTTGAGGAATGTCAGTACTGAACCCTTTTTTTTTTTTCAAGAAAAGGGGGAACAGAAAGTGGACATAGAAGAGCTCAAGTGGATAAACAACAAATGAAATAGACTTCATCCTCATTAACAGAAGATATATTGTGAACGATGTTACTGTCCTGAACAAGGTAAATGTTGGAAGTGATCACAGAATGGTAAGATGTGCACTTGATATTGTAAGAAAAGAAAGGAATTGTAAGAAAAGAAAGGAAAAAACTGACTTGAGTAAATAATACGAAGGTCTTTGAGATAACAGAACAGGAGAAAAACCAGTATGTACTAGAACTTAAGAACAAGTTTGAGCTTCTGCAGGACCAAGATATTGATGAGGAATGTTACAACTTTTTGAAAGTGATAAAGCCCAAGAAACTATAGTTAAAAGGGAAATCCAAAGAAAAAAAAATTAGTCGAGAAAAACTTGTCGTGATGAACCAAAGGCTACAAATGAAGAGTAACATAAACACTCACAAGGACAAAATTGAGTATACTGAGTTATGCAAAGCCATTAGGAAGAGACTCAGAGAGGACATAACATTTAATACAAGAAAAATAGAACAAGCATTAAGGGAAAACAAAGGACTTGTATTAGCAGCCATGAGCAGTAATACAGAAAGACAAATGATACTGAAACTGAAGAATAGTGATGGTGTGCTTATAAATAACGGAGAGGGAGAAGGCATAATTCAAATAGCAGAAGACTACTACAGAGAATTATACAAGGAGTGAGGGAATGTTGCCAGCAGTGGAGAAGATGGATATACCTGATATCCTTCCCAATGAGGTAGAACATGTGTTGAAGAAAATGAAGAATCAGAAAGCTCTGAGGGAAGATCAAGTTACTGTACAGTTGTTAAAATTGGGAAGAAGAGACATGACACACAACCTGGCAAGACTTTTCACAAAATGCGTTATAAAAGGCGTGATGCCTAAGAAGTGGAATAATGCAATCATGATTTTGCTGGTGCCTTCATAGCCAGGTGGGCAGGAGCAGCAGTGCATGGCACATGCTTCTTGATAGACTGGGGTTTGAGCCGTTACCACCACATACAGAGGATGCAGAAAGGGCAGGGAATGACCACCGCATATCCCCGGAGCAATATGGCCTTAGTTGCAAATGCTCCTAAAAACCAAATAGCAAACAAACATTGTTTTGCTGCATAAGAAAGGAGATAAATCAAAAATTGGAAATTATAGACCAATTAGCTTGTTATCCCACA
The DNA here is from genome assembly GCF_048544385.1 of Mastigoproctus giganteus. Lineage (NCBI taxonomy): Eukaryota > Metazoa > Arthropoda > Arachnida > Uropygi > Thelyphonidae > Mastigoproctus > Mastigoproctus giganteus. The sequence continues at coordinate 16,625,650 of NC_143588.1, read as the reverse complement.
TCTACAAGTTGTTCACAAAGGTCATTACTAACAGATTAGAAAGAATACTTGATTGAGAATCAACCGAAAGAGCAGGCTAGCTTTAGGACAATATTCTGAACTATGGATCACCTTCTTGTAATATCACAGCTAACGGAGAAAGCAAATGAATATAAAAAAAGGCATATGATGCAAGAAAGAAAGTTTATACAGCATCAGCCAGAAAAAAAAAAAAAAACCTCATTTCGCCCATCCACTCACTCCAAATGTTTGTCTAGTTCTGCCTTGAATCTATTTAAGATATCAACTTCTACAATGACAGATGGAAGTTAGTCAGCGGGTCATTGATTGCAGTTGACAAAAGGCAAACTTCTGCACTTCTGTCCTACAACTGTGTTTCCTCAATTTGAATTTATGCCCTCTCAGGCGATTATTCTGGGCAAGAGGAAGAATCCCATCAGCATTGAGCATTCTCAAACCATTCAAGGCCTTATACACCTCAATCAGATCTCCAGACACTAATTTGCAAAACTTAAACCTTTCTTCATAACATGGTCTTGGCGCATTATAGCCTTAGTAGCTAGTGCGCCAATAAAATCAAAACCAACCAAATCTTCATAACAGCCTTCCTTGCACATTGGTGCAAGGAAGCCCGAGGCTTATGCTACACCATTATGCCTGGAATTTGTGGATTATGAAAAGGTATTTGACTCCATACAGCATAAGGCAATGTTTCTGTTTCGGGCACTGGAAAGGTAAGGCATAGATACCCCATATATTATGAATTTGAAGAAAATATATGGGAATGCTACCTCCTTCAGTAGACTAGACAAAAACAGTAGCAAATTTAAAACTGAGAAAGGAGTTTGACAAGGAGACATATCTCTGAAGTTGTTTACTGCTGCCCTTGAGGAAGCTTTCAGAAGATTAGATTTGTCACAGAAAAGTCAGTGTGAATGGAGAGTACCTAAACCATTTACGATTTGCAGATGGCATTGTGGTCATAAGCCACAATCCCAAAGAATTAGAGGAAAATCTTTATCAGTTATGCAGAGTTAGTAAGGATTTTGGACTAAAGATGAATATGGCTAAAACAAAAGTAATGATGAACAAGTATGCCACAGAAAGGGATATAATCATTGAAGGAGCAGTAATTGAAAAGGTGGATTCATATACTTATTTGGGACAAGTCATTAGCTGTAATAATGATAATTGGCTGGAAGTCAAGAGAAAATAAATTTCAGATAGATACATTCAGGCATATGATGCAAGAAAGAAAGCTTATACAGCATCAGCCAAAAAAAAAAAAAACCTCTTTTCGCCCATCCACTCACTCCAAATGTTTGTCTAGTTCTGCCTTGAATCTATTTAAGATATCAACTTCTACGACAGATGGAAGTTTGTCAACTGCAATCAACGACCTGCTGACTAAAGGCAAACTTCTGCACTTCTGTCCTACAACTGTCTTTCCTCAATTTGAATTTGTGCCCTCTCAGGCGATTATTCTGGGCAAGAGGAAGAATCCCATCAGCATTGAGCATTCTCAAACCATTCAAGGCCTTATACACCTCAATCAGATCTCCAGACAATGTAATTTGCAAAACTTAAACCTTTCTTCATAACATGGTCTTGGCGCATTATAGCCTTAGTAGCTAGTGCGCCAATAAAATCAAAACCAACCAAATCTTCATAACAGCCTTCCTTGCACATTGGTGCAAGGAAGCCCGAGGCTTATGCTACACCATTATGCCTGGAATTTGTGGATTATGAAAAGGTATTTGACTCCATACAGCATAAGGCAATGTTTCTGTTTCGGGCACTGGAAAGGTAAGGCATAGATACCCCATATATTATGAATTTGAAGAAAATATATGGGAATGCTACCTCCTTCAGTAGACTAGACAAAAACAGTAGCAAATTTAAAACTGAGAAAGGAGTTTGACAAGGAGACATATCTCTGAAGTTGTTTACTGCTGCCCTTGAGGAAGCTTTCAGAAGATTAGATTTGTCACAGAAAAGTCAGTGTGAATGGAGAGTACCTAAACCATTTACGATTTGCAGATGGCATTGTGGTCATAAGCCACAATCCCAAAGAATTAGAGGAAAATCTTTATCAGTTATGCAGAGTTAGTAAGGATTTTGGACTAAAGATGAATATGGCTAAAACAAAAGTAATGATGAACAAGTATGCCACAGAAAGGGATATAATCATTGAAGGAGCAGTAATTGAAAAGGTGGATTCATATACTTATTTGGGACAAGTCATTAGCTGTAATAATGATAATTGGCTGGAAGTCAAGAGAAAATAAATTTCAGATAGATACATTCAGGCATATGATGCAAGAAAGAAAGCTTATACAGCATCAGCCAAAAAAAAAAAAAACCTCTTTTCGCCCATCCACTCACTCCAAATGTTTGTCTAGTTCTGCCTTGAATCTATTTAAGATATCAACTTCTACGACAGATGGAAGTTTGTCAACTGCAATCAACGACCTGCTGACTAAAGGCAAACTTCTGCACTTCTGTCCTACAACTGTCTTTCCTCAATTTGAATTTGTGCCCTCTCAGGCGATTATTCTGGGCAAGAGGAAGAATCCCATCAGCATTGAGCATTCTCAAACCATTCAAGGCCTTATACACCTCAATCAGATCTCCAGACAATGTAATTTGCAAAACTTAAACCTTTCTTCATAACATGGTCTTGGCGCATTATAGCCTTAGTAGCTAGTGCGCCAATAAAATCAAAACCAACCAAATCTTCATAACAGCCTTCCTTGCACATTGGTGCAAGGAAGCCCGAGGCTTATGCTACACCATTATGCCTGGAATTTGTGGATTATGAAAAGGTATTTGACTCCATACAGCATAAGGCAATGTTTCTGTTTCGGGCACTGGAAAGGTAAGGCATAGATACCCCATATATTATGAATTTGAAGAAAATATATGGGAATGCTACCTCCTTCAGTAGACTAGACAAAAACAGTAGCAAATTTAAAACTGAGAAAGGAGTTTGACAAGGAGACATATCTCTGAAGTTGTTTACTGCTGCCCTTGAGGAAGCTTTCAGAAGATTAGATTTGTCACAGAAAAGTCAGTGTGAATGGAGAGTACCTAAACCATTTACGATTTGCAGATGGCATTGTGGTCATAAGCCACAATCCCAAAGAATTAGAGGAAAATCTTTATCAGTTATGCAGAGTTAGTAAGGATTTTGGACTAAAGATGAATATGGCTAAAACAAAAGTAATGATGAACAAGTATGCCACAGAAAGGGATATAATCATTGAAGGAGCAGTAATTGAAAAGGTGGATTCATATACTTATTTGGGACAAGTCATTAGCTGTAATAATGATAATTGGCTGGAAGTCAAGAGAAAATAAATTTCAGATAGATACATTCAGGCATATGATGCAAGAAAGAAAGCTTATACAGCATCAGCCAAAAAAAAAAAAAACCTCTTTTCGCCCATCCACTCACTCCAAATGTTTGTCTAGTTCTGCCTTGAATCTATTTAAGATATCAACTTCTATGACAGATGGAAGTTTGTCAACTGCAATCAACGACCTGCTGACTAAAGGCAAACTTCTGCACTTCTGTCCTACAACTGTCTTTCCTCAATTTGAATTTGTGCCCTCTCAGGCGATTATTCTGGGCAAGAGGAAGAATCCCATCAGCATTGAGCATTCTCAAACCATTCAAGGCCTTATACACCTCAATCAGATCTCCAGACAATGTAATTTGCAAAACTTAAACCTTTCTTCATAACATGGTCTTGGCGCATTATAGCCTTAGTAGCTAGTGCGCCAATAAAATCAAAACCAACCAAATCTTCATAACAGCCTTCCTTGCACATTGGTGCAAGGAAGCCCGAGGCTTATGCTACACCATTATGCCTGGAATTTGTGGATTATGAAAAGGTATTTGACTCCATACAGCATAAGGCAATGTTTCTGTTTCGGGCACTGGAAAGGTAAGGCATAGATACCCCATATATTATGAATTTGAAGAAAATATATGGGAATGCTACCTCCTTCAGTAGACTAGACAAAAACAGTAGCAAATTTAAAACTGAGAAAGGAGTTTGACAAGGAGACATATCTCTGAAGTTGTTTACTGCTGCCCTTGAGGAAGCTTTCAGAAGATTAGATTTGTCACAGAAAAGTCAGTGTGAATGGAGAGTACCTAAACCATTTACGATTTGCAGATGGCATTGTGGTCATAAGCCACAATCCCAAAGAATTAGAGGAAAATCTTTATCAGTTATGCAGAGTTAGTAAGGATTTTGGACTAAAGATGAATATGGCTAAAACAAAAGTAATGATGAACAAGTATGCCACAGAAAGGGATATAATCATTGAAGGAGCAGTAATTGAAAAGGTGGATTCATATACTTATTTGGGACAAGTCATTAGCTGTAATAATGATAATTGGCTGGAAGTCAAGAGAAAATAAATTTCAGATAGATACATTCAGGCATATGATGCAAGAAAGAAAGCTTATACAGCATCAGCCAAAAAAAAAAAAAACCTCTTTTCGCCCATCCACTCACTCCAAATGTTTGTCTAGTTCTGCCTTGAATCTATTTAAGATATCAACTTCTATGACAGATGGAAGTTTGTCAACTGCAATCAACGACCTGCTGACTAAAGGCAAACTTCTGCACTTCTGTCCTACAACTGTCTTTCCTCAATTTGAATTTGTGCCCTCTCAGGCGATTATTCTGGGCAAGAGGAAGAATCCCATCAGCATTGAGCATTCTCAAACCATTCAAGGCCTTATACACCTCAATCAGATCTCCAGACAATGTAATTTGCAAAACTTAAACCTTTCTTCATAACAGCCTTCCTTGCACCAATGTGCAAGGAAGCCCGAGGCTTATGCTACACCAGGAAAAAAAAGTTCCCGAGTTACCCTGAGAGAGAGAGAGAGAGAGAGAGAGAGAGAGAGAGAGAGAGAGAGAGAGAGAGAGAGAGAGAGAGAGAGAGACAAAAGTAGAAGGGAATCACCAAGAAAGAGAAGAATGATGATATCCAGCTCAGGACCCTGGGTGTGCCAAGCACATACTCACCAGATGTGAGCCTCCGGGGTTAAACTCTTTGTTCCATTCACTAACATTTTACCCTTCTCTGTACTTGTTCCAGCAGCTCTACATCCTTCTTAAAATGAGGCCTCCTGACCATTGCCTTATACAAGGGGATAATCACCTCCTTATCCTTGCTAAAAAATTCCTGTATAATTCCTGCTAGAATAAATTCCTGTATAAGTTCATATCATTCCCCTTTAATTCTGTTGTTCCTCATATGGCAACCTATCTTCATGAATAATTTGTCTATGGCTTATTTATCTAGGTACATTGCTACATGCTGTAGTTCACAAAATGTTCAGTGATGTGTATTTTTTCTATTTTAGTTATTATGAAGCTTTTTTTCAAAATGGAATACACACACACACACACACACACACACACACACACACACACACACACACACACACACACACACACACTCATTCATGCAGCTAATGGCCTGTCATATAGAAACTTTTATATTTATTATTTTTTCTATTACAGCTATACTTAGGTATTGTGTTGTCAGTAGTAGTGATTGTGACTGGTTGTTTCTCATATTATCAAGAAGCCAAAAGCTCAAAAATCATGGAATCCTTTAAAAATATGGTACCACAAGTAAGTAGTATTCTTTATTTTTGTAATATGTAATTTAAAGTTTGGCAATTATATTTTAAATCACTTTGAATATTTTTTCCTATAGTATGCTGTTGTTCTTAGAGATGGTGAGAAATTAACACTTCCAGCTGAAGAAGTGGTTGTTGGAGATATAGTAGAAGTAAAAGGTGGGGATCGTATTCCAGCTGATATGAGAGTAATTTCAGCACAATCTCTCAAAGTTGACAATTCATCTCTCACTGGTGAATCAGAGCCACAGACAAGGACACCAGAATCGACCAATGTTAATCCTTTAGAAACAAGAAACTTGTGCTTCTTTTCCACCAACTGTGTAGAAGGTAAGATATAGTTACGTAATATTGATTATTTTATTCCTTTCCTTTATGAAATCATCTTTCTGTATGAAATCAAAATTAGGAGCACAGATTTGCTTGTTCATGTGTCACCATGATCCAATTTTGTTCAATTACCATAAAGAAGGTAAGAATAAATCTAGAAGAGCAGGGTGCTGCCTTAATGCAAACATCAAACTGTTCTGTTCTGTTTTCATATTCTTTCTGTATTCACAGTTTAGTGAAATTTATGAGCAATGCAAGTGGCTGAAAAAAATGCATAATTCCAATAGATGTCTTGCCTTTAATCAGATTGTATTGCCTATCACCAGGCATTGATGAACAGTGTCATAATTTATTTTAAAAGTGGTCATAGTATTAATGACAAGAAAGATTTTAAACATAAATATTCATGTGTAGTCACATTATAAGATTCTGAAATTTTCTACATGAAAATCAGCCTATGTGCTATAAGCATTTTGAGGTAGTGAACAGTTTCCTCCCCACACTGTCACTTCATGAAATTTTGCATTTCCAGGGTAGTGTAAAAGTTCATATTTTGCTTGTATTATATTCAGCTTTTGAATTTGAACTTTTGAACTCAGCTTTTGAACAAATAAAATCTGAAAAAAGGAAATATAATACTTTGATCCTTTAATTTTTTTCTAAAGTCTGCTTTCTTGCATAATTTAGCCATATTAATATTCATTCTTTCCTAATGTCTGAATTTTTCTTCTTTCCTAATGATATTCAATAGATAGGTTTTTTACATTCCTGATAGGTAGATGGACATATTTTTCAGTATTCTCTAAATATAGGTTTCTCATAATTTTGTGCTTTATAGATGTTGCTAGTATTGGCAAAATTATACAAGGAAGCTAGCTTATAGTATTCTGTCATTGATCTATGTAAGCAAAAATAAACTTATTGCATTGCTTCAGTTGAAAGAAATTCCAGTATAGAAATGTAAATTAGACTTCACAACATTATTGGGGATGCTAAATACAAAGTGAGCCTGAGGCCATTCCTGAGGGCTTCAACTATTTCATCAAATAGGTGAAATAATTTGCATATTTAATGCCTGGTGCATTAATATGCAAAAGTGATTATTAGTAAGGGTACAAGAATGCAACTCAACTCTCGTAGTAGTAGTGGAAAATGATGCAAGAAAGCAAGCTTATATATAATCAGCGAAGAAGGGGGTAAGAAAAAAAAAAATACTACACACTTCACCAATCCACGTACTCCAAGAATTTGTCTACTTCTTTGAATTTATTCAAATCATCCACTTCAATAACAACAGATGGAGTCTTCCAGCAATCCTACATCTGCTGGCTGAAGGCAAACTTCTGCACATTTATTCTGCAACCATCCTTCCTCAACTTGAATTCATGTGCCTTCGTGTGTAGTCTCAGCAAGTGGAAGAATACCATTAATATTCAGCTTACTCAATCCATTCAAGACATTTAAACACTTCAAGCAGATCTCCCCACAGGTGCCTGGCCTCAAGATTCTACAATTTTGCAAAACTGAAACCTTTCTAGGTAAAAGCACCCTTTTGTTCCATTAACCAGTTTGTTTGCCCTTCTCTGCACACATCCCAGCAGATCTACATCCTTCCTAAAATGAGGCCTCCAGACGTGTGTAAAATACTCAAGATGTGCTTAACCATGACCTTGTATAAAGGGATAATCACCTCCTTATCCCTGCTAGCAAAGTTTCTGTATATCATTGACGAAACTCCATGAGCTGTCCCGGCAGCGCTGCTCAGAGAATTAATCATCTGACTTCACAATTACCCTTCCCCCAGGTTCTTTCATTTTCCACTACCATGTGAGTGTAGTACCACACACGTGATAAGTTACTCTGGGATTACTTCTACCTATATGTTAAACTTCAACTCAACTGCCATTTTTCAGACCATCAACCCAATTTCCTTTGAACTTCTTGAGTAGTAGCTACAATGGAGTGTACGCACGCACATACATACACACACACACACACACACACACACACACACACACACACACACACACACACACACGTTTTTTTTTTTTTCTTTAATCCAGTCTGAATTGCAATTCGTTGCTAACTACAATGGATTCCTGTTATTTGGGCCACCAGTTAATCGAGGCAGCCATTTATTTGGGGCAATTCTAAAAAAACAGAACCCAATTGAGAAAATAGCCAGGGTTTACTTCGCTTAATTGGGACAACGTATTGTTTAATCGAAGCAGGAGAGAGCACTGGAGATTACCCTACGATTGTCTCCGACCGTACCGCATGGTTTGGTTGGATTTCTGGAGATCGCAACCATAAAACAATAAAAACAATTAGCAGTCACCTGTTTATTGGGCTTTTCTGTTAGAGCAATCTTTCATAAACAGATAATAAACTCGATCTTATTGAATTTGAGATAATACCGACAGCTGGAATTCTGTGGGTTTTTATGGTGATATGTGTTTACACTTGCATGAAATCTTCAATCATAGAAAAAAATTAATTTTCAGAATCTTCTCTTCATTCCTATTTTTAAAGCTTCGTAACTTGTTACTCAGTTCTCACTTGCATGTATCTTGTTACTTGCAATTTGGGTGTGCTGTGTTCTTTGTTATTGATTGCTTATCTTTTTACTGTTTTAAATTTTAACCCCCACCCACAAATGTCAGTGAACAAATATGTCAACTAGTTAGTATGTACATATTACAGTATGTATTAATTACTCCGATTAACACGTATATTCTTCAATTTTCATGTATCATTTAATTTTTTAATTGGTAATGTAATAAAGGGTAAATTTGTGCTTAATATATCTTTACTTTTATAGCCTGTAGATAACATTCCTCCTATCTATTTTCGCTAATTAGAATCGCTGTTTAATAGAATTAAAATTCAATTCACAAACGTGATCACAATGACTGGCGCTTACTACACATCGTATAGTGAACGGTACTTTACTATGATGACTCCATCGTAACGTGACTTTATTGTACAGTGAACCAATTGTAAAGCAGGAGCCCATTGCATTTTTAACTTTTTTTATGTAAAACTTCGGATAATTGGGGCAGCCGCTTAATCAGGCCAAAATGCAATAGTCCCAATTTGTCCCAAATAACCGGAATCGACTGTACTAGTATATTCAAAAGTTCAACTGGAATTCAATAGTACGTCACCAAGGGTGTCAAGACTGTTACTCAGCATTTCTAAGAGGTACAAACTAAACATTATAATAATATGTGCACCAACATAGTCATGATGATGAGGTTGAAGAAATGTGCATATAGTCATGATGAAGAGGTTGAAGAAATGTGCATCGACATTTAGAGACTTCTAGATGAACAGAAAACTAATTACACCATCATTATGAAGAACTTCAATGCTAAAGTTGGAAAGAGACAAAACAGCACAGAAGAGGAAATTTTGAAAGAGGTGAAAGACTTGTGAAATTTGCAGAACCTTGAGGAATGTCAGTAATTAACCCTTTTTTCAAGAAAAGGGTGGACATGGAAGAGCCCAAATGAATTAACAACTAATGAAATTGACATCATCCTCACTAACAGAAGATATATTGTGAATGATTTTACCATCCTGAACAAGGTAAATGTTGGAAGTGATCACAGAATGGTAAGATGCACACCTGATATAGATGTAAGAAAAGAAAGGAAAAAACTGGCTCAAGTAAATAATATGGAGGTCTATGAGATAACAGAAAAGGAGAATAAGCAGTGTGTACTGAAACTTAAGAAAAATTATCTGACGGGATTATCCACTAGGAATTCGTCCCTCCTGGCCAGACCGTCAACACAAAGTTCTACTGTGATGTCCTGAGGTGTTAAGGGAAGCCGTCAGGAGGAAACATCCAGAAAAGTGGCACGCAAAGAGCTTGGTCCTTCATCATGACAACACGCTGGCCCACATTGCTGTGGAACAGTTTTTGGCATCCAACAAAATGACAATTGTCCCCAAAGCCCCTTATTTGCAGAGTTTTTTTGGTGACAATGTGGGAAGAGGACTTGTTTCTCTTCCCAAGAATGAAAATAAAGCTGAAGGGTTGAAGATTTGACAGCATAAAGGTTATACAAACTGAATTGCAGGTGGTGCCGAACATACTTTCGGGATGCATTCAAATTGTTGGAGAAGCACTGGAATCTTTGTTTACGCTCTCAAGGGGACTACTTCGAAAGTGACGAATAAGACCCAGGGTGAGTCTAATTTATTTTATCAATACATTTTGGGAACTATTGGGTAGCACCTCATACATTAGGAAAGGTGTGATGCCTAAGGAGTGGAATAATGCAATAATAATTTTGCTTCATAAGAAAGGAGATAAATCAGAAATTGGATATTATAGACCAATTAGCTTGTTGTCCCACATCTACAAGTTGTTCGCAAATGTCATTACTAACAGATTAGAAAAAATCCTTGACGAGAATCAACCTGGCTTTAGGACAGAATTCTCAACTGTGGATCACCTTCACATAATATCACAGCTAATGGAGAAAGCAAATGAATATAAAACACCATTATACCTAGAATTTGTGAATTATGAAAAGGCATTTGACTCCATACAGCATAAGACAATTTTTTTTTTTTTTTTTTTTTTTTTTTTTTTTCAGGCACTGGAATGACAAGGCATAGACAACCCATACATTGATTTTTAAGAAAATATTAGCATTAGTAGAGGCATTTGATGCAAGAAAGCAAGCTTATGCAGCATCAGCCAAAAAAAAAAAAAAAAAAAAAAACTCACTTCCACTTCACCCCTCTGTTCGTTCCAAATACCTGTCCAGCTGAGCCTTAAACTTATTTAGGCTATTAACCTCCACCACAAGGGACGGAAGTCTGTTCCACCAACCAACCACCCGCTGGCTAAAGGCAAATTTCCGCACGTCTATCCTACATCTGTCTTTCCTCAATTTGAATTTATGCCCTCTCAGGTGATTTTTCGGAGCTAGAGGAAGAATCCCATCAGCATTGAGCATGCTTAAACCATTCAAGGCTTTATACACCTCTATCAGATCACCTCGCTGGTGCCTAGTCTCCAGACACTGTAATTTGCAAAACTTAAGCCTTTCTTCGTAAGAGCACCCCTTTGTTCCATTCACTAATCTTGTTGCCCTTCTCTGTACTCGTTCCAGCAGCTCTACATCCTTCTTGAAATGAGGCCTCCAGACCTGTATACAGTACTCTAGGTGTGGCCTGACCATCGCCTTATACAATGGAATAATCACCTCCTTATCCCTGCTGGAAAAATTCCTGTATATCATTGACAATACTCCATGAGCTACTCTTGCAGCCCGTCTGCACTGCTCAGAGAACTTCATATCTGCCTGCACAACCACCCCCAAGTCCCTTTCATTCTCTACCACTGTCAGTGTAGTACCACAGAGTTGATACGTTGCTCTGGGGTTGCTGTTTCCCATGTGTAGTACTTTACATTTGTCAATGTTAAACTTCATTTGCCACCTCTCAGCCCATCTGCTCAACCTTTCCAGATCCTGTTGCAGCAGCATAGTGTCAGTAGTGTCCTTGACAACCCTGCCAACCTTTGTATCGTCTGCTAACTTGGACATTAAGCTCGATATACCATCATCAATATCATTTATAAATACAGAAAACAATAATGGACCCAACACTGAGCCCTGAGGGACTCCACTAATAACATCAGTCCACGATGAGCAGTGTCCATTGATTACCACTCTGTCTTCTCCCCCTCAACCACCCCTTTATCCATAGCAGCAATTTGCCTCCAATGTCACACTGCTCCAATTTGTGTAGCAGTCTTCCATGTGCAACAGTATCAAATGCCTTTCTAAGATCCAAGTATATAATATCAAAGTAATTCCCTGCATCCAGTTCTTTTGTGACTGCATCATAGTATCCAATCAAGTTGGTCAGGCAAGACTTCCCCTTAACAAAACCATGCTGTGTCTGAGCTATAACTGAAGTCTTGTCTAAATGATCCTGCACTGCTTCTTTAACCAGTGCCTCCATTAATTTTCCTGGAACAGAAGTTAAGCTCACAGGTCTATAATTACTTGTGTCAGCCTTTGATCCTCCTTTGTGAATTGGGGTCACATTTGCACATTTCCAGTCAATGGGTACCTCCCCTGAGTCCAAGGAAGCTCTCATAATTATGGCTAAGGGTTTGCTTACTTCCTTTGCTGCCTCCTTTAATATAACTGGATAGATCCCATCCACCCCGGGTGCCTTTCTTGTGTTTATCTTCAACAGTTTCTCCTCCACTTTACTCCCAGTTATTTCAAGATTCTGTAGCTTACTGCTAGAGTTGAATACACCTCTGGCATTCCCCTCGCTGAATAACTCCTCATGTGTGAATGTCGATGCAAAATATTCATTTAGTTTGTTAGCTACCTGAGCAGGATCATCAACACTTGACCCATCAATATCAAGTGGACCAATCTGATTCATCCCCTTCCTTCTAGAGTTTTCATAAGTAAAGAACTCTTTGCTGTTTTTCTTTGCATCCCTTGCCAAGGATTTCTCGTAATCTGCCTTCGCCTGCCTAACCTCCTTTGTAACTTGGTTGCATATCAACTTGTATCTATCATAGGCTTCTGTGTCATGTGTTAATTTGTATGTATCCCATGCATTTTTCTTCTCTGCCATATGCCTCATTAGTTCATCGGACATCCATTTTGGCCTAAACCTTGAACAATATTTCTTAGTTGGTATGTAAAGCCTAGTAGCTTCCAAGATAAGTTCTTTGAATGCTTCCCATTTTGAATTTGCTGTTGGTAACATCATCAGTTGGTCCCACTGTATAGAATTTAAATACTGTCTCAGTCCATCGTAGTCGCCTTTACGGAAGCAATAACCCTTCTCTTTACCCCTAATGGTAGTTACTTCTTTGAGTAAATCCCACTTCAGCACACTGTGATCACTGCCACCTAGTGGTTCATATATCTGCAGATTCTTAATGCATGAAGAATCACTGCTGATGATCAAATCAAGAGTATTACTCCCTCTAGTTGCCTCCCGAGCATGCTGATGTAGAAAACAATCATCCAATAAATCCACAAAAGCCCTGCTAGTGTGTGAGTAACCAGCCCCCAAATTCCAGTCAATATCTGGGAAATTAAAATCTCCCATTATTAAGACACTCTGATTTACTGGCCCACTCTATTTCCCTGTACAGTTCCTTATTATACTCATCAGAGTCATTAGGCCTATAGCACACTCCTACTCTCAATTTTGATCTCCCAATGTTTATGTCACACCAAACTGACTCCACACTGCACTGTCCAGCGATGTCGACTGGCTTCACTTCCTTGGTTTTTATGTGTTTCTTCACTAATAGCATAACCCCTCCCCCCTTCCTATCCTGTCTATCCTTTCTGTAGACGTTGTACTCCCCAAATTGCAGTTCTGCATCCCTTATATCTGTGTGACACCACGTCTCTGATATCCCAACAATATCTGCCTTTGATGTTTTGAGCAATATCTCAAATTCATCAAATTTATTTACTAAACTCCTAGCATTGGTGTACACGCAAGTATACCTGCACCTGTTTCTATTCTTAGCTACCCTAACACAACCCATGTGTTTACTTGTACCGCAATGGCTCCCAGCAGTCTCTGAAATACCATGCATCTTGTTTTTCAGGCTTCTGCTCATTCTAATAGAAGCAGTGCAAGAATCTCTTTCACCTCTGCCAGTGGCTACTGTCAATCTATTGGTCTTTGTCTCCCCCCAAGCTAGCAGTTTTCCGACCCACCTAACACTGCCTCGATAGCATCAGCAAATATTCTTGCACCCTTTCTATTTAAGTGTATCCCATCCCTGTAGAAGCAATCTCTCCTGTTAACAAGTACAGTCCAGGCTGAAAAAAATTCTACCCCTTGAGCCTTGCACAATCTTTCCAGGGCCGAATTGATCGACAAGGCTCTCATCATATACTCCCTCCTATCGTGTCTGGGCAGAATTGCAGACACTTTCAACTTCAACCCTAATTCTCGGCTTTTGTTCAACAGTGACCTGTACTTGTTAAGTAATTAATGTAAATATATGAGAATACTGCCTCCTTTATTAGACTAGACAAAGACAGCACAAAATTTAAAATTCAGAAAGGAGTTTGACAAGGAGACACTATCTCCGAAGTTGTTTATTGCTGCTCTTGAGGAAGCTTTCAGAAGATTGGACTGGTCGCAGAAAGGAGTCAATGTTGAATGGAGATTACCTAAACCATTTATGATTTGCAGATGACATTGTGATCATAAGCCAAGGTCCCAAAGAATTAGAGAAAAATCTTAATCAGTTATGCAGAGTTAGTAAGGATTTCGGACTAAAGATGAATATGGCTAAAAAGCTAAAACAAAAGTAATGATGAACAAGTATGCCTCAGATATAATCATTGAAGGAGCAGTAATTGAAAAGGTGGATTCATATATTTATCTTGGACAAGCAAAGATAAATATATGAATATCATTATCTGTACTAATGATAAATGGCTGGAAGTCAAGAGAAGAATAAATTTCAGATGGATACCATTCAGGAAATAGTCACATACTGAAGAGCAATATTCTAATTTGTCTGAAACGTAAAATAATGAACCAATGTATATTCCCCACTATGACTTATGGAAGTGAAATTTGGGCACTCGCCAAAAGAATGGACAAGAAGCTGAAAACTACAAAGCAGGTAGAATGGAATGAATTATATTAGGAACCAGATTGTTGGAAGAGAAGAGAACTGAAATGGACTTGGGCAGGGCTCAAAGACATGATGACAGATGGAATAAGAAAATAACAGAATGGTACCCAAGAGGAGCTAAAAGAAAACCTGGAAGTCAACAATTGAGATGGACAGATGAAATTTGCAAGTTTGCAGGTTGTAAATGGATGGCCATTGCACAAAACAGGAGGAACTGGAAAAATGCTAGAGAGGCCTTCATCCTGCAGTGGACTGGTTGTTGGTGATGGCTGTTGATAATGACTAGTATATATTTCATTTTATCTTCTTTTATAGTTTGGAATTATAAATTTACCAATTTTGAACAATAATAATGTCATGTTTTATGACACTAGGTATTTACTCATTTCTGTAACCACCTTTTTCAATTTCCACCTCTAATAGAGCATTTGCATGTGAATTGCATGATTTGCTTGTTTTAATCACTAGTTATATAAAATGCATAGACTTTGACTTCCTTCTTTCTTCACTTTCTAATGCTTTTGTGTTCTTTCAGGTGCTGGCAAAGGTATTGTAGTCAACACTGGTGATCGCACAGTTATGGGTCGTATTGCTAATTTAGCATCAGGACTTGAAATGGGAGATACGCCTATTGCAAGAGAAATTGCTCATTTCATCCATCTAATCACTGGAGTAGCTGTATTCCTGGGACTCAGTTTTTTTCTCATTGCTTTCATACTTGGTTACCATTGGCTTGATGCAGTTATCTTCTTGATTGGAATCATTGTGGCAAATGTTCCTGAAGGTCTCTTAGCCACTGTCACGGTATGTTTTATAGTAAATATAAAGCTATTGGTATTTTTATTATTAATATGGAAGAAGCATAGTTCATTATCCCCAAAAGAGATCTTAATGTTTCAAAACTTCATTTAAAATGTTACGAAGACTTTATTGATAATTTAGAGCATTGTTCAAAAATGGATTACTTCAGGAAACACTAAAAATTGTTTTAAGAAACTATTGTATATTCTGATTTCTGTTTTAGTTTTACATATCACATTTCTGTATGATGGTGATAGGCTAGTATGAAAAATTGAAATGAGACATCCATGATTTGATATAGTCATTTGATATATCATGATTTACATTCAGCTAAAAATAAATTTTTAGTTGTAAATTTGATATAAATTTTATTTATGAAAATATTAACTGATAAATTGCTTGAATAAAATGCAGTTTTCTTAATATAAGAAATTGCCTAGTACTTTTTCTTATACTCTTCTTGTATAAGAAAAACTATGCCACTTATTTACAGTAATCTGACTCCTTATCACTATTTTTCTCACAATTTAGTCTTTAAACTGTAAATATTCAGCTCATCTGCTACTTTTGCTGAGCATTCTATGAATCTTACTTCAATTAATCAAGGATATATCTGATTCACTCTTACTTTTTTTTTTTTCTTTTGTTCATGTATGAGTAGAACTAGTCTCCATTATTAGCTCTTTGTTAGTAATTTCTCATACTCTACTTTTGCTTATCTTTCTCCATCAGTGGTTTTGTACCTGTATATCTAACTGTCCCATCCTTTTTCTTTTGCTCAATTAAACTCGTAAACCCTCTTTTTCCATCCATTTTGACAGCTTTATTTTGGAACTTCACCGTAACAAAGAACCAGTTGCAAAGAACACAAGTCTCTTTCTGCCAGCTTAGGTCATTAAAAACAGCAGTGTTCAAGAAGGTAAAAATAAAGCAATGAGTAAAATTAGAATATTTTGACATTCATGACATGCTGTAATGTCTTAATGGGAATTGTCTTAATGGTAATGTCTCAATGGGAATTGTCTTAATGGTAATGTCTCAATGGGAAACAACGGAAGATTAATGGATGCTTCCAAGGCTGTTTCCTTCCTTTCACGTGGTGGCAATGTCTGTTATACATTAGTCAGACCTAATGATTTGCTGGAGTGTTATTAATGGCTTGTGGAAAAGAGATTTATCTGCGTTTTTCTATATGTTGTTGGACATGATTCCCAATTCTTGTATTGAAATCACCTCTTTCAAAAAAAAAAAAAAAAAAAGTTGTGCAAGGACAGTAGAATTTTAATCCTTTATTACAGCCTTAGGTGCCTATTTTGTTTTAAGTTTTTATTCAATATAAACTCCTCTAGCTTGTTTGTACTGGGGTATTGCTCTTACTTTTTTGGTTGATAATAAATCATTTTATGTATAATCTTCTCTGATGCAACTGAGAGATCTGCATAAAATTGTATTTTCTTCATGTGAGAAATCTTCAGTCAATCCATACAGAAGGTTGGCACGCAGTGTAATTAGTAGTACTTGCTCAGATGACCTTTTCACAATAACTAGCTGAAAAGTAAAATGCTGGCAGCATCCAAGCCAGATAGTATTGCTAATAGAAAAATGAATTCCAATTTTTTTTTATTTATTATTTTATTATTTTTTTATAGCAGAAGAAATCTCTGCCCTTCCTGTTTTGCTTGCCTGTATACAGATGTTGATGACTCTTCTCAAAGTTTTGAATTTCTCACATTTGGATAATGTGAGAATGTTATAATTATAAGTGAATTGCACCAGAAGCATATTTTGAAGCATGTGTATTTCATCGCTTCAAGTAGAAATCTTCATTTCTACTTGAAGTTCTACTACTATAATCAGGAAAAATAAATAAATACATCAGGTAATATGTATACCCATCACTGGCCTACTGGGTAATTTACACAGTTTTTCCCAGGGATAACACAAGAAAATATGGCTTGGATTTTATGCCCATTCTAATTGTGGCAAAGCTCAAATCATTCAAATCCTTATAAATTCAAATTGGATTCAATCAGTCCTCCACAACACATTTGAACATACAACATAAAATTAAAAAAATAATTAAAAAATTTTAAAAAAATAATAAAAACATAAAATATTTAAAATAAGTTTAAAGAAAATCTTTATTTGCTACCATTGGCACAAAGATCAATCAAATGACCCAATAATAGAAAAAAAAAAAAAATTCAAGGGCATGGTAGAAAAAGAAATACCAACCATAAAAATTCTCTCCATATGAAAAAGTTACCGTATTTCCCCATGTATAAGACGCACCTTAATTTTGGAGCCCGAAATTTGAAAAAAAATGTATTACATTAAGTTATTGAACTCAAGTTTTATTCATCATAAAATTCATACAACTCCTCATCACTGTCAAAACTCCCATCCATTAGCTTGTCTTCATCTGTGTCTGATGATGAATCACTGTCTTCATATATTGCCTCGTCCTCGGTTCCATCTATGGCATTTGAAATGCCACACTTCTTAATGACTTGACAACGATCTCAATCTTGATATTATCCCAGGATCTTTTCACCCAGGTACAAACTTCTCCTATAGTTGGTTTCTTCACTCTTCCTGCTAGTGTCAAATTGTCCCCAGAAGACTTCATCCATTGGTTCCATTCGTCTCTCATGGCAGCTTTGAAGGGTTTGTTAATGCTGACATCAAGTGGTTGGAGCTGGGATGTCAAGCCTCCAGATATGACGGCAAGTTTGTTTTTTGCTCTGCAGCAATGTTCTTTGTGTTTTTTGTTATGTATGCCCAGAACTGATCAAGCACCAATAGGGCAGGTTTGCATAAGAGCCCACCTGGTCTCCTGCTCCAAACTTTCTCAAACCAGATCTTCATCCCATCCTGATCCATCCAACCCTTGTCATGAACGTAGAAAATCACTCCTTGAGGAATGTCTTCTTTTTGCGTTTGAAAATCAGCATAGGAGGCAGCTTGGTTCCGTCGGCACAACAAGCTAGAACAACTGTATAATGGCTCTTTTCATGTCCACTTGTCTTCACAGTTACAGTTTTCACCCCCTTCTTATCAACAGTTCTGTTAATTGGGACATCAGCATTAATCTTGCTCAATCCATTCGAACAGGGACTTACAGGCAAGAAAGAGTGGTTTATATTGAATTAATAAATAACTATTCAATAATAGTTAATTTATTAATTCAATATAAACTACAAGTAAGGTGAACATCAAAATTACAATGATGTCCAATTCAGAGTATAAGTTGAGACTATATATTTTGCTTTTATAGTGTTAGTGAATGATGAAACATTAATGATGATAACATTGTATGCACTAATATTAGATAAAGGTGAAATATTTAGATATGACAACTTATTGAAGTTCTCATATCTCAATATTTCTAAGATTTGTTCTGAGTACTCCTCCCCCAGGATTGAAACATTTGATCTAATCTTGCCAATGTGAAAACTAGCCCTATCAAAGCTAAAAAATATTGATAGGAAACAAAATCAAAAACTTATGAGGCGCTTGAACAGCTTCAAAGGATCAGAAATACTAATTTAGTATTTTAATGAAATATGCTCAGTTACTAATTGAAGGAAAATAGGTAATACTTTCAGAGTTTAAAGAGATGATAGTTAGGACTGCAAAGGAAGTATTGTCAGAATGAAAGAACTACTTTGAAGGCCCATTCAACATCAGAACTAACACTGAACTACAGAAAAAACACCTGCAGTCTGTGTTGATCAAATAATTAATCATGAAGATTTTGTACTCAACAAAATTTTGATAGCAATTGCAAATTAAAAAAAAAGCTGACATATTAGTTGTTTTGGATGGTGTTATGGCAAAAACTTTCAAACGTGAAGGTCTTGCTCTTGTTTCCCAACTTAAATCTGTAATTGTCCATCGCATCATTTTTGGTTCCAGAGAGCAATGGAAGAGCGGCTTTATTATTCCAATCCCAAGGAATAGCTAGTCATTTTGAGTTATTAGACTGCGTAGAGTAATTTTATATATATATATAATGATAGTATTAAGAAGCTAAGTAATCATAGAGGATGGAGAGTAACAGTACAAAAAGGAAGATAACATTGATTATGGATCAGGGACACTGCATTAGCAAAACATACCATATAGCCATAATGTTTATATATATATAGTATGTAGAAAGTGTGAAGATTTTTTTTTAATCCTATTGAATCTACAGTATACACCAGAAGTAAGTGAATTCGACAAAAAATTTTCATCAAATTCATATATATGAATTTGATGGTGAATATATATATATTTTTTCACTTCCACAACAACAGATGGAAATTTGTTCATCAATAAACTGGCTAAAGGCAAATTTCCACACACCTCTTCTGCAACCATCCTTCCTCAATTTGAATTTGTGTGTGGTCTCAGCAAGAGGAAGAATCCCATCAGCATTAATCTTGCTCATTACATTCAAAGCATTAAACACCTCAATCTGATCACCTCACAGGTGCCTAGTCTCCAGATGCTGCAGTTTGCAGAACTGAAGCTGCCTTTCTTGATAAGAGCACCCCTTTATTCCACTCACCAATCTTGTTGCCTTTCTCTGTACCCATTCCAGGAGCTCTATATCCTTCCTAAAATGAGGCCTACAGACCTGCATGCAGTATTCAAGATGTGGCCTGCACATTTGCTTATACATTGGGATAATTACCTCCTTATTCCTGTAACAAAGCACCATGAGCTGTCCTGGCACCCTGCCTGCACTGCTCCGAGAACTTCATATCTGACTATACAATTACCCCCTGGTTGTTCATTTTCTACTACCCTGAGTGTAGTAAAAAAAAATTTTCCACAGTTTTTTTTACTACATTCAGTTAGTACATTACTCTGGAATTACTGCTACCCATATGCAGCATTTTACATTCATCAATGTTAAACTTTAACTGCCACTTCTTAGCTCATCTGCCTAATTTTTCTAAATCTTCCTGCAGTAGCTTAGTGGCATTAACCACCCTGCCAACCTTTGCATCGTCAGCAAGCTTAGACTTAAGCCTTACTCATTGATTGCCCCAAATACAGTAGTGACTGACAAACTGTTTACTTCATTTCCCACAATGAATACTCTCTCAGTTTTGCTGACCTCCTGGCAATTTTGCCACACATTGCCAAAATGTTGCCATTATTGGGGTGCGAGAGTACATGTGAACAGACAAAGTTTTTATGGCTGCAGCAAATAGAGAAGTTTTTGCTTTTTTATTGACTTAAATTGGCATATTAATTTATTTTTTAGAGTTACTTTATATTCCTAGTAACAATACTTTAGTTTAAATTGAATTTTGAATTTTTGTCTATTGAAATGCACTGCTTGTTTGATGTTTGTGGAGCAATCAGGAACAGGATATTGCCAACGGGAATGTCTTTGTATGTGCGTGCAATTTAAGGAGTCCGAGGAAATCGGGCACTAACTCGGCATTGTTATGGGCTCATATGAGAGCTTGAAGGACAGGGTGGATGGCCTAGAAGGATTTAAATTGAGGGCCCAACAAGCTCTCAGCTGCCCACATCAATGCCAGAGCATGCACTTGGACATCATGCAACGCAGCAACAACCCCCCCAAGGCAGAATGCACTGGTCCCAAAGGAACTAGTTGTTGTAGGTGACTCTATTGTTGGGGAAACGGGGAACATATTGTGCAAAAAGGATAGATGGAACAGAAACAGGGTATGTCTGCCAGGGGCAAAGGTTGATTACGTTTTAGGGCAGATATCATCCTTTAAGGGCACAAAGGGTGATATTGTTGTACACGTTGGCTGTAATGATATTAAGAGTAGGAGACCGGCAGAATTACTTAACAAGTACAAGACAATGCTGAAAAAAAGCCGTGAGTTAGGGTTGAATTTGAAAGTGTGTGCAATTCTGCCCAGACACAATAGGAGGGAGTATATGATGAGATTCGGCCCTGGAGGGATTGTGCAAGGCTCAAGGGGTAGAATTTTTCTCAGCCTGGTCTGTGCTTGTTAACATGAGAGACTGCTTCTACAGAGATGGGATACACTTAAATAGAGGGTGCAAGAATTTTTGCTGATGCTATCGAGGCAGAGTTAGGTGGGTTGGAAAACTGCTAGCTTGGGGGGCGGATACATGGACTAATAGATTAACAGTAGCGTAGCCGCTGGCAGAGGTAAAAGTGATTCTTGCACTACTTCTATTGAAATGCAATTGAGCAGCAGCCTGGAAAGCAAGGCAATGGGAATTTCCAGGACTGCTGGGAGTCATGGTGGAACAAGAAAATACATGGGCTGTGTTAGGGTAACTAAGAGTAGAAACAGGTGTATGTATACTTGCATGTTCACCAATGCTAGGAGAACAGATAATAAATTCGATGAGCTTGAAGTGCTAGTTAAAATATCAAAGGCAGATATTGTTGGGATATTGGAGACATGGTGTCACACAGACATAAGCAGTGCAGAACTGGAATTTTGGGAGTACATTGTGTACAGAAAGGATAGACAGGAAGGGAGGAGGGGTTATGCTGTTAGTTAAGAAACACGTAAAATCTAAGGAAGTACATCCAATTGATGTTGGTGGACAATGCAATGTTCAGTCTGTTTGGTGTGACATAAGCACTGGGAAAGGAAAAATGAGCGTAAGTGTGTGTGTGTTATAGGCCTAATGAATCTGAGGAGTATAATGAGCAATTGTGCAGAGAAATAGTGGGCCAGTAAATTAGAGTGTCTTATAATGGGGGATTTTAATTTCCCAGATATTGACTGGAATTTATCGGTTGGTCACTCACACACTAGCAAGGCTTTTGTGGATTTATTGGATGATTGTTTTCTACAGCAGTATGTTCGAGAGGCAACTAGAGGGAGTAATACTCTTGATCTGATTATCAGTAATGATTCTTCATGCATCTAGAATCTGCAGCTAAAGGAACCACTAGGTGGCAGTGATCACAGTGTGCTGAAGTGGGGGATTTACTCAAAGAGGTAACTACCATCAGGGGTAAAAGGAAAGGTTTTTGCTTTCGTAAAGGTGACTACGGTGGTCTGAGACAGTATTTAAATTCTATACGGCAGAACCAACTGATGATGTTACCAACAGAAAATTCGTAATCGGAAGCATTCAAAGAATTAATCTTGGAAGCTAATAGGCTTTTCATACCAACAAAGAAATTTTGTTCAAGATTTAGACCTAAATGGATGTTTGTCAGATGAACTAATTAGACATGTGACAGAGAAGAAAAATGCATGGGATACATATAAATTAACATGTGACACAGAAGCCTATGATAGATATAAGCTGGTCTGTAACCAAGTTACAAAGAAGGTTAGGCAGGCGAAGTCAGATTACGAGAAATCTTTGGCAAAGGATGCAAAGAAAAACGGAAAAGAGTTCTTTACTTATGTAAACTGTAGAAGGAAGGGGATGAATCAGATTGGTCCACTTGATACCGATAGTTCAACTGTTGATGATCCTGCTCGGGTAGCTAACAAACTAAATGAATATTTTTCATCAGTATTCACACATGAGTTATTCAGGGAGGGGAATGCCAGAGGTATATTCAACCCTGGCAGTAGACTAGATGATTGTGTAATAACTGAGTAAAGTGGAGGAGAAATTGTTGAAGATAAACACAAGAAAGGCACCTGGGGTGGATGGAATCTATCCAGTTATATTAAAGGAGAGAGCAAAGGAAGTAAGCAAACCCTTAGCCATAATTATGAGAGTTTCCCTGGACTCAGGGGAGGTACCCATGGACTGGAGATGTGCAAATGTGATCCCAATCCACAAAGGAGGATTAAAGGGAGATACAGGTAATTACAGACCTGTTAGTTTAACTTCTGTTCCAGGGAAATTAATGGAGGCACTGGTTAAAGAAGCATTGGAGGATCATGTAGCCAAGACTTCAGTTATAGCTCGGACACAGCATGGGTTTGTTAAGGGGAAGTCTTGTCTGACTAATTTGATTGGATACTATGATGTAGTCACAAAGGGACTGGATGCAAAGAATAACTTTGATATCATATATTTGGATCTTAGAAAAGCCTTTGATACTGTTGCACCTGGAAGACTGCTGCACAAATTGGAGCAGTGTGGCATTGGAGGCAAATTGTTACTGTGGATAAAGGGATGGTTGAGTGCGAGAAGACAGCGAGTGGTAATAAATGGACACTTCTCTTAGTGGACTAATGTTATTAGTGAGTCCCTCAGGGTTCAGTGTTGGTTCATTGTTGTTTTCTGTATTTATAAATGATATTGATGATGGTACATCAGGCTTAATGTCCAAGTTTGCAGATGATACGAAGGTTGGCAGGGTTGTTAATGACAATACACTTCTGCAACAGGATCTAGAAAAGTTGAGCAGATGGGCTGAGAGGTGGCAAATGAAGTTTAACATTGACAAATGTAAAGTACTACATATGGGAAGCAGTAATCCCAGAGTAATGTATCAACTCTGTGGGTACCACACTGACAGTGGTACAGAATGAAAAGAACTTGGGGGTAATTGTGCAGGCAAATATGAAGTTTTCTGAGCAGTGCAGACGGTCTGCAAGAGTAGCTCATGGTGTCTCGTCAATGATATACAGGAATTTTTGTAGCATGGATAAGGAGGTGATTATCCCCTTGTATAAGGCAATGGTCAGACCACATCTTGAGTACTGTATACAGGTCTGGAGGCCTCATTTTAAGAAGGATGTAGAGGTGTTGGAACGGGTACAGAGAAGGGAAACAAGATTAGTGAAGGGAACAAAGGGTTGCTCTTACGAAGAAAGGCTTAAGTTTTGCAAATTACAGTGTCTGGTGGCTAGCCACCTGCGAGGTGATCTGATTGAGGTGTATAAAGCCTTGAATGGTTTGAGCATGGTCAATGCTGATGGGATTCTTTCTCTTACTCAGAATAATCACCTGAGAAGGCATAAATTCAAATTGAGGAAAGACGGTTGTAAGATAGATGTGTGGAAGTTTGCCTTTAGCCAACGGGTGGTTGATTGCTGGAACAAACTTCCATATGTCGTCGTAGAAGTTGATAGCTTAAATAGATTCAAGGCAGAACTTGACAAACATTTGGAGTGAGTGGATGGATGAAATAAGGAGGGGGGGTTGTTTGTTTTTTTTGGCTGATGCTATATAAGTTTGCTTTCTTGCATCATATGCCTTTGCTAATGTTTAGTTTTCTCAAATGGATACAGTGCTGTAATGCAGTGTGAACTTTAATGACATTGATACAGATACATTGTATTTAACCTTACTATAGTTAGCTGCATTATGGCCTTGTTGCCCTTGTGCCATAAAGCCTATAAAAAAAAACAAACAGGCATTAATCCTGATATACCTTCATCAGTATCATTAAAAATATGGGAAAACAATGTGCCCAGCACCAGAGCCTGGGGAACTCCACTAATAACATTAATCCACAAAGAGCAGCATCCATTAATAACTACTCTTTTTTCCTTCTCATCCATCCCTTTATCCATAGCAGTAACTTGTCTTTATGCCACACTGCTCCAATTTATACAGCAATCTGTTAAGTATCAAAAGTATCAAACTTACAAAAAAAGTATTAAAAGTTTTCCTGAACTATCTAAGTTTCTTGCGATGACCGACTAACTGATTAAAATAAATAAATGATATATACATAAGATAAAACAGAGGTAAAATAAGATAAAAGTGTTAAAATATAATATAATAAAAGCGTTAAAATACATAGAAGCTTTCGAAGCAAAGTCTCTCTTCATCAGGTAGTCAGTGAATGGTGTACTTCAGCATATATTGATGGTTACATTAGCAAAAGTCAGCTGGGCATGATTATGTATCATGGGTCTGGTGTCAGTAGAACAGAATTTCATACACGTGATGACTGCCAGTGTTCGTAGTCCTCCAATGCTCCATAGCACTGCAATGTAGTAGATTCTATAATAGGGTATAAGTGAACTCCTCTCGTGCAATTCATAGTACTATTATTGGTAGTTATGTGTAGCGCTTCAAGCCATGAGAGCTGGCGGTAATCACGTGAATAGTCAGCGATTTCAATATCCCTTCAGTGATCAAGATTGTGCTGCTCAACCCAATAATGCCCTGCAACTGCTCAGCATTCAAAATTAGTGGTTCACAGAGCCACCTCATGCTCAGAAACCCAGTCTTTCAATCTTTTACCAGACTCACCTATATAATATCTCCCCCCCCCCCCAATCCGGACACGTAATGCAGTATACAGAACCACTCTGTAGGAAAGGAAGAACAGATGTTTTCGCTTTACAAATAAGACTGTAATTTCCTCCCCGGAAGTTGCACACATTGTATATGATGGAGACACAAAATCCTAACAAGATGTTCCGATATGCCCAGATCATAAGGGATTTAGGCGGTAGAGATAAATTCATTGACGAGAGGAGGATTAGATTGCTCAACAAATTTGTGAGCTTGAAGCTCACATCTATCTAGAACATGAGGTGGATAGCCACAATTTAAAGCTCTGTCCTAATTTTAGAAAACTGCAAGAAGGGTTAGATTGCATAACAAATTTGTTACGCAATCAAACCCTCCTTGCATCAATTAATTTATCTCTATTGCCTACATCCCCTATTATCCAGGCATATCAGAACATCTTGTTATTATTTTTAGGATTTTGTGTCTCCATCATATACAATGTGTGCAACTTCCTGGGAGGAAATTACAGTCGATTTCTAAGGTGAAAACACCTGTTCTTCCTTTCTTATGGGAGGTTCTATATACTGCATTACGTGTCTGGATTGTGGGGGTGTTATGTAGGTGAGTCTGGTAGAAGATCGAAAGACCAGGTTTCTGAGCATGAGGTGGCTCTGCGAACCACTAATTTTGAATGCTCCACAGTCGCCGAGTATTATTGGGTTGAGCAGCACAATCTTGATCCCCGACAAGATATTGAAATTGTAAACTTCATGTGATTATCACCAGCACCCATGGCTTGAAGCAGTGCACATAGCTACCAATAATAGTACTATGAATCACACAAGGGGAGTTCACTTACACCCTATTATAGAATGTACTGTATTGCAGTGCGATGAGCGCTGGCGGTTATCACGTGTACATAATTCTGTTCTACCAACATCAGACTTGTGATACATGATCATGCCCAGCTGACTTTTGCTAATGTAACCATCAGTATATACTGAAGTACATCATTCACCGACTAGCTGATGAAGAGGCACTTTGCTTCAAAAGCTTCTATGCATTTTAATGCTTTCATTATATTTTAACACTTATCTTATTGTATTTTAACGCTTTTATCTTATTTTGTCTCTGTTTTATCTTATGTATATATAATTATTTATTTTAACCAGTTAGTCGGTCGTCTCAAGAAACTTGGATGATATGCAATCCAATGCACAAGGCCTGTTTACTAAAACTTTCCAGAAATCCAAGTATATGATAGCAGAATTATTTTTTTCTTCCAGTTCCACTATTACTGCATCATAGTATCCAGTGAGACAGACAAGATTGTCCCTTAACAAATCGATATTGTAACTGCACTATAATTGCATTCCTGTCTTGATGGTCTATACTTCTTTAACCAATGACTATTGTTTTCCCTGGAATAGAAGTTACGCTAACAGGTCTGTAATTATTTGTCATCATTTGATCTCCCTTTGTGAATTGGGGATACATTTGCACATCTCCAGTCCATGGGACTTATCCTGAATCCAAGGATGCTCTCAAATTATGGCTAAGGATTTGGTTACCTCCTTTGCTGCCTCCCTTAATATAATTGGATGATACCATCCATTCCAGATGCCTTTCTTATGTTTAACTTCATTTCTCTTCCACTTTCCTCTTTGTTATTACAAAATCATTTAAATCAAAATAGTTTAGTTAAATGTTTGCAGCAAAGTGTGTTTATTCTTTAAACACTTTGTACAAATTTTATCATCAACACTACCTA
The DNA here is from genome assembly GCF_048544385.1 of Mastigoproctus giganteus. Taxonomy (NCBI): domain Eukaryota; kingdom Metazoa; phylum Arthropoda; class Arachnida; order Uropygi; family Thelyphonidae; genus Mastigoproctus; species Mastigoproctus giganteus. The sequence continues at coordinate 16,598,287 of NC_143588.1, read as the reverse complement.
TTGAAATGCATGTGATTTTTTTTTTTTTTTTTGCTTTTAGAAAACTTACAAAAATATGGTATTAACTTAGGGTTACAATTATTACTAGCAGAATGTAAACTTTAATTGGGAATGGGGGTTAGATATTTACTTTTTTTTATTTTTTGGTCTGAATTTGAGGGGATTGGACAGTGCAAACCTGAATATATTTAATTTTCTTTTGTTTGTTTGTTTGTATAAATTGTATTAGGATTTTCTGGATTCTTAGTATGACAATACTTAGCCTGGCAATATTTTGTCATTCTTTTAATGGAATGGCAAGAACTAGAAAGAAAAAAAGGAAATTTTTAAATTTTGCGGAAGAAAATCAAAACTATCTCTTCTTCAACTTGTCACTTATTGATGTTGTTTAGAGTATCCTAACCAGCAACCTAATTCAGCATAGAAGTGGCTTTGTCAAAACTAAAATTTTTGTAAAAATTTAAATTAGGATAATTGGAATAGTCTGAGAAATAATTTTTATTAGATGATATGCTGTTAAATCAAATTATGGTTTGATTCCTCCTATAGCAGTAATATTTTTAAGAACATTTGCAAACATAATTGCATTTGTCTTCACTGTCTCTTGATCCATCTGTTAAACCCCCCTTCATGGATTATCCCGATATATCTCATTTTTAGTTTTAAACATTATTTGGAACTACACGAAATATCTCAGGATACAATAATACCCCCAAATTTAGGATTGAAACATATTTTCTCAGGATTTTCTTACGTCTGGCAGCAGATGACTGGCTTTCATTTTACTTATATTTATTTATCGTACAGCAATGTCAGAACAGTAGCGCATATTCCTGTGTCACCAGTAAGCAAAATAAAATTTCCATCCTAAATTCTGAATACTGATAAGCATTAACTAATTAGAAAACTATATTAAAAAATTCGCCGCCCTCTTGAACTGCCACCTGCAAGCAATGCTTATGTCACCTATCCACTTGTGATGGCCATGTGTCAGAATGTAGTTAGTTCATGATTGTTGCTTGTGGTGGGAGGTTACTGCTTGTGCATTCCACTTGATTTTTTAAATTTATTTATATAATGAGTAGTGAAGATGTTTTCTGTTCCTTTCTTTTAGCTCAAGCGCTAATTTATTTTAAAAAATCTGTATAATTTGCAGACTTCTTGGCATACACAAGATAACTCTGGATAGCCGAAATGCATTAATTATTCCTATGTATTTTCTACTAAAAAATTTATAAAAAACACAAAACTATGCAATGAGTATTTGCATGATGTGTACTTTTAATCTGTAAAATAAAAAAAAGTTGATCTGTTATGGCACATTTTCAGGAAAAAAATGTTCTGGGAAGGTGTTAAAGAAAGATATATATCATTTTTTTTTTTTTTGGGTTATCTGAAATTTTATTAAAATCAGGCAAAGAAATCTGGCTTTTTGCTTTTTTTTTTTTCTTTCTTCTTCTTACATATCACATTGGTTATCCATATAATTGTAGCCAACACACTAGATATGTTTGTGCAGCACTGATTGGAGGAATATGACTGATACGAAAACAAAACAAATTCTCAATTGAAACACTGTGCATATTAAAGTGACTATATTTTGTAATTATTTAAGCATTTTGTTATATGCATCTAACCAAAAAGTACTTTTATATATGAATAGTTAGTATTAATGGTAAAGTTAATTATTTAGTTACATTCATCACAAAAAATCAGAACGTTGAATTAATTTAAGAAAAATTAACACAAGGTGTTTAATTACCTGACTTGTTTTATGTATAAGTTGTTTCATAATTTGTTAAAAAATTTACAATTTTATATATAATTTTTATCATTTTAATAACAATGTTTTTTAAATCAGTATAACTTGAAATATAACTGTTATTTGAATTTGTTGTCAAACATATATGTATGCATGTATATAATATACAGTAAACTCTTGATTTAATGGACTAGTAGGGGAGAAGGGGTGTCCGTTAAATCGAATGTAATTTGGGGGGGGGGCATTTTTTATTTTTCTTAATGTAAAAAAAAAAAGCTTTAATACAAGATACAGTACTGTACAATATAAAATTATTTTGCAATTTGGCCTTTGATTTACGGATATCAGAAACAGTTTTTTTTTTTAAGCTGTAAATTTCACAAACACATGCTATTGAGATGCCTTGTTCTAATTTCTCGATTAGCTCTAATTTCTGTGCCACATTTAAGTTCACACGCTTTCTTTTAACTCCTCTATCACTTGATGCCATTTTAAATTGTAAGGATTGCAAAATTATTTAATAAATAAAGTCACAATTCAGAAATCACAGAAAAACTTTGTATACAATCTGACTGCACGATAGCTTGGGGCAGACTGAGACTGAAACAAAGCGAGTCGGTAGACCTGCAGTTTAGTGTCCCGAGTCACGTTCAGCTCACAAGTCACCGCCTGCTCTTCTGTAATCTGGAAAAACAGCTATTTGAACACGTTTTCAGAAAGAATAAAAAATAATTTCCGACTACAATTTCCTGAATTTGATTATAAAAATAAAAGTAGGTAATTATCAAAACAATAATGGAAATAGGTAATTATCAAAACAATAATGGAAATAGGTAATTATTATTAATTTTTAATTAATAATAACACTGAAGTTTTGTATAACCTAAAAAAAATGATATGGTCGAGAATAATATGTACGTTACTGTATTATTATTTGTCCAGTCCATTAAATCTGAAATCCGTTATATCAGGGTCTGTTAAATTGAGGGTTTGCTGTATGTACATATAAAATAAAACTTCAAATCTGGCTGCTTCTGTAATTTTATATTAAAAACAAAAATGTTAATAATAATGTTTGAGTTTACAACAAATAAAAGGTACATCATGGCTGGAAGCTAGGTACTTTAATCTAGAAATTACTCCATAGTCTCACACGTCACTGCTGTTGTTCAATTATTGTAGATTACATACAGCCATAGGAAACTTTATTTTTTTTTCCATAAATATGAAAAAGTTAGATGAGATTTTAATGAGATTTTACATATAATTTATTTTTCAGCTTTTGTTTTTAAATTTTTTTTCTCTAGGTATGTTTAACACTAACAGCCAAAAGAATGGCCTCTAAGAACTGCCTAGTGAAAAATTTGGAAGCTGTAGAAACTCTAGGTTCTACTTCAACCATCTGTTCAGATAAGACTGGTACCTTAACACAAAATAGAATGACTGTAGCTCACATGTGGTTTGATAATCAGATCATTGAGGCCGATACTACTGAAGATCAGTCAGGTTTGTTAGCAGTTGTGATGACTTTAGCATCTTATTTTATGCTAATCTCTATAACTGGTAAAGCAGTGTTTCTCAACCCTATTCATATATATGAAGAAATTGGAGGTCAGCTCTGAAGAGTTAAATCATTACTTAAATATTTTTAACATTTTATTAAATGTGTTAAAATTCTTATGGAAAACTTATAAATCACATACGGTGACAGTTTACAGAGTATATTATTTATAAGTTTTCCATAAGAATTTTCTTGAAATAAAGGTATGTTATATAATTAAAAAGGTTGAGAAACACTGTGGTAGAGAATTTGTTTAGTAAGAGAAATTTTGCAAAATTTATTGTTGCTAATATGAGTGCAATTTATTGTCTTTTCTCATTAAGTATTCTGCTTGTGGTTTTAGAATAGATCTCTTGGATTTCCTTGGCTTCTGCTTCAGTTGCCAATTGGTTTTCCAGTTTGTTATTATTCTTATCCACCTATCATTCTTCATGTCGGCTGTTTGTTTTACCCATTCTTTTTTGTTTTTTGCATCCATTCATTAATAGGTTGAAAAATTTGTTTCCTGATTTCTTTGCTTTTATTTTATCTTTTATTGTTTTATTTTCCTTTTCATTTCTGTAGCTTCATTTATTTGTTTTGTTTTGCTTTATGCTCCTTACATAGCTGCCTACGTTCTGGATTTACAATGTCTTTTTTACTCAATTTGTCCCTTTCTCCATCTCACCATCAAAATATAGTTTGTGACAAGGAGATTCTCACTCTTTTTTTCAGAAACAATTGTACTTTTTTTTTTCTTTTTTTTTTTCTTTTTTTTTTTTTTTTTTTGGCTTAAGTGACTACATTAAAATCAGAATTTTCTAAAAAAAAAAAAAAACTGAATTTCTCCTTATTTTCATTAACAAATTGGCTGTCAGGTGTGCTAATCTACATTGAAAAATAGAAATGCAGGATAAAACCTTGTTTTCTGTAATGAAAACAATGCTGTAACTGTTTATTCATACTTGTATGGTGCAAAAATAATTAATGTTTTTCAATAAGATAACAAAGAAATACAGGTAAAATTTCAGAAGATATATATGAAAGATTTTTCCATGTTTTGTGAAATTTGAAAATTATAATGTGTACTGTATGTAGGTGTGATTTATTTTAGCAGTGGAGAAATGCAATTCAATCAGACATTTCAACAACATGCAGTGCATAGAAAAATGCAGAAACCGTGTGGCATTTCATAGTGACAATGATGTTATACATACCAAATGTTTATTTGCATCTTGTCATAGCACAAAATCTTCCTCCTAAGTTATGCTTGTCATGCAGTTGCCTTGTTCTAAAATGTTTCCCAATTAGTGAAATAACAAAAAAAAAAAAAAAATAGTTGTGGAAGAGCAAGTACAATAGATAACAAATTACATAGATAGGGAAAGAAGCAGTACTTATGGCTCTGAAAAGCAGGCCATTTTCAATTATAACAGATAACATTAATCAAATTGATTTCAAGCTGTATCCTATTTTGGTGGCCTTTCATAATAATAATAAAAAAATAAAAAAAATAAAATAAAAAATCATCATTTGAGAGTAGCTTGGTCTCGATGACAACATTGAAAGCTCTACAGAATACAACATTGGGTTTCTTCTTCTGAGCAACCTGAAAGCATGTAGGGTTCCTTTTAAAAACTGCACTTAGTATTGATAATGCACATTTTATTATTGATAATAAAACTTGGCTCTGTGGTTGTGAAAGAAAAGATCAAGTACTTGGTGGTAGTGGGCTGTCTTTGCTATCTTATTAAGTGAATGAATATTTGATGGAAACTTCTATCTGGAGAGGTGCTAAAAAGTAGGGTGGATTTAAATTGATGTATGCCACTGAAGTAAAAAAATAAATAAATAATTGAAGCATATGTATACGTGTTGGTTGTCTTTGGTGAAATATAACTAGAATGTAGAACAGTGGCAAAAGTTCGACAAAGGTATTTAAAGAAATAAGTTAAAAGTGATGACAAAAAGCCATATGAGTGCATTACCAAATTGAAAAGTACAACAGGCAATCCCTAGTGAGCACCATTGACTCATTCCAAATCCTATTCATGATCCAAAAGAAGAAGTTTTTAAAGAAGACAAATTAATGAACTCTTCAAGAAAACTTCTGGTGAAAGCAATTCTAAACAGGCCAAACAAGCTCATAATTGTCATGTTATCACTTTTGAAGAATGTTTGTTCGTGTTCCTCTCTTTTGCTGATCCTTGAGGAACTCCGAGGACTTTTACTTAGAGAGTAACCATTAATTGCAATCCTCTGCCTTGCAGTCACTGTACAGTCCATCTAAATATGTTATCCATGATCCTATTTCAGCTTATACAGTAACCTCTTATGATAGACTAAGTCAAATTCTTTGCTAGAATCCAAATTAATGTGTTAAAATTATTCTGTACTTCCAACAATTAGTGGTTCTGTCAGTATAACTAACCAGTTTGACTCATTTTTGCTTATCACCTCATGATTTTCCGTACCACTGAACTCAGATTGACTGTCTAATTATCCACTTTGCTCTTAAATCTCAATAATCATCTTTATTGGCAATACATTTTTGCTTCACCAATTCAAAGCAACCTGTAGAGTTCAATGATAATGAGTACTGATGGTGCAATATGCTCTCTCACTTCCTGCCTCAAAGTTACTGTGGAATCTTACTTGGCTTAGGCTGAAAAGTTTTCCTAATAAATATTCTTCTGTAATTGCAGTATTACTAATTTTGTATTGCTGAGTTTGACTTAGATGGCTAGAACAAGCTGTCATCCATTATTGTAAGGGATGGATCGGTGAAAAAAATTTTTTTTTGGCTATCATAGCGCATGCTTTCTTGCATCATATACTAGTTTCTCTTCACAATGATCTTGTCAGACACGCATTTTTGTCTGTCAAGATCAGTGTTATATACACATTCAATTCATTGGCAAAACCAGCTGGATTATGACTTCCCCACCCCATTACACAAGGAGCTGATCTGATTTGTTCCTTCTTAATATTCATCTGTGCGTAAACTGCATCCCTGCTCTTTCCATTTCTGCTTATCAGCCTTTGTTGGCCTAATCTTTCCAGTGGTACCACTACTGATAAAATAAGCTGCTGTAGGCTTCAGTACTTTTCATCATCCTAACTTTCCTTTGCTACCTTTTTCTGCTCTGTTAAGCTGGTTGCATTGTTATTTGTTCATTTTAGTATCCTTCTTACACTGTATTTTCTTAATGGTATATATATTCATTCATGACTTCTTTGATATTGCTTTCAAGTTATTCTGAAAATTTGATGTATTTGCCCTCCCTTCTCCTATTATCTGCCCATTTGATACAGGCAATGTAGCATCTTAAATTAAGTCCTTGAATTAAAACCCAGTTTTGCTGATGGTCACATTCCTGGTATTTTCCCTACTTGCTGATACAAATAACCATCATTTAGTTCATTTAAAAATTTTGCCACCCATGGAAAGTTTCTTTCCCACTTGTAGTTATTAAGAGACAAATTAAAATTATATGTAATAAGGCATTTAGACTTGCTTGCCCATTCCATCTGCAACTAGAGGCCCTTCTCATAATCCTCCTGGTCTGCATAACTTCACTCTCATTTCACATTTGCTTTAATGACACATTGATTTAATGCTGGCACATGTTCCAAAAGTGGGAGAAGTTTCTTTTCATACTTTGGTTCTAGTCCATACTTTGCAAGGTGCAATCATCCTAGGTATCGAGATATCCTAACATTCAAACTGAAATAAAATCATAAAGAAACTAGTGATGCTCTCCCCTAGCAGTGCAAGTACATATATATCTGTCCAAAGAGATACACTCGTCAAAGGAAGAGTGCTGTATCTACAGGAAATGAAATGGAAAAGAACAGACAAGCACCATTTCTTTAGGGAATATCATTATTTGTAAATTCCTGAAGGATCATATTTCAGTCATTGACTACTGTCCAGCAAAACATCAGCAGATGTCTCTATATGGTCTGGTTGCAGAATGTAAGGATTTACATTCTACAACCAGACTAAATTTGAAATACAATCCTTTTTGAATTCATAAATGCAGATGTTGACACTCTTCCTTTGGTGGGTGTGAGGATGCATCTCCTTAGCTGGAGAGTCATGTGTTTTCACTGCTGGGAGTGTGTCAATTTTTTAAAATGATTTTATTTTAATTCAGTTGTTAGAATGTCTCATTATCTAGGTAGCAGAACTGCACCTTAACAAGTATATAACCCTAACTATTGCATTAATTTGCCATATTAGTTTTGTAGTATAATTACTATTCCTTTCTTCCACATTTGCCTCTGAGATTGTTTTCGTAATATAGAGTAAGTACAAAGGACTTATTTCTTTATGTTAACATTTTTAGTTTTGAAGTAGGTCACAAACTATTTTGAAGTAATTTCTGGCAAAGAGTGCAAACAAAATTACATCCTTCATAGGTGTGAAAACCATATGCAGTGGAAAAGTTTTAGATCAGATTGAAAAAGTGATCAGAATAATGGTATAGGGTATAGGGAAAGTTCTTTCCATATACCAATTATTCAGTTTAATATATAAAGAAAAATGCATGATTAGGCAGCAGACTGGATACTGGATTTCCAAAGGCATAAGGTGCTGGTCCCACAGGAAGTATATACTGTCAGTGACTATCATCAAGGAAACAGGAAATATTTTGTGCAAAAAGGATAGGAGGAATAGGACTGAGGTATGTCTACCAGGAGCAAAAGTTAATGATGTAAAACAGTTGTGGAGCACACAGTTGCTTTTACAAAAGACTGGCTCTTAATGTCATATTTGTTTATGTACATGTTGGTATTCTGATGCTATTAGGAATAAACAATCTTAGGATTTACTTCATAAGTACAGAGCAATGTTGAGAAAGAGCTGTGAGTCAGGATTAAATTTGAGTATCTGGATGCAACACTAGCATGTTAGAGAGGTAACAAAATAAAGAAATACTCTTTATCTGCTTATCAGCAGTGACACTTCGTGCATTAAGAATCTCCAGACAAAGGAACCAGTAGGCACTAGTGATCACAGCCTCCAGCCATGGTAGGAGGGAGTACATTAAGAGAGCCTTGTCGATCAGTTTGGTCCTGGAGAAACAGTGCAAGTTTCAAAGAATAGAATTTTTCTCTATATAGTCTGTTTATATTAAACAGAAGAGGCAGAGTTTACAGAGATAGGATACTCTTAAACAGAAACGGTGCATGAATATTTAATATTAATGTAGTGTTAGATAGGCCAGAATACTACTAGTTTGAGGGTGGAAAGATTATGTAGACTGCATAGATAACATTAAGTCAGTTTGGTGTGATATAGCTCTGGAATAACAAAAATTTAAAGTAGTGATATATTAGAGGCCAAATGATTGTGATGATTATAATAAATGGAGAACCAGTAAATCAATGTCTTATGATGGGGATTATAACTTCATGCATATTGACTGGAACTTATGGGTTGGTTATTCATACAGTAGCAGAATTGTTCTGGATTTATTGGATGGCTTTTTCCAATACTAGAATGTTAGAGGCATCAAGAGAAAGCAATACTGGTGATCAGCAGTAACACTTTGTTTCCAGATAAAGGTAGCATTGGTGGGCAGCGATTGTGGTGTACTGATGTGGGATTTATTTAAACATAACTAACTACTGTCAAGGATAAAGGAAAGGATTTTGCTTTCATAAAGATGACTACAGTGGTCTTTGACAGTTTAGATTTTTTCACTGGTTAGGCCAACTTGAAGATCTTAACAGCTGTAAATTTTAAATAGGAAATGTTCAGGAAGTAATCAGTCTAAGCTTTTTATACCAAATAAGAGATTATTCCTGGTTTAGACTTAAATGGATATTAGATGAACTGATGAGACTAGTGACTGAGAAGAAAAATGCATGGGATAATTATTTTAAAATGAAGATTGGTGCAATAAAGCATCATATGTATCATTTTAAGCAATTGCTATTCTATTATTAGCATCATATGTTTAAGAGTGTAAATATTCTATATAATATTGGTGTAAATACACCATAGAAAACTCTTAAATGAAGAACTGTTTGTAGTTTGAAGGGGCATCATTTTATCTGTGTCTCATATTGTGCTCCTCCTTCACAACGAGTTGCTGTGTATTGCACTACCTCGAATAAGTAATGCTTCACCAAAAGAGAAGACTATTGTTACTTAGTCTTCTCTTTTGGTGAAGCATTACTTATTCGAGGTAGTGCAATACATGGCAACTCGTTGTTGAAGGAGGAGCACAATATGAGATACAGATAAAATGATGCCCCTTAGAGTTTTCTATGGTGTATTTACACCAATATTATATAGAATGGGATAATTATATATTATCAGAGGACACCTACTGTAAGTATAATCTAATCTGCATTCAAATGGAGGAATCATGCCAGCAATTATGAAAAATACAGGTCTGGAATGAACAGGCATTGAATAGTACAACAGATTCTCAAAAGTAAATCTGCTGGAATGGGTACAGAGAAGAGCAATGAGATTAATGAGTGAAGAACAAAGTGGTACTCCTGCCAAGAAAGACCAGTTCTGCAAATTGGAGCATCTGGAAACTAGGCACCTGTGAGGAGATCTCATTGTGGTTTATCAGGCTTTAAATGAATTGAGTAAGTTAAAAGCTGATGGCACCATTCTGTTTGATCAGACAACACATATGAGGAGACAATAAATTTAAATTGAAAAAAAGGATGGTTGCAGGCTATATTTTTGGGAATTGGCCTCTTTAGCCAGCAGGCAGTTGATTTTAAGAACAATACACTCCCACCTAGTGTTGTGGAAGTGGATATTTTGACCTAGACAAATTCTTAGAGAGGATGGAGAAGTGATATGGGAAGGGGTTTTTTTTTTTTTTTGTTTCTGATGATGCATAAGCTTGCTTTCTTGTGTAATTTTTCACCATTAATACTAATATTACTAAATCTTTGGCTGAGAATGCAAGAAAAAAATAGTAGCAAAGAAATCTTTGCTTATGTTACCACTAGAAGAAAAAAGAATGAACCACATTGGCCCATAAGATGCTAATGGCATAACTACTGACAGCTGTTGACATTGCTGAAAAACTAAGATTTTGCATCTACATTCTTCGGCAGAGAAACTTTAGGGACATAAATACCGTAGCTGGGAGCCAAATGATTTTGTGATAACTGAGAAAAAAGTGGAAGAGAAAGTGCTGAGGCTAAAAGTAAATAAGCCACCTGAGGCTGACAGAATGTATCCAATTACATTAGAAGATATAGGAAAAGAGATAAACAAATCTTTATCCACAATAATGGGAGCTTCCTTGATTTCAGGGGAGGTCTCTACAAATTGGAGATGTCCAAATATCCCCCCCCCCTATTCAAAGGGGAGGGATCAAAGGGCAAAGTGAGTACTTATAAATCTGTAAACTTGCCTTCTGTTCTCAGAAAAATGGTGTCAGTGGTTAAAGAAGTGCAGGCTCATCATAACAGAAAAAAGCAATACTTTTGATTTGATTTTCAGATTGACACTTCATGCATTAAGAATCTTCAGACAAAGGAACCATTAAGCCATTTGTTCTAACAATTAAGCCAAGTTTACTTCCATGTGATATTGTGGAAGTGGGTTTACTTGTGGCTTTCTGTTTTTTTTTTTTTTTTTTTAATTCTGTTATTTTCTGACTTCTTGCTTCATTTATTTTGCTTATTACTATTCACCTGTTCCTCCTCCCCATCCCATTTTCTCTTATCCAGTTGTATCCTGCACTATCATCTTTTTATGCATTTGACTACTCCAGTAGTCAAATGCATAAAAAGATGATAGACAGGACAGGAAGGCAGGAGGGGTTATGCTGTTAGTTAAGAAACAAAATCTAAGGAAGTGCATCCAATTGATGTTAGTGGACAATGCAATGTTGAGTCTGTTTGGTGTGACATAAGCACTGGGAAAGGAAAAATTAGAGTAGGTGTGTGTTATAGGCCTGATGAGTATAATGAGCAGTTGTGCAGAGAAATAGTGGGCCAGTAAATAGTGTCTTATAATGGGGGATTTTAATTTCCCAGAGATTCACTGGAATTTGTAGGTTGGTCACTCACACACTAGCAAAGCTTTTGTGGATTTATTGGATGATTGTTTTCTACAGCAGCATGTTCGGGAGGCAACTAGAGGGAGTAATAATCTTGATCTTGTTATCAGTAGCGATTCTTCATGCATTAAGAATCTGCAGATAAAGGAACCACTAGGTGGTGGCAGTGATCACAGTGTGCTGAAGTGGGATTTACTCAGAGGTAACTACCATCAGGGGTAAAGGGAAGGGTTTTTGCTTTCATAAAGGTGATTACGGTGGTCTGAGACAGTATTTAAATTCTATATGGTGGGACCAACTGATGATGTTACCAACAGCAAATTCAAAATGGGAAGCATTCAAAGAAATATTATTGGAAGACACTAGAATATTCATACCAACTAAGAAATATTGTTCAATATTTAGGCCTAAACGGATGTCAGATCAACTAATTAGACATGTGGCAGAGAAAACAAATGCATGGGATACATATAAATTAATAGGTAACATAGAAGCCTATGATAGACATAAACTGGTCCGTAACCAGGTCACAAAGTAGTTTAGGCAGGCAAAGGCAGATTACGAGAAATCTTTGGCAAAGGATGCAAACAGAAACAGCAAAGAGTTCTTTACTTATGTAAACTGTAGAAGGAAGGGGATGAATCAGATTTGTCCACTTGATATCAATGGTTCAACTATTGATGATCCTGCTCAGGAGCTAACAAACTAAATGAATATTTTGCATCTACATTCACACATGAGGAGTTATTCAGGGAGGGGAATGCCAGAGGTGTATTAAACTCGGGCAGTAAGCTAGATAATCTTGTAATAACTGAGAGTAAAGTGGAGGAGAAATTTTTGAAGTTAAACGTAAGAAAGGCACCTGGGGTGGATGGAATCTATCCAGTTATATTAAAGGAGGCAGCAAAGGAAGTAAGCAAACCCTTAGCCATAATTATGAGAGCTTCCTTGGAGTCAGGGGAGGTACCAGTGGACTGGAAATGTGCAAATGTGACCCCAATCCACAAAGGAGGATCAAGGAGAGACACGGGTAATTACAGACCTGTTAGTTTAACTTCTGTTCCAGGGAAATTAATATAGGCACTGGTTAAAGAAGCATTGCAGGATCATCTAGACAAGATGTCAGTTATAGCTTGGACACAGCATTGGTTTGTTAAGGGTAAGTCTTGTTTGACCAATTTGATTGGATACTATAATGTAGTCACAAAGGAACTTGATGCAAAGAATAATTTTGATCTCATATATTTGGATCTTAGAAAGGCTTTTGATACTATTGCCCATGGAAGACTGCTGCACAAATTGGAGCAGTGTGGCATTGGAGGCAAATTGCTGCTATGGATAAGGGGATGGCATTCGAGGTAAATTGCTGCTATGGATAAAGGAATGGTTGAGTGGGAGAAGACAGAGTGGTAATCAATGGATACTGCCCTTCATGGATTAATGTTATTATTGGAGTCCCCCAGGGTTCAGTGTTGGTTCCATTGTTATTTTCTGTATTCATCAATAATATTGATGATGGTATATCAGGCTTAATGTCCAAGTTTGCAGACGATACAAAGGTTGGTAGGGTTGTTAATGACAGTAAGTACAGTACACTACTGCAATAGGATCTAGAAAAGTTGAGCAGATGGACTGAGAGGTGACAACTGAAGTTGGACTTTGACAAATGCAAAGTGCTGCATATGGTTATCAGTAACCCCAGTGTAACATACCAACTGTGTGGTACTACACCCAGGGTTGTGGAGAATGAAAAAGACCTGGTGATAATTGTGCAGTCGGATATGAAGTTTTCTGAGTAGTGCAAACAGGGTGCAAGAGTAGCTCATGGGGTCTTGTCAGTGATATATAGGAATTTTGCTTCAGGGATAAGGAGATGATTATCCCCTTGTATAAGGCAGTGGTCAGGCCACACCTTGAGTACAGCATACAGATCTGCAGGCCTCATTTTAGGAAAGATGTAGAGCTGCTGTAATTAGTTCAGAGAAGGGCATTGAAATTAGGGAGTGGAACAAAGGGTTACTGTTACCAGGAAAGACTTAAGTTTTGCAGTTTGCAGAGTCTGGAGACTAGTGAGGTGATCTGATTGAGGTGTATAAGTCTTGAATGGTTTCATCAAGCTCAGTGCTGATGGGATTCTTCCTCTTGCTCAGATTCCGCTCCTGATGGGTATAAATTCAAATTTAGGAAAGAGTTGCAGAATAGGTGTGTGGAATTGCCTTTAGCCAGTGGGTAGTTGATTGCTGGAACAAACGTTTGTCTGTCCTTGTGGAAATTGACAACTTAAATAAATTCAAGGAAGAACTAGACAAACCTTTGGAGCTAAAGCTAATGGATGGGTGAAAGTGAAATGGGAAGGGGTTTTTTCCTGATGCTGTATTCATGCTTTCTTACATCATATGCTTCTACTAATTCTAAATGTTAAATGATGATCAGAGAACTAGTAGCTATGTTTTAATGCTGCTAAATGCAATGTCTTACACTTGGGGAATAGCAACCCACAAATAAATTATACATTTAGTGGGGTTGAATTAAAAACAGAGGAGTAAAAGGACCTTGGAGTTACAGTACAGGCAGATACGAAGTTTTCTGAAGAACGTAAACAGGAAGTCAGGAAAGCCCAAGGTATCCTATCGATGATTTATTGAACACTAACCAGTAGTGACAGGGAGGTCATAATGCCACCTGTGTAAGGCAATTGTATGACCACATTTGGAATACTGTTTTCAGTTATGGAGACTTCATCTGAAAAAAGACATTGAGCTTCTTGAAAGGATCCAAAAACAGGCAACTCTAATGGTGAGATCAACGGTAGGATGACTGTATGAGGAAAGACTCCAATTACATTGACTACAGAGCTTGGCAACCAGGCACCTCTGAGGTGACCTGATTGAGGTTTATAAGTCTCAGGGAGGGATTAGTAAAATGAATGAAGATGGAATTGTCACTGTTATAAAGAATTCCAGAACTAGGGTTCATAAATTCAAACTACAGGGATTTGGGTTTAGATTAGATTGTGAAAGTTTTTTTTCTTTTAGCCAGTGAGTTGTTGATTGCTGGAACAAGTTGCCCTTGCAGGTGGTTGAGGCTGACAGTTTGAATAAATTCAAAGGTCAACTGGATAGTTACCTGTGTGAGAAGAAAGCTTTTTTTTTTTTTTTTTTTTTTTTTTTTGCGAATGCAGCAAAAGCCTGTGGGTTCCTTGCACTGTATGGCAAATACTATTACTGCTGTTACTATTTGAGAAGAACATTGTTTTGGTGATTACTACATTAGCAGCAGCCGACCGGGCTAGCCCGGTGGGTCAAGTACCTGCCTAGCAACCCAAAGGTCGCGGGTTCGAATCTCACCTCGGGCTTGGATCAAAGTACTGCAGCAAAAACCTTGGGAGGTGCATTATGGTCACAGAAGCCGGTGTGCCAACAACTACCAAAAAAAAAAAAAAAAAACATTAGCAGCAATTTTGTAGTGAGTTAAATACTTAATAAACAAATTTTTAAAGTTGTTTGTATGGTATGTGTGTTTATTTCATACATAATCTCATGTATTTTTTCTTTATTTGTGTGATCGTTATTTTGTTATATAAATACTAATTTTTATTTATTTTTTTCCAAAAACAATAAGGAGTGCAGTATGATAAAACATCACCCGGATGGCATTCCCTTTCCCGAGTAGCCTGTCTGTGCAGCAGAGCAGAATTCAAACCTGGGCAGGAAAATATACATATATTAAAAAGGTATCTAAATAATAGTATTATTGACATTTATTTAAATGTATTTTGATGATACTAGTTCTTTACAAGAACTAGTATCATCAGAATAGATACCTTTCGTTGTCAAGTCATTTAAGAAGTGTGGCATTTGAAATGCCATAGATGGAACCGAGGATGAGGCAATATATTAAGACAGTGATTCGTCATCAGTCACAGATGAAGATGAGCTAATGGATGGGAGTTTTGACAGTGATGAGTTGTATGAATTTTATGATGAATAAAAGTTGAGTTCAATAACTTTTATGTAATACATTTTTTTTTTTTTTTTTTTTTTTTTTTTCAAATTTCGGGCCCCAAAATTAAGATGCGTCTTATACATGGGGAAATACGGTAATTGCTTAAAGTAAAATGAGAACAGAAGTTGAGTTAAAAAAAAAAAAAAAAAAAAAAAAAACCCTCCTAAATCCTGAAAATCAACAGATTGCATGAGTTTAATTCTGAACAAAAGGCATAATGATATATTTTAATTTTTCATTATAAGATAAACTAGGAAACATTGCTGAATTATTATGAACTTAATCGATAACTCAGCAACGATGCCAAAATAAAAAGTTTATTTAACAACAAATAAGCAAAGTAAATTAAATAAATCTTAAATTAAGTGTGCCCATGCTTTTGGTCCACCCAGTATATATTAGGTTGATATTTACATAAATCAAAGAAGCTATTCAACTTGATTGTGGCTAGCACTGAGTCATAACTTGAGTTCTGATTCATGCTGTGTATGTTAACCTGACATCTAATTTAAAAAAAACAAAGTGAATATTGTGCAAATGTATTCAGGAACTGACACTGCATTTTAACATTACTGAATTTGTTGCAGCTTGCTTTTGATTATAAGCAGCAAATGGATCCACAATTTTGTATTAAAAACAAAATGTATTTTTCTCTAGAGTGAATCCTCACTCTAGACATAGTAATGCATGAATTTCCCATTTATCTGCAGTCTGTCTGAATTGATGCATGTTGAATAGAAGGCATTTTATGGTTTAGCTGCATTTTAAATTGTCCGATACTACTGATCAATAAATTTGCATCAAATTTTTTATTAAATTAGGAAAATATGCATGTAGAAAAACCCAAGGAAATTAAAAACAGCTTTTCGAGAAGATGCATTGTCCATTGAAGATGTTCCTTTCACTGACTACCCTTCAATTTTATCCTGGCAGCAAGTTTTTGCATGTTAGGATCTTTGCCAACTTGCTACTGCTCATGATCAACATCTTGTTCCATCCATCATTACTGGTGATGACGAATAATGGTTGTATGACTATCACTGAGAAACAAAGCCCCAGTCCCTTCACTTGGAAGACTCTGTTCTCTCCAAGGCAAAAAAAAAAGCAAGACAGTCCCAGTCAAATGTAAAGATCATGCTTATTGTATTTTTTTTTTTAATTGAATGGGATTCTTCATTATGAATTTACCCTGCATGGTCAAACAGTGAACAAGAAATACAGTAGATTCTGGTTATTTGGGACACATCGGGACTAGTGCAATTTGGCCCAATTAAGTGGCTGCCCCAATTATCCAAAGTTTCACGTAAAAAAAGTTAAAAATACAGTGGACCCCGGCTTTACAATTAGTTCACTGTACAATCAAATCATGTTACGATGGAGTCACCATAGTAAAGTACCGTTCACTATATGATGTGTAGTAAGTGCCAGTCATTGTGATCACGTTTGTGAATTGAATTTTAATTCTATTCTAATTAGTGAAAATAGGAGTATTCTATTCTAATTAGCAAAAATAGGAAGAATATTATCCATGAGTTATAAAAGTAAAGATATATTAAGCACAAATTTACCCTTTATTACCTTTCCAATTTAAAAAATTAAATGATACGTGAAAATCGGAATAATTAATACGTACTGTAATATGTACATACTAACTAATTGACATATCTGTTCACTGACATTTGTGGGTGGGGATTAAAATTTAAAAAAGTAAAAAGATAAGCAATCAATAACAAAAACACAGCACATGCACAAATTGCAAGTAACACGATGTGTGCAAGTGAGAATGGAGTAACAAGTTATGAAGCTTTAAAAATAGGAATGAAGAGAAGATTCTGAAAATTAATTTTTTACATGATTGAAGATTTCATGGAAGTGTAAACACATTTCACCGTAATAACCCACAGAATTCCAGCTATCGGTATTATCGCAAATTCAATAAGATTGAGTTTACTATCCGTTTATGATAGATTGCACTAACAGAAAAGCCCAATAAACAGGTGACTGCTAATTGTTTTATGGTTGTGACCTCCAGAAATCTGATCGAACCACGTGGTATGGTCGGAGACAATCGTAGGGTAATTTCCAGTGCTGCAGTCTCCTCTGCCGATTAAACGGCACATTGTCCCAATTAAGCAAAGTAAACGCTGGCTATTTTCTCGATTGGGTTTTTGTTTTTTTTAAGATTTGCCCCAAATAAATGGCAGCCCCAATTAACCGGTGGCACAAATAACCGGAATCCACTGTATTACAAAATAGTTCTATGGTGACTGCGCGATGTTCAAAGAAAACTGACAAAAAAAAGTGGGAATTGGTGCTTTCATCATGATGGAATTTTTCATTCATGAATTTCTTGTGAAACAATCCAACACTGTGGGTGATGGAGTGCATCACCTTATCCACCATACTCACCAGAATTAGTTCCCTGTGATGTTTTGTTTCCCAAGCCAGAAACCTGCTTGTAAAGTCACAGATTTGTGAAAACTAAGAAAATTATTCAGAATGTGACACAGGAATTATGAGCTTTACAAAAATAAGCCTATCAGGAATGTATCTAATAGTTTCAAAAGTGCCAGAATCTCTGTGTGTGTGTAGTCTCAAGGAGATTTCTTCGGAGGCCTATTGGAATAACTGGTATTCATTTCCCAACTATTAATTCACTCTTTGAGCTTCTTGATCCTCTTCTCAAAGGAGGTTGCACTCAATTCTTGTTTATTATTAGTAGTGGCAAATGAAAGCAAGCTAATATGTACCATCCATAAAAAGAAACTACCCCACATCATTTGTTCATTCCCTCTGACAGTTTGTCTAAACCCTTCTCAGATTTATTTAATCTACCCACTTCCACAATACTCAAAAGTATTCACCAACAATTAGTTACTCTAGCAGGAAGAAAATCTTTGCATATCTGCCCCGCACAACCCAATTTCAGTTTAAATTTATTTCCCCTTGTGTGTGTCTTCCAAGAAAGTGTAAGGATGCTATCGGCATTTAGTTTACTTGATTCATTTAAAACCTTTCCTAAACACTTCAGTCATGTCTCCTTGCAGATGCCTAGACTCCAGATGCTACAATTTTCAGAACTGAACTCTTTCTTGGTAAAAGTAACATTTTGTTTTTGTTCCCTTGATTAATCTTGCTGCTCTTCTATGCACCCATTCCAACAGATTATATCCTTCTTAAAATGTGACTACCAGATCCATATGCAGTGCCCAAGGTGCACTGCTACCTTTTGAGGAATAATCGCCTTGTCTCTGCTGGCAGAGTTCTTGTTTATCAATTACAGAACCCATGAGCTAACCTTGAAGCCTGTTTGCACTGCTTAGAAACCATGTCAGATGTACAATTACCCTTAGGTCTTTTTTGTTCTTCACTACCTTTGTCTAAACCCTTTGTCTATACTGTATCTTGTGTATTTAAAATGTTAAACTTCATTTGTTACTTCTGTGCCTATCTGCCTAATTTCATAGGTCTTGCTGGAATAGTGTACCCTAATTCCTGTCATTAACCACTGCCACCAGCAAACCGAGACATTAAGCTTCTCATTAATCTTTTATTTCAGTCCTCCAAGTACAGCAACTTACACTAATCATCAAGCAAGCTGATTAGCGGTCATAAGCTTCCCCTATTTACTTCATTAAATTTGTATATGATAACTAAGATTTTTTTTGCAGTTATCAGCTTGCCTTCTTTTTGGTTTACTTAATCTGTTTTTCATGAGACTTGCAAATTTGAGTGGATTTCATAACATAGTATCTCCCCCCCCCACACACACACACAAACATGTCAAGATAACTTATTTGATATGCATGCCCTCCTCCCAAAGAAAAATTTTCAGCAGTGCATATATAACATCTTTTTTGGAGCAGCAGCCCACAAAGGGTTACCAGGGTTTAGCAGTTAAAAACAATTTTGTGGGAGGGGAGGCTTCTACAATTGATTTAAAAGCCACTGCTTTTATGCCTTAAGAGTCATAATTAACACAGAAGCCTGCTTGCAGCAGATTTCTGGTTGCACTGTTATACCTTGAACCAAGAACAAAAATTATAAAATAAATAATTAGGAAAATTTTTTTTCCTAAAGTACTGATGAATGTTAATGATAAATTTGCTAATTACATAATTCTTAAAATTCAGAATTACATAATTAATTTTATATGAATATAGATAATGAATTTAAGAAATATTCATTATTACTAGTTATTAATGATCATTATGGCAGTGCTAATTTTTATTATTGAATACTGTATTTTATTAATTATATTAAGTTTCTCATTTCTATTCAATATACAATAGGGACTGCACTGGTGATGCATCTGAATCTGCAATTTTAAAATGCATGGAATTGGCTGTTGGTGATGTAGTAGGATATCGTCGACGAAATCCAAAAGTGTGTGAAATTCCTTTTAACTCCACCAATAAATATCATGTAAGTCTTTAACCTTGTGACATTTCCTGCATTTATTTTCGTAGTAATAATTTAAGTTTTCTAGAGTGAAAGAATCAGCTAAAGCTTCTCTATTTCCTATTAGATCTTGAGCCCCACATCTGTTTGCAGCATGACAACTCATATGACAGTTTTATGCATGACAATTTGCTGTATATGCCAATCTGTATGACATTTTGCTCTATATGATAATTTAGTTTTTGACAGTTTGAACAAAAATCAGTGGCTATGAAAATTTTGAGTATGACAATTTGGTGAATTCCATGCAATAATTTGTATGACAAAGCAAGTATTTGTTTTTGTCATACAGCAAAATGTAAATTTTGATGTATGATAAATAAATGCAAATTTTTAACATACTGTGCAGTAAATGGTTAAATTAGTGATCATGATATAGTTCATGTTTTTATATTTAATATTAATTGTACTTTTGTATGACAGTATTATCTAAACAAAATACTGTTTTATTACCACCTCTTGCTCACTCTCTCTTCTTTTTTTCTCTGTCTATTTGTCATGTTTAATATAAAAGTTGATGAACTTTTTGATTGTAACGTGCATATAGAAGTTTTACACTATTCAGCATGGTACCAAAAAGAAAGCTACAGATTATCAGGATTATCAGTAATGGATAAAGTCTGTAAAAGGGCTTCTTCCTAATATGCTCTATATATTTAGAAAATATAGATGCAATTTCAAAACAAGCAGAACACACCTAGTCCCTCAGCAATATAAAACTAATGAGAAGTGCTGGTTATTTAGATGTAGAATGGAGTGTTTAAATGTTTTTTTTTTTTTCAGCCCTTAGAAAAGAACATTCCTTTAAATGAAACACTTATTAGTGAAAAGGCTGAATGAACAACCAATTTGCTAAAGAATCTTAATCGTGGATGACTAGTAAATTTCCAAAAATAAACCATTTCATTTTATGAAACATTTGTGGAGAAAGTTGAAATGTTAGTGAGGAGACCTATAATGGATGCCACAAATTCCTTTGAAATTCTAAATTATTACGTTCCTACTAATATATTCAATGCAGAGACTGGTTTTAAGAGTTTTTGCAATGACACTAACTTTTAAAGGTGATAATTATAGTAAAGAGCATTTAAACCCTTCTTTTAGCAACAACATGAATGGAATATAAAATAAATCTTTGACGGCATAATGCTTCTCAGCTGTAAAAAAAAAAAAAAAAAAAACTCTCCCTACTTCTTGAATCATAAGGATAACAGCTGAAAATTTTCTAAATAGCTGCTTAAGCTAGATCGTATCATAAAAAATAAAACAAAAAAAAATTTATTGATAACTGCACTGCTTCATACAGCTATTCCTACATTAACTGTTTTGTCTACTTTATTCCTCCTACATTAATATCTGCTTTATTTAAACTCCTGGCACTAAACACTACAGCAAAATATCATTCAGAATATTAAGAAAAAATATCACGGTAAGGTCATACAGAAGGGCATTCATGCCATAACATTGGATGACAGAAATGCTCTTGGAATCGTTCTACTGCAGGCTATAAGAATAGCAAGCAAGGTAAAGCATGACATGCTGTTACTGAAACACAAATTCAAATTGTTTCAAGTTAGATTTCCAATAATAAGATGCATATTGTGAAAAGGATGCAAGTGTTCCAAGCAGTAGATGGATGGAACACTTCTGTTCCTGCTTTGGGCATTAATGAAGCAGTTTCATTTGACAGTTTTGTAAATCTTGAATTGTGATGTTAGAATTAGCTAATTCAGAGTCTCTCAGGTATGAACACAAGAACAAGAGTGTGAAATGAGGACTGTGACATGAGGACCATGTTGAAGGAATTAATATATCCACTTGCTAGGAAGCATGGAAATTTATATTTTAAAATAGTTCTACATTTATAAGGTGGTTTTTGTTTATTTTATCAATTTGAGTGGTAAAACAGTATTAGCAAGGTCTACTGTATTTTTAAAGTTTTATTTATAGAGTAAGTTAATTTTAATGTTGAAATTTCAGTAACTCTTTTTTTTATAATCTCACTTCATTGAGACTGTATATAAAAGCATATCTATATGACTTTAAAATATATATTTATTCTTTATTTTTTTGTGTATAGGTGACAATACATGATATAGATGACCCAAATGATCCTGGCTATTTGCTATGCATGAAAGGTGCTCCTGAGCGTATTTTGGAACGGTGCTCAACCATTTTCATTGGTGGAAAAGACAAAATACTTGATGAGGAGTTGAAAGATGCCTTTAATAATGCATATTTAGAATTAGGAGGTCTAGGAGAAAGAGTAATTGGTATTTTATTAAAATTTATATTTATTTATTTTTTTTTTTTTTTTTTGCAAAATAATTTTTGCTGTGCTCTCAGTTAAAGGACTTTTTTCTTTTTTTTTCCAGTAGTTATAAACACATAGCAGAAAGAAAAATCTTCATATATAAAGAAAATGTATTTAATCCAAACATTGCTAATACAGTAAAGTACAATTAAAAAAAATAATAATTAATGTACAGGAAGATGATCCTTTTTTTACCAAATATTATACATATAAAATATGTATGCAAAGAGCAAAAATATGCAAGATTACAAACCTACTTGATTTGCACTACACACAGTATTTGAGACAAAAATATATCAGAACTTTGTGAGATAACCCTTCTCTGTCTGCAACTTTTTGAAGGGTGCTAGATTTTTGAAATGAAATGCAGAATTATAAAGAATAGAGTACAATTTAAAAAAGAAGAAAAGACTTTCATCTGCTGAAACTTCATTTTGTCAGGAACCAAAACTAACTTATGGAAAAAAAAAACTAAGTGATGTAGCACTTTTATATGAAGAGTATAAGGAGATTAAAAATAGAACCAGTGGGGAGATAAGAAAAATAAGAGTATTGGGATAGGTTTCAAAAGAATTAGAACATGATTTCTGTTAGCACAAAAAATAAGATTGAAATCAAATGAATATCATGGGTAAATTATTTTAAAAAATTATATACAAGTGAAGGGCAACAAATATTAGAAAACAAAGAAAATAAGATCAGTGAAGCAGACAGAATTAAATTCTGAAGAAATTAAAGGAATAATAGGAAAACAGAAAAATAGGATAGTACATGTAGAAATAAAATAAGTTATTCAAATATTGAGGAGAAAAGCTGACTATAGAACTAATAGAATTATTGAAACAGATCTTCAAAGAAAAGAACATAAGTGATTGGCAAAAAAATAACCATACCATATATAAAAAAGAGATAAGCAATTGCCAGAAAATTACAGGAGTATCATCCTCACTAACAGAAGATATATCGTGAATCATGTTACCATCCTGAATAAGGTAAATGTTGGAAGTGATCACAGAATGGTAAGATGTACACTTGATATAGATGTAGGAAAGGAAAAAACTGACTCAAGTAAATAATACAAAGGTCTTTCAGATAACAGAAGAGGAGAAAAAGCAGTATGTACTGGAACTTAAGAACAAGTTTGAGCTTCTGCAGACTGCTTAGGACCAAGATATCGACGACGAATACTACAACTTTCTGAAAATGATAAAGCCCAAGAAATCTATAGGGAAAAAGAAATCCAAAGAAGAAAAAATTAGTCAAGAAACACTTGTTATGATGAACCGAAGGCGACAAATGAAGAGCAAGATAAACACTGACAAGGAGAAAATTGAGTATACTGAGTTATACAAAGCCATTAGAAAGAGACTCAGAGAGGACATAAGAAGATTTAACACAAGAAAAGTAGAACAAGCATTAAGGGAAAACAAAGGATTTAAATCAGCAGCCATGAGCAATAATACAGAAAGAAAAATGGTACTGAAACTGAAGAATAGCAATGCTGTACTTATAAATAGCAGAGAAGGCATAATTCAAATAGCAGAAGACTACTATAGAGAATTATACAAGGAGTGAGGGAATGATGCCAGCAGTGGGGAAGATGGATTGCAAATTAGCAACACATATGACATACATGATATTCTTCCTGATGAGGTAGAACATGCATTGATGAAAATGAAGAATCAGAAAGCCCCGGGGGAAGATGAAGTTACTGTAGAGTTGTTAAAATTGGGAGGAAGAGACATAACACAGAAACTGGCAAGGCTCTTCACAAAGTGCATTGGCGCCTCCGTAGCCAGGTGGGAAGGAGCAGCAGTGCACAGCACACGCTTCTTGATTAGACCGGGGTTCGAGCCCGTCACCACCAAATACGGAGGATGCGGAAAGGTCAGGGAATGACCACCGCATATCTCGGAGCAATATGGCCTTAGTTGCTAATGCTCCTAAAAACTAAAATAATAACAACAACAAAGTGCATTAGAAAAGGTGTTATGCCCAAGCAGTGAAATAATGCAATCATAGTTTTGCTGCACAAGAAAGGAGATAAATCAGAAATTGGAAATTATAGACCAATTAGCTTGATATCCCACATCTACAAGTTTTTCACAAGGGTCATTACTAACAGATTAGAAAGAATCCTTGATGAGAATCAACCGAAAGAGCAAGCTGGCTTTAGGACAGGATTCTCAACTATCGATCACCTTCACGTAATATCACAGCTAATGGAGAAAGCAAATGAATATAAAATAGCATTATGCATGGCATTTGTGGATTATGAAAAGCAAATTTAAAATTGAGAAAGGAGTTTGACAAGGAGACACAGTATCTCCGAAGCTGTTTACTGCTGCCCTTGAGGAAGCTTTCAGAAGATTAGACTGGTCGCAAAAAGGAGTCGATGTGAATGGAGAGTAACTAAACCATTTACGATTTGCAGATGACATTGTGGTCATAAGCCACGGTCCCAAAGAATTAGAGGAAAATCTTAATCAGTTATGCAGAGTTAGTAAGGATTTTGGACTAAAGATGAATATGGCTAAAACAAAAGTAATGATGAACAAGTATGACACAGAAAGGGACATAATGATTGAAGGAGCAGTAATTGAAAAAGTGGAGTCATATACTTATCTGGGACAAGTTATTAGCTGTAATAATGATAAATGGCTAGAAGTCAAGAGAAGAATAAATTTTGGATGGAAAACATTCAGGAAATATAGTCACATACTGAAGAGCAATATCCCAGTTTGTCTGAAATGTAAAATAATGAACCAACGTATACTCCCCACCATGACTTACAGAAGTGAAACTTGGGCACTCACCAAAAGAATGGAAGAGAAGCTGAGAACTACACAGCAAAGAATGGAAGGGAAGATGAGAACTACACAGCGAAGAATGGAACGAATTATATTGGGAATCAGACTGTTAGACAAGAAGAAAAACACTTGGATTAGGCAGCAAACTCAAGTAAAGGACATTCTTATCAAAACTAAAGAACTAAAATGGTCTTGGGCAGGACACATAGTCCGAAGACATGATGACAGATGGACTAAGAAAATAACAGAATGGTACCCAAGATGAGCTAGAAGAAAACCTGGAAGACAATGGCAGAGATGGATAGATGAAATTCATGAGTTTGTGGGTAGTAAATGGATGGCCATTGCACAAAACAGAAGGAACTGGAAAGTTGCTGGAGAGGCCTTCATCCTGCAGTGGATTGAAAATGGCTGATGATGATGATGATACAGGAGTATAAATTTATTGAACACTTCATTGAAAAGTATTAAGTATACTTTTCAATATATATACTTGTATACTTACCTTTGTAAGCAAAAGTATACAAATTGTATACAAAAGTATACAATTCAAAAAAAGATATTAGAAAAATTAAATTACCAATTAAGTGATGAGCAGCAAGGATTTAAGTAAAAATATACACTTTAACAACATATGCAGCTGAAACAAGAAATACAATAGCTAAAATAAATAAATGAAACCATAGAAATGAAAACACTAGGGAAAATAACTAAAAAAATACTAGGAGATAAAGTTAAAAATTAGGAAATCAGAAAACAATGTAAAATTCAACCTATAAATGCAAAGTAACAATATCAGGAAAAAACTAACAAAACTGCCCACAGATCAAGGCTAACCAATGCAATCTTTCATTCCATAATGAAGGTTGTCTTCTCAACCTTTGACTCCAAATCTTGCAAAGCTGGTTGCAAGCAAATGGAGTCAAGTGTCTGGCAAAAAGGCCTAGATTACCTAATTTCATGTATATTCCTTCGTTGAAATATTGTATTATCTAGAATAAACTTGTTTTTCATTATTCATTCTGTTGTTTATTCAGACTATTCTCAGCTGCGAGTATCAGTCAGCAATGAGCAACAACTGAGAAATTAAAAAGCGTCTTTAGGCTTAGCAATGGCAAGGTTTGTAGGTTGTGTGTGGTCTGTGGGAGGTACACTAATACAGGAAATGGTCTTCGGCCCAAATGAGTTTGACACCCCGTCTTACAACAATAAAACTTAAATTTTATAAACACTTCCACAATAAAAGCATACCTTCATCATATTGTTTAGTACAATTTCTTTAGTATGGTTTTTATTTTAAATATATAAATTTATTTTTACAAGTTACAACTTCTAGTATGGCATTCCAATAGGAAAAAAAAAAAAAAAAGCCCTGCTTTTATATTTCTAATTGTCTGAATTATTCCAGGATTCTGTGATTTGAAATTACCTGCTGATAAATATCCTCATGGGTATCCTTTTGATGCTGATGAGCAGAACTTTCCATTAGATAATTTACGTTTCATAGGCCTGATTGCAATGATTGATCCTCCACGTGCTGCAGTCCCTGATGCAGTTGCTAAATGTAGAAGTGCTGGCATAAAGGTAAATATTTTATATATACTATATGTTGTGATTATATACAGCATTCCCTTGACTGGTGATTGTAATTGGTTTCATGAAAATGATGATAAACCAAGTTATTATTAATCATGTATACAAAATATGTGATAATATTCTTAATCTGTTCCAAGACCAGCAGAACTTTTTCACAGAAAAAGTGCTTTATAATATAGCATTTCATATTAGTTAGTAAATATTTATGCTAACATTGTTGCAAGATATCCCTCCTCATAAGTCTGATTGCAGAGAGCAAACAGAGCTTTTGAATTGCCATACTGGAAATTCATAAGCTCTGCTCCATGGAAGGATATTGCAATCAATCCCTTCACCTGGTTCCAATGATACAGAATTCTTTTGGACTCTAATGCAATTGCCATAGAATCATCCTGTTCTCTTTCTACTGTTATGTTCAATCATAGACTAACTGTTGCAGTTCCTCAGTGGTGGTCTCCCTTTCATGAGACTGAACCAGGTAAGCATCTTCCCCATCCACTTTAAGTTGTATAGATTGTCCAAAAGAGAGAATTTCTTGAATAATATTAGAATAAACTTTGAAATTCTCAATCTTTCTGGTTAGCTGGACAAAGATTTCTAAAACAACAATTCAGGCAGTGAATTGTGACTTCTTGCCATAACATTTCTTACACCCTCCAGGATATTGAGCTTTGTCTTATAAATTTTATTCAGTGTCATGCCCTTACCACTTGAAGTTGCTTCATGGCATTTCCTAAACACCTTTATATTATGCCTCTTGAAGTTGACTAACACTTAGTATTAATAGTGGAAAATGATGCAGAAAAGCAAACTATGTAGCAGCAGCCATAAAAAAAATCCCATTTCACCTATCCATTCCCTCCAGTTTCTATTTCTTTCTGAATTTATTCAAACTATCCATTTACACAACAATGGATGGAAGCTTGTTCAGGCAATCAACTACCCATTGGCTGAAGACAAATTTCTGCACATCTATTCTGCAACCATCCTATCTCAATTTCAATTTATGCCTCCTAATATTCATAGTCTGAGCAAGAGGAAGAATCCCATTAGCATTGAGCTTACTCAATCCTTTCAAAGCCTTAAATCAGGTCATCTTGCAGGTGCCTAGTGTTCAGATGCTGCAGTTGGCAGAATTGAAGCTTTTTTTGGTAAAAGCACTCCTTTGTCCCACTCACCAATCTTATGAAATCTCGCTGCCTTTCTCAGTACCAAATCCAGCAGCTCTACATCCTGAAGTGAAGCAGCCAGACCTGTATACAGTACTCAAGATGTGACCTAACTATGGCCGTATACAAAAGGATAACACCTCCTTGTCCCTACTAGCAAATGTGCTCACAGATATTGTAGAAATGTTGAAAAATCATAGTAAAATTTTGCCATATAAAGCAATAAACTATCTGCACAATTTACACAACTTTGATTCTTTTTGCTTATGTATACATTGTTTATTAAGCAACAACACAAAGTCAAGTTATTCATTGCATTAAAAAAGTGTAATTTTGCACACCACTGGTAACTGTTCCTCTTTACAGGTGATTGACCTTGTGTTGGAGCTGTTTCATTTAAGAAAGTAGGATAGATACACACGAACACTTTTCCAAGAATTTTTTTAATTTAAACAATACAATACAACTTTACAGTTAACTTTTTAAATTAGATAATAATCGTAGAAATTATTTTTATTATATTAAAAAAAATAACTATTCTAGAAATAGAGAAGAGAAATGGAAAAAATTATAGAGACAGATTACATTTTATCTGTTTGAAACATATTTAACCTGTATGGCCCTGTATTTGAGGCAGTATTTATTTTTGTGTGTTTCTCAGAAATTTAACTTAGTAAAATATATAATATATTTTGGCATTAGCATTAGTAGAGGCATATGATACAAAAAAGCAAGCTTATGCAGCATCAGCCAAAAAAAAAAAAAAAAAAACCGCTCCCATTTCACCCATCCGTTAGTTCGAAATACCCGTCCAGCTGAGCCTTAAATTTATTTAGGCTATCAACTTCCACAACAAGGGATGGAAGTCTGTTCCACCAACCAACTACCCGCTGGCTAAAGGCAAATTTCCGCACATCTATCCTACATCTGTCTTTCCTCAATTTGAATTTATGCCCTCTCAGGTGATTATTCTGAGCAAGAGGGAGAATCCCATCGGCATTGAGCATGCTCAAACCATTCAAGGCTTTATACATCTCTATCAGATCACCTCGCCGGTGCCTAGTCTCCAGACACTGTAATTTGCAAACCTTAAACCTTTCTTTGTAAGAGCAACCCTTTGTTCTATTTACTAATCTTGTTGCCCTTCTCTGTACTTGTTCCATCAGCTCTACATCCTTCTTGAAATGAGGCCTGCACACGTGTATACAGTACTCAATATTGACTTATACAAGGAAATAATCACCTCCTATCCCTGCTAGAAAAATTCCTGTATACCATTGACAAGATGCCATGAGCTACTCTTGCAGCCCGTCTGCACTGTCAGAAAACTTCATATCTGCCTGCACAACCACCCCCAGGTCCCTTTCATTCTCTACCACTGTCAGTGTAGTACCACAGAGTTGATACGTTGTTCTGGGGTTACTCTTTCCCATATGTAGTACTTTACATTTGTCAATGTTGAACTTCATTTGCCACCTCTCAGCCCATCTGCTCAACCTTTCCAGGTCCTGTTGCAGCAGCATAGTGTCAGTAGTGTCCTTGACAACCCTGCCAACCTTTGTATCGTCTGCAAACTTGGACATTAAGCTTGATATACCATCATCAATATCATTTATAAATACAGAAAACAATAATGGACCCAACACTGAACCTTGAGGGACTCCACTAATAACATTAGTCCACGACGAGCAGTGTCCATTGATTACCACTCTGTCTTCTCCTGCTCAATCTCTTTATCCCTAGCAGCAATTGGCCTCCAATGCCACACTGCTCTGACTTGTGCAGCAGTCTTCCATGTGCAACAGTATCAAAAGCCTTTCTAAGATACAAATATATAATATCAAAGTTATTTCCTGCATTCAGTTCTTTTGTGACTGCATCATAGTATCCAACCAAATTGGTCAGGCAAGACTTTCTCTTAACAAAACCATGCTGTGTCCGAGCTATAACTGAAGTCTTGTCTAGATGATCCTGCAGTGCTTCTTTAACCAGTGCCTCCATTAATTTTCCTGGAACAGAAGTTAAACTCACAGGTCTATAATTACTTGTGTCAGCCTTTGATTCTCCTTTGTGAATTGAGGTCACATTTGCACATCTCCAGTCTATGGGTACCTCCCCTGAGTCCAAAGAAGCTCTCATAATTATGGCTAAGGGTTTGCTTACTTCCTGTGCTGCCCTCTTTAATATAACTGGATAGATCCCATCCACCCCGGGTGCCTTTTTTATGTTTATCCTCGACAATTTCTCCTCCACTTTCCTCTCAGTTATTACAAAATCATCCAGCTCACTGCCAGAGTTTATTTCATCTCTGGCATTTCCCTTCCTGAATAACTCATGTGTGAATGTAGATGCAAAATACTCATTTAGTTTGTTAGCCACCTGAGCAGGATCCTCAACTGTTGATCCATCAATATCCAGTGGACCAATCTGATTCATCTCTTTCCTTCTAGAGTTTACATAGGTAAAGAAATCTTTTCTGTTTTTCTTTGCATCTTTTGCCAAGGATTTCTCATAATCTGCCTTTGGCTGCCTAATCTCCTTTGTGACTTAGTTACAGACCAGCTTATATCTATCATAGGCTTCCATGTCACCCATTAATTTATATGTATCCCATGCATTTTTCTTCTCTGCCATATGTCTTATTAGTTCATCTGACATCTATTTAGGCCTAAACCTTGAACAATATTTCTTAGTTGGTATGTAAAGCCTAGTAGCTTCCAAGAGAAGTTCTTTAAATGCGTCCCATTTTGAATTTGCTGTTGGTAACATCATCAGTTGGTTCCACTGTATAGAATTTAAATACTGTCTCAAACCATCATAGTCACCTTTACGAAAGCAAAAACCCTTTCCTTACCTTTTACCTCTTTGAGTAAATCCCACTTCAGCACACTGTGATCACTGCCACCTAGTAGTTCCTTTATCTGCAGATTCTTAATGCATGAAGGATCGCTACTGATAATCAAATCAAGAGTATTACTGCCTCTAGTTGCCTCCCGAACATGCTGATGTAGATTCCAGTTCTGCATTCCTTATATCTATGTGACACCACGTCTCTGATATCCCAACAATATCTGCCTTTGATGTTTTGAGCAATACCTCAAATTCATCAAATTTATTTACCAAACTCCTAGCATTGGTGTACACGCAAGCATACATGCTCCTGTTCCTATTCTTAGCTATCCCCTAACACAACCCATGTGTTTTCTTGTACCGCAATGACTCCCAGCAGTCTCTGAATAACCTGCATCTTGTTTTCCAGGTTGCTGCTCATTCCAATAGAAGCAGTGCAAGAATCACTTTCACCTCTGTTAGTGGCTACTGTTAATCTATTAGTCCTTGTATCCTCCCAAGCTAGCAGTTTTCTGACTCACCTAACACTGCCTCAATAGCATCAGCAAGTATTCTTGCACCCTTTCTATTTAAGTGTATCCCATCCCTGTAGAAGCAGTCTCTCCTGTTAACAAGTGCAGACCAGGCTAAAAAAATTCTACCCCCTTGAGCCTTGCACAATCTTTCCAGGGTCGAATTGATCGACAAGGCTCTCATCATATACTCCCTCCTATTGTGTCTGTGCTGAATTGCAGACATTTTCAAATTCAACCCTAATTTTACTGAGCATTACTACTTCATAAATTTTAAAAAAATATCATGTATACTCCAGAATGACTGCATAGTCGGAGGAGCATTCAGAATAGTAAACACAAGAACATCACCATATTTATTAATCATATAAACTGGAACCACAGTCAATTCAAACATGTGTAATACATGTCATATGTAATACATATGACATGTATTTCATTTGGCTACATGTTTATTCACTATTTATTAATATTATTGTATTTACCTTAAAATTAATGTCATTTGTTCATCTGTGTAGAGCTCCTACATGATGTGATAACTGCTTGGCTGTCACCTACCTATGCAACCTACTGATCAATTTTAGGAAAGACAACTTTTGTTTTAAGGGGAAAAATTATTTCCTCTGTGCGCTAAATTTATTTGCACTGTGTGTTTATTTTTTGTCTGAATTTCTGTGCGTTTCCTTATAAAATCAGTCATTTTTGCCTCACCTAGTTATTTCTATGCAATTGGTATCCTTACTAATTATCCCATAAATATTTGAGTTATTTTATTTTATTTATTTTATATTTTTTTAGCACACCCCTACCCAATGATGCATGTTCATTCTACCATTGTGAAGTAGTTGAGTGGTACATTACCGACTCCTGTAATATGAATGCTGTTTTCTTTTAGGTTATAATGGTGACTGGAGATCATCCCATCACTGCAAAGGCCATTGCAAAATCTGTGGGTATAATTTCAGAAGGTAATGAAACTGTTGAAGATATTTCCATTCGCTTGGACATTCCAATTGAAGAAGTTAACCCAAGGTAATAAGTTAATGTTTTTTTTAATTATTTATTTTAACCTTTGTTGATTATTGGGATAACTTTACTCCTTTTTTTCTTTATAATTTGTTCTTACTTTACTTAAATAATTCTGTTCATTGATGAGTCACTTGCACTGCTTTCTAAGATAATTTTTTCATCATACAGTTTCCTGTTGAATAGGGTGAAAATATATCAGAGTTGTTAATATCTTGTACAAGTTTAAATCCATTTATTTAATGCCTTGAATACTGACTGTTTTTAAAGTAATTTTTAAATCTCTTGAAATCAAACACAGTTTATCATTTTTCCAGTGAAAGAAGTTAATCATCTAAATCAGTTAATTCATGTATAATCAATTGAAGATAGCTTTGATATATGGTTTGGACATAGTGTGCATAGTGTTAGGGTCAGGCACCACCTGTGGTTTTCCACATCTGCACCGTATGTACACTGTGAAGAAATACGGTACTACTGTAAATGCCAGAAAAGTGTTGTATGTGACATTGTGTTAGGATCTGTTGTGTGTCTTGGCATTTGGCCACAGGACCCCACCAGGAGAGATTGCTTCTACAGGGATGAGATTTTTGCACTGCTTCTATTGGAATGAGCAGAAGCCTGAAAAACAAGATGCATGGTATTTCAGAGACTGCTGGGAGTCATTGCGGTACAAGTAAACACATGGGTTGTGTTAGGGTAGCTAAGAATAGAAATAGGTGCATGTATACTTGCGTGTACACCAATGCTAGGAGTTTAGTAAATAAATTTGATGAATTTGAGGTATTGCTCAAAGCATCAAAGGCAGATATTGTTGGGATATCAGAGACTTGGTGTCACACAGATATAAGGAATGCAGAACTGGAATTTGGGGAGTACAACGTCTACAGAAAGGATAGGAAGGGAGGAGGGGTTATGCTATTAGTTAAGAAATACATAAAATCCAAGGAAGTGAAGCCAGTGGACATCGCTGGACAGTGCAGTGTCGAGTCAGTTTGGTGTGACATAAGCATTGGGAGATCAAAATTGAGAGTAGGAGTGTGCTATAGGCCTAATGACTCTGATGAGTATAATAAGAAACTGTACAGGGAAATAGAATGGGCCAGTAAATCAGAGAGTCTTATAATGGGAGACTTTAATTTCCCAGATATTGACTGGAATTTGGGGGCTGGTCACTCACACACTAGCAAGGCTTTTGTGGATTTATTGGATGATTGTCTTCTACATCAGCATGTTCGGGAAGCAACTAGAGGGAGGAATACTCTTGATTTGATTATCAGCAGTGATTCTTCATGCATTAAGAATCTGCAGATAAATGAACCACTAATTGGCAGTGATCACAGTGTGCTGAAGTAGGATTTACTCAAAGAGGTAACTACCATTAGGGGTAAAGGGAAGGGTTATTGCTTTCGTAAAGGCGACTACGATGGACTGAGACAGTATTTAAATTCTATACAGTGGGACCAACTGATGATGTTACCAACAGCAAATGCAATATGGGAAGCATTCCAAGAACTTATCTTGGAAGCTACTAGGCTTTACATACCAACTAAGAAATATTGTTCAAGGTTTAGGCCTAAATGGATGTCAGATGAACTGATGAGGCATATGGCAGAGAAGAAACATGCATGGGATACATACAAATTAACACATGACACAGAAGCCTATGATAGATACAAGTTGATCTGTAACCAAGTTACAAAGGAGGTTAGGCAGGCGGAGGCAGATTACGAGAAATCTTTGGCAAGGGATGCAAAGAAAAACAGCAAAGAGTTCTTTACTTATGTAAACTCTAGAAGGAAGGGGATTAATCAGATTGGTCCACTTGATATCGATGGGTCAACTGTTGATGATGCTGCTCAGGTAGCTAACAAACTAAATGAATATTTTGCATCGACATTCACACATGAGGAGTTATTTAGCGAGGGGAAAGCCAGAGGTGTATTCAACTCTAGCAGTAAGCTAGAGAATCTTGTAATAACTGAGAGTAAAGTGGAGGAGAAATTGTTGAAGATAAACACAAGAAAGGCACCCGGGGTGGATGGGATCTATCCAGTTATATTAAAGGAGGCAGCAGAGGAAGTAAGCAAACCCTTAGCCATAATTATGAGAGCTTCCTTGGACTCAGGGGAGGTACCCACAGACTGGAGATGTGCAAATGTGACCCCAATTCACAAAGGAGGATCAAAGGCTGACACAAGCAATTATAGACCTGTGAGTTTAACTTCTGTTCCAGGAAAATTAATGGAGGCATTAGTTAAAGAAGCACTGCAGGATCATTTAGACAAGACTTCAGTTATAGCTCAGACACAGCATGGTTTTGTTAAGGGGAAGTCTTGCCTGACCAATTTGATTGGATACTATGATGCAGTCACAAAGGAACTGGATGCAGGGAATAACTTTGATATTATATACTTGGATCTTAGAAAGGCTTTTGATACTGTTGCACATGGAAGACTTCTGCACAAATTGGAGCAGTGTGACATTGGAGGCAAATTGCTGCTGTGGATAAAGGGGTGGCTGAGGGGGAGAAGACAGAGAGGTAATCAATGGACACTGCTCATCGTGGACTAATGTTATTAGTGGAGTCCCTCAAGGTTCAGTGTTGGGTCCATTATTGTTTTCTGTATTTATAAATGATATTGATGATGGTATATCAAGCTTAATGTCCAAGTTTGCAGACGATACAAAGGTTGGCAGGGTTGTCAAGGACACTACTGACACTATGCTGCTGCAACAGGACCTGGAAAGGTTGAGCAGATGGGCTGAGAGGTGGCAAATGAAGTTCAACATTGACAAATGTAAAGTACTACATATGGGAAAGAGTAACCCCAGAACAACGTATCAACTCTGTGGTACTACACTGACAGTGGTACAGAATGAAAGGGACCTGGGGGTGGTTGTGCAGGCAGATATGAAGTTCTCTGAGCAGTGCAGACGGGCTGCAAGAGTGGCTCATGGTGTATTGTCGATGATATATAGGAATATTTCTAGCAGGGATAAGGAGGTGATTATTCCCTTGTATAAGGCAATGGTCAGACCACACCTAGACTACTGTATACAGGTCTGGAGGCCTCATTTCAAGAAGGATGTAGAGCTGCTGGAACGAGTACAGAGAAGGGCAACAAGATTAGTGAATGGAACAAAGGGGTGCTCTTACGAAGAAAGGCTTAAGTTTTGCAAATTACAGTGTCTGGAGACTAGGCACCAGCGAGGTGATCTGATAGAGGTGTATAAAGCATTGAATGGTTTGAGCATGCTCAATGCTGATGGGATTCTTCCTCTCGCTCAGAATAATCACCTGAGAGGGCATAAATTCAAATTGAGGAAAGACAGATGTAGGATAGACGTGCGGAAATTTGCCTTTAGCCAGCGAGTGGTTGGTTGGTGGAACAGATTTCCATCCCTTGTCGTGGAAGTTGATAGCCTAAATAAGTTTAAGGCTCAGCTGGACAGGTATTTTGAACGAACAGAGGGGTGAAGTGGAAGTGAGTTTTTTTTTTTTTGGCTGATGCTGCATAAGCTTGCTTTCTTGCATCAAATGCCTCTACTAATGCTAATCTGATTCATGGGTGATGATGAGGTCTAGGATATTCTTTTCTCTAGTACTTTCCCTGACATGTTCATACAAATAACAGTCTAGTTGATTTAAAAATTTTGTTCCCCATGTCGAGTTTCCTTCCCATTTACTCCAATCAATTATAGGCAAATTGAAATCATCCATAATAAGACATTGACGCTTACTTGCCCATTCCATTTGCATGTAGGGATAAGGAGGTGATTCGTCATAATCTTCGCTTTCGTCATAATCTTCGCAATCACCTGGTCTGTAGATTATTCCTACTCACATTATACCTTTGTTTCCAACTATCTCACACCATACAGATTCTATACTAGCACGTGAAACGTCTGAATCCGGGAAAGCTATCATCGCACACAGGCTTTTTCTGATAAGAAGCATTATTCCACTACCTCTTCTATCTACCCTATCCTTCCTAAATACATTATACAAGCCATACTGAAAGTCATCATCTCCTATTTCTAGGTGGCACCATGTTTTCGTAGGCCCTATTATGTCCGCGTTACTTGTTTTAACCAGCAGTTCGAATTCACTCATTTTATTGACCACACTTCTAACATTACTATATAAACAATTAAGACTTACTGTTCTTGTATATTTAACAACCCTAACACAACCGTTGAAGTTTTTTAGGCTCTCTTCCATGGCATTAGCTACCTGCTCACTTGAAACGTTTCTGCTCCCAGAACATCTTGATAATATGTCCAGTTGGGGTAACATAAGAACTCTTGAGGTACGTGCAAGAGTTACTTGGACCAATATTATCAGATAAACGCATGTCAGTATTACCCACATCCCCCCCCCTAACTAGCAGTTTCCCTGAACCTTTAAGGTATCCTCAATAATACTGGCAAAAACTTTTGCACCACCTTTGTTTAAGTGTATCCCGTCTCTACAAAACAAATTCCTTCTACCTACAAGTGTGGGCCATGCTGACAGAAATTTCCCCCCCCCCCCTAAAGCCTTGCAGAGTCCTTCAAGTCTTGAGTTAATCCACATCCACAAGGCTTTTAACATATAATCCCTCCTATCGTGTCTGGGCAGAATTGCAGACACATAGACATTGTGGCCTAGCTCGTGGCATTTCCTCAGCATGGTCCTGTATTTTTCCAATAAATCGTCAGATCGTGTACGTTTAATGTCATTTGTCCCCACATGAATAATAATATTCTCTTTACCCCCCTTAAAATCTGACAGTCTGTTGGTGACATCATTAATAGTTGCTCCCGCCAGACATACCCTGGTTCTACTCCACCTATCCTTATTACAAAAAATATTCCCCGTTTCTCTGACAATGGAGTCTCCTAATAAAACAATGTTCTTTTTAACCAGAGTAGTTTGCACTTGATTTTTCTGTTTTGAGGTCTGAATCGGGTGTGCATCACTTGGTAGATTGCTGGAATCTTGAGTCCCTGACGAGCTCCCCGATGCATTATTCTCGAGGGCAAGCACCCGTTTTTTTCAGTGACTCAAATTGTTCCATCAGTGCACCAAATTGTAATTTAAGATCAGTGCACTCCTTACATCGATCACAAAGAAAAGAATCCCCAGGTGAGCTATGATTAGTCACCAGGTTGACCTTGGAAAACATTCCACAGGTTCTGCAATGGATTAAATCATGACTCGCCCGTAAATCACCATCGGCTATTTCTGTGTGAGTCACGATACCCTGTGAAGTGTTTAAGGCAGATCTCATAACTACCATTATAAAATTAGGCTAAATATCAATGAAAATTAACTTTAAAAAATTAAATGTATAATATTATAAAATCAAGCTGTTACAGGAAAACCTATAACAAAATAATCCAATAATATCTAAATAAATCAAATATTTAAAAGCACCAATCAACAGTAATACAATCCACTTAACTGAAGAGCCCTGACGAAGCGTGTCCGCTGAACTCGACTGCCAACACTAGCATTAAGCATGAAAAACATCGTTGGTCTGTGCTGAGTGAAATGTTATAGGCCTGCTACACAAAAATGCCTTGCTCTTTGTACGAGTAGGACAATCAGACAAGGAGTAAATACAGTAGATTCTCAATTTTCTGGGATAGATGGTAAAAAACAAATCCCAGATAATAGATTTCCCGGTTAATCCAAAAATACAAAAGTCCCCGACATACGTAAGAGATACGTTCCAGGACTTCTTACCTCGTCGAGTTTTACGTAATTTGGGAATGACTAGTAACATATTGCTACTATATTATTATTGACAAATCTGAATTCCGAACGATACTTGTTAATGTTTGGCCATTTTCATACATGCTTATTAGTTTAATTTTCTGATCCAAATCGATGGCTTTCGTTTTGTTGATTGATTTACTCTGTCACTTATTCTCTTAGTCAGCACCATGATAATGGCGAAACTCAAATTTTCTGAAAAGAACTTCACAGGGTTAAGCGGGAAACACACTAGTATCACCTCACGCAAACTCACATTTTACTAAAGCACATTTCTAGAGGTCGCTACCATTAAACAATTTGCACCTTCTGGGTTACTGGGCTTAAAAGTTCATGCATCTAATTATAAACAGGTAGTAAACTCTATCTTATTGCATTTGCGATAATACTGATAGCTGGAATTGTGTGGGTTTTTATGTTATTGTGGTGAAATGTGTCCCCTTCACTGAAATCTTCAGTCATATAAAAAAATAAATAAATTGTAAGAATTTTTCCTATTTTTTTGCTTGTTACTCTGTATCTCACTTGTGCATGCAGTGATCGTCGTTATTGATTCTTATTTTATTTATTTATTATTTTTGTTTGTTTTAAATTTTAGAATCCTAAAATAAAAAAATAAAAAATTGAGTGAAAAAATATTTATGTAAAACATTAGTTGCGTAAGTTGGGGACATACTGTGTCGAAAAATGTTCAGCAACCATATGTAAAAAATATGGCGATAGATAAAAAAACTTACCACGCCCTACTTGCGTGTCCAATACGATGCTTCCCTTTATTTTTTGCGATGTCGATTTTAAGTCTAATACCTTCCCTTTATTTTTTCGATGTTGCATTATGGTTTGGTCATCAATGTTATAATGGTTCATTAGAGATTTAACAGATGCACTGTTTTCAAACTTTTGATTAATTTCAAGTTTTTGTTTAACCGAAAACGCAACTCTTTTGCATTTACCCATAATTTTCGCGATTTCTAAACAAAAAAAAAAATTTTTTACTATAAAAAATTCTGGCACCCCTGACATAAATAACGAAACAAAATTGGTCCTTTTGTGATGTAATAGAACACAACAATCGACGTGATGCACCAAAACAAACTAAACATTTGGTCACTTTTTTTTTTTCCTTTTTTTTTTCCTTTTTTTTGAGCAGTGGGGATTGCAAGATAATACAGGGTGTTCGGAAAGTCACTGTGCACTTATATATTTATTAACAGAAGTGTTTCAATATAGAATACAGGAGGTAAATATAAATGATAATTATAAACAATGTTGAAAGTGACCCCTCTTAGCATCAATACACGCTTGGATCCTTCTTATTTTGTTTCTAAACACTGCTATCAGTTGCTCGCTTGAAATAGACTGAATGAATGCTGTTATCGCTGCTTTCAAGTCATCCAGCATGTGCGGACAAGCTCGATACACTGCAGATTTTGCTGCTCCCCATAGATAAAAGTCTGATGGATTTAGATCTGAGGAGCGTGGGGGCCACACGTCTGTTGAAATAATGCAGTCTCCAAATCATTCCTTTAATAACTGCATAGATCCATGAGATGTGTGGGCAGTAGCACCATCCTGTTGAAACCATGAGTAATTGATTTCATCACTTGTCATCTGACCGATGAAGGTGTGAAGAATCTCCAAACAATAGCACTCGCTGTTTATTGTGTTCTTAAAGAAAATAGGACCAACAATTCGACGTCTGGAAATCGCAACCCACACACCAACCTTGAAATCATGTAGGGGTATTTCGTGCAAAGTGTGAGGATTATTGGATGACCACAATCTTGAATTTTGTGAATTAACATAACCCAAGAGATGGAACCATGCTTTGTCGGTAAAAAAGGTCACATCCAACGCATTAGCTATATTCTCTTCGATAAATCGATTAAACTGTCTGCAATAGCATATTTGTTTTTCGTGATCAGTTGCTTTCAGTTCATGTACGGCCATTATTTTGTATGGTAAGAGCTTTAATTTCTTTCTGACGGCTTTATGAGCAGCTGCTGAGCTAACTTCCGTAATGATTTTGTTGGACTTAGCTCAGCAGCTGATTCCCATCGACCACCCATCGACCACCCAGAAAGGCTGTCAGAAATATCCAATAGTTTCTCCTCTGATAGCTTTTCTGGCCTTCCACAGCGTTTGACGTCATCCACTGCTCCTGTTTCCCGAAACTTATCGACAAGGTTATAAACTGTATTGCAATGTGGAACAGGTGTATCTGGGAATTTGTCAGCAAATCACTGTCGCACCACATCTGTGTATCTACCACCTTCTCAGAATGTGTTCGACAAGCCATACACGTTCTTCAGTTGTTAAAACCATATTGGGATCAAAATCTGAAATATAAACAAAATATGATTAGAAAAGTGCATGGTGACTTTCCGAACATATTGGGATCAAAATTTGAAATATAAACAAAATGTGATTAGAAAAGTGCACAGCGACTTTCCGAACACCCTGTAGGTACACTAATCTCCCAATGACGACTTAATGCCGCTTGTTGCTTATTTATGACTTGCAAAATATCTGTTTATACTTATCCTAGTTATTACTTGAATTTTTTGATTTCTGGCTTTTTTTTTTTTTTAATTTGGAGTCTTGAAGTATTCCGATTAATCCGCTTCCTGGTTAATCGAGAGTCTGCTGTACTGTGATGTCATGATCTGGCCGAAGAGGGGCAGTTTGTTGCCTGGACAAAGAACATAGTTCATAAATCACTGGTAGCCCCCTCCCCAAACTGTCTTGCTTCCACCCTTGCACATCAAACTGGGTTTGTTGAAACAGTTTGATGGGATGTACCTCAGGAACATCCCAACTTCAACTACCTTTATACTAAATTCCCATCGACCACCCAAGAGAAACTAAAACAAATATTTTTGTTGGACCTTAAATTTGCAAACCAGTGAGGGACTTAGATTTTCAGGGACTATGAATAAAAGAGAAAAACAGGCATGGATCAGCTTGTCTGTTGTTGAGAACTTCTTAGGGAACAACAAGGATCCAGACTACAAGAATATAGTTGAAAATGCAT
Source organism: Mastigoproctus giganteus (assembly GCF_048544385.1). NCBI lineage: Eukaryota > Metazoa > Arthropoda > Arachnida > Uropygi > Thelyphonidae > Mastigoproctus > Mastigoproctus giganteus. The sequence continues at coordinate 16,557,393 of NC_143588.1, read as the reverse complement.
TGGCAAACTTCAAGAAGTTGGGCTGCAACATGAGTGTCAAGGTAATTTTTTACACTCCCACAGACTTCTTCTTAGCAAATCTAGGTGTTAGTGAAGAACGAGGTGAAAGGTTTCACCAGGATATTAAAGACATGGCATGAAGTGAACTCTACATGTACATAAAGTGATCACCAACCATGTGCACTTGAATATATTCATACTGCAAGTTGGGTCCCCAAGATTCTCCTCATTGGACCACTGTTATTCAATGTGTTCATCAATAGTCTACCAAATTTTATTAACAATCCTTGTTTAATGTAGTATATTCTTCCAGGTGATGCCAAAATCTGCCCCATTATCAATGTGCAGCTTGATCATCATTGATTACAAACTCTAGACACTATCTCTGGATCCAACTCAGAGGCTCACTTTGAGTTGGTTCCTTCAGTAAAATCCAACAAAATGTCATTCTCTGCTCCCAGTTCTACCTCATTGATCAACTTTCTATTCTTTATAAACTCCATGGTTATTAGCATTAGCATTAGTAGAGGCATATGATGCAAGAAAGCAAGCTTATTCAGCATCAGCCAAAAAAAAAAAAAAAAAAAAAAAAAAAGACACACACCACTCCCATTTCACCCCTCCGTTCGTTCGAAATACCTGTCCAGTTGAGCTTTAAATTTGTTTAGGCTATCAACTTCAACAACAAGTGATGGAAGTCAGTTCCACCAACCAACCACCCGCTGGCCAAAGGCAAATTTCCGCATATCTATCCGACATCCGTCCTTCCTCAATTTGAATTTATGCCCTCTGAGGTGATTATTCTGAGCAAGATGAAGAATCCCATTGGCATTGAGCATGCTCAATGCCAATGGGATTCTTCATCTATCAGATCACCTCGCCGGTGCCTAGTCTCCAAACTCTGTAATTTGCAAAACTTAAGCCTTTCTTCATAAGAGTAACCCTTTGTTCCATTCACTAATCTTGTTGCCCTTCTCTGTACCCGTTCCAGCAGCTCTACATCCTTCTTGAAATGAGGCCTCCAGACCTGTATACAGTACTCAAGATGTGGCCTAACCATTGCCTTATACAAGGGAATAATCACCTCCTTATCCCTGCTAGAAAAATTCCTGTATATCATTGACAAGACACCATGAGCTACTCTTGCAGCTCATCTGCACTGCTCAGAGAACTTCATATCTGCCTGCACAATTACCCCCAGGTCCTTTTCATTCTCCACCACTGTCAGTGTAGTACCGCAGAGTTGATACGTTGCTCTGGGGTTACTTTTTCCCATATGTAGTACTTTACATTTGTCAATGTTAAACTTCATTTGCCACCTCTCAGCCCATCTGTTCAACCTTTCCAGATCCTGTCTGGGGAGATGTGGGAGAAACAAAACAGCATCTCAAAGATCATCTGGGTGAGCACACAAATGCGATAAGAAATGCAAACTATAGTAAATCCGCCGTAGCTGAACATTTCTGGGAGAAGCAACATCAAATCTCCTCAGACGAAGCTGTCATCACTGATCGGGCGCATAGATTTTGGGACCGCAAGTGGCTCGAGAGCTTACGAATTAGTTCTATTGAGAATAATATAAATAGAGATAGGGGCACACGCATTCATTCCCTCTTTGAGGTGGTAATCCTTGGAGGGGATGAACGTTTTTGCCTGAAGTGCTCCCGAGCCACTTCCGCTTCCGACGGGAACAGTATACGTTTACGTGAGATGCACCGCGAACCTGCTGGTATTTAATGATGCACCGCAGAATAGAAGTACACTGTTGAGAAAGAAGGCAGAAGCCTTTGAAAGCTTCAGTTAGTATTTTAGCGCTTTTAACCGAGTATATTTTATTGTATTTTAAATTTGGTATTTGTATTATCACCTTGTATATTTACTGTATATCACAGTTGTCTTATTTTAAAATTGCTATAATATGGTATTTTGTTTTGTTTGTAAATAAATTTATTGTAAATATTAAAATTTTAAGAATTTGGTTTTTCGTCTTTCGGTTTTTACTTCAATGGTTGATGAGAAACACTAAAAAAATTATAGTATGAATATACCCAACCCCAGAGGCCTATTTGAAGAAGTAAGCTAGAGAATCTTGTAATAACTGAGAGTAAAGTGGAGGAGAAATTGTTGAAGATAAACACAAGAAAGGCACCTGGGGTGGATGGGATATATCCAGTTATATTAAAGGAGGCAGCAAAGGAAGTAAGCAAACCCTTCGCCATAATTATGAGAGCTTCCCTGGACTCAGGGGAGGTACCCATGGACTGGAGATGTGCAAATGTGACCCCAATTCACAAAGGAGGATCAAAGGCTGACACAAGTAATTATAGACCTGTGAGTTTAACTTCTGTTCCCAGAAAATTAATGGAGGCACTGGTTAAAGAAGCACTGCAGGATCATCTAGACAAGACTTCAGTTATAGCTCGGACACAGCATGGTTTTGTTAAGGGGAAGTCTTGCCTGACCAATTTGATTGGATACTATGATGCAGTCACAAAAGAACTGGATGCAGGGAATAACTTTGATATTATATACTTGGATCTTAGAAAGGCTTTTGATACTGTTGCACATGGAAGACTGCTGCACAAATTGGAGCAGTGTGGCATTGGAGGCAAATTGCTGGAGGCAAAAGGGGTGGTTGAGGGGGAGAAGACAGAGAGAGTGGTAATCAATGGACACTACTCATCATGGACTAATGTTATTAGTGGAGTCCCTCAGGGTTCAGTATTGGGTCCATTATTGTTTTCTGTATTTATAAATGATATTGATGATGATATATCAAGCTTAATGTCCAAGTTTGCAGACAATACGAAGGTTGGCAGGGTTGTCAAGGACACTACTGACACTATGCTGCTGCAACAGGACCTGGAAAGGTTGAGCAGATGGGCTGAGAGGTGGCAAATGAAGTTTAACATTGACAAATGTAAAGTACTACATATGGGAAACAGCAACCCCAGAGCAACGTATCAACTCTGTGGTACTATATTGACAGTGGTAGAGAATGAAAGGGACCTGGGGGGTGGTTGTGCAGGCAGATATGAAGTTCTCTGAGCAGTGTAGACGGGCTGCAATAGTAGCTTATGGTGTATTGTCAATGATATATAGGAATTTTTCTAGCAGGGATAAGGAGGTGATTATTCCCTTGTATAAGGCAATGGTCAGGCCACACCTACAGTACTGTATACAGGCCTGGAGGCCTCATTTCAAGAAGGATGTAGAGCTGCTGGAATGAGTACAGAGAAGGGCAAAAAGATTAGTGAATGGAACAAAGGGGTGCTCTTATGAAAAAAGGCTTAAGTTTTGCAAATTACAGTGTCTGGAGACTAGGCACCAGCGAGGTGATCTGATAGAGGTGTATAAAGCCTTGAATGGTTTGAGCATGCTCAATGCTGATGGGATTCTTCCTCTTGCTCAGAATAATCACCTGAGAGGGCATAAATTCAAATTGAGGAAAGACAGATGTAGGATAGACGTGCGGAAATTTGCCTTTAGCCAGCGGGTGGTTGGTTGGTGGAACAGACTTCCATCCTTTGTCGTGGAAGTTGATAGCCTAAATAAGTTTAAGGCTCAGCTGGACAGGCATTTTGAACGAACAGAGGAGTGAAGTGGAAGTGGTTATTTTTATTTTTTATTTTTGGCTGATGCTGCATAAGCTTACTTTCTTGCATCAAATGCCTCTACTAATGTTAATGCTAATAGTGATTGCCATCGAACTCAATGGAATTTTTTCCTAATCTTGTGGCACACTGGTTGGGAACCACTGATCTAGACCATCACCAAGATCACAACTTTGTGATGGTCTCTTCTGCAGTGAAGCCACTCTCTCGTGTCCATTCTCAACCTAGTTTCATTTGGCATTATCGGAATTCAGGATGGCATGAATTTCATGATGTTTGTTCTTTTCCTTATTTGGATTGCTGTTTTAAATCCCTCCGAATCATGTCAGTGAAATTAATTTTGTAGAGATGAAATCCTTTATTCCAGATTCCATCCTAAAATTTCATCCTTTATCTAAACCTTTGCTTTCCAAGATAAAAATGTAGATAAGAATTCTTATCTTGAATGTGCTAAGGGCATTCAAGATAAGAATGTTGCATATTGCAACTGGCTTATATCCAAAATATCCCTCTTCATTTGCATGCAAAAAGAATTCTGATTCAAAAGGATGATGGTAATCTTGTTCCAACTCATAGCAGCATACTTAACTTCAGTACCCCTACTATGATGAAAGCTGGTTACCTAAATTGTCACATTCATCCATTTATTCCAAATCCATAGGATTTCTAGAAGTGCAAAATGTGCAAAATGTTTGAACACTTGCAGGCAACATGTCAAGATGCCACAGTTTATCCAAATTGTGTCAAAGGAACACATACAAGCAGACTGCACAGCAATATCTTCCGTCTTCTCGAACTGCAGTGGCAATCACCTAGCCTACTTTAAAACTTGTGAACCTTTTAAATTTGGGAAGAAGATGGAAAAATTTAAAGTTAAACACAGTTGGCCTATCAGAATGCAAAAAAGTAAATAATATCCCAACTAAAGATCTAATATGTCATTACTACCCAAAAGTGACAACTGGCAGCAACCCAAACAGATTCTTCAACCCCACCAAATGTTTCTCTAGCTGACTGTGCTCTCGACAGTGACATAAGAACAACAATTGGTTGACCGAGCTAATAAAACTCCAGTTTGCAACCTAGCTATGGTATCACTACTCTGCAGATAGTCTAAACAGCATTCTAATCCAAATGACTTGGTCTACAGGAAATAAACTGCAACATTCATATGTGGACACAGATGACATAAGTACCAGGATGAATCACTTCTAGAGATCCATGCAGACAAAGAAATGGATATTGGTTATCCAATCTTCCTTAATAAAGAAAAAAAAATAACTGATATCTGTAAAAAAAAAAAAAAACAAAAAAAAAAAAACACCTTCCATCTCTAAAGTTAAATAGTGCAGCACATCTTGCAGTGGAATTGAGAGGTCTCAGATCCAACAAAATGAAATATATGACCTAATTATATGTTATGAGCCTGTAGGCACTTTCTTTCAAGAAACGGACTTGATGCTACAAGTATCCCGTCATTAAATGCTACACTTGTATATCGGTGGGATAGAAACACTGCATCCTCTACTCACAGAGGCCTAGCCATTCTGATAGGTAAAAAAGTTCCCTCTCAGCATATGCCCTTGCAGGTGCCTTTGGAAGATAGAGCTGTTAGAATATCAATAGGAATTTCGATAACCCTTATGTCAATATATTTCTCACCAAATCTGACAGCTTCTTCTAAAGAACTTGATACATTTATATTGCAGTTAAGAATTCTTTTCTGTTTATTAGGCAATTTTAATGGGCATCATCCCTTTTGGGGATCTGCTGGCATGGATAGCAGAGGGCAGATAACTGAATATTTATTAGATAACTAGTCTCACCTTGTTAAATTCTGGCTCACACGCTTATATGAATTTTTCCATAGGAATCATTTCAGCCATATATCTCTCCATGTTCCCCCCCTTTCCATACACAGAGTGGTCAGTGTATGGAAAGGGGGATTATACTTGGCTATCTCTTTCACTGAACAAATTATCTTTTTTCATCCCATTGATAATACTACAGAACATATCAGAATCCAGATATCTGTAGCCCTTGCTGCTATATTGCAGTCCTCTAATGGTTCATGTTATTCCACTGATGATTAGATAAACTAACCAATTGGTGGGATGATGCTTGCAATAACACTAAGCACAACAAGAACAAAGCACGGAACTTGTTTTTTAGATTTAAACCACCATAAACTTCAGCTTACAAGAAACTTAAAACTAGAGCACAACAAAATTAGACACAAAGCAAAAAAAAGAGATAGATATCAGATTGATTTGGAAGAAAATATAACTTAATGGAAAATATCCTCTGATTCACTCTCCAATTTTAAATTGGAATGGACAAGACTTTCTAATCCCAGTGAGACTGTAAATGCCTTAGCTGAAATGTTTTCCAAATTATCTATATCTACAATTACTTCATATGATTCACCCTTACAAAGAATCACAGCAGTAGCAGAAAATTGCAAAATAAATTAACACCAGCCCCACTCTCTTTCTCTCCTCCCCTTATAATCAACTCTTTGCAATACCTGAGTTAAAAGAAACTCTGTATAATACATCTAACAGCCACTGGTACAAATGGGATATAGTACATTGTGCTACAGAAACTAAGCGAAACAACTCTGTCCCTTTTGATTCTTTATAGTTGAATATTCCATAAATTCTTATCCCTCATCCTGGCGACATTCAATTATTGTAGCTAGGGAAAGATCAGTCATCTCCACATAATTAGCAGCCTATTTCACTTGCCAGTGTTTAAGTAAGATATAGAGAAAATGGTACATGAGCAGCTCACATAGGTTCTATTTATATAATCCAAGCACTTTTTTTTTTTTTTTTTTTTTTTTGTCCTCGCTTTTCCCCATTATATATGGGGTCAGCGTTTTTATTGTTTTGGCATGAAATTTTTGCGGCCGGATGCCCTTCCTGATGCCAACCCTCACCCTTTATCCGGGCTGGGGATATGCAGTGGTCATTCCCTGACCTTCTGCATCTTCCGTATTTGGTGGTCACAGGCTCAAACCCCGATCTAATCAAGAAGCATGTGCTACGCACTACTGCTCCTGCCCACCTGGCTACAGAGGCATCTTATATAACTTAAGCACTAATAAATGAAAATCAGTATTATTTCTGACAACACAGATGCTAACTTGACCTTATGATCAAAACTGAAACTAGCATTTCTAATGCATTCATTAGGAATGAGCAATCTAGTCATGGTCAGCCTGGACATAGAAAGAAAAAGCAAGCATTCATGGCAGTACAGGATTCTCAGCAATCTTCACACCCTTGGACTGCAAGGTAATTTGCCACTCCTAATCCAAAGTTTCCTCCAATATAGAAAATTCCAAGTCTGGTATCAAAATGTTATTTGTCAGACTATACTCAGGAAGGTGTTCCACAAATATCAATACTGAGTACTACTTTTTACAATTAGATTAAATGGCACAATGTAAGATATTCCAAATACCATAGAAACCTATGTGTACACAAATTTCCAGGTCATATAAACCAGCTGAGAATATCATTTAAAAAAACTGAATGTCCTCAAAGACAGGACAGGAAGGGAGGAGGGGTTATGCTGTTAGTTAAAAAACACACAAAATCTAAGGAAGTGCATCCAATTAATGTTGGTAGACAATGCAATGTTGAGTCTGTTTGGTGTAACATAACCACTGGGAAAGGAAAAATCAGAATAAGTGCGTGTTATAGGCTTAATGAATCTGATGAGTATAATAAGCAGTTGTGCAGAGAAATAGTGGGCCAGTAAATCAGAGTGTCTTATAATGGGGTATTTTAATTTCCCAGTGATTGGAATTTTTCGGTTGGTCACTCACACTCTAGCAAGCTTTTGTGGATTTATTGGATGATTGTTTTCTATGGCAGCATGTTCAGGAGGCAACTAGAGGGAGTAATACTCTTGATCTGGTTATCAGTAGCAATTCTTCATGCATTAAGAATCTGCAGATAAAGGAACTACTAGGTAGCAGTGATCACAGTGTACTGAAGTGGAATTTACTTAGGGGTACCTACCATCAGGTGTAAAGGGAAAGCTTTTTGCTTTCATAAAGGTGACTATGGTGGTCTGAGACAGTATTTAAATTCTATATACATTGGGACCAATTGATGATGTTACCAACAGCAAATTCAAAATGGGAGGCATTCAAACAAATATTATTGGAAGCTACTAGATTTTCATACCAACTAAGAAATATTGTTCAAGATTTAGGCCTAAATGGATGTCAGATGAACTAATTAGATATGTGGCAGAGAAGAAAAATGCATGGGATACATATAAATTAACAGGTGACACAGAAGCCTGTGATAGATATAAGTTGGTCTGTAACCAAGTCACAAAGGAGGTTAGGCAGGCAAAGACAGATTACGAGAAATCATTGGCAAAGGATACAAAGAAGAACTGCAAAGAGTTCTTTACTTATGTAAACTCTAGAAGGAAGGGGATGAATCAGATTTGTCCACTTGATATCAATGGTTCAACTATTGATGATCCTGCTCAGGAGCTAACAAACTAAATGAATATTTTGCATCTACATTCACACATGAGGAGTTATTCAGGGAGGGGAATGCCAGAGGTGTATTAAACTCGGGCAGTAAGCTAGATAATCTGGTAATAACTGAGAGTAAAGTGGAGGAGAAATTTTTGAAGTTAAACGTAAGAAAGGCACCTGGGGTGGATGGAATCTATCCAGTTATATTAAAGGAGGCAGCAAAGGAAGTAAGCAAACCCGTAGCCATAATTATGAGAGCTTCCTTGGAGTCAGGGGAGGTACCCATGGACTGAAGATGTGCAAATGTGACCCCAATCCACAAAGGAGGATCAAAGGGAGACAGGTAATTACAGACCTGTTAGTTTAACTTCTGTTCCAGGGAAATTAATGGAGGGACTGTTTAAAGAAGCATTGCAGGATCATCTAGACAAGATGTCAGTTATAGCTCGGACACAGCATGGGTTTGTTAAGGGGAAGTCTTGTCTGACCAATTTGATTGGATATTATGATGTAGTCACCATTGTATCTATTGCTGATGAAATCATACTGGCTATGAAATTATATTGGCTTATGTTAGTATCTTTGGAAAAGTTTGAAACTTAAGCAGTTGCTCTTGAAGTTTTCAAGGGTTTTGATTGTCTTTGGCATAAAGGTCTTCTGAACAAGCTCCCATCATGTGGGTTGCCAACTATTCTCTGACCACTCAGTATGATGATAAATGGATCTGTCTTCTAACTTCTCCTCTAATAGTGACAAATGGGCCTGGAGTACTGGGGTCCATAGTTTAACAGATATTTATTTAAAGTATACCCAGTAAAATAAAATAAAATATTTCCGAAAGCTTCTGGAAATATTTTATTTTATTTTATTTTACTGGGTATACTTTAAATAAATATCTGTTCTCCTCTAATGCTATATTTCCCAGGATTCAGTTCTTTCTCCCACTCTTTACCTCTTGTATATTAATGACCTGCTGACTGGAAATCCAGTCCATAGCTTGTTGATGATAGCACATTACATTCCACCTTCCACTTTGAGAAATATTGCCCTGCTCAAATAGCCTCAACTTCTTGAATATCGGCCATCAATTCTTTAAATGTCCATTTTCAGGTAATTCTCCAATGTGACAAAGAAAATGTAGTTAACTTTGATTCTTGGTAAACAGTATCTACTGCAATACTCACCTTTGACACTCGTTTTTAGAAAAGATCACATATCTCTATTATTGAATACTTATACCAAGAGATTATTAATTCTAATCTCTGCTGGCATACATAAAAAAACAATCAGCGTGTGTGCCCTGTATGCACAAAAGTTGTTTTATTTTATGTGAAAACATCTATGGCGGCAATGGTAACAGGTATTAATATCCCATTTAGGGGATAAACACCCTAGGTATATCCACCTAGGAGGACAATGGGCAGGGAAAGCAAATATATTCCTCCCATTTCCCTGACAATAGAGTCACCGACAACAACTAGTGCATTCTGCCTTGGAGTGCCGCTATGTTGCCTGATGTTCAAGTGCCAGCTCTGGCATTGATGTGGGTAGCTGAGAGCTTGATGGGGACCCTCAATTTAAATCCTTTGAGGGGCATCTACCCTGTTCTTCAAGCTCTCATAAAGGCCCATAATGCTGAATTGTTGCTAATTTCCTTATACTCTTTACATCGAGCACCACAAAGATAGCTCCACAAACATCAAGCAAGCAGTACATTTCAAAAGGCTGTGATTCAGAGGACAACCATCACCCTCAGTTCTCTCCTGAGCCACAGCACTTCCACTACCTAGATGTCATAATAATGATGCCTAACATATAAACTTCGGTATATCTTAAAATTAAACTACGTAGTAATGATGCAATTGTGTTAAACAATGTCATGGTTTTATTAATTTTTATTAATCAATTACTAAATCTTTCTTACCATCCAAAGAACAGTACTGTTATTTAACTGTTAGTACTGTCTATTATATTAAAATTAATATAGAATTTACATAATGGTTAACTATTAATTATCTGATGATTAACTCTTGTCCAATTCAAAAATAGTAAAGAAACTTAATAAAATAAAGTTTAAAAGTAAGAATGTGTCATTAAAGTAACAGCAGCTCTATTATTAACTTGGAGTACAGAAAGTATCACAGTATCTGAAAAAAATACAAAATCCTTTAAGAATGACAGTTACACTCTACACTAGTTGGGGTTTTTTTTTTTTTTTTTTTCCCTCTCACTGATTTCCATTTTGTGACTTATCTCTGTATCATGCTGCTAAAAGAACATCTGAGAGAATATTCTTCTGTAATGAATTTTTCAGCCTGAAGCATGGGCTCCTCAGGTGGGAATCTTAATTGTTCTACCCTAAAGCTCTAATGCATTCTCTTGACACTAAAATTTATGTGTGAAAAATGTTTCTAAAATATTTTTAAAAATGAAATTACAGTTCTAGGAAATGGGAATTTAATGTTATTGTTTTCTAATTTCTTAGAGATGCCAAAGCAGCTGTTGTTCATGGAGGTCAACTTCGTGAATTTAGTTCTGTTGAACTAGATGATTTAATTAAATATCATACAGAAATTGTTTTTGCTCGCACATCACCTCAGCAAAAATTAATTATTGTGGAGGGTTGTCAAAGGCAAGGTGCCATTGTGGCTGTAACTGGAGATGGCGTTAATGATTCCCCAGCTCTTAAAAAAGCTGATATAGGTAAAATGGTACATAATTTGCATATACAATGTTTTCACTTTAATTACTTTTTTTGTGTGTGTGTGTGTGTGTGTGTGTGTGTGTGTGTGTGTGTGTGTGTGTGTGTGTGTGTGTTCACTTTTTGTTATTTATTTATTATATTCATGTGTGACAAGCAGGAATTGATTAAGCACATTAAAATGAAGATTACATTTGCTCTATCTTGTGAAAGCACTTGTTAAAATACAAGTAAATTCTGTTTTTATTATGTACAGTATTGATTTTTTATTTAAGAATTAAAATAGTCATTTTAGATGTTGGGCATAGCTGCCTCCTGTACATAGCTTTGAGCAAACTGCATCGATCTCATTGTGGAGGCACTCAGTTATAGATTTTTTTTGGTGTTACACCAGTCTAAATAAAAGGTTCTATTTACATAAAGAAGTACATTTCTATTTTATTTAAAGCTTTATGCCACTACCAAATTTTGATCTTTTTTGAGATCTCACTGGTAAGCAGGTTGGCATTGTGAAGACTTCAACAACTCATTGGTGAGATGGTGCAGTAAGCAAAGCTGACAAGTGGGGGGGGGGGTCAAAAGCCTCAATTTATGAAATCATAAAGTCATTGTACATTCTGGGCATAGCCTCTTTATCTACATACTTGGGAGAAAATTTTGCCACTAAATGGCAAAGTTTTCTTGCAGATTTTCTCTTGATCTCATGTTATGGAGGCACTTTGCCACAAGTCTCCTTGTCATTGCATTACTCTAAATAAAAAGCATGCTCCATTGGAGAAGTATATTGCTTTTTATTTAAAGTAGATGCTAGTAAATTAATAAGAGGAGTTTACCTCAATATAGTACGTGGAACACTTCCGTATGATACCCTCTGGAGGGTATCATACGGAAGTGTTCCACGTACTATATTGAGGTAAACTCCTCTTATTAATTTACTAATATTATTATCAACGTAGAACATATTGAGTATTACAGCTCTGATTCATACTATCTAAAGTAGATGCTTAAAATCCAAACAGTTTTTTATTTTATACACAAAACACTTGGTTGAAGCAAAAGGAGCCATTACAAACCATCAAACCCTCAACTTAACTCAAAGTTGACTGGTCTGCCCAGACCCAGGTTTTGATCCTTTTGGTTTTTTTTTTTTTTTTTTTTTTTGGATTTTAACAGTGGCCAGGGAGGCATTGTGATCTGAACAACTCATTGATGAAATAGCATTAGTAGAAGCATATGATGCAAGAAAGCAAGCTTAAACAGCAATCAGCCAAAAAAAACTTTCCATTTGACACATCCATTTGCTTTAAATGTTTGTCTAGTTCTTCCTTGAATTTATTTAAGCTGTCAACATCCACAATGACAGATGGAAGTTTGTTTCAGCAATCAACCACCCGCTGGCTAAAGGCAAATTTCTGCACATCTATTCTACAACTGTCCTTCCTCAATTTGAATTTTTACCCTCAGGCAATTAATTTGGGCAAGACCAATTCCATCAGCATTGAGCTTGCTCAAAACCATTGCCTTATACACTTCAATCAGATCACCTCACAAATGCTGCAATTTTTAGAACTTAAGCCTTTCTTGGTAAGAGCAACTCTTTGTTTCCCCTCACTAATTTTGTTATCCTTCTCTGTACTCATTCCAGAAGCTCTACATCCTTCCTAAAATGAGGCCTCCAGACCTGTATGCAATACTCATGGCCTTATACAAGGGAATAATCACCTTATCCTTGCTAGAAAAATTTCTGTATATCATTGACCAAACTCCATGAGCTGTCCTGGCACCCTGCCTGTACTGCTCAGAAAGAAAACTTTATCTGACTACACTATAACCCCCAGGTCTTTTTCTGTTTTTAATATTCTGAGTGTGATACTGCACAGTTGGTATATTTGTATTTGTCAATGTATAACTTCATCTGCCACCTATCTGCCTAACTTTTCTAGATCCTATTGCAGTTTCATAGTGTCATTAAGAACCCTGCCAACCTTTATATTATAAGCAAACTTGGACATTGAGCCCGATACAGCTTCATCAATATCATTGATAAATACAGTAAACAATGGGCCCAACACTGAAACCTGGGGACTCCACTAATAACATTGGTCCACAAAGAGTACATTGATTACCACTCTGTCTCCTCCTGCTCACCATCCCTTTATCCATAGCAGCAACTTGCCCTTAATGCCATACTGCTCCAATTTGTACAGCAATCTTTTATGTGCAACAGTAACAAAAGCTTTCCTGAAATCCAAGTATATGTTATAAAATTTTTTTTTTTTTTGCATCCAGTTCCTTTGTGACCACATAGTATCAAATCAAATTGGTCAGAAAGACTTCCCCTTAAAAAAAATCGTGCTGTGTCTGAACTATAACTGCAGTCTTGTCTAGATGATCCGGCAATGCTTCTTTGACCAATGACTCCATTATTTTCCCTGGAACAGAAATTAAGCTAACAGGTCAGTAAATACTCGTGTCTCCCTTTGTGAATTGGGGATACATTTGCACATCTCCAGTCCATGGGGACCCCCCCCCCAAATCCAAAAATGCTTTCATAATAATGTCTAAGGGTTTGCTTACTTCCTTTTCTGCCTCCTTTAATATAACTGGATAGATCCCATCCACCCCAGGTGCCTTTATGTTTAACATCAACAATTTGTCCTCCACTTTGCTCTCAGTTATTACAAAATCATTTCTCCCTGTTAGAGTTTGATAAGCTTCTGGCCTCCACTTCCCTACAGAATTCCTCATGTTTGAATGTAGATGCAAAATACTCATTCAGTTTGTCAGCTGCCTGAGCAGAATCATCATTAATATAAAGTGGACCAATATGATTCATCCCCTTCCTTCTAGAATTTACATCAGTAAACTCTTTACTGTTCTTCTTTGCATCCTTTGCCAAAGATTTTTCATAATCTGCCTTTGCTTGCCCAACTTCCTTTGTGATTTCACTACAGTCTAGCTTATATCTGTTATATTCTTCTGTGTCACTCGATAATTTATATGAATCCCATGTATTTTTCTTCTTTGCCACAAGTGTAATTAGTTCATCTGAGATCCATTTAGGCCTAAACTTTGAACAGTATTTCTTAGTTGGAACAAAAAGCCTCGAGATAATCTTTTAAGATTATCTCAATGAATGATTCCCATTTAAATGCTGTTGGTAATATTATCAGTTGGTCCCACTGTATAGAATTTAAAAACTGTCTGAGGCCGCTGTAGTCAACTTTACAAAAGCAAAAATCCCTTTCCTTTATCTTTGATGATAGCTACATATTTAAATAAATCCCACATCAGTACACTGTGATCACTGCCACCTAGTTGTTCCTTTATCTGCAGATTCTTTAATGCATGAATAATCACTCTGGTTACCTCTTGAACATGCTGCTGTAGAAAACAATCGTCCATTAAATCCACAAAAGTCTTGCTAGTGACCAACCCACAACTTCCAGTCAATATCTGGGAAGTTAAATCCCCATTTTAAGACATTCAGATTTACTGGCCCACTCTATTTCTCTGTTCAGTCATTCATTGTACTCATCAGAGTCATTTGGCCTATAACACACTCCTCTCATTTTTTTCTTTCCCAGTGTTTGTCACACCAAACTGACTAAACAAATCCACAAATGTGATATGCAAGATAAGGTAGTAAGTGAAGTAGTCTTAATTTCAAGGCAAAGCCTCAACCTATGAAAGCTATAAGAAGTCATTGTACATGTCAGTCATAGTGTCTTTCTCTGCACAACTGTGAGTAAACAGGTTTTTTTTTTTTGTGTCAATCTCATTGGCCCTTAGTATTGCTATCCATACTGCTATCCAAAACTGGGTTTGGATAGCAGTATGCATTTTTAAATAAGAAGCAATATACTTCTACATTGGAATAGTGCCTTTTATTTGCCTTTTTCCAAGGCAATATAAGGCAAAGTGCCTTCACAACATGAGATCAATTCTACAAAGTATAAATGTACTACAAAGTATAAATTTATAAATGATATTGATGATGGTATATCAAGCTTAATGTCCAAGTTTGCAGACGATACAAAGGTTGGCAGGGTTGTCAAGGACACTACTGACACTATGCTGCTGCAACAGGATCTGGAAAGGTTGAGCAGATGGGCTGAGAGGTGGCAAATAAAGTTTAACATTGACAAATGTAAAGCACTACACATGGGAAACAGCAACCCCAGAACAACGTATCAACTCTGTGGTACTACACTGACAGTGGTAGAGAAAGAAAGGGACCTGGGGGTGGTTGTACAGACAGATATGAAGTTCTCTGAGCAGTGCAGATGGGCTGCAAGAGTAGCTCATGGTGTATTGTCAATGATATATAGGAATTTTTCTAGCAGGGATAAGGAGGTGATTATTCCCTTGTATAAGGCAATGGTCAGGCCACACCTAGAGTACTGTATACAGGTCTGGAGGCCTCATTTCAAGAAGGATGTAGAGCTGCTGGAACGAGTACAGAGAAGGGCAACAAGATTAGTGAATGGAACAAAGGGGTGCTCTTACGAAGAAAGGCTTAAGTTTTGCGAATTACAGTGTCTGGAGACTAGGCACCAGTGAGGTGATCTGATAGAGGTGTACAAAGCCTTGAATGGTTTGAGCATGCTCAATGCTGATGGGATTCTTCCTCTTGCTCAGAATAACCACCTGAAAGGGCATTAATTCAAATTGAGGAAAGACAGATGTAGGATAGATGTGCGGAAATTTGCCTTTAGCCAGCGGGTGGTTGGTAGGTGGAACAGACTTCCATCCTTTGTCGTGGAAGTTGATAGCCTAAATAAGTTTAAGGCTCAGCTGGACAGGTATTTCGAACGAACAGAGGGGTGAAGTGGAAGTGGTTATTTTTTATTTATTTATTTTACTTTATTTTTTTTTGGCTGATGCTGCATAAGCTTACTTTCTTGCATCAAATGCCTTTACTAATGCTAATGCTAAAGTAGCAACTCATTTTATTCACAGATGTATACAGATGTATGCCCAACATGTACAATGACTTTTTCAAGCTTTCATAACCTAAAGCTTTTGCCCTGAAACTAGATATTATCATTCTTCTCTTTCTTGGTGATTCCCTTTTGATTCTCTCTCTCTCTCTCTCTCTCTCTCTCTCTCTCTCTCTCTCAGGGTAATGTGGGAAATTTTTTTGGCTGGTGCAGCATAAGCTTCAGGCTTCCTTGCACCATATAGCTGGCTAGTAATAATAATATTATTCCAGAGGTGACTTGCAGAGACCAAAAGTAGTAACATCCTGTGTAGTGATGGAGGATACATGTGTCACTGGAAGCAAAGCTCAGATTGTTGATCATTTACATAAGTTTTATAGAATTTTATCTCACTTTTTATCTCTGCTATTAATGAATGCAGATTAGCCTTTGTTTTTATAGAATTTCTGTGGTGATTTTCCTTTGCTTTCAATGCCTGTGTATTCAATTCTATATACACATGTATTCAGGGCTGTTTTTCCTGTTTTTGGGTTTGTTAGTTATTCTGGGGTTGGAAAAACACCAGAATGACATGTGGGAAAAACACTACGCCTCTGTTTGAGACTAGCTAACTTTAATTCAAGTGAAAGTTGTCAGATTCCTCTTGATCATTCTCCATGATCAATCTTTTTAAATTCACATTGAAGAGGCTTAAATAAAGTAGCTAGCATTTTGAGACTTCTAGAAGTCAAAAATATGGATTTCTGAAATCTTTAGGGTGCTATCTCATATGATGGCTGTATTTCTTGTGATTTATTCTACAAGTGGAGATTTGAAAGTCAGACTGTAAAACTGACCATTGTATGAAGACAATTACAGTCAGTCCTCGTATAAAACGATAGTTGTTTCTAGAAATCCTCGTGCAATGCAAAATCGTGCAATATAAATAACAGGCCCTGTGGGAAAAATAGGGTTAGGTGCCAACCACCCAAGATTGAACACACATTTGTAACCAAAACATTACCAAACACAATTTAATCGTAATAAAATACTTACGTATTTTATTACAACTTATGTAATAAAATATTGCTAATGCTTTTGCTTCTATCGTAAGAAAACTTGTTTTTTTGTTTGATTTTCTATCCAAACAGATGACAGCCATTCCATCTCTTCCAATTCTGTGTCTTGATCTAATGGATTTTAATTACACTTTGAGTTGTTCCTGCTATGAAAGTTGTTTTTATTTTCTCTGCATTCTTTCTAATTCTCGGCATTGCCTCATTTAGGCCAGTAGCATGTGCAATATCACATGGTCTTAATTTCACTCAAAGTGTTTCAAAATTTAATATTTTTTCTCTATTAACAGAGACGGACTGGCCATAAGCCTTACGGGGGAAATCCCGGTGGGTCGGTGTGATTTTGGCCGTAAACGCTAGTATGAGGCTGCTACAGATTTTTCTGGGTAAGAATGTTTGACCCAGTCCGCCTCTGTTTATCGATATTGCTTTTCTTTTTCTCTATGAATCTGTAGTGTCTTCACCAGGATGCTTCCTTTTCACACCTTTTAAGTATTTTACTCATTTTTAGGGAATAAAGCACAATTACAAAATGAGGAGGCACGCTTGATATACGTAAACAAAGCTGCGTGCGTGTAGCAACTGAATAAACAACACCGTAAAGGGAGAGACACACTAACGCCTCACTAGCTCACATTTTACTAAAGCACATTTCTGGGGGTTACTACCATAAAACAATAAACACTATTTCCAGCTGCGTTTCTGCTAGTGGAATCTGTTATAAACTGGTAGTAAACTTGATCTAATTGCATTTGCGATAATACCGATAGCTGGAATTGTGTGGGTTTTTATGTTATTATGGCGAAAAGCGATTCCCCTTCACTGATATAAAAAAACATAAATACATTTTCAGAATCTTCTCTTCATTCCTATCGTGTTGTGTTCAGTTGGGGGTGATTCTGCATTCGACTGCCATTTCTTGTAAACACAAAGGCGAATCGTGCATAAGCGAATTCAGTTCGTGTTATATATGATATCGTTCCCCTAATTATAAATCGTGTATGATCGAATTCATGTAGTGTAAACACGTGTTATACGAGGATTGACTTTAGATCCAACCTGGCATACTGCATGGACAGATTCAATATACTGTCTTATGGTGATTTAAATTGGTAATAATGTTTTTGAAAGTTGACTCTGTTCAAAGATATTTAAGAATGTATGCTACAAATGTAAAAGGTTAGTACTGTAATTCTTTGATTGACTTGTCTGTGATATTTGCAATTCAAGTGGATTGCAGAATACTAATAGAGGTTAGTTTTAAAGGAGAAAAATTTGAAAACTTTGTATCATTTCATTCAATTTTTCTGTTACAAGAATCAAGTAACAATTAGAAAGAAACAAAAAAAAAGATTCTGGATTTCATGTGTACCAGAAGTAATAAAAACACAACCAACTTTATTATCCATACATGGTGGGCTCAACTGTTATCGTCATGCTTATAATATCCTGATTTACAATCTCAGTTAGTCATTTATAGAAACACATCAATTACTCAATTTCTTATTTAAAAATTGACTCGTTAAATTCTGGTTAATATCATAAACTTGATTCTTTGTTGAGGCCTTTCAAATGATATATGATTTATCTTTGTAGATGCATAACTTGAAACATATTGTAAACAAACATATGTTCAAGACTAATTCAGATAATATATTATAAAAGATTACCTAGTTTGCACACATGGTGATCAGTTTTGTGAGTGTCTGTGAAGAACAGGTTCAGTGTTGATATTTCTGGCTTCAAATGTGGAATAATTGTGGGATGACACAATAGTTGACATAACCCCAGGGGCTCCCATCTTGTGAGTATGGGCTTGGCACACCCAGAGTCCTGAGCTGGATATCATCATTCTTCTCTTTCTTGGTGATTCCCTTCTGCTTCTCTCTCTCTCAGTGGACAATATGGCCTTAGTTGCTAATGCTCCTAAAAACCAAATAACAAACAAACTCTCAGGGTAACTCGGGGATTTTTTTTTTTGGCTTGTGCAGCATAAGCCTCAAGCTTCCTTGCACCATATGGCTAATAATAATAATATTTAAATGCTCTCATTCTCTCTTGTTACAAGTCTGCCGTGGTTGAACAACCAGCCATGTGGGGTCAACACCTGTAGTGAGTGTCATGTCTCGTCTCCTGATGCAGCACAGTAGCCCAGCTAATCACCCAGTATAATGCAGGAATATCAAGACCAACATCCATATGGACTGTGTTTCAGACATGAGCTCATGTAAGCTATGGCAGTTGATGGCCATCACAGAATAACTTGCTCACTCTGAGACACAAAAACCTTGCATGAACACATCAGCATCAACACGGAACCCCACAAGGCATTCAATGGGTTTTGTTAATACAATACCCACAAAGTAGGAACAGGTGCATGTATTATTGTAGCAGGATAATTAATGATTTTGTAATAACTGAGAGCAAAGTGGAGGAGAAATTGTTGAAGTTAAATGTAAGAAAAGAACCTGGGGTGGATGGGATCTATTCAGTTACATTAAAGGAGATGGCAAAGCAACTAAGCAAACCCTTAGCCATAATTATGAGAGCATCCTTGGACTTGGGAGATTCCCATGGACTGGAGATGTGCAAATGTATCCCCAGTTCACAAAGGGGGATCGAAGGGTGACACGAGTAACTACAGACCAGTTAGTTTAACTTCTGTTCCGGGTAAAATAATGGAGTCATTGGTTAAAGATGCATTGCAAGTTCATCTAGACAAGACTGCAGCAATCATTCAGACACAGCATGGGTTTGTTAAGGGAAAGTCTTGTCTGACAAATTTGATGGGATATTATGATGTGGATACAAAGGAACTGGATGCAAAAAATATTTTGATATCATATATTTGGATTTCAGGAAAGCTTTTGACACTGTTGTGCATGGAAGACTATTGTACAAATTGGAGCAGAATGGTATTAAGGATAAGTTGCAACAATGGATAAAAGGATGGTTAAGTGGGAGAAGACAGAGGGTGGTAATCAATGGGTGCTGCTCTTTGTGGACTAATGTTATTAGTGGAGTCCCACAGGGTTCAGTGTTGGGGCCACTGTTATTTTGTATATTTATCAATGATATTGATGAAGGTATATCAGGCTTAATGTCGAAGTTTGCAGATGATACAAAGGTTGGCAGAGTTGTTAATGACAGTAATGGCAGTGTGCTACTGCAACAGGAGCTAGATAATTTTGGCAGATGGACTAAGAAGTGGCAACTGAAGTTTAACCTTGGCAAATGCAAAGTACTGCATATGGGTAGAAGTAACCCCAGAGAAATGTACCAACTGTGTGGTACTACACTTAAGGTGGTAGAAAATGAAAAAGTCCTGGGAGTAATTGTGCAGTCAGATATGAAGTTTTCTGAGCAATGCAGACAGGCTGCCAGGGCAGGTCATGGGGTTTTGTCAATGATATATAGGAATTTTGCTAGCAGGGAAAAGGAGATTGTCCCTCTGTATAAGGCAATGGTCAGGCCATGCCTTGAGTACTGCGTAAAGGTCTGGAGGCCTCATTTTAGGAAAGATGTAGATTTACTTGAGTGTGTACAGAGAAGGGCAACAAGATTGGTGAGGGGAATGAAGGGATCCTCTTACCAAGAGAGGCTTAAGTTCTGCAAATTGCAGTGGCTGGAGACTAGGCATCTGCGTTGTGATCTGATTGAGGTGTATAAGGTCTTGAATTGGTTGAGCATGCTGAATTCTGATGGGATCCTTCCACTTGTTCAGATTACGAACCTAAGGGGGCAGAAATTCAAATTAAGAAAGGACAGATGTAGAATAGATGTGTGGAAATTTGCCTTTAGCCAGCGGGTGGTTAATTGCTGGAACAAACTTCCATCTGTCGTTGTGGAAGTTGATAGGTTGAATAAATTTAAGGAGTAACTGGACAGGCATTTGGAGGGAATGGTGTGTTTTTTTTTTTTTTTTTTTTTTGGGTGATGCTGCATAAGCTCATATACTTGCTTTCTTGCATCACATGCTGCTACTACTACTTGCATGTACACCAATGATAGGAATATAGTTAATAAATTTGATGAGCTTGAAGTGCTAGTCAAGACATCAAAGGCAGATATTGTTAGGATATCAGAGATGTGGTGTCACACAGATATAAGCAGTGCAGAATTGGAATTTGGGGAGTACACTGTGTACAGAAATGATAGATAGGACAGGAAGGAAGGAGGAGTTATGCTGTCAGTTAAGAAACACAAAATCTAATGAAGTGCATCCAATTAATGTTGGTGGACCAAAAAGACTTATGTCACACCAAAAAGACTCAATGTTGAGTCTTTTTGGTGTGTGACATAAGCACTGGGAAAGGAAAAATGAGAGCAGGTTGTGTTATAGGCCTAATGAATCTGATGAGTATAATGAGCAATTGTGCAGAGAAATAGTGGGCCAGTAAATCAGAATGTCTTATAATGGAGGATTTTAACTTTTCAGATATTGACTGGAACTTGTGGGTTGATCACTCGCACAATAGCAAGACTTTTGTGGATTTATTGGATGACATGTTTTCTACAGCAACATGTTCGAGAGGCAACCAGAGGGAGTAATGCTCTTGTTCTGATTATCAGCAGTGATTATTCATGCATTAAGAATTTGCAGATAAAGGAACCACTGGGTGACAGTGATCACAATGTACTGATGTGGGAATTACTTAAAGATGTAACTACCACCAAGGCTAAAGGGAAGGGCTTTTTCTTTTGTAAAGGTGACTACAGGGGTCTCAGACAGTTTTTTTTTTTTTTTAAATTCTGTACAGTGGGATCAACTGATGATATTACCAATGTTGAATTCTAAATGGGAAGCCTTCAGGGACTTAATTTTGGAGGCTACTAGGCTTTTCATTCCAACTAAGAAATACTGTTCAAGGTTTAATCCTATATAGATGTCAGATGAATTAATGAGGCTCATGGTTGAAAAGAAAAATGTATGGGATGCATATATAGTATCAGGTGACACAGAAGCCTATGGCAGATATAAACTAGTCTGTAATAAAGACACAAAGGAAGTTAGGCAGGTGAAGGCAGATTATAAGATCTCTTCGTCAAAGGATGCAAAGAAAAACAGCAAAGAGTTCTTTACTTAGGGTTTTTTTTTTTTTTTTTATGTGAACCCCAAACACGAGAGGTATTAGAACCTATAGTACTTAGTACTGTGCTTGGGTTGGAGGTTGAGAAGACGAAAGAAGATATTTGTTGACATTGGACATGAACTTCTGTAGATTGTAATTATCAGGAAATACTTATGATGGAAGGTTGTTCCAGAAAACGGCAGTTGAATGAATAAATGAGGAAGATGAAAAGTTGGTTCTGTGGGTTTGAAGTTGGACAGTAAATGAATGTTGGCTGGTGGCGGCACGTGTTTGAACTGCTTTGAAAGAGAGAGCGGGAATTATAGAAGCCAATTCAGAAGAACAGTGTCCATGGAAGCATCTGTAGAAGAGGCATGCAGCAGAAACAGTACACCTATGAGAAAGTGAGTGGAGAGACTCTGTTAGAGATGAATCATTAATTTACCTAACTGCCCTCTTTTGAATGGAATCAAGAAGCTTGAGAGAGGTTTTGGGGGCACCACCCCAGATGTGGGAACAATATTCCATGGCAGGGCGGATTTGCGATTTATACAGAGTGAGCAGCTGTTTGGAAGAAGAGTAATGCCGAGAGCGAAACAGAAAACCAAGTTTTTTAGATGCAGAGGAAGCAATATTTGTAATGTGCTTGTGCCAAGAGAGATTAGAAGTCAGGGTAATCCCCAAAAGAGATATATCATTTTGCCTAGAAATCGGAGTGTCACTAAAGATAAGCATAGGAGCAGAAGAATCCTTTTTGCGAGATATAAGACAAGACTGAGTTTTAGAAGGGTTGAAATCAACTAAATTGTCTTTGCCCCACTGGAGAATTACCTGAAAATCGGCATTTAAGGAATTGGTAGCAGATTTTCGAGAAGTTGAAGCTGATTGAGCAGGACAAGGTTTCTCAAAATGGAAAGTGGAATGCAATGTGCTATCATTGGCAAAACTATGGATAGGATTTCCAGTCAATGGAAGAAGGTCATTAATATACCAGAGGAAAAGAGTGGGGGAAAGAACTGAACCTTGGGGGACACCGGCATTAGTGGAGAAGTTAGAAGACAGAGAGCCATCTATCATCACCTTCAGTGAGCGATCAGAGAGAAAACTGGATAACCAATTACTAAAAACAGTTGGCAAACCATAAGATGGAAGCTTGTTTAGAAGACCTTTATGCCAAACACGATCAAAAGCCTTTGAGATGTCAAGAGCAACTACTTGTGTTTCACCGAAACCTTTCCATTGAATTAGTCCATAAATGGGTAACATAAGCCAGAATATCACCAGTGGATCGACACTGACGGAATCCATACTGGCAATCGTTGATCAGACGGACGGTTTCTAGGTAGTTTAAAAGTTGGCGGTTAATTGATTTCTCCATTACTTTAGAAATAGTAGAAGTAATTGCAATGGGACAATAATTGGATGGGAGGGATTTGTCACCCTTTTTAGGAACTGGCTGGATATGAGCAAATTTCCAAGCAGAAGGAAAAACACCTTTGGAATAAGAAAGTGAAAAAAGGCGGCAAAGAATAGGAGTAAGTTCAGGAGCACAGGTTTTGAGAACAAGGAGAGAAATACCATCAGGACCTGGAGCTTTCTTAGCATCAAGATTCATCAAAATCCTTCTGATATCCTTTTGACGGAAGACCACAGGAGGCATTGAATGGAGTGTGTTGGGAATGGTGGGAGGTGTTTTTCCAAGATCATTAATACATGAGCTGGAAGAAAAATGGGATGCTAGCAGGTCAGCTTTATCCTTGGCTGAAGTGACAACAAAACCATCTGGTTTGGACAGAGGTGGGAGCAGAGATGGGCAAAAGTTGCGGCCAATAGCTTTGGCAAAAGACTAGAATGCTCGGCTACCATTAGGGCAAGAAGCAAGTTTTCTATTCTTAGCCTGTTCAAACTCTAGTTTTGACTGATTAATAACTGCTTTACTATTGTTGCGAGCTTTGGTGTAGGCAGAAAATGAAACTGAAGAATTAGAAACAAGCCAATTACGATATGCAACATTCTTCTCTTGAACAGCCTTAGCACATTTATTGGAAAACCAAGGTTTAGATAAAGGACGAGATTTTAAAATGGAGTGTGGGATAAAGGATTCCATTCCTGCAAGAATAATTTCACTGACACGATCTGAGCAAACGTTGACATCAGAAGTTTTGAAACAGTAATCTGACCGAAGAAAAGAAGTCTCGCAGGTCATCCCATTTTGCATTTTTGTAATGCCAAACAACATGAGGTTGGGAATAGCCATGAGATAAAGTTTCCATTGGAGAAGAGACAATCACCAAGTTGTGATCTGAAGTGCCTAACGGACCTCTCACTTCGACCGTGTACTTAGAAGGGTTGTTTGTGAGAAAAAGATCAAGTGTATTGGCTGTATGATTAGGATTGTCTGGTATTCTTGTAGGTAAATGAACAATCTGTGCTAGGTTATTAGTAATTGCAAAAGCCTCAGCATCTCAACCTTCTGGGTTGGTGTGACTAGAAAACGGAAGCCAGCTGGAGTTGTGAACATTAAAATCACCAAGGAAAATTACCTCACTGTTTGGAAAGTTGGACTGGAGAAAGTCTAGTTGCAAAGAGAGGAAGTCAAAGAGCTCCAAGTGATTAGTGGAGTTGGGAGAACGGTAGAGACAACAGATGAATTTGACACAATGAGGTAGAGAGATTTTAAGCCAGAGAAAGATCAAAGAGAGGGGATTCCAAATTCCCAAGTCTCTGACGGAATATCAGAACAGACATATGCACAAGTACCACCTTTGAGGCGAAAGGAATCATACAGCGAATAATTTGGGCATCTGAGATGAGCAGTAGTTGAATCAACTAACTGAGATTCTGTCAGAAAAAGTACATGGGGTTTGGCAGACTGTAAGTGGAAATAGACATCGTTGAGATTAGAATTGAGACCACATATATTTGTGAAATGAATTAGGAAGTGCTTCTAGGTAAACTCTAGAAGGAAAGGGATGAATCAGATTGGACCACTTAACATAGATGGGTTGGCTGTTGATGATCGTGCTCAGGTAGCTGATAAACTGAATGAGTATTTTGCATCTACATTCACACATGAGGAGTTATTCAATGAGGAGAATGCCAGAAGTTTATCAAACTCTAACAGCGAGCTAAGTGATTTTGTAATAACTGAGAGCAAAGTGGAGATGAAATTGTTGAAGTTAAACATAAGGAAGGCACTTGGGGTGGATGGGATCTATCCAGTTATATTAAAGGAGGCAGCAAAGGAAGTAAGCAAACCCTTAGCCATAATTATGATAGCTTCATTGGACGCAAGGGAGGAACAAAGGGCTATTCTTACCAAGAAAGGCTTAAGTTCTGCAAATTACAGCACCTGGAGAGTAGGCACCTGCTGGGTTATCTGATTGAGGTGTATAAGGCCTTGAATGGGTTGAGCAAGCTGAATGCTAATGGGATGGGATTCTTCCTCTTGCTCAGATTAAGAACCTGAGGGGGCACAGCTTCAAATTGAGAAAAGGCAGTTATAGAATAGATGTGTAGAAATTCACCTTTAGCCAGCAGGTAGTTGATTGGGGGAACAGACTTCCATATTTTGTTGTGGAAGTTGATAGCCTAAATAAATTTAAGGCTGAGCTGAACAGGCATTTGGAACGAATGGAGGTATGAATTGATAAGCTGCTTTCTTGCATCATATGCTAATGCAAAGTCAACTCATTGTATAACAGTGTGCAATTTTATTGCTTAAGCTAGGCAATGCATCGCACCTATGCTAAGTATGATGTGAAGACAGGTTCTCAAAACAATTATGTAACCTGTCTATAGTAGCTGCAGTGATTCTGTTAACAATCCTGATGAGGTAATCATTGGATTTTATGCAATATAAGGGAGAAGGATAATTAAGCTCATGGCCTGACCATGAAAGAAAATAACACAAATTATTTTTCAAAATCTCTGCTACTGTAAACATTTTTTACAAAAATCTTTCAACATTGTTATCCCTTGTTTTTGTAGGCCATGTATTGGATCTCCACCTAAAGTTCAGCATTGCTAATGCTGAACTTTAATATTGTTTTAAAATTCCATCCCTGTCTGGTAATTTTTTTATTAATCTGAACCCAAAGTTCATTCCTAGTTTAATCTTAATCATTCACCTTCCCACAATATGCCTTTCTTCCCATTATAATTTATATTGGCAATAAAGAAAAAAATCATAAAATATTACATTTTATGATTTTTGCTTTATTGCCAAGATAAATTAATAATAATAAAAATATAGCTGTTATCATATATGGTATAAAGTTATTCAAAAAAAAAAAGTAATTTTTATTTTCAAAGTTTCTTTATTAAATGATTATTGGTCCATTTTAATGGGAAAAAATTAAGAATGGTAAAATTCTGTTTGTACCACTTTACTTTTAGCACTGAGATTTTTAATGTATCATATTCTATTTTTCAAAAGTTTTTCCATGTTTAATTTTTCATAGGGATACTACTATGTGGTGAGTCTAAAACCAGTAAATAGACAGTACTTAAATTAGCTATAAAAATTGTTTCTCTTATAGAATTTTTAACCCTGGGCCACTTAGTCATAGACACTCTGAAGGTTTGTTTTTTTTGGGAAGGAAATATCAGAAGGAATGCTGAAAATTGTAGAATTTTTTACCTTGAAGAACCATTTTTATTTTTCCCTTGCCTTCTAATAATTGGTCCACTCCTTCCTTAACCCTTTATTGGTCATATGGGTTGATTAGAAATTTGGCACAATTACTTAAGGGTTAAGATTATGGAATATTATATATTCATCAAGGATTGCTTTCAAACATTCTATTTTTAATTCTTTAGGAGTGGCTATGGGAATTGCAGGAAGTGATGTAAGCAAACAAGCAGCTGATATGATTCTGTTAGATGACAATTTTGCATCAATTGTAACAGGAGTGGAGGAAGGTTAGTATTTTTATACCAGTGGTTCTCAAACTATGAGTTGAAAATATTTTTGTATCAATGGTGGGACACAAATACACTCCACGTGAGATACACTGTAAGTGTCTTAATATTGTACATATTTTTCAAATAAAATTCATACACTTTACCTGGATTCAATTTTTTTCTGTGGAGAGACTTTCTGCTCTCACTGAAAACTAAGGACCAACTACTGAGCCTGTAAGGACTTGTGCTTATACTCATCTTAGAGACAAATACCATTATCCACAATGGATAATGGTATTTATTTAATTGGAAAAAAATTGAATTTTATATTTGTTGATGTTAATTCTGCTTGTGACTTTAGGCTTAACGTTGGTATGGGAAAGAGTTACCAATGCACATCGTTGATGCTAAGGTAAATGTAACAAATGAAAATGCCTACAATCTCTTTAATCTTCTATCTTCCATCTTTGTGAAGTTAACTTTGTTTTTGCATGAACATGGCTATGACTGAAACATAGCCATGTTCATGCTCACTCTCAACAAGAATTCATGTTTGCCTCTCTCTCTCTCTCTCTCTACTATTATACACACATTATTGCAAATGACAGCACCATTGCTCTTGCCTGTAAATAACCCAGAACAATGAAAAATATTGTAAGAGAGAAGAAAGATATAACAGCTGTACAGATATAGCATAGCATGCTCTAATGCTTAGTTTTTTGCTAATTTAAAGTGTTTGCAATGTATTTTTTTTTTTTCACTGAAGTTGATGTTCCTTGCTCTTTTTAAATGCTAATAATGTGGTGTCATTAGAGAAATTCTGTGATATTTTTTACATGAGAGTAACTAAAAAATTAAATGTTTATAGTTGAGACACACAAAATATTTGAAGTACAGTATATGTTCCATTCATGTCTGATATTTTAGTGTGCAAGTTAAACTTTGTATATTTTGAAAACAAACACCTGAAAGGAGATTTTAACCAGAATTCAAATTTTAATGGTAAAGAGGTTAAGAGAAACAGAAAGCACTATTTTCTCTATATGAAATAACAGTTAAGGTTGAGAATCAGGTTGAGAATTTCAGCTCAGCTCATTGCATTGTGATATTTGATGGTAATTTGGAATCAGAAGTATAAGCTTCAGCACAAGTTTTCTGTAAGATTTATCAAGTTTGAGAGATATGAATATTTATTTAATTCCTTTGCAACTTTTGTTATTTTCCATTGAAAGACACTCTTGGAATTAATGACTCCTATTTCTGGATATAAAATGCTAAGCTTTTAGTTAAAATTATTCTGGAATCTGTAATTCTTGCGAGAAAAGGGCAAATCCCAGCTTAGTACTTGAACTGTTTATGTGAATTTTGATATTTAGTCTGTATATATATAACTTTGGTGCATGCAATCAAAAGAATTCAGTGAATCCATTTAAGATTCACTGAATTCTTTTGACTGGACAGACCAGAGTGCCATAGTTTTTCAGATTGAAAAGTAGTAAGTTAATATATTTTAAGAAATGGCTTTGCATGCTCAAATGCAAACAGATGGGACTGAAGGTACTGACATAAGTATATTTGGTGATACAATCACTGAAAAAGAAGGTTCATTAGTACCTTCTTTTTCAGGAAGAAGCCCCAAGTATATGATCAGTTTTTTTTTCACCTTTTTTCTGATATATATAAATAATTGAGTATCATATGTATCCCCTTAAAGGTAATGTTTAAAACATTACATAGGATAAAAAGGTATTCAGTTGATGAAATAGTTTCAATAAATGAAAGATTAATGAGTCAGGTATGACAGATGCACCTAAAAGTGCAAAACAGCATTAAAGGATGCAAGAGTATATATAAGTTTGTATTAATATATTGAATAAGGTGTTTGTAAAATAATAAGAGGAGTTTACCTTAATATAGTACGTAGAACACTTCTGTATGATACTCTCCAGAAATTAAAACGGAAAAAATCAACAACTTACCGGTACATTAGAGTAAAATATAAATAATTAAAAACCAATTTAACACAATTCAAATCAATTTAAAACAATTAAACATCAATTTAACGCAAGTAAAAAGAATCTAACGAAAATATTCAAAACGATTTTCGGAAGGAAAACGATTCTAATTTCATTTTCGTTGCTTTTTAGCCGTTCACTTTTCTTCTACTACTATAGACAAGTATAGAAACACAGTTCCTGATACATGGTCAGGTGTAGTCCCTTGATGAAATATCTGATCATGCATCAATATTTGTTGCAGCTGACATCAGATCAGCCACTTTTGCCTATATTCGACCATTACCTAAATACGTTCCCCCCCCCCCCATATCTGATGACAGCTGTACCACTTTCTATTTTAATTTTTGTTTTATTGGTATTTTGCTGTACTAATTTTTCTTTACAGTTTTCCAACCTTCTATTGGCTTAGTAATTTAGCCCATAATTTTCTTAATTCATCATAACTTTTAGGATATTAACATTCTTTCACCTTTCACATATCTACTACATTTTTTCAACTATCCTCACCCTTCTAGTTACTGGCACTTTGTGTAACATTCATATCCATTTATGCATACCTTACTCAATATATTAATACAAACTTATATATATATATATATATATATATATATATATATATATATATAAATGAGTGTGAGAAAGAGAGAGAGACTTAGATTCTTCTTACTGGACTGACAAAAATGATGGCAATGATTCATTCCTGTTTGTAAGGAAGAGCGAGTCTTTATATTAAACTCATCTGTACTGGGGAGAGACCAATGGTTATGCTGAGCTTATAAGGTCTCTAATAAATAAATTTTCCCATAAACAATTTCTAATGTTTGTTCTACCAGATATTTTCACTGTTGCACAGAAATTAAATGAAACTGCTGCTGAGTGTTATGATCACTTTCTCTGTTTAAAAGGCATGACAATCTTAGATATTGATAGTGTATTTGTCAAAAGACTGTTGTTGCATGGCTTTGTTTTGGGAACAAGTGAGGTTAGAATTGATACTGTAAAGGTGTGTATATGGTATTTAGAAGATCTACTGCAGAGGTAAAAGAGTATAAAGCACATGCTGCTTTAATGCTGTTGCATGTTGCTCATAATTCTTCAAATAGGCCTCAGTGGTTGAAAATGTTAATTTTTTTCACCTGAACTTGTTAACAGGAGAGACTGTTTCTACAGGGATGGGATATACTTAAATAGAAAGGATGAAAGAATATTTGCTGATGCTATCGAGGCAGTGTTAGGTGGGTCGGGAAACTGCTAGCTTGGGGGGATACAAGGACTAATAGATTAACAGTAGCCACTGGCAGAGGTGAAAGTGATTCTTGCACTGCTTCTATTGGAATGAGCAGCAGCCTAGAAAACAAGATGCAGGGTATTTCAGAGACTGCTAGGAGTCATTGTGATACAAGTAAACACATGGGTTGTGTTAGGGTAGCTAAGAATAGGAACAGGTGCATGTATACTTGCGTGTACACCAATGCTAGGAGTTTGGTAAATAAATTTGATGAATTTGAGGTATTGCTCAAAACATCAAAGGCAGATATTGTTGGGATATCAGAGGCGTGGTGTCACACAGATATAAGGAATGCAGAACTGGAATTTGGGGAGTACAATGTGTACAGAAAGGATAGGAAGGGAGGAGGGGTTATGCTATTAGTTAAGAAACATAAAATCCAAGGAAGTGAAGCCAGTCGACATCGCTGGACAGTGCAGTGTCGAGTCAGTTTTGTGTGACTTAATATTGGGAGATCAAAATTGAGAGTAGGAGTGAGCTATAGGCCTAATGACTCTGATGAGTATAATAAGAAACTGTACAGGAAAATAGTGGGCCAGTAAATCAAAGAGTCTTATAATGGGGGATTTTAATTTTCCAGATATTGAATGGAATTTGTGGGTTGGTCACTCATACACTAGCAAGGCTTTTGTGGATTTATTGGGTGATTATTTTCTACATCAGCATGTTCGGAAGGCAACTAGAGGGAGTAGTACTCTTGATCTGATTATCAGTACTGTAGTGATTCTTCATGCATTAAGAATCTGCAGATAAAGGAACCCCTAGGTGGCAGTGATCACAGTGTGCTGAAGTGAGATTTACTCAAAGAGGTAACTACCATTAGGGGTAAAGGGAAGGGTTTTTGCTTTCGTAAAGGCAACTACGATGGTCTGAGACAGTATTTAAATTCTATACAGTGGGACCAACTGATGATGTTGCCAACAGCAAATTCAAAATGGGAAGCATTCAAAGAATTTATCTTGGAAGCTACTAGGCTTTACATACCAACTAAGAAATATTGGCCTAAATGGATGTCAGATGAACTAATGAGACATATGGCAGAGAAGAAAAAGGCATGGGATACATATAAAATAATGGGTGACGTGGAAACCTATGATAGCTATAAGCTGGTCTGTAACCAAGTCACAAAGGAGATTAGGCAGGTAAAGGCAGATTATGAGAAATCCTTGGCAAAGGATGCAAAGAAAAACAGAAAAGAGTTCTTTACCTATGTAAACTCTAGAAGGAAAGGGATGAATCAGATTGGTCCACTGGATATCAATGGTTATATCCAGTGGATTAATCTGATGATCCTGCTCAGGTGGCTAACAAACTAAATGAGTATTTTGCATCTACATTCACACATGAGGAGTTATTCAGGAAGGGAAATGCCAGAGGTGAAGTAAACTTTGGCAATGAGCTGGATGATTTTATAATAACTGAGAGGAAAGTGGAGGAGAAATTGTTGAGGATAAACATAAAAAAGCACCTGGGGTGGATGGCATCTATCCAGTTATATTAAATGAGGGAGCAAAGGAAGTAAACAAACTTTTAGCCATAATTATGAGAGCTTCTTTGGACTCAGGGGTGGTATCCATAGACTGGAGATGTGCAAATGTG
The DNA here is from genome assembly GCF_048544385.1 of Mastigoproctus giganteus. NCBI lineage: Eukaryota > Metazoa > Arthropoda > Arachnida > Uropygi > Thelyphonidae > Mastigoproctus > Mastigoproctus giganteus. The sequence continues at coordinate 16,525,691 of NC_143588.1, read as the reverse complement.
ACCCCAATTCACAAAGGAGGATCAAAGGCTGACACAAATAATTATAGACCTGTGAGTTTAACTTCTGTTCTAGGAAAATTAATGGAGGCACTGGCTAAAGAAGCACTGCAGGATCATCTAGACAAGACTTCAGTTATAGCTCGGACACAGCATGGTTTTGTTAAGGGAAAGTCTTGCCTGACCAATTTGATTGGATACTATGATTCAGTCACAAAAGAATTGGATGCAGGGAATAACTTTGATATTATATATTTGGATCTTAGAAAGGCTTTTGATACTGCTGCACATGGAATACTGCTGCACAAATTGGAGCAGTGTGGCATTGGAGGCAAATTGCTGCTATGCATAAAGGGATGGTTGAGGGGGAAGAAGACAGTGGTAATCAATGGATACTGCTCATCGTGGACTAATGTTATTAGTGGAGTCCCGCAGGGTTCAGTATTGGGTCTGTTGTTGTTTTCTGTATTTATAAATGATATTGATGATGGTATATCAAGCTTAATGTCCAAGTTTGCAGACAATACAAAGGTTGGCAGGGCTGTTAAGGCACTAATGACAGTATGCTGCTGCAACGGGATCTAGAAAAGTTGAGCAGATGGGCCGAGAGTTGGCAAATGAAAAGTACTACATATGGGAAGCAGCAACCCCAGAGTGCCATATCAACTCTGTGGTACTACACTGACAGTGGTAGAGAATGAAAGGGACCTGGGGGAGTGGTTGTGCAGGCAGATATGAAGTTCTCTGAGCAGTGTAGATGGGCTGCAAGAGTAGCTTATGGTGTATTGTCAATGATATATAGGAATTTTTCTAGCAGGGATAAGGAGGTGATTATCCCCTTGTATAAGGCAATGGTCAGGCCACACCTTGAATACTGTATACAGGTCTGGAGGCCTCATTTTAAGGAGGAGGTAGAGCTGTTGGAATGAGTACAGAGAACGGCAACAAGATTAGTGAATGGAACAAAGGGTTGCTCTTACGAAGAAAGGCTTCAATTTTTCAAATTAGTGTCTGGAGACTAGGCACCTGCAAGGCGATCTGATTGAGGTGCATAAAGCCTTGAATGGTTTCAGCATGCTCAATGCTGATGGAATTCTTCCTCTTGCTCAGAATAATCATTTGAGAGGGCATAAATTCAAATTGAGGAAAGACAGATGTAGGATAAATGTGCGCAAGTTTGCCTTTAGCCAGTGGGTGGTTTGTTGGTGGAACAGACTTCCATCCTTTGTTATGGAAGTTGATACCTAACCTAGCCTAAATAAATTTAAGGCTGAGCTGGACAGGTACTTGGAACGAACAGAGTAGTGAAATGGGAGCAGGTTTTTTTTTTTTTGGCTGATGCTGCATAAGCTTGCTTTCTTGCATCATATTCCTCTACTAATGCTAATTTGCTATATCAAAAGTAGAAAAGCTATTAATAATATGAATGGAAAATCAGATTCAGGAGTGAGTGCCCCTGAGTCTAATGGCCATTCGAGCAAAAGCAGCAAGTGTTTATGAAGACATTAAGGATAAGTACAGCCAATTTCGTGGCAAGCAACGGGTGGTTTAATAGTTTCAAGCATCACACTGGTTTCCAAAACAAAGTATGCGGTGAAATTGCCAGTGTTAATTCTGCAGCTGCAGAGAAATTTTGTGATGTGTTGGAAAAAACCCTTCTAAATCTCTACAGCCCTCAATTTCCGCAGCAGCATTCTTATCAGCTGGAGAGTTAATTCTGGCAACAATTCTCGAAAGGTAAAACTTGCTGACGGTTATGCCTGTCTCCTCTCTCTTTTTAGAATTTTGTACACTTTTGTAATTTTTCCTGCACATGAGATAAAAAAAAAAGAAATGAATAAATAATTCTATTTATATGTTCGTCAAACATTTCTTTTTTGCTTCAAACAAATTCAGCCTGCATAGTTGCAAGTGCTGCATAAGCATTTAGGGAAATTCCAACTTACCTTGAATTCCGTGGAATGCAACCCTCAACATATGTTGGGGAGTGGCTGTAGTTGTATATTTTGTTTCAATAAAATATATAAAATGTATGAATTGTACTAAAATTCTATGAATTCTAAAGCAATTAATTCAAATTTTCTTTTTCTTTTAGGTCGACTAATATTTGACAACCTTAAAAAGTCCATTGCCTATACACTAACTAGTAATATACCTGAAATTACTCCTTTCCTTTTTTTCATTTTGTGTGATGTTCCACTACCACTAGGAACAGTTACAATCCTCTGTATAGATTTAGGAACTGATATGGTAAGTGCGAAGCATGTTGCCACATGTATTACTTTAAAGGTTTTTATTATGAAATAGTTATTTTTAATGCACATAAGCCTGAATAGTAATATTGCACTGTTATTTTTTGTTTGTTATTTGGTTTTTAGGAGCATTAGCAACTAAGACCATATTGCTCCAGGGATATGCGGAAAGGTCATTCCCTGACCTTTCCGCATCCTCCGTATTTGGTGGTCATGGGCTCGAACCCCGGTCTGATCAAGAAGCGTGTGCTACGCACTGCTGCTCCTGCCCACCTGGCTACGGAGACACCTATATTGCGCTGTGTTAATCAGAATGCTATTATTATATTTCAGATTAACATTAAATCTGATATTCAATAGATGATTACCACAAGTCTGTATCCCTTCTTGTGGATCTAATTATTAAAATCAGCTAAACGTTATGTTTTTTTTTTTTTTTTTTCATTTAGATTAAAAGGAAGACTTGACTTTATCTGTTGTTACAGATGAATGTCTGGGGGAATAAAGAATTTCTTCAGAAGTTCCTAAGGAACTTCAGAAGAGAAAATCTTTAATCTAACTGATTAAAACAGTGTTATACTTTCAAACAATACATAATATTAAGTGCTTAGTTTAATAATTAGACTCGCAAGAAGGGACAGAAATGTGTGGTAATCGCCTATTGAATATCAGATTTATTGTTAATTTGAAATATAATAAAATTATTCTGATTAACACAGTGCAATGTTACTATGTGGTCACAAAAGAACTGATTTAATAATTATCAATTCCAGTTTTAGTTGCAAAAAATAGCTTTGAGATCTAAAATTCCAAAAGTATACATCAAATAATGCCCATGTGGAAGGAACTAATGGACTACCAGAAAGGAATAATAGTTGAATTTAATGACATGACCTAGGTAGGCATAAAATAATAAGTGAGAGAAACTTGCTTATGGCTGGTTACCCTCATCTTGCCACCAGAAAATCACCTGTTTGGTGCTGCAAGCAGAAATGCCCACAGGCAAACCTATAATTTTTTTTCAATGACATAAAGCAATGCATGCCATGAAAATTCACGGAAGAGCTCTTCGTTAACCCTCCATAACAATAACAAATGCACACTGTCAATTGGCATGTGGATCCTGTGGTGTTATTAGTTTCTCTCTACACCCATCCAGTCCGGTGTCTTGTTTAGTACATAGAATGGTTACCGTGCTACCTGAGCATGTTTTCCCAACTGTGAATTTAGGTGAACAAAGGTATCTTCGTCTGAGAGTGGTTCTCATGATATGAACTCGGTGTAGTGCAATGGAACAATGAATTTATGCAATATATGGAACCATGAATGCTACATCGTACATTGACTTCCTAGACTGTCCTTTATATTGTGGTAATTTTATGGAAGCAGCCCATACACCTTGCAACATGACACTACTTCCCTGCCACAAAGTAATGATTATAAATGTATGTTTGAATTTATAATCAAACCAAAGAATGCAGGGAAGCAAAACTCATTCTAATCAGCTAAAGTTCAGTACTTAAAATTTTTTAAAAATGTTCAGTACTTAATTCTGTAATTTTACTTTCATTAATTAATAATAATTTCAGTAATTATTAATGAAAGTGCATTTAGAACTTTTCATTTTAAAGAAAGTTCTAAACGCACCAGTTGTGCACTTTTTAAAATTAAGTGCAAAGCATTGTAGTTAGACATACCAAAAAAAATCTCATGTATACCCTGTATGCATGAAAGATGTTTTATGTGTAAACATTTTTGACCACACCTACTAAATTTCAAACTAGAACCGAAATCATGAACAATGCTCACGCCCGCTACTTACTCTACTGAATCGATGTTAGTGATAAATAGGATATACATGCTGCTGCTTACTCTACCGATGGTTTGGGTACCCTCCATTCACATTGACCCCTATCTGTGACCAGTCTAATCTTCTGAAAGCTTCCTCAAGGGCAGCAGTAAACAACTTCGGAGATATTGTGTCTCCTTGTCGAATTCCTTTCACAATTTTAAATTTGCTACTGTCTTTGTCTAGCCTAATAAAGGAGGTAGCATTCTAATATATTTTCTTCAAAATCATAATATATGGGGTATGCCTTGTCTTTCCAGTGCCTGAAACATTGCCTTATGCTGTATCGAGTCAAATACCTTTTATTAATCCACATGCCAGGCATAATGGTGTTTTATATTCATTTGCTTTCTCCATCAGCTGTGATATTACGTGAAGGTGATCCATAGTTGAGAATCCTCTCCTAAAGCCAGCTTGCTCTTTTGGTTGATTCTCATCAAGTATTCTTTCTAATCTGTTAGTAATGACCCTGTGAACAACTTGTAGATGTTGGATAACAAGCTAATTGGTCTATGATTTCCAATTTCTAATTTATCTCCTTTCTTATGTAGCAAAACTATGATTGCATTATCATTCCAACTACTTGGTATGTAGTCTCGCCCTGTATGTTGTCATATTGGTCTCTAGCTTCGCTATTTCACAGTATGCTTCCATGATGTATGAATTCATTTCGATGCTCCACTTCATGGGTTGGCATTTTCTTCCTTCCTGGATGGTCACTAGTGCAGTTTCCCTGGAAGCACTTCCAGTTGGTGGGGCTGTATGGTGCCCTCTTTTTGCGGTAGCAATACGGAATACAGCGGCACTTGCTCCACTGTTTTTCTCGAGAGACTGTCTTTGACTTCAAGCCAACCCCTCTGCCTAAGGCCTCAGTGTGAGTGGCTTTATCCTGCGTGACACTCAATGCAGTATGATTAGTATTTCTCTGCGACATCATCCATCTATGGAGGTGGACCTGTTTAGCTTCAGCTTTGTCCAGTGGTAGTTCTCGGGAGTGACACCAGATGATGCCACAATCTGCCTTAGCTGACACTCCGACATTGGGGTAGGTAATCCACTGGAGCAACTTTCACAATGCTTATTTATTTTAAATTAATTTATCTCTCTATACATTAAAGTTTTCCTCCTAGTGATATTTATTCGAGCCAATGGGAGAAGAGGGCGAGGCAATTAAGTCACTACAAATGCAATTAATTATTGACAACTGGCTCCATAACATTCACCAACCTCGTGCACGTGCTTCCCTGTCTAACATTTGTTGTTTGATTGTAACGTTTTTTATATTTTAATGAATATTTTATATTTGTGAATACAGTAATTTAGTAGTTTGTAAATATTTCAGTGAAATATTTTAGTTCTGCTCTTTGGGATGCAACAATATTCCTCATGCATTATGAAACCCGAAGCAAAAGGCACTTTTCATAAGTGACCTATGTAAACATGGGTAAATAATTACATTGTGATATTTATGCCACCTTGAGAATTTATTCCACGCACTACAAATGCACAGGTAAATAATTACAAAGGTCATTTCCTGATTGGATATCATTCATAGTGACAGTGTTTTTTTTTGCCTGGTGGCACCTGGGGTCTCCCCCAACTCTGCGTTTTTACTCTGTGTAGAATACAATACTCTGTATAAGGCCAGGGTGTGTGTGTTTTATGAAGTATTAGTGTGGGTCATTGTTCATATTGTTTTTGTATTTTAATGTATATTTTATATTTTAAATACAGTAATTTAGTATTTTGTAAATATTTATATAGTTTGTAAATATTTCAGTAAAATATTTTAGGCCTGCTCTTTGGGATGCAACAATATTCCTCATGCATTATGAAACCTGAAGTAAAAGGCACTTTTCCTAAGCACCTACACTTTGCTGCCACTTTATTAGGTACACCTACCTAGTAGCGCATTGAGCCTCCTTCAGCCTACAAAACAACCTGAATTCATCTAGGCATGGATTGAACAAGATGCAGAAAACGTGCAGGAATGGAATACCATGCAGATATTAGTGTATCACACAGTTAGTTCCTTGAGATTCGACGGAGGTGTAGGCCTGGAGTGAACAGTCCTTTCCAGCTCATCCCAAAGATGTTCAATAGGATTGAGATCTGAAGAACTGAGCGGGCCACTGCAGCTCAGAAAAGTCGTCATGTTCCTGGAACCATTCCATAGTGATTCGTCAGACTTCGACTTGTCAGACCAAGCAACTGTTTTCCAATCCTTGATAGTCCAGTGCTGGTGTTGCTGTGCCCATAGGAGGCATGCTCTCTTGTTCTTCATTGATAACAAAGGTACGCGATGTAGCCATTGGCTGTTGTAGCCCATTCGCGACAAAGTGACTAGTGGGCCATTGCGATATTTTATTCTGCACACCAAGGTTGTATTCTGACTTGATGTGCGATATTGTGGCCCGTCTGTTTGCTTGCACAATTCTAGCCATGCTCCTCTGAACTCTCATCAACAAGCGATTTTCTTCCACAGGAGTGTCATTGAGAGGATGTTTTCTGTTCGTTGCTCCATTCTCGACATAAGGCCAGGGTATGTGTTTTGTTTGTTATTTGGTTTTTAGGAGCATTAGCAACTAAGACCATATTTCTCCGGGATATGCGGTGGTCATTCCCTGACCTTTCCACATCCTCCGTATTTGGTGGTGACGGGCTCGAACTCCGGTCTAATCAAGAAGCATGTACTACGCACTGCTGCTTCTGCCCACCTGGCTACGGAGGCACCATATGTGTTTTGTGAACAATACTCTGCATAAGGCCAGGGCGTGTGTTTTGTGAAGTATTAGTGTGGGTTGTTGTTCCTCTGGCCACTTAGCCTGAGGTCCTGAGCCACTAAAATTCCTAGTTTACATCACCACCCTGGGGAGGCTGGCGGGGTGAATCCTGGTGTAGCCTAGGCATCCATGGAGAGCCCAAAAAATATATATATATTGGAAAGGAGATAATGGGGAGATAGGAAGAGGGTGGAATAAAAGGAGTAGAAAACAGAGGGGGAGCAATATTTGAGGCACTCCTGATTTGAAAGGGGAGACAGTGAGAGGAACCCTGGTACAGGATTCCCATCCTGGTCCAGAGGGTGGGAGTTGAAAGTGGGCGGTGGGGTGAGCCACCATGCAAAAGTAGGGGCCACCCAGGGTGGGGGAAGGAGACTCAACCACCCCAGGTGGTAGGAATAAAAGAACACAGGGAAAGAGATTCCTATGGTGGAGTATGCTCTTTGTAGCTCTGTCCCACACTGGCCTGGGGGTTACCCTAATGGCCAGTGTCAGCATCCCACACCATACCAGCTAGGAAAAGCTATAGCATGGCGTCATCTTGGATAACCATGAGGCCCCTGAGGGCCTGCATAGCCATCAGTCTGTTCAGTAAAGAGGGTAAGATAGAGATAGAACATGCAATTAATAACTTTAACTTTCACTCAACATACACACAATTTTACTTTTTATAGTTTTTTCTTATACTTTCTATTTTCTTTTATATATTAGATTAGATATCGATCAGTGCATTTTGACAGGTGTGTCATTTACGTAGAAAATGATTTGACTTACTCCATCATACCTCAGAGCTGTATTGAGTATTACAGCTCTGATTCATACTACCCCTACATATTATTTATATCCCTTGCTTGCCAACCCCCGCATGCACGGGGGTTGGCAAGCAAGGGATAGAGCCCCCTAGTTATTGTGTTCTAATTTATTACTATTATTTTATCGGTCTACCAGCGTGATAGAGCCGCGTTCACTTCTGCCAAGGTGGGACTCAAACCCGGGTCCATCAGGCTGGTAGTCCAGTGTCGTAACCACTGGGCCATCATGCCTCTTTTGTTGTTGTTGTTGTTATTAAGTTGTATTGTATTATTATTAATAATAATAATTTCTCTATTAATAATTTATCAATTTATTAATTAATAATTTATTAATCTTAATTTCTTTATTCTGGATTTTGTTAGCCATCTCAGTTAACAGCTAGCTTTCCTAATAGAACCTTGGATAATAAAGGTCCTACTGTATGCATCAGAAGTAATTTACACTCACTTTGCATTAATAAAGTAATTAAACAAAATGAAATTTAATATGGTAAAAAAAAATTATAATGATGTAAATTACAGAACCTGAATGAATGATTCTATGAGATTGTTATCATATTGTAGTCTTCCCCAAAAACCCTTTCTTTGTTTCAGCTGTCCTTTGTTTCTATACTTTCATTCTCTTATTTCGCTGCCCTTTTTGCTTATACAAAGTATAGAAACAAGTTGTAGTCTTGTGGCATTATTATATTATTTTAAATGTATTAAAAAATGTAATAAGAAAATTGGCTTAACCATGAAATTAAACAATTTATGTTTCATTCATAACCTTATATTGTGGTTATTTTCTTTCAACCAGTTCATTTTTTATAGATTACAATTTATGTATTATGCAATATAAATCATGCTTAATTCATAGCAATGTTAAGAAAGAATTTAATAAAGAACCTACAGAAAATTAAATGAAATATTTTGTACAGGTTCCTGCTATTTCACTTGCATATGAGCATGCAGAAAGTGATATCATGAAACGTCAGCCACGTGATCCTCTAAAAGATAAACTTGTAAATGAAAGGTAAGTATTACCTAGTATTATAAACTGAGTTTTTTTTTTTGTTTTTTTTTTATTAGGGAACATGAAGTAATGTTTAGTTTGTTCACTAATGGAGCTAGGGTTACTATGTATCAATTTCCAGCTGGGATTTTAAATGTTTTCCAGTGGTTTTAAGACATCCTAGCATTTACACTGAGGTTTATTTTATTCCATTTTGGTTGTCTGTGAACAGACACACAGAAACACTTGTATAGATGTGTGATAGACATAAGCATGGGTGAATATGGCCTAAAATACAGCTGTAAAATCAAAAATAAGAATCCAGTTTGGTGCAATTGGCCTTTTGCATTAACTAAAAAGAAAAAAAAAAAAAACATTCACCCAGAAGTAATTGTGATAGAAGGTTGAAATAAACATCATATATTACACTTTTTCAACATAGTCACTAGACAAAATGACACATATATGCTACCTCTCAATACACTTCTGCAGGCCAGTTTTGTAGAAGTCCTCTGACTGTCATTACCAACTTGGCAGCAGAAATCGCCTCATCAGCAGCAAAGTTTATTCTATGAAGAAACTACTTCAGGGCAGGAAAGGGCAAGAAATCTGAGGGTGCAAGGTCAGGGGAATAAGCAAGATGCAGCAATATTTCAAACTTACATTTGTGGGCACGTCTCACTGCAGCATGCAAGGAATTCACAGTAGCATTATAGTGTAACAAGAAAAAACCTTTAGACAGCTTTCACCCATTTTTTTTTTTTTTCGTTTATTGCAGCATGTAGCTTTATGAGGAGATTGGAATAATACTTGTCCATGACAGTAGATCCCTTTTGAAAGTAATCTGTTAGTATTATACTATGCTGATAACAAAAAAAACTGACAGCATCACCTTACCAGCACTTGGTTGCATCATTGCCTTTTGGTGGGGAGTGATTATGTATGCTTCCATTGTTTTGACATTCGTTTAGTTTCAGGATCATGGTGATGGATTCAAGTTTCACCCTTGGTGACCATATATGAAAAAAACTCCTTGTTTTTCCTGGCACAACAACAACATTCCATGTGCACATTGTGCCATTTCCTTCTTCTGGTAAGGAGTCAGAAGCCTGAGAACCCATCTAGCAGACACTTTACTCATATGCAGCTGTTGATGGATGACATTCTCCACAGACCCTATGCTAATTTGGAGCTCTGCAGCTAGTTCTTTTAAATATGGGGACCTTCTAGGATTAATGCCTCAAGTTTTGCAACACTCTTCTGTTACATCAGTTTCTGGGAACCCTGGTATTTCTTTCTCATGTACTGAGGTTCTTCCATATTTGAATTGTTTATACACCAGATATGAAACACATTGTAACCTGGGCAGCCTTCTCCATAAACAACAAACATTTCTTTTGTTTTTTGTTTTGGGTGTTTTCCCTTGCAGAAAGAGGGACCGAATTGCTGTTTTTTTATTCCATTTTATCTTATCCATTATGACAATTCACTTTATTCAGTGCTGCAAAGGAAATAAATGAATTGAGAGATTGAAATCAAAATTTGTATAGTTGCTACAGAGATTTCAAAGTATCAACCAAAAAAAAAAAAAAAATGGTGAATACAAATCTTTTTTTGAGTCCCTCCCCCTTGTATAAGCATTATATGGACAAGACATACTTGGTTTTTGAAAACAATGAAGTTTGGTGATGGTAGCATATGGTATGGGCCTATTTTATCTTGTTCACACTAGGTTCACTAGCTGTTATGGATAAAATCATGAATACAGCTAGCTACTTTGACATTCTGAACCCATCTGCTTTACATGAATTGTGATAATCCTTAGGAGGGTAGCCATATTTGTATCCTGACAATGCTCAGCACCACAAAAAATGTATGTTCTGTGCAATAGTGATTTGAGTTGCATATTGTGGTGAACCTGCCAGTCTAATTGTGAATACCTTTTGGATGTTTTGGAACAACAGCCAAGAGCAAGATTGCTTTCTATTCCAATGCTTCCTATTCCAAGCAGAGAACTGGTTACTTCTTTACATCCAGTGCAGAGTCCATGATATCTTGTTTAAAATAATTGAATCTACTGAATACCAACTACAAGGCTTCACAGAAAAAGACGTGCCAATTTATGCATGTTTTTACACTGTTTCAAACTCCTGTGTTTTTGTTTTGATTTCATTGGTTTTTATGAAGAAATTGGTATTAGTTACAATCCAGAAGGGTGGAGTCTTTTCATAAACATTTGAAAGATGTGTTGCTTCACATTTCCCAAGGATATATACACTTATTGATTCCTGTTGTGTATTCTTTCTGTTCATGCTAAAGAAGACTATACAAATGTGAAGCATGAGTTAGAGAAGATAAAGTATGACCAGTATAAATAGGATGTGGTCATACTTGACTAGTATCCCATTTATACTGTGGACTTTAAGTTGCTTGGGCTCTTTTGGTTTGCAAGGTGGTTTCACTACGTTTTCATGCTTTTTCTGCCTCTGGGGCAGTAGGGCAAGAGAAGAGAATGGTATGCCAGGACAGGTATACACATATAATGTATTAAATAATTCCTCAGTTCCCAGAAAAGTCACTCCATATCAAGCTGGTACTAGTCAAACAGTTTGTTAAAACATGTCATCCTGAGATGACACCTTTAGGTATATACAATCCATATTTCTAAAATTGTTTAATGCAAAAGTGAAAAGTGGCATATTTATAGAAATATTAAGCAGTGGCTCACAAGAGCTGGAGGACAAAATGACTGATGCTGAGCAAAATGTATGGCAGTCTTTTTGCCTTGTAGCGAATGGCTTTCTTGGTAACATTAAGAGTGAAAGTTATAAGGCTAGTTGGCAAGTTTATTGAAAATTACAGAAAAACGATACTTCTGCTTCATTTTTCTGTAACATCATTCAAGCTCCATTACTTGCATGTTCACCTGGATATTTTCAGATCAAACTTAGGCAATGTTTGGGAGGAGCTTCCACCAGGACACAGCCAGTGAAGAAATGGTAACAAGGAAAGTCAAATAGAGCTGAGCTGTGATGGTTAACTCTATCTGGTTCTTGGTTTAGGATGATCATACTGGCCATTATTCATGGACGTTCAGATGACATTTTTCAGTTTTTTTTTTTTTTTACTGAGTAGGATTACTGCTTTTTAATTTGATTTTCTTGTTGTTCACTTGTAACAAAGATTATTGCTCTATTCTGCACAGCTGTTAAACATTGTTAATAAACCTGATATAGACTCAAGCGTTTAGGGCATAAGCCTCAAGCTATGAAGGAGTCTAGACTATGTATAAATATAGTGCAAATGCATCAGGAATACATAGCTATATCTGAATAAATCAGATTATTAATAAAACGGCATCGTTTTAAGTTATATCTCATATTGTGAATACCTTCACAACGAGTTGCCATGATATTGCACTACTTCGAATAAGTAACGCTTCACCTAAGGAGAAGACTAATGTTACTTATTCTCAGATGGATACCACCACCCAGACGGCACCGTTTCAGGGCTATTTGGCCCTTCTTCGGTGGGTGGGTAGGTACCCGAGTGATGCAATGATGGCAAAACAGTTATGAAGTATAACTCCACAATATGAGAGATGCCTGATGGTGTATCATGTATTTAGACTCAAGCGTTTAGGGCATAAGCCTCAAGCTATGAAGGAGTCTAGACTATGTATAAATATAGTGCAAATGCATCAGGAATACATAGCTATATCTGAATAAATCAGATTATTAATAAAACGGCATCGTTTTAAGTTATATCTCATATTGTGAATACCTTCACAACGAGTTGCCATGATATTGCACTACTTCGAATAAGTAACGCTTCACCTAAGGAGAAGACTAATGTTACTTATTCTCAGATGGATACCACCACCCAGACGGCACCGTTTCAGGGCTATTTGGCCCTTCTTCGGTGGGTGGGTAGGTACCCGAGTGATGCAATGATGGCAAAACAGTTATGAAGTATAACTCCACAATATGAGAGATGCCTGATGGTGTATCATGTATTTAGACTCAAGCGTTTAGGGCATAAGCCTCAAGCTATGAAGGAGTCTAGACTATGTATAAATATAGTGCAAATGCATCAGGAATACATAGCTATATCTGAATAAATCAGATTATTAATAAAACGGCATCGTTTTAAGTTATATCTCATATTGTGAATACCTTCACAACGAGTTGCCATGATATTGCACTACTTCGAATAAGTAACGCTTCACCTAAGGAGAAGACTAATGTTACTTATTCTCAGATGGATACCACCACCCAGACGGCACCGTTTCAGGGCTATTTGGCCCTTCTTCTCCCTATTGTGGAGTTATACTTCATAACTGTTTTGCCATCATTGCATCACTCGGGTACCTACCCACCCACCGAAGAAGGGCCAAATAGCCCTGAAACGGTGCCGTCTGGGTGGTGGTATCCATCTGAGAATAAGTAACATTAGTCTTCTCCTTAGGTGAAGCGTTACTTATTCGAAGTAGTGCAATATCATGGCAACTCGTTGTGAAGGTATTCACAATATGAGATATAACTTAAAACGATGCCGTTTTATTAATAATCTGATTTATTCAGATATAGCTATGTATTCCTGATGCATTTGCACTATATTTATACATAGTCTAGACTCCTTCATAGCTTGAGGCTTATGCCCTAAACGCTTGAGTCTAAATACATGATACACCATCAGGCATCTCTCATATTGTGGAGTTATACTTCATAACTGTTTTGCCATCATTGCATCACTCGGGTACCTACCCACCCACCGAAGAAGGGCCAAATAGCCCTGAAACGGTGCCGTCTGGGTGGTGGTATCCATCTGAGAATAAGTAACATTAGTCTTCTCCTTAGGTGAAGCGTTACTTATTCGAAGTAGTGCAATATCATGGCAACTCGTTGTGAAGGTATTCACAATATGAGATATAACTTAAAACGATGCCGTTTTATTAATAATCTGATTTATTCAGATATAGCTATGTATTCCTGATGCATTTGCACTATATTTATACATAGTCTAAACCTGATATAGTATTATTGCATATTTACTCTTTCATTCTGGGAAAACAGATGATGCCATTCAAAAACTAAAATTGTATTTGGAATCAGCATATCCAAATTTATAAAGAAACACTGAGGAATACAGATAGCATTGTACATTTGAAAAAGGCATTTATTCTTCAAAACATTCTTACTTTTGTTCCACTGAATTGTTTATGGACAGAATTAGTCTCTTTTCTTGTGAAAGGCTGCACTGTCACATATTTGCATTTACAGTCATTTGAAAGTTCATTTGAAAGCACTGTTGGAATGCTGTGGAATATAAGATTTAATCAAGCAATTTCTGTTAGTTTTTACACGATATAAATATTCAAATATCAGCATACACACCAATGTTATCAAAAACCTTTCTCAATCTTACCACTATATTTTGCATAGAATGTTCAAGAAAAGCAGCAGAAATACTGCCATTCACTTCCCTGTTAATTTTATCCAGTTCAACAGTTAGTATTAGGCTGTAAAATGCAGGAAAACTAAGCTTTTGTTGCATCAGCCAAAAAAATTTAATTTTTATCAATACAACCTTATATACCTTTTATCATACTCTTCTTACCAGAAGGTACTTGTCCAGTTGCCCCTTAAACTTTACCAGACTGTCAACATCAATGACCTTCAAAGACTTTATTCCAGTGTTTATGGGCACCTCCGCAGCTAGGTGGGCAGGAGCAGCCGTGCGTAACACACGCTTCTTGATTAGACTAGGGTTCAAGCCAGTGACCACCAAATATGGAGGATGTGGAAAGGTCAGGGAATGACCACCACATATCCCCAGAGAAATATGGCCCTTGTTGCTAATGCTCCTCCTAAAAAAAACCAAATAACAATAACAACCAGTGTTTATGCTCCCTGTTTTGTCCTATTTCATTGTGAAAATTCCACACTCATTCAATTTGCTCTCCTCCTCTTAATGTGTTATACACCTTGATCAGATGTCCTCTGAACTGCCTTGTTTCCAAGCTCTGTAACCCACACCTTTGTAATCTCTCTTCATGCAGATGCCATGTTGCTATTTGCACTAGCCAGGTCGCTTGTCTTTGAACTCTATCATGAAGCTGAATTTCTTTTCTCAAATGTAGCGTCCAAATCTGAACACAGTATTCTAGATGCAGTCTCACCATCAGCATGTGTAATGGAACTATAACCACCTTTTCCCTAAATCATTGATAAAACTGCATTTGCATGTTTCAATGTTGCATTTGGTGACATTAAAACATAACTACCATTGCTCTAGTAATCTATGAAGCTTTTTCAAATCTGAAGAACAGCCTGTTTTGCATTGTTTTAACTACCCTTTCAACTAGGGATCTGCTGTCTTTTCAGACACTAGTCTATCTGAATAGATTTCCCCTGCATATAGCATATACACTGCAGAGCTGAATGCTGTATTTTTAGCCTTGAGTCACATAAGAAATCTCAGGTACCAATGGTTTATTTATACACCATAGAATACTTTGAGTGTGTTATTAGGCTTTATCAGCAATGAAATACACTACTCATCCAGTTTTTCTCAATTTCAGCAGAAGATACATTCTCTCTCTCTCTCTCTCTCTCTCTCTCTCTCTCTCTATGAACATGAATTTGATATCTGCTTCTGGTGAATCTATAGCCATATTGGGATTATATGGCTGATACTGCAGCCAAATCAGCAGCTACCACAAATACTCTTAGCTTGTCATTCCTCTATACAGACTTACAGGCAAATAATACAAAATATGTTATAATTCCAATGGCAAGTTCATGGTATGAACAGATTACAAATAAATTACGAGGAAAACTTGAAAAGTTCGTGGACTGAGTTTGAAGGGCTTATTTGAGGGATCTGCTAACATGTAACTTTTCAACATAGTACCCTTTGGGGTCAATACACTGTAGTCACCATTACTGCAATTGATTCGAGTTGTGAAGAAAGTTTTCTCTTTGAACTCCAGGAATGCGTACACTACAGCAAAGACATCAATACCAGTGAGAAAATGGATGCCAGCCAAATCTTTTTTCAAATTAGGAAACAGATGAAAGTTCAGTGGTGTTGAATATGGGGGATGGTCCAAGATTTCAAAACTGCACTCATGCAGTGTAGCCAAGGCAGTGACAGATTTGTGAGCAGACATATTGACCTGGTGGAACAAGACTCCTTTGCTGAGTTTTCCTCACCATTTATCTTTGATGTTTTCATACAAATACCTAAAAAGGTCTGCATAATTATACCCTTGTGATTGTCTTGCCATTCTGAAGTTAATCCACTAGCAACATTTCATTAGCATCCCAAAAAACCAATGCTATCATCTTGTCAGCAGAAGGAATCAACTTTGCTTTCATTGGAGGAAAAGAAGAGCTGTGTTTCCACTGTTTGGATTGCTCCTTTCTCTCTGGCTGAAGTGATGGACCCATATTTCATCCATGGTCACAAACCGTTCAAGGAAATTTGCTGGAGCTGCTTGAAAATGATGCAAATATTCAGTGTTTGCGCATTTTTGATTTACAGTCAACAATGTTGGGTGCTAACTCCCTTTTCAGAGTGAGAACCTGTTATTATCTGGTAGACATTCACCTGATATGCTTAAGAAACTATTACTTGTCAATCACTCATCAGATCATGTACACTGTCAACAAATTCAGAGTGATGGTTGTCGCAGATCTTCCACAGTGTGGATCATCTTCTGGACTCTTCCCCCCCCCTCTCTGAACTTTTTTTTTTTAAACTTCCCTTATATACTATAGCCTGTAATCAAGTAGCCTAGTCTGCACAGGAATTAAAAAGAGGAAATTCTAGCTTGGCTTTGCATAGAAGTTATCTTGCACATTCCTTTATGATTAGGGCTGACAGCCCTTCCTCCCATGTGCAAGCCTTAACACCATTCTTATAATCAGGTGCATTTTAACTAAATGTCCAGTTTTTTGTGCATAAATTTTGTTTTACTGCTTTTAACCATCTAACTGAGCCACATATACTCAATCAGATTTTTTCTGACAGTGACAAATTGTGTTGTACACTTTTTAGTTGTACATTTTTTTTATTATATGTTGTCTAGTCCTTTTGTTTATATATTTTTTGATTTGGTAACCTATTTCTATGTTACCTATCACTTGTTAACCACTTTGAACTTGGTTTGTATACCAAGGCCTGAGATGCCGAGGCATCATAAAACAACAAATCACAGTGGATTTCAATACTATACCCTTTATTCTGGTCTATATAATTCAAGATCAGAAATAAAAGTGGCCTTAAACACAACCTTGAGGGATCCCACTTGGATCCCTCAAGGGCTCCAACCTGGCTCTTTCTGAAGAATGATCATTTTAACAATCTTCTGTCTCCTGTCCTTCAGTCATTCCTTTATCCACTTCAGGATTTTGCCTGCAACCCCAGTAGACTCCAGCTTGGACAGTAACTTCACATGTAGAGCCATGTTAAAATGCATTGCTGAAGTCAAATTATATATGTAAAAACTGTTCCTTGTATTCAACTTCTCTGTGACCACAACATAATAATATATCAGGTTGGTCAAACATGATTTTCTGTTTACAAATCCATATGATTAATTTAGGACACTCTGCTTCCTCAAGATCTTGTGCTAAATCTCTGATCATAGACTCCTGACCTTCTCTGTCACTGAAGTGAAACTAAGTGGTCTGTAGTACTCATCTAATCCTTAGTTCTCCTTTGTGTATTGGAAAGACATTGTCACTTCTTCAGTCCAAGAGACTTAGTCCTAAATCATAATTAACTCCAGAGGTTAATTATGAGATATTTACCTTAATGTATAAACAGTAATATGTATTGGTACATTGACAAGAAAAATACCATCAGTACCTGAGCCTTACCTACTTTCAAGCTCAGTAGTTTTTGTTATTCTCTTGTGTAACTTAATATCACATGTATTACAGTGTCCTGGTATATTAGCACCATATTCCTGCCTGGAAAGGGACTTTCTGCTATAAAATTCAAAACAAAGTATCTTATTTAGCTCACCAGCAGTATCACAATTATCTACAGTTTTCGCTTTCTACTACACATAGATCCTATCTAGTTTACTCTTTTTCCTCTTCATATTTCCAAAATTCACTGGGATCAAATCAGGTTAGGACCACTCTGTTAGCCTTTTATTTCTCTGTTATTTCTCTGTCTGCCACTCCATTCGTCAGGGAAGTTAATAATAAGCCAGTTTCACACAGGGATACTGAAGTGTAGTGGAACACAATTGTAAATAAAAAATAATTTTCTCTACATTTCAGTAATATATGAACTCGGGAAAAACAAAGCTTTGAAGTATAGTTGGGGTATCTTTCTGAATTCATCTTACCTCAAAAGCTACAGGTGGCTAAAAATTCTGTGAAACATCATCCCAACCATGTTGTTACTTTGGGAAGTTTTGTCTCTTTGCTGTTTCATGTGGTAAGTTTACTGTAATGTCTGTTATTTCTGTTAATGAAGTATCCAATAAGGAAAGTGCAAATACTGTAGTCAAATCTGACCAAATAATGGTATCTAAAACATTTTGTCAGTCTTCCAGCCAGGGCTGTTTTTATCATGTTGGTGATTGCAGAGCACTTGGAACTAGGGTTGGGCACCTTTTCTTAGATATGAATATAGAGTTCTCTACTGTGGTTAACTGTATGCATTTTTAAAATTTTTTTTATTTTAGTGAAGTAAATTATTATTAATATTATTTCTAATGATGTGCATTAAAACTTGAGTGTGTATATACTGCGTGTCGGTAAAAGATCTGAATGATTTCATTCAGGGGAAACCTGGCATGGTAGACTTAAGTGCCAGAACAAGAATAATTTCTTATGCTCTTTGTAAACATTAAAATGAAGTGCATATTGGCTACTATGTGCCACTCAAAACATCCCTTCAGAGAAACAGTGAACTAACTTGACTCTCAGTGGAATTCTCTATAATTGGGGCGGCCCAGGACAAGAGCCAGGTAGGCCCATGTGGAAAGACTGCTCTGCCTTGAGCCATCCAAGAATGAAGTTTGCTAACCACATCCTGCAATCAAAATCCTCTGAATAATCCTCCACACTACACTGCAGGTAGTGTGGTTTCAATTGGCGATTTCCACTTTTGGCATGTGTTTTGGAATTTCTCTGGTAATTAAACCTTGTTTTATGCAGATGTGCTGCTAATGGATTTCTTAGGGCTTTCTGAAAAAAAAAAAATCTTTACTATCTTAATTTCTTCATCTGATGAAGTGGGTGGTTGTCTTGAACTGTGCTTTTTATGTCACAGATCCAGTTTGTCAGTTGTTTTTGGTAATGACTTTTAATTATTTCCAGCTTCAACATTGAATTCCTTCCTCATTCAGTTCACCAACATCTCTGAAGAGCTATTACTGACTCCCAGACTTCATACTGGCTGCAGTAATTGCTGTATCACTGATACTCAATTGTTCATCCATCATTTATCTAAAACAAAAAGAAACTATAATCCAGGATTAATTCTATGCATACTAAATACAAATTATATGAGTAAAAGACATTTAACTCCATAAGCAGTTAAATTCTTAGTTTATTTTTTGAATTATGTCTTCATACACTTTAAGTATTAAAACTGTTCCATGCGTAAAATTATCCCTGTGTTCAACCACTGCACAATTCTGCTCTTATTACAATGATGTTTCAGCCCTGACTTTGGAGATGTTTACCAAGTCTTCTAAACAAACTGACATGTCCTATGAAGTGATTGCAACTATCTGCTTCATGGAACATGCCATTCCACCTAAACTTAAACTATCAGGACAAGAGCAAGGTGTGGATAGAAACATCATTATACTAGAACAGAATTGTCTAGTAGTCAGTTGTGGGACTAATTTTACCTACACAGTTTTAACAACTAAAGGTTTAATACCCAGTAACCATGGTTTTAATAGCCAGTAAACTAACACATTTTTTTATCTGACTACTTACACGGGGTTACGTTCTTTTACTCAGTAATTTATACTTAGTATTCATGGAATTAATTGTGCATTTCCAACAATATTTATGATTTAAAATATTTACAATGCTTCCTACAGCAGCATTTTAAATATTTTTCAATCACCCTGTATTATATATCAGACTTCCCTATTGAACGTTTTTGTATAATTTCTAATGTAATTTAAAGATATAATAGTAAAAGCTGTGCACTCTTGTGGAATTAGTTCTCAGTTTTTCTTTTGAGAGATGGCACAGATGCATGTTTACATCTGAAAATTTCAGGATTCAGTGTTGTAAATCTGAATTTGTTGATGATCTTCTTTTAACCTTATCTATATTCTGCAAGAATTTAACTCTTTGACATTTATTTATACCATAACTTGTCTTACATTTACTAAGCACTTGTAATTGATCTTGACCTCAGTTGCACTTTTGCTCATAATAGCCATAGATCAGAAAAAAAAAAAAAAACATTGAATCAGTGTTTCCTTTTTAGTTTCATGGTGTGCTTTACTTCCAAGCTTCTTGCATGTTAAAAACACTGATATTGCCAATCATAAAAATATCAAACATCAAATTCCACATTATGCTAGCTATTTGCTAGCTAAAATAGAGGGATCCCTGATTTTAATTTCAGATGTTATGGTATTTTAATAAATATTATTTTTAAAATAGTTTTTATGAATTCACATTCACATTCCTTTTAGTTTATTGGCAAATATGCCAATAAACTAAAAGGAATGTGATTTTGTTATTTTTTTGGTTAACTTACAAGGCTATAAAATTACAAATAAACCTGCTTTGATTACAGACTAATTTCTATAGCATATGGTCAGATTGGTATGATGCAAGCTGCAGCTGGATTCTATGTCTACTTTGTTATTATGGCAGAAAATGGATTTTGGCCCATGCGCTTACTTGGTTTACGTAGAGAATGGGATTCCAAAGCTGTTAATGATTTAGAAGATTCATATCGTCAAGAATGGGTAAGAAAATTGTCAATGTAGAGCAATATACTTCATTTCTACTTAGAGACTTTCTATTTAAATTAGTCACAGCTTAATTCAGTTAATCTGAGACTATTTCTATTAATTTGACTTACTAAATTAATGATATTTAAAAAAATATTTAAATATCTAATTTAAAGATACACTACAGAATATCTGAAGCTTGCTGTTGTACCTTGTAAAAAGTGAATGCAAGTAGAGTTGCAAATGGATCAGTGTTAAGTTCAGTCTACTTTTAAAATTTGTAACAGAGTTTAATATGTCTTCACAATATGACTTGAACTACAAAGCATAAAATGTATAATCAGTGCTTGAATTGGTTGATGTTCTATCAGCCAAAAAAAAAAAAAAATCTAATTTCACCCATCCACTCGCTCCAAATGTTTGTCTAGTTCTGCTTTGAATCTATTTAAACTATCAACTTCAACAACAACAGATGGAAGTTTGTTCCAGCAATCAACCATCTGCTGGCTAAAGGCAAACTTCCACACATCTACCCTACAACTGTCTTTCCTCAATTTGAATTTATGCCCTCTCAGGCGATTATTCTGAGCAAGAGGAAGAATCCCATCAGCATTGAGCATGCACAAACCATTCAAAGCCTTATACACCTCAATCAGATCATATTGCAGGTGCCTAGCCTCCAGACACTGTAATTTGCAAAACTTAAGCCTTTCTTCATAAGGGCAACCTTTTGTTCCATTTACTAATCTTGTTGCCCTTCTCTGTACTTGTTCCAACATCCTTCTTAAAATGAGGCCTCCAGACCTGTATACAATACTCAAGGTGTGGCCCGACCATTTCCTTATACAAGGGGATAATCACCTCCTTATCCCTGCTAGAAAAATTCCTTTATAACATTGACAAGACACCATGAGCTACTCTTGCAGACTGTCTGCACTGCTCAGAAAACGTCATATCTACCTGCACAATTACCCCCCCCCCAGGTCCTTTTCACTCTCTACCACTGTCAGTATAGTACCACACAGTTGATACATTACTCTGGGGTTACTGCTTTCCATATGCAGTACTTTACATTTGTCAATGTTAAATTTCAGTTGTCACCTCTCAGCCCATCTGCTCAACTTTTCCAGATCCTGTTGCAGCAGCCTACTGTCATTAGTGTCATTAACAACCCTGCCGACCTTCGTATCATCTGCAAACTTGGACATTTAGCCTGATATACAATCATCAATATTATTAATGAATACAGAAAACAATCAACTCCCCACTGGCTGAATTTAAATTTCTGCACATCTGTATTGCAACCATCCTTCCTCAATTTGAATTTATACCTCCCTCACATGTATGTAGTCTGAGCAAGACTAAGGATTCCATCAGCATTGAGCATACTCAATTCATTTAAAGCTTTAAACACCTCAGTCAGATTTCCTAACAGGTGCCTACTCTCCAGAATACAGTAGTGTGTGAAACTGAAGCCTTTCCTGGTAAAAGCACTCTCTTGTTCCCTCACTAACCTTGTTACTTCTCTTTGCACCTGTTCCAACAGATCCACATTCTTCCTCAAATGAGTCTTACAGACCTGTATGCAGTACTCAAGATGTGGCCTAACCATTTCCTTGCACAATAGGTTAATCATTTGCTGATGCTATCGAGGCAGTGTTAGGTGGGTCGGAAAACTGCTAGCTTGGGGGGAGACAAAGACTAACGGATTAACAGTAGCCACTGGCAGAGGTGAAAGAGATTCTTGCACTGCTTCTATTGGAATGAGCAGAAGCCTGAAAAACAAGATGCAGGATATTTCAGAGACTGCTGGAAGTCATTGTGATACAAGTAAACACATGGGTTGTGTTAGGGTAGCTAAGAATAGAAAAAGGTGCATGTATACTTGTGTGTACACCAATGCTAGGAGTTTAGTAAATAAATTTGATGAATTTGAGGTATTACTCAAAACATCAAAGGCAGATATTGTTGGGATATCAGAGACGTGGTGTCACACAGATATAAGGAATGCAGAACTGGAATTTGGGGAGTACAATGTGGATAGAAAGGACAGGAGGGGAGGAGGGGTTATGCTATTAGTTAAAAAACACAAAATCCAAGGAAGTGAAGCCAGTCGACATTGATGGACAGGGCAGTGTCGAGTCAGTTTGGTGTGACATAAGCATAGGTAAATCAAAATTGAGAGTAGGAGTGTGCTATAGGCCTAATGACTCTGATGAGTATAATGAGATACTGTACAGGGAAATAGAATGGGCCAGTAAATCAGAGAGTCTTATAATGGGAGATTTTAATTTCCCAGATATTGACTGGAATTTGTGGGTTGGTCACTCACACACCAGCAGGGCTTTTGTGGATTTATTGGATGATTGTTTTCTACACCAGCATGTTCGGGAGGCAACTAGAGGGAGTAATACTCTTGATCTGATTATCAGTAGTGATTCTTCATGCATTAGGAATCTGCAGATAAAGGGACCACTGGGTGGCAGTGATCACAGTGTGCTGAAGTGGGATTTACTCAAGGAGGTAACTACCATCAGAGGTAAAGGGAAGGGTTTTTGCTTTCGTAAAGGCGACTATGATGGTCTGAGACAGTATTTAAATTCTATACAGTGGGACCAACTGATGATGTTACCAACAGCAAATTCAAAATGGGAAGCATTCAAGGAACTAATCTTGGAAGCTACCAGGCTTTACATACCAACCAAGAAATATTGTTCAAGGTTCAGGCCTAAATGGTTGTCAGATGAATAATGAGACATATGGCAGAGAAGAAAAATGCATGGGATACATACAAATTAATGGGTGACATGGAAGCCTATGATAGATATAAGTTGGTCTGTAACCAAGTCACAAAGGAGATTAGGCAGGCAAAGGCAGATTATGAGAAATCCTTGGCAAAGGATGCAAAGAAAAACAGAAAAGAGTTCTTTACCTATTTAAACTCAAGAAGGAAAGGGATGAATCAGATTGGTCCACTGGATGTTGATGGTTCAACAGTTGAGGATCCAGCTCAGGTGGCAAACAATCTAAACGAGTATTTTGCATCTACATTCACACATGAGGAGTTATTCAGGAAGGGGAATGTCGTAGGTGAAGTAAACATTGGCAGTGGGCAAGATTATTTTCTAATAACTGAGAGGAAAGTGGAGGAGAAATTGTTGAGGATAAACATAAAAAAGGCACCCGGGGTGGATGGGATCTATCCAGTTATATTAAAGGAGGCAGCAAAGGAAGTAAGCAAACCCCTAGCCATAATTACGAGAGCTTCTTTGGACTCAGGGGAGGTACCCATGGACTGGAGATGTGCAAATGTAACCCCAATTCACAAAGGAGGATCAAAGGCTGACACAAGTAATTATAGAACTGTTAGTTTAACTTCGGTTCCAGGAAAATTAATGGAGGCACTGGTTAAAGAAGCACTGCAGGATCATCTGGACAAGAATTCAGTTATAGCTCAGACACAGCATGGGTTTGTTAAGGGCAGGTCTTGTCTGACCAATTTGATTGGATACTATGATGTAGTCACAAAAGAACTGAATGCAGGGAATAACTTTGATATTATATATTTGGATCTTAGAAAGGCTTTTGATACTGTTGCGCATGGAAGACTGCTGCACAAATTGGAGAAGTGTGGCATTGGAGGCAAATTGCTGCTATGGATAAAGGGATGGTTGAGTGGCAGAAGACAGAGAGTGGTAATCAATGGACACTGCTCAACGTGGACTAATGTTATTAGTGGAGTTCCTCAGGGTTCAGTGTTGGGTCCATTGTTGTTTTCTGTATTTATAAATGATATTGATGATGGTGTATCAGGCTTAATGTCCAAGTTTGCAGATGATACCAAGGTTGGCAGGGTTGTTAAGGACACTACTGATACTATGCTGCTGCAACAGGATCTGGAAAGGTTGAGAAGATGGGCTGAGAGGTGGCAAATGAAGTTTAACATTGACAAATGTAAAGTACTACATATGGGAAACAGTAACCCCAGATCAACGTATCAACTCTGTGGTACTACTCTGACAGTGGTAGAGAATGAAAAGGACCTGGGGGTAATTGTGCAGGCAGATATGAAGTTCTCTGAGCAGTGCAGACGAGCTGCAAGAGTAGCTCATGGTGTCTTGTCAATGATATACAGGAATTTTTCAAGCAGGGACAGGGATGTGATTATTCCCTTGTATAAGGCATTGGTCAGGCCACACCTTGAGTACTGTATACAGGTCTGGAGGCCTCATTTCAGGAAGGATGTAGAGCTGCTGGAACGAGTACAGAGAAGGGCAACAAGATTGGTGAATGGAACAAAGGGTTGCTCTTACGAAGAAAGGCTTAAGTTTTGCAAATTACAGAGCCTGGAGACTAGGCATCGGCGAGGTGATCTGATAGAGGTGTATAAGGCTTTGAATGGCTTGAGCATGCTCAATGCCGATGGGATTCTTTCTCTTGCTCAGAATAATCACCTGAGAGGGCATAAATTCAAATTGAGGATGGACGGATGTCGGATAGATGTGCGGAAATTTGCCTTTAGCCAGCGGGCAGTTGGTTTGTGGAATAGACTCCCATCGTTTGTTGTTGAAGTTGATAGCCTAAATAAATTTAAGGCTCAGCTGGACAGGTATTTCGAACGAACGGAGGGGTGAAATGGGAGTAGTGGTTGTTTTCTTTTTTTTTTTTTTTTTGGCTGATGCTGAATAAGCTTGCTTTCTTGCATCATATGCCTCTGCTAATGCTAATTTCCTTATCCCTGCTGGCAAAATTCTAGTATATCTTTGACAGAATCCCAGATATGAAGTTCTGTGAGCAGAACTTCATATCTGACTGCACAATTACTCCCATGTCTTTTTTAATTCTCCACTACTCTGAGTATGATATTACCACACAGTAGTGGTGCATTAAACTGGGATTACTGCTACCCATATGAAGTTGCTTGCATTTGTCAATCTGCCCATCTGCCTAATTTTTCTAGACCTTGTTACAGTAGCACACCTTGATTATTGTAATTAACCATTGTATTGTCTGCAAATTTAGATATTAAGTCTAATGTGCCTTCATCAGTAACATTTAATAAATATAGAATACATGCCCAACATTGATTCCTACGTGACTCCATTAATAACATCTAAGAAGAACAGTATTCATTGATAGCCACTGTCTTTTCCAGCTCGATCATCCCTTTATCCAGAACAGTGAGTGCTCAGCACTCACTAGTAGTGTGTGATTAGAGTGCATGACACATTTTTCATTACCGGTACAATATCTCGAATTCTAACTTTTTAGAATGTTCGAATAGTATGACTGCAACAATACAAGTGTTTGTCAACAATTTCTTTTTTTGTCTCTCATTTTCGTTATGTTCCATTGTTAGGTGCCCCCCCAATAGCTGTGTATGTTGTTTCAACTAAAAGATCAGGTACCTCAGTCGACGCTGTTTTTTTTAGAAACATTTAGATATGTTGAAATTGCAAGTATTCATCTCTTACTTTAGTCATCATAAATCCATTATACCTTGCGTTCCAGCTGAAATTATGAAAATTTATGAATGATCAATAAAATATTTACAATACAAAAGCTCTTAATTCATAATCAATACATATATACAAATCAAAATACCTAAAATAAACGCAAAGGATATTTCACATAAAACCATCTACTGTACATGCTCAGAACATATACCACTTTTTTTTTTATGTTTAGCTTCAACAATTTGTCTTCCCCTTTCCTCTCTGTTATTACAAATTGTTCAGCTCCCTGTTAGAATTTGATACACTTCTGGCATCCTCATCTATAAATTCTTCATTACTAAAAGCAGCACCCCATGCAGGTACCACTCATGGGCAACAGTTTTAAATATGCTGGAGCACTATTATTCTCCCACCAAGTACTAACTTAAGTATTAAAAATGCAATCCTTTATATCATAATGTTATCTGTAATATTCTATAATTGAATTTATAATTATTCCTTTTCCTCTTTTTTTTTTTTTTCTATGCCTACAGACATATTTTAATCGTAAAATTTTGGAATATACTTGCCATACAGCATTCTTTGTGTCCATAATAATTGTGCAGTGGGCTGATCTAATAATCTGTAAGACACGTCGAAACTCTATTGTTCATCAAGGAATGAAGTAAGTTAAGGATTGTTAATTTGATATTCTATTAGCACATTAAAATAAAAAATATTCATTACACAATATTTATTTTTATAAGTAAATAGTATTTGAATATATTGGTCATGCAAACTTTTAAAAAATTTCAGGTTATTGTACTGAAGAAAAATAAAAATATTTCAATATGTGCTTTAGTTTTATAACTAAAAAAAAATCCTCAAATAATGATACACAACTATAAAGAAATCTGTACTTGTCTGTGGTTTCAAAAGAATAATTGTATAGGTATTGTGAAACATTACACTACTCCATAAATCTCTTCTATTTCTGAAAAGAATTTATAAGTGCAGTCTTCTTATGGCCCATGTATATTTATTAAAGGATAACTTTAATAAATATGCAATCCGGCTAAGCAACTTATAAATCAGAATAGTAGTAGACCTCATTGTATTGTAATGTCATCAACTGTATAATCACAGGAGTATTAAAATCTCTAAAAAAAATCATACACTTAAAAACAACCAAGAAAACCTGTTGAGGCTTCTGCATTTTTTGCAAATGAATTTTGCAAAAAAAAAAACATTTACAGTTTTGTAACCCACTGAGTTGAAGTCCTTAGCATTTGACACTTAGGCACAAAAAGGATGTCTTTCCTTTCCTTCCCTTTTCCACTAATCAAATGCATAGAGCAGTAGTGCACAGATTATTCAAGTATGCCAAATTAGTTTATTAAACTAATTTGGATTTGTGTGAATATAATTTGATTTTTGCAATGCTTTTTATTTTGTTAATTTTATACTTTTCCTTGGTTATCAGATTAAAAAAAAAAAAAAAAAAAGCTACATGCTGATATGAAAAATATAAAAAAAACTAATGTAATAAAATAGTACTGCAGTATATGGACTTCACTGAAATACAGATGGTTGCATTTGGTGAGGTTCTGAATATTACTTTTTTTTGTTTAATTTCTTGTTTACTGTGGTTGTTCAAACTTTTTAACTACATATTAGAGCTACCCTGATTTGTTGACCATCACTGGTTGACAGATCCCTAGGAAATCCTACAAACTGAGGCCAACAGTCATCTTTCTATGCAACAAACTATGAAGAGTTCACCATGATTTCCTCTAAGTTTCTAAAAGGTATAAATACTTTAGATATTGATCCCACCCAGGTTTTTAAAAATTCAAAATGTCTGTTTGAATACACTAGTCATATTTTACAAAGCAGATCTTAATTTAAAGCACATAGCCTTTTTTGTTTTCTGAGAAGAGTCCAATGTCCTGTTTGTCTCAACCAGGCTTTCTCTAAAATTGTATATGAACTGAATGATCACTTTGTGTTCCATACTGCATATCAGTTA
Source organism: Mastigoproctus giganteus (assembly GCF_048544385.1). Lineage (NCBI taxonomy): Eukaryota > Metazoa > Arthropoda > Arachnida > Uropygi > Thelyphonidae > Mastigoproctus > Mastigoproctus giganteus. Next base: position 16,497,584 of record NC_143588.1, on the reverse strand, counting down.
TTCTGTTAATTTTAACATTTTCTTTTTTATGTAAGCCCCCCTTTTTATTGCTCCAAAATAGTCTAAGCCTTACAGAGGAGAAACACTATATATTATAATAAATGTACATTAAATATGAATAAAAAATAGAGTATAATACAACATATATTAAAAAACAAATTGAAATTGAGTGACAAACTTGAAATAATTAAGAAACTAGAAAGTGATGTGAGCAGTGCTGTTCTAATGGAAACATACAACATCAGAAAGTCTACAATTTACGATATAAAAAAAGGCAAAGAATAAAATTCTAGAATTCACAGCCTCATCTGAGCCTTACAATAAAATTGCTGAGAGAAAAAGTTTACATCTGCCAAAATTAGAGAATCTCGATAAAGTGTTGTACGAATGGTTTTGTTAAAATGATCGGAAGGTGTGGCAATTTCTGGGCTGATGCTTATTGCCAAAGGAGCAAATGAATATTGAATCAGAGTGCACATTTAGTGATGGATGGCTTAGGGAATTTCAAGACTCTTCATGGTATTAGACAGTTAGATATTGCTGGAGAAAGACAGTCAGCTGATACACAAGCAACAACAGAATACAGAACAACCATTTGAAAAAATTGTATCTGACTATGACCTTACAGCTGATCAAATTTGTAATGCTGATGAAACAGCAGTTTACTGGAAGTGTTTTCCCACAAAAACTTTGGCTGGAAACCAAGAACGAAATGCAACGGGGTTTAAGCTTAATAAGGAAAGAGTAACTGTTCTTACGTGTGCTAATGCTTCAGGTCAGCATAAAATTAAGCTTTTGGTGATTGGCATATTTCAGCACCCACGGGCCTTTAAAGGAATGGTGCACTTACCTGTGACCTATAAAGTCCAAAAGAATGCTTGGATGGACAGAGATATATTTTGCAATTGGTTTGTTCATGATTTTGTTCCATCAATTCATCAGAACTTGAGAAAATTGGGGAAGCCTGCAAATACAAAGTGCCTGCTACTTCTTGACAACTGTAGGGCCTACCTGCATGAATCAAAATTAGTGTTTGATTGCGGGAATATTTTTGCATGTTACTTGCCACCAAACATAACACCGTTAATTCAACCCATGGATCAAGGAGTCATTAGGAACTTTAAATGTCACTATAAAAATGATTTTATGATGAAAATGATGCATATGAATGTCAACCCTTCAGAATTTCAATGCAGTTTTACAATCAAAGATGCAACATTATCATTCACGACTGCATGGAATTCAGTCAAGCTTGTAACTCTTTTGGCGAAAGTTATGGCCGAACGTGATGTTTGAAGATCTATAATCTGATCGAGATGAAGATTTTGAAGGATTTCACATAAAGCTGAAGGCATCCGAAGTAAAAGAACTGATGGAAACTGTTAAATTATGTACAGAAGACAACACTCTACTCAGACTTAATGCTGATGATATAGAAGAGTGGATATGCATTGAAGATGATGTTGAAGCTGCAGAAACTTTCACTGATCAAGAAATTATTCAAAGCATTATAACTCCTGATAAAGATAGAAAAGAATTATTCAGAAGAATCTGGTGAAGAAAATGACAAAGTTGAAGAAGAAAAGACATCTTGGGCTACTCCATAAAAGTCCATTGAAATGGTTATTAAATTTATGGAACAGAACCATGCTTCATTCTTCAAGACGTCATGCATGCGCACATGGTGCATAAGAATTTTATCACAAAGAAATTAGAGTTGTAAACAAGATGATATATGAAAGTATTTAAAGAAAGCAATAGAAGCGTCAAGCAGTGCAGCAGATAGAGTAGAAGCTGCAAGCATTCCATCCACAAGCAGTGCAACAGATGCAACAGAAATCGTGGAAAAGAACAAATAAATATTTGTTTGTTTTCCAAACTTTATATTTTATATGAAAATGTTTTTTTAATAAACTAAAAACAAATAATTTATATAAAATATGTATCTTCTGATTTCATTTATATACTGTATTTTTCTTTTGCATTGTTCATTTTTAAACCCTTTCAAGTATTACACGCTCCTTTTTTTTTTCTGTGAAAATTGTTTACATCTTTGTTAGATGTTGACTTTATTTTTCTTTAAAACTGTGCATTTCAATATATGAAGCATGCTAATGAATAAACTGTCAAAATTTACCTAGTCATCTCTTCTTTATTCCATCTTAAATTTGAATTTTAAAAATACTGCCTGAGAATTCAGCAAATCTGAAAACCCGGATCGACCCAGCCCCCGAGCAGTCCTGATTTTCGGATTTCTATTGTGTGTGTGTATATATATAGAAAAGATGGAGTTGGTTGCTCTAATACTTTAAAACTACTTGGAAATGGGTGCCATCGAGGGGTGCCGCTAAATTTCTTTCAATTGGCTTAATTTTCTAAATTATTTTAGGAACGTTCCTTCAAAACTACCCTCTTCTTCTTTATCCCTCCCCCATATATATTTTTCTGTTATGTTATTTTATTTGACTAAGTTCTTTTTTACTCTACTGGTTTGTCATGCTACTGTCAAATATCCTATTTTAATTTAGCTTATTATAAGCAACATGTAGTAGTGGATTGTGCTTTTCTGCTGCCACTGATGTTAGCTTTCCTACTATTTTTTTTATATTATTTTAAATATATATTTTATTAATTTCTATCTCTTTATTTAATTTTTGGATTAATTTTATCATTTTATATATATATATATATATATATATATATATAGGTAAGTGGATTGAGCTGCTGAGATACTGGGAAATTTTGGATTGAGCCTCCTGTGTACATAGAGCAGAAAACCTCTTGAATATCACACAAATTTTATAGCTTGCATTTTTTAAATTTGTGTGTTTTTTTTTTATGCATGAACTATTTTGGTCAATATTTGTTTTCCTGATTTATCATGTATTGTGTCTGGGTACAAATGTACATTTGCAGGCTGATTTGCATGTTATAAGAACTGAAAAAGATGGGGTTGGTTGCTCTAATACTTTAAAAATGAATGCCCCTCCCACTTCTATTACATCTGCTTCCTCTACATCTAGGCTATCCATCAACAGATCACACCTATCATGTCCCAATGTGCTTAGCTTCAGATAATCGTTTTTTGAGCACTGTTAAATTAATCATTTACGCATTCATAATTTACATTACTAATTTTTCCTATTCTTATTGCTTAAATTTTTAAATTTAACTATTAAACAAATTTAATAGTTAAATTTGTTGTTTTTCAATTCATGTGGAATGTAACCATTCCTTTTTATTCCATTACTTCAAACATTTGCTGTTTTACGGTTCTGCCAATTGAGGGTTTGCTTGTCCCCAACCTCTATGATCAGTAAAGGGATATACGTGATTAAAAAATATATAAATAAATAAAACAAGGGTCCTCCTTAAACTGTTTCCTTGTCCACTTTGAACTGCCAATCTCACCCTGCTGGTTTTCAAAAGTAAAGTAGCAAAAATAATATTTAAACATTAAATATTATTTAATGCTAATAAATATATTTTAGAGAAATTTGATTTATATAAGGCAAAAGTACCTACATTTAAATAAAAAGAAATCAAGGAACTAGCTGTAATCCTTTGGTAACACAAAGAATTTTATTTAAAAATGAAATATAAAGTTATCCAGCAAGTAACACTAATGTGAGTACAATCTCAGAGCTATATGCACCTAGTTGGGGGGGATACAAGGACTAATAGATTAACAGTAGCCGCTGGCAGAGGTGGAAGTGATTCTTGCACTGCTTCTATTCAAATGAGCAGAAGTCTGAAAAACAAAATGCAGGATATTTCAGAGACTGCTGGGAATCATTGCGTTACAAGTAAACACATGGGTTGTGTTAGGGTAGCTAAGAATAGAAACAGGTGCATGTATACCTGCGTGTACACCAATGCTAGGAGTTTGGTAAATAAATTTGATGAATTTGAGGTATTGCTCAAAACATCAAAGGCAGATATTGTTGGGATATCAAAGACGTGGTGTCACACAGATATAAGTAATGCGGAACTGGAATTTGGGGAATACAATGTATATAGAAAGGATAGACAGGACAGGAGGGGAGGAGGGGTTATGCTGTTAATTAAGAAACACAAAGTCAAAGGAAGTGAAGCCAGTTGACATCGATGGACAGGGCAGTGTCGAGTCAGTTTGGGGTGACATAAGCATAGGGAAATCAAAATTGAGAGTAGGAGTGTGCTATAGGCCTAATGACTCTGATGAGTATAATAATATATTGTACAGGGAAATAGAGTGGGCCAGTAAATCAGAGAGTCTTATAATGGGGGATTTTAATTTCCCAGATATTGACTGGAATTTGTGGGTTGGTCACTCGCACACTAGCAAGGCTTTTGTGGATTTATTGGATGATTGTTTTCTACATCAGCATGTTCGTGAGGCAACAAGAGGGAGCAATACTCTTGATCTGATTATCAGTAGTGATTCTTCATGCATTAAGAACCTGCAGATAAATGAACCACTAGGTGGCAGTGATCACAGTGTGTTGAAGTGGGATTTACTCAAGGAGGTAACTACCATCAGAGGTAAAGGGAAGGGTTTTTGTTTTCGTAAAGGCGACTATGATGGTCTGAGACAGTATTTAAATTCTATACAGTGGGACCAACTGATGATGTTACCAACAGCAAACTCAAAATGGGAAGCATTCAAGGAACTAATCTTGGTGGCTACCAGGCTTTACATACCAACTAAGAAATATTGTTCAAGGTTTAGGCCTAAATGGATGTCAGATGGACTAATGAGACATGTGGCAGAGAAGAAAAATGCATGGGATACATACAAATTAATGGGTGACATGGAAGCCTATGATAGATATAAGTTGGTCTGTAACCAAGTCACAAAGGAGATTAGGCAGGCAAAGGCAGACTACGAAAAATCCTTGGCAAAGGATGCAAAGAAAAACAGGAAGGAGTTCTTTACATACTTGAACTCGAGAAGGAAAGGGATGAATCAGATTGGTCCACTGGATATTGATGGTTCAACAGTTGAGGATCCTGCTCAGGTGGCTAACAATCTAAACGAGTATTTTGCATCTACATTCACGCATGAGGAGTTATTCAGGAAGGAGAATGATGTAGGTAAAGTAAACATTGGCAGTGAGCTGGATGATTTTGTAATAACTGAGAGGAAAGTGGAGGAGAGATTGTTGAGGATAAACATAAAAAAGGCACCTGGGGTGGATGGGATCTATCCAGTTATATTAAAGGAGGCAGCAAAGGAAGTATGCAAACCCCTAGCCATAATTATGAGAGCTTCTTTGGACTCAGGGGAGGTACCCATAGACTGGAGATGTGCAAATGTAACCCCAATTCACAAAGGAGGATCAAAGGCTGACACAAGTAATTATAGACCTGTTAGTTTAACTTCTGTTCCAGGTAAATTAATGGAGGCACTGGTTAAAGAAGCACTGCAGGATCATCTAGACAAGAATTCAGTTATAGCTCAGACGCAGCATGGTTTTGTTAAGGGCAGGTCTTGCCTGACCAATTTGATTGGATACTATGATGTAGTCACAAAAGAACTGGATGCAGGGAATAACTTTGATATTATATATTTGGATCTTAGAAAGGCTTTTGATACTGTTGCACATGGAAGACTGCTGCACAAATTGGAGCAGTGTGGCATTGGAGGCAAATTGCTGCTGTGGATAAGGGGATGGTTGAGTGGCAGAAGACAGAGAGTGGTAATCAGTGGACACTGCTCAACGTGGACTAATGTTATTAGTGGAGTTCCTCAAGGTTCAGTGTTGGGTCCATTGTTGTTTTCGGTGTTTATGAATGATATTGATGATGGGATATCAAGTTTAATGTCTAAGTTTGCAGATGATACAAAGGTTGGCAGGGTCGTTAAGGACACTACTGACGCTATGCTGCTGCAACAGGATCTGGAAAGGTTGAACAGATGGGCTGAGAGGTGGCAAATGAAGTTTAACATTGACAAATGTAAAGTACTACATATGGGTAACAGTAACCCCAGAGCAATGTATCAACTCTGCGGTACTACACTGACAGTGGTGGAGAATGAAAAGGACCTGGGGGTAATTGTGCAGGCAGATATGAAGTTCTCTGAGCAGTGCAGACGAGCTGCAAGAGTAGCTCATGGTGTCTTGACAATGATATACAGGAATTTTTCTAGCAGGGATAAGGAGGTGATTATTCCCTTGTATAAGGCAATGGTTAGGCCACATCTTGAGTACTGTATACAGGTCTGGAGGCCTCATTTCAAGAAGGATGTAGAGCTGCTGGAACAGGTACAGAGAAGGGCAACAAGATTAGTAAATGGAACAAAGGGTTGCTCTTACGAAGAAAGGCTTAAGTTTTGCAAATTACAGAGTCGGGAGACTAGGCACCGGCGAGGTGATCTGATAGAGGTGTATAAGGCTTTGAATGGTTTGAGCATGCTCAATGCCAATGGGATTCTTCATCTTTCTCAGAATAATCACCTCAGAGGGCATAAATTCAAATTGAGGAAGGACGGATGTCAGATAGATGTGCGGAAATTTGCCTTTGGCCAGCGGGTGGTTGGTTGGTGGAACCGACTTCCATCACTTGTTGTTGAAGTTGATAGCCTAAACAAATTTAAATCTCAACTGGACAGGTATTTCGAACGAACGGAGGGGTGAAATGGGAGAGGGTTTTTTTTTTTTTTTTTTGGCTGATGCTTGCTTTCTTGCATCATATGCCTCTACTAATGCTAAAGAACATCTGCTGAGAACATGGAAATTAATAATGAATACAGTAATAGACACTCTTGAAAAACAGACCCTTGCTGCCACAGCTATTTCTGGGAATTTAGACCAAAATATATCTTAAAACATTCCATGCATTCTCTATGGCAGCACCACACCCCCAAAGGCAAATACTTTATTCTGATTTAACCACTTATCACAAAAAAAAATTTAGTTAATGCAGAATAAGAGGTGAGTTGTTTTTGAAGGTGCTTCCAAACCATTGGAATCAAAATTACTATTGAAGTTTGATAACTAAAAACCCTGGAGCTATAACTCTTCAGTCACTTATAGATGAAAGGAATATATGCTCATTTAAGTTATCGTTATTTTATTATAATCAGCTCTTAATTAACTTAAATAACTTGTTGTTTCCAGTATCAGAAATGAATGCCTTTTAAAGACCTGGTAGACCTTCATAAAAGGGATTCATTTTGTGCAAACAGATGATAAAAACTGCTGGGTAAAAATTTCAGAATTTATTGAGCAGTTTTTATCATTAACTTAGTTGTGGAAAATGGGAGACACCTTATGACTAGTGAAAATTTCAGTACAAAACATTGAAAACTGGGAAAAATCCAAGGAAACTGGTTGGTGCATACTCTTGTGTACACCAACGGTCAGAAGAATGATAATTTTACAGCCATACTTCTCTAATTTAACATAAATAATGATGTAGATAGAAATTCAAAACACTAGTGATGAAGATGCTAAAATTGATGAGGTCATCATTGTAATAGGTTTTTTTTTTTTACTAAATTTCACCCTCTTTACTAGTTAATATTTCATAGAGAGTAGGCAGGATAAGAAGAAATTCAAAATTCGTGCTACATACAAAAAAAAAAAAAAAAAAACTTATTAAATGAAATAAGTTATTTTGTTCAGCTTTACTTGATAAGTATATAGTATAAGTAGCTTTTAACTATATCAAAAATTGGTAACGTAAAAAACAGGAATAAAGGATATATATAAAATATGTTGAAATTCAGAGGAAAGGGGGGAGGGGTTCACTTACTGAAAGAAGGCTGAAAATTCTTGATATTCTTGATACATATAACAAGTGTAGATCTTTCCAGTATTACTGCTTGATTCTTTTGACGTAAGCAGATATTTAACTTTTTTCTTTTTTTTTTTTTTTAATAGAAATCATGTGCTAAACTTTGGCTTACTTTTTGAAACATGTCTCGGAGCATTTCTTTGTTATACTCCTGGAATGGATAAAGGTCTTCGAATGTATCCTCTGAAGTAAGTGTGACAGTTTTATTTTTTATTTTATTTGTACTATTATTAGAGTATTTAGTAATTACATAAGGAAAGACAGATAAAGTAAACTAGAATTCCTTTTAATTTTCTTAATTTGGATTAGAAATTTACCCTGTAATTCTGATACTTAATTACTTGAACCACCAGTAATTGCTGCTTTTTTTCCCCATCTTAACTTTATATATACTATTTATGTGGGCATAAAGCATTGTTCATTAACACAGAATTAACAGAACTTATTTATGCACATTAATTTTTATAATAAAATTGACCATTTCAAAATTCTCATCCAGTTAAATTTCATGTTGTTTATTTTTATTTTTTAGAAATATAAAATTTAAATTCTGATCCTGTTAGCTTAATTGAAGCAAGGATGATTAAATCCTATGATTGTAACCAAGGCGAGTGCTCACACACACACACACACACACACACACACACACACACACACACACACACACACACACACACACACACACACACACACTCTCTCTTTCTCTCTCAGCTTTGTAAAAATATACAATTCAACTTCAAAAAAATGCTAGAGTGTAATAGCTGTTAAAGATGACACATATTTGAAGAAAGTAGCAAGAGAAGAAAAAAAGGGCATAAAATATGTACAAAGATTTCTCAACAGAAGCTAAGTGTGTTGTTGCTAATGTTTTATCCTTTCTACTTTAAACTTTTTAGCACAAGATGCATTGAAGGCATATCCACAAGAACTGAAATATATACAGCTATAAATTAGCATTTCATAATTATATATTTTTTTACTAACTTAAATGCAGAGTTGGTTTCAATTGTAATTCGTGTGTATTATATCATCATCGTGATTGTCAGCCAATTTCAATCCACTGCAGGATGAAGGCCTCTCCATCATCTTTCCGGTTCCTTCTGTTTTGTGCACTGGCCATCCATTTACTACCCACGAACTCTTGAATTTCATCTGTCCATCTCTGTTGTTGTCTTCCAGGTTTTCTTTTAGGATTCTCTTGGGTACCATTCTGTTATTTTCTTAGTCCATCTGTCATGTCTTTGAGCAGTGTCCTGCCCAAGTCCATTTTAGTTCCTTAGTTTTGATTTTTTTTTTATCGTATGATGTGAGCAATACACGAAGGAACCAGTTTTTTACTGCTTCCTTTGTGTATCATGGCCGTGAGGTCCAACCAGAGAGTACAGCACCATCAAAATATCCAAGCCTGAGGCGGGATTCAAACCCGCGACCTTTGGGTTGCCAGGCAGGCACTTTACCCACCCAGCTAGATCAGTCGGCTTTAGTTTTGATAAGAATAACCTTTACTTGTGTTTGCTGCCTAATCCATATGTTTCTCTTATCCAATAATTCGTTGGATAAGAGAAACATAATTCGTTCCATTCTTCACTGTGTAGTTTTAAGCTTCTCTTCCATTCTTTTGGTGAGTGCCCACATTTCACTTCCATAAGTCGTGGTGGGGGGGAGTATACATTGGTTCATTATTTTGTTTCAGACAGATTGGGATATTGCTCTTCAGTAAATGAGTATATTTCCTGAAAGCTGTCTATCTGAAATTTATTTTCTCTTGACTTCCAGCCATTTATCATTATTACAACTAATGACTTGACCCAGGTAAGTATATGAATCCACCTTTTCAATTACTGCTCCTTCAATGATTATATTCCTTTCTGTGGCATACTTGTTCCTCATTACTTTTGTTTTAGCCATATTCATCTGTAGTCCAAAATCCTTACTAACTGTGCATAACTGATTAAGGTTTTGATCTAATTCTTCAGGATCATGGTTTATGATCACAATGTCATCTGCAAATAGTAAATGGTTTAGGTACTCTCCATTCACATTGACTTTTCTGTGACCATTCCAGTCTTCTGAAAGCTTCCTCAACAGAGCAGTAAACAATTTCAGAAAAATTGTCTCCCCTTGTCGAGCTCCTCTCTGAATTTTAAATTTGGTACTGTCTTTGTCTAGTATAATAAGGGAGGCAGCGTTCTCATATTAGCTGTGATATGAAGGTGATCCATAGTTGAGAATTCTGTCCTAAAGCCAGCTTGCTCATTCAGTTGATTCTCATCAAGTATTCTTTTCAATCTGTTAGTGATGAGCCTTGTGCACAACTTGTAGATGTGGGACAACCAGCTCTCCAGTTCTTTCTGTTTTGTGCAATGGCCATACATTTACTAACGAACTCTTTAATTTCATCTGTCTATCTCTGTTGTTGACTTCCAGGTTTCCTTTTAGCTGTTCTTGGGTTGGGTAACAGAATATTTTCTTAGTCCATCTGTCACGTCATGTCATACCAATCATATATTGGGAGGTTATATATCCCCACTGTCTTTTTACTTTCATTTCATTTTTTTTTAATTTTGACCAGAAATGCCTTTCATATAAATCTATATTCATTGATTAATTTATTTTTATTTAATTTGCCTTCAATTACACAATCTTGACAAAGGTTTTATTCATCCTTGATCCAGCAGTAGCTGTGCAGGACCTGTCAGATGACTCATGAGAAAAAGTTCTGTGTGTTTTTTGTTCAATGATGAAATCATTTCTTTGTTCAAGTTGTTTTTAAAGCAATATTTTCAGAGTAATTGCATGAAAGAATCAGATGCAACATGGCCATTTTTCCAACTTTTAGTTTCTTTTAGGCACAAAGTTGGAAAGGGGTCATGCTGCACTGAGAAACTAAACACTGAAAAATTGGAGTGTCACAGGTGAAACTCCAATTTTTCAATTGTGTTGAATAATTGCTGTTCTACTTCATTATTTTCCTGGCAGGGTTACTATTAGTTTAGTCTATTTCTTAGAAGTAATAACAAATAAAACCCTATAGATTAAAAATACATAATGTCCATGTTTTTCTAAATCAAGAAAATGCAGAAAGTTATGCTCTAACTTTCTGAATAAAGCATAGTCTTGGCCTTGGTTGGAATAGTTTAGGGCTCCCAGAATAATTAGCCAAAAACAATAAGTGATTGGAAAGAGATGTGACACCACCCTTGAATGGGTTGTTCCTACCCTGCAATTCTTGTAATTATTTTCTTTATCAGTTTGTAAATAAATCCTCCAGTTTTCAGTAGTTTTTTATATACAAAACTATTGAACTTTTTAAATGGCAAGTTATATTCTAATCATTTTACACACACACACACACACACAATTTAAGTTTTATCAATTAAATTGAATTACCTAATAGTTTCATGTTTATATTTTATGATTAATGTTTTAGATTTCATTTTCAGCAGAATTAATAAAGGTTTTTGCTTGTATTCGTAATACAAAAGCAAAACATTTGACCATGTGTGCATGTACAATTTTGAAATTTCATGCTCATCAATTTTCTGCACAGAAGATGAAAGTGACTATTAGTTTCATGTTTATATTTTATGGATATAACTTTTTTCACTTGTAGCAGAATCTTTTTTTTTTTAATTATGTGCAAAAAAGCACAGCATTTTTAAAGTATTTAAATTTTTTATTAAAAACATAAAGTTAGATATAAGTATGGGAATCTATTAAGAAAATATATTATATTGATATACTGTAAGCAGAATTTTAAAAAATCCAAAAACTTTTTTCGATAAATAAAAAAAAAATAAAATAATAAAAAAACATTTGTCACTGTTAGCTGCTGTATGACCCCCATTTCAATAAACAGGAGCATGACCATGACTTGGTTAAGAATTTGTTACTAGTCAGAAAGTGGTTTTCTTTTAGCTGTTCTGCTTCGATTTCATTGGTTTTTGTGAAACTTATCCATTTCTGGCCTGCAACAACTTTACAGTATCCTCAATGTAAGGAATACTGGATTTTGCCATGATGCCCATGATAATTTCAAAAGTCACCACTCTTATACTGCATGATGGAAGAGATTTCATCTTCACTGCCCTGGAGACAAAATATGTGATTTAGCACTTTAAGCTTCTGATAATCAAAGTTGTGATATCACAACAGATGATGAGTCATCTACCACCTAGTATTGCTTGGTGACACAGAGGAGCTGCATTCTTCTGTGATGTGGACACATCTCAACCCATATTTACTTGGTTCGAATCTGCTTAGTTAGATATGAACTACCCATGAACCTTGCATATGGGGGAGTTATATCTAGGATTGCTAACCCCAGGGGCTCATATCTGGTGAGTATGGGCTTGGCACACCCAGGGTCCTGAGCTGGATATCATAATTCTTCTCTTTCTTGGTGATTTCCTTCTACTTTTCTCTCTCTCTCTCTCTCAGGGTAACTCAGAATTTTTTTTGGCTGGTGCAGCATAAGCCTCAGGCTTCCTTGCACCATATGGCTAATAAAATAATAACAGTACAACCATCATGAAGGTACAAGCAGAGGATGTGGTAGTCACAGAACAACCAGACTTCATTTAAATTTGGTCCACTTGATTTACAAGTGGAAATATTAGTTCCATCAGCATTTTAGACTCCCAGGTAGCAAGCTCTGGTAATTATTTTCTGTGATGTCTGTGACAAGCTTCAGGGACCAAAAGTGTAACTAACTTTTAAATCTGTGGATAAAATAAAATATACTATAAAATAAATATTTAAACTATGCACAATAATTAAAACCTGTATAAAATAAAAATTACTCTATTCATTTAAAACTTTAGAAGGTAAAAATCGTATAACACTATATACTGAAATTATAATAAAATAAGTCAGGGTGAGAGCTTTCATCAATTGATATTGTCTTTCTTGGTAACTGATTCTATATCTGCCAGCCTCTTAAATACAGAATCAAGACACAGACACAGCTGTGCAATCTTATGGTGGCATCTGAAGATAGTTAATGATTCCAATTGGAATCTTAAAAACATTTCTAGATGTCGCCATAAATAACCATATGACTGTCTGTGTTTTGTGATTGTGTATATAACAGCTACTAGATATAGAATAAATTGAGGAAAACTATCCATTATTACTCTTTTATCATGGCATAGTTATTTTAGTATATAGTATTTTCCATTTTTAATGTCTGAATTTTAATTGTACATTTTATGCAGATCCTAATTATTGTACATAGTGTAAATATTGATTTTAAAATATTTTATCTGTGGATTTAAATTAAAGAGATTCTTTTTACTTACAGTTTTTGTCAATGTTTTATATAGGGTATTTTTGAAAACTTCTCATTAAACTTTGAGAGTTTGTTCTAATGAGTGACAGATGGAAAAAAAGGGTTGTAATGGATATTATGTCTGGAAACATTTCCTTTCCAAGTTATAGCCCATTGTCTTTTTTTTTTTTTGTGTAGTGAAGATAAGTATGCCTGCGAATAAGTAATTTTGTAAATTTTGTAGGTAAATTTAAATCATTTGCATATCTGACATTTGATAATGTACATGCATGCATGCAAATTTTGGAAGAAATTCATCTACTCCTGAGTAAGGTAACTGTTCTTAAAGTGAGGCATTGGTTTCTCTATTTATCAGGTATACTGAACTTGCCTGTAAGTGACTCATTATTTTCTCTTGTTATTTCCAATCAAAGTGTTATTTTTTACTTTAACTATCAATAATATTTGTCAGAATCAGTGTCCTCCCTGAAATAATTTTGAAAGAAATGCTATAATTTTTAGTGCTTCTTGTAGAAAACACTGAGTTAAAGATATACGTTATACTGTAATGATCACAATGTTAAATTAATTATATCCTTAGCTATATGCAAAAAAATTATCAAAACCTTCAAACTACTTATTTATTGCAATTAAACCCTGCTATTCTTCTGTACTACTGGTTACGCTGAAACTCTGATACAATAGTGGCATGAGTAGCAAGTTGTAACTTACAAAAACACTAGCTAAATTTAAAAAAATAAGCTAACAAATGCTATTAAGCCTATTTAATCTATTTGTAAAGCACAAATTAATATGCTAATTAATCAAAAATACGATAAAAACTGTATAAAAACTTATCTGTTAGCAGGAGCTCAAGAAGTCAACATCCTTACACCTATAATCTCATTCCCAGACCCCCAGATACTATGATGTGGTCACAAAGGAACTGGATCCAAAAAATAATTTTGATATCATATATTTGGATTTTAGGAAAGCTTTTGATACTGTTTCCAATGGATGATTACTGTACAAGTTGGAGCAGTATGGCATTAAGGGCAAGTTGTTGCTATGGATAAAGGGATAGCTAAGCGGGAGAAGATAGTGGTAATTAATGGACACTGCTCTTCACGGACTAATATCATTAGCAGTGTCCCCCAGGGGTCTGTGTTGGACCCATTGCCATTTTCTGTATTTATGAATGATATTGATAAAGGTATATTAGGCATAATGCCTAAGTTTGCAGATGATACGAAGGTTGGTAGGGTTGTTAATGACAGTAAGGACAGTATACTAGTCCAACAGGATCTGGAAAAGTTGAGCAGATGGGCTGAAAGGTAGCAACTGAAGTTTAACACTGACAAATGCAAAGAGCTGTACATGGGTAGCAGTAACCCCAGAGTAACATACCAACTGTGCGGTACTACACTCAGGGTAGTGGAGAATGAAAAAGACCTGGAGGTAATTGTGCAGTCAGATATGAAGTTTTCTGAGCAGTGCAAAAAAGGCTGCAAGGTGATTATCCTCCTTGTGTCAGGCCACACCTTGAATACTGCATACAGGTCTGGAGACCTCATTTTAGGAAAGATGTAGAGCTGCTGGAAGGAGTATAGCAAAGGGCAATGAGATTAGTGAGTGGAACAAAGGGTTGCTGTTACCAAGAAAGGCTTAATATTTGCAAATTACAGTCTGTAGATGAAGCACCTGCGAGAAGATCTGATTGAGGTGTATAAGGCCTTGAATGGTTTGCACAAGCTCAACGCTTATGGGGAATTCTTCCTCTTGCTCAGATTCCATACCTGAGGGGGCATAAATTCAAATGGAGGAAAGACAGTTGTAGAATAGGTTTGGAAATTTGCCTTTAGCCGGTGGGTGGTTGATTGCTGGAGCAAACTTCCAGCTGTCATTGTGGAAGTTGACAGCTTAAATAAGTTCAAGGCTGGAGTGAATGGATGGGTTGGGTGAAACAGAAAGGTTTTTTTTTTTTTTTTTGGCTGATGCTATGTAAGCTTACTTTCTTGCATCATATGCCTCTGCTAATGCTAAATATGTTTAAAAAAAGTCAGATATGTGCTTAAAAAGTTCTCATCACTGCATGTTTTCAAATATTGTAGGTTAAACCAAGACTTTATTGCTGCTAAGTATGGTACAAGTACTAGACACAATAATACTCATTATGGTGACATATGGTCAGGAGTTAAAGCTTCATTTCCTACATTCCCATTTAGACTTTTTTCTTTGAAACTTGGGAGTGGTCTCCGATGAACACTGAAAGGTTTCACCAAGATATGAAAATAGAAAAAATAAAAATGAAGTCCAAATATGTTGGCAGACTACTGTTGGAATCTCATACGAGAGACACCAGTGGACAATGTAATTGGTACTGGCATGTCAAAATGGCACACGTTTCTCATTTGGGGAAAGGCGAATGGGAAAAGCAGCAAAGTCCATAGTCTTTACCAGAAAACATTTGCATCCAAGAATACTTTTGCAGCCATTCATCTAAATCTTTGAGAGAGATGATCTTGTGCTCTTTATGCTTGTTACTACTGAGTAGAAAAGAAACAGAAAAGTACTAAGAGCTGCTTTAGAGGTACAGATGGAGGATACAATCAAGAAGGATCCTGTAACCAGTATGAGATGTATCAGTAGTATTGATTGTTCTACAGTCAACTGTATAGACGATTCATGAAGAGCAACTGTAAACAAATTGATGAATGGGATGAACAGGTATTGTGGGTTTTTTTTTTTTTTTTGGTGATGCTGTATGATCTTGCTTTCTTGTATCATTTGCTACTATTAATACTAAACCTCTATTAATATCATGTGCAGTGAGTGCAGGTACTCTCACAAGATAATTTTCATCCATCATGCTTTGATTAGTGGCTTCTGCAGCAGTGTATTGAACCTTTTCTCCATTTATTGAATGAATCAAAATATGCCATTATGAATTTTCACAATCATCAGGCACAGGAACACCTTCAAGTTATCACTCAGTCTCAACATCAAGTGGTTTCACTGGAACATTTCTACTGGTATCATTGATAAATACCTGACTGGCCCATTTTTTCCCCCTGCCACCAATGCTCACTTGCCAGGATTGCAGATTTTTCTTGAAAAAGGAACTGTCTACATTGCTAGAGCTTCTATTGGAATAATGCCATCAAATGTGGCATCATGAAGTTCCAGCACATTTTAGCCTCATTGCTTGAGAATTTAAATAAGTATTCTCAGTAAGTATCCTGGCTGTTAGATTAGTAGAGTTGGACCAACAGTATGGCCTGCACTCTCTCAGTTTCTTACAAGGAAATCTGAAGACTTGCTTACACTGCCCTGGTTTGTAATGCACAAGTACTAACCATCCATAAAATCTTGGATGGTTATCAAACAATTCAGAACACTGAAAAATTTCAAACCTGTTTCCTCCCACCCCTACCCCATTTCGTGTTTGCAAATCTAATTAAATATATTCAAATTTGTCACAATTTTAGTAAATCCTGATTCTGCTGTTGTTTTGTTTAAATGGCAATGTTAAGTAATAATGTAGTCTTAAAGTTGAGTGGTGAAATGGCATGTTGCCTGTGTACATCTTTATGCTTGAACATGCAGATGTACAGGTATTTGATTAGTGACTGATTCAGGCATGCACTCCAGTAATTCATAGAAGCCACAACAGTTAATGCTGCATGGCCTTTGTTTGAGTGATTTTATTTTTCACTGCAGGTGCTAGGATAACCTTTCTGAGAACTCTTAGAATAATATTATTGATAATGATTGTATTAGCTGTTTTATTTGAATTATGTTCTTCATGCAGGATCAATTGGTGGTTTCCAGCAATTCCTTTCTCCATACTAATTTTTGTCTATGATGAATTAAGAAGGTACATCTTACGGCGCAATCCAGGAGGATGGATAGAACGAGAAACTTATTATTAAATCTGTTGTAATATTAAGTTAAAATCATCTTATGAATATTCTAATACATCATTGCATTTAGACATGTTTTTGTAAATTCACTTTAAAAAATCATCTTTTTTATTATAAAATGTAGATATTTTCTGATGTTTTTATTGGTAACTATGCATTGGAAAGCATAATAGATTTTATAAAAATTTTGCCTGCTTGTAAGTATAGCTCAACATGTAATTAGATATGAGCAATTTATTAAAAAATCAGATTTGAAGATAATAAGTATATAGAATAGCATTCTGAATAAACACTGGCAAACTTTTGATCTGTTCTGGTATTGATTAAAAAAAATTTATATTTTTAAAACCTTTTTCAAACAGTTTGAAAAAAAATGGAAGCATATGGTTGTTACGTCTAATTTTTATATCCACAACTTTTTGTTAGTTGTGGATATAAAAATTTGCATGTTAATATTTTATTTTATTGTAACCTCATGAAATTGAATAACTTTGTACTAGGATGCTTAAAATAATTGGTAACTAATTTGAGCAGGTGATGATCAACAGTTTTTAACTTTGTAATATTATATTGTATCAGGCTTGGAAGTCGTTCAGACTTTTAGACACTCATTTAAAATTGGTAGCAAGTCTGATCATTTATGGTTAGCATAATTTTTTGTATCATGAAATAACAAAATTTTATAATTATGGTTATAATTTCAATGTATTGTACATTATTAATTGACTAAGTATAAAATAAGTTGCACGGAAGGTTACATTAATTAATAAAATAGTTCCTTGTTTAGTCACCAGTTATAATGATTTAAAATTTAAAAAATTAATTTTTGTATGATTTACCTGCATGAAATTGAGTATAGTAGGTGGCATAAAAAGTTAATGATTATTATAAAATTATAGTTAAAGTTATCAAGATTATTATATATCAGGTATACATACTTTATTACCAGGCTTGATGCTTTTATTTATCAAAAATAACATAAATAGCCAAGAGTGACTAAATAGCCAAGAATAATGATGCTACTAAACATTATTTTTAGTATAAAATCGTTCCTTGATACACCATGAAATCTTTGTATAGTAACATCCTCAGGGAGCAACAGAAAAGCAGTGTACTTTTCATTGTGTAGTTCTGCTGTATCTGTTTATACCACACCAAAAATGGTGTGTTTTTTGTTCATAAAAAATAAATAAATATAAAGTGAAAGTGTATTTGAATTATTCTTGCCTCTACTTCTGTCACATTCTGATATTGCCATCACTTAACTTTCAGTGGATGTGGAATAATGCACAGATAGGCTGAGTAAAGTTCACTGCATTTTGATCATCAGTGTATAAAACAGTTTTAATTTTATACTACTATATGCTCAAATGCAGAAGGAAATTCCTCTCCCTACCACTTGGGGAATTCCCATCATAAATAATTCACTATCTTGAAAGTATGCAAGATCCTAAATGGTCATATATTCAATTGAATAAAGAGAGAACTTAGGAAAGAGCTATCCTCTTAGAGTGAAAAAAAAAAAAAAGTACAGTAATCCTTCCTCAACTGTGAGTTGCCAGCTGCACATACGAGATAATGCAGTTTTATATTCATAAATGAAATTTTACAATTCACTTTTTTCTTTTTCAGTATATGCAGTTCAGTCCAGTTTGCTTAAACAAAGAACATGACAGCTGGTGCTCTCACTTCTTGTAGATCAATGGTATGGGTAGTGGGTAGTGCAAAGGGAGGAGATTTGCTTTTATGGCCTATACCCAGTGGCTATCAAACTTTTGTCACTCAAATTACACTATAATCCCAGCAAACCTAAAGAGTGATTGGCATTGGGCTCTGAGTTTTTTTCTAATCTCAGCACCACACCACAGTACCAAGATGTAGTTTGGGAACCACTGCAATCTATCTGCTCTGACTCACTTGTCAGTACCATATAGCATTGCTTGTGAAGTATCACAACCTCCCTATAGTTTTTTGTACTTTTGACTAATATTAAGTGTTTTGTAGACATATTTTGTAACACCTTGAAGATTTCAATGTTTTACCATGTCAAGTGGCATGACCCAGGAGTATAGTAGACATTGTGTGCATGTGTTTTGTAGACATATTTTGTAACACCTTGAAGATTTCAGTGTTTTATCATGTCAAGTGGTATGACCCAGGAGTATAGTAGACACTGTGCATGTGGGCACAAATGTGTAAAAACAAAACAAAACAAAAAATTCTGTTTACATTCTAGCACAACCACTAGGTCAGTGAAATTTACAATTAATAATTATAACGATGAATATAATCATTAACCATATTTAACAATCACATGGGCTTGAATCACAGTCCACTCAAACTCATGCCTCATCACATGTGACTACTCAGCTATGATCTTGTTCCATCATCTTGCTCTTGTCTTTTCCTATGTATTGTTGAACTTAACATTTTTCTTTTCTATAAATAGAAAATTAAGTTTAAATGGGTTTTTCCTCCAATGTGATTCATATATTTTCTGGGGACCTTAATTTTATCCAAATGTGTTATTTCTCAGTTAGCACCTTGTTAACTGATTCTAACTGATTCCTGTAGTGCATTTGAATCATAGAGCCAAGTGAATATTAATCTCTAAAAACTTTTAAATTGTCATGTCATTTAAAATAAAAAATAAATAAGTAACCAACCAAAAAAAAAGTAAGCCTTGTCATAATTGTGGTACACGGCTGATTTTTTGCTGAAAAAGATATTTTAAAATTATTTTATTAAAAACCTCAATTATTTTGGGATAGGCCACTTCAAAATGACTTAGAAGCTAACTTGAGTAAGTGATATCTAGTGGTTTTGGTTGCTAAATGAAATTATATTCTGTTCTAGCATTGTTTTAAAAGAAAAGTAATCTATCACATACCTCCACAAATACAATTTGTGAAGGATGTAGTTTTGAACAAAAATATTCCAGTATGTGTCCTCACAGTCAGATGAACTGTAAATGAAAAGTTTTTAAATGAACTTCATTTCCAATTTGTACCCCATTCCAGTGATTGAAGTTGGTGAAATCTGGGGTAACATTTTTGGCAGTCTTAGAGGTGAGAAAACTAACTGAAATGTGATATCAAATGAAGAATTTCAGAGAAAAATGTTCTTCCTTTCTTCCAAACAAGGTGTGGTGAAATTATTATTGTAATAATGGCAACCAGAGGACTTGTACATACATGGAGAATATCAAAATTACTAAAGACAAAATGAAAATAAATGGCTTGGAAATTATTTTTTAATGGGTTTTTTGGTGCATATCCTGATTTTATTTATGGCTTTTAGTAATTCATTAGAAATTCTCTAGAACAATGTTGCTTAGTCTCCATGACGAACTGATATTTATTGTTTACAATTATTTAAATTTTTAAATTTTTTAAAAGTTTAAATAACAATACAATTTTAATAAAGATTTTAAATATAATAATACAATGAGAAGGAACTGGGATATTTCCCAGAGACACTTAATTTTAAGAAAATAAATATTATTCAGGAAATATGCATAATAAGTGGTTATTTTTAATACCTATATTATTTGAATACTTAATTTTTCAGTTTTATTTGTTGTATCTCTTATCTCAGCTTCATGAAGGCAGAGAATGACTGTAACTATACTAGTACTGTAAACTCCCTCACTAAAATTCTTCCAGAATTTTAGTGAGGGAGTTTACTCTTGTAAATATAACTTGTAAATATTTAGGAATGTGACTAATTATCTTGTGAAGAAATAATATTCTCATAGAAAGCATGAAATCATTTTACCCCTTAACAGAGGTTGTGGGTTAAAGAGAAGTTATAAACAGTTTTTCTTTATATATATTGAGGTGAATTAGATAAGGAAGAAATTGTCGGGTTAAAAACAAATTGTAGTTGATACTGTAGTTAATACTTTTTAGTTAGATTAATATAAATGTTTGAATGGCACGTTGCAGGGTTAACTTGGTCAAAGTACTTGAAATGAAAGCACTTCACCTATGTAAAGTCGAGTCTATTTACCATATTTATTAATAGAATTTAACAAACAATTATGAATACTCAGAAGAGAAAACATCCATGAAATGCATACATTTGTTAGATTCTTTTAATAATAAATTGATTCTAAACTTTACACGGGTGAAGTGCTTTCATATTTCAAGTATTTTTGGGCTACATTTTTAAAAGCAGAAATAAATGGATGTGGCAGGTAGCACCTGTGAGGCAAGACACAAGGTAAACAGTTCCCATCTCAACATTTAGCATCTGATCAGTTAAGCATTAATGTTTAGAATGATTATGAAGTTTTTGGATGCCCATATTATAAAAATTATCTGAAGCTAATAACTGTAACCCAGTACTCAATCTCTCACCTCTCTAAAAACATTTCTGATAATGTAAATTGACTATTGAAAGGACACCTTATTTGGCTTGCATTACAAGGAGAATGTACATTATATTACGTGATAGTTTATTTAATATTTTAATAACTATTAACACTGAAAGTGCATTTTTAGAAAAAGCAGAACAAAAAAAAAAAGCATGGAGAAGCAGAGATTTTTTAAAAATAAAAAAATAAATGTACCATTTTATATTTAGTTGCCAAGACAACTAGATAGTCTTAAACACATTAAGATATGAAATGCTAGGAGGGGGACACATCAGATAAAAATCTTCACAGGTGGGAAGGAAGGGGAGGAAGCATAAATATTAAAAATTATAAAGTTTTCATAAAAATGAATTAGTTTCTACTATTCAAGAGTCCCTTAGCCAGAGTAGTTTGAAGTTTTTTTTTGTTTTTTTCCCCTTTAGTTGGGCCTACTGTTATAGTTACCACTACACTGGGTTTAAAGCATGCCATATTTGGGTTCTCAATTTTGTTGCTCATGGGGGTGGGATGGGGGGGGTTATGTGAAATGTGATAGTTTTATTATATGTTTTTTAGAAAAATTAACTTGCAGTTGTATGGTATAACCACAACTTCTGGCCATGATAAGGTCCTAAACTGGAAAATGGTTAATAGTTATTACAAATTAAATCCTTGTAACTTTTTCCTAAATAAATACATTTTAATAAATATAAATAAATAAATACTTAAAAGTAATCCAAAGAGGGCATTTTGTGTGTATTAAGTTTTTTCCTAATAAATATTTAACTAATTAATTTTTAATTATAAATATCAAAAAATATATATTTTATCCAAAATATGGGTATTACTTTCACTTACCCTATCCAACAAATTGTCAGATTTGTTGTCGGATAATGAAAAAAGACGTGAATTCTGTTATACGATAAAAAAAATTGCACACTGATGTTACTAACTTAAAAATGGAACAATGAAAAATGGGAAGGAGCGAAATCTTTTCTTGGCCTAACTGTTTTCTGGCCCTGCAATAAAACATGGGTTTCTAAACAGTTGAATAATGAAATTTGATTATTTGTAACCAACTTCCTCTTGATCGTGATGCAGCAGCAGCAAACATCATTCGCGAAATGTATTAATATTGTTTTATCCATTACTAACATCAAGAAAATCTGTACGTTGTAATATTTTAATTTCTTTGCTTGACGTGTTTCTCTGTATTTACGCCGAAAGCACACGTTTCGTCCTCTTTAGTTTTTCCCTTCTTTAAAACGGCAAACACGACGTGTATGTTTCCGTAGGTTAATTCTGTTCTTCGGGTTATTCTCTCTTTCAGGTTAGCACTTTCTTTAGTTTTTGCAGAAAATCACTGTAACGAACCTAAAAATATGATAAACGTACACTACTTTTTCATTCAATTTGTAAATCAGCGTTTCCCAACTTTGTTTCCCGCATTCCATAAACGAGTGTGTTCTGTTTGAACTCTTGTTAGTTTACAGACATCCTACGCATATAATCAAATCAATTTTATAATGCGAGTCTTGTAAAGAATAAATTTGTTTACTATGTGCAAAGTTAAATTTAAGCATAAATCATTCCAAAGTTTACGTTTGGAATGATTTTTACCTAATTAAAAACAGTGTTGTCAAGAAAAAAATTATTTTATTTCATTCTAACAATTCGCTCCTCCTTGCACTTCCACACCCTCCCACGTCTCCTCTAGGTCACTGAGTAGCCAATGAAACCGTTGGTCTGAAAACAGAAAAATTTTGACAAATTCTGTCTTTGCTTAATTAACTAACCCACAGCTAAGCATAAGACAGACACCTGCCTCAGACTGAGTCACAGTCTGAGACATTTTTTTTTTAAATTCATAAAGCATTTGCTATTCTGTTAACTAACTTAAAACACACACACAGCTTTTAAAAAAATGTTACTTCCATGGCTTTTGCTTCGAATTTAAGCCGAATTATTTTAAAATTATTGTTAAAACTTGAGTAAATTTGCATAAGCTGGTATATGATTCGAATAGTGGCGCGTCATCCAGTGGATGCAGCAGCACCATGAGCTTAAGGTCACCGGGACCCGAAAGAAATATTTGGATAAAAAATAACATTGCATCAGGGCCCCGAGCTCAATGCAAAAATGAAAAGAAAATAGACAAAAAAAAAATTGAACATTAATGCCCATGCTCATGATTATACGCTACTGGGTATAACATCGGATGATCCATTGCTTGAATATTTTCGCTACTTAAATTGAAAAGCATTTCATGCTTAAAGCAAGAATGTCGCGTTCAGGAATATTTTCAATATCGAGTGTAAATTTTAAGAAACTAATGATCTCTTTCGATCAGTTGTTGCAGTAATCGCGTATGACCTACTTATGACAGTGGGGGGCATTGGTAGTAAACGAGTTCAAATATCAATGAAAACCAGTGCCAAACTGGTTTCCATTGATAATGAGTTCATTAAAAATATCAACTCATTAGTACCATATTCTTGCTATTAATTTCATCAATATATGTGCGACTTATGACTTTTTTATACTTCTATATCTTTCTCCGTATATCTCTATCTCTATTGCGTGCGTCCCCTGTATTCCGTGTCCTTTAACGGAATTGGTGCAGTTAGCTCTCCATAGGGATGACGTCATCGATGTAGTGTACCCGTGATTTATAAGAATCTGCTAGCTGTGTCCGGTATCATTCTGGTGCAGAGGGAGAAAATGGCTGCAACAGAGAACAAACCCGACGACCAGGTTAGTTCATTAAAAATATATTCTTAACATTTACTTTAGCTATATATTAACGCGTTAAAATTATGATTTCTTTTTTCATTCAACTACCTTACTTTATCCATTTCCGAAAAGTGCGTGCTTCTGTTTCAGTAAAATATCTTGTATTATGTAATCAGTTGCATGAATTCTAAGTTAAATACTAAAACGTTTGCTTTTATTCTGTTTTAATATCAACACGCGAAGATTCACTGTGCTTCTGAATTCAGTTGTCTGATTTCGATTTGGATATCGAATAAATTGTTTTATATTAGTAAATAATTACGGCATCAATTTCTCAGCTGTTAATTGCTGCAAAGTAAAAAAACGTAAACTGGGGACTAATACATCCATTACCATGACTCCAGCTTAATATATATATATAGTTAAATGAAATATAAAGAAGGGTGCAAATGTTATAAACTTGGAGAATTTTACGTATGGAGAGGTAGATGAATGTGTATAGAAAATCTTTATTCTGCAGATTTCTCTATATATTTTTTTAAAAAGCTCATTTATGGAATAGAAACTAGCCTATATCTTAAATGCTTGCTTCAATTGTTACAAGACTTTTTTTTTTTTTTAGAGCATTTTAGTATTATCATTTCATTTAATAAAATGAAAATAGAGAATATGGCTCCCATAATCCAAATTATTCATAATTCAATTTCGCATTTCCTTCTTAATTGTTGGGCTAAGAATTTAAAAAATAATAAAAAGTATATATACATATTTCAATAACCGAACCTTCCGCATCGTTCATTCAAAACAAATGTAGAATTCATATTTTTCGAATTGTTACTTTCGCCAGATGACCGATCCGAAATCCATGACAGATTAAATCAAAACTTGAAATTTTCACATTGTTTGGATGTGTTCCAGATGGAATGTAAAATATGTTAATATCTGTATTAGCATTTGTTTACATGAATATATTTCCGTGCTTTGCTCTGTGAAGCTTAGCTGCTTTGCAGAGAAGTCTATTGTGCAGGAAAGTATTTGAGCGAAAATCCAGTGCCCACGTTACCATAAGTATTGGGACGTAAACGTACCCGGTTCAGCACCTGCAATTGCGTTCTCCACTTCAACCAACCACATGTCCTCTTACAATCCTGAACAGCATTACCGGTCTTAGCGTCTCGCTTTATGTGTGGGCGTCTCTCATTCGAAGACGCATCAACTGAAAGAGGAGATATGGCATCGGTATATATTTTTTGTGTGTTGATCTTTACTATTTTGAGAGAGGAAATATTACATAAAGTAGGTCACGCATTAGTTTCCACATCATTGGAGAAAAAATCAGCATCGATAGGTTTTATTCTAATGTTTGAATATTCATAATAAGTCTCTTCATTTCTAGCGTTTATTATTTTGATAGATGATGCATACTGAACAGGGAAATAACAGCTAGGATCTCGTGAAAGAGTTTATACCACATCTTAGTTTATGAATAAAAAATTAGTAATATTACTTAGCGGTTGTTGAATTTTTTTTATTTTATTCCAACAACTCGAATTCCATCTCTGTACATGATTTATTTTCGATTTCCGGAAGAAAGTAACGGTTCTTAAAAGAAACCAAGCATTAATTATGTGGAATTAATGCTTAGTTTCTAGAAACAAAATATGTACAAACGAAGTATTGTTTGTATATATTTTGTTTTATTTATACAAACCAAACAAAAAAATATCGAACAAAATATTTAAATTTTTATTAAACACACACCAGGAAGTGTCGATAAAGGGACACGAAGCCTAAGAAGAGAAATTTGCAAAGGATTAAAAAAAACCTAGTGGTATCTTCGTGGTAACAAATGACTGCAACGTGCACAAGAAGTTAAGTGTTGTTACTGGAACAGTAACAACACTTTATTTAGTAATGTAATTTAGAAACGGATTTGTTATCGAGCCCTATGAATCTGTGAGCCAAATTGACAAATTTTTCAATAAGTAGTTTAGACATTTGTTTTATATCCAAGTAATTACCACAAACCAACAGCCACGTAAAATTAACGATGTTGCTAATTTTTGCTGTTCCTAAGTTCACAGGATCGTCGTTCAGAACGTGTGCTGCGTGCACATTTTTTTTTACCATACATATCCCGACTTGTCTTGCTGTTGAATTTGTTATAAATTTAATATAATTAATGTTATTGTACAAGATGTCATTTTGCTATTACCAGAGGTTCTATCCATTTGCAAGACAACGGAAACTATTGGAAATTATTTATGATCCAAATTCGTACATCCCTGGAAATGTTCTTGTGTAAGACATTTATTTATTGGAGAAGCGTGTGTTAACTTCTGAAATATGGTAAGATTTTGACATAACCATTACCTCCATTAAAAAGATTAAGAAAACGGAAGTGATGTGGCAATCAACATGTCGCAATGATAGCTGGGCTACGTCAGTTTTTTCTAAAAATGTTTCTTAGATCCACTCCTGTAATCTTTCCCAAGATGAGAGGAGTGGATTTTCCATTAACGATTAAAGGAGACCCAAGTATCCTTAACTTCTGTTACACAATATATCATGATCAATATAATTATACAATGGATATATTGTATAAATATAATATATCCATTACGAGGGGTGTAACGATCAATAATTTCTGCTAGTGATGTATTCCGGTGGAACCTTAAAATTTAATAGATTTCCTCGTATTCTACATTACTAATTCATTAGCTGGGTAGAGGGAATGTGCGAAATTAGTGAGATGTAGTGATGTATTCAAAGCTAGCACCATCACTCAACAAAGAAAATCCTTCTTGTATTCTGATTTCATAAAGTTTTGACAAATACGAGAGGAAATTGTAAATGAAATTTGGGAAAATTCCCAGTTTTTTTAGCATTTTCGTTAACTTCATTATTTGGTATACAAACGGGTGCAAATATATTGGATAATTACGGTGAATGCGTAAATACTGTATCTCATAGTATTCAAAAATAAAAATTACTGAAGACAAACTATGTACATGTTAACGTAATCGAAGGATACGTGCACAGGATGGTTATAGTTAAACTTCCCTATACAGAATTTTTGAAGAGCGATATTTTAAAGGGTATACAATTATACCGAGGATGCTGATAACTTACAGAAGAGAGAGAGAGAGAGAGAGAGAGAGAGAGAGAGAGAGAGAGAGAGAGAGAGAGAGAGAGAGAGAGAAAGAAAAAAAAAATCGATAGTCCACCACCACGGACTGTGCTGTTGGTCATATTTTTTCAATGATTCCATGAGATTTTTGGAGAGAGTCCGATCGATCGATGATCGTAAAATCATCGATTTGTTATAGTTTGATTTTCATTTTTTTTATAAAAAAGGGCCAGGTAATATATAAAAAAGTGTTGGATAAAGGTTTGATATATTGATAATATATCTCAAATCTTTTATCCAATATACTGATGAAGAAATATAAAAACTTCAGAACTGTCTAGAGCAGTGGTTTTCAAAGTTTGTTCTGCGCAACCCTAGAGTTCTGCAAAGAAATCCCAAAGGGATTCTTCAAATTTTCCGCTAATTTTTTAACAATCATTTTCTTTAATTTGTACGAATGCAGAACTTTTTAATTTATGGTTAATTATTACTATTTTGAAGATATTAGGAAGTTTCAGATTGGTTTCGCAGAAGATTTAGATCAGCAAAATGGCTCCGTAGCAAAAAAAAAACTAGTTTTAAAAAGCCTTGCTGTGGGGAAGACCTCTGATTTCTGTCTTTCATCCCAATATTTTCAAACTTCGTAACGTTTTCAGTGGCGGTAACGTATCCTCTCTCCACCCATTCGTGCAAGGAATATCAGACAATTTCTTCCGCCATTGTTTGCTGTATTGGCCCCTTCGCGGGGTATAGCACAATGATTATAATTACCGTTCTCCCACACTGGGAGAAAACATTGGAGTTCGAATCCCGTCAGTGGCGCAAGGAATTTTTCGGGTAAATCGACCGAAGAATACACTCATAGAAGCTGCGTTTGATTACGATATGTATGTATTGTCGATTATAGCGTTACTAGCATTCTCACAATGCAGCTTCACGAGGAGAGCATGCGCTGATAAAGTCAGGGACATGTTTCGCACTATATTTGCAACACAAGCTATTACATAGGGAAGTTGCTATTAGCCGCTGTCTACAACTATTCAGTACACCTGCATATTTAGGTCACTTTGGCCCCTGATTGCAGACTATTGAACTGATTGATTATTTTATTTATTTATTTATTTATTTTTTTTTTTTTTTGCAAGTTTCGTTGCATTTCCTTTAATATAGTACATCGTTCTCCGAGCAACCCCTTATATGGAAAGTTTAATTATAACCACTCCATATATATGGCATACATAAAAATCCATAGTATAACATTCTTCCCATTCATAAATGACAAAATTGAAACCAAGTTTATAGAGTGATACACACTCTGACAGTAGGGAAATAGATCTGACCGACCCTATGCAATGTATCAGCAGTTGATACGGGTTGCCGGGAGTTGTACCAGCAGTTGATATGCGTTGCCGGGAGTTGCTTTGTTGCATTCTACTGGATCTTTCATAAAGTCAACTGTGGTTCTTTTTGTGAAAGACAGAAGTTTATTCGAACGAAAAACCGATAAAGGAGACCGGAAAATGTGGTTATGCTGTCCCTGCAAATGAAATTGGAAGTCCAAGCAGCGTATGTCCACAGAGTTGCACAGCCTTGCGACACTATTGATGCAAGGTGGCCATGGAAGAGATCTGCCCATCGTTCTTGAACTCGGGTATAGTATGATATGGAGCGAAAAGCTGCTCTAATACAGTTCACTTCAGGCAATTTCGGAGAATTCCCAGAGTGCATCTTCATAACAGAAAGGAGGAGGTACATTGGACCACTTCGTGTGGTCCAATGTACCTCCATTTCCCACATCCATATTTTTGACAATTTGGGATACTCTGAAACTGAATTTCTCATAACAACACACAACCCCAATCGTGTAGCCACCTGCCTAGAGGACTGGGTTGCATCAAACCGATTTGAAACCTGTGAAACAGCTTTGGGATAAAGTGGAATGTTATATCGAGTACAGCTGACGACTGCGTTGAAAAAATATCAACGAAAAATGTTACTTCCCTATTGCTGTAATTTAATTATAAACATTCAAAGAAGTATCATGATTGTCATTAAACTTGAAAACTAGGCTCACACGTTATAAATTCCAAATAATAACATCAGTTAAAACAAATACTTAAAAATTATTCTGCTAACCTTTACCTTATGTTGTCCAAATACTTTTAAGGGTACTGTACAATATACCAGTATGTCTCCCCCCCCCCACCCTTGGAAACTATTTTTTCATATAATCTAGCAAAACAGGCAAACTGATCAATTCTGGAACCACAGACACAACCACTGTTAAGCGTTATTATCGCTAGAATAGCGCATGCCGTGCTTCGATTCCATTTGATACTGAGCTGTGACACTTTTTACATATTATTTTGTAAAATGACGCTTCGCCACTCGAAACCCGAACTAATTGTGTGGTAAAATGATTTGGTAAGAACAAGGTATTCGTGGTGAATATTCACATTTCATCCACCCGTAACTGTTCAGAAAGTTAATAGGATTTCAATGCGCTAGTTGTGACTGATTGGCTTATTTAAAAATGCTCTCACACATGTATATGTAAATAAATTGTTTAATTATATTTTGTAAGCTAATATTAAAAGTATAGTTCTACTTTTTTAAGTAACTCACCTCACTATCTGTTGTGCTGAATGATCATGAAAAGATAGAGGAAAGAATTTTGAAATTTATGATATATAAGTTCGTTTAAAAAAATCGACCTCACTCATCCTGAAATTCATACCAAGTCGAAGCATATCTGTTTTTTTTTAAACCTAAATAAAACTGATTATTATAAAAACTGAATTTAATTTACTTTACGATGACATATGGAGTTACTTCTTTGAAGATAATTCATCTCGTAGCAATAAAATTGTCCCAAGATGGATTATTATTTTATCTTTGAATTATCTAGAAATTTTATTTTTAGAAGGTAAATTTTATCATTAAAGATAAAATAATGTTACAAAAAATAATTCGTGTTGTGGCAGTTTTATTGCTAAACAGGTGCGCTTCGACTAGTATGAATTTCAGGATGAATAAGGTCTCTGCTTTTGAAGAAAACTTACATCTCATAAGTTTTATCAAATTCTTTCGTCTGTCTTTGTATGATAATCCAACAGATAGTGAGATAAGAAACTAAAAAAACTTATTTTTAATATTAATATTATCATACAGTAACTAGCAGCCATCGGGACGTAATTAATGTCAGTATTATATTTTAATTATGGGGGAAGTAAGTCACTACAAGGAACTTGGTAAAGGTAATTGCATTTTGCCAACAACACACAATTCAAACAATAGGAATGATTCTTATTAAAAAGCAGTAAAATTCTTTGTAGATTCGTTGCGGGGGGGGGGCTTTGAAAATGGAACGGGGAGAGATTTTCGTTGGTTAGTCTCTCCCCCATCATATACGGTTTCTCGTTTTAGCGTACAGTTCACCTTTATTATTTTTCAAGTAACACGAAAGTGGGAACGTCACTTCCTTCCTTTTATTGCCAATAAAATAAGGAGAAAATGTCTTCCACGAAAAATGAACATTCACTGAACTTCTGGAATGTACAGACTACCACTACAAATGATTTATTGCAATGTACTATGATTAGTAGTACATTGTACCAACCGCGAATATTTTTATTAATTAATTTTACTAATTGCCAGTGTACTAAAATTTTGTTTTTTTTCTTATTTCACCTGCCAACGCGAATATACGTCTAGAAGTTATATGTACTTTTTTAAGTTGGATGCCGGAATGCAATATTTCAAATATGATTTCATAATTCTTTTATTAGTATAAAACTGAGCTAAGATGCTCAATACGTTCTACGTTGTATTTCAATATTTGTAGAAGAATAAGAGAAATTTACCTCAATATGATGCGTGGAACACTTCCTAATGACACTCTCCAGCAAATAAACGAATATAAAATTAACGCAAAATGATTACAGTAAAAAAATAATTTAAAGAAGTTAAATGTAAATTTTGAAAAAAAATTTAATTAATTTTATTACTGTAATAATTTTGCGTTAATTTTATATTCGTTCATTTGCTGGAGAGTGTCATTAGGAAGTATTCTACGTATCATATTCAGGAAAATTTTTTTTCTTATTCTTCTACAAACAATTCTTTTATTTGCTTACAAACAATAACATATTTTTTCCTGCTAACAGAAGTTCATTGCCAGTACACATTCCGAGCCTTTGACTGCCTGCTTGCACTGCCAGAGAAACTGCATATTTTCTTGTATCATAACCCCCTAAATTTCTCGTACTAAACCACGTTTAATTTAGCGATCCCCAGTTATCCCTGCAGTTTCTTTCCCCAAATGCAAAACTTTACATTTAGCGCAGTCGGCGTCATTTGCTATCTTTCACACCGTTAGTCGGTTTCTGATGATGCCGCGTATTTTTTAACCGAAAACTGTTTCATTCCACGAAACAGTACAACCGATCACTGAATATATGCCATATATATAAGTACTATAAACTTCCACCTCATGTCCTTAGTTGCCTCGGCAAAAATACTTAAAGAACGCGATAATATACGTGTATATACAATATCCATATAATATGGTTTTCTGCTTTCGAATAATTGATCCGCACAAAATCAGTTATGTATATATATATATATATCAAACATAACTTCAATAAATAGTAAAGAAAACTGCACTTGAAGAGAGAGATCCCGACAGATAATTTTATTTCGATCTGCGATCATGAAATAAGTTTAGCATAGGCACCAGTAACTCCTCTTAGAACATGTCATTTATTTCTAAGCCGTTTTTTTTTTTTTTTTTACACTATTTAATCCATTCAGATTATCGCATTTATCAGTAACCGCTTTCGTGATTTTAAATATTGAATTTCGATATTTAAAATCACGAAATCGGTGATTGGGTAACACTTAAAGCTTTCCATTTATTTTAAAGATCCAGTTTTCTAGAATGGTTGTCGTTGCTAAAATGTGTGCTCTTCAAATAACAACATCCCTCTGCATAGTTTTCGATATTTGTAAACTAATTGATGTTTTTAACACTGATTTCAGAAATATTCGTGTTTTTTTTTTTTTTTTTCTTTCATCACATACCATTTTTCACAAATCACTTTTTATTTATGAAAATGCAAGCACGAGAGGTATTAGAACCTTTAGTACTGTGCATGGGTTGGAGGGTGAGAAGATGAAAAGAGATATTAGACTTGAACTTCTGTAGATTGCAATTTTCAGGAAATACGTATGAAGGAAGGTTGTTCCAGAAAACGGAAGTTGAATGAATAAATGAGGAAGAAGAAAATTTGGTTCTGTAAGTTTGAAGTTGGACAGTAAAAGGATGTTGGTTGGTTGCGGCACGTGTTCGGACTGCTTTGAAAGAGAGAGCGGGAATTATAGAAGGCAATTCAGAAGAACTGTGCCCATGGAAGTATCTATAGAAAACCATGCAGCAGGAACAGAACGTCTGAGACAGAGTGACTCTGTTAGAGATGAGTTATTAATTAACCCAACTATCCTCTTTTGAATGGAATCTAGAAACCTGAGAGGTTTTGGGAGCACCACCCCAGATGTGGGAACGATATTCCATGGTAGGGCGGATTTGTAAAGAGTGAATAGCTGTTTAGAAGAAAAGTAACACCGAGAGCGAAAGAGAAAACCCAGTTTTTAGATGCAGAAAAAGCAATATTTGTAATGTACTGACGCCAAGAGAGATTAGAAATCAGGACAATCCCCAATATAAATGTATGATCTTGACTAGAAATCGGAGTGTCATCGAAGATAAGCATAGGAGCAGAACTTAAATTGGTCATGAATTGTATTGTCGAATGTATTTAGGTGTAAATGTTAAGAATTTGAAAATTAAATCTTCATGTTGGCAGTACTACCTAGTCATATGTTTCTTGACCTTGAGAGCTCCATGCAGCATTTCTGTTTATCAATGTGATCTCAGTTTATTTTTGAGATTATCGTGTCAAACTAATGCTGAAAAGTAAGTAAAATGACTTCACGCAAGCGTTTGAACAATCATCCGAACTTATTTTGTTATATTTGTGAAAGTTATGTAGCCCTCAAGCAAGAGCAAGATTTTACAGAATTTTTAAAAAAAAATGTATATTGTGCTTATTTTGGGGTGAAATTTGGTGACCGAGACAAAAAAAAAAAAAGAAAAAAAAAGGGGGCTCCACATAGTGAAAAGTAAAAATTACATATTAAAATTGTAAAAAGAAGACTATGCCATTTACAATCCGATAATTTGGCTGGAACCTACAAATCCCTGATGACTTACTTTTGCTTAGTTAATCTAGAGGGATACAGTGCAAAGAGTCAGAAAGGGTATGGTGTATCTTAATATTCTATCTGCCATTAGAATAGTTCATGCCCTCCACTTATATTGCAGAATGTAGCAGCAGAGAGTGCTGACAGTGAAGCTTCTGAAGATGAAACTTTAGTTTACATTCCGGGAGACGTTGAGTCCGGCCCTCAACTTTTTTCACAGCATGAACCCAATGATCTGGTAATAGATTTAAATTACCAAAGGAATCTTCAGAACTCCTTAGTTCTAGACTTACATCAAATTCTTTTAGCTCGTGGGACATTTTTTTTATGGTACAGACACAGAGAAATTTTTTTCAGTAATACAAATGAATTAATAAACTATTTAGGAATTAGTTACAGTCCTACACAGTGGAGACTTTTTACTGACTCATCAAAGTGGAGTCTCAAAGGTGTGTTGCTCCACAATGGCAATAAATATGGGTCAATTCCAATAGCTCATTCTGTGCGCTTGAAAGCAACGTATGAGAATTTGAAGAAAACACTGCAGCCGTTATCAATCCACTGCAGGATGGAAGCCTCCTCAACTATTCATGTTGAGGGAAATGGACCATAATCTACTACGCTGTTCCCAGTGCCTGTTGGCACATCAAGTATTTAGCAGTCAGGACTTGAACTCCGGTCTACTCAAAGAGCGTGTGCTACTGCACTCCCGCTCTTGACCACTCGGCACTTGTTGACAAATATTAAGTATAAAGAACATGGTTGGTTGGCCTGTGCTGACTTTAAAGTGAAAGGCGTGTTACTTGAACAGCAATCTGATTAAACAAAAATGCTTCGTGTTTTTTTTTTTTTTTTTGTGTGTGTGGGGGGGGGAGCTGTCGAGCGAGGAGTAAGTGCTAGGATGTCAAGGTTTGACCAGAGAGGCGTAATTTGTCGCTGGTTCAAAGAACATAATTCATAAACCACTGATAGGCCTTAAAACTCCCTCCCTCCAACCTTGCGTATCAAACTGGATTTTATGAAACAGTTTGTGAAAGATTTACTTCAGAAAGGTCCCTACTTCAACTACCTTTGTGCTAAATTCCCATCGATCACCCAAGAGAAGCTAAAACAAGGTGTTTTTGTTGGACTTCAAAATTGCAAACTGATGAGGGACCGAGATTTTGAGAGAACTATGATTAAAAAGAGACACTGATTAACTTCAGATCTATTGTTGAGAACTGCTTAGGGAATAACACGTATCCAGACTACAAGAATATAGTTGAAAATATGATGCCAAACTTCAAGAAGTTGGGCTGCAACATGGTGTGAAGATAATTTTTTTTACACTTCCACATCGACTACTTCCCAGAAAATCCAGGAAGTGTTAATGAGGAACAGGAAAAGCTTTCACCAGGACATTAAAGACATGGAGATGAGGTACCAGCGGAGGTGAATATCAACATCATGGTTAACTATTGCTGAACATTGAAGAGGGACTATGAAGTAAAAGGATCTGAAAGAAGATCAAAGAAACGAAAATTTGACCCATCGTAGATCAGTTTTTTAAAATAGGGATGGGTATTTAGTGGACTTTTCAAAACACCGCCCTTTTTAATAGTGTTTTCGCAATTAAAAAAACAGTATGGTAAAAATAACTATAATTCCAGTGCACAAATTCTGCCAAAATTAATATAAATTAGTGGTGTTAAATTTTGAAAAAACTGAAGTGATGAAAACAAATGGAAGTAGTCTTTGAAATCAGCATTAGAAATTGATTCAGAAACTTTTCTGAGAAAACATTTATTGTAAACTCTACTGACTTGGTTGTCGTGCCGGAGTATAAACAGAAAATTTATTTATTTATTTATTATTTAGTGAATTTTTTTTTTTTTTTCTCGAAATGCAGAGTAGTGTGATCTTTTAATAAAAACACTAATAGCATTAGTATTCGCCATATAGTGCAAGGAAGTCATAGGCTTTTGCTGCACTGGTTAAAAAAAACAAAAAAAAAAAAGTAGATGAGAAAATACTGTGCAAATTTATGCTTCCTTCCTCACACAGGTAGCCAAGTTGTCATTTGAATTTATTCAAACTATCAGCTTCAACTACCTGCGAAGGCAGCTTGTTCAAACAATGACTCACTGGCTAAAAGAAAACTTCTACAATGTAATCTAAACCTCAACCCCTATAATTTTATAAACAAAAAGGTCTATAATTTTAATTTGACCCCTAGTTCTGGAATTTTTTATAACAGTGAGAATTCCACCTTCGTTTATTTTACTAATCGTCAGAGCCATGGGTACCGGCAGGATATTTTGCAAGGTGGTGCATGTGGGAATGAATTATTTGTCCACCAAATTTTCGAATACATGCAATATCTTAATTAAATCAACTTTGCCTGATTTAAATATACAGCCGAGCCAACATTTCGTGTAGAAATTTTGTTTTAATGTTTCAATAAATTAATGAAAATATTAAAAATTGTGTATTACTTCGAAATCCAAATGTGGTGCACTTGCAGCATGCTGACGGCGCCCATGCCCAGAGCCTTATAAACCTCAAACAGGTCACCTCTTTGGTGCCTGGTTGCCAAGCTCTGTAGCCCACATAATCGGAGTCTTTCTCATATGGTCTTCCTCCTGCCGATTTCACCGTTCGAGTTTCTCGTGTTTGGACCCTTTCAAGAACCCCAGTGTCTTTTTTCAGATATTGTCTCCATACTTGAACACTGTTCCAAATGTGGTCTTATAATTGCCTTATACAGTGGGATTATGACCTCCCTATCTCTACGCTATAACGTTCGATAAATCATCGATAGGACACTATTGGCTTTCCTGGCTGCCTGTTTACACTGTTCAGAAAACTTCATATCTGCATGTAGTGCAACTCCCAGATTCCATTTTTCCACTGTTTTTAATTCAAGCCTCCCAAGTGTATAATTTAGTTGTGGGCTGCTGTTCCCCAAGTATAAGACCTTGCATTTAGCAGCATTAAGACAGCTTCCGCTTCTCTGACCGTTTTTGAAGTCTGTTCAGGTCATTTTGAAGGAGTGCTGCTTGGCTCTGATCATTAACGACTCTGCTAATCTGTACATCATCTGCAAATGTCGACATCGCGCCTTTTATCTTTTCGTTGATCTCATTTATGAAAATGAAAATATTTTCATGAGGGACTCGACAGAGCCTCTAGGCGCAAGAACCGATCCTTGAGGGGCTCCTCCTGACGTTACAGCAATCTGAAAAATATCCATTAATCACAACCTTCTGCCCTGCAGCCACCCAGCAATCATCTTAGAATCTTACCAGTAACCCAACCTGTTCAAGCTTAACAGTAAACTCTCATGAGTGACCGATTCAAATGATTTGCTAAATTCAAATAAACTATATCGGAATTGTTCCCTAAATCTAGCTCATGAGTAACTGTTTCAAAATAGCCTACTAAGTTATATAAACATGGTGGTTTTCCTTAACAAAGCCATGTGCGTCCTTCCCAATGCTATATCTATCTAAATATTCCTGGATTGCACTCAATCATTGCATCTAAGATTTTTCCCACCACTGAAGTCAGACTAACTGGTCTGTAGTTACCAAATTCACTCTTAGAATCGCCTTTGTGTATTGGCGATACGTTGGCACTTCTCCAATTCAAAGGAATCTCCCCGGAGTCCAAAGATAACCTCAATGAACTTCAATGGTTCAGTACACTCCCAAAAAACGACAGGATATATGCTATCAACTTCAGGAGCCTTTGTGCTCAAAAGTTTTTCTAATTACGAGATCACTAATTTCATATGGTACAGCCTCTTCTCAGCATGAAGGGTCTTTCGTCAATCAATGAAGACCGATGCAAAGTGTACATCTTCAATTCATCCACAACATCAGCTGGGTTATCTAAGACTTTCCCATATCCAGTGCACAAGAGTCCAATCTGATTCGCTTTTTTCCTTCCTTGTATTCACGTACATGAATTCCTTGTCCCCATTCTTTGCTCTCTTAGCCAATGCTTTCTTTTACGCAGCCTTGGTCTCCGGAACCTCATTTGTGGTACTATTACAGATCATCTTTTACCTGTTGTAGTGTTCAGTACTTTTATTGGTGTGCAACTG
Source organism: Mastigoproctus giganteus (assembly GCF_048544385.1). Taxonomy (NCBI): domain Eukaryota; kingdom Metazoa; phylum Arthropoda; class Arachnida; order Uropygi; family Thelyphonidae; genus Mastigoproctus; species Mastigoproctus giganteus. The sequence continues at coordinate 16,460,042 of NC_143588.1, read as the reverse complement.
TCCCATGCTATAATTTTCAGCTCTGATTGACCAGCTAGCTCCCCCAGTCATCCATTTCGGCATCCTCTTCCTTCAATACTTTCTTAAAGGTACCTACGCGTATCTATACTTTCTTAAAGGTATCTATGGCTTCTGTGATTTTTGCTTTAAAAGTATTCCATAATCCAAATGTATTCGGCAATTCGCCCAATTCATAGCTGCCATATAGCACCTTAAACTGTCAGTCTCATTTTTATAAATAAAATTTCAGAATAAAATAATATTATTTTTTAAGATTTTAGAATAGGATTTTTGTTTCAAAGAGGATATAATCGGGCAATGAAACGCTGAAAATGTTATGCAGAAGCAGGCGGCAGTAGCTAAATTTCATTTAGTACAGCCGTTCGCAATTAGTACACAGCGGACCCCATCGTTTCTTCAACCAATGCATCATGTGATGTATATCAGAAGTTGATCTTCTCAAATAGGTTATTTTTAATCGATTGCTTTTTGTAACACAAAAGACTTGCGTCATGATACAAGGGGGATGGAGGAATCCCTTAAACTCCAAACTAAAGCAGATTAAAGACGTGGCGAATGACGTCAACAGCTTTCACCTCGTCCCTTTGTTCAACCCTCGTATCGTCTTCAGCCGCGCCCATCTGCATGCATTTCCTTGCATGAGTTATTGTTCTTAAAGAGCAACTTATCTTCCGGGGTACAAATTTTAACATGGCAAAATATGGCACACCATGCGCAACACTGCAGTTTTTTATAGTTTCTACTTAAGCTTTCGCTGGCCAGTCGATAAATAGTGATAAAGAATTTCGTGCCACGCTGGTTTCTGTTTTTTTTTAATCCCGCGAAACACGTAAGATTTTATTCTTATTCGATTAGTGCAGATAACATGATAAACTGCTAGTAGATTACAAAAGCTGCAGTTGCAGGCAAATACGTTCGAGTTTTAAAGAAAGAAAACGACCTTATGTAGAGGGAGTATTCCTCAAAGAGATGCAGTAAGATTCTTTTTCATTGCTAAATAGCACACACACACACACACACACACACGTTGTATTGCCAGAACTATCCAGACGTCCCTTAAATTTGGAAAAAAATGAACTATACCCGCCATCCACCGGTCAGGAATAGTTATAAAAGCAGCTGCATTCGCGGAAGTAAGTAGATCAACGAAATACAGTGGATAGATCGAGGCAGTGAGCTTAGGGATTTCCAGTGGGAAGTCATCGTTTGATATATGAGCAATCGATCTGTTCGTTCCAATGCAGCAAAACTACAACACCCTAGATCAACGGTGGCTGACGTAATCGCCAAATGTCATAGTGCTATAACTGAGAAAGGGTATATACTGTTAACCAGGAGTTCAGGGAGTCTACAAGAACTGATATTAACACGATTCTTATGGAGCTGTATGGCAATGGATTGCAGTGCACAGCGTCCACTTGGTTGGTGCACAGTCCATCGCAGTTAGTCCTTGGAATGTCGAAAAGCTGTGACGTGACAAATCACGGCACACGGCCTTTTCAATCTGAAGATAGTGTCTAGCAGAGTCTGGGAGAACATTATTAACCAGTGTGTTCTGCCATCCAGGACCCTGAGCTTATGAGGCCTAAAGGATAAGAGTTTGTGAGCCATTAAGAAAGAGTTGCACCACCCAAACTCGTGATATGCCCTCCTGCGGGAAATCACAATTCAGCAAGAATTGGCAGTCTGCATCTTTGGTATTTAAAAAAATAAAAATGAAATATATGGAAGTGCGTTTTTTGTAATATTTCGCGGAAATTTAAATATCAAAATATATATTAAAGAATAAATTTCATGGTACACGTAACTCTAATAGCACTTGTGCGAGTGCCGTATTACCCAGTAGGCACATGCCTCTGGGCCCACTTTCGTGAGTTGACGTTATATAGAGAGTATTAGGCAACTAAAATCAAAAAGAATAAATAGAAATATCGGTTTTTCTTGTTCTAAAGAATTGAAATAACTGTAATTAATAATATGTATGTATGTGTGTGTGCAATTTTCACACATATATAGTAAGGTAACTATTTCATTTTGTCTATTACCATTTGGCTCCCAATCTTAGAATCCCTGAGGCCTGCTGATTGATTATGAACATTGGTCTTGGTGCCTACAGGTTGTTCTAGAGAGTCTTTCCGCCACTAACTTATTCAGGCGATGCGGTCAGTTGCCTACTGTTCTCTTTCTCTCTCCTACGAAATTACCTTTTGGTGAATTGCTTTCTCCTCGAAATATGACTTTTTTTTTAAACGTGCAATTGAAAATATTTCAGCATTTCTGAAGATTTTTGTTTCACACGCATCCAGTGAATCTTGTGTAGTTATAAGAATTCGTTAAAACTGTTTCAGAACGCTTGTGCCATTCTGAAAATTCTTTAGGAAAACTTTGCTTTTAATTTAATTAAAGGGAAGATATTCGTTCGGTGATTGACTTCCATGAGCAGCAATAACGAATATAAATGGTCTGTTCGATATGCAGAAAGAAATACGAACGTATGCCATTATAATTAAAAAAGGCTTTTTAACGTCCATTTAAAAATTAAATCGAAGAAAACTGCGTTTGACTCAGGTTTGAGCTGAGGTAATTGAATTACCTAGTATCTTTCTCAGCTATTCGAAAAGAGTGTCGGTTACGTCCATATTTTCCTGCTCTTTCGAAAAATTAAAAAAATATATTAATTTACTGGATGACACTTATTTTATTAGATTAAATTAAGTATCATCTAATAAATTAATATCTTTGTTCAGCCGGCAAAGCATGTAAATTTGCCTGGTGGTAAAATATAAAAAATTTCTAGCATTTAAAATAACCATCTCAATTTAAATTAAATGTTTTTGATAATTTTATTTCTCATCTATCCTGATATTAGGATACGATAATTAATTACAAATATGCTCTATCTTGTAATCAGCAGTAAAAATTTGAAGAACTTTTTCTTGTAAGTTTTAACAACCTGTTTAATATTTTTTTTCAATACGTTAATATAATTTCATCATTATGCTGCTGATATAAATTTTATTTAACGTAAGATTTATATAAAATTAAATACATCTTATTAAATAAGATAATTAAGATCGAATATAATCCATGCAATCGTATAGAGTATTATTTAAAAAAAAAAAAAAAGAAAATCAGCATTGGGTTATAATTAATCGGTTATAATTAATTGGGTTATAATTAATCGGCACCACTGTAAACCAGGAAAAACTGGCCGATTGTTATATCGGCATGAAGCTATTAACCCATAAAAGAAGCTACAAGAAAAGTAACTTTAGCGAAAGCTGGGGTTGTTTCGCCGCATACTGGTAAACGATGAATTTCCAGGAAGCGTTGTGTGTGCCTTGTGAAGATATCGAACATAAACGAGCGTGCACGAAACAGGAAACACGTACAATTACGACCAAAGGAAACATCTCGTCATGCAATGATGAGTCTGTTATAGAAAATATTTTCAATGGGTCGTAAGTACTTGTAAAGAAATCAATGCGGAAGTACTTGCAAGAAAATGGACCAAAGTTTTTCCTTAACTGTCGTATAATGACCATCTTGAAAAAAGTTTTGGATATTAGGACAATATATGATATTACATGGCTGAAAATATTTAGAGTCCAGCGTTTGTGTATTTTTGAAAATGCTCTTGAATAAAAGATGGACTGCCTTTTATAAAACAAACGAACCAGGGATAAAGTACACATCAGCCACAAATTCTTACAAAGAATTTTTTTAAGATAAACAAAGCCTATCCGAAGGAACATATTGAAATTACATTTTATTTCTGTACTGGTAATATTTAGTATATTCCGAGGGTTCTCAAATTCACTGCATAAATCTTATATAAAAATAAACGAAACAACTTACGACAAATGAGTTTGTTGCCTTTCTCTTTTAGTTGATTTGTCCTTAGCCACACCAAAATCCAAAATTTATATTCTGTTTAAAAAAAAATCCGAATAAAAATGTTAAAACCTTATTAACTGGAGGACACCTCCCGAGCTGACGGAAGTGTGCTTCCCTGATAAAATTTATCTTTTGAGATCGGAGATTTAGAAGCTGCCCGTGTCTGTTTACCATAAACGCTTCATGCAGTGCTTCCTGTTACTACTTGATTTAACAGCTGCTATGGGGTGGAGGAAAGTACAAGTTTCTTGAACGAACGCGAGACGTAGATCTTTCAAAACGACTAGTTAGAGCTCGATGATGCCAAAACCGCCGTGATTTCTAAATTAATTTTTAATAACACCACGTTTAGTACTCTCCTCGCCAGGCAGAACATGCAAGGCTTCTTCTCAATTACCTACAGCATTAGATCATTAGAATCATCTAGAGATTGATACGGAACTATCTGTTAATTGGAACATACTAGGATTTGCTAAAACCAGAAGGAGAGTAGTAGTAGTACTCATTAACTAAAAATGACCACTATTTGTGTACTCTCTCAGGTTATGAAAGAATACGAATTCTTATATATTACCATACACTGAGTAATCAAAGAATTATAACCACCTCATCTGTAAGGGACTATGCTGCATAGCTCGAGTATATAAAAAGCCGAACAGCTTCGTATGCTACAGCAGTGGTAATTTGCATCTGGTCGTGCAAGTCAAAGTGATAAAGCAGCTCCCGTTGATGACGTGAGGAATTTTTATGGGCTTTTTAACAATGTGGCTGAGTTAGTCGGTCTTAGGCGAGGGTAGCATGGTTTTTTCTCGCCTCACACTCAAAAGTATAAAGTATGATTAATGGCGGTATCCGAACCGTCAGTTAAACTCTGTATGGGGTTCCACAATAGACGACCCAAGGTACACCCCTGATTATTCGTCGACATCGAATGCGCTGGTGTCAACCACACGCCGGTTGAACATTGGAAGACTGAAAACGAGTGTGTGTCGGTTGGATGAGACGAAATACCCGGTGCAACAGCCTACGGACGCCTTCGTGTGTAGCGCCAGCAATACGAGTACAATGGGCCCATCGTGCATGGTACCCACTATCTAGGCAGGTGGCGGTAATTGCTTAATACGGGGCATGGTTTGCTGGAAAGAACTAGGATTCCTTTTGCGTGTGGACCAGCGTTTCACTGGTGGGGGTATATCGATAGCTCTTGTCTGTGCGTGTAGCACAGTGGTATCGTCACCGTCCTCCCCACACCGGATGGAAAAGGCCCGGGTTCGAATCCCCTCAATGACGCGAGGAACTTAATGGGCTTTTTTCACTCCGTGGCTCAGTTAGTCGGTCTCAGGCGTAGATGGCAAGATTTTTTTCGCGGTAACTCTGGTTTTTCGTCCAGCAAAACAGGCAAATCGACCAGTGAACACACGCAATTTACGGACATAATACACAGTGCACGGCAGATGAATTTAATTATTCGGGTGACCTAAAAATAATAGGTTTGTTTTTTGTTATCGGTAGCTCTAAGGAGACTATGTACACTTTGCCATGTTGCATTTTTTCCCGGACAGAAACGGGATCTTCCAAGACTACTCAGTTTATTTTTGAGGTTATCGTGTGTCTTTCCAAAAATGAGTAAAATGTCTTCACAGAAGTGCTTGAAAAATTCGAACTTATTTTGTTGTATTTGTAGAAGTTATGTAGTCCTCAAACACAGACAAGATATCACAGAATTTGTAAAAAAATGTGTATTGTGCTTATGTTAGTGTGGAACTCGTTAAGCAATGGGCTCGACATAAAGTTTTCCGAACCTATGTTGAAACAGTGGGATTGTGGAAAAATGGTAAAAAGAAATATGCCATTTGAAATCCCATAGTTGGGCGAGAACTTACAAATCACTGTGATAACGCTTACTTTTGCTTAGTTAATGTAGAGAGGATACAATGCAAAGAGTAAGAAGGGCATTGTGTATCCTAATATTCCATCTGGCATTATACCAGTCCCACATGGAAATAACCTGCTGATTCCATACCCTCCATACACTTGTATTGCAGAATGTAGCAGCAGAGAATGCTTACAGTGAAGCTTTCGAAGATGAAACTGAAATCTACACTCCTGGAGACATTGAGTCCAACCATCAACTGTTTTCACAGCATGAACTCAATGATCTGGTAAGGGATTTAATACCAACAGAATCTGCAGAACTTCTTGATTCTAGCCTTAAGTGAAAAAATCTAGCACATGAGACGTTTTTCTCATTGTACAGACATAGCGAACAAGAACCAGTCTCCTACTTTTCTGAGGACAATTCTATAGTTTTTTTGCAATAATGTAAATGAATTAATGAACTATTTAGGAATTAGTTACAATCCTACATGGTGAAGACTTTTTATTGACTCATCAAAGAGGGATCCCAAAAGTGTATTGCTCCGCATTGGAAATATGGGTCAATTCCAGTAGCTCACTCTGTGCATTTGAAAGAAACATATGAGAACTTGAAGTTCTTGACAAATGTTAAGTATGAAGAACAGCATGCTTCGTGTTGGCTTTAAAGTGATAGGTATGCTACTTGGACAGCACCTACAAAAATGCCTGCCTGTTTTTTTTTAGAACATTCGGGCTACACAAAAATGCCGTTTTTTTTTTTTTTTTTTTTTGTTTGAGTGGGAGAGTCAGGCAATGGGTAAGCACTGCATTGTCAAGATCTGGCCAATAAGCGGCAATTTGTTGCCTGGATCAAAGAACATAATTCATAAACGACTGGTAGACCCCCAAAAATGCCCTCCTTCCACCCTTGCCTATAAAACTGGATTTGAAGAAACAGTTTGTGAAAGCTTCACCTCAGGTAGGTCTCTGCTTCAACTACCTTTGTACTAAATTCCGTTGATCACCCAAGAGAAGCCAAAACAAGGTATTTTTGTTGGATCTCAAATTCGAAAACTGATGAGTGACTGAGATTTTGAGAGAACTGTGAATAAAAGAGAAAAACAGGCACGAATTAGAACAACTGGAATCTAGACTACAAGAATATAGCTGAAAATATGTTGGAAAACTTCGAGAAGTTGGGCTGCAACAGGTACATTGTGTCAAGGTACATTTTTTTTTTTGCACTTCCACAGCGGAAAATCTAGGAAGTATTAGTGAAGAACAGGTGAGGGGTTTTACCAAGACATTAAACACGTGGAAATGAGGTACCAGTAGAACTGAATGTCAGCATAATGGTCGACTATTGCTGGATGCTGGTGAGGAACTGTGGAGTAGAGGAATGTGCAAGAAAATCGAAGAAACGAAAATTTGATGCATCGTAGATCAGTTTTTAAAAAGAGGTAAGCGTTTAGTTGTCTTTTTAGCCTTACCCTTTTTAATAGTCTATTTAATATATATGCAATAAATACACGTTGAAAACATTTATTAAAAATGACAGTGTAGTAAATAAGTCTCGTAAAAGTAGCATTTGTTGTTATTTCAGCGCACTTCTGCCGAAATTAATAAAAATTTCTGAAAAATTAAATATTCTTTCGCGATTTTCGAATAAACCTGACGTTGAGGGAAACAAACGGGTCATTTTTGAAAATCAGCATAAGAAAATGATTCAGAAACTCTTCTTTTTTTTTTCTGAAAATCCTTCAGCGAATTTTTTTTCAAAATGCAGAGTAGTGTTATCTGTTGACTCCAATTGCAAAAGGTTTCGACTTTGATCATTTCAGGGTGTGGTGAGTCCCTCCCTTTTGAAAGTCTACGCTCAGTGGCCAAAATCCCTTGTATTCCACTAATATTGTTACTTATAGCAGGTTCTTTTATATCTATTCCTGATAAGTGGATCTAATCCCTCTATTTGTTGTTATTTGGTTTTTAGGAGCATTAGCAACTAAGGCCATATTACTCCGGGGATATGCGGTGGTCATTCCCCGACCTTTCCGCATCCTCCGTATTTGGTGGAGCTCACGGGCTCGAACCCCCCCCCCCCCGGTCTAATCAAGAAGCGTGTGCTACGCACTGCTCCTGCCCACCTGGCTACGGAGCCGCAATAATCAATTTAATCCTACTTCCCAGAAGGAAGTAGGATTAGAGTCCCATCAGTGGGCAAATAGACACTGTGAAGATCTAAACACCATCTCACATATTGTGAATATATCTAAAAAAAATTGGGATGCTTGGGGTCTTCAAAATGAGAAGCCCAACAGAATTGGCCAAGTGCCTCCACAATATGGGATCGACACATTAAGTAGCAAACAGTTTTATCACAAAGAGAGAGAGAGAGAGAGAGAGAGAGAGAGAGAAAGAAAGTGTTTCTGGCATGTACATTTATTTCAAAGAACAAGGTGAACGAAACAACCAGTCCACAGTACTGAAGTAAGCTGGATGGTCCCCTCTTGTCCAGCAGTGGACAAGAGGGCCCTTCGAGCCTGATTGTTTATGTATACATTATCGATCTTTCCTATTTTGTGGATTAATAATTAATCATCATATTCAGCTATTATCCATCCACTGCAGGATGAAGGCCTCCTCACGTTTCCGGAAACTGTGGTTTTGTGCTTTCTGTTGCCATTGTACACCAGCAAATTTCTCAGTTTCGTCGATCTACTTCATCTTTGGTGGAGTTTTCTTGGGCGTTTAGAGTCAAGCGGTATCCATTCCAAAATTCGTTTGGTCCATCTATCGTCAGTTCTTCTTCATATGTGACTTGCCCATTTCCATTTTAAGCATTTTGTTCTTTCAATGTGATGTCACAGACCTTGGTTGTTGGCGAATCCATGCACATGTTTTTCGGTCTTTTTTTTTTTTTTTTTTTGGTTATTATCAAAATTCAGCGCTTTGTACTTCTCTGTGACCCTCAGTCTTCATAAAGCTTTGACATTCAATGGCCATGTTTCTGAACCATATGTTAGGACAGGGAGTGTACATTGATCAACAACTTTTCGTTTGAGATAGTGTTAAGTTTGTCTTGAAGACTATATTAACCTTTCCAAATGTTAAATAGATTCCTAATAAAAACTATCAAACATCCACTCCAAGTACTGTTCTTCATCATCCGACACCGCCTGCTAGGGACATATTGAAATATTTCAGAGAAGATGCGTCCTCAACTAAATGAGGTACCAAATAGACCTGCAAGATGTCGTGCTTTGTTTTGAACGCCATTGTCTCCAACTAAGCACATTCCATCATCGCTGCAGTGTATCCATCTGCGAATGGGTTCTTTCCACAAGCCACAGTTGTAAAAAAACTGAGTGAATTCAACTTATTACGTTGGATTTTCCAGTCACTACATCACAATCTAAAAAGTACGCACCTATGAGATAAGGTGTAATGAGCTCTTTGGAATCTACAGCCATCCAGTTTGCAACAACTGTGGGAAGTTTCTGAGTTAAGTTGGAAGCATCCCTGTCGCACGCTTTCGACACCTCATTGAGTCATGCCACGACAAATCCAGGTCGTTTTTAGAGCTAAAGGGAGATGTGTTAGCTATGTGTAAATATCATCCTAGAAAATGATGATTATCGTAGATTTGTGTCTTGAACATTGATTTATAATGTAAGTGTCTAGAAAAAAGATATTATTATCATTTGCTTATAAACTGAAGCGATTAATAGGGAACGCTGGAGAGGAAGAATTTGTAACTGACCTTATAAACCATTGTTGCAGCAAAAGAAAGTAGAAATCAAGGAAACTGAAAGCAAAGGGCTGTGATAAGACTTTGATTAGCCACTTATTTTTGCTTGCGAAGTAAATGGGCTTTCTTAATCTTCTGCTTATAAATAGTCCTGCTAAAAGGGAGGACCAACCAAACAACTGTTATTGGAGAACCATGGCGCCAGTTTCTAAGCACTCTGTCTTAAAGGTTTGCGTTTCATAGTTGTCATAGCAACGAGGCACAACGGAGCGGATCATTCGGCCTTTATATTAGCACAGTAAGTTGGTAGCAGTTAGTTGAATTTCCAGGAACCTACAATACAGAGATGGATGCTTAATTGTCTTGAGTGTAATGAGCCGTTCTTGCTTTGGGTATATCGGTTACACTCTCTTTCCTTTGTTACCCTGTGCACTTCATCACAAGATTGAGTTGTAAAACATTTTAACAAGAGCTGACTGACTATTATTTGATACCCTCAATTGTCTTAATGACATTAAGCAAACACTGTTTGGACACGCATTCTATTTAAACTGCAACTGAAATGACTTATCGCGTATTAAAATCAAGTGTCCTAGAATCTTATTCATTACATCCTTCGACGAAGAAGGATGTAATGAATTAAAATACCATCTAATTTTATTGATTTATTCATTGACTGAGTTCGAGAATATATAGAATATTTAGACAAATTCGCTTATCTCTTAAAAATAAAATCGTAATGAACTCTTGAAATCAGACTGTTGCACAGTGCACATACTGGGTATAGGGCCGTGGGTGTGGCCTGCATGCGAAAAGGTCTCAAATTCTAATGGGGGGGTGGCCCCCTTCAGTACTTCCTATTGGGTGAAAATGCCCATTTATGAAATAGACCTATGTCAAAAAATGAGACCCGAGAAATATAACTTTTTTTTTACAATTGTTCATTCAAACCATTCATAAAGAAAAGCGACCCATTCGAAACAAAATATGCTGTAATCTTGAAATAGATCTTTCTGTTGTTGCCGTGATACCAGAAATAGTTTTAGTTGTACCAAGTGAATTTTAAGAAAATGTTTTTATTTTATCTTAATGTAAAATATTTATTGTATATTCCAAGATGCACAATATCTTGGAATATACAATCAATAAAGGATTGATATTAGATTATATTCTAGTTCTTCCATTTGATATTGAAACAAACAATTTTGAGAAAAGTTTCTGTAGTCCTGAATTTTCGCATAGTTTCCAGTGCAGGCAAAATTTTTGCAGAAAATCAATGTACTGGTACGCTGTTCTTCTACACGCTGAAACAGTTTCGAGATAAATGATGCCAAAATCATTTTTTCTCACGCGAGCAATAATACGGCGAGGTTCGTGATTTCGTCTTTTTCTTGTAAATGATATAAAACTGCTCGTGAAGTCCAAGTATATCAGCGAAGAGGGAAAAAAATTCAATGTACTCGAAAAGAAGAAAAATGAAATCTTCGGCCGAGCAGGAATAATAAAATGGTGTAATATTGTGAGGAACTTCAACACAGACGTCACACAACCTAGATCTCTTCTATAGACTGTATTCATTATCTTGTAATTCCATCTAGAAGTCTACCTGGATGATCTTGGAAGTATTTGCCTTAGAAAATCTTCCAGAACCTTGATTCGTTTGTACCTTAGAGAAGAGAGCAGTAACTCCATTCTAGAAAGTGTAAAAATCTTATAAATCTTAGACAACACAGGAAGCACCGCAGTAAACAAAACTTGTTTTAGCATGTGCTTCAAATGTCCAGCCAATATTTTAACTTTTGTTGTACATCTGAGCCGTGAGCTCTCCACTGAGATTAGATGCTATTAAAAGCTGCTCGATAAGTTCGGCTACCTTAGCTTACATTTTACGAGTATTAAGTTTCTTGTTATTTTATTTTCTTTTTTCGAATTATATCCGATTACAAATCAAAACTGGACTTAAGGAACAAATCATTAATTACAATATTGTAATCATCTTAATTTTGTTTAGGGAAGGAAGACACCAAAATTCTCAGTGCCGAGAAGTTTTGGGATACCTAAATTTTAAGTTACTGTATCAGAATTCCATAGATTATTTTATTTTAGAGATGAATCCTTCAGTCCCTATGTAGACGACAGGATTTCGTTAAAATTATCCTTCAGGATGACGAATTTGTTCAAATGATGTGCAACTTAAGGGATAAAAACTGAACGCTGATTACGGAACAGATCAGAAAAAGGATTCGAACGTAAGTTTCTATCCTGGCGACAGACGAAAGAATCCGAATTAAAATAGAGTAGTTTAAAGAAGCAGACAGATGTGAACATGAACAAACGATGAGGGTGCGGTGTTAATGCGTCACATGGTAGAAGTTGGAGCATAATCGATTTCACGTCAATGCGGGACACGTCTTTTGGTCACCCCAGAGTTCTTCTGCGAGATACTGAATCGATCCCCGGCATTCTGTTTCATATATGTATATAGTTTTCAATGGGTCTGTCACATGTTTGTGTTTCCAAAGAAGAGGTCTGTGTTTCTTAACGTGGATTTTAGACCGGAACTCCTTTGCAGTAACAAGTATGGATGTAGATCACTGTGGAATGAGAAGGTTTATGCAAAACATGAAATTGTTTTTCATCACCTCGTGTTAAGTGTAATCAGTAGTGAAAAAAACATCAATCAAGGATTTTTAGCCATTGATTAAACATATTAGCTATTTTACGTCTTTGGTGAAATGGAATTCCTCAATTTTTATGCGCATGACTCTTTATGATGATAGCCAAACACATTCTGTCAACCGCTTTGACCCTAAAATTCTAAATATATTCATAATTTATTTTTACTGTAAGAGTACAAAAAGGTTTTTACGAACATCTAATTTCTGAAAATTTGTTTTAATTAATTGCTAAAATTTTTATTTTTGAGTAATATACGCTCGTTGCACAGAACCGTGGGAAAACCTCGAAAAGCTGAGCCCTTAAGTGGGCTCAGCTTTTCGAAGAATCCTTTCCTTTTACTGACGAGCAACATTTTACGGACTAATCAGTATTTTTGGCCCCCCCTTCTTATTTTTATGGACTATTTTATTACTTAAATTTTTTTATATTTTGGACTAATGTAGAAAAAATTGGTCAGTTACTGGCTGGCCAAGCGACCATTTAAGCAGTAAAATTATCTGTACACTCTGTCACATTACAGTAAGTATTTTTTCGCTCATTGCATGTAGTTGTTTGCCTTGCCATAAAAGAGCATTTGCCCTTTAATAGGTGACAGCAGTTGTCGCAGATCAATAACTGATGCAGTATGATAACGGCAGCCTCCCGATCGTTGCAAGGACTGACTCCACGTTTCCCCCTCCCTTAAGTCGCATTATTGAACCATGCCGTGACCTGCTGCTCTACTAGTGCCTTCCGATCAATAGAAACGGCGACGCTGATTCTGGAGCCACCCGCATATACTCCGCAACTTCTCTGCCATGGTAACTGTTTCAGAAGTCCTATCCAAGCAGCTGCGCAGAACGGCGGTCATCGGGCCCGACTTAGAGACATACCGACTTCCTGCAGAAATAATTTATGAGCCCTTGAAATAGATTTGAAATAGAAGTCGTTAAGTTTTCGATGAAGCGAAATTGGATTTTGATTTTTGGACTTTTGATTTTGTGCAAGAGTAAATTTTCACATTTTGGGATGTCTTTTGTTTATTCCATTATCAGAAATGCATATATTTTTTTCTCATGTACGCTGCATTACTACAGTAACCCTAGAGCACTGAAATCGGAGTTCTTCATTACACCAAATAAGACAGACAAACAACGCAGTCATAAATGATACATTCATATTCACACACTGGCCAAAAAATACGAACGTTTATTTATGGAATTGGGCCCCATCTGTTTCGAATAATAGCAAATGTGCGGAGCAGTATGAATTCTATAAGGTGTTTTGGTCTAATTGTATCCATTTTTATGGCTCCTGCTGAACGTGCACCGACGATAAGACCTTTTTCAGTCTGATATATCACGCGTATTCCCCATTCTAGGTTTCAGATTACTGCAGTCGAACAGCCTGGGCAGTCTTTATACTCAACGAGGCAACACGTACATTTCCTTAGTTCAGCGATGACTCCACTTCCTCCTTTTGTTATTTTATTATTTTTTCCCGTAATTTCGAACTACAAAAACTCCTCTACTTGAAGGCTTTCGGGATGATGTCTGGTCATACGTGCAGACGGAACGATATGGATGCGATACAAGATGGCATTGATAAGAATATAAAAAGTAAAGTGTATCCGTTACACCTGAAAATGAATTAATCTGAACATGTCTTATGTCCTTAAATTATGTGTTCTCTGGTCGATTTTCCTGTTTTGCCGGACGGATAATTGGAGTTTCGTAGGTGGAGAACCTTGGTATCCACGCCTGGAGACCGACTAACTTAGCCAAGGAGTGAAAAAAGCACCTTAAGTTTCCACCCGGTGTGGGGAGGACGGTGATTATAACCGCTGTTGCAACCGCGCTATTTTGGTAAGGATATAGAACCTTTCTGGACAAATATAGTTCCAGTTCTTTCTCCAATGAAGATCGCGTTCCACGTACGATGGAGGTGAGAAACAGCACCATTATTTGTTATTCTGTTTCTTTAGCATCCTCTCCAGAATTTCTCACAAATGCTCCAGCATTTTGATATGGATTTTGAATGGAACTTGATAATGATGTTGCTCCAATATTAATCCGATTACCGGGTTAATACCACAACGGGTAACTTTTAACCTATAGGGTTCCCTTCAACCGGAACTGATTGCTAAATTACGGAGTCGCCCAGTATCTTGAAGCAATGACACTCCCCTCCAGTGGAATGAGGGATGCCATACCATTCCAGAAATATGCACTCAAATCATCACGGAATAATTTTATATCCTAAACAGTATGCACACACGCGTGTATTTGAAAATATGAGAAGATTCGTTTTTTTGATATACTATACACTAAATAATTATTTAAATCATAAAAGGGTACGTCAGATAACTCTTAAATTGTGAGTACGATATTTAGAATTTGATTTTTATTTATATATTAATATATATTTTTTAAATCTTTCTTTTACAGCACCATTATATTCTTATCAAAATGTTTCCACAAATAAGCTTTTTGTTCCTCTTAATTACAATATATTATATTCTTCTTCAATTATTATTTATCTCCTCTCCCAAATTAAGAATTCTGCTTCTTTGCTTATTATTACTTTAATTACGCAATCATCAATAAAATGAGTTCGCCATTTTTCATTTTAGCTCGCATTACTCTGATTGGTAAAATGTTCTTTTGTTCTCAGTTTTTAATGCTGTCTTCACTTTAGTCAATTATTATCGCTGTAATTATGTCTTTCCTTTATTTTCTTTCTCTTTTTCCATATCTGATGATTTTTTAGGATTACCTCAATTTTTAAGATTTTTAGCTCTATCCTAATTTCTTTTGAAATCAGATTTTGCATTTTTGAACAGTTCTGTGGTTCTATTTAGATCGTAAAAACTTCTATATTGCTCTGGATGCTTATTTGTAGTCACTGTTAAAATACAGATTTTTACAGATCTGATGTTTATCAGAAACGCTACATTAAGATTTTTTTGTGATTCTTATTGGGGTTTAAAAAAGGCAGGTGTCGTACGTCATTAATTCCATTCCTATAACATCAGATTCTCTAATAGATGGCACGTTATGGCCACAGAAGCCAATTCTACTGAACAAAAAAAAACCTTTAATTGAATTAAGCTGGAGAAGTGTTTATAATTATCAAACTTTATGTTGAAAATAAATAATTCTTTACTAAATTGAAACAAGGGCCGTTACGCGATTATATTAATAATAAAACACATTTTCCACCTGAAAAATAGGATTAAGAATTAAGGACTGAGAAACTTTAGTCGTACTTCCGATTATTTGGCTACGTTTCAAGACAATACAACTTCTTGTCTTCAGACCTTACGGTTGTGAAAAACTTAACCACTAAAAAGCCGCTTGTAAGATTTATAATATGATATACTGTACTATAATCTTTTCTGGCCAGTGTCCCGACATGAATAGTCCACGAACATTACAGAAGTACATGCATCACCGGTCGGCCACCCAGGAGTGTCGAAGGATTGGGGGGGGGAGACATTGATCAAGAAGACCGCTTCTATTGACGTAAGTAACCTCAGAACAGTTAGTCGGTCGCTTTGTCTAGAAAAGCCAAGCATGCTCTCCGAAAAGTCTTGCTTTAGTGTTCAACGGACAAAGTTAATGTACAGTGGTGGATGTAATGCCCGAAGGAATTGTCCTCTAGTGGAGTGGAAGGGATTCTTTGGTGCCAATGCTGCGTGTTGTGATTCTGGGAATTACAAAAATCCGAACGAATTTAAGTAAAACGGTGTAATTGGTCCGTTCATTTTCTCTTTGAAGCTCTCGCAAGAGACGAAACCCTTTACGTGGTTTTAAGTTTTCTCCAATAGCCATGTCGATAATCGATATCTGAAAAACGCATCAATCAGAAGCAAATCGAAGTTATTATTACATTTTGACACATACTGAACGACGATAAACAGCAGTAAGTTTATAATCAGTGTGGAATTTGTACGAAAGGAGAGAATATAACTTTTTGCATAATATATGTCAAAATTATTATCAGGAATTCAGTTGATTTCTTCTGCGAATGCAGAAGAAATCAACCGAAGAAGCTGACGTTCAGAGAGATCTGCTTGCTCCCTTGAGCAAGCAGATTTCTCAAGACCTTAATATCGTATTTGTACGATGGAAACGTGACATCAGACTTTCTTTAGATCATGCTTAAGCCATTAATGAAAAGATTGAAGCAACGGACCTAGTGGCGAACCCTGGGGAACGCCCCTCTCCAGAGCAAAGGATCAAAGACGCACGATGTCACGCCTGTCACAAACAGACTCTAAGAGAGAAAAAGAGAGAATCTCTTACCCAAGAAAAACTATCCATTACACCATAAGCCAATGTTCTGAATGTCTTTACAAACTTGTACACCATACAAGATTTATGATCGAATATTTGAATGATTGCTTTCTCCAAATTCTCCTGGGTATTGACTTCATTTTTTTTATTATTATTTACTCACTGCCTCAGTCATTCAATCTGCCGATCGCTTTTTCAGTCACTTCTAATAGAGATAGAAGACTGAAACTTTGTACATATTCCTAATTCGCGAGACAATGCATTCTATAAAGCGGTGTACCATTACATTTCATATATCGGCTGCCTGGATTTATACCTAACCCAGATTTTGGACCTTTTCCACACTTCTTATTTGGTTAGAAGGGTGTAATTATCCTTGATGGCCTATTTAGGCCAATGAGAGTCCGAGGCTAAAAACGAAATGAGATTGTTCCTAATAACATTTCAAGGATTTTACCAAAGTTGCGATGAGGCGTTTTTGTGGCCCTCTCTATAGTCACCCATAATTACTAGAGTAATTATTGGTGAAAAAAAAGCCCACAGGTTCCTCGCGTCATTGAAAAGATTCGAACTTCAGCATTTTCCACCAGGTGTGGGAGGTCCAGGCTACCCCGAAGGCCCTGGGCCATAGGGATTAAAGACTATGGAAGAAGCAAAATTGTTTTTGGTTCTAACAAAAAGAAATTCTGCTTATTTTATGGCGAATAATCTTATTTTTGAAACACATTTCGACATTTATGTCGTACCACCTTTAAACAACAACGCGTTTAATTTACTTCAAGGATGATGAGGGTAAATTAGAAGTGCGCATCTGGGCCGCAGGAATGCCTTTAAATTTCCTAAACAGATATTTATTTATTACCTTAAAGAAATACAAAATATGGCAAAATCTATTTGTGATAAAGTATCGTTGCCTCAATTTAATACCACATTCGTATTCAATTATTAATAAGGCTGGTCGAAAAACAACTACTCAATAATTGAGGTGATCTGAATCGATAGTGAAAAGCCCCCCTCTTCAAATTGCACAGGGCAATTTAGCTACTCGAGGTTTTCATCTAATCTTGGTAAACAAATGTGTCTGTCGCAGTTATTGATCGCAGCCAGATTTGATCTTCTAGATATAGCCTTAACGTTTCCCCCTCAAGGCATTTAAAACTGTCTTCTGTGGAATATCCAGGCATGAGTGACAACCCGAGCACTGAAAATGACTAAACATGACGTTGAAGCAATTTCATAAACAGTTTGGGATATTTTCTCATCTCTGATCGTAAAAATCTTTATCTTTCTTTCTGTCTTCTAAAGAGCCAAGTGAGAAGAACCCGTTTTTTACGAGGGTTAAGGGTAATACGCTTTTCAAATGTTAATCATTTCACAATGGTTAAAATGGCGAATCCAGTTTTCATCCCAACTATCATCAGATTAGTTTGCTTGTTTCATGGCTCGTTGTATGATGATTAACTGATTTCAGCCTAAAATATTTATATTGCATCGTGAGTAGTTATTTTATCTTCCTTTGACAGATACTATTTAATTAAAATGCACTCAATCTACCTTTTTTAAGATATTTTTAAGATAGGGTCTTACCTGATAATCGTTTAGCGCAACATTCACATATTGCTTAAAAGCGAATTAAAATCGCTTTCAGTATTAATTTGGCACCGAAAATCTGAACTAGTTTAATAGCCTAGAAGCCCGTGTCTTCTGAAAACCAATCTCTAATCCCGAATGTTCCGTTCACTGAAGAATATGGAGTTCTCTTGTGAACTGAACACGTGCATGCGTAAGTGTAAAATGTGTTAGCAGTCTGACGGCACCAGGGGTTCCCCCCCCCCCATCTCCACACTGTATACTCTGTTTGTGCATCACAGTACTCTGTGGAGGCCAGAGATTTAAAAGTGTGTGGGGAGTGGAATGTCGTTCTTCTGACCATTTAACTGTTGGGACCCACCGTTGCCCACACTTTGCCACGAGGAGGCAGGTCAGGCACCCAGTAGATTTTTAAGTACTCTGGTAGGCCCTGCCACCTAGTTTCCGAAGATTTCAGTGGCAAAGACCTATAAAAAAATGGCAGCATTGCGGTGAATTTACAGCCGAATTGGGGTATAAAGTGAGATGGAGTTAAATTTTGCGCTAGTTCAATTAAGTTACTTTATGGGCATACTCGGTAAGTTAAGTTTGAGTAGGGGGAGAGAGACTGAAGGATGGGGGGACAATAGGGAAGGCGTCCCCATGAAGATCAGTGGGGACAGGCCCCATCAGGAGAAGAGGGGGAGGGGAAGAGACGGGAATCATCCACTCTCCCCCCCTGCCAGGGGATGGAGATTTAAAGAAACCAGGTTAGGGCACCCGGTTTAGATCGCCAAATGGCAGAAGGTCAGATTCAGGATGTGGTTCTTCCTAACACCCCCAAGTTGGGGGGGGACTTAGAAGGTCATTCCATTAATTGGTATTTATTATTATTAGCCATATGGTGCAGCATAAGCTTGAGGCTTATGCTGAACCGGCCAAAACTTAAAAAAATTCCCGAGTTACCCTGAGAGAAAGAGAGGGAGAAGTAGAAAGAAATTACCAAGGAAGAGAAGAATGATGATATCCAGCTCAGGACCCTGGGTGTGCCAGTCCCATACTCACCAGATGTGAGCCCCTCGGGTGATTTTGTCATACTTCAGTTGTATTTCCAGTTCTCCCATTTGCTAGTTTCGGTTTTGGTGGGGAATCTTGTGCTACTACTTGGCGCATTGTGGGTAGTCAGTTCTGATCCATCAGATATGAGGTTGATTTAGGAAATATCCATCATCAGTGTCGTGTCGCCATAGGCATCCTCCTCTTTGTTCATTGCCTTCTCTATTTAGTAGCGTCAAGTTTAGGTGTCATTTCTGGGTGTTCAGTTAGTAAGGATTTGTTGATAGGGGCACCATTCCCTTACTTAGGTTCCTTGCTGCTCTTTTCTTTCTCATTTGGTGCAGATAGCCGAGTGGTCAGGAGCGGGAGTGCAATAGCACACGCTCTTTGAGTGGACCGGGGTTCAAGCCCCTGACTGCTAAATACGGTCGATCTGCCGACCAGCGTGGCAGATTATGGTCCATTTCCCTCGGCATGAATTGTTGAGGAGGCTTCCATCTCGCATTGGGTTGATACTGGCTGCAGTTTTTATGGTCTGCTTTGTTAATCTCCATGCATGGTTATGCAGCGCAATCAATGCCCTCCTCCTTGCAAAAAATCCTGCACGAACTTACTGAATACTTCTTCCGTGTCCGGTAAAAGGTGTTCCTGGTTACGAAGAAGGTATGTGAATATTACCAGGATGCTTCGGAGATCCTGGTAATATTCACATTCATACACCGATGGGTCAAAACATTGACGAGTCATCGCGTCGTTATGCAAATCGAAGCAACTGCAGGTGAACTACGGCTCGGGTCTGGAGACACGATATAGAAAGCATGTGATACTGAGCTCCGTTAATCAGTATTACCCTTGTTCTTCAGATGGGAAGGCAGCGGACTTAAGCGAGTTTGACAAAGGCCAAATTGTAATGGCCAAACGACTGGGTCAGAGCATATCCGAAACGGCACAGTTGGTGGGATGTTCACTGTCAGCCGTGGTTAGTATCTACCAAAAGTGGTCCGAGGAGGGAAAACCCACGAACCGTTGGACGACCACGGCTCATCGATGCTTGAGGTGGGCGAAGGGTCTCTCGAATGGTACGTGGCGACAGTGGCGCAACTCGCCGGTAATTGGAATGCTGGTGACGGGAGTAATGTGTCACAACACACACTACATCGAATCCTGCTGAAAATGGGGCTGTGTAACCGCAGGCAGCTCCGAGTGCCCACCTTAACCGCGGTTCACCAGCGACAGCGCCTACAATGGGCACGCGAACATCGAAACTGTACCTTGAGTGATTAGAAGAAGGTCGTCTGGTCCGATGAATCACGTTTCCTGTTGTACCATGTGGAGGCCTGGAACGTGTGCGTGTGGAAGTGATGGCGTTTACCTGGGGAAGTGATGGCGCGCCCCTGGATGCACTTTGGGACAAAAACAAGCCGGTGTCATGCTTTGAGCGATGTTCTGCTGGGATACTCTGGGTTTTGTCATCCATGTGCCAGGCACTCTGACGTCTACCACCTACGTAAACATCATTGCTGACTAGGTACACCTTTCATGGTAACGGTCTTCCCCCTCTGGTGGTGGCGTCTTTCAGCAGGATAATGCTCCATGCCACACCGCCCGGATTGTTCGAGACTGGTTTGCGGAACATGAGGAAGATTTCCAGCTATTGCTCTGTCCTCCAAATTCCCCAGACATCAATCCCATCGAGCATCTGTGGCTGTTGGAACAGCAACTCCGATCTGCGGCGTTTCCACCACGGACCTTACAGGAGTTAAAAGATCTGCTGGTTACATGTTGGTACCAGAAGACACATTTAGAAATCTTGTAGCGTCCATGCCTCGCCGGGTACGAGCTGTTTTCGCTGCACGTGGAGGACTAACATCGTATTAGGTAGGTGGTCATAATGTTTTGGTTCATCGGTGTACATTGTGTTGCCAAGTCTCTAACTCTGCATCCACAATTTGGGCCATCTACAATTCTCATATTTAGCTTTGCTTTTATGGCACCATAGCCCGTCAGTAGGTATGTAGTGTGTAATCCTGGGAAGAACCAATGTGGGGTTCTGTGCAGACTCTGCTGACTCGAGGTATGAATTTTCTTGTGATTTCTCCTTTACAGGAGTTAGACCACCTCTCTTGCTATGCCTGCCGCAGGGCACCAGCCGCGTTTTTTCCTGTTACCGATTTTTCGCCGGATTTGTTGTGTACCCTGTGAACGTCTTTTGGATTCCTCTAGAGAGCATGTACATTAGCCCACAACAACCACTTCTTGATCAAGAGGAAGCACGCCCGTCAGGGTCTGTAGGTCATGGGTGCTCACCATACAGCAGGCACGAGTTATAGTTAGTAGAATATTTCTCTGGATGGTGTCAAGAATTCTTTTGTTAACGGTTGTAACTGCCTTGGTAAACCTTCTATGCGAGCGGTAGATTATTGCCAGGATAAAATTCGCTTTGTAGTAGAGTTCCAGAGTTCTTCGATTTAGTCCCCAGTCTCTTCTAGTGATTCTTGCAATCATGGCCGTGTATTTTCTTAGTTTCTCCTTTCAGTTTCCATTTCAAAGTAAAAGAGTAATATAAATGAAGACTGAAAATTTTAAATTTATTCCCATGATCGTTTAGGTGGTAGGCTGCATTATAGAATACCTTTTAGAGTTATCGGGAAGTCACATTAGCGATATTAAAAACAGTGTCGTGAAGTGTACATAATTTTTACGTGTACGCGTGTTTTCTCAAAACCTTAACAATCTCATTACCTCCCACGGTGCTACAGAAACCAACAGGTGCAAAGAGTTGTAGACAAATGGACTCACGACCCCAATAAAAGGGGAAAAAAACCCAAAAAGTGTGGAAACAAAGCCACACACGGGTAACAGAATTGCCTTCTCATTGATATGCGCCATTTTTAACGGGAGATTCAAAGGCACTTAAACTGTATCCTATAGCCAAGGATATACCGTAATAATAATAAATGTCACAACATCCGCAATATGCCTTCACCTGCTCAAGTGTATTATGTTCATGAATTGCATGTGTTTCTTGATCGATCTCTGCAGACCTTGTCATCTACGCCTGAGACCGACTAACTCAGTCACGTAGTGAAAAAAAAATCATAAGTTGCTGGTGTCATTAACGGGATTCGAACCCGGACCTTTTCCACCCGGTGTGGGAAGGACGGTGACAATGCCACTGTTCTACCGCACAGACAATATCCAAGGATGTCTGCATGCAAAGTGTGTTTAGGGTCAAGCGGCACCAGGGGTTTCCCCCATCTCCGTGTAGTTTACATTGTCAGGTGATAAAGTACAATGTAAAGGCCAGAGATTGGCCATTTAGCCGCCAGACCTCTGCTGAGGTCCGACGTTGCCCACCCTTCGCTCCGTGGAGGCAGACCAGGTACCAAGTAGTTAGTTTACTCTGGCAGGTCCTGCCACCTACTTTCCTAAGATTTCAGTAGCGAGGACCTAAAAAAAAAGTGTGGGCGTACGCTAACTTGCAGATATAGAAGGTGGGAAGACTGAAGGCTGGAGGGGGTGGGGAGAAAGACAGAAGTATAGTGTCGATAGTGAAGGCGACTCCAATCAGATGTGGGGCATGGGCATGCCCCACCGGAGTAAAGGAGAGGGCTGGCGAGCAGCGGAGAGGGAAGAGACAGTGAGCCAGGCAAGGGAGCTGGCTCAGATCGCCTGTATGGCTCTGCAGTAGCATTTCTGCTATTTGTTATATCATGGGTAGAAATGTCCAGGCAGATTCCAGCGCCAGGGCTGGCTGTCCATTGTGTATATGTCACTCCCAGAATCGGGTCTCATCAAGGATAATTTTGGTTAGCTAGGTTTCCAGCTGAGCTCAGTGCTCTTTAGTTGTCTGTCAATCGGAGATTTTCACTTACAGTCCCACTGTGTCAGATCAGCGTTTTAGCAATTTCTAGAAAGCAGCTCCGTCTTGGGTAGTTGTCATATTTAAATGTCCATATGGACAGTGTCTTTGCCAGTTGTCCGGTCCGTGGATTTCAAGTTCGGGAAAGAGTCTCTTTAGATTTTCTCTTCTGTTTTAGCCATTCCTGGGGTGGGGTTTCTTCCAAGTAGTTGAGTCCTAATAGGCGGGTATCCGTGTGATCGAGCTTCTCTCTGGATCTGGTTAGGAGCGGAGATTCGTGGTTGCCTTGGTTGTGGTACAGGGAAGGTCCTTCTTCTGCCGAAGAAGTCTTGCGCGTATTTGGTCAGAGCTTTGTAGCTGTATTCCTCTTCCAGTACACGGTCCTCCTGATGTAGTAATACATATTGGGTCTCTGTAATTGAGTCTCTGTCGTCGTATAATTTACAATGGTGAATCAGGCACTCCCACGTTTCTGTCTGTCCATAGTGGCAGAGAGGTGTGTCACTCAGTCCAAAATCTGATAGCTTCTCTCATGGCACCGTGGCCGGTGAGCAAGTATATAGTTAGTAGTCCTGGTGAAAGCCAGTGCGGATATGTTGGGAATACAGAGTGTACTTTTGACACGAATTTTCGGGTAATTGAACCCTTTGGTAAATTTTCCCAACATGTTTGCCAAGTTTGTTGGAGATGCAGGGTTAGTCTCTTCTTTTCTCTTTTGGTGTCATTTGTCAGATCTATCGTAAAGTTCTGGGTAGCAGTTTGAACAACTTCCGAGTCCAGGGGAAGGGCGCCCATGAGGACCTGGAATGCGTGCGTGCTGACTGTATTGCATGCTCTGGGTATAGTGAGCAGAATGTATCGTTGCGTAGTTTCTGACTTTCTTCTGTTTGTTGCGGTTATTGCTTTTGGATCCCAGGCTCTCGATGCATATAGGATGACTAGCCGGAAGATTGTTTTGTGGTAGAGGATGAAGGTCTTCTTTCTCAGGCCCCAGTCTTTGCGAGTTATTCTCGCGAAGAGAGAGGAATATCTTCTTTGTTCCGGATGTAGTTAATGTGGGGGGTAAAAGATAAATTCTTGTCCAGGATGACGCCAAGATACTTTAACTGTGTTGTTAATTTAATTGTGATCCCTTGGATTTTTATTTGGGGGGGGGTCTCCTGATGTCCAGTGCCCCCGAAGTAGTATTGAACTCGTCTTTGTTGGGGATATTGTCAGATTAGTTTGGCTTGTCCATTGTTGCAGGGCAGCAAGCGCCTGGTTTGCGGTGATTTCTGGTTGAGCCCTAGAGTCCTCGGCGAGCATCAGGCGACAAGGTCATCTGCGTAGGCCTGTGTCTTAACATTCCCAATATCGAGGTTTAAGAAGCCGCCCAGGACCACATTCCAAAGAAGTGGGCCTAGGACAGAGCCTTGTAGGCATCCTCTATCTTGAGACTGAGCAGTACGGGGCTGTGACAGTGATGGATCTATTTGACAGGTAGGTAGCAATGCAATTATAAAGATTGGCAGGTTAGCCTCCCGGAGCCTGCCGAGGACGCTTGGCCACCATAGGGTATGAAACACCCCAGCAAAATCCACTGCTAAGACAAGAATGTATTTTCTTTTTGTTGCTGTGGCTGCTTTCATGATGTTTTCCAGGACATCAACAGTTGAGTGTCCTCTCCGGAAACCACACTGGTTTGGAGATTGGAGTCCTGAGTTGGTAGAGTGATTTTCAATCCTGTTCCGCAATAGGTGTTCCAGGAGCTTGCTTAACACTTTAAATAGTGCTATGGGTCGATAGAACCCCGGGAGGTCCTGTCGCTTGGTAGAGTTTTTTAAGATAAGGCGGAGCGCTGCTGCCCTCCATGCGAGGGGGAAGTATCCTTCTTTTAAGCATCTGTTGAATAGAATAGAATAGAATGTTTAATTTTTTTTTTTTTTTTTTTATGAAAACCCCAAACACGAAAGGTATCAAAACCTATAGTACTTAGTACCGTGCATGGGTTGAAGGAGAAGTATGGGGGGGGGGGACGCCGGAAACTTTGCTCTAGAGACTAAACATGGGTTTCAACACTTCAAGCCTCCAATAAGCAAAGTGGTGGTATTTCACCGGTTGATGAAAGTCATCTACCACCTACTATTTGCAGCACGATATACATACAATTAGTCACGTCACGTCACGGCATGGTGGTGCCCGGGGTTTACAAAGCATATTTACAAAAGAGATGCACATGAGAAAAACATAAGTTACATCAGATTATTGGAAGGCAACAAAGCACAGTTTTACATTTCCAGTTCGACGAGGATTCCCTTCTGTATTTTTTATTGTTGACCCTTTTTGGAGGTCCCCGTCGATGGCTTACAGTGAGGGTAGCATTTGCTTTGGCAGGAATCTGCCAGTTAGTACTAGCCGGTTACAGAATGCTAGCAGCTGTGCTGAAGACCGGAAATAAGGGGGAGGAATGCGCCAAGAGCAGTGATCCCAGAACTTCGTCTCTGTAATTTTACCGGTGGCCATCTTGATGGTGAACAGCAGCCTTCTTTCTCCGATGTAGTGACCTGGTCTTGGCGCATTATAGCCTTAGTAGCTAATGCGCCAATAAAATCAAAACCAATCTCCGATGTAGAATCGGAACCTCCCTAGTTGAAGGGCTTCTGCTAACTGCGTTGATCTGAGAGCTGGAGGAAGGTGGAGTTTGCTGTTGGCCCATTTTAGAAGCCATTCGGCAGAGAATATTCTTTTAATGTTGCATTCGGCAGCCGAGGCCCATATCTCTGAAGCATACAGTATTGTCGGGTAAAGGATTGATACGATGTATCTTTTTACCAGTTGTGGGTCGGTGGTGTGGAGCAGCTGTTGTTTGGCGACCCAGCGTAGTGAGTTCAGCCTCGACTGTATGAGGTTTACGTGATCGTTGAAAGATAGTTTGGAGTCGAAAGCGACCCCCCAGATCTTTGTGCGTTTGAACACTTGGAACTGAGGAGCCGTTAAGCACAGGCTCCAACGTTGTTGGGCTGCGCTTTAGTGAATAACTTATTTGTGCCGATTTTAGGGGGTTGATTTGGAGGTTGAAAATATTGAGGTAGTCAGCCATGTCCTGCAGTTTGCTAGTGATTTGCTGAGTGGTTTCGGCTGCCGAGTTGGATGGCGATATCCTAGTAAGGAGCTTGACATCGTCAGCATATGTGATCCAATTGCACTTTTGGTCACAAACGGCACCATGAATGCTGAGAAGAGAATGCCAGACAGGACCTCCCCTTGAGGCACACCGGCAGTTATGTGACGCGTGAAGATCTTTGTTCCGATCTTTAGAATAAGGGTCCTCTTGGATAGGAGAGATTCTAGGAACCAGAGAACATCGCCGCGAAAATTGAAGTAGTTTTCTAAGAGACGTACGAGATTAGGTATATAGATGGCATCAAATGCAGAATGGATGTCAAGATATATAACTGACAATTCCTATCTTTGTTCAAAGGCTTCTAAGATGTGCAGAGTGGTTGTTGCAAGGTTAGTTATAGTTGACCTTCCTGATATCCCATAGTGTATTTGCTGAGGACTGTCACAGAGAATTTGGTGGGTGACAGACGGTAGCTGTGCTTTCTCCAGAATTTTTAGCAATACAGAGGTGCAAGCGATGGGCCTATGATGTTGGCTTGGGCGCGTCGATTGTTGGTGCTTAGGAAGGGGCCAGACAGAGTACCTGTTCCACTTGTGTGAAAAGAAATGAACTTCGAGGCATCTGTTGTATAGGTTGAGGAGTGAATCGAAGATGAAGACGCTTAAGCATTTGATTATGAACTGGGGGATGCCATCGTAACCGTTGGTTGCTGTGAAGGGAGAGTATTAATGGCCTGCATCAGTTGTTGCTTGGAAATTCGGATCGTAGCGAAACTATCAGTGGGATGAGAGTGGTTGAAGAGTGGTAGAGCTGGAGGTTGATTAGAAAATCTGGCAACGTAATTGAGCCAGTCAACTGGGTCGATGTTGCTGGAAGAACTAGGCTTTGTTCTGTAGAATGGTTTTCCCCTTTTTAGGGTTGTTTCGAGGTGCTTCTTAATTGCAGCTGATTTGTTTCTGTTGAATTCGGCCCTGGCTTTGGAGAATGAAATACGGTCTTGGACATCGCCGGAAGCTTTCCATTTGGCGTGTAGTGATTGTTTGTAGTGGAAACTTTGTTTGAGTTGGGGAGTCCACCACACTCTGGAGCACGGAGTAATGGTGACTGTCTTGGTAGCGGTGTGAAGGGCTATGGTATTGATCCATTTGGTCATTAGATCGAATGCTAGGCTCAATTCACATCTATCTAAGATGTTCCATGGGACCGTGGATGTAGCTTCAATGCAGAGTGCTGGATTCAGAAATTTTGGAGCGGTGACCTTTTGCACAGATTTGGTTTTGGGGGTATTGAAATATTTTTTGGGTAGAACTGTAAATATTGGTTGGTGGTCTGATTGAAACATGTCGGCTGTGGTTTCTTCGAGTTGTCATATCGCCGAAGAATAGACTATGTTCAGCAGGTATTGGTCTCTCGTTGGCTAGTAATTAACTTGGAATATTTGGATTGATTGGAGAGATTCTGTGAGCCGACTTTTGAGGTGTTGGGTAGATGGCGGAAGATGGAAGTCTCCACATACGATATGAGTGACTGTTGGGTGTAGATTATTTATTAACCAGTTAGTGGCTTCATCGATAGCCATCATAGGAAAAGATTTAGTATTTGATCGGGAATGGCCTCAGCAGCCATTTTTTACGGTTTCGGGCTCCAGGAGATCCACGCCTGGTGTTTTCTTGTTCCGTAGTTTGGCGGCTGCATTTTCCAGGTCAATCCTGGTGAAAGGCTCCTCTCCTTTTGCCGTGGTGTAGGTACTGTTTTGGCATAGCAGCAGTTGTTTCGGCGTAATTGGGTCCTGGTGTTCCAGAAACATAGCGTCGAAGATGTTATTAATGGAGTCTTTCCACGTCTTGGTATATTCTCCCTGTGGCTTCCTGGTTGCTGGGATAATTTCACCTCATGGTAGCTTGTTCGTGGTCACACGAAAAACCACTCCCCAAGGATCATTGTTTCCTCTTTCAGAGACCAGGTGCTCCCATGCACGCTGCTTCCGTTCCCCGATCTTAGCTGTGTATCGATTTCTGATTGCGCGGTATTGCTCCCGCAGTGCCTCCACTTCAGCAGTAGGCCAGCTGCGCCTGGAGCGTTGGAAGCTTTTCCTGGAGGTGTTCATCTCCTGTCTGAGTTTTTGGAGCTTTGGAGACCACCAGCGGACGGCCTCTGGGATCGGTCATTTCTTTTTGATAGCTCTGTCAGCAGCGTTAGTGATTAGTCTTGTTATTATACTTTGATGTTGATCTAGATTTATTCTATCCGTTTCAAGTGTATTGGCAATCATACGCAGCGTCTCCTGGAACATGGGCAAGTCAGCCTTGTGGATAGCATATCTAAATTGCTTTTGCCTCGGTATTGTTGTTTTGTTTATGGATCGGTTCAAGTTCAACGTGATTGCTCTATGATCAGATGTTGTCCAATCTTCGGTAACCGTCTACAAGGTAATGTGGTCAGCAATAGATCTGGTGGCCAGTGTAATATCTATTGTGGTTTCCCCCATGGTGCTGGAGAAGGTCGGTAGATTATTTGGTCGGTTTAAGATGGTGAAGAAACTGTTTGCGTGGAATTCCTCAAGGCGCTGTCCGTTTATAGCACCACGTCGTTCTTGGGTTTCACTGTGCCATGCAGGTGAGCGACAGTTTAAGTCTGCACCAATAATTATTTTTGCGTTCATGAAGTCTGTACATATGCTCTGCAAATATGTTATGTTATGGTAGGTAAGATATCGTCTCTGGCCTGCAGTAGAGTGAAACCGCTTAGAATTCGCCCAGGACTGTGACAATGTGAGAGCACACCGCTCAAGGGAGACAGTAATTTGTTAGTTTGGTTACCGCGTAGTTAGGGTTTCTTATTAGAACCGCTGCCCAAGGGGTTTCCCCATCTATTTGGGCAATTTTGTAATTCAGGGGGTATTCCCTGACCTCTTTACTGTGGGTGTAGGGCTCCTGTATAAGCAGGATGTCTGTTCTCTTCATCAGCTTTTTTGGTTAGCTGACCTGCTACTGCCTTGGCTCTTTGGGCATTTAGCTGGACGAAATGGACCTGGTTGTTGTTATAGTGTTTAAGACGTGCTGCCCTAGTCCAGTCTTAGTTGGTACATTCCCTTTGCTTTAATATAAACAGGGCACTTATTATCCCTGATTGAATGATCTGTTTGCATTTGTTGGGACTTACAGTTCACGCATGTTGGCGGTTCGGCTTTTTTAGGGCATTCCTTGAATTCGTGGCCCTTTTCTGCGCAGTGGCCACATGTGGGAATGGTTTGAGCACAGGTATGTGTAGTGTGTCCGAATCGGCCATATCTAAAGTACTTGGGGACCGTCACGTGCTCATTGTAGCGATGACCGGCCCAATTTATAAAAACCCTAAACACTATAACGTCTTAAACACTATAACAACAACTAGGTCCATTTCGTCCAGCTAAATGCCCAAAGAGCCAAGGCAGTAGCAGGTCAGCTAACCAAAAAAGCTGATGAAGAGAACAGACATCCTGCTTATACAGGAGCCCTACACCCACAGTCGGTTTATGGTCTTCCATGCTGCTGGCGAGAGTTCTACCACCCAATTTGTGGCAGTCCCTGACCTGGATTTTGTCTGGTACCGTGGTGTTATTAGCGTCGTCGGGTCGACTTCCGGATGATCTTGTTGCAGGTTTCTTATGTAGAATTCTTCCTGGAGTGTGTTAGTTCTTTGTCCGTATCATATATGATGATACTAGGCCCTTTTCTTCTAGGGGCCGCTGCTTCCAGGCCTAGAGTGGGTATTTTCGGGTTTGTTATTATCTTCGGGGCATCTTCTTTGGTCAGGGTTTCTATTATGACCCCAGTGTTTCTCACTTTGCGGACAGATTTTATTCTTGTTGTTTTTAGATCTTCTGCCAGTTTTGTTATTACGGTATTTTTAACCGCCTCGCTTGTGACGTGCTCTTTTGTGAATGTTGGTCGGAGGATGACCACTTTTGGAGTTGGTAATAGCGTTTTGCGCTTGGTTATTGCTGCTGGTGCCCCCTGCGTATTTGTCCTCAGCGCTTGGGCATATGTGGGACCGCGCTGTGGCATTTGGTTTGCCCCACATTCTTTGTATGCTTCTAGACACGTGATGGCTCTTTCGCATTCAAGATGTGTGTTCACTAATATTGTGACTATTTGGGACCTAAGGCTAGCTGATACTCTACTTGCGTTTTCCTTGAACAGATTTTCAAGGATCGTCTTTAGTAACAGGGATTTCTAGTAAACCGTACCCTCCGGCAGGGTAGAATCCAGCGGTGGGTCCTGCTGCTTGGCGTCACTCATTTCCTTCTGTTGACATGCTGTGTCCAAATGCTCTCTCGTCACTGTCTGGGATCCTTTCTTTTTTCTAGTTTTCCTTCCATGTCGACGCCGTCCGGATAAGCGGGAACTGTCCAGATTGGCTGGAAGTGGTTTGTGGAGCCTGCTAGAGCTTAAGATTTGCTAGCAAACGATGTTGGCCACAAGTTCGTAGGCCAATTTGGTGGCTACCACTGAGCCGTTTAAGTTTTCGGCTGGTCCCCCAGTCGTTTGGGAGGGAGACGGCCTGTTATTAAAATGCCCCTAGACGAGTGGGATCATTTCCTTAGGGAAGGGGGGGTATCTGAAGACGGCAAAGACGTGGTAGCATTGAAAACATTGGTAGGCGCACAGGGAAGAAGATAGCTCGTTACCATTTTAAGTCTATGGTGTGGGGAAAGCACAACAGTCATTATTTCTGGTTCAGATAGCACACGATTTTACACAATTCGGTGGTTTACGGTACAGTTTGGTGGAGCGGTCTTTCAGCCCAGTTTTAAACACAGTTTGGGCAACTCCCCAGTCAAGTGTAAACTACTAACTTGGCTTCTGCTTTATATCAGTGCCTCTCTATGGCCCTTCTGCCAGCCACATGGTGACCATTGTAGTCTGACAACAAAGGACACAGATAGAAACCCTGGTAATTTACTAAATTCCCAATAGATAATATAACTAACCTCACCTACGGAATCCTCCAGATAAGTTCTTTCGGGTGGAACACCTTTTTAAACTAATTAGACATTTTAAACACTTAATTTCCGCACAAATTCAGGAGCGCGAAATAACGTGTCCGGTCGTAACGGTAGCCATATTGGCGATCCTGACTTGCATGTAGTATATGCGAGTCACACTGGCCGAAGAAAGGTGCCCTTTCATTTGTCTCTCATAAGTAGCACAGTTGGTAAAATCGCCGTCTTCCCCACATCGGATGAAAAAGGGCTCAGTTCAAATCAAATCGGTGACGTGAGGAATCTTTGTGGGCTTTTACCATAACGTGGTTGAGTTAGTCGGTCTCACGCTAGGGAGCATGGTTTTTTCTCCCGGAAACTCTGATTTTTCGTTCAGCGAACAGCAAATCGACCACAGAACACTCCAATTTACAGACAATATATACGGCGCAATACCCTACAGCAATAACATCATCTCACAAATGAATGGCAAGATGACACTATCCGAATGGATCGCCCACATGTCAAGATTCACCACCCCACAACTCAGTCTTTCCTTGAACTGAATGAAGATAATAAAAAATCAATTAACGAAGCAGATGGTCGTCAACTCTATCCCTGTAAGGGAAACAGCTGGTTCTAATGGCATACCGCATTTTGTGCGGAGGACTCAGTCCCTGCCTTATTAACCGTCTTACCACTATTTTCAGTGCCATACTCAACGAAAGCACCTTTCTGCTGTTTTCAGACGTCAGTCGATGCGACCAGGGGCAACTGCCTTTGGTCGCATAGCCTAAAGTTCCTTGAGAAAGTTTTATCACAGCTTACGCAACTGGCTTCCGCTGCAGTTCCTATGCTGCGAAGAACGGATCTATTGTCTCCAACTAAAATAATTCTTTCTGCCTTTGGAAACAAAGAAACACAGTTCACAAAAGGTACCTTTTTGTTTCTGTAACCTGTCTTTGAAGATATAATACTCAATGCCGAAAAATAGAAGTTGAAAGCTGTTTATTTATAAGGGGATATTTAATTTTTTGAAAATATATGGGAAGGAAAGTTATTCCAGAGAATAGAAGCAAAAGGAACGAATGAGGAATTAAAACAGTTGATTTTGTGAGTTTGTAGTCAGACAAGTGAATATATGTTGACTCGTTGTGGTACGTAATCGAAGGGATTGGAAGTGACTGGGGAATTACAGATACCATTTCAGAAGAATGATGCTCATGGACGTATCTAGAAAAACCAGAGTGAAAAAGAAGACAGTGGAGAGATTTTGTAAAGGATGGGTCATTAATTAGCCTGACTGCCGTCCTTTTGAACAAAATTTAGGAACGTGAGGGAAGTTTTGCGAGTACCACTCCAGCAATGGGAACAATATTCGGCGGACTTGTGACTTGTACAGATGGAGTAGTTACTTAAAAGAAAATTAACGCTGAGAGAGGCAAAAAGTTTTTTTATGCAGAGGAAGCATATTTATGATATGCTAATACCAAGAGAGATTAAAAGTTGCGGTAATGCCTAATAGAGATGTGTGATCTTATACGTGTATCGAAATCCGAGTGTCACTGAAGATGAGCAGTGGACTCCTTTTGATGTGAAAACATCTTTAGCGGCACCTAACAAAATGAGCTGTGAGACAGTTGTGTATTATTGTGGTCAAATATTTGTATTTAAGTGTTCAATGTGTAATAGCCCCAGGGGTTCCCCCCTCTCTGCGTTTGTGTAGCACAGAACTCTGTGAAGGTCAGAGGTTTTCAAAAAGTGCAAGTGTGTGTGTGTAGGGTCTTGTTGTGTTGCTCCTCTGAGCGTTTAGCCCTTAGGCCCTAGTGGAATCCCCGTTGGGAATCAGTCTCATCCCACACTTCTCCCCGAAGAGGCAAGCCACGCATAGAGGGATCGCAGTAAGTACTCTGGCAAGCCCTGCTGCCTAGTGTCCAAAGATTTCAGTGGGAAGCACCTTAAAAAAAAAAAAAAAAAAGGACAAATTAGAGTATGGGTACAAGACTAAGGGGGCAGGGAAGATAGAAGTATGTGGCCAAAAGAGTAGGTGACCCCAAAGTCAGTGGAGGCCCTCCCACCAGGCAAAATTAAGGTGCAGGGCAGGGGAAATGATAGGCATGCAAGGGAGCATGGCGTGGTGGCAGCAGAGCTGCGTGTAATCACATTTGGTTAAGTTCCGGTCCAGTTGAGTAAAGTGCATAAATGGTGGTCGTAGGAAATGGTTCCACCCGAGTTTAATGGTCACATCCCAGCAAGCTACGTCGGGGGACATGATCACTGTCTAGTTAGGATGAAAAGTCCATTTTTATTGAAAGATTCAATTCCAGGTAGCCTGGAAATGACTGAGAGAGGTTTTTACAATCCAATGTCCGAAAGTCTCTGGGTGTATATGTTCAAATCATATCGGTTGGGTCCTATTTAGGTAAGTCAAAACCTAATGTCGCCATGGTCCTTGAATGGTTGGTGACAGAACATCTTAGTGAATTAGGCAGGTGGAAAAGCCAAATAGCCTGATTTCTTTTGGTCATTTGGGTAGTGTTCTCTTGGGTGATCCTTGGGTCATCATTTGTGTGTTACTAGGGTGAGGGATGCTCACACAGGTTGTGTGAGCATCCACAGGAAGAGCTCACTAGAGTTCCAGTGTTTGGGTACTGTTAGGATTGTTATGGAGTAAATGTTCGGCATCTGGTAAGGAGTTCCGTTGCGAAACGATGGAAGGCTTTATACTGGTCTTCATCTTCTGGGAGCCAGTGCTCTTGATTTTTGGGAGAATACCGTATGCGAGTGATTAGCAAGCAACGAATATCTTCACACAGCTTGCATTCAAACATTAAATGTTCCCAGATTTTCTGAAAGGCCGCAGTGACAGAGTGAGTTGTCAATGATTCTGTAAGTGGATAGCTTTGCTTTGATTGCATCTTGTCCTATTAAGAGATATGTTGTGAGCATTCTTAGATAATGCGATGTTAGTTTATTAAACCTCGAGCAAAAAACCAGGTAGGTGAGCTAGGATATACGGTTGAACCTCAGAAATAAAGCGCCTGGTAATTTCGCCCTTAGTTGAGGTGCTCCATCCATCTTTGCTACTGCAGGTGGGTGAAAAGCCACATTTTCTCCAGGCTCCTTGTGTTCGCAGGTCCAATGTAAATTCCTGGAAGGTGGTTGGACAGTTGGTATAGGACGCCACATCGTACTACCTCTAAGCTAATTTGAGTGAGAGGGCACCTGCGGTGACTTGCAGGGCGTGGGTGCCTGTTGTGCAGCAGGCATGGGTTGTGGTGAGTAGGATAGATCTCTGGATGGAATTGAGCTTCTTCTGATTCACTACTGTTGTTGCTTTGTTATACCAGATTGCACTTGCGTAAGTTATGGCCGGGATGAAAACCGCAAGTGTCCGTTTCCTCAGACTCCAGTCCCTCCGAGTGACTCTTGCTACTAGACCTGAGTAGTTTTTGATCTTCTGTTGTATATAACAGAGATGGAGATTGAAGGATAGGTTCTTGTCTAACAGTATGCCCAGGTATTTGAGTTCAATTTTTAGCTTGACTGTTGTTCCTTGGATTTTGAGGCTGCCTAATTCGGTTAAGTGTCCCTCGCAGCAACTAGCAGGTCTTTGTCGGGAGATTGTAAGTTGATTCGAGAATGCCCATTCCTGGGGTTGTTCTAGGGCACTGTTGCCTATGGCCTCTAGCTGGGCCCGATTGTCAGCCGCCAGCATCAGGACAAGATCGTCCACATAGGCTTGCGCTTGCACTTCTCCCAGGTCTGTGGTCAGGTATTCACCCAGGGTAAGGTTCCACAAAAGTGGTCCCAGGACTGAGCCCTGTGGGCAGCCTCTGTGAATTGAATTTCAAACTTTAGCGTAGGGCGCTCTTACAAATATTTATATTGTTGCAATCGTACTGTTCTACAAATGGATTTTTGTAACCTCTTTCAAGCCAAGGGATGTTTTCACATAAAACATCTTTTGTGCATACAGGGTACATACGCAATTTTTTTGTAATAAGAGAGGAATGAGTTTTAGAAGGATTGGTGTTAATTAGTTTTTCTTCGATCTATTGCAGAACTACCCGGAGTTCAATTTTTGCAATGAACCACTCTTTTTCCACTTGGATAATGCTAAGTTAGTTTATTAAATTCTTTTCACCAAATTACAATAAAGTGTTACGAAGGTTCAGGATTCTTGCCGGATCTCATCATCAGATTAGACATGGGCTCTTAACAGCTCTCTCAACTTGGCCCTCATGGATGACACAGTTGGTATAATCTCCGTTCTCCCCGTATCGGGTGGAAAAGACCTGTTTGTTTTTTTGATTTTTTTTTTTTTTGTGTGTTGTGTCTTATGTAAGGCAGCCCCTAAACGTTTGTTCGAATTCCGTCAATGGCGCGAGAAATTTTAATGAGCCTTTTTCACAACGTTGCCGAGTTATACGATCTCAGCGAGGGTAGCACCATATTGTATATTATATACAATATGGCTTAATTTGCTGATGCGTATAAAACCCTACAAGGACTAACCACCTTTCTTTCACCTTTGCTTGTCTAACGAAAACTGCTCCATGCATGGAGCAGCGAAATGCAAGGAAAGCGTTATAAGTGAGATCCTCTCTTTGGAGGCTATTTTTCATATTTCATCAGTAAGTATGCGAAAAGACATGAAAAATTACAGACTGGTTGAGACTCTAAGAGAAGAATCATTAATCATCCTGACTGCCCTGTTTTTAATAAAATCTTGAGAGAACTTTGAGGGGTGTCACCCTTGATGTTGGAACAACATTCCGAGGTAGGCTGGATTTGCTATTTCTACAGAGTGAGTAGTTGTTTAGAAGACACGTTAGAGAGAGAAAAAGGAAGTCCAGGTTTTTTGATGTAGAGGAAGAAATATTTGTGAAGTCCTTTTATTAATATTGATTAGAAGTCCCGTTAATCCCTCACAGATATATGTTAAAACAATGTCAAGGAATATAAGTGTCATAGAAGCAAAGCGTAGGAGCAATGGAATGTTTTTTTATCGAGAAATTAACTGAATTTTAAAAGGGTTGAAGTAAACTAAGTTGCATTTCTCCCCTTTGGAGAATTACCTGTAGATCGGTAGCCCTCGTGGGTAGCACAGTTGGTAAAATCGCTATCATCCCCACACTGGGTGGAAAAGACCACACCTAATAGCAAATGTAACAATAATAGCAAATTTGATGTTGAAAACACAGAAGTCCTCGGTAAGGCATTAATCAGTTGAAATTGAAATCCCTGGCATTGCTGCTGTGATGGTATACTGTATATCACTTTTGTATACAATAAATTTAGTCTTTTCAAGCAAACTTCGGTTTCTCTTTTATAAAAGGCGTGCCTAAGTACTGGTATTTTGATGAGTTGAATATTGTAACACAAAAAGGAGTTTCTTTATTTCTTCATTAGTTTTGTTTTTCCTCCGTAACCTTTAATTAAGTTATCACGCTTTTATTCTATTAATCCCAAAGGCTTCGTAGCGGCTTATAGAACAGGTGTGCAAAGACAGGTTTGAGTGTGTGATGCTTTTATAAGTTCCATGAATTCACAACACTTCTGAAAACTGACTCGAAACTACAGCGATTGAAGAAATAAATAGGCTGTTTGTACGTTCTTTTTCCCTTTTGGTTTATTCCCTAAGTAGCTTAGAAAGTACATATTAATGTGCCGCTGAACAGATCCTTTCTCTCTCTCTTTAAAGTAATCAAACCTTCATACATATGACTTTTAACGATCTCGAATTTCTTTGAAAAGTTTTTTCTTGGAGCTAATTTTAAATGTTGTATGATATTTTCACTATACACCGAAGTAAGCGGTGCACACCTATTTTAGTACACTTCATGTGCATTTGACATTTTATCAGAACTCCTCTTTGTTCTCCTTCTCCGAAGAAATCGAAGATAGCATTACCTACCAGCATCAGGTCTCTGTAACTAGGTATATAGACTGACAGCAGATATCTAGCAGTTATTTAGGGCACATTTATGAAGGTAAAATGGTTAATCGATCTACAAGGATAATAGGGGTCAAGTGGGCGGAAGACTCAGCAATAGTTGAAGTTATGTTTCTATCTGTGTGTACTAAGAATAGCTTGTAACTGAGAAAACGGAGTCAGCTTAACTCGTTCATAGTGGTCAGCACCATCAGATCCATGTAGTAGTGCTTTCAGGAATGTGACAATAATCTCCCCCTACTTTCGCCAAAGTAATCCACCCTCGCAGTAGCTGAATCTCGATCCAATAGCACATGCGCGTAAGGATGTCGAAAAGGCCATCAGGCATGTTCCTTCGCTCTCCCACTTCCGCCATTATGAGGGACACTATTCAACGTTGAAAATGCCGAAGAAACGTTGCTGCCATGTCTTTGAGCTCATAACAAGGCGCGAATAAATTCGTACAAAGTAATTCGGCGATACTTCTAATAAATTGTCCATTGAATGTATAAACGAACGGAAGGAAAACAATAACTCTGCACCATGAAAATTGTGACAGTTGTAGCATTTGTTTAATCTGTATTCGTCACTCGGATGTTAATTCTACCAATATTTCCTCATCTCCATCTGCCGGTGTGTGTCGCTGCAGTTCAGTTCATGTTCATTATTTAAAAGCTAGCACTCAAACCACTAGTTCGGTGTCTAAATATGTATCCATGCATTAAAGAAATATTGCGGTAGAAACAACTTCATCTCTGCAGCGCCATTAGAATGGAGTAGCGGGCACTGTTAGATGGGGCATGGTAGAACAGTTTTCTCTTGTGTAATGGCCCTAAACGCTATGCCATAATTTCAAGATGACAGGTGCGTTTCACCTACATGGCAGTTAGATGTAACTCTGCTTTTCGTGGATATCACTTCTAACCTTTTTTTAATTTCTTTTTTTATTTTATTTTTGCCTTTTTTTGTTTAGGAATTTGTTTGGATTTTGGGCTTTAAATTTTAACGACAAATACGACGAACTGGATTCTGAGTTAAACCATTGGAAGAGAGATTATTTTACACGTAAGTGCATCGTAACTGCTTTTTGTTTTTTAATGTAATGTCAATATTTTAATTAATTTTTGTGTGACTACTGGGGATATTAATAACTATTTTTACTGCATATTACTTCTTTTTTTTTTTTTTGTAATTCTAACGTAAACTTCAGATAAGCGTAATTTTGCATTAGGATTTTTAAAAAAAGCCAGCCTCTAACCTGAATTTTTACTGTTCTTTTTAGTGAGAAATCGGTGTTAGAGGCTGTAACGTATTGGCATCGTTTTAATTACACGTGTCCGAATATTCCGAAACTCAAAACATAATATATATTTTGTATATTAATTATAATATGAAAGCGTATAAACATTTCATTTATAAATCACATGCTGAGGATTTAACATTTATGTTTATTAGATTTATGTTAAGAATTAAAATTTACTCAGATAACACTGGTATGATCACGTACTAAACTTTTTTTTTTTTTTTTTTTTTCTAATGTATTCTTTCTTTTATGTAGTCTGCAAGTGTGGACGCAATATCTTAATTAAAAATAGAAAAAAATTTTAATGACCCTTGCACTTAGGAGAAGTGATCAAAATATGCTGGGGGCTGACTTTGTATCTTGAAATTGCAGCGTCGTGACAAGTTGCGACTTGTCGAAACATGTCCAGACCTCAAGAATTATACACCTTCTCAAATTGCAGCGATTCTGCATCTATTTTCGAATCGCTAACGATTGAATCATTAGCAATTCCAAAAAAGAAGCTTATCAGCAACACTTCCAGAAAAGTTACAGAATCGCTGCAATATGAGACGGTTTGTACGGTGCATATTCAAAGAAGTGTCATCCGAATAGCTGGTAGTCATCATCATCATCATTTCCCAAAAATTAGATCAGTCAAGTCCCTGAACTTTTTGATCACACAGCGTACAGATATACGTTGTGTGATCAAAACCGGTACAGTAACTACTATTATAACTGGTTGCCTTGGTGAAGAAGAACGCTACAGTCGGACATAATCCACCCCTTAAGGTGCCCCTGAAGTTGCACGGCACATAGTAACCCGTTACTATGGGACCAATAAAGAACGTCTCTAGCGGTGGAAAAAAATCTTGGATTTTTATATCACTTTTTACGTTATGGAATACATGAATAATGGATATAAATAACGGGTATATTTATTGCTGGTACTTCTAGTAGTGGCCGGAAAGAGATGAAAAAAATTAATGAAAAAATAAGTTTGAAAACGATATTGAGCAGGCAAATTTTCCATACTTTTTAATGAAGTGAATATTGATAAATTAATTTTAATTTATTGGAACATGCAAGCTTACGTATGTCACTTAGGTACTTTACTAAACCGAAAATCAAAGACCTATTTTAAGTTAGCTGACTTTTGGAAACAACT
Organism: Mastigoproctus giganteus; assembly: GCF_048544385.1. Taxonomy (NCBI): domain Eukaryota; kingdom Metazoa; phylum Arthropoda; class Arachnida; order Uropygi; family Thelyphonidae; genus Mastigoproctus; species Mastigoproctus giganteus. Next base: position 16,420,622 of record NC_143588.1, on the reverse strand, counting down.
TAGTGTTCCTTATCTCTGCTAGCAAAATCCCTGTATATCACTGACAAGACCCCAATGACCTTCTCTGGCAGCCTGTCTACACTGCTTTGAAAACTTCATATTGTGCAGTCAGATATGAAGTTTTCTGAGCAGTGTACACAGGTGGCAGAGCAGATTATCGGGTAGTGTCAATGATACACAAATTTTTCTAGCAGGGATAAGGAGGTAATTATTCCACACCTTGAGTGCTGCGTACAGGTCTGGAGGCCTCATTTTAGGAAGGATCTAGAGTTGCTAGAGCGAGTACAGAGGAGGGCAACAAGATTGGCGAGCGGAACAAAGGAGTGCTCTTATCAAGAAAGACTAAGTTCTGCAAATTGCAGCGTCTGGAGACTAAGCACCTGCAAGGTGATCTGATTGAGTTGAATAAGACCTTGAATGCTTTAAGCAAACTCATTGCTGATGGGATTCTTCCTCTTGCTCAGATTACGAACCTGATCGGGCATAAACTCAAATTGAGGAAAGACAGATGTAGAATAGATGTGTGGAAGTTTTCTTTTAGCCAGCGGGTAGTTGATTGCTGGAACAGACTTCTGTGGAAGTTGATAGCTTAAATAAATTCAAGGAAGAAATGAACAAGCTTTTGAAGCGAATGGATGAGTGAAAGGGGAAGTGGTTTTTTTGTTTTATTTTCTTTTTTTTTTTTTGTTTTTGTCTGATGCTCTATAAGCTTGCTTTCTTGAATCATATGCCTCTGCTAATACTAAAGACAACAAATGAAATTCTTCGGGCTGGAGCATGTGCATGATGTCCAACTGCAGAAAAACCTTGACAACTAAAAACAGGTCTATGAATTTTATATTTGGTAAGGTGGTGCACAAGTGATATATGTACACTTGCATGTTTCATTTAATTAATTTACTATTTCATACCACGTAGGCCATTTGCAAATTTTGTAACTTCTGTAGATTTCATACTTTTTTTTTTTTTTTTTTTTTTTGTAATATTTTTCGAGTGCGCATGTCAGTCTGTGTTTGAAGTAATTGACTAGCACTTCTATTTCGAATGAATAATGTTGAGATAATAAGAAATGAATGGCAGAAAAAAAAACAATAGAAGGAATGAAGGTAAAAAAAGTCTTCACTGGGATTGAAGGTGACTTTGCACACTTCCAACACACGCTAGCTTTATCGATCAACCTGCTAGAAGCAAAGAGCATCGACAGTGGATAATTAAAAACTTTTTTAAAGGGCTTGTGGAATGCTAGCAACATGCCTTGTACCTACTACTGTTTTCATATTTGAACCTATTTTTTTTTAAATTTATTTGCTTTTCAAATTTACTTTTTTGAAATTTTTTCTTTTCAAAGAAAACCTTTTCTTTTGGTCATCTTTCTCCACCGTATTCATTGACTGACTTTCTCCTGTGTATAATTTTTCTTTGTTTTGAAAATGAAAATTATTTTTGCGTAAAGATTAACTACTGTATTTAATGACCACCCTTATACAACTTGTAATTAATAATATAGTTTATTAAGCTTATCGCCTAAACCACTATACATTTAAGGTGACGCTTATTTTTGCATGATTTTTTAATATTCCTTTTGGTATAGTTTCCTTTTCAAAAATTATTTATTTTTATAAAATGTGTGTTATTCATCCTCTTCATATAACAAATACACCATATTTTACTAAGATTTAACTCTCACCAAGTATTGCCAATGCGTAGTATTACGAATTATACTTTGGCCACTATGTTTGGCTAAAAATATAGTACTGGAAATGCGCCGAAGTTGAAAATACAGTAATCAGAAATGGGTTGAAACAACACCAGATTGATCTGGCAACCTTACAATTATAGAGGGCAGCAGACAGCAAATTATGCCACATGTATTTCGGACCGAAATTTTTCAGAAATTGAAACTTGTAACTCCTTCTGGAGAGATCTAAATTCGGATCCCGCTGATATTAGAGGTGAATTTCTTAAATACCTCTATAAAAAGCTTGAATATAATCTGCTTTAGCCATAAAGTATTCCGGATTTTGTATTTCTTAGCAAGTACAAATCAGCTTGTGAACACAATACTACAGCCATAGTAAATGCTATTGAAGATGAAGCGCTGAAATATCAGACACTTATTATACCTCCAGGTGGTGTTTGACATTGTGGACATAACTGTAATTCACTTTTACGAAAATCACTTCCTCATTAAGGAAAATATGTTTTATAATTATTTTTCTGTCAAAGAGAACTCTACAGCAGCAGCAAAGAGTGTATACGATAACGTTCACTCTCCAAGTGAACAGAGGTGCCTTGCAAGGAGGAGTACTTTCAGAATTCCTATTCACGGTGATCCTGCTCCCCTCCTTTCGTGACTGTCAACTTCCCATTGGTTTTCTCCGTAATTTAACTCTAAACATTTTCACTATAAATAATTTATCAAATAATTGGGAGACTAGGAGTCAGACAACCATCGTTGATACCATCAATCACGAAAAAGTTTATACGAGTGAAATAGATAAAACTGGGTTCAGTTAATGCAAACCATCGACAAAAATTGCAGTTTATTTTCCTATTCCTCAACCTTCTACTTTAAACTTCATTTTTAATAGTAGAATGTGCCCTATCTTTGAGGTTGGGGTAATCACCGAAGTCTTTCTAATTAGATTTCGTTTAAAAGGCCTTAACTTATTTTGAAAGACAATCTATCTTAGAATGTTCGAAAATTTGGATTTTGGTTGTTGCATAACGTTAGTAAAAAATAAAATAAGTCAGATCCAAACTCTTTTAACCATCTTCCAGGTATAGATAATACTTTTTTTTTTCTTTGCAATGAGCAAAAATGGGTTCCTGTTTGGCTTAAAATTTACCATTGATTTACTTCAACTTTACTTAAATAATCAGTAAAGTGTGTTTAGTGTCAAACGTCAGCAGGGGTTTCTCCCATCTCCGTTGCTCTCATTGTAGGTGTACCAGTTCGCTGGGAAGGTCTGAGATTTAAAAATGTACGGATATTGTATAAGTGTAGTGTTGTGTATCTTTGTTCATCTGGCCATTTAGCCCCTATTCCCCTGATGGGGCCCAATGTTGCCCACACTTGGCCTCGTGGAGGCAGACCTGGTACCCAGTAGTTTGAAATTTTTAATATGGCAGGCGCTGCCACCTAGTTTCCTGAGATTTCAGTTGGTCATGGCCTAGGTAAAAAAAAAAAAAAAAAATGGGGGGGGGGGGAATAACGCTAGAGCCAAATATGGTGAGCGCGGTTGAATTTTATCATGATTAAATTTGAATGTGTGTGTGTGGGGGGGGGGGTGTACGCTAGTGTACAGATAGCGTAGGGGAGGAAGACTAGGGAGGAAAAGACAGAAAGATGGGGATGATGTAGAAGACTACCCCAGGTAGTCAGTGCGGCATGTCCAGGCCTAATCAGAAGGAAAAGAGGGGTGGCAAAGGAAGAGAAGAGACAGGAGGGTCGTCACCTCCCCCCCCCCCAACGCCGGGAAACTTGGAGTAAAAGGAAACTGCGTAAGGGCGCCGGCCCAGATCACCAATGAGGCCTATGTGTAGAGTGGAGCTGCTCTGTCAGGTCATTAGTCGTTCCTGGTACTGCGTCCCGTCCTTGACATCTTCATGTCCAATCTAGCGGTGTCGTTCCTGGGACAGCCAGGTCCTGTCCAAGCAGTGTAGTCGTACTAGTAGTGTGTCAGACATGGTTGGTTTTGGAGCCTAATCCACGTTCCAGACAGTGCAATTGATGAACCCTGGCAGTTGAGGTTTGGTAAGGGAATTGAGTTTGAAGTTTGTCCATGGAAGGAATCCCGTCTTGTGAAATTGTATCTAGTAAATCAGTAGAGTGTAGAGTGCGTTGTGTCAAAACGGCACCAGGGGTTTCCCCCATCTCGCAGAGATGGGGGAAACCCCTGGTGTAGTAAATCAGTAGTAGTATCTTATGTAGGACTGCACCTGAACGGCAGTTCAACTCCGCTAAACCTGTAGTAAATCAGTACAAGGTACAAGGTATTCGTGTAATGATTGCGGCCTCCAGGGTTCCCCCTATATACCGCTGTATCTTCTGTAGTTTATTTATAGCCGGCAAGTGTGTGTAAATGTATGTGTGTATGTTTTAGTGTAGGTTCTGATGGGTGTTGTTTGCCGGCCCTGGAGACTTTGCAGCCTGGAGGCAGGGGGGAAGCCACCTGCATCCAGACTCCCGTACCTTGCCACGAGGAGGCGCTCCAGGGGTTAGTAACCGCAAAGAGGGTTTCCAACCAGTGGTAAACCCGTGAAAGTTATGGGAAGGAGAAGTAGGACAAAGAAAGAAGAGAGATATTCTCTTAAGAAAGGAGCAGAAAACGGTAGGATGAATTAACAACTAAGAACAGAGAGGAAAGTTAGGTTTTCTCCGACTGGAAGAGGAGCCCAACCTCAGCCAGCCAGAGAAAGGAAAACTCAAGAAACAAATTTAATTGTGTCTGAGACACCAAGAAAATAACTTAACTTAACTTAGCATCTAATTACAAAATTTTCCAAAAATTTACAGTGAGAAGACAAGACTTCTGAGAATCCCAGAAGAACTTGTCTGAACAATAGTTGGTAAGAGTTTTAAACAGTTACACTAAATAACAAGCAATCTAATAACCTTCAGTGATTTTGTTAGAACTGCATTTCTAGTATCTTAACACACAATGAGGAAAACTTGAGATTTAACAAGGCTATTAACTCCGAGAGTCATAATAAAATTAAGATCACAATTACATAAAAAGAGGAAGTTGTAATTCTAAACAATAATTTTTTTTTTTTAATCCAAAATTTTGAGTTAAACAGGATGAGCTGTGTTTAGCATCTTTCGTCTTCTAAACACGGAGTTAGCATAGTTACAAAAAGCTGAGAAGGATTCTGATGTTTCCAAAAATTTTGGGAAATCATCTAGGGTGTAAACATTAGTGTCTAACATGAGCTGGTAATGTAAATCTAAATATATGTTGCAATTTAGGACTAAATGTTCCACCGTCTCCTCAGCTCCACAATGACAAAGAGGAGAGGGGACCAGTCCAAACCTAAAAAGGCGGGAGTTAAGGCCGTGACCCGTAAGAAGAAAAGAGGAAAACAGTCCTGGTTGAAGCCAGGAAAGATTCTTAGATTTTACAAAGACTTTAGGAAGGAAGGAGAAAGTAATTCTGCCAAGGGAAGAGTCATCCCAAGAGAGCTGCCACTCATCAAGGGCTAAACTGAGCAGTCGAGAAACTTCAAGGTCGGTAGAGTTATTATAATTATTTTCAAAAACACCAATGGAAGCAGGGGTAAGACGCCTCCTGTGAAATTTAAGAAATGCAAGGATAATTTCTAAATGAATGGGAAGGCGCCCATTCAGAACTAGCAGGGCATCAGTAGAAACAGTTCTACATGCCCTGCTCGTGGCCAAAAGGAAGGATCTTTGCGTCTGTAGAAGAATTTTAATGATGAGAGAGTTTTGAACACGGGAACCCCACGCACCCGCGCCATATGTAACAATTGGGAGGAATATAGATTTGTAGTATAAACCCAATGTTCTAGATTTGAGGTTCCAAAGAGATCTGGCAATGTGAATTAACCAGCCAGTAGTTGATTTAATTTTTACCTTTAGGAATTTGCAGTGTGGAATGAAAGAAAGACGATCATCAATCACCACCCCAAGGTATTTAAATTCACGTACAAGCTTGATTGTCTGGTTGAGAAGCCTCACCACAGGAGGACGATTACGATTTAACAGACCTTTTAAGAGAAGCTGCTTTGTCTTAGATACAGAAATCGAAAGTTTATGAAGTGAGCACCATATGTGTAGATCATCCAAGATGTTGTTAGCCTTTGTTTCAAGCTCAAGGCGAGAATTCCCAGGGATCAGCAGGGCAAGATCATCAGCATAGGCAATATTAACAATATCACCATGAGGGGCATTTAGCCATCCATCAAGGACCACGTTCCAGCAGACTGGGCCAAGAACGGATCCCTGAGGACAACCCCTAGAAACCGGTCTCGAAACCGAGCAGAAGCCCGATGAGACCACAAGGTTCCTATCTTGAAAGTAACTGGAAATAAGGCTATAGATAGGACAGGAAACCTCGGCCCTTCGGAACCTCTCCAGGACGCTCTGCCACCACAAGGTGTCAAAGGCCCCTTTGAAGTCAACGAAGAGACCAAGAACGTATTTTGCAGGAGATGTTCTAACAGTATTTAAAAGAAGATTTATAGCATCTGTAGTTGATCTGCCCTTAGTGAAACCAAACTGGGAAGAAGAGGAGAGATTCCTAGAAACATAGTAGTCTTTAAATCTTGCAACAAGAAGTTTTTCCAGAATTTTCCCAAGAAAAGGAAGAAGAGAGATTGGCCTATAGGAGGAAGGTGAGTCAACGGGTTTAGCCGGACTCTTAATTAGCAGTTTAAGATTGGCAGTCTTCCAACGATCTGGGAAGACACCATAAAGCAAACACGTATTCATTAAGGTAGCAATGAGACAGGGTTTAGTTTTCCAAGTGCGCTTTACGATAGAGACCTCAAGATTGTCAAGCCCAGGACTTTTGCCACAAGAGAAAGGGTTGACCACTGTATCGATTTCCTCAACGGTAAAAGGAGGTTCATTTGAGGGGGCCTTCAAAGGAAAGATGTTGAAGACGAAACAGAGTCTGGTCATTACTTTCGAAGTATCCTGTGGAAGAAGTTCATCTAAAATCGCTTCAATAGATGCAGACCAAGTGAGAGTTTCAGAGGAATTGGGAAGTGAGATTGAATTCTGTGGGGTATGCAGATGTAATTTTGACGCAAGAACTTTGTGAGGTAGGCCCCAGGGATCGTTTTTAATAGTTTTTTCAACTGATCTATCCCATGCAAGAGATTTCTCCTTCCGGATAGTGTTAAAGTAGTTGCTTCTAGCAGCTCTGTAAATTTCAAAGAGCCTATTCAGTTCTGCAGGAGGCCTATCAGACCTTTTGGCCCTATTTAGATCACGTCGAGCAGCCCTGAGAAGACGCCGAAGAGCAGTAAGACTGGCAGTCCACCACGGAACAGAGTTTATGATTCTTTTCCTCTTTACAAAGCTAAGATCAGAGGCCTTGGAAATAAGTTCAGTAATTTTCATTTCCAGAGAATTAGGATCTAAGGTAGTAGTATTTGAAATGAATTCCTCTGTAGCCAGACTGAGGAGATTAGCATCAAAAAGAGACCAATCCGCGTCCTTTGTCCTATAACGAGGGGTATCATGATTAAAACGGGAAGGAGAAGGTCTGAGCGTGGTGACCAGATCAAACGTAATGGGGTGGTGATCGCTACCAGACCAGGAAGGACGAACCAACCAGTTATTAATACCTAAATTAAATGGACGATTAGATATGGTTATGTCAATAAACGATTGTCCCAAGGCATTTGAGAAGGTGGGGGGTTGACCTCTGGTGTTATGGACTATAAGGTTTTTAGAGATGATAAAATCTTCGAGTAACTCACCTTTGGGACAGGATGTGTTACCACCCCACATTGGAGAGTGAGCGTTTGAGTCAGAGGAGATTAAAAGTGGTAAACCCGAAAGCCTAAATAAAAGGTCCTCAAGATAATTAAGGAAAGGTTCAATAGGTTGGGAACACCTCATATAAAGAGAAACAAAAAAGAATAAGCCAAAAGATCCTTCAAGACAAGCACAAGCTGCGAATTTAGAGCATAGGCTTGAAATCTTTGTAACCGTAATCGACGGATCAGCAATGACCAGGGCCGCCCAAACCCTGGTCACCGCAGCACGACCAGCACCAGAAGATTCTGGAATAGACTGCACGATCCGAGACTGAAGTGGGAGACCTTTAACTACGCCCTTAAAGGAGTATGGCTCTTGTAAGGCCAAAACAGAAAACTTATGCAATGAAATCATTCTATATACATCATTAACAACTGCCAGACTACGTTGGCAGTTTAATTGCAATATCTTAACACTAAAATTTACATTATTATTTTGTGTTCTATTCATAGTCAGTTCTTAATTTGGTCTGTTCTTGCGCCCTGAAAAATTCGGGGCAAGTAGTATCTTTGTAGGAATGATTTGCAGGTTTCTTTCTGAGTTTGCAATTTGGACATACGGTCGGAGAGGATTTATCAGGGCACTCAGCAATTTGATGTCCCTGTCTTGCGCAGTGGCCACAAGTATTCTCTTTAGATCTACAGTTCTTGGATGAATGTCCATATCCAAGGCACTTGAAGCATCTGGAGGAGACGACAAAGTCTTTCACGCCATGCACCGCCCATCCGATATAGACTTTGGAGTTTCCACGTAGGAGATGACGTCTAATAAAACCTGAGACCTCCACGACCCAATGCTGGGAGCCCAACAGGCGTGCATTCATCTTGAATCTCAGTTTGATGCTGTTCTTGAAGACTTCCCAAGGAATGTCTGAGTCGCTAAAGTTTTTCTTGAAAAGATCTTGAAGAAACTCCTCCTCGCTAACGTCTTTGTTGATATCGTAAATTATTACCGTTGGGTTGAGTTTCCTAGGAGTGTCCACTGAGAACTTTAGCTCCTCAAGCTTCTTACAAGACTTGAGAAAGTCTAGATCTGCTTTAGATGCGGTCTCGATGATAATGCCGCGTTCGCAAACCTTGCGAACCGCTTTAATTTTAACAGTGCTGAATTCCTCTTTAAATTTGGAAGTGATTTCCTTTTTAACCTCTTCGCTCGTCTTCAGCTCAGAGGACTCCGTGGCGCGCACCAGAATGACATGTTGCGGTTTAGGTTGAGGTCCAGTAGGTGGTGTTGGAGCCAGTGAAGCCGCTTTAGCATAGGTTGGTGTTTCCGAAGGCTTAGGATCCGGGTTTAAAGGAACACCTTCAGGCAGAACCTTGTGGCATTAAATAGCTTTAAATATTTTTGTTCCAGTATGGTAAATATTTCCATCACTTCCAGCTGTGTGGAAGCAGGGATGTTTTCCTCTTTTTTAAGAGTTTCAATTAGGCGATATTTGAGGGCATACACGACGTCGCAACACTCCATCAGCGTTCCCTCGGAGTGATCCAAAGATGTGCACTTTAGAGGCTGGTCCATTGTGGCAACTTTAGAGTTTATTATGCCAGTGGTTTTGTCGGGCATCAGAGAGGTGACTTGAGGAAGATCCAGTGTGGTATCCCCTACAGGGGACATTTTTGAGCTGGTTAGGCATGGAAAGGCCACACTGGTAGATCCCAGGCTCTTGTCACTAGGGCGTGCTGGAGTGGAGGTGACCCTGGTTTGTTTCTTTTTCTTAGGGATATTTCCCTTTGTGAGATTGTCATTCTGGGAGGAAGGATCCTTCTGTTCAGGCCGGATGGTCAGGAGATCTGTACTTAGGACCACTGGTTCAAGCACTTCAGATAGATTTTGCTTCCTGACTTCCGGGGAGAGAGAAGGGGTTCCACTCTCAGAGAAGCAGGACGATGAGGTTGTGGAGTCAAAAAGATTTTGTTTCCTAATTCCAGCTGAAGGTGTACGAACTCCGGGCTCAGAGGAGCAAGACGAGGAAGTGGTTGTGTCGAGATCTTCCATTGCAAAATTTCAGACTGTGTGGGCTTTTCTAAGGAGAATCAGCTAATCACCTCTAAAATGTTTTTTTTTTTTTTTTTTAATGCTGGATAAAAAGCTAAATTTTTAACTGTCAATATCTCGGCCGGTATTGGTCCTACATGGCTAGGATTTGGAGGCTATATGCACGGTGTTTAAAGGATGCTTTCCACCAAACGGACGTATATAACCAAAGTTCTGGTTATTTGTTGACAAGTTATGAGCGATTTTCTTTCTTGGCCACCAGGGGGAGCTGGCGCTGCGTGGGATGACAGAGGAGAAGAAAACAAACCCTATGGTCCAAGCCCGAGATCGATCGGGCCCCTAGGGACTGAGTAATAGCAGTTTCAAAACAGTGTGTTCCAAGCCTTGTTGGCTCCTGTGATATCAGGCCCAGCGACTGTGTCCCTTCAACAAAGGAACATTACAGTAAGATCAATTTAGGCAATATGTGAAACAACATTATATAGCAAAAATATCATCCCACTACTAAATGGTAATCTTTAAAAACATATAAGTACATATACCCTCAGTTTGTAATGTTCCTAATATTTTGCCTTCAAGATACACAAGTTGAACGACGTTGTGGCACTCAAGATGTCCGCTCGTCCAGTTTCTATGGCGTTCGCTCGAAATGGCGGCCTCCGATGGGGGCAGCCATGTTGTATTCCGTTGTCTTGGCAACTGAGGGGAATCGTGATTTAACTGTGGAAGCCCCAGCCAGCGACGTCACAGTGGCTATCTTCTTCGTTCCCGCCCGATCCTTTGTTTGGACTTCGGGGAAGAAGGGCAGTATGACTACTGTTGTTTTGCTAATTTTCCCGTGTGTATGGGCGTTGCCTAAATTTTCATTCTTTCAGGCTGGCTATTGATGCAATTAACATAAGAGTGGTGTCCCCTGCATCACCATCAGCCTCCCAGTGTTCCAAAAGGAGAAGGCACTTGATCTCCACAAGCGTGTGTGAGCAAGTCCAGATCAAAAAAACTTACACTGTCAGTCAAATATTCTATATGAAGTGAAATCTAGGTTTCCATGTTAAAGCTGCGGCTGAAACTTATTTGAACCATTATTTTTGATCGGCTGCAAAAGCGCGAATATTTGACTGGCAGTAACAAAAAATATCTCATCTGACTCACCAAACCTTATTCTACATGAATCCAATATCCAAATGCCAAAATTTTAACTTTTTAACACATTATGAATTCACTTTTCAGGAGCACGTTTAATACATCCGTACGACCGTGGATGCGCCACCTATAGTCGGAGAATTTATTAAAAGAAACTTGGAAGAAGTGGTTAAAGTTTTGGATCCAGATAATACAAAACTGCATAAATTGATCGCACAGGTTCCTATGTCACGCCGTACAACTGAGCGTCGTATTGGTGCAATTAGTAAAAATGTTGAAAATAGTTTGATGTGTGATTTGAAAAATTGTACAGCATTTAGTTTAGCTCTCGACGAGACTACAGACATTCAGGATGTTCCACAATTGGCCGTTTTTGTCCGCTATGTATCTGCAGACGTAAATGTGAAGGGAAAAATGTTAGACCTAGTAGCTCTTATCGAAACAACTCGCGGTATCGATGTTAGAAATGCGCTTGATGAAGTAATGAATAGGTTTGAATTGCCTCGTGATAAACTTGTAAGTGTTGCGACTGACGGAGCGCCTGCAATGGTAGGGAAAAACCAAGGTCTCATTGGTCTTTTAAACAGCGATCCTAAAATTCCACGTTTCTTACCTCTTCACTGCATAATTCACCGCGAGCATCTCATAGCGAAGTACTTCAAATACGAAAATGTGTGGAAGATTGTTTTGCAGATTTTGAATTTAATTAGAACAAATGCCAAAACACATCGTCAATTTAAGAACTTTTTAGAAGAGTTGCGAGGGAATGACGAAACATGTAGTAAATCAGTATAAATTTACTTAAAATATTACTATTAATACTGCCGATCGCATTGTAGGACCTCAGAACGGTCAAACGTTTTGTCAAATAAAATCGCCACTATACTGCAGAAAAATCACTTGAATGGCTCAGTAGTGTATACTCTCTTCCAATCTACTGGGCGATTTGACCTTAGGGACAGCAAAGATTACGCTTCCATACGGATTGCATAGCTGAAAATAATTAATTTCCCAACTGTAGTTAATTTCAGCCATGGAAAATTAAAGTAAAAGAAAGAAAGAAATATTACTGTCTTTGCATACTACCCAATTGATATATTGGCATACCCCCAACATCATTATAATGTTCTTGTTTATACCCCGGCACGACCATCAGATCAGTGGCGTTTACAATAAATCAATCAATACAAATGTTAATCGTATTTAGTAATCACCGGATTGAACCCCGGTCCACTGAAACAGCGTGTGCTACTGCACTCGCGCTCTTGACCACTCGGCTACGTCAGGGCTAAGTCTTGTTAGCGTCTTCCGCTCAAGAAGAAATCTTACAGATCCAGGACAACTTAGGAAAAACCTAAGTAGGTTGTTTCCAGCGACCAAAAGCCAATATCTGAATTATGCTCGAAAGAACTGTGCGATTTACTGCACTAGAATACTATATATGCCAGAAACTATGCATAGAAATATACGCTGTGCTGCCACTTTATTAAGTACACCCCCTGCTGTGCACAAAAATGGTTTGTCTCACAACGTTGGAAGTCACATGACCACAATTGTGGATATATAAATGCAGCAGAACAACCTTTCTAGTATCAGTTAAGCGTACAAACTGTAGCAAGAATGGGAAAAAGGAGTGATATAACGGACTTTGAACATGGCATGGTAGTAGGTGCAAGACGTGCTGGACAAAACATCTCTGAAACGGTAGTTCTCTTGAACTTTTCCCGTACCACAGTTTCAAGGGCATCCAGAATGGTGCAACGAACAGAAAACATCCTCTCAACGGCACTCCTGTGGAAGAAAATCGCTTGTTGAGGAAGAGATCAGAGGAGGATGGCTAGAATTGTGCAAGCAAACAGACGGGCCACAATGTCGCACATCATGTTAGAATACAACTTTTGTGCGCAGAACAAAATATCGCAACGGATCACTAGTTGCACTTTGTCGCGAATGGGAGCCGACGGCCACATCGCGTACCTTTGTTATCAATGAAGAACAAGCGAGCACGCCTCCTGTGGGCACAGCAACACCAGCACTGGACTATCGAGGATTGAAAAACAGTTGCTTGGTCTGACGAGTCGAGGTTCCTGGTGTTTCATGTTGGCGGAAGGCTCAGAATTTGGCGAAAATAACATGAATCCATGGACCCGTCATGTCTGACGACTATTATGCAAGGTGGTGGGGGCAATCTTATGGTGTGGGGAATGTTTTCTTGGCACACGTTGGGTCCATTGAAACCCATAGATTCACGTCTGAATGCCACATCGTACCTAAACATCATTGCTGCCCAAGTGCATCCGTTCATGTTGACAGTTTATCCTCAGTCAGATGGTTACTTCCAGCAGGATAATGCGCCGGTGCACAAAGCCCGAATCACTATGGAATAGTTCGAGGAATTTGACAATGACTTTTCTTTGCTGCAGTGGCCCGCTCAGTTAAGTCCACGGACCTCAATCCTATTGAACATCTTTGGGATGAGCTGGAAAGGGCTGTTCGCTGCGGGCCTACACCTCCGTCGAATCTCAAGGAATTGCGTGACACTCATGTCGGCATGGTACTCCATTCCTGCACAACGTTTTCAGCACCTTATTCAATCCATGCCTAGACGAATTCGGGCTGTTTTGAAGGCTAAAGGAGGTTCAGCACGCTACTAGGTAAGTGTACCTAATAAAGTGGCAGCACAGTGTATGCGAATAGTGTATATTATGTCTATAAATTGTGTGTCTTATCTGGTTAACTTGCCTGTTTTGCTGGATAAAAAACCTGAGTTCTGGGGGGGGGGGCTTACTGTTTACGGTCTAGACCGACTAACTAAACCACGGGCTTTTTCCACGCGATGCGTGGAGAATTATAACCACTGTTCTACCCCGCTAGCAGGTTCTACTCCTGCTAGCAGGAGTAGAACCCGGTTTGGTTTTCGGCTGGATACCCGCATCCTTGACAGGATACGATGATTCTACGTCCTGAAAAGTCTCTTTTATTACCGTTGTGTACTAGGCTATTTTTTGATGAGTATTGCATTTCGGTTACCCTGCACACGTTTTAGCCAGTTGTTCCAGAGACCACCAGTAGAGATCATTAATGGATGCCGGCTGGATAATGCGCATCTTCTGACGTTCGGTTTGCAACCCTCGCTGTAGTTTTTATTGAAAGAAATTAGTAAGTAGGCTGGTATCGCGGAAGGGTTAAAGATAGGCGGATAAACTTCCCTGGAGATTGTGTAGGGGTTGGAAGTAGAGTCCAAGTCCCCTCCATGGAAAAGTGCTGTGGCTGAGTGAGGCGTTTTCAATAGGGCCCGTGGCAGTTCTCGACGTTCTTTACTAAGGGGTGGTGCCCTAACGGAGTCATGATGTATTGGTACACGCTCACTTTCCAATATGCCTATGAGAAGGTTTGTTTTGTTATTTGGTTTTTAGGAGCATTAGCAACTAAGGCCATATTGCTCCGGGATATGCGGTGGTCATTCCCTGACCTTTCCGCATCCTCCGTATTTGGTGGTGACGGGCTCGAACCCCGGTCTAATCAAGAAGCGTGTGCTCCGCACTGCTGCTCCTTCCCACCTGGCTACTGAGGCGCCTTCTATGAGAAGGATCTTTGTGAATCCTTTTATAAAAATAAATGAATAAAAAATTTATTATTTTCGTTTTTCTAGATTTCTGCATTCCTTCTTTCTAAGTCGCTAAAATTTGTTAATTTCGAATTTCTGTGTGATGCACCGAATTGTCGCGCATACACCAAATTGTGGTACTCGGAGTTTTCCGAGTTTAGCCACCAGTTGTGTTTCACCAAATTGTCTCATACAGCGAATGTCATGCTCCTAACTGTTGTACAGCAAATTGTCTTGCAACGAATTGAAAGGGACTGCAGGCGAAGGTAACATGGTTTCCTTTTCAACCAAGTGTGTGGAATGCGGTGATTCTACCAACCGTTACCCGCAAGGGTTGGGCTGTGTGCTGATCGATGGTCAAAGCGGGGATTACATAATATTAAAATTATGTTTTCAGTCACGCATGCAAGTTCCTTTTGATGATCCCAATCCTTTTAATAACAGAGGTTCGTGCTATTAAAATTGTTTGTATGCCTTTTATAAAGTGATCGTTTCAGTTAAAAATAAAATAGTTCCTATAGAAGTTATCTAATAAAATTTATCTGCTGCTACAGGAAATGTTTTCCGAAGATGGCGTAGATATTTCAAGGAATCTGTTAGAACTTCTGATATCACAACTTTATGATGCACGCTGTTTGGATGTTTTCCTTTTCATTGTGCTGCTGGCTTGACCAACGAACAAGGCTGCTGAGAGGAAAGCATCTAAATTTAGTACGTTATCAGTACACCGTACCGTAGAAAATCGAAAACTTAAACATGAACGAATAATGATAAGTGTTGCCAGATAACTCGTTTTCTTCAACCCAGTTATCTGACACACTTCCTCCTTGCATTTCTATGCAACTATTGCGTTTTTCCAGGACTGCGGATCTGTTGTACTTTTAGACAAAGTTTTTGTTAAAGGCCGTCATTCCAACCAATAATTTTGAGCGTTCTGCTAGCCGTGACTTCTTTATCCTTCCCTTGGACCGTCTCGGAGCGCTTGAAGCAGAGTTCGTGCTGACAGAACGTGAATTCTATTTCCACCGAAGCTAATATAATTAAATTGAAGCTAACATAAGCAAACTGTCTTCTAAATAACGCCGTAATATTATACATAATGCAGTACGCAATAAATTTTAGATGAGAACTGCATATTTCATTATTGGTTCAAAATTACCTGCTTTGCACGTGCAATAGAATATTTAATTGCGATATAAGAATATCCGAGCTAAGTAAGTGGGATGTAGTTAAGCAGGAATTTAAATATTTCAATAAGTTCACAGTATGTACAGAATATCCCCTGGGGCTCACATCTGGCGGGCTTGGCACACCCAGGGTGCTGAGCTGGATATCATCATTCTTCTCTTTCTTGGTGATTCCCTTCTACTTCGCTCTCTCAGAAATTTATTTTAGCTAGTGTAGCATAAGCCTCGGGCTTCCTTGCACTATATGGCTAGTAATAAGAATAAGAGTGAATTATCAGCACGAGGGGAGGAGACAAATACTGCCACAGCATCACTATTACTCAAGGAACCTCCACCAGAGGTGTCTCAATGTGTGCGCTGATCGTAGAGCGCAGCACGATCTGCTGTTGTATAAATTAATTAAAAACTGCGGAGGCATAGCTGGGGGTGGGCAAAGACGCAACTGCGAAAGGTGCAGTCCCGAAAATAAATAAATAAATTTTCTGTTTATACTCTGGCACGACAACCAAGTCAGTAGAGTTTACAATAAATCGTCAATACAAATATTTATCGTATTTAGTAGTCACGGGCTTGAACCCCGGTCCACTCAAGGAACGCGTGCTATGCACCCTCGCTCCTGACCACTGGGCTACGTCAGAAAGAGCAAAAAATCGATAGAAAATATAAAAAATAACGAAATACGGCGCGCAATCTTAATGTGCCACATGCTGACTGCCATGTTCATCATAATAAACAGTTTTAGTACAGTATGTGCGTTTCGTTTACTTCTAGCCGGGGAAAATCACAACTCGGGAAATCTGTTACTTCGCCCATGCGCTATTGAACGTTGACATCCCGATTAACCATTTACGAATGTCGTAATTCATTAGCTACTCGTTAACTTTAATGTCACATCTAAGCATCTTCGACATCGCTTAAATTTCGGCCACATAATTGCAGAACAATTTGTGAAAACTTTTTAACGTTTAACTTCTGGAAAGTTGAAGTTCCAGGCAAGGCACATTGATAAAGCACTTGCGTTTTCTGACAGTTCTGACTTGTCTTAGAAGAAAGGGGCAGTGGGATGATAATTCATGCCGATGATTGCTATTTCGAATGGCATTGCGGTTTTTGTATAAAGGACGCGAATTTAAACCGGAATGAAAAATCATTCGCTTGAATAATTTAAAAATCCCGTTAGAATTTGCTGATGAAGGGGCCCATTTAACCCTGAAAGCTTCACGCCGTTTGTTATTAAAAGTTTTTCACTGGATTATACAGTATTTATCTCTTTATGCAATGGAATCCAGTACAACAGGCCATTTATTTTCAAAATTATTTCATTAAATATCGGTCTGATCAAGAAAAAAAAAAAGAGAAATTACGCAGTGAAACGGTTATGTTCTGATACGAAAGAGGAGATTGAAAATGGTTGCAGCAAAGGGACAAAAAGTTTTAAGCTAGTGGCTACAGATAAGTTATTAATAAATAAGCGAACACTTAATAAAATTATTATTATTTTTTTATTTTTTTTTTTTTTTACATACATACATTTTTATTACATATATACACAGATATAAACACTTTCTATTTACAATCGTCGCATTCTGCGTAAAAAAAAAAAAAAAAAAAAACAATTTTAATTATACAGCTTCACTTGCAAGCAATGAAACAATAAAAGATATACTCTGTTTGTGTGTGTATGTATGCGGATGTACTTGTTTTGGGTGGCACCTAGACGTTTAGTCGAACTCCACCTTGGAAAATCTGTGTTGATAGAGAGAGAAACTGTCTACACTCTACAGCGATCAACACCCTGTCAATCACTGCCCATTTCTAAGCATGAGTAGTTGTGCCTGCTTCTATTATCTAGTGCTGCTGCACCAATTTGTCGTCCAGTGGAAGGAGTGCAATACCAAAGGACAGGAGCTCTCAGGCTGCCCAACCCGAGGGGAAAAAAAAAAAAATAATAATAATAATAATAAAAATAAATAAATAAAAAAAAAAAAATAAATAAATAAATAATAGTAATAATAATAAAAAAAAAAAGTTAAAATAAAATAAAAATATGTATAGTTAATACCATTATATACATTGAATGTTGCTACTAATTTAAGAACACAACAGTTAGTTTCTAAGTTAACAGCTGTTTGACCTAGTAAGGTAGAAATATAAGTTCATGAATACATCACTCTACTGTCCACTTCTAGAGTTAGTAAACAAGGTGCGTCATCTTTTAAACACCTTGTCAGAAAAGGATTGGAATGCTGCAAAGCTCTTGGCATCTTGAATCAAAATATCGAGGTTGTCAGTCCTAATAGGTTGAGTGCTGTTAAATAGTTCTTGTCTGAAGTCGTCATAAGCCGGGCAGTAAAGCAGAACATGCCTCCAATCTTCTACAGCCCCACAAAAACACAAAGGGTCAGGTTCAAGTCCAAATTTACACAATTTATCCCGTAGTGAACCATGTCCAGTAATTAAATACGACGTTGTCATAGAAGGATAAAACCATCCCATAACTTTCTTATTTACAGCAAATGTTGCATCTTCAATGAACTCCCTGGTAGTGAGTCCTGTTTCACTGGATTGCCATCTGTATTTCCACTTCTCAGTGAATTTTGTCCAAAGATTAATTTTCTCCTGCCGAATGTCCGTGGCCGGATTACTTGCAATGTCGAGGATTTGAGTTGCCAAACCTTTCTTTAAGTTAGAAATCATGCCTCGGTATGCCACATAAAGGTCAATCGGAATACAACCTGAGATCACTTGTAAAGCATTGGTTGATGTCGTTCTGCAGCATCTGTGTGTTGCCAATATCATCTTTCTCTGCAATGATAAGAGTTTGGCCTTCACTGTGACGTGAGTAACCCTAGGAAACCATATGGCAGCCGCATATACTACAATTGGCAAAAATATAGCCTTATAATATAATGCCAAAGTTTTGTGCTTTATACCCCATTCTGCTCTTGAGAGCCTAATCACATTGGCAGTAAACTTGTTAATCTTTTCAGCTAAGTTCTTTACGTGGGGGATAAAAGAAAATTTGTCATCAATTATGAGACCAAGATATTTATTTTGAGAAACATAAGGAATTTGGACATTGTTAATATGGAGTTTAGGAGGTCTGTTATAATCCAGTTTATTGTTGAAGATCATCATTTTAGTTTTCGTCTGAGAAATTTTTAATTTGTTTATTCTAGACCATTCCAGCAAATCATCCAGGATTTCTTTCCCATATGTTTCTAGCATAAGTCTTGACCTGCCTGGTATGCACAACGCTAAATCGTCGGCAAATGCTATTTTATTGCAAATTTGACTTTCTTTTAGTAACCACTGGTCTAAAACAGAATTCCAGACGAGAGGCCCAAGGACCGAGCCTTGTGGGCATCCTCTGGAGATGAATTTTGAAAATACCAAGTGTTGTGAGATGACTTTTATCTGCCTATTTGAAAAATAAGATCTCATAACCTGATATAGTAAATCATCACATTCTGCCTCTCGAAGTGACCTGAGGGCGCTCTCCCACCAGAGTGTATCGAAAGCGCCCTCAAAGTCGATAAAAACAACCATCATGTATTTTTTGTCTGTAGTTTTGCATAGATTCACCAAATTTCTGATGGCATCTTCAGTGGAGGAGCCTTTTTTAAAGCCGAATTGTGAATTAGAACTCATATTACTTGCAGCCAAAACCTTCTGCATCCTAGGCGCTAATAATCTCTCATAAAGCTTTCCAAGATTTCCTAGAAGGGATATTGGGCGATATGCCTTGGGATCCGTTGCCAATTTTCCAGGCTTTCTGAGCATCTTTACTAACGCAATCTTCCAAAAATTTGGAAAAGTCCCCTCTAATAGGCATTTGTTGAAAACATTCAACAATATATGTGGAAAATATTGGTGAAATCTTTTGATTGCCACATTTTCAACTAAGTCCATTCCAGGACATTTTGACTGATTGATTTTAGAAATTGCAAGTGCAAGTTCATCTAGACTAAATAGTTCTGTGTCATTTGATCCCTTGTAAGATCCGTTAACGAACCTTATGTGAGCTTGTTCGGTTGTGTCTTGCTCTGGGTGATCATCAGGGAAAAGTCTCTCTATAATAGCTTCAACCGTGGAGAGCCAATCAGTAGTCAGACTTCCGTTAGAGTAAACAGACCTATATATCTCAGGAGTTGCAAGTTTGTCACGACAAATTTTGTATATTAATCCCCATGGGTCAGAATTTCCTGTCTGGGACACTAGTTTCTGCCATGAGGATCTTTTGGCTTCCGCAATAGCTTCGAAATATCCCTTACGTAATTGACAATAGACTTCTTTTAGTCGCCTAACGTCTGTTTCTGTTAAGTATCTGTGCCTCTGGAAATTCTTCCTTGCATCTATAACCCGTCTTCTCAAAACAGATAACTGGGGATTCCACCATGGGGTGGAGCCAGGTCTCCTAACTTTCCTTTTAGTGGATTCAGTCAAAGCTCTGTAAAGAGTGTTTTGCACAAAGTAAGCATATTCTACTGCAGATAAACTGTTCAATTGTGCAATTTTATCATCTGAAAATTCTTGTTGCAAGACTTGCTTAAATTTGGTCCAGTTCGTGGTTCTCATAGAGAAGCGGTTTAAATCCTGAAGGTGACCTGAAGAACCTCCATCCGTGCCATTTAATACTAAATCAAAAGTGATAGCACGGTGATCGCTATTGCATACATCCGGGCAGACCATCCAGTTTTTTACATGCTGCGACAAGCATGGAGAGGAAAGGGTGAGGTCTATGTTAGACCGTCCGTGAACGTTCCAAAAGGTTGTTGGCATGGCATGTTTGGAAGATTATGCACATTCCAATGGTTAGTCAATATAAATTCTTCAAACACAGAACCTCTAGCGTCGTTGCGTTCGCTAAACCAAAGTTGAGATTTTGCATTGGAGTCAGTTGAAACCAATATATTTGCACTAGGAAAAGTGCTTAAAATTTCTTCCAAAAGGTGCATTGGTACCTCGATATTATCATTTGGAGCGCAATATAAAGAGACCATGTAGAAGTCTAAAAACTGGGTAGAAATATGGATGCAGGTAGAAAAGGATGTACAAAAACGAGATATGACTGTTACAGTTAGAGCTCCATTAAATACAACAATGGCAGTTTTTGGCTGCTTGGATTCATATGCAACGACTCTAGCTACTAACGGGTATCCAACAACGTGATATAATTTATCCGTTTGTCTATACATCGAGTAGGGCTCCTGAATAGCCAAAATGTCTACTTTATCCTGCAAACATGAAGCTCTTAGTTCATCTGCAACGCAACGTGAACGTTGCGCGTTCACCTGCATTATTTTTAGGAAGTATTTGTTGGTAGATCTATTGTAATTTAGATGGTTTATTTGTGTATTATTCATTAGCAATTTTCAGTCTTGCAAGTTCAGCTGCCTTCTGATATTCTGGGCAGAGTGGATCCCTTACAGAATGTGCATTGTCCCTGTTCCTCCTCTTACAGTTTATACATCTCGGGGGTTGTTCTTTATGGGGGCAATCTGAGTATATATGTCCCCCAGCCGCACAATGACCGCAAGATACAGTCTTGTGGGTGCAAAACTGCGTGTGGTGACCAAATCCCAAGCAACGGAAGCATTTTGTCACTATTGTAAATTTCCTGTATTTATGGGCTGAGAATCCCAAGAAAATTCTATCGTTTTCTAAAATATGTCTAAATAATCTCGGTGAGAGACCTATCACCCAATTTATCACTTTTGTCTTTGTACCGGAGCTAAAACGTAACATCACCTCTTCCTGAATTTCTTCGAAAGTAAAGCCATAATCTTTAAGATTTTTCATAAAGATGTCCTCTACTATTTCTTCCTTAGTCAAATCTCTTGAAACGTCATAAACTAGTAGTGTAGGAAATGTCATTTTTGGTTTGTCCGACTGTAGTCCAACATCTTTGAATGTGGATGATTGTCTAAGCAGCTCTAAATCCTCCTTGTTAGATGTTTCAACGATCACTCCATTATTTCTCACAATTCTGACGTTTTTAATTTTTAAATTTTTATGTTCAGAACGCAGAGATTTGGCTATTACTTCTTTAACCTCCGTCCCCGAGGCCAGCTTGGAGCCGTCCACCGGTCTAAAGATCGCCACATGCTGAGGGGCACTGATTTGTGTTGTGACAGTTTTAGCTTCCATAAGTATCCTATCTCTAGAGTCAGTTATATTATAGTGTTGCTCTCGTTCCACTCTATCTCCTTCAGAATACATCTGCTTCGTTTGTGTCGAGCTGATCCTGACTTTATCGACGTAAGATTGCGGTAAAGGTGGCATCAAACCAGCCTTTCCACTCATGATTTGGTCAAACATATTAGCTCTTACTTGTAGTTCCTCTGTCTTGACTTTTAACTTCTCATTTTGAATTATCAATGACGTGGTAATAGTTTCCATTTCTGCCCAAAAGCTATGGATTATGTTTGAGGCTGCCTTAGTTACTTTATTGGTTTCAGCAGCCATGAAATCACTCAAGTTTTTCCTTATTTTCGTCAAAGCCACCTGCATACTAGCACTATCTGCAAGGCATTCTGCATCAATCGTAAAAACTGGGTCTGTCTTCGACTTATCAGTATTCATTTTTTCCGGACGTTCTTTGTCTTTTATGCCCTTATCCTCAAGAACACCCTGGTTAACCTGAGAAGTAGACGCGTTAAATTCAGAATCGCTTTGTTCAATATTTACACAAGAAGTCGTACTTTCAGCTTCGGTGTCTTTGTCTCCTGACTCAAAACGTATTGTTTTATGAGAAGTGGAGGTAGGTTTAACCCGATCCTGAGCCAGAGGAGGTAAATACTGCTGTGTCAGTTGAGTAACGTGATTAGCGAGGGCGTCCGTAAGCGCGTTAATCAACTCTCCATAGATCACTTGGCCACTCTTATCGCCATTGCCTTTATCAGGATTCAATATAGAGTTTTCTGATGTGGTCAGATTTTCCCTTTGAGAGATGTCTGGGGGTGTAATTCCTACACTTTCCTGATTATCCTGGGTAACTGGACTTTCTGTCTCTTCTCCAGATGTCAATTCTTTAGTTGTCAGATCTGGTTTTGTGTTAGTTCTCGCGCTGCCACGACAAAAATCACAAGACCATTTTAGTCGCCTTTCTTTCTTTAACTTTTTAAATGAGGGACCTAGGCAGACTGTACAAAAATTACGGCTACATGTACAGCATTTAAAGATGGCCTCAGGGTTCTGGTGGCAGATAACGCATTCCTGTGTCATTTTAGAGCTGATGTCCCTTTCAGATTACATACTTTAATTTTAATTTTAACTCGCTTCTACACTTGCCTCTGTGTTACGGTTAAATTTTGCTGTTTGTGAAATTGACAAAGAAACTACTCGGGGTCTACTCTTAATCCTCTTGTCTTTGTTCTTAGTTACTTGCTTCAGGAGGGTTATATCCCTAGGGTATTAACCCTACTCAGTGCGGTGAGTACTTGCTAGTTTAGTGCTTTGCTATTGGCCAGTATACATCAGACCATTCTTATGATTTTTAGTCTTGCATACAAGAAATGACAACAAAATATCGTCCATCTTGGAAAAATTCATTGTCGCAGGCCAAAAAGGGAAAATTATAAAATACTTATCTTTGGCTGGAGCAACGCAGCTGAAATTTCATGCACCAGTAGACAGGCACTTACTGATGACCTCTGTATCACTTAAACGGTCGAGCATTCACTGTAATTCACATAAATCACCTTTAATTAGGAGCACGAAATGCACCAGGTATATAACTAGACGCCACCTGGCGGGGTAGCAATTAATAAAATTATTAAGGATAAACAATGTTTTAGCGCCTCTGCTGGCTGTTATTGGTAATCTGGAGAAAAGAAGCCAGTTGCAGATGCGAATCGCAGTCGCCATTATTGGAGTGAAAAAAAAGTAAGAGAAAGTTTACAGTGATGTGGGGAAAACAACCCAGCAAACAAATTATAGTGTAGTGATTTGAGTAGAGATATTTGGAGACAAGACAGATTTAAAAACAAGAGTAAGTTAAAAGTAAATAATAATCAATTTATTTAATTTTAGATTCATTATTGTCACTAATACGTACTAAGTTTTTCGGCCTTGGGATACGAACTCATGGAAAAAATTCAGTTTTCTCGTCCTTAAGGAAATAAAGCGTAATTTGTTAAAGATTATACAGCAATCTAAATTAAGTTTCCCAATAAATGTAAGAGCCTAAGTTCCACGTGTCTTTCGACTATGCTAAATGATATTTTTGGCATCTTGGAAAAGTTTTGTGGGCTCCAGCTGGATGCGATGTCGAAAATTTCAGCTCTTGCTTTTAGAATAAAGCCACTAGCTGGCTTTTAAAGTACCTCAGGGACGTGTACCACTCTAAAAAGGTAGGCAGGAATCTCCTTTGAGAAGAGAACGAGTCATTCTAAAACTAACAGAGTTCGTCTCAAATCTTTCCGAGTCTTATTTTGAGTAAATGCGAGCCATTCCAGAATTCATAAGAGAAACATTCGGCATTAATGAATACATCATTATTAGCCGTTGAATTAAGTACTGTACATTACGAAGATTGCTAATAATAAGGTCGAATAACGCATGACTTGTACGAGCGAATTAATCAATATCCTACGCCACAGATCAACCCGCAGTTTTTTTTTTTTTTTTTTTTTTTTCGTCAGTCCATTTCCGTTAATAAGTTCGGACGTCCGCGTGCACTTTTTGCGATTACCAGCGCCGCTAATCTGTCTAATAGTATGTAATATCCTAAATACAGCGAATGTTCAAAGCATGCTAATGTAGTGGAAGCGCGCAGATGTAGGACTCTGCAGTTTTAATTAATTTATACAACGTAATGGAAGTGCACGGAGAATTTCCTTTGGATGTATGAGGCCGAAGGTTAATGTTGATCAGAAAACAAAGGGAGAAAGGAAGCCGAGAGTGGCCTGAGTTTTGTTGTTGTCATTACCGTCACCCACTGAGAAGAAAAGAAAAGAAAGTTAGCAAACTTCCCCTTTTTTAAAGAGAAGTTTACTAACCGTAATATAAATAATAATATTACTATATTATTATTTATAATATTATTATATTGTTGTTATGTTATTTCTCCCTGGTTGGGGATTTCGCCCTGTGACCGGTACTGGTATCAAGTGCACAGGGTGGTTGCTATATTTTGTGTTACTGTTTTGTCGTGGAACTCTCTGATTATCCTACAGGTGTTCAGGATTGCGATTTTCTGAAGTTCCTTGTATTTGTTCTCTTGGAGACCTATTGCTGCTAGGCTGTTATGTAAGGTCTTTGGTACCATACGGATGGTTGACACAATGATCCGGATGGTCGTTAGCTGTTGCATATGCCGCATCGCTATGATCACCTGTGTTAGGTCCAAGTACCTGATCTTTTCCTCGTGGATTTTTAGGAGGTTGCCAGTTTTGGGCAACGCTGTGTCAGTCAAATAGGTAACATTTTCCTTCTTGTGGGCAAGGGTTATATCCGGCTTGTTGTGCGGGATTGTCTTGTCGGTTATTATGGCGTGGTCCCAGTACAGCTTGTGGGTTGGGGTCTCTAGTACAGCCTGGGGTCGTGCTTGTAATACAATGCACTTTCTTTGATCAAACTAGTATTTCCTCGCTAGTTTCTGTTGTATTATCCTGACTATCTGGTCGTGTCTGAGTGTACTCCGTCTGGATCACCTTCCATCCTGCGGTGATGTGTTGGATCGTTTCTTGGGTCAGGTGGCATCGTCAACACGTGTCATCTAACACTCCGAGCTCCTTGGCGATGCATTTGCTATAGTTCCTGGTGCTGATTACTTGCGAGTTTCAAGTTTCGGCGATGAGCGGCCCGCTCGTGAGCCATGCATTAAAAGCCATTTTATCTATGTGATCCTGATGGCGATCACTGTACTTGTCTGTCATATCTTCTTTGCCCATCTTTCTAGCTTCGTTTGTTCCATCTGGACAGCAGGGGACTCCTCGCTTAGGTTTATTGGGGTATCCCATTTGTCTATTTTCCTTATGATCTGGTAGAGTGCTGCTGCTGTGTTTTTCTGGAAGTAATCCTTCAGGTTGGCTATCGCCGTCTTCTGTTGCTCGATGAGATCAATCAGGCCCTTCCTCCTTCTTCCCGAGCTATTGTTAATCCCTCCATGGCCAACTTCTTCCCGTGGTGTTGGCTGCTCGTGGTTACCATTGTCCTTGTCTTTCTCATGATATCCTCCAGCTCGGTGTGCAATCTATTATCCCGAAGGAGTATATTAGCAGTGGGGCGGCATAGGTGTTTATGGCTTTAACTGTATTCCCTCCGTTCAGCTTTGCTTTGATCAGGCTTCTGAGTCTTTGTGATGGTATTTTTCGGTCAAGAAGGCCTTGATCTCCTTGTGCTCTAACTGCTGAGCCTGCATCATCCCCAGGTAT
Organism: Mastigoproctus giganteus; assembly: GCF_048544385.1. NCBI lineage: Eukaryota > Metazoa > Arthropoda > Arachnida > Uropygi > Thelyphonidae > Mastigoproctus > Mastigoproctus giganteus. The sequence continues at coordinate 16,394,798 of NC_143588.1, read as the reverse complement.
TTTTAGGTCTTCCCCTCTGTCATGGCTTTGATCTCTTTACCAGTCTGCAGCTTGTAGTGTTTTTCCCCTGCTGCAGTCCGTGGGTCTTGCATTTTTGTCTAGACCAAATTCCATCCTGATATCAATGCTGAATTATTCGGTGATCCGGAGTTTTTACTGGAGTTACTTCTTGGTTCCTGCGTAGAGCTTGATGTCATCCATGTACGTCAAGTGGAGGAGGGTATACAGGTTTTTTCTTCCTCCTTTAAGGTTATATCCATGCTTACTGTTGTTGAGCATGGTGAGTGCTAGACAGAACCACAGTGGGCTCAGGGCATCATCCTGAAAGATTTCTCTCCTGATGGGGTTCGGTCTGTTGTGATGTTCTCGAACTTGATAGTGGTACTCCATTTCGCCATGGTTGCAATTATTATATATAATGTTATTATTTATTTATAATTTTATTATCATTTTATAATAGTCGTAATATTATTTATAATCCTTTAATCGGTTTTTACACCGATATTATGTAGATATAAATAATCCAGTATCGCAATAAATCTGAGGTCAGAATGGACAGCATATTTCATTATTGGAGATAAGATATTTAATTTAACGAAATATACATAAACTACAGTGGGATGTCGATTTTTGGAATTTCGTTTATCCGAACAAATCAAGGAACGAACGGACAATTTCAGCTGTATGAAATACTTTCATACAACTGAGATGGAAACTAATTTTTTTCGGTAAATTTAGGTGTGATAGACTTATGCGCAGTAAGCCACGTGTTTGCTGATGTTCGGGATTCTGTTTGTGTGAAACATTCTTAGAAAGAAATTCAGTTTGCAATGCTGAATTGTGAACAAGAATAGGATTTATTTTTTTGCATTTATTTCATTCTGTATTTCTTTTTGCGTTTATATATCTTCTGTTCTTTAAAAGGTCATTAAAAGTTGGTTTTTAAGTTATACGATGTTAAGTGAGGACTCCCTGTAATCTGCTATTTATATTTGTAGAGGAGTAAACTGTAACACATGCTGTTGCAGAAACAGCAGTGTAGTGTTATCCATCAGTGACAAAACTGGTGCCAGTTTGACGGCTGAATATGGAAATATCTATTTCCGACATTGAAAATCGATATCCCATTGTATACGAATGAATAATATATCGAAATAATATATATCAACCTACCTGCGTTGTCTTCTTTTTACTTTCCTCCTTAGTCATTTCCAGGAAATAGGGGGAATTTCCAGCAGTATGAAAGCTTCTAACTGATAAGTGAAAGTTAATTACAAAAAAATAGTTTCTAGGTCTAATTTTGTTTTCTTTTCCTAATAAATTTTAATATTCGTAGATTTTCCATGAATAATGGTAGATCTGCGATGTTACCTCATATATAGGGGATGGGAGAGAAAACAGATTGACTTATTTTAGCTAATGGAAGTCGACACCTAATGACAATAATGAAACTTTGCCTAACCAGAATTAGGTGTTCCTAATTTTTCATCTGACCTAATAATAATCTCTGCAAATCTCAGGAATTAAAAATATCTGTTAGAGAGGAAATGGATTAATGAGAAGTGATGTCGCATTAATAGGATCGAACTTTAAAGTTAGGTAAATTTGTAACTTGTCACAGCATCATAAAAATATAACAGAATACAGTACAACCAAATAAAATTTACAGTAATAACCTGTGCTAAAAGTTTTAATCTATATTTAGTTATGACTTTTCTAAAAGAGATACGGAGATTTGTATGGAAATTTCAATTTCTGCTTTATCTCCAACCTCCTGGTAAAGATGTCGTGGATGCTTATGGCTCTAACTCAGGAATTAAGAAAAGTAGTGGATTTTACGTGTCTAGAATTTCCCATGAATCCTTCAGGCACTGTTTATTAAGTTTCAAATAAACGTAAAATTAAAAGCTGTACTGTTGATATTAATTGGCGGACATTTTTATTAGCAACTGGCTTCCCTCCCTGGAAGCCAGTTGCTAATAAAAATGATCTGATCTGATCATTTCTGATCGCGTTTTCCTTTATCTGCTCATTCTAGACGCGCCTGTAAACCCCTCCCCCATGGATCAGAAACTGAAAGAATGGGCTATTCGGGTTTTTAAGTCACCACAATATGCAAATGCTCACAAACACGCTTGTACAGGCGCAGTACTTTGAAAGTACTGCTTAAGATTCTGATGCCGTGAAACCAACAATCATGGAGTCCATTAGTTACAGCAATGAAGTAAGCCAGCTCCCTTCCCTTCCCTTCCCCCTCTTGAGGGGTGCGTTGTTCTCATGCATCGACACCTTGGCTGCTTTACTTGTTCCCGCTCTCTGCTAGATTTACCTTGCAGTTGACTTTGAACGACCTCATCGAATAATCTTCCACGCATGCTCGCTGTGAATCCGTCCTCGTAGTGCGGGGTTGTTTTCACCTTAGCAACGAGCAAAATTATTCTGAATTAGGTCAAAGTGCATTAGTTAAAGTATATGCAGTGCCACATTGGAAGATCAGGTTTTCTTCAATTTCTGCTTTATCTCCAGACAGCTAAATGTACAGATAAGATTAATTCTGCATTTGTAATTATTATTATTTTCATAACAATTGACAATTTAATGTTTTCATTTACTCCCAGCAAATTTATGCCTTTATATTATTTTATCCTCGTTAAAAGTCTGTCTGCTTCTACCTGTTCTTATTTTAGTATAGCGTCCAGTAAAGCACTCTTGAAACCGAATGTTTCCCTTGAATGAATGATGTTTGCATGGCTAAAATTTACAGTAAGAACCGATTTTTATTCTGCAAAACAGGTAGCTTTTTTACAAGCGCCTCTGCATACATAAATTTCAACTTAAAATCAAGATATTTCAAAAATTAAGTTTCATACTTTTTCAAACAGGCAAAAACGTGCAGCTGAAGTATGTTGTGTAAATTACTGACATTATTTTTTTTTATTTTCTGAATCTGCAAAAATAATAATAAAAAAATAAGTGAGAGTCCTCCACTTTCTTGCATCATTAAGCCATTATAATACTAACTTTCTTGAACTGGGAATTTTTTTCGTATTTGTACTTGAAGCAGCTTGTAGTGTTGCGACTAGACTAACAAAGCTTGCAACGTTGAAGGGACGAGTTTTGGGGTAGCACAAATGATTTTCTGGAGAAACACAATGTCGATGACTATTCTCGCGCCAAAAATTTTAAAGTTCCAAAAAGCGTGCGAAGTTGTTCCTAACGATCGAAGAGTGATAGCAGAATAACAGAGGGAGGTTGGATAAAGAAAGTATGCGTCTAATTTTAACCATCAATCTTGAAAAGAAGGTGTGCGCGAAGATGGTACCAATAAACGTGATGTGTGACCAACGTCTGAAGCGAGAACAGGCGACCTTCTGGAACAAACTTCAAGCAGAACGAAACTAAATAACATTATTGAAAGGGACGAAGATAGATATTTCAATATAATTATGCCCATCGTTTTCTTTGATTAAAAAGAAAAAAACTACTCAATTTGTTTCCCGAGGACAAACTGTCAGTCAGACGTCTATGAGGCAATTTCCGATGAAAAAAATGATCTTTAGATGGAACATCCTTCCTATTTATCACAACAAGCTGATTATCGATTTCTATTAAAATTTCACTGAAAGAGACATTTGTTTCTGGAGGAAGTCCAGCAAAGTACGTTGAGGACACAATTGATATCAGTAAACGAGATTCAGAAATGCTTCCAGTCGTAGCACAAAGAATGGCTTCGTGTAGAGGTGCCCGAAAGCTGCTGTAAAGAGGACAAAAGTTAATAATTGCTTAGCTCAATTTTAACTCTCAATGCTAAAACTTTCTAGCCACACCTTATATCATAAAGTACAAATTACTTGAACGAATTGTTCTCAGACGGCTGGAAGTCCAAGAGAAGAATAAAAAATTGAAAGTTTTCCTAAGAAGAATATTAATCTATCGCGATTCACAGTAATGGAATTTTGTTTAACCTTTTCAGTGACAGACAACCAAGTACAATACGGCGAATTAACATTGTACTGTGTGTATGTATATATACAAAAAATTAAAAAACAGAATTAGCTAAAAATCCTTTATATTTTAAGGTTTCTAAATTGCGTCGAGTTTTCTTTCCTCCCCCCCCCCCATTTTTAAACGACAGATGGCGCTTTTCAAAAAAAAATTATAACAAATTTTCTTAACATTTCAAAGTGATGTTGCTGCGAAAAAGTCCGGAAGTAATATAAAATGAAATCTGAAACTCCTACCTTGTAGCAGCCGTTCTTCTTACACGCTACCTCACATTATCCCCCTGAGGCTTGGTTGCAGTTGTGATCTTATCGGTCAAATGCTGTTTTTTTTTTTCCCTTCCCCATTCCATCTTATCTAGCTTTCCAACCATAAGAATTTCCAAAGCATGTTTTCTTTAGCAAATCAAATAATAAAGCCTACCCTCTTTTAAAATGCTAAAATGTACTCATTTTATCATTGGGATTTGCGAAGGAGGGAAAAAAAGTACGTTTCAAAAATCATTTATAAATAAAGGCCTCATTACATTCACGTATGAAATTTCCTCTTTCGAAATGTCTGAGTAATTCAGTTTTAATGATGACTTATGAAACAATTTCACGAAATCACGATTACTTTCTTTTCTATCTTGTCCAAAGGTTCATCTTATACAACGTTTGATCACGCTAATGCTCGTCTATTCCTTGGCCCAGAGAAAAACTGCAGCTCAAAATAGACAATCAGGAACGATCGATTTAATTTGTAATGAACGTCAGAAAAATTGTTGCTGTTTTTTTTTTTTTTTTTAATATATATTCTTATATCTACAAAATATGAAGCGGATACGCAGAAACAGAAAACGTTCTAATGCAGTTAAACTGTCCTTGAAGCTTTTTGATTCTTCTAATTTTACTATTCAGAAATTAACGTACCATACTTATAGTTTACATAAACTTAGACGTCAAGAACTTGAGTAGACAGTGTTTAGTAGCTAAAGTGCTTTCGATAAGTGTCATGATTTCAGGCAGCTGAAATGAAAGTTAATAAAATCATAAATTGTACTTTTATTGACGAAGTGCTGAATATACTTATGCAGTATCCGATGCTAGTGACTATAAACTTATAAAATGTCAACGTGACCTACTTGACTTGGGAAGTAATGGCTATTAATTCGAAAATGGATTTCTGAAAAATAGAATTTTAGTACTGTTCGTTCACTGTTTTTTTTAATTCCGACTTAAAAAGCTTACCACAAAATCGCTCGCTCTGCCTTACATCTTCTACTGATATTTCCCTGAAATATATCATTAGAAAAGACAATTTACAAAAATTAAATTATGTAAGTATAACATTGGAGGGGTTGAAATTAATCTGATTTTTCCTCATTTGTACAGAGTTGTCCAGGAATAATAAAGTGACATTTTAGAAGCCTTCCTTAAAATATTACGCATGAGCTATCTTTTAGTAATTTGAAAAAAGTAATTTGAAAATTTAATTTTCAAATGTAATGACTTTTTTCTGAAATATTACACGAAATTCATACACGAGTAGCGTTAGTATATTTTAAAATAACGTACTTGCTTTTAACGTAATCAACCAGGATATTACGTCACTGGAATCCCCAGGCGTCATCTCATTGCGAATATGACGCGTACGAATTTACATTATTTATTTACATATTTAAAAATAACAATAGGACACATTCCAACTCTACCAATGACATGCGCGCCCTCCCAACACACAGGTGTAGAAGAACCATTCAGCGTAAGTTGGAAATATAATAATAAAAGAAACTCGATTTTAAAAAAAAAAAAAATGAATAAAATAAAAGAAAAGCAGCGTAAATTTTGAATAAAGAAGGCTGGGTCTCATTAAGTTTATTTTCGGGCAGCGTGTTGTATACTACTGGAATAAACTGCTTGCAACAGTGGTCGAGGTTGATAGTTTAGTTCGGTGAAATTCAAACCCGAATTCGATAGGCACTATTTTGGCGTCGGGGAAAGTTTTTTAATAATAAATTTATTTTTTGCCAGATACAGCAAATGCCCCAGTCTTTGCTGCCGTTGTTGTTTTTGGCACAAGGGCGTCCTGGGCCTTTTTTTTTTTTTTTTTTTTAGGAGCATTAGCAACTAAGGCCATGTTGCTCCGGGAATATGCGGTGGTCATTTCCTGACCTTTCTGCATCCTCCGTATTTGGTGGTGACAGGCTCGAACCCCGGTCTAATCAAGAAGCGTGTGCTACGCACTGCTGCTCCTTCCCCACTGGCTACGGAGACGCCTGGGCCATATTTGCCTGTTCATGGTTTGAACGCTAAAACTGTATAAATAAATCTTCCATATTATGGTTATTCAGAGACGATGATATAAATTTATGCATTTTAAATATTGAAACAGTTCTTCAAAATTGGCATCATTGCCCAGAATCTGTGACAAAGTTAATGGTACCTGCAAGTTGATTAGAGAGTTAAAGCTGTATTTCTAGTTACTTCACTGTTGAGGACATTCAGTGAGGATTGTTAGCTGGGATTCTTCTTCTTCTTTGGTCCTTAGCTGGCAGCTGGGGGAGGCGGTTGGCCACGCAACCAGTATGCTGCTGTAGGTGCCGCAGGGTTTCGGACTTGCTCTGTGATGTTCTTCCATACCTTACGATCCATGGCTTCAGTCCTGGCCTGGTTAAGGTCGAGACGTCGGCTCTTCAAGTCATCTTCCACTTGCTTGGCCCAAGTTTTCCTAGGCGCGGTCCGTTGGATGCTCCATTGGGTGGGTCGTTGTCTCCAAAGGAGTGTGGATGGTATTCTGTTCGTGCCCATTCTACATACGTGGCCAAACCATCTGAGCCTTCGCTTCTGGATTTGGTCGGAAATGGTTGGTTGCTGTTGGCATCTGGCGCGGATGGTATCATTAGTGATGCGGTCGCGAAGAGAGATGCCCAAGATCTGCCGCAGGCATCGCATTTGGAATACCTCAAGTTTGTTCAAATCTAACTTGAGACAAATCCATGTTTCCGATCCGTAAAGAAGAATGGGCAGGATCAAAGTCCGGAAGAGTCGGATTTTAGTCTTTGTGGAAATGTTGGTCCTCTTCCACAGACACCATTTGAGCGAGGCGAACGCAGTGGCCGCCTGTCCAATTCTGCTGTGGATTTCCATGGTGGATGCAACTTTCTTCTCCTGGACCAGCGACCCAAGGTATTTAAAGTCCTGCACTTGCTCGATCTGGACGCCTTCGAGATAGATGGTGGCTTGCGACCCATCTGTTGTCAGGGCCTTTGTCTTACCAGCATTGATCTTCAAACCGTATGGCCAGGCAATGCGGGCAATGTCGTAGAGGATGTCCGTGGCTTCAGCGTCGTTACCGGCAAGGATAGCACTATCATCAGCAAACATCAGGTCAGTCACATAGTGATCCTTGTCATATTGTATGCCCTGTCTGTTTCTGAATGCTTGCCTCATAATGGCGTCGACCACGATGTTGAAAAGCAACGGGGAGGCTACATCCCCTTGGCGGACTCCAGTTTGGATGGTAAATTCCTCAGATAAATCATTCTGGATGCGCACCTGGCTGGTTAAACCGTTGTATGCAGTTTGGAGGAGTGTGATGACTTTTCGAGGTACATGTTCAACCTCTAGTAGTTTCCATAAGGCAGGCCGGTGGACACAGTCGAAAGCAGACTTAAAGTCAATGAAAACAATGACGGTTCGCTGTCCACACCGGATCCTCTCCTCCATCAGCTGACGAATGGCAAAGATTTGATCACAGCATCCTCGCCCGGGTCTAAATCCTGCCTGTTCTTCTCGACTGGTTTGCTCGCGATGTTTTTGCAGTCTTGACTGGATGATCTTCATAAAGACCTTTCCGATGATGGAAAGGAGGCTGATGCCACGGTAGTTCTTGCAGTCCCGGTTATCACCTTTCTTGTGGATCGGTACGATAATGGCTTTCCTCCATGTTAACGGAATTTGTTCAGTGCACCAGATGGTTTTGAGGAGTGAGTGTAGTCGGCGAAGCAGTACATCTCCCCCGGCTTTGATCGCTTCTGTGGTGACTTGGTCCACTCCTGGTGCCCTGCCATTCTTCAGGGATTGTATGGCTGCTTTCACTTCTTCTACTGTAGGCTCAACATCGACCATGGAGACCTCAGGGGGGTCGATCGAGAGTGCTGTTGCTGGCGGTCCCTGAGGTGGGTCGTGATTATACAAAGTTTTGAAGAATTCACTCCACCGTTGCAGGCGTTCGGATGGTGATCGCACGAAGGTCCCATCAGCATTCTTGATGTTGTCACTAGTCAATTTGGTCTTTCCACTCAGACATCTGAGGGTGCGGTAGAGAGTGCGGTACTCGTTTTTGGATGCCGCCACTTCAAGATCGTCTGCCACTTGGTTCCAGTATGCTTCTCTTTCTGCTGTCATTCTTTGTCGGACTTCTCGGTTTAGCTGCCAGTACCGTTCAAAGTCGACCAACTTTGCCTGTTTCCGTTTGTCCACGAGGTCGAGGCACTCGTCTAGCTGGGATTGGCAGAATGAACACCGAGTGAACACTGTATTTACCTGTAGGAGGGTTCTCTCTTATAAGCAACTACAGATGAGCTGGATGGGAATGACTGATGCAGAGTTGCACTTCTTTTTTTTTATTTATTTACAGGAGTTTATTATTGGTTTGAGTTTGCCACAGTTGAGACCAGTGATTGCTGCATGCTGTTTTAATAATGGATTTGTAGTCTGTGCAGGTCACTTTCAGCTGAGAGGAAGAACCTGTCAGGATGTTTTGGCAGCACGATCTGCACATTCATTAACTGGGATCCCGACATGACCAGGGATCCAGCAGAAGGTGACCGTCTGGTTGGATGTGTGATAGTAAAACATAATGTAGACTGGATCTGTTTCAGGATGGGATGAGAGGCATAAGAAGTGGACTGAATGCTAGTGACCGCACTTTAGGAGTCTGTAAATATCAATGTACGTGAAGTGATGATTGTTTATGTAATCTAGGGCTACTTTTATTACATACAATCCTGCGGTATAGATACAGCATTCGTTGGGAAGGGGTACCGCAACTGAGAAGGTGGAAGAAATTGCTGCAGTACGTACAGCTACATCTGCTTTGGAAACAGCGGTATAGATATGTAGCTTTTCTGAGTTTTCCAAGGTATGTGCTTCGTGTAGCTGCTGACAGTTCAAAAGTTTGCTAGGGAACATTTTCCCCACAGGAGAAAGAAATTGTCACACAGAGGTCACTGACAATGAAATCTATGGCGATTCCGAAGTAGCAGCATCTTGAAAGATAAGTTGGAAGTTAATGTTCTATCTATGCATGTGCTCTTCAAATCGAAGTCCTGCCTGCAAGGCGGTTTTCATTACGTTTATTGTGGTATGGCATGGTATACTGAGGGTTAAACAGGGACTCGCAACTGGGGTGAGATAGAATGCTGTTAATTTTTGTTGCATTTTCTCCTTAAGTGCAGAGGTGGGGGGGGGGGTTCATTTACTTCACTATAGAAAGTGTGGATCGGAGAAGTTCTAAAGATACTGTGCATGATGATATTTAGGCTTATCTTTGCTGAGTTATAGACTGGAGATCCGTAGTCCAAGCGAAACAAACAGAATTAAGATTCTATGGTGATGTAGGAGGGAGTTTCTATCAGCACCCCAGGGCATAGCAGAGACAGCTATATCCTGAGGTGCTGAAAGAAGCTCTTAGGAAGTTCAATTTTTTTAAACAAGCCATTCGAAGATGAGCTATGTGATTAGCAAAATTAAGTTTATTATCCAAGTATAAGCCGAATAAACGAAAGTTGTTAGTAAGAGGAATCAGGTTTTAAATATATTTCTCGATCTGGATGTAGCTTGCATTTTTTACAGAAATGAACTGCAGTCGATTTCTTTTCTGCTAGGGAATAGCCATTCCGTAGCACATATGATTCTATTTTGGCTTGGAAAGTTGAAGTTGCCTTTCAGTGGTATTCACAGTTTGTGATTGACAAGAGATAATGAGGTCGTCAGAAAATACATGTACGATTAAACTGCATTAGTAGTGGCATGTGATGCAAGAAAGCAAGTGTATGAGCTTATGCAGCATCAGCCAAAAAAAAAAAAAAAAAAACTCACACCATTCCCTCCAAATTCCTGTCCAGTTCCTCCTTAAATTTATTCAACCTATCAACTTCCACAACGACAAATGGAAGTTTGTTCCAGCAATTAACCACCCGCTGGCTAAAGGCAAATTTCCGCACATCTATTCTACATCTGTCTGTTTATAATTCTTATTGAAAATAAAGTTGCAGTTAGGATGGTTCCCTGCTGTACGCCATCCTCTTGTTCAAATGAACTGGATAAGTTGTTTAGATACAACCTGAAACTTTCTGTGACTTAGAAAGTTTTGCATTAATTGGGTTAGTGGCTTCTCAGACCAAAAGAATGAAGATCTTGAAGAACACTATAACTCTCCCCCCTTCCTTTCGTCATTTAGCTACTATAACATTAATACTAATTGAACAGCGTTATGATGTGATATTTCAGTACTTTCAAAGCTTTTCAGATTTAGTAGGTCTGAATAATTTAATAAATAATTACAAAAAAAAAAAAAACGCATCAAAAACAGTAGTGGCTTTTTACCTGACAATCAGCCGAATTTCTGAAATTTTAGCTGGTTGTTGTAGAGTTTTAAGCACATCAGCAACTTAGTCCATATTGCACAGTATATAATATTATCTGCAAATTGCGCGTGTTCTGGACAAAGAAACGAGTTTCCCGTAGAAAAAACCAAACTCCTCTCGCTGTGACCGTCTAATTCGTACACGTTGTGAAAAAAAAATCCATAAAAATTCCTCGGGTCATTGACGGGAATCGAGCTCGGGTCTTTTCCATCCTGCGTGGGGAGGACAATAATTATACCAACTGTTCTATCCACGTCCGTATTTTAGCTTGTCATTATATGAAATAAAATTTCATATAATGACATTTCACTGGTAACCTGAATTCATTATTGAACTTGTCCAGTTAGGTATACAAGTATGTTTGCTGTTCATGTGCTCTACAAGTATGTTTGCTGTTCATGTGCTCTCTAATGGCATTAATCATCTGTGACAATTTTCTTCCAGAGACTTTCTTCCTGCTATATGCAGCAGTGCGTAGCACATGCTTCTTGATTAGACCGGGGTTCGAGCCCGTGAGCCACCAAATACGGAGGATGCGGAAAGGTCAAGGAATGACCACCGCATATCCCGGAGCAATATGGCTTTAGTTGCTAATGCTCCTAAAAACCAAAAAAATAACAAATAAATCCTGCTATATTGAAAATTCGCCATGTCCGTTCGAATTTAAAATGCGACACATTTCAAAGCCCGACATCAAAACCAGTTGTACCCAACAGGCCAGGAGCTAAAGTTTCTACTCTTGAAAAACGTCTCTGGAAACTACTGTTTTCTGTTATTAAGTACTTTAACCTCAGTTATGTTTTGCATCTGAAAATGTCAATTGTTATCCGCCTTGCTGACAATTTTATGTGTAGTACTGTATTTCTCCTGTGCCCTCGCGATAGCACAGTTGGTATAATAACCGTCTTCACCACACCGGGTGAAAAATACTCGAGCTCAAATCCTGTCAGTGATGCGAGGAATTTTTATTAACTTTTTCACATGGTGACTGAGTTAGTCAGTCAGTCTCAGGGGAGGGTAGCATGATTTTTTCTCCCGAAAATCAGGTTTTTCGTCCAGCAAAGAGGTAAATCGACTATATATACGGCGCAGTATGGCCTGATTTGCCGTGGTGCCTAAAACAAGCTCTCCTGCAACAACGACGAACAGCTCCAACTCTGAGCATCCGTGGCATAGAACTCAACATCAACCCTCTTCCCCTTCCTCCAAAATCACTCATTCTCATTTAAGCCTCAGCCATTCCAGAAAAGAGAACTGTCCTCGGAACTACATTCCAAGCTTACGCATCAATAATCATACAAGCATAACCCAAATTAAATTTTTATTAGTACGTCGGCTAATTACACTCAAAAATACTGTAATTCCATGAGTTGGCATTAATAGTAACAAATGATACAAAGACAGTTGCCTCTACAGCGTCATATAAAAAAATAATAACTACATCTAAAAACACGCCTGTCCATTTGCTCTAATAATAATATCCGATTATTCTTCAAATTTATTTAAACTGCCGATTTCCACGACAACAGTTGAAGGTTTGTTCTTGTTCCAACGATTAATTTTGCAGTTGTTGATATCAGGCTTAATGCACGAATAATCACTGCTGATAATCAGAATCAAGAGTATTACCCCCTCTGGTTGCCTGTTGAACGTGGAGTTGTAGAAAACAATCATCCAACAAATCCACAAAAGTCTTGCTAGTGTGCGAGTGAACAATCCACAAGTTCCAGTCAATATCTGGGAAATTAAAATCCCCATTATAAGACATTCTGATTTAATGGCCCACTCTATTTCTCTGGACAATTGTTCGTAGTACTCATCAGGGGAGGTCCCCACGGACTGGAGATGTGCAAATGTATCCTCAATTCACAAAGGAGGATCAAAGGGTGACACGAGTAATTACAGACCTTTTAGTTTAACTCCTGTTCCGGGGAAAGTAATGGCTGCACTAGTTAAAGAAGCACTGCAGGATCATCTAGACAACACTGCAGTTATCGTTCAGACACTGCATGGGTTTGTTAAGGAGCAGTCTTCTCTGACCAATTTGATTGGATAATATGATGTGATTACAAGGGAACTAGATGCAAAAAATAATTTTGTTATTATATACCTTGATTTCAGGAAACCTTTTGATACTGTTGCACATGGACGACCACTGTACAAATTGGAGCAGTATGGCATTAAATGTAAGTTGCCACAATGGATAAAAGGGTGATTGAGTGGGAAAACACAGAAAGTGGTAATCAAGGACACTGCTCTTCGTGGACTAATATTAGTGAGTCCCACAGGGTTCAGTGTTAAGCCCATTTTTGTTTTGTATATTTATCAATGATATTGGTGAAGGCATATCAGAGTTAATGTCCAAATTTGCAGATGATACAAAGATTCTACAGGATTGTTAATGACAGTATGCTGATGCAAGAGGATCTAGAAAATTTGGGTGGGCTTAGAAGTGGCAACTGAAGTTTAACATATTGACAAATGCAAAGTACTGCATTTTGGTAGACGTAACCCCAGAGAAACGTACCAACTGTGCTGTACTACACTCAGGGTGGTAAAGAATGAAAAAGACCTGGGGGTAATTGCGCAGTCAAATATGAAGTTTTCTGACAGTGCAGCGGTCCAGAGCAGGTCATGGGTCTTGTCAATGATATACAGAAATTTTGCTAGTAAGGATAAAGAGGTGATTATCCCTTTGTATAAGGTAATAGTCAGCCCCTGCCTTCAGTACTTCATACAGGTCTGGAGGCCTAATTTAATATAGGATATAAAGTTGCTAGAACAAGTACAGAAAATGGCAACAAGATTGGAGAGGGGAACGAAAGGGCCCTCTTACCAAGAAATTCTGGAAATTCCAGCATCTAGAGACTAGGTATCCGCGAGATGATCTGAGTGAGGTGTATAAGGCCTTGAATGGTTTAAGCAGGCTCATTGCCGATGGGATTCTATCACTTGCTCAGATTACAAACTCGAGGGAGCATAAATTCAAAATGAGGAAGAATAGTTGTAGAATATAGAATAGACGTACGGAAATTTGCCTTTAGCCAGCGGGTAAGTTGATTGCTGGAACAATGTGCCATCTGTCGTTGTGGAAGTTGATAGGTTAAATAAATTCAAGGAAGAACTGGACAAACTTCGAGAGCGAATAGTTGTGTGACATGGGGATTTTTTTTTTTTTTTGCTGATAAGCTTGCTTTCACTCTACTAATGCCAAAGCTAATTCCTCTCTGGATTAAAAAAAATTTTCGCACATCTGTCCTGCAGCCATCCCGTTTTCAGTTTAAATTCATTTCCCCTTATGTGTTGTCTGTTGAAAGAATAAAATTTGCATCTCCTAGCGACAGTGGATTCAGCAGAATAAGCCTTGTTGCAGTAAACCCAGTATACATAATAAATTCGCTTCTGAAAGTCAAGTAGTATCAAAGCTTGGTGATGTTCACTTTTGTAAAGATGTCGATGGAAGAATACCATCAATATTTAGTTTATTGAAGCCTTAAACAGATCTCTCAGATGACTAGTTCCAGACTCTCCATTTGCAGAGCTTAATGTTTCTTTTCAAGAGTATCCTTTTACACTCCTGAGTAACCTTTTTCGTTCTTCTCCGCACCTATTTTAACGGATTAACATTTTTCTTAAATTGTGGTTTCCAGACCTATATGCAAGTACTGAAGATGTGCCCAAGCCTTATACAAAGGCATAATCACTTCCTTGTCCCTGTTGGAAAAATTCGCGCCAGAACCTCATCATTGACAGAACCCCCATGAGCTTTCCTAACAGCCTTTCTGCACTTCTCAGAAATTCATGTCAGATTGTACGGTTACCACGTTTTTTTCATTTCTCAAATGCCTTGAGTGTGTTACCTCCCAATTGGTATGTTTTTGGTACCAATCCCGGTTGCTGCTGTTTCGCACTGATAGAAAGATCAGAATATGTCGACAACAGCACGAGTCCATGCATTGTTCACAATGTCAGGTGTGAACAATGCAAACTGATACTGGTAGTGATAGTGTGTAGTGGTTGTGGTAGAGCTATCCATGTTTTGTACAATGTGTCCAGTAATGCCTGGACATTGTAAGTGGATTGTTGTTGCATGGAATGTCCTTTTCCAGTATGTTCCAGACATGCTCAATCGGATGTGTTGGGCTAGCATGGGAGGACGAAGAATCCGTTGTCACTTTTCTGAAACCTGTTAGTAATCTGCCGGGCCGTGTGGCATGGCGCGTTGTCTTGTTGATAGACATCAGAGTTCTTTGGATATACTGCCATCATAAAGGGGTGATCTTGGTCGGCGACAACACAAAGGTACGAGTTCCTGTCCAGTCGTTGATTAACGGTGATAAGAGGACCCAGCACATGCCACAAAAATAGTCCCAATCCATATCGCCACCACCTCCAGTCTGCCGAATACCAACAATGAATTCAGGTGCCAAATGGCCTCAGGTTGCTTTCTTCAAATGTGCATTCGCCCATCAGCATGATGGAGTTGGAAACGGAATTCATCAGACTAGGTGACAGATTTCCACATGTCGGTGGCCCAGTGCTGTGCTGACGTGCCTATGCAAGGTGCAGTTTCTTCCGTCTCACGGGTACCCGTGACGGCCGTCGACTGCCTATACGAGCTAATGTCCGGCGCGCAGTCCATGTGGATATTGTTCTTTGCTATTCCTACGTTGTATTTGGTCGTTAGCTGGGCCACTATGCTGCGTCGTTGCTGTTTCACGAGACGAAACACACAGTGCTCACCGTGGGCCTCGACCACAAGTGGCTTTCCCATGTGTGACCTTTCGTTGGTTGTTCGGCAACCGTTTGAGCTATTCACTGTAGACTGGTGATACCACAGAACGAGAACACTGTGTTGGTTTTTATCGATGTACCATCATTTGCACGCCTTGCCCCACAATAATTCCAGGTTTGAAACCGTAAAGATCTCGACACTGACTCATTCATCCTCACAGACACTCAAAACGTGATCGCCACGTCTGCGAAATGTTATCTTATATCAGCTGATCTTGACTTTGATCCTTCACCAGCGTCACAGGCCAGACCATTCTACATAATGTTGCTAATGCAAAGCCAACTTAGTGTATAATTGTCATGTCACGTGTTGAGGATTGTAAAAGCTACCAGTGTTGGACGTATCCCTCCCCCCAAACAAAATCTCTGGGTGCGCCATTATACGATACCTGTATTCATAATTGCATCTTGTCAGCCTGATTAATATTCGTTCATTAGATGTTGATAAAATGTTACTGATTTTTATAAACACACACACACCAATCTAAACATCTGTTTAGAATATCAATTTTGTAAAATATGGTTTATATCGTACGTCACAAATGAAGAGAAATGGCGGCACTGGTTTTGAGGAGTTCTGACTGCATGCTGCCAAGTCTGCTGCCCAAATGGGCAACAGACTTGGCAGCATACAGTCAGAACGCGAGTTGAAGAGGAAACAAATAGAACTAGAACCGTTCCAGAAAGCGTTTTAGTATAATGTTATATCGCATGTTCATTCGCCAAAAAAGAAGTGCGTCATTACAAGTGAGCTGTTGGAAACGTCGTTCAGCAATAAAAGACATCGAGTAGTGTGCCACCATTCATCTGAAAACTGATAGCGACCATTAATAATCGCAGAACCTGTTGGCAGAAATAGTGAAACTTCCATAGTGGCCGAAGGTAATGTGTGGCAATTAATCATGCTAAGCAGGCCACTCATCAGATGGATGCTCGTGGGTGTGTCATAACCCTGAGAAGTAGTTTCACATAGACTGCGCGGTATCCAGCTTTGTGGTGGTGACATAATGATCCCCGCCCGTTTAACATACGGTTCAACTGATTTTTTGTGCATGGAACCATGAATGCTCAGGATACCACACACACTGTGAGAACTCTGTGAATGGGACGCCCAGCCCTTCGTGTCTGTGTTACGACGACAGTGTCTTTGTTATGCTGATCGGCCAGTACTCAGTGTTTTAGGACTAGACCGTGTTAAACTTTATTTCGCTAGCACAGAATCCAATCTGAATGTAACTCAGCTTTCCAGCGTTTCTCTTGCTTAATTTTGGAATCTTCAGCATTCTTTTCACTCTGATTTCCTTTCACTGCATGTAATTGCTGTAATTTATTAATTAAAATACGCTTATTGAGTAATATATTAAAAATTTCGACGAGTCCGGTGAGTTCGGGACACGTTCTTTCTGTTTGAAAGCCAAATAACTGACTCTGTTGATTTTCAGTTAGTTGTGTACCACACATTTTCTCTTCTCTCTCTTGGTCTTTTTTACATGTTCTTTTTGCCCGAAACAAAGAAAGTTGCGTGTCGTTGCATTTACTATCCAACTTAAAGATAACAAACACAAAGTGCAATGTCCAAGTTATTAAAGCGACAACAGCGTGTTATAAAATAAAATTCATGAATCACTCTTCTGTTCACAGACATTAGTAAGAAGAATGGATGTTATTATCTGTTTATTTATTTTTCTTTTATCACAAATTGATAAAATAGCCTTGTTCAACATTCGAAGTGCATATTACAAAAGGATATTGTTTAGGGGAAACAAATTACTGTATTTTATAATTCCAATCTTACAATGGAATAGTTATTCGTCTTTAATAAAGATATTGCTTTGAATTCCAGATGCCAGGTCTTTACTGACACATGGCATCAAAAGTGCATTATTAATAAAGTATAACCTTCATAAAAATAAGTTCGTATCATTAATTAAATTTAATAATCTGAATAAACGATTTTAACCTAGAAGTTATATTTCAGTCTAAAATTAAAATTAAGTAGTTATCAGAACGGTTGTGAAAGAAATACATACATAATTTTACCGAATAGATTATTGAGAAAAAGTAGATTTTTGTGTTGATACTTGAAGGAAATGAAATAATCTGGATGAATATTTGCCGATTACAATTCTTGCCGTTTAGTCCATCATATGTTCTAGTTCCGGTCTGAATATTTTCAATGGGGGGGGAGACCATGTGGGCTAGGTAAGCGCTAGAATTAGCAGGATGGCCATTATGTTTGAACAAGAGACTTATTACTAGGTATCTCTTAATGATCCTGTCATTTGATACGCTCGCATAACGATGTTATTAATGTCTAGGTGGAAGTTACCATTACTCGAGAATATTACTCTAATATCCAATTGTTCATAATTCTGTCTGGGTTAATATGGATTGTGGTATAATTATAATCGCGTATCCACTTTTTAAGGTCAGCAAGTATCATTATCTGACAAGGGTACTTGTCAGATAATGATGGCGTTGAACATCGTAATCGACTAAGGCCGTAAGCGGTACGAGATCAAAAGAATTTACATTTAAAAAGAAAATGAGACTGCGAAAATAAATAATACAAAATGATAAGCAATTTTAATCTAGCTTGCAAGTACTAACAACAGAAATTTCAAGGAGTTTCAGTTCAAGAAAAAAGAGCGCAAAATAATGCAAATAAATTGAACAAAATTCATATAGTCATGATATAATGTAATAATCATATAAGGAAATAGAGATTTTTTTCCCCAATTTACTCCCAGTAAAAGTATATATTTTAATTTCTGGGGAAGAGTTGACCTTCGGAAGGAATCCAGTCAAATTTTCTCCCGGGGGCTAGCATCTGGTGAGCATGGGCTTGGCTCACCCAGGGTCCTGAGCTGGATATTATCATTCTTCTCTTTCTTGGTGATTTCCTTTTACTTCTCTCTCTCTCTAAATAATAACAAATGACGCAAAGAGTTTTTAAGAACCTTTTCCACAGACAAAGGATACAGGATACAGTAAAACAGGCAAATCGACGAGAATGTATACAGTTTTCAGACAATATATACGGTGCAGTATGGTCTGAATCTAATTAGTCGACTTCCGGTTTTTAATCTCCCAAAACAAGCAGACCAACTTAAAATACTTGAAATTTACAAATGGCCTTAGCTGTCTCTGTTTAAATCCAAACAGCCAACCAAACATTTAATAAATTAAATGAAATAAATATTCTCAAATTATTTTAAATGTGGACTGTTACTTCTTGTGTTCAACCCTGTAATATACAACAATTTTCCAACTTCCTCACCAAAATCCAGAGCCACTGATAAGAAATTACATAACACGGGAAGTGACTGAATTCCCTAGACGGTAGTGTAAGCGTTATCTCAGAAGAAGAAGAAGAAGCAGCATATATACTGTATATAAGAAGAGTGGATACGATTAAGGAAACGATTAGTTAAATATTTTGCATGAGGTATCATGGGACTCAGACAAGGGCACTAAAGGAGGAGGATATTATAAGAATCGTGGAGGTGGCATAAAAGGATGGAATGGACAGGTTTATAAATGAGGGGTGTAGAGGGAGGATAGAAGAAAATCGAAGTATGATCATTAGAAGACGTATCTGAAGGGTAAGAACCTGAGAGGAAAATTGTAATGTTGGATGACTTAACTGGTTCTGGTAGGTATCGAGCTACAATTGGAGATACGAGTGAGTTCTGGCTGTTACGTACTTTTGCCATGTGGCAACGAACGTATGATGATGACTGTGACGTAATAAGATAGCGCCCTAATTTCTTCATATCGTACAGATAATGGAATTTAGTCGTCAGATTTTAATTTTGGAAATATAGTTTAAGAAATCTGTTTTCATTTTTACCCTTTTTTGTTAAATAACTAACATCGTGTGGGAAATAAATGAAAAATGCGTAATCAACGCTTTCAGAACTAAGAACGCAACATTCGTAGTGTTTAAAGCGAAAAGCAAATCGAAATTTAAAATAGTTTATTTACCAGATGTGTTGTGTAGTTGTGAATGCTATGTATCATGTTGGAATAGGAGTAAGAAATTTTTATATAACGTTAGAAACCCTTGGGTAAAGACATTGCCAATTTCCTCGGAATCTTTCCAGAAAACATAAGAGACAATGAAGTGACTATTTCAGAACGGACGTGCTTCAACTCTGGGTTTAATGCTTTTAATAACATCTTAAAATCCATATTTTTATTTCACTTCTAATAATCTCCATAGCGAAGCGGTTTCGAGATAAATTTTACGAAATAGTACGAATTTCGTACTATTTCGAAAAAATAGTACTTAGTACGAATGATACCGAACCACACATGATTAGTTTTGGTATTTGCTTTGCTTTTAAGATTTCTGTTACTTATACTAGGAGGGGGGGGGTTCAAAAAACATTTGTATTCACCCAAGAAGTAGTTGTGATAGAAAGTTGAAACAAACCATGTATTACACTTTTTCATTACACCATGTATACTGAAATTTTTCAGTATACATGGTGTAATACAGACAAAATGACACATTTTTGCTACCTCTCAATACACTTTCGCAGGCCAGTATTGTAGAAGTTCTCTGATTTTCCTTTAAACCACATCACGCAGAAATCACCGCATCATCATCATCAGCAAAGTATTTTCACAAAGAGAGGACTTCGGGGCAGGAAAGAGGAAGAAATCCAGGATGCAAGGTCAAAAGAAGGATGCGGCAATATTTCAAACCGAAATTCCGGGGCACACCTCACTGCAGCATGCGGCGAAGGCGCAGGGACATTATCGTGGAGCAGGCGCACACCTTTTGGCAGTTGTCCCCGTCTTTTTTTCTTTTATAGCAGCATGTACCTTTAGCATTAGTAGTGGCAAATAATTCAAGAAAACAAGCTTATCACTAAATATCACAAAAATGACAAAAATTTGTCATTTCAGTGATATTTGTTGTGTCATTTTACTGATATTTCACGTTTTACTGATATTTTCACATATTACTGATATTTCACATTTTATAGGGCAAATTTAGTCAAAATTATAAGCTAATAAATTTTGACCGGCGCCCTCTTTGTATAACGCCAAGGACAAAAAATGTCAACTATCACTAAAATGACACAATTCGTGTTATTTTAGGGATTTTGCTATATTTTCCCAAATTGACTATATTTCTGTCATATAAAGGGAAAATATAGCTAAAATTGTAATCGAAAAAAAAAATAATAAATTTAGGCCAGTGCAGACTTGAGATAAGATCAAGGCCAAAAAATTTTGAATAACACTAAAATGACACAATTTTTGTAATTTTAGGGATATTTCATATTTTACAGGGGAAATTAGAAGCTAATAAATTTAGGCCGGCGGACTTGATATAACGCCTAGGTCAAAAAATATGAAATATCACTAAAACTACATCATTTGTGTCATTTTAGGGATTTGGCTCTTATGTCTATATTTGACTATATTGCACATTTGTACATATTGGCTATTTTCCACATAATGACAAATATAGCCAAAATTATAAGATAATAAATTTAGACGGCGCAGATTTGAGAACGCCAAATAACAAAAAAATGCGAATAACACTAAAATGACATACATTGTGCGTAATAGTAAATATAGCCAATCTGTGTGAATATAGCTAATATAGTCAATATATACAGTGAAACTTCTCCTAACGGACACCTCTCGTTAACGGACATCTCTCTCTACAACGGACATTTTCAAATTCCCCACTCACCTCTATTGGTTTTAACGTGTTTTCAGCTTCTGTCTAGCGGACATTCTCTGTAACGGACGCGGACAGGCAATCTGCACTGTTTCGTTTAGATTAGCACTTAATTTGATCTCCCCATAACGGACAGCGGGCGAGCTTACGGCCCTTTTTCTAGGAACTTTTCTTCCACGTATTGCCTCAATCGTGTGTTTATTTTCTATTTCCGATTCTCTGAATTTTATCAAGGTTTACGTCGCGGTTCTAAACCCTTTTTCAAGAATTTTAAGGCACGTGTAAAACTTCTGATAAATTCGGTGTGTGCGCAGGGGGCGGGGGAGTTATGGTCGGCCTTTCGTCTTTTCAGTTTCAGTTTTCAGTTTTGTTCAGTGTCGTGTGAAGTGCACGATGTCTTCTCGTAAACATTTAACTTTAAAAAATAAAGTCGAACTCATTAATGCGTATGATCGGCAAAAAAATAGTGTTCGCACTCTCGCTGCAAAATTCAAAATCGTGAAGACGCAGGCAAGCGACATCCTAAAGAAAAAAAAATTAACTGCTCAAACAATTTTGGAAATGAACACGGAAATGATCAGGTTCAAAAATCATTCCCGAAAACTGTTGGACTTCAAATTGACAATGTTATGTATGAGTGGTTTTGTCGCGAACGTGCTAAAAAAATTCCCATTAATAGGCCTATTATTAGGGAAAAGGCTTTGGAGGTTGCGAAATCTATGGGAGTAAATGAGATAAAAGCTTCTGTGGGATGGCTAGACAAGTTCAAAACTCGGTCGGCATAAAATTTCTTGGAAAACCGTAAGTGGTGAAGGTGGATCTGTTGATACTGGGGTTGTAACAGAGTGGACCATCAAACTAGAAGATTTATGTCGTGATTTTGAAGCTAAGGATATTTACAACTGTAACGAAACAGGGTTGTTTTTTAAAGTTCTTCCTGAAAAAACAATGAGTCTAAAAAACGAAAAGTGCCAGGGCGGAAAAATTTCTAAGGAACGCTTGACTGTACTATTGTGTACAAATATGCTGGGAGACTTTGAACAACCTCTTGTTATAGGAAAACCACAAAATCCTCGTTGTTTCAAGGGCATAAAGTTGAATGTTGATTGGAAGTCTAATAAAAAAGCGTGGATGACACGAGATATCATGAGCGAATGGATAAGTCACTTTAACCAAAACATGATTCGTCAAAACAGAAAATTATTCTTTTCATGGATAATGCTGGATCTCACCCGCACATTGAATTGTCCAACATTCAAATCATTTTTCTGCCACAAAACACATCTGCAGAGTGTCAGCCCTTGGATCAAGGGATAATAAAAAATTTTAAACTTCACTACAAAAAACGTGTTTTAAGACATCTCATTGCAAACATGAACGATGTAACATGTGCGAGTGACCTTGCAAAGAAAATCAGCATCCTAGATGCGATTCAATGGATTTCCTCTTCAGTAAACGCAATTAGAAAACAAACTGTCGTGAACTGTTTTGTAAAGTCTGGCTTCTCAAATGCAAAAATTGAAGTTGTAAACAGCAATGTGGAGCACCAAGAAGAACAAGAACTTCATCTATTGATAATGTACGATACTTCAGCAACAAGTGACCCTGGCTACAAAGATATAGACTCCAACCTCACTACAGAAGATGGTGCTATAGATATCAACGACATTATCATCGATATTTTTCAAGAAGTTCCTCATGAGGATGAAGAAATGGAAGGAGGTCATTATGTCGAAGAACATATTAACGACGAACCACCGATGAAAATAGAAGAAGCGCTCATACAAATCAATCGTTTAAAAATGTTTTTCGCCGCTGAAGTATCTTACTGAAGGACTTTCGATGGTTTCTTCACTCCAAACAAATGTTGAAAACAAAATTACCAGCCGGAAAAAGGTGCAGAAGAAAATAAGCGATTACTGTATGTATTTTTCTTAAGATAAAGCCATAATATGCATAGCACAATTGTATGTATATTATTTACAAAAATATTGTGCAAAATCTGTATATATTTTAATTTAATTTTACATTAAACGTTTAACGATTTTTCTTTCTTTTTTTTTTCTCCCTCAGACTTCTCTCTAACGGACACATTTTCGTTCCCCATGACTGTCCGTTAAAGGGAAGTTTCACTGTATATATATATATATATATTTTTTTTTTTTTTTTTTTTTTTTTTTTTTTGTGTTGTGTCTTCGTACGGCGGCACCTAAACGTTAGTCAAACTCCGCCATGGTACACTGTGATGAGTACAGAACTCTGAAGTGGCCAGATACAAGGTGATGATCGCTGCTCCCTAGTAGCTGTGGCCAGATGCAACAGAACTACACACACACCCACTTCGCAGACATACTTCTATATCTGCGAAGTGTGTGTGTGTGTTGTTTTGTTGCATCTGGCCACTAAGTTACTAGGGAGCAGCGATCACCAGGATGGCTGCTCCCTAATACCCGTCCACGCCACGAGGAGACGGGGCAGAACAATACGCTTACTGTCAAACGAAAGGGACAAGGTAAGAATCCCGCATCCACTGTAGGAAAAATCAATTCCAGTAGATGCCAGCAAATCCCGTACCACTGGGAGCCCAACCGGATGGTACCAGCAGATAAAAAAATAAGAAAAATAATTTTTAAAAATAATAAAATAAAAATAATAATACTATTATTATTTTTATTAATATTATTTATTAAAAACAATAATATTAATTAAAATTATTTTTTTTATAATTAAAAATAAATAAAATAAGAATTCTCAAAAAAAGTGATTGGCAAATAATAAAAATAAAAAAATAAGATAAAATAAGAACCGCCAAGACTAATGAATTGAGCAGTGGTCATGTAGCTCTGTGATGGGGTGGCAACCAACAATAGTTGAGTCGTTAGAGAAATCAGTAGCTAAAGTCTGGTTCCCCTTGTTTCATAATAAAATCTCAGGTAGACTTGGCCAGGGTGACACATGACAGAACAGAAGACTCGGTGGAACTGATTCCAGGAAGAGAGGACCAATCTGGGCAAATGTGGCCATAAGAGACAAATATAGCCAAAATTATAAGATAATAAATTTAGACGGCGCAGATTTGAGATAACGCCAAATAACAAAAAAAAAATGCAAATAACACTAAAATGACATAAATCGTGCGTCATTATAATATAGCAATAGTAAATATATCCAATCTGTGTGAATTTAGCCAAATATAGCTATACTTTTTTTCATTCATTTATTTACACACACCGTATCACGTATATTTGTGAAATGGATTAGGAAGAGCTTGGGAGGTTTAGATCTTTTCGCAGATAAGCTTACTCTATAAGTTTGATAATTCATGATATTCAATAGTAAGAAAAAGTAGGTGGGACATGCTGTATGAAGCAATGAAATTTTTGGATATGGCGTACACATGGTAAGAATATACCCAGATCCTTGACATAACGTGGCCTCGACAATGCTCCTCGCATACACACTATGTACATACAATTATATACATTTTCAAGATTTATACATTAATTTATAAACAAGATTTATATACAATTTTAAATATACAGACTCATGTGGGAACATCAGTATATGTGTGTTTTTAGCCTAGGAGCCTGCTGGCTCCTAGGCTAAAAACCCGTCTCCACCTTGTCCTCTGTTTTGGTACAGGAACTCTGTACAGCGGGCCTGGAAAAGTGTAAATGTTTGGGTGAGAGAGAGATGTTTGTGTGTGTTCTGGTTTGTGTCAGGCCACTTTTCCACCAGGGAGCAGCCAACAGCTGGGCAGCTGCTGCCTGGTGTCCAACTCTGGCACTGGAATCCAGGCCTGGGTCTATTATTACCTGTGATGTGCGAAAAGCACTAAATCCGGCACCCACTGGAAATAGTGCAATACCAGTGGGTGCCCGCAATCCCGTTCCCAGGTAGCCCACACCTGGGAGCCAGCAAAAAATTAAAAAAACAATAATAATAATTAATAATAAATAAATAAAAATAAAAATAGTTATAAATAAAATAATAGTAAAATCCTTACTGAAAGAGAAAGAGAGAAAGAAGTTGAGGAGATCATTTAATTACATCCTCTGAGAGCCAGGATCTTAGTTGAAGACGCTTCTTGAAAACATTTGTAGCAAAATCTTGAAGGGCTTTAAAGTTACTGGCACACAAGAATACTGACGTTTTCTTCTGATAACTCTGGAACATAACCAACTAAAGTCTGTCTAAATTGCTCATATTCCGGGAAAAATAAGAGAACGTGTATCAAAGTTTCGAGGTCATTACATGTACAGTATGCATCAGGTTCGAGTCCACGTTCAAAGAGCTTAGCCCGTAAGGAACCGTGTACCGTGAGCAGATAGGAGGTGTACATATTTGGCATGAGTTGATAGCTGGGGATGTTAGGTAGTCAACCTTTTGTATATATTTCCTAGTGATAAGACCAAATTGGCTTTCATCACATCTGCGTTGCCAAATTCCAGTTAATTCACTCCAAATTCTAGCCTTTTCTTGCTTTATGTTATTTGCGAGGTCGGTTATTCCGTACGCTGTGATCGAAAGTCCGTTTTTGAGTTTGTACAATATTCCTCGATAAATGATATAGAGGTCAAGTGGCATTACTCCTCCCAAAACCTGCAAGGCATTGTTAGAAGTAGTTTGTGGAATGTGATGAATGGTAAATAAGACGGATCTTTGCAAGGATATTAGCTTTGTTTTTATCTTGACTTTGGTAACATTTTGATGCCAAATGCTGGCGGCATAAGAAACTACAGGCAAAAAAGATCGTCTTATAATACACTGATAATGTCTTCCTAGTAAGACCCCCATTCTTTCCTAGATCCTAACCACTGACGCAGTAAAATTTTGAATTTTGATCTTGAATTTTGAAACATGCGACTGAAAACTTAATCTATCATCTAATATAACTCCTAAATATTTAGTCTCAGAGACATATGGTATCTGTATGTTATTAAGAAGGATTCTAGGAAGTCTGTTATAGTTGATGTGATTGCTAAAAGTCGTCTTACTTGGTGAAATTTTTAATTTTTTTGTATTCGCCCATGTTACCAAATCGTCAATAATTGGTTGCATACACTCCTCAAGCACGTTTCTGGATCTCCCCTCGATGGCCACCACTAAGTCATCGGCATATGCAATTTTAATTCTAGAACTGCATTCCAGAGGAGAGGCCCCAACACCGATCTTTGAGGGCATCCTCTGGATATAGGGAAACTATATGTCAGGTGCTTTGCAGTTACCTTTACCATACGGTCACTGAAATAAGATCTTAAGACCAATGTACGTATAATCATCACAATTAGCAACTCTTAAGGACTCGAGGGGCCTCTCCCACCAAAGGGAGTCGAAGCATCCTCGAATTCCACAAACACAGCCAAAACACTTTGAAGTAGAATTCCGAGCATAAGTAGTTAAAGCAGATATGGCCTCCTCTGTAAATTTCCCTTTTTTTGAAGCCAAATTGTAGGTTAGAACAAAGTTGTTTCTCAATTAACATCTTATGGAATCTTGGGCTAGAAGTCTTTCAAAGAGTTTTCCGAGATTCGCAAGCAATGAAATTGGTCTGTATGCACGAGGATTGGATGTTGGTTTCCCTGGCTTGTGAAGAATTTTCAGCATAACCAATCTGGGCAAATATAGCCAAAATTATAAGATAATAAATTTAGACAGCGCAGGTTTGAGATAACGCCAAATAACAAAAAAAAAAAAAAAAAAAATGCAAATAACACTAAAATGACATAAATTGTACATCATTATAATATAGTAATAGTAAATATAGCCAATCTGTGTGAATTTAGCGAAATATGCCAATCGACGCCTCCGTAGTCAGGTGGGCAGGAGCAGCAGTGATTAGCACACTCTTCTTGATTAGACTGGGGTTCGAGCCTGTGACCACCAAAATACGGAGGATGCGGAAAGGTCAGGGAATGACCACCGCATATTCCCGGAGCAATATGGCCTTAGTTTCCAATGCTCCTAAAAACCAAAATAACAACAACATCCAATATAGCCAATCTGGGCAAATATGTCCAATATAGTTATATAGCAATATAGTTAAATATAGCCATAAGAGACAAATATAGCCCAAAATTATAAGATAATAAATAATAAATTTAGACGGCGCAGATTTGAGATAATGGCAAATAATAAAAAAATGACATAAATTGTGAGTCATATAATATAGCAGTAGTAAATATAGCAATCTGTGTGAATTTAGCGAAATATAGCCATAAGATATATATATATATATATATATATAGCCAAAATTATAAGATAATAAATTTAGACGGCGCAGATTTGAGATAACTCCAAATAACAAAAAAATGCGAATAACACAAATGACATAAATTGTGCGTAAATGTAGCCAATCGGGGAAAATAATTGTACTGTGTAAATATAGCCAATCTGGGAAAATGTAGCCAATATGGGCAAATGTGGCCATAAGAGACAAATATAGCCAAAATTATTAGATAATAAATTTAGACGGCGCACATTTCAGATAACGCCAAAAATGCGAACTAAAATGGCATAAATTACGTTTAATAATATTATTGCAACAGTAAATATAGCCAATCTGTGTGAATTTAGCCAAATATAGTTATACTATGTAAATATAGC
The DNA here is from genome assembly GCF_048544385.1 of Mastigoproctus giganteus. NCBI lineage: Eukaryota > Metazoa > Arthropoda > Arachnida > Uropygi > Thelyphonidae > Mastigoproctus > Mastigoproctus giganteus. Next base: position 16,367,061 of record NC_143588.1, on the reverse strand, counting down.
CAATACGGACAAATATAGCCAATCTGGGCAAATATGGCCACAAGAAACAAATACAGCCAAAATTATGATATAATAATAATAATAATAAATTGACGGCACAGATTTGAGATAACGCCAAATAACAAAAAAATGCGAGAACACTAAATGTAGCAATAGTAAATATAGCCAATCTGTGTGAATTTAGCCAAATATAGCCACTCTTGGAAAATATAGCCAATATGGGCAAATATGGCCATTAGAGACAAATATAGCCAAATCCCTAAAATGACACAAACTGTGACATTATAGTGATATTTCCAATTTTTTGTCCTTGGCGTTATCTCAAGTGGACGCCAAATGGTATTATCTCAAGTCTAAATTTATTATTTATTGGCTTATAATTTTGGATATAAAAAAAAAAAACAGAAAAAAAGTAAAGTGCAGCCGTTATCAACCCACTGCAGGATGGAAGCCTCCTCAACAATTCATGCTGAGGGAAATGGACCATAATCGGCCATGCTGGTCCAGTGCGGGTTGGTAGATCGACCGTATTCAGCAGTCAGGGGCTTGAATCCCGGTCTACTCAGAGAGCGTGTGCTACTGCACTCCCGCCCATGACCACTCGGCTACGGAGGCCGTTATATATTCCCCTATAACATTTTATAAGATATATTCCCCTATAACATTTTCACAGTTTTATATAAAATTGTGAAATATCACTAAAATGACACAATTTGTGTCATTTTAGTTATATTTGTTATTCATTTTAGTGATATTTCACAATTTTGGCCTCGGCACTTTCTCAAGTCGGCGGTCTAAATTTATTATTTATTGTATTATAATTTTGGTTATAAAATGTGAAATATCCCAAAAATATTCCTAATTTTAGTGATATATACAAAGCTTGTGTCATTTTAAGGTTATTCACATTTTTTTTGGCCTTTGCGTTATCTCAAGTCGGCGCAGGTCTAAATTTATTATTTATTGGCTTATGATTTTGGCTATATTTGCCCTATATTTAATATTTTCTAAAAAAGTTTTTAAACTATTTCCACTTCGATCTTCGTTATTTATTTCTTCGCTCTTTTTCCGCTGCTGTTTTTTTTTTTTTTTTGTTATAAACAGTATATTGCTTCTATATGTTACATGATCTGTTATTGGCTATTGCTTCGATATGTTACACGATCTGTTGGATATTGCTTTACGTAGCTACTTAGGTTCGTGGTTATCTATTCTTTTTCCTAATCTATTATTTTTATAGTTTTTTTTTTTTCATGAAATTCTCTAGAACTATACTAGAAATGCTCTAGAAACATGAAATAATTCTAGAACTGGAGCGAAATCAATAGGTTTATCTATGCGGGGGTTTTAGAGCTTGCAAGTAAATTGATTCCAATTAACTTTCCTAAAGATGGAATATTCAATTTGAGTAGCTCGCTTTATTCAATAAAATTGAATCTCTATTATAATTGCTTTGCAGTATGAAGGGATGTAGATAATAAGTTTCGAGAGCTGTAATTTTATTCGAATAAACTATTTCCACATAGTGTACGCTGCAGTGTATTATATATATATATATATATATATATATATATATATATATATATATATATATATATATATATATATATATAGAGAGAGAGAGGGGGGTAGGTAGGAAGGAAGGTAGGTAGGTAGATGTACGTTATCTGCATATAGTTTACCCAAATGAAACTGTGTCCAAATAGTGTACATCCTACGTGGCCAATAACATTATTGAGCCTAACATCGTTAACAAAAATGTGTTTTGGGAGGAGAAATATTGTGCGTTATGAGCAAGAAAGTTTGGCCCGTTGTATCTGTTACTATTAACATTTACTAGAGTGGAGCAGTATAATGAGATCAATAAAATTATGGCTGAGATCGTATGAACCTACAATTTTGTTATTAAGTTATTTACGATTAAATTTAAATGTCTCATAATAGTTTAAATGGTCTCGTAACTTTTTAGTTAGAACGGTCCCGTGTACTCCTAAAGAACGATATGGTAGCGAACTCTTGATTTGTTATCATAATTGGAGATTATCATTCTTTTTCACTAGTTTATTATTTTGTGTTCTTTGCGCCTGTACTTCATTTGTTCCGTCAGTTTTTATTTCCCACTATTTGTTTTCTAAAATATGAAGTCGACATTTCATTTTATGTTATCTATTTATAAAACTATATTCTGTGAAAACAAATAGCTTTTATGGTTTTTTGTTTTTTTTTTTTTCTTTTAAGATGGCGACCTTGCAGATGTACTGCAGCTTATAACTATAGCAACTTTACGATTTTTTATGACGGCACACCTGTACCTTTTGACCATTAAACTCCATATATAGAAGTCAACGCACTAAACATAACCGTAAAAAGTCGGACAAAAGTATGCCGTATGCTTTCTCCAACCGCTCATTTGCAACGGTTTCCTAGAGTTTTCCAGGTTTCTTCTTATTCAATTTGCCTTCCTATTTTTGAGAAGCCCTTGGAAACAGCGAGCAAACGAATAACAAGAAACCTGGAAAGCTCAAAATAGAAGTTTGTGATAAGATGACTATAAATTCACCCCATTTATGTATCAAGTTTTATTCAATAAGAAACAAATTCCCTACCCAATGGTAGTAACGATATTTAATAGGAGAATTCGATTAGAATCTATTAAGTAAAGCAAGAATCACAGAGGAGGTGTCCGTATTTAAAGATTATACTGCCTCGCTTACCTTCACTAGATCATGTTTTAATAGCCGTAAAAACTTTTTTAAGGTGATTTTTATTTTAAGGATGGGTACTCTGTACTTAGCCAATCTGAAGATAACCAGGCCACTAAGACAACAAGGACGAATGAAAGATCGATACAGAATAACTCAAGATTTTAATCAAGAAATCCAGGATGCTGATCAATAGCAGTTGCAGAGTTTTTGCTGAGATCATTAATTATATTCAGTAGCTGAGCTTTGTGCACACAAATTTTATCAAGAAATTGACTTGTGTCGACCGCCATGCAGATCTTTAGGGCCATTCTTCAACAGAGCGTGTCTAAGTACCGAATTCGTCCACCACGATAGGTGCTTGGGAACAAAGCTATCATTTGAAGAGTTCTGGCAAAATCCTTTTCCCTAAAATGAATGTATTCCAGTCGCTTTTTTTGTAGCCCTGAAAAGCCTTTCTGCTTTGGGAAAACTGTATTTTAAGATACATTATAATTATAAAACGGAATTATAATTATAAAACGGAAATTATAAAACTTATCCTCATACTTTTTTTGTTGTTAAAAAGAGACTTGACAGTAAGAAATGAAGAGCAGAGTTTCTGAAATAAATTGCTACTAAGATGATACAATTTTTGGGTAACTATGCAAACACTTGTATAGTCACCCAAATAGGTATTGTGTACAGACGTTTTAAAGAACGCTTATAATGATTTATATTCTTTTCTTTCGCATTTTCCATTTATTTTATATTCACTTTCTTGGATAAAGCGTGGTAAACCGATCTGAGAATGACAGCAAACAGCAATTTCCAAATTGATGTTCCATAGGTCTTATATTTTATTTTTGCCTTTACTTAGCTTTGTTCTTATTCTGATCTTATTCATATTTTAAGAGTGTATTTTATTTCAACGTGCCGTAACTTTGTGGCAGAGCTGAGAGAAAACTGTCAAACTGGGAGGAAGTTTATTCCAATGAGATCAATGCTGTATTTTTTGTAGTTTTAAGATTATATTAAACAGTAAGTCCTTTAACTGCTGGGTTTATACAGATATCCTAGAATCTGAACGCTATCCTTTGGAAGATTTAATATTAATAAATGAATTGTCTCGATTATTTAAAATTGTAAATTAGTCCCCCACTTTCAAAAAAAAAAAAAAATGTATGTACAAGTATCATCTTTCTTTTCCAAGCTTTTAAAATTGCGACCCAAGAAATATTTAATATCAGTCGTCCTGAAACGTTTTAAAGAACGTGTGCATGAATTTATATGCTGAAAGATTTTTTCCTCCTTTTTTGTCGTTATATCCGTTGGTGCATGATACTAAAGGGTACCTTAACTGAAAATGTAGTCATCGATCCGAAAACAGAAGTTGTGGATATAAAGTACATTTCTGAAAAATCATTTGAAACTTGTGCCAGAATTTTGATGGAGATCGCTGTGGTCTGTTTGTTGTTGTCCTGCATTATATGGTTTTCAAGCTTGTGATAATGTTCCATAAAAGAGACTTTTTAGATTACTTTCATGCCTACAATCGGTATGCGTTTTTGTTACATCATATTGCATAGCTGCCTCTCGCACACATCCAATTCTAAATCTATACTTCGATTTCCTTTTCCTATATTATCAGTGCCTTTCCTGCCGCCCAATTTTTTTCATTATTTGTGCACTTTTTCATACAAAACAAAACTTGTACCGTGAGGATTCACAACTGTCTCCATTAAGTAGTTAAATAATAAATGACCAATCTCTGAAACAGAAAGCCATTACAATAATCCTGAACTGTCTCAATGCAAAGAAGTTTTCTGATCTTGATGGCATTTCTCCACTGATTCTTAAAATCCGTGCTGCAGAGTTAAGTTCTGTTTTGAGTCTCCTTTTTGCACTACATTATTCCATTGGTGTAGCTTTCGTCATAGCTTTCGGAAATTTGCTCATATCCAGCCCCAGTTCCTAAAAAAGGTGACAAATCTTTTCATTTCAATTATCGTCCTCCACTCTTACCAAAGTAATGGAGAAATCATTCAACCGCCAACTCTTGCACAACCCTGAAACTTTCTAGCTAATTAGCAATCGCGATTATGAATCCCTGTCAGGATCGATCTTTGTTTAAAGTGACATCTTTGCTTATGTTATTCTTCTTTGTACAAATCCCATGAAAACGTTTGGAGAAATCTCGACATTTCTAAATATTTCAATCGTTTGGCTTACAGATCATCTAACAGACTTCCATCTTATGATTTGTTGTCTCTTTTTTGCAATTCAAGTAATCATATCCCCCCCCACCAACCTCACTGTGTATGATGGTAGATGGCTGTCACTCCTAACTTCTCAATTAATGGTGGAGGAGTTCCTGAGGGTTCGTTTTGTTTTATTTATCGTTTTCCTATTGTATATTAATGACTTTTTCCTCTATGAGTAAATCCTGTTTATAGTTCTTCTGATAAGAACAATTCCACCTGCGAGTTCGACGAACCCTGCGGAAATAGCGGCAACTTCTCAGATATCCACCACGAGTTCCTGAAATGCTGATCTGCAAGTAATTCACCAGTGGGGACAACTTAGTTTAATTCGATCCTTCTAAACTCTAGTCCTGGTTTATTTCTCCCAAATAGGACTTTTCTACTTCCGTGCTCAGGTTTCAGTATCTTTTGTATTTGTGGACACGATAAAAAAAAATCCTCGATGCTTAAATATCTCAGCAGAAACCTACGTAAGCCTCAAATAATTTTCAAAAGCATAATTTTTCTGCAAGTAGGAAAAAAAAATATGTGCACAATGTATATCCCTGTAATTACATTTAAAAAAATGCCGAGCCAGAATCGACGCACGAGAATCTTACATCCTTTTCCGATCACGCACCAAACGAAATCACGAATTGGACTCAACAAGGTCACTTATAGACATGCTTGACTGCGTACATAGATGTTCCGGCCAACATAATCGAAATCATAAATAGCTCCCAGATGGAATACGAGTGAGTATGCGTTGATAGATGACAGGAAGAACATCTGAATGCAAGCAAAGCCAACGTTTGAACTTTGGCTTCCTCCATACTTCATTTGCTTCTCTTATTACGTACCCTGACTTTTATTTCAAAAAGCTTGATTTAAAACTACATTTCACAAATAATACTTGTAACTTTAAAAATACAGGTAAAAAGGATTTGGTTAGGTGTTATTTTATACGGGCCTTGCTTTTTTTTTTTTTTTGTCTTATGAAATCTGAGATACGCATTAGATTAGTTTGATGTTTCATATCAGAACTGCAGGACTGAGAAACTTTTTTTCTTACTGAGCGTTAATCTTGCTTACCAACAGTAACAGCAACAGACACTCCAATGGTCAGGACAAACTTTCCCACATTATAAATGAATTACAATAGTCTAAAAGAAAAAGTTTGTTTGTACGGGAGATCGCCGATTTCTTTGATTAAATAATCAGAGTTACTGATTTTTTTTTTTTTTTAAGATTCTTGAAATTTTCTGAGCAGTGCAGACATGGTGCCAGGACAGCTCATGGAGTTTTGGCAATGATATACAGAAACTTTTCTAGCAGGGATAAGGAAGTGATTATCCCTTTGTATAGGGATAATCACTTTGTATAAAGCCATGGTTAGGCCGCATCTTGAATAAATAAAAAAATAAATAAATAAATTTTCTGTTTATACTCCGGGACGACCAAACGGTCAGAGGAGTTTATAAGATACACAGAATACAAGAAACAGCACCGCATTCAGCAGTCAAACCACTAGGCTACTGCGGGCACGCGAGCATCGAAACTGGACCTTGAGAGATTGGAAGAATGTCGTCTTGTCCGATGAATTACGTTTCCTCTTGCAGCATGTGGACGGCCGGGTCGTTTGCTAGCTGGGAAGTGATGGCGCCTGGATGCACCGTGGGACAAAAACAAGCCGGCAATCATTTTATCTAGGTCCTAGCCACCGAAATCTCAGGAAAATAGGTGTCAGCACCTGCCAGAGTAATATATTGACAATTGGTACACCTGGCTAGCCTCCCTGCGGCGACGTATGGAAACGCTGGGTCCCCACTAGGGGCCCAGCGGCTAATAAGTCAGACGAACAATGGGCACAGCTCACTATACAACACATGATCTGCACACTTTTAAATCTCTGGCTTTGACAGCGTACTGTCCTCGATACAATGAACATACGTGGAGATGGGAGACGTCCCTGGTGCCATTAGACCTGAAAATACTTTATACCTAAACATCATTGCTGACCAGGTACACCCTTTCATTGCAACGCCGTCTTCCCTTCAGGTGGTGCCGTCTTTCAGCAGGATAATGTGCCATGCCACACCGCCCGGATTGTTTGAGACTGGTTCGAGGAACATTTCCAGGTATTGCCCTGGTCTCTAAATTCCCCAGACATCAATCCCATCGAGATCTGTGGTTTGTGTTGGAACAGCAACTCCGATCTGCGGCGTCTCAGCCACGGACCTTACAGGAGTTAAAGGATCTGCTGGTTACGTGTTGGTACCAGATACCAGAAGACACATTTAGAAATCGTGTAGCGTCCATGTCTCGCCGGGTACGAGCTGTTTTGGCTTCACGTGGAGGACCAACATCATATTGGGTAGGTGGTCATAATGTTTTGCCTCATCAGTGTATACGCTTGCTTTCTTGCTATTACTACTACTACTACTGCTATTTTATTGGAGAAGTGCGTTACTGGTAATACCACGAAGTTAGTTTAAAGAAAATACACTTTTCCACTTGATAGGTTTTGAATAACATTTATAAGTAAATTTATTGTTTGCACAAAATTTTGACCTAGTCAGTCCAAATTGTCTATATTAATATGGCTGCATTTAAATTCCTTATCGAATGCTGTCATTGGGCCAGGGGTTGGTTCTGCGAATTTCCAATTGGAATAACACTCACATCGGAATCTGAAATTGGTTGTTCCGATTATAAACGATTTCTTTTTTGACGAGTTGTTTATTGTAATTTTCTAAATAAATAAAAAATAAGTTGATTTAACTTTAAGACGAGGTCGGTTGGGTTGTCTAGAAATGTGCAAAACGCGTCACGAGACGCGATTATATCTTATCTATAAATTGCATGTTTTTTACGGTTGGCTTGCTTGCAGAGTTCTTATTGCAAGCAAACGGCTATTGGAGTTTTTACAGGTGTGGCCTAAATTGACAGTTTTGATTCGAATAATTTAGAGCGGAATAATAGCTGGGTTTAAAGCACTGTGAAGGCCAAACTCCGTTTCATTGCACACCATAACATGACAACAGAGAAGTCTCGTAAGCTGTCACATAAAGATGCTGTTGAAAGACCATTAAAATGAGCCCATGATGTAGACGCGTTTATCTGGCGGTACGTAAGAAAACCAGCAGAGTTCGAAGAAAATGTCGTGTGGATAAATATAGACAGAGAAAGTGGCACTAGCAGTTTTTCAAAGGAATAACTACACCTTTTAAAATTGCTGCCTTTGTCTTTGTTCCCAAGTCTGCAGTATATTAATTCATGGTGTGAGTGTGGCAGGTGATCTATTAGACGCTGCCACTGGTAAATGATTGTGATCGTATTTCTCATAATATTGCCACAGGAAGGGAGTGGTTTCCTGTTCTTTATAGCTGCATTTTATTTAAGAACTTATGCGATATATTATTGAAATTATGCTTGGGATCCTCATATTTAACAAAAATATTCTGCAATAAATAAAATTTGGTCTCAGATTATTGTAATGACCTATTGTAATGGATTCCTTGGGTGTGGTAGGCTATCCTGCTTAATGGGATAGGTCGAGAAGAAATTTTTAACATTGGACTTGGATGTCTGAAGGTTGTTATTTTGAGGAACTTCAAATAAGGACGATTGTTCTACAGAATGAATGTAAATGAAGGCCGCCGTAGCCTAGTGGTCAGGTGCATAAGTACACGCACCTTCAGTGACCCGGATTCAAGCCCGTAATTACTGAATACGGTGCTATTTCTTGTATTCTCCCTACCTTGTAAAGTCCTCTGACTGTGTGGTCGTCCCGGAGTATAAACAGAAAATTAATTAATTCATTTAAAGGCGCTGAATTTAAAAGGGGAAAAAAAAGTTAATGCGATGGGTTTGGAGTTGAACTTTAAACCGATGGTGGCTGATTGAGATAGGCTGAGCAGTTACAATTTAGTAAGTTGCAAAGTTTGAGAACATCTATTTAAAAAGTACATAAAAGTTAAGAAGATAATCTTTATTGTACTGTAAAAATACTATACAATAAAGATTTCTTCTTCTTAACTTTTATGTACTTTTTAAATATAACTGAATTTATTCATTAATTATAATTTTTTTCCTAACCCCATTTATGGGGTGCGTGGTACCACAGTGGTATCGTAACCGTCCTCCCCACACCGGGATGGAAAAGGTCCGAGTTCGAATCCCGTCGATGACACGAGGAACTTTAAGAAGTTTTTTCACTCTATGGCTGAGTTAGTCGGTTTCAGGCGTAGATAGCAAGGTTTTCCCCCCAGAAACTGGAGTTTTTTTCGTCCAGCAAAGAGGCAAATCACATTGAATAGCGCTGAAAACTGAACACCGGGAAATTGTTTATTCAAGGTTTTATAAGAATAATGAGAATTAATTTTGAAATATATTAACTATATATTAATTGACCTACTGCCATTCGTTTAAAATTCTAATGACGTTACAGAGCATTTTTCCTCTTTTGACAAACCTTGCACTGCACAAGGAGCCAAAACTGGAAAAAATCATCCCTGGCTCTTTGAGTTTCTCCCGGCTCTGGGCCAGTTTTAATATTTGGGGGACTGTGCGCAACAGAAATTCCCGTAACGCTCATCACTTTAGTTTTGAGAAAGTCGGTTTGAAGAATAATGAATAAAAGAGGGAACTGATGGGTTCTTATCATCCTGCAGAGTAACAGAATGCAACACTTCGCTGTTTCATTCGATTCGAGTTTGCGCAGTTATCCCTTTTAAATTCAATTGAAATTGTGCCCACAGATCAAGTAACTGATGAGTTTGTAGTTGAACTTTAAACCGATGGTGGCTGATTGAGAAAGGCTGAGTAGTTACAATTTTGTAAGTTGCAAAGTTTGAAAAAATATATTTTAGGGCTGTTCAAATAATTTTGGTTAGCCTTGCAGACTACTTATTCCAACGTTCCGCAACATTCTACAACAAGGTAATCTTCATAAAGTTTAGTCTACTGTTCTGCCCTCAAAGTTTATAATTGTGTTATTTGGTTCTTGTCTTATTCGTCAGTGAGAATATTCTTACACCTTCGTTCATTTTACTAATTCCCCTAAGAGCTTTATCGATTTCAATGAAATCCCTTCCCAAGGTGTCTAGCTGCTAAGCTCAGCAAGCACATCTTCTAAACTGTTCCCCACAAGGATGATGCTTAGCACCCTTCATCAATTCAGTTGCCCTCCTTTGTACCTTCTCCAGAAGTTTTGCATCTTTCCTTAGATGCAACCCCCAGACCTGCATGCAATATTCTAAGTGTAGTAGCACCAGCATTATATAGAAAGGGATGACCCTCTCTCTCTCTCTCTCTCTCTCTCTCTCTCTCTCTCTCTCTCTCTCTCTCTCTCTCTCTCTCTCTAAGCCCTAGCGGGTAGCACAGTGGATATAATCACCGTCCCCATCCCCTCCAAGCAGTGGAAAAAAGACCTGAGTTCGAATCCCATCGATGACGAGAGGAATTTTATGGGTCTTTTTCACAATGTGACTGACTTAGTAGATCTCAGGCGAGGGTAACATGTTTTTTTTTCTCTCAGAAACTGGTGTTTTTCGTCTAGACAACAGACAGACCACAGAACATACGCTATTTACAGACATAATATATACAGCGGAATACGGTCTAAGTTATTTTTCGTGAGGCAATTAGAGGGAGAAATACTCTTGGTCTGATTATCAGTAGTGAAACCTGGTGACTGGATTGTCTTCATGGAGTTTCTTGTTGGATCCAATTCCTTGTGTCGGTTCTGAGAATTTTGGAGAACATTACCTTCAACTATTGGATTCTCACTCTGACTAGCGGCTGGAGTGCTGGACCTGATTCATGGTATTTGGTCTAGTCTCTGGTTAGTTGTCTTTTGTGCTGCGATCATGAATACTTCCTTCTGGATTCTAGGGTACTGGACCTGATTCGTGTGTCGGGTCTAGTGCTCTAATGGTTCTATTTTTCCATGGCTGACAGTTGGACATTTGCTGGACAGTATCTGTATTGGGTTTTGAGGTTCAAGTGCTTGTGGAACAGCAAATTAGGAGATATTCAATTTAACTGTGATTTTTGAAGTTTGTAGTTGTGCCATCCAGACTATTGATTATTAGTTTTTTTTTTCCCCTGCTGGCTCCCTGGTATGGGCAACCCGGGGAGTGGGATTGCTGGCACCTACTGGTATTGCACTACCTCCGGTGGGTGCGGCCACTATCATCTCGTGAATTACTCATCTTGCCTTACTGATCTCGTGAATTAGTGATCTGTGACGAGATTATAAAGCAGTTGGATGCAAGACCTTGACGTTATACAGTGAGTGATCTTATGCTAGGTGATCTGATTGAAGTGTATAGGGCCTTGAATGGGATGAGCAAGCTGAATGCTGATGGGATTCTTCCTCTTGCTCAGATTAAGAAATTGAGGGGCATAGATTCAAATTGAGGAAAGACAGTTGTAGAATTGATGTGCGGAAATTTGTCTTTAGCCAGCGGGTAGTTGATTGGTGGAACAGACTTCCATCTTTTGTTGTGGAAGTTGATAGCCTAAATAAATATAAGGCTGAGCTGGATAGGCATTTGGAACGAATGGAGGAGTGAAATGGGAGGGTTTTTTTTTTTTTTTTTGGCTGATGATGCATAAGCTTGCTTTATTGCATCGTATGCTTTACTAATGCTAATGAGTGATCAGTGAATTATGACCATCCCTATGAAACCTGAATGCAACCCGTTGACCACGTGAGGTACGACATTGCGCAGTTAGTCGACCTACCTAGCATAGATAAAGTGTCAGGGGTTTCAGTAGGTAGTAAAATTCCTGATGGGTAAAAGGAAGAATTTATCGGACTTTGATAAAGGACAGATTGTGGGTGCTCAACCAGCTGGTGCCTAAATTTCCCAAACGGCTGAACTGGTGGGGTGTCCGAGAGCCGCCGTAGTTAAAGTGTACCAGGACTGGCGTCAAAATGGTCAAACAACGACCCGGCGAAAAAACTGCAAAGGTCAGCAAAGGTTGATGTTAGAGGTGAGCGCTGGGTCCGACGATTCGTACCGGCGAACAGGCGCAGCACTTTTGAAGAGTTCACTACCCAATACAACATGGGCCAACCCGGAACAATATCTGGCATGACCATGCGTCGCACGCTCGCACGTATGGGCTATACCAGCAGACGACCTCTACGGCATCCTCTCCTAACCAAGGTTCACGTAGTAAAAGACTCGCCTGGTGCAAAGAACTACAAGTTGGACGTTAGAAGACTGGAAGAAGGTGTGCTGGTCGGATGAGTCACGTTATTTACTCCACACCGTGGATGGTCGTGTACGGATTCGGCGTCAACAACATGAGGCTCTTGATCCATCGTGCATGGTATCAAAAGCAGGCCGGTGGAGGCGGTTGTATGGTGTGGGGAATATTTCACTGGCAGGAACTTGGACCCTGGTACATGTGGAACAACGTATCAGTGGTCTCCTGCCGCTAGCCAGAGTGAGAATCCAATAGTTGAAGGCAATGTTCTCCAAAATTCTCAGAACCGACACAAGGAATTGGGTCCAACAAGAAACTCCATGAAGACAATCCAGTCACCACGTTTGCCCCTCAAAGAAAAGCTCTAAGAACAGTTCTTCTTTCAAAAATAGCAGTTGAAAACTAACTCCTGAAATGAATTAAAGCAGTCACTATTTTCAATAAGTAAATGCACTGTATTACACGATAAGCCAGGAATATGTGTCATCAAAGTCTGCCTTTGGTCTTCATACTCCCGACACAAAAAAATTACATGCATCCAAGTCTCCAGTTCGCACATGTACGAACGGATCTGTCTCCTTTTTCATATAATTTGGCCCTAAGTGAGCCATGTCCTGTTAACAAAAAGGAAGTATACATACAAGGCGCAAACCAAATTCCCTTGGACAGCTCTACATGAAACCTTTTGCCACGACCAGAAGCATTTCTGGAACATTTTTATTGTTATCGATGTTAATACTCTCGACGTATCCCGCTGGACTTTCTCCAAAGACTAAAAATGTGTGCTTTTCAGCAAGTTGAGAATATAAAGAAGTCAGACGTATAGACTCTGCCTTGGTACACTGTGATGAATACAGAACTCTGTAAAAGGCCAGAAATGTATATGATATTATGTTTGTGCAGTATGTGTGTTGTTTAGTTGTTTCTGGCCACTTTGCCACCAGGAAAGCTTGCCCAGTGCCCACCTACACCACGGAGAGGTAGGCCACAACTAAGCGCTAAACGTGGTGGACCTCAGGCACTAAAATCATTGTCCCCCCCTCCCACAAAGGGCAAAATCTCGCTCCCACTGGAGGTGGTGCTATACCAGTTAAAATAAAAAAATAATAAAAGTAATTAAAATAAAATTAATAAAATAAATAATAAAAAAATTATAGGATGTCAAAACCACTACTGGTGTCTCATAAGTGATTTCCGACGACAAAAAGTGGAAGAAGCAAAGTTTTGAAAGGCAAAATTAGTCTTGTTTAAAAGATACACGGATTCCTGATTTCGTGAGATTATGCCGCTGATAGAAAAATGGGTTTGACGAAAATCATCATAAATAGAACATGTCAATGGAATGAATATTCTCAGAAGTCTCGACCTCGTAACAGAAACAAAGATCGGAATCAGAAAGATTTAAATTGAGCCAATTTCGCATTTATAGAAGCATGCCCCGCAAGAAGAATATAGATTTGGCGAAAACTATTTCGATTTACTTTTATTGACAAAATTAACATGACTGATAAAAGATTTAGTGACTTGACCCTTAGGGGAGTCAACCCAACGTTGCTTAAGGTCAATCCAACTTTGCTCAGTTCAGCATTATTTTGACATAAGGATATAGAAGACCCTGAGTTTTTCTCTTTTTATATGATTAGTTCGATCAATTTTAATACCGTAAAAGTCAAGGGGAATATTCTTTTTAATTAAAGAGAAAAATCCTCGAAAAACTAAGAATAAGTCATGGAACCAGGTAATACTGGTAAGGGAGAAGTCGGGACAGTTCTACAAGTTTTCGATAAAAATAAACTATGGTGTATTTACACCGATATTATATAGTTAATTATCAAAACCCATAAGGATTATGCCTAGTGCATTTAATTTTCCAAATACATTACCACCACACCCTTCTGGCATCTCTCATAATGTGGATATAACTTCGCAACCGAGATGGCTTATTGTATTACCTACCCGCCCACTGATGACGAAGCCAAAAACTTCGAAACGATCGTTTGGGTGGTGGTACGCTGAAAATAAATAACAGTAGTACTAGAGAAGCGTTATTTATTTGAAGTAATTCAATAGTAGCTATCTTCTTGTTGTGAAGGCAAACCACATTATGAGATACAATTAAAACGATGCCTTCTACACTACAATCGTAGCTCAAATATATGGGTTAACTATGGTGTATTTACACCGATATTATATAGATAAAAATAAAAGAAAACTGCGTTGTATTGTGCATAGCTTAGGGTGCTTACACGTAGAACGCAGGTAGCCACTTACCGGAAACCAGCAGCGTCATAAAGCTGAAGCTTCTCACTGGTTATGAACACATAGAAAGCAGTTGACCAATGCAACTTCTCGGTATGAGATGGGGTAAAGTTTTTGTACTGCTCAACTGCTTTCTGTTGTGTTCATAGCAAGTGATAATTTTCACCTGCATGTCGTTGCTGGTTCCCTGTAAGCGGTTACCTGCGTTCTACGTGTTTATACCGAGAAGTTGCATTGGTCAAATGCTTTCTATGTGTTCATAACCAGTGAGAAGCTTCCGCTTTATGCCGCTGCTGGTTTCCGGTAAGCGGCTACCTGCGTTCTACGTGTAAGCACCCTTACTCTTGAAAGTGGAAAGCCTGGTCCGAGTAAAGCAAGCTGCAGCTGCATATGTGGAAATAGGCTGAATGACAGCCTTGTATACAATAGTTAATGTTTTTTGACCAAGATCCCAGTCATGGTGAGTGATTCTAGTTATTATACCAGCAGATTTTTTTAATTTATTGCGTAATAAAGGATAAATGAGGATAGAAAGTCAGAACTGTTATCTATAACTAATCCAAGATGTTTTAGTGACATAATGAATACTGGAACCATTAAGTTTAATTAAGGGAGGTCTGTTAGCGATAAAGAACTTTAAATACCATCATAGAAGTGTTGTGTATTGAAATTTTTTAGCTTTAGCCCATTCTGATAAGTCCTGTAAGATGTTATTAACTTCAGTTTCTATCTGGGCTCTGGAGTTAGCGTAGCAAAAAAAGAACAAGATCGTCCGCATATACCATTGATTGATAATCGTCGTATTGTTTGAGCAGTCAAATTCCAGATTAGTGAACCTTGTGGGCGACCACGATAAATTTGTTTATAAACATCATGGAAGTTGGAAGCAACACAAATATGTTGCTTCCAGCTTTCAATTGTCTGAAAAATTACTTCTCAAAGTGCTATATAAGTCAAAGAGATAGTTTAAAGATCTAAGACAGGAAATTTCCTCATCCACAACGTGCCATCTCTCATTACATTTGATAGGGACAAAAGGAAAAAAAAAGAATCCAAAGACACTGCCTTCGCCCACGATATGAAAATTCGTCAGAATTAACAAATTTAATAAGAGTATCCGGGCAACTTCTGCCTTCGTGTAATTTAAATTTTTCTTCCATACTTATTATTATTATTTTTTTTTTTCACTTCCTTTCCCTACAGATTTTCCCCTTATTTCAACTTTTAGCAACATTCTTACATTACCCAAATCGATATCCTTTTCGCCACTGTTTCGAACATTTAACGCTCTTTTTTGCTTCCGTCTGAATAATTAGAACATCATTTTGTTTTTTGTGTACTCAAAAATAAGAAAAGGCACCTTCGATCGTTGCTGGATGGCGTTTAACTGTTTCGTTGGAATAGAACAGTAAAATACTTTTATTATACATTGTTTTTTATATTCGTATTCATTGTCAGAGTTTGCCTGTAACAGAACTTCTTCAATCGTAGGCATTTAAAACGGATATCCGCATTCGTGAAACCTCTACATATAAACCCTTACCACTCCCATTTTTCTCTCTTTTATCAGAACACAAAATTAACTATTTAATTATGTGTAATGTGTGTCGCTTTAGCACCATGCGTTGAAAATGAGCATTAATCGATAGCAACATAATCGCGCAACAGCGGTCACAGCTGGAAAATTTCCAAAGTAATTTCTCGTGAGTTATCTGAAAATATATTTGCTCTTCATGGATTTCCGATCCAAATTCGAAGAAAGTTCTTAAAAAAATTTCTTTAAATATCATGTTAGTTGCCTGTAATTATCTTAGAATTACAGTATAATTAATCTAGACCTTTATAGACTGTTTCAAGATAGGTGTGTGTGTGTGTGCCTTTATTATTATTGCTGTTATATTATTTCTCCCCGATTGGGGGTTCCACCCCTTGACGGGTATTGCTATCAAGTACACAGGGTTGTTGTTGTTGTTATGTCTGACGTTACTATTGTCGAGGAACTCTCTGACTATCCTACAGGTGTTCAGGATTGCGACTTTCTGGAGTTCCTTGTAGGTGTTCGCTGGGAGAGTGCTGTTGGGCTGTTATGTAGGATCTTTGGCACCATACCTGTGGTGCCAAAATTTTATTTGATAGGATGATCGGGATAGTCGCTACTTGTTTCATGTGCCACATTGTCTCAGTACAGCTTGGGGGTTGGGGTCTGTAGTACTGCCTGGGGTTGGGGTCTGTAGTACTGCCTGGGGTTCGTACTTGTAGTACGGTACACTTTCTTCGATCAACTGGTATTTCCTTGCTAGCTTCTGATGTATTATCCTGGCTATCTGGTCGTATGAGTATACTCAGTCTGGGGGATCCAACACATCACCTTGCATCCCACGGTGATGTGTTGGATCATTTCTGAGGCCAAGTGGCATCTTTGACAATGTGTCATCGAACACACCCGGGCTCCTTGGCGGTGTATTTTCTATAGTTCCTGTGTTAATTACATGGTCTTGGATGGCGAGCATGAATCCTTCAGTCTCGGGGAAGAGCGTCCCGCTCGTGAGCCATGCATTGGAAGCAATTTTATCTATGTGATATTGATGGAGATCATTGTAGTGTCTGCCATCTTTCTAGCTTCGTTTGTGCCTCCTGGTTGGGGGGGGGGGCACTCCTCGCTTAGGTTGATTGGGATATACCTCTTGTCTATCTTCCTTATGGCTTGCTGGAGTGCTGCTGTGTGTTTCTGGAAGTAATCCTTCATGTCAACTATCGCCTGTCTTGTGTTACTGAATAAGGTCTGTCAGGTCCCTTGCTCCTTCTTTCAGAGCAATTGTCAGTCTCTCCACGGCAGATTTCGGGTGGTGTTGGCGGCTCTTGGCCACCGTAGTCCTTTTCTTTCTCATGATATCCTTCAGTGTTAGTCCTATCTGTGACACCGAAGGTATGTTATCACTGGGGCTGCATAGGTGTTTATGGCTTTAACTTTGTTCCCTCCGTTCAGCTTTGCTTTCAGCAGACTTCTGAGTCTCTGATGGTATTTTTCGGTCAGGCAGGCCTTAATTTCCTTGTTCTGTAACTGCTGAGCCTGCATCATCCCCAAGTATTTCTAGGCCTCTCCCTCTGCAATGACTTCGATCTCTTTACCACTCTGCAGCTGGTAGTTTCTGTTGACTAATTTTCCATGGTGCAATCCGTGGGTCTTGCATTTGTCTAGACCAAATTCCATCCTAATATCATTGCTGAATTTTTCGGTGATCTGGAGTAGTTGCTGGAGGTGCCTCACGGTTCCCGCCTACAGCTTGATGTCATCCATGTACATCAGGTGGGTGAGGGTGTATAGGTTCTTCCTTCCTTCTTTGAGGTTATATCCGTACTTGCTATTGTTGAGCATGGTGGATAGCGGTTTAAGTGCTAGACAGAATTGGCTCAGTGCATCTCCCTGAAAGATTCCTCTCCTGATGTGGATTGGCCTGGTTGTGATGTTTTCGACCTTAGGTGGTACTCCATTTCGCCATCGTTTCTCCTAGGAAGTTTGTCACTATCGCATTGACTATGTAGATGTTCAGAGCCTCTATTAGCCAGCTATGAGGCACGGAGTCGAAGGCGTTGCTGTAATCGATGTAGGCTGTGCAAATGTTGCGGCGTTCTTGTAGGCTTGCTCCATAACCGCGGCATCTATGGTTAATTGCTCCTTGCATAATTTGCTCAGCCGCTTGCATCCCTTCTGCTGTTCGGCCAATATGTTCTGGCTCTCCAAGTGGTCTAATATATTCGGGTTGTGCAGCTGGTCAGGATGCACATCCTGACCAGCTGCATAACCACGAAGGTACTTTGTTGGAAGGCAGGTGATTGGCCTATATTTCGCCGGGTTTCTTGTATCTTCGTCTTTAGGCTTCAGATATGTGATTCCTTGAGTGAGAAACTTCGAGATTGTCTCTGTGTGCCTTATTATTCGGGTGAACTGCTCTCCCAGGTGCTTGTGTGTGTGCAAGTGAGCTTCTTGTACCAGTATTTGAGGACGTTATCTATTCCTGGAGTTCGCCAGTTGTGAGAGATCTTGATTGTCTGTTTTACTTCTTCTTCCCGAATCTTCCACCCCCTCATTTGTTGTATGTCCTTAGTTTTCTTGCGTTCTAGTTTTATCCAGGGGGCTTGGCTGTTATGTCTTACTTCCCTGCTCCATATGTTTCCCCAGATCGTCAATTGTTTTCTGCTCGGGTGGTCCGTTCCCTTCTTTCCCGTCTTCTCTGAGACTCCTGTAGAAGCCTCTTTGGTCCTCATCGAAGGTTCTGTTGTTTATTTTCCTCTGGGAGCTCTCTTTGTATCGGCGTAGTCTCTTGCTGAGTGCAAGGAGGCTCTTCAATGTGTCCTATTCTATGATTTTTTGTCTCATGTTTGCTGTGGACGCTGTCTCTCTTGAGTATGCTCTTCACTTTTCAATTAATTTCTTACTCCTATTGCCCCTTTGGTACTGGGTCAATTGGCCTATCTTCTGCTGAAGTCTTCTTTCCCAAGCTTGCGGTTCCTTCTGTTTTCAGTTCTTCTGCTGCTGGTCTCTCGTTTCTCTTTCATTAATCCTCGTGTGCTGCTACCGCAGCACAATACACGACTGTGTGGATAGCCTCCAGTGTTGCACCATTGCTGTCGAGGTAATGCGGTATTATGTGCCGATTGAGGTGGTCGGTGACTCTCCACAAGGTTCTATTCGGCCTCTGCTCCGGCATCACGTGAGTCTTTATGGGGTCCATTCCTTCAAATTCTGTTAGGGCCTTCTTTCGCTCCTCCTCTATTCTGGATATCATGATCTTGTCTCTTTCCACTTCAGCTGCTGTGGGTTGTATTTCTTCTTGCTCTTCCTCCTCTGGTTCCATATTCTTTATCCTTTGCAGTTGATCGCTCACGCCCTGCTTGATTTTTTCCAAGATTCCAGAAGCTATCAGGTTCTTCATGACAATGGTCCTTCTCTGTTCCGCTGCTCGGTGACCCGAATATCCGGGAATCGTTCCAGCCACTTGGTATGTAGTCTCGCCCTGTAAGTTGGTCTCCAGCTTCGTTATTTCGTAGTATGCTTACATGATGTACGTATTCATTTCGATGCTCCACTTCATACGTTGGCGTTTTCTCCCTTCCTGGGTGGTCACTAGCGCAATTGGCCAGGAAGCACTTCCAGTTGGTGGGGGCTGGATGGTCTTGCCCTTCTCTTGCGGTAGCTATACGGGGGACAGCGCTACTTGCTCCACTGTCTTTCTCGGGAGACCGTCTCTGAATTTTTGAACCGACTCCACTGCCTACGGCCTGAACGCAAGTGACTTTATCCTGCGCCTCACTCGATGCAGTATGATTAATATTTCTCTGCGACATCATCCATCTATGGAGGTGGACCTGTTTAGCTTAGGCTTATAAATTTAATGTTGTAAAAAAATTAATTTAAATTTAATATTATTATTATTATTATTATTATTGCTCTTATATTATTTCTCGGTCAGGGGTTCCACCCCGTGACGGATACAGCTGCGTTCTCGCTGACTATCCTACAGTTGTTCAAGATTGCGAATTTCTGAAGTTCCTTGTATGTGTTCTCGGGGAGACCTATTGCTAGTTTGTTATGTAGGGTCTTTGTCCCAATACCGGTGGTTGACTCAATGATCGGGATGGTCTCTACCTTTTGCATATTATTATTATTATTATTATTATTATTATTATTATTATTTTCGCATGCCTGTTTTCCTAGAATTATCACAGACTGATAATTGCCAGTTAAACAGTATACAACATATGTAATCACTTCGAACAAGCATATAAAGTATAAAAACAAACACTCAACTTTCCGCAACACTTTTTTTACACTTTTTTTCTTAAGCTTTATTAAAAGCTTAAGAATACAATGTAACGTCTTAAAATGTTTAACATTTTCCAACATCAGGTTACCGATTAATTTTGGTAACCTGGTGTCTTTTTTGCATTATCTGGCTAGATAAAAGTGGTACAGAAGACTGTTGACAGTGGACTTGAATTTCTGTTGTTTAATATTTTGGTATGGTTAAATAAGTTGGAAATGACTGCTGCAGAAGCTTGCACTTCTACTAAGTGATATATAACAGTTAGCTAGTAAAGGGAAAGAATGCTGGCTATATTTGGACCACCTTGCAAAGGCGTTTGGGGAAAAAATGGGTGGAAATACCGTTCGGTGTCCATGTAAATATCTGTAGAAAAGGCATTCAGCAGAAACTGAACATCCGTGTGGTAGGGAGTAGAGAGAATTTTTGAAAAATGAATCATTTATTAAAATTTGGCTGCCCTCACTTAATGAGTGATATATTTTTATTTAAGGATGCCTCCCCAGATGTTTGGATCTTAGGATTCTTAGTGTGCAAGTTGTGTCATGAACTATAAATCCATTTGAAGTTTAAAAAAAAAAAAAAAAACACTGGTAAGCTTAGTTACGCGGTTTATCAGAAAAAGAACGCTAAGCCTAGTCATTAAGCAGGATTTATTTCTTGAGACCGTTGCAACTTACAGGGTTTCAGTACTAAGCTCTTTCGCCGCTTTCTGAATTGTGGCATGCATAGTGGCCTGACTACCATACCGTAAAACCTCAGTGCGGTGGGCGGGCTCATAATTTTTCTAATGGCTCCAAAAATGTACAGTTTAAAATTCTTTCTCAGGCTCAAAAAAAAAAAAAAAAAAAAATTCAAAATTGTATACGAACATTTGGCTCGACCATTACGATAACTATTTCTTGAAATGCAACTTGGATTCTTATGATTTCGATCTGGAAAGTTGAAATACGAAATAGAGGAAGCAAAAGTGCTGGATTAATTGGATAAAATACAATTCTTTAAATTTCTTTGAAAGATTTTTCTCGTGTATCAAATTGTTCTCAATTTGATACACGAGAAATATTGTTCTAAAAAGGAAAATCCTTCACTCCACGTATTATTACAAAATTATTGGTACCTGAATTACGAAAAAAATTTCTGCACCTTGTATTTCAATAATCAGTACTGACTTTTCGTTTTTTAGGTAACGGTGTTTCCAAATTTTTGAAAACGGAACCCCAAAACGGACTAGATAAGGTTACTTCAAAAAACAAGTATATTGAACAAACATACTCCTAGTATATACAGGGTGATTCACTACCAGTGCGACAAATTTGCAGGAGGTGTAGGGGGCCAAAGACGAATCGGAATCACATAGCATTGCAGGGTTCGAAATGCCTTCGTCATGCGGTAGAGGACGTTGAACGGAAGGTCGCGTGAACAGCGATCCCGCTAGAAGTCAGCATTTGCGAACCTGTTCCCGAGGCAGTAGGATGTACGAGTATTCAAACGTTGAACTGGCCGACATGCACCTCGCGTATGGAGCTGCGGACTGTAACGGGTGCGCTGCTCTGCGCTTGACCAGGAACGTTTCCCGCACAGGCATGCTCTTCATCATACGATTTTCGCACGTGTGCACAGAAGGTTACGTGAGACTGGTTGTTTCACGAGAGGTACCATGAATCGAGAGGGAACGACGAGGACGCCAGACAATGAGGAGAATGTTCTACGTCTTGCAGAAGGCAATCCGAGTACGAGTACTCGAGCGATAGGCCAACGATTGGTTATTTCCCAATCCACTGTATGGAGGATACTGTCAACAAACCAAATGAGTTCATACCATCTGCAACGCGTCCAATCATTGGAACCTGCGGATTATCCACTCCAGAGGACTTTTGCTACTTGGTTTCTTCAACAGAAACGGTTCGCAAATGCTGACTTCCAGCGGGATCGCCCGTTCAACGTCCTCTACCGCATGACGAAGGCATTTCGGACCCTGCAATGCTATGTGATTCCGGTTCGTCTTTGTGCCCCTTACACCTCCTGCAAGTTTGTCGCACTGGTAGTGAATCACCCTGTATAAAATTTTATTTGCATAAGTTAAGTAAACTATAAAACTTTTGCAATAATATGTCACTTGAAGTGTATTTCTTTCTGGATAAGAATCCGTTTACCTGCGCTGCTCAGCATATCCTGGTTTTGTTAGATTTCTAATATTTTCAAAAATGTGTAGAATATCATTTTTGGACACATCCAACAATGCAGAGAGAGAGAGAGAGAGAGAGAGAGAGAGAGAGAGAGAGAGAGAGAGAGAGAGAGAGAGAGAGAGAGATGAAAAGAAAAGAAAAGAAAAAGTTTAGCAGAATCAGTATATATGAGGAATTGGTTCTCGCTGTTATGGTCTTAGAACTTTGTGCTCTGTTCATCGAAAGCATCAACTACCGAAATATATATGTTAATGAATAATTCAGTAGTTTGGATAAATGCATATTTTGAGTTTACAAAAATACTGTATATGTAAATAATTCGATTGTACCCTAGTTCTGACGCTAAAGAAAAGTTTATTTCTATTCCTTGCCCATAATTTTATTTTATTCTCGTGTTGAAGACATCTAAACATAATTTGCTAGGTAAAACCTAAATGGAATTCGCAAATTGAGAGAATGCGCCAAAGAAGTGTTTAGTGTTCCTTTGAGGCTTTTTTTTGCCATTGTAGACGAGAGAGGAATATGTGTTGGCAATGTGCCAGACATCAGGTTTTTAGAAAAATGCAAGTATCCTATATGGAAGCTCGTGCATCTTTCCCCTTTTCCTTCTCGTCATACTAACCGATGCCGGGACCTACATATCGATCTACGGCGCGCAGAATAATGCAAGAGTGGCTGCTGCTTTGGCCTAGCTCAAATTGACTAAATGTCAAGGGTGACCACAAGAGAAATGCTAGTTCCTTGCCGCGAACAAAGGTAAAATGGCCTTCTCTCTGTTTCAAACTAACAAAAGCGCTATGAAATAATACTCCCACGTTGCAAAACACTCCCATGCAATAGAATCGATGGTTTGGAAGTTAAAAATAGAGTTCAGCAGAATATTAAAATAAAGCTGCGTGCATAAAACTGATTAGCGCGCGCAACGAGTCATTTTGAGAAAATGTGTTTAGCTACCAGTTGGATGCAATTTTATAGAAATCTTTCTGTTTGGTTATGTAAATTCCTTATCCTTGTTCGTGTAAGCAGATAGTTACTTAAATTGCGGTTCTGGGAATGCGTGTGCAACGGATGTAACATTTTAAAACCTTGTGTTCTATTATAAAATTACATGCCACAAGTTAAATGCCACCGGTTTCTTTTTTGTTGTTGTAAATTCGTTGGTATCTTTGTTAAGGTTTAAGCGCAGTTTTCTTTTCAATATCTTCATTATCGTTCCGAGAAATTCTGTTGCCTTTTACTAGATCCCATTACATCGTTCCCAAGCCTAAAAAGACGTCAATACTAACTGCATTTCAGCATTTTTTTTTGTACTTTGCGCATAAATGATGCGCAGATGAAAAGACACAGCGCTTCCTGGTTTCGCAACTTTTTTTTTAAAATAAAAGTAATGATTATTTTTTAATTAATCGAATATACTGAAACAAATCTGGTCACTACCGAAGATACGCAAAAGTATAAATTAAAAATGTATTTAAAAAAATACAGTAAAAATAAAATGCAATGTACAGAAACTTATTATGAGTAGCAATAAAATATAAATGCTAAAAGTGATAAAAATACTAAAATCAATAAGAACATAAACAAAATATACATTAAGATATACATACATGTTTTGTACTTGTAAAAATTAACAAAATAAATAATAATAAATATGGCAATATTTTCAAATCGAGCACGAAATGATACCATTTTTATTTTCTAGATTTTTTGTTCATTATATAAATATACACGGTTTTTTTTTTTTTTTTTTGTTATTTATGCTTTAGCCGCACTCGAGTGTGTGTACGCGTTATGTAACAAATGCGTTCTTTAAGAACGCTTTAAATACACATACTAAGATAAAAAGCCTTCAGAAAAATTCCAAATTAATATGCAAAATAAACACGAAAAATTGTTCCTTCGTAAGATTTCTCTGATCGACAATACTTTTCAGTTCCTCCGATCGAGCGTATTCAATTGCTTTCCACTACTTCAAAGATTTATTACAAAATCTTACGTTTCAAATTAAAGAAAACTTACCAAGTTAGTCTTAAATTCAAACATTTATGTCACAAATAATTACTATCGCAGCTTGTTCTGTGAGATAGTTCACTGTAAAACATTTCCAGTCTTAAATAGAATAATTAAATGCATTGGACTCATGAAAATACTATCATAAAAAAAACTTATGAAAACAAAATACTTTTAATTGAACTTTTGATGAATCACAGAATTAATTGCAGACGGACCATTTCTATATTAATATTTTTCTGGTATGAACCAAATTTTTGTAAACCAGCGGAAAGATCAAGTGTTTTTTTAGATAGCGTGCCCTTTTTCGAGAAAAGGTCCATATCTTTCTCAAAAAAAAAAAAAAAAAAAAAAAAAGACTCCAGCATCATATTGAAGGATGCTGGAGGCTAATTGTGTATATTTAGCCAGTTTATTTTGCAGGATGAAAAAAACCCCGTTTCCCCAGGTGGGGGCGCCGTGCAACCGTCGCCGTAGACTGATTAATTTAGCCATGTTGCAAAAAAAAAAAAAATAAATAAATAAATAAAATAAATAAATAAAACCATAAAAATTGTTCTCATCTTGATGGATTAACTCGGGCCTTTTCTTCATCGTGTGGAAGGGCAGCAATCGTAACCAGCGTGATACCGCGAAGGTAGGGATTAGCAGAAGTTTCAGCTAACGTTTGTCCTTTTCCAAACCTAATTTCTGAAAGATGATTGTAGTTGGAGTTCTGCCTCTTTTATGATTCCTTTTGCGTCATTTTTAGTGATGTAAAATTAAAGGTGAGTTCTTGGGAAAAAAGGTTAAATAAAAGAAGGTTAAAGTTAATTACAGAAAGCGTGCAACGCATTTACCTAATTTTATAAAAATTAATAAACGTTATTAAATTTCAGTATTCCACTCACGGCCTTATTTCAAAATTAGCGATTATAGACAGGCCCATTCACTAAACAAAATTGTGTCCCCATTATTGACAAAACTTAAGTCGTCTATTGGTAGAATTCCTTATAATTCCTTTACAAAACGCATCTGGTATGTTGCTTTGTATTTGAAAATCCAATTCCACACGCGTAATCCTTCTCATTCCTCGAATTGGACTTATTTCGATTTTATAAATTACATCAGTATTGCTTTCAGCCAGCAGAAGTTAGGACCAGCAGTTTGAACCTAATTTTACGCCTAGATAAATAAGACTAGGGCCCGCAATAACTGCTGGTCCAGATTCGTTCCGTTAATTAGATTGTCTGTTGAATGGGGAGAGAGATAGCGGTTGTTTTAGAACATGTACGGTTGTTTTAGAACATCAAAGCTTTTGGAAGGAAGGATTTTGATACTGTTGCACATAAAAGACTGCTGTACAAACTGGAGCAATGTAGCATTAAGGGGAAGTTATTGCTATGGGTAAAGGGAGGGTTGAGTGGGAGAATACAGAGAGTAGTTATCAATGGACACTGCTCTTCGTGGACTAATGTTATTAATGGAGTTCCCCAGGGTTCAGTGCTGCGCCCAATGTTGTTTTCAATATTTATCAATGATATTGATGAAGGTATATTAGGCTTAATGTCTAATTTTGTAGATGATACAGAGGTTGGCAGGGGGATTAACCACAATCATCAGAATGAGCTACTGCAACAAGATCTAGGAAAGTTGCGTCCATGGGCTGAGAAATGGCAGTTGAAGTTTAAATTAACCAACATTGACAAATGCTAGTACTGCACATAGGTAGCAGAAACCTCAGAATAACTTATCAACTGTAAGGTACTATACTCATGATAGTGGAGAATGAAAAATACCTGGGGGTAATTGTGCAGTCAGACATGCAATTCTCTGAGCAGTGCAGACATGTGCCAGGACAGCTCATGAGGTTTTCTCAGTGATATACAGAACCTTTGCTAGCAGGGATAAGGAGGTGATTATCCCTTTGTATAAGGCCATGGTTAGGCCTCATCTTGAGTACAGTATACAGGTCTGGAAGCCTCACTTTAGGAAGGATGTAGACCTTCTTGAACCGGTGCAGAGAAGGTCAACCAGACTGGTGAAGGGAACAGAAGGGTGCTTTTACCTAGAAAGGCTTTAGTCTGCAAATTGTAGCGTCTCGAGAATAGGAGAGACCTGAGTCAGGTGTTTAAAACCTTAAATGGATTGAGTAAGCTGAATGTTAATGGTATCCTTCCAATTTATGAGAAAAATGAGTGGGCATAAATTCAAGTTGAGGAAGGATGGTTGTAGGACAAATATTCGGAAGTTTGCCTTCAGCCAGCGGGTGGTTGATCGTTGAAACAGGCTTCCATTTGTTTTTATAGAAGTGGAAGGGTTGAAAAATTCAAGGAAGAACTAGGCAAATTCTTGGAGGGTGCGGATGGGTGAACTTTTTTTTTTTTTTTTTTTTGATGCAATGATTTGCTTTCTTGCATCATTTGTCATTATTATTACTAGTACTACTACTTTCAGCAAACCATAACACTCTCGATCTTCATGGATTTTGAAAAAAAAAGGAAAAAAAAGTGACGAGTAGAATGCTATATGATATTTGACTTTACGATGATTACTGAAATTCTTCAGATATCTAACTTTGACTAAAGCCAGACCTATTTAAACGAAAATTTTCCCGTATTTTCCTGATGAGAAGCAGCCTTGTTCAGTTTTATACATTACTATTGTTACTACTACTACTACTACCAGTTATTACTACGTGTTATTATTACCTTCAACCAGTTATTATTATTACCGTCAACAAAAAGAAATTTACATTTTGTTTAAAAGATATTTTTTTTCCGTAAGGGCTGACTTATGGGATTCTCTATACGTAGTAACCAATCGTTACCACGGATAACTAGTTTCCATGGCAACGTAAAACATACAGCCGGACTGATCGACGCTCTTAATGCAACGAGTTACATAAGAACTAGTTACGTTTTGCTCTCATAGATATCCGGTTGTTTTGTTAGCATCCAAGCGACTCAGGCGATGAGGCGTTAATGTATGATAGATGAGAAGCATAAGTATCTACAGGAAAAATCTACAAATTAAAAAAAAGGAATCGGTTACGGAAGTTCGATGTATCCATAAGTAGCGTCTGCCCGGTAGAACAGTGTCATCGTCACCGTCCTATCCACACCCGGTGGAAAAGACCCTGGTTCAGATCCTGTCAATCATGCGAGCAACTTTTATGCGTTTTTTTTTTTCACTCTGTGGCTGAGTTAGTCGGTCTCTGGTGTAGATAAGCAAGGTTGTTTTCACTCGGAAACTCGGGTTTTTCGTCCAGCAAAAGCGACACTCCAATTCACGAACATAATACGCTTGGGCAGACGAATGAATATTTCGGGTGGCTCCTAGTGTGACATTTATTTTATTATTATTACTCATAAATAGCTGCTAAGAAATCTGGGTGAAGGTAGAAATAGTATGTAATAGTAAATTATATGAATAAGTGCTTTTTGTGTTTATAACCCATGAGTTAGCGATTTTGATCAAGGAATTGATAGCAGTCCTGTAACATAAGTTATTAGCTTTAGCTACATCGTAGAGTATTATGCTTATTCAACTCGTAATATACTTGAATCTTGTTTATTTTGCAGTACTGTCTATAATATCACTTTTTTCTTCTTATTCACGTTTGTTCAAAAACTTTCACGCTATATCTACAAAAATTTCATTACTAGCCTCCAGCATCTTTGGTGAGGTTGTATATTCCCTAAAATAGCTGAATATTTCTCGAAATATAGCTGCGAAAACAAATAGCGTACATTCTTTTTTGCTATGGCAACCATACAGGGCCGCATCCAGTAACGATAGCAACTTCACGATCCGACACGCACTTGGAAACGGGCAAAATACGTAAAACCAAGTACCGCGCTTCATCTCCGTAGGAAATAATTTAAAGATACAAAAGAATGTTTCTAAAGATTTTCGCTTTTGCATAGCAGTACTGTATATTGGTTCTGGAATGGGGCGTGCAGAAGTATGATTGGCGAAAGCTGTACATTGCTGCACAATATTCCTTTTATATGAACATGCACACTAGCAACAAAAAATATGTGATTATCATTGAATATTGGTTGTTAAGATGCAGCTAAAGTCAGCTTACTTTATTTTCGAATGCTGTATAATTTTTTTTAAGATGATGTAGGATTATTTGTTCAGTGTAAGTAGGATTGATTTCAGTTTTGTCTTTTGATGTTGGTTTTGGCACAAGGGATACAGCGGCCATAGTGACTTTCAAGTTATTAATATAAAAGTTTCAAGTTTGTAAGTTTTTAGACCAGAGAGAACATCCTTATCTTCTTTAGGAAGGAGAATTGATAAGTTCTGGCAGTATGTTTACACTGGTCGGAGAATTTCATGTCTGATGCACAATTACCCCAGGTCTTTTTCATTCTCCACTACTCTGAGTGTAGTACACAGTTCATAAGTTATTTTGGGATTACTGCTACCCATATGTAGTACCTTGCATTTGTCAGTGTTAAACTTCAACTGCCATTTCTCAGCCCATCGACCCAATTTTCCTAGATGTTTTTGCAGTGGCTCATCCAAATTGACCGTCGGTAACTACCCTGCCAGTCTCTGTATCATCCGGAAACTTGGACATTAAACCTGATATACCTTTTGATACTGTCCGAGAGTATCAAAAGCCTTCCTGAAATCTAAGTACAGTGTTGCCGAAGGCGAATATTTGATATAATAGGCATCCTGGCATGCAAATTCCGAGTATCCAATAGAAATTGAGCGTCCATCTTGATAGCCAGTAGGACTTTCATTGATGTTCAGCTCGGTCAGGATGTTCCACAGGCATAGCTTAAACAGGTCAGTGACCTTGCCAGTTTTGATGTTTTTATGGTTATATGTTCTCTTAACCGTGTTTGCAACTTGAACTGGCAAACACCCATTCTTATGAGCTGTTAGTGAGATTAGAGCATCGATAGGATCGTGATACAGGAGGAAGTTGTCAAATGTGATTCGAGTCGAGTTTGTTTTACTTGACAGTTTGAAAAGGTCCACTGCAGGATTTCGTCGCCATGGGAGGGAGGAACAACATTGCCCATTTCCGACATGTTCAAGGACAGTTTATATATGTTAAGCAGCATTGGAGTTACCCCCAGCACTCTGATGTTTACATGTGTTGCATACAGAACTCTGAAGGCCAGATAATGTGGATTAGTGAGTTTTTTTTAATGGAAACCCCAACACGAAAGGTATCAAAACCTATAGTACTTAGTACCGTGCATGGGTTGAAAGAGAAGTATGGGGGGGATGCCGGAAACTTTGCTCAAGAGACTAAACATGGGTTTCACCACTTCAAGCCTCCAATAAGCAAAGGGGTGTTATTGCACCGGTCGATGAGAGTGTGGTGTTGGTCTGTTGTTCATCTGATCATTTAGCTTAGGGGTCCGTGGAACCCCCCCCCCCCCCAGTTTCCACTGGCCCTGTCAGAGCCACACAGGAGTAAGGCAATATCTCTGGCAAAGATAATCCCTGAGTCGCCCGAGCTTTCTGTGAAGGGCCTCAAAAATTGTTAGAGTTGAATGCAGAAAGATAGGCAAAGGGTTGAATGGGAAAGATGAAGGTTAAGCACTGGAGGAGATCAAAATGCATCCACCAGGTGAAGTAGGAGGAGATAGGGAAACCTTAGTGGTGGAAAACGGTGAAGGTTTTCCCATCATACATGTTCAAGAATGGTGTGTTGAGGAGTTGCTTTGTGCGGTAGTGGATTGCTGGTTATTGATGATTATCTTTTTTTATTTCGACTGAATGTAGACGACAGCCAAACCGCTATGTTCAAAACGCAAACTGAAATAGGTCGATAGTAAACTGCATGCACAACACTTGACACCCCGCCAACTCAGTAGATTCCCAGGATTCCTTCTGTGTCTAGACCTAGGTAAGCAGTGATTTAAGGGGAGCACACTTTCTTCAGATGGTAAAAGCTTGTGT
Source organism: Mastigoproctus giganteus (assembly GCF_048544385.1). Taxonomy (NCBI): domain Eukaryota; kingdom Metazoa; phylum Arthropoda; class Arachnida; order Uropygi; family Thelyphonidae; genus Mastigoproctus; species Mastigoproctus giganteus. The sequence continues at coordinate 16,336,720 of NC_143588.1, read as the reverse complement.
GTGATAACTCAGATTGGTAGTGAAAGTTAATTTCCATTTCATCTCTGATCCAGGTTTCAATCAGAAGTACAAAGCCGTGCTCTGCACAGGACAGCAGATCGAATAGGCCACCTAGTTTCCTAGTTTTTAATTTTGACACATGATTTTTTGAATAAAACGGAGGATATTAATTAATTAAACAGATTGAATAATTTATTAATATTAACTGGATAGATACATCGATTAATTTTCATTGTTAATCAATTAAATTGTATTTAAACGTAAATCATACCACAGACAAGAGGAGCAAAGCATTGGACACAAAGTTACAGGGTGCTGTGGCTTGAAAGAGAACCAAAGGGGCGATTCTCCTGCTAATCACGGCCTAACAAAATGTGCAACTTGTGCAATGTTTGGGGTTTCTGGAAGAGAACATGATACAGCCAAGGGAATCTTCAGTGCAGATGTCCTGAGGGGTGTGTTCAGTGCAGAGAGTAAAACAATTAGGTGCCATCTCAGCGTTCTGACGGGCGTTTGTGAGAGTTTGAAGAGTGGGTAGATGCCCTCAAAGGAATTAAAATGGAGGAAAATCAAGATCTCAGCAGCCAAACTCAACGCCAAACATCACTTGTGCATCAGGCAACACAAGGGTAATCTCAAAGGCAGAATGCGTTGGGCCCACAGGAGGTAGTTATTGTTGTTGTCACGGAAACAGGAAATATGTTGTACAAGAAGGATAAGTGGAACAGGATCAGGATATATCTACCAGGGGCAAAAGTAGATGACGTAGAGCAGATATCGTCTTCTATGGGCACAAAAGGTGATATTGTTGTATAGGTAACATTAATGATATTAAGAGTAGATCTTATGAGGCGCCTTCATAGCCAGGTGGGCAAGAGCAGCAGTGCGTAGCACACGCTTCTTGATTAGACCGGGGTTCGAACCCGTGACCACCTAATACGGAGGATGCGGAAAGGTCAGGGAATGACCACCGCATATCCCCGGGGCAATATGGCCTTAGTTGCTAATGCTCCTAAAAAAACCAAATAACAACATATCTTAAAGGTATCTTAAAGGTAAAGTGCAGCCATTATCAACCCACTGCAAGATGGAAGCTTCCTCAACAATTCATGCTGAGGGAAATGGACCATAATCTGCCACGCTGGTCCAGTGCGGGTTGGCAGATCGACCGTATTTATCAGTCAGGGGCTTGAACTCCGGTCTACTCAAAGAGCGTGTACTACTGCACTCCCGCTCCTGCCCACTCGTCTACGGAGGCCGTTATGACAACAGATCTTATGACTTAACAAGTACAGGGCATGTTGGGAAAAAGTCGCGAGTTAGGGTTGAATTTGAAAATGTCTGCAATCTGCCCAGACAGGATAGAAGGACATGTTAAGAGCATTGCCAATCAATTCATTTTTAGCGAGAATGTGCCAGACACATGGGATGGAATTTTGTCCAGCATGGTTTGTGCTTGTTAACAGGAGAGACTGGTTTTACAGGGATAGGATAAATTAAATATAAGGGTGCAAGAATATTATTGGCTGATGCAAGATTAACGAGAACTGCAAGCATAAGTGAGAGATTCTTGCTATGCTTCTATTGAAACATGCAGGAGCCTGAGAGGCAAGGTGTTGGGAATTTCAGACCTGGCATCATGGAACAAAAAATACATGGGTTATATTAGGGTAAGTAAGAGTAAGAACATGTGCTTATATACTTACATGTACACTAGTGCTACGGGCATTGTTAATGAATTTGGTTAATTTGAAGTACTGATTAAGTCGTCAAATGCGGATATTGTAGGGACAGCAGAGACGTGGTGTCACTCGTGGTGTTTTCCCAGTTGACATAGATGATGAGCACAATGTTGAGTCAGTTTGCTGTGATATAAGCATTGGGAAAACAAAATTGAAAGTAGTAGTGTGCTATATAGGCCTAATGACTGTGATGAGTATACCAAGCAGCTATACAGAGATATAGAATGGGCCAGTTAATCGGAATTGTTATTATTGTTGCTCTTATATTATTACTCCCTGATTGGGGGATTCCACTCTGTGACGGGTACTGCTACCAAGTATACAGGGTGGTGGTTGTTATGTCTGGTGTTACTGTTGTTCGAGAAAACCTCTATCCTACAGGTGTTCAGGATTGCGACTTTCTGGAGTTCCTTGTAGGTGTTCTCTGGGAAACCTATTGCTGCTAGGCTGCTATGTAGGGTCTTTGGTCTCCTTGACATCCCCTTGACCTCATGTCTCAGGTTCGTGTACTTCCTAATTTTTTCCTCATGGGTTTTCTGGACATTGCTAGTTTTGGGCACCGCTATGTCAATCAGGTAGATAGCCTTTTCCATCTTGTCCACAAGTGTTATGTCCGGTCTGTTGTGCGCGTTGGTCTTTTCCGTTATTATGGCGCGGTCCCAATACAGCTTGTAGGTTCGGGTCTCTAGTACTGCCTGGGGTTCGTACTTGTAGTATATACTTTCTTTGGTCAACTGGTATTTCCTCGCTAGCTTCTGATGTATTATCCTGGCTACCTGGTCGTGTCTATGAGTGTACTCAGTCTGGGTGTTCACCTTAAACCCCGCGGTGATCTGTTGGATCGTTTCTGAAGCCAGGTGGCATAGTCGACATGTGTCATCTGACATTCCGGGCTCCTTTGCGATGTATTTTCTATAGTTTCTGGTGTTGATTACCTAGTTTTGGATGGCCAGCATGAATCCTTCAGTCTCGGGGAAGAGCGTCCCGCATGCATTGGAAGCAATGTTATCGATGTGATCTTGGTAGAGGTCATTGTAGTGTCTGCCATGGAGTGTCTTCTTTGTCCATCTTTCTAACTTCGTTTCTTGTGCCCTCTGGGCGGGAGGGGGCTCTTCGCTTAGGTTGAGTCGGGTATACCACTTATCTATCTTCCTTATGGCTTGGTGCTGTGTTGTTCTCGAAGTAATCCTTCAGGTTAACTATCGCTGTTTTCTGTTGCTCAATGAGGTCTATCAGGCCCCTTCCTCCCTCTTTCCGAGCTATTGTTAGTCTCTCCACTGCTCACTTTGGGTGGTGTTGGCGGCTCTTGGTCATCATTGTCCTTGTCTTTCGCATGATATCTTCTAGCTCGGTGTTAGTCCAATATATGACCCCGAAGGAGTATGTTAGTGCTGGGACTGCATAGTTGTTTATCGCTTTAACTGTGTTCCCTCCATTCAATTTTGCTTTTAGCAGGCTTCTGAGACTCTGATGATATTTTTCGGTCAAGCACTTCTTGATTTCCTTGTGCTCTAACTGCTGAACCTGCATCATCCCTAGGTATTTGTAGGTCTCTCCTTCTGCCATAGCTTCGATCTCTTTACCAGTCAACAGCTGGTAGTTTCGGCCAACTAATATTCCCTGGTGCAGTGTGTGGGTCTTGCATCATTTGTTTAGACCAAATTACATCCCGATGTCCTTGCTGAATTCTTCGGTGATTTGGAGTAGTTACTGGAGTTGCTTCTCGATTGCCGCGTAGAGCTTGATGTCATTCATGTGCATCAGGTGGGTGAGGGTGTACAGGTTCTTTCTTCCCTCTTTGAGGTTATATCCATACTTGCTGCCGTTAAGCATGGTGGACAGCGGGTTAAGTGCTAGACAGAACCACAGTGAGCTCAGAGCATCTCCCTGAAAGATTCCTCTTCTAATGTGTATTGGCCTGGTTGTGATGTTCTCGACCTTAATGGTGATACTCCATTTCGCCCTTGTTGCTCCTAGGAAGTTTATCACTATCAGATTGACCTTGTAGATCTTCAGGGTCTCTATTAGCCTGCTATGAGGCACGGGGTCGAAGGCCTTGCAGTAATCGATGTAGGCCGTGTATATGTTGCGGTGCTTGTGCTTGCTCCATAACTGCGGCATCTATGTTATTATAACTGCTCCAAAACTGCGGCATTTATTGTTATTGTTATTATTATTATTAATGGCCTTATGGTGTAAGGATACCTGAGGCTTATGCTGCACCAGGGGAAAAAAAATTCTGAATTACCTTTTGTGAGAGAGAGAGAGAGAGAGAGAGAGAGAGAGAGAAGGGAATCACCAAGAGAAGAATGATGATATCCAGCTCAGGACCCTGGATGTGCCAAGCCCATACTCACCAGATGTGAGCCCCTGGATGGGATTTTAATTTTCCAGACGTCAACTGGAATTTGTAGGTTGGTTACTCACACACTAGCAAGACTTTTGTAGATTTCTTGGATAACTTTTCTACCGTAGCATGCTAGAGAGGCAACAAAGCGGATTAATATTGATCTGGTTATCAGTAGTGATTCTTCATGCATTAAGAATCTCCTGTGATTGCTGGGTGGTAGCGATCACAGTTTACTAATGTGAAATTTAATTAAAGAGATAACTACTGTCAAGGGTAAAGAAAATACGAAAGCAATAACTTGTCGTAAAGTGCCAGATTAAGCTCGTATTCAAGAACCACAATATAAACAGCGTGAAACTCTAACAGATATCGATTTGATACTGTAGACAGTGATCACGTTAAGTTAAGTGCAAAATAGCTTCAAAAATGGATGAATTGCTGGATAATGATAATAATTTACGCAATTTCCTCTGAGAATTCAAGATTACTTAGACATACAATCCTATCTAGCCCCTGACCATCAGGAAATCAATGTCTTAAGAGACATTGTGATGGCCTTTTATTCTGAGACATTTGCTGGATAAAAACATGCAGACTGAAACTTTATGCAACGCCGAAAGTAGTCATGCATTACTAATAGGAAGTATGGAATTGCAGAACACAGAAAATCCCCTGATCAACCCTCAGCGGCAACAGGAAGTATTGTTTAGAATCTGAAGAACCTGCAAGAAAATGTAGCGGTTTTGATTGACGAAAACTTAATAATTAAAGTGCAAAACACAGAAATCTCTCAAGGGCTATTCACACTCAAACATTCATCATGAATCTGCATTGAGACTTCAAAGTACACCACATGGCTAGTAAAAACAACAGATTAAATATCACGCTTTAGATGCAACCCGAACAGAAACCCGATAACTGGTCACTGATGGTATTGTCACACTTGAACCAGAGAAAATCGCCATATCTACGTGTACCAAACAGTTCCCAGTGATGATCTCATCAACAAGTGGATACATACCGCAAGCTTAAGAACGTTTTGTCACCCTCGAACACGAAAAAATTGTTAAGCATTCGCATAACAGTACAACTCATTCTTCCCAGAGCTCTATGGCTACGCATAATGACCCCTCATATCAAATTCATACATTAAAAAGGAAGACAGAGGATATATCGAAAAAGGACACTCAGAAGGTAAAGGGCGTAACACTTGCTGGTACTAATTCAGGGGATACGCTCGATGAGGTTGTCGACTGCAGCCTAAACACTCCACAACAAAACCGACGTTAAAGCTATCGCTCCTGCTGGCGACCGACCCAAGGGTAGAGACAACCGAAACATCACCTAAGAAGAAAACCAACCTCTTAATCTCAGTGCTGCATCTTATTTCCCTTCCAAAACTAACAAACATCAGTGAAAAGGTGAAGAATTATTTTTATGGGTTTCTTTCACAAAGTGCTGATTTCGTCGGTCTCAGGCGAGGGTAGATAGTTTTTACTCCAGGAAATTCTTGTTTTTCGTCTACCAAAAAGAAAATCGACCTCAGAACACACAAAATTTACAGACAATATACACGGGGCAACATGACCTTAATCGCCGACGCTTCTAAAATCAAGAACAACAACAATGAAAAAGCGAATACAAAGCATTAGCATTAGTAGAGGCATCTCATGCAAGAAAGCAAGCTTATACAACATCTTATCAAAAGCTTTCCTAAAATCGAAGTATGTGATATCAAAATTATTTTTTGCATTCAGTTCCTTTGTGATCACATCGTAGTATCCAATCAAACTGGTCAGACAAGACTTTCCCTTAACAAACCCATGCTGTGTCTGAATTAGTACTGCAGTCTTAGATGATCCTGCAATGTTTCTTTAACCAGTGACTCTATTATTTTCCCCGGAAGAGAAGTTAAATTAACAGGTCTGTAATTACTCGTGTCACCCTTTGATACTCTTTTGGGAATTAAGGATACATTTGTACATCTTCAGTCCTTGGGGCTGAAGCATCCAAGGATGCTCTCATAATCATGGCTGAGAGTCTGCATACTTCCTCTGCTGTCTCATTTAATATAACTGGATAGATCTCATCCACCCCAGGTGCCTTTTTTATGTTTAAATTCAACAATTTCTCCTCCACTTTGCTCTCAATTATTACAGAATCATTTGGCTCCCAATTAGAGTTTGATAAACTTCTGGCCTCCGCTTCCCTACAGAGTTGGTCATGTGTGAATGTAGATGCAAAATACTCATTCAGATTATCAGCTACCTGAGCAGGATCATCGACAGTCGAACCATCGATATCAAGTGGACAAACCTGATTCATCTCCTTCTAGAGTTTACTTAAGTAAATAAGTCTTTGCTGTTTCTCTTTGCATCCTTTGGCAAAGCTTTCTCGTAATCTGCCTTCGCTTGCCTAACTTCTTTTGTGACTTGATTACAGATCTGTGTCGCCTGATTTATATGCATTCCATGCATTTTCCTTCTCTGTCACGAATCTCATTAGTTCATCTGACATTCATTTAAGCCTAAACCTTGAACAGTATTTCTTAGTTGGTATGGTAGCTTCCAGGATTAATTCCTTGAATGCTTACCATTTAGAATTTGCTTTGGGTAACATCATCAGTTGGTCTCACTGTATGGAATTTAAATACTGTTTGAGACCACCCTAGTCAGCTTTTCGAAAGCAAAAACCCATCCCTTTACCCCGATGGTAAAGTAAAGGATTATTGTAAATCGCACATCACGGGCCTGACGTAGCCCAGTCGTCAGGAGCGAGAGTGCATAGCACGCGTTCCTCGAGTAAACCGGGGTTCAAGCCCGTGACTACTAAATACGATAAATATTTGTATTGACGATTTATTGTAAACTCTACTGACTTGGTTTTCGTGCAGGAGTATAAACAAGAAATTTATTATCAGTACACTGTGTAAAGTAAAACCCATATCAGTACACTGTGATCACTGCCAGCGAGTGTTCCTTTATCTGCAGGTTCTTAATGCATGAATAATCACTGCTGATAATGAGATCAAGATAATGATACTGCTCTATGATCTCATTATCACTGCTGATAATGAGATCATGGTAAACATATGCTTCGATGGTAAAGAAACAGTAACCTGTAACATGTCAGTCAATGTCAAGATTTGTTACATAGACTGATATCTCAATTGCAATATCTCTGACTCGGTAAAATTGATTCCTACTCCTTTACAATGGAAAAATGAAACATTTCTTCTGAAATAGTTAATGGAAAATAAGAAATCCAGAAACTTTCATAAAAGAGTATGCAGAGCTTTTGTTTGCTTCGTTTGTCACCGATTTCCATAAGAACATCGATGAAAAACGGGCTGTTCGAAGTGCTGCGAACTTTCTGAGAATTTAATTAATTTATTATTATTTTTTTAGATGGATTCAATAAATTGCATAAACTTATTTTAACAATCAGTAGAGAGAGAGAGAGAGAGAGAGAGAGAGAGAGAGAGAGAACTGTGTAACTGAATTTTCGTTTGTGGGAGTTGCCTGACTTGAGAGAAAAATTTCTTGGAATTGACTTGCCTGACTCTTCAATTCAAATAATTGACAGTTGTGTTAACCGGAGTTAGCATTTTAGCATTAGCATTAGTAGAGGCATTTGATGCGAGAAAGCAAGCTTATGCAGCATCAGCCAAAAAAAAAAAAAAAAAAAAACCCACTTCCACTTCACCCCTCTTGTTCGTTCAAAATACCTGTCCAGCTGAGCCTTAAACTTATTTAGGCTATCAACTTCCACGACAATTGATGGAAGTTTGTTCCACCAACCAACCACCCGCTGGCTAAAGGCAAATTTCCGCACGTCTATCCTGCGGAAATTTCTACTTTAGAGTTCTACTTTAAAATAAATTCGATGACTATACCATAATGAAATTAAAAGAAAAGGTTTCGGCGCCTGCATCATCCTGCCCAAGTTATGGCCTTGAAAGGGTGCTGAGAATCGTGGTTCTCAGCAGCACCCTTTTAAACACCATCATAATTTTTAGGATGTCATCATCTGAAAAAGTGTGAGAGGCACTGCTCTAGATATGTTTTTTGTTTTAAAACTGGCGTCCACCTTAAAAATTGTCGTGTCTCCTTGTGAAGATGCGATTATATTTTTTGCACCGCCTGTCTTAGTTCTCAGACAGGGGAGTTAGTTTAGTTCTTCTGCTTAAGCGTTGGATATAGTTTTTAAACAGAGATTATATCTTTCTAATCGAGCAAATAACCTAGGTCCTGAAGTAGGCAACTAAAACAGGAACTAGTTCCCAGGCAAACCCGTTCACTTCGACCGGTTCTTTTCGGAACTGCCCATTTCTAGTAAACTTCCGAAATTTAACGAAGTTTCACGAGATCAGCGTCCCTGAGTTGCTAGCGATTATCTGCGATCGGTGACCTTACGTGCTGTGCTAGAATGTTTTGAGATCAGTAATATATTGAGGATCTCGAAACAATTTTTTTTTTTCTTTCTTGACTAATATGAAATATTTTTTTTTCACAGTGCAATATAAACAACAACAAATATCAACGTAGTGCAATATAAACATCAAAATAATTGTTCACAACTTACTTTGTTCAGGCTAGCGAAATCAAATCTGGCAGAAATAACATATTTATTGATTAGCAAAGATTACAAATTTTGTATTTTTCTTTGCGACATCTTCATTGCAGGCAGTGAATCGTTACCTGGATGCCTGATGCACTAATACCCATCAATAAGTCGTTGCTAATTTGAAGCTATTTGATAAATTAATAAAATTAGTCTACGTTTGCAGGTTTAATTTAACCATAATGTTTTAACTTAATATTTTAATTTCTGATTTTTTATTCGCTAGTGTACATGTTTTTTTTTTTTTTTTTAAATGCAAATGCGTTTGTATTTATACTACATATTTTTTCTTCTTGACGGTGGGGGGAGAACTCAGGGGTTCAGCAGGGCTAACCAAAATATGATAATTATTTTTGGTTAACCCCTTCTGACTCAATCTCTACCATATTGCCTTTTTTTTTTTGAGCAGGGGCTGGGAGTTGGATTTGGGCGGTTGATTTGGTATGATTAGTAAAGGAGGCAGAGGGGTTTTATAAATCCTAGGGACATATCTGCAGAAGCCAGTGGGAAGTGAAGAACAATGAAAGATTCCGGGAATGGTATTGGCTTTTATTCCGAAATTGCCTTGGGTGATTGGTGAAAGTTGGAACTGGGAACTAGATTAAGTGTTTTTGGAATTAGTATTACATAAACCTCTGAGCAAATAATTAGGTTTGAAGGGATCTGGAACAGTGATTGTGGGGGAGGGATAAAGATGGAATAGGGTGTGTGTGTGTGAGGGAAGGAAATGAAGAATAATTATTATTAGCCACATGGTGCAAGGAAGCCTGAGGCTAAATGCCGCACCAGCCAAAAAAAATTTCCAAATTACCAAGAGAGAGAGCACAAAAGAGTTGGAAGTAGAAAGGAACCGCCAAGAAAGAGAAGAATGATGATATCTAGCACAGGACCCTGGGTGTGCCAAGCTCATACGAGATGTGAGCCCCTGGGGTTTTTGCCCAGGTTGCCAGTTGGAGTTACTGGAATCTTGATTTGGCCTGTGATATTTGAGATTTCCATATGGAATAGAGTATAGTATGCTGCATCAAAGGTTAATTGTTGAAGCTCAGAAACATTTTATGAACAAAACTTTTTTAAAGGTTCTTTTAGAGTATGAAGCATCTGTTGCTAGAATAATTTTTTTGAGTTTCTGCTGCATGAGTGGAGATTTCGGATTTGTTGATTTTTGCATGTTGGATCTTGTATTCATCTGTTCTTTTTTCTGTTTATCCATAAGATTCTGATATAAATTGAAGTAAGAACATTCTATGTAATATACTGGGCCTCTGGGTTAGATGATGAATGTGGGTTCCTGGAGCACGTTTCAAGAACTGAGTGTCTGCATAGAATGTGAAGATGTCATAGGTTTTTGCTGCTAATTGCTGTGATATATGGGATGATGAGGCAGTCTTTTGGTTTCTCTTTTTATTATTGTTATTATTATTAGCATATGGTGCAAGGAAGCCTGAGGCTTATGCTGCACCAGCCAAAAAAAAAAAAAAATTCTGAATTACTCAGAGAGAGAGAGAGAAGGGAATCACCAAGAAAGAGTGATGATATCCAGCTGAGGACCCTAGGTGTGCCAAGCCCATACTCACCAGACGTGAGCCTCTGGCGTCTCCAGAGAATTGCCAAAAACGTTGATAGTTCTGCTGATGATCCAGTCCATTAAAACTGGTGGGTATAAATTCTTTGTAGCTATTGCCTTTATGGTTGCAGTTTCCTGTTAGAGAGATTCTAGTTGGTTGAAAATTATTAATGCTCTGTTGATGTATGTCTTGACGATAACTATGTTGGTTGAGAAGTGTTGCAAGGATTTGAAGTTCATAATGTCTGTGGACCCGTATACAGGAATACCTCAGACAGTATGGTTAATGTGTTGGAAAAAAACTACTGCACTGACGGAATCAGCATTCAACGGGGAATAGTTTCAGTGGGAAAAATAATGATATGTGGGTATCATAAGGATTTTGTTATATCAGAAATAATTGTGCGATTAGTTAGAAAAAGAATAAATACAAATAATAATGAGCATTAGCATTAGTATTGGCATATGATGCAAGAAAGCAAGCATGCATCATCAGCCAAAAAAAAAAAAAAAACCCTCCCATTTCACTCCTCCATTTGTTCCAAATGCCTGTCCAGCTCAGCCTTAAATTTATTTAGGCTATCAACTTCCACAACAAAAGATCGAAGTCTGTTCCACCAATCAACCACCTGGCTAAAGGCAAATTTCTGCACATCAATTGTCTTTCCTCAATTTGAATCTATGCCCCCTCAGGTTCTTAATCTGCTCAAGAGGAAGAAATCCCATCAGCATTCAGCTTGCTCAACCCATTCAAGGCCTTATACACCTCAATCAGATCACCTCGCAGGTGCCTACTCTCCAGGCGCTGCAATTTGCAGAACTTAAGCCTTTCTTTGTACTCGTTCTAGCAACTCTACATCCTTCCTAAAATGAGACTTCCAGGCCTGTACACAGTACTCTAGGTGTGGTGTGACCATTGCCTTGTACAATGGGATAATCACCTCCCTGTCCCTGCTAGCAAAATTCCTATATATCATTGACAAGACACCATGACCTGCCCTGGCAGCCTGTCTACACTGTTCAGCAAACTTCATATTTGACTGCACAGTTATCCCCAGGTCTTTTTCACTTTCCACTTCCCTGAGTGTAGTACCACAGAGTTGGTACTTTTCTCTTGGGTTATTGCTATCCATATGCAGTACTTTGCATTTGCCAATGTTAAACTTCAGTTGCCACTTCTCAACCCTATTTGCCCAACCTTACAGGTGCCTAGTCTCCAGACATCTGGAGACTAGGCACCTGTGAGGTGATCGATTGAGGTATTTTAGGCTTTTAATGGATTGTTGATTGTAAGAACAAACTTTCGTCTGTTGTTATGGAAATGGGTAGTTTGAATAAATTCATGAACGAACTAAACAAATTATTGGAGGGGATGGACAGGTGATGTGGGAAGTTTTCTTGTTACTCAGAGTATCCAATCAGATTGGATACTCTGAGTAACGAGATTGCCTTTAACAAATCTGTGCTGTGACTACATTATAACTACATTCCTGTCTAGAATGACCTACATTACTTCAATCAGTGGCTCCATTGCTTTCCCCTGCAGCAGAAGTCAGCTTAACAGGTCTATAATTACTCATGTTACCCTTTGAACCCCCATTGTGAATTAGGGATTTATTTGCATATTTCCAAGTGAGTGATATATTCCCTGAATTTGAGTATGCTCTTATCATTATGGCTAAAGATTGACTTACCTCCTTTGTTGCCTCCCTTAATATAATTGTATAGATTCCATCCACCCAAGGTGCCTTTTTTATGTTTGTGTCAATATTTATCTTCCACTTACCTTTCAGTTATCACTGAATCGTTTAGCCCCTGTTAGTTTGATAAACTTCTGGCATCCCCTTCCCCTAAGAATTCCTGATGAGTGGATGTTGATGCAGAATACCTATTTAGCTTATCAGCAACCTTGTCAGTAAGTAGGATCATTAACAGATACACCTTCAAGATCACATGGACCAATGTGATTCAACCCCTTCCTTCTACTGTTAATATAAGTAAAGAAGTTTATAAAGTTTGCTATGTTTCTCTGCATTCCTTCCTAGAGACTTCTTATAATCTGGTTAGCTTGCCTAACTCCTTTGTGACTTGATTTCAGGATAGTTTGTATTGGCCATGGGCTTCTGTATCACAGGATGATTTACATCCAATCCATGTATTTTCCTTCTCCGCCAAGTTTCATCAGTTCATCTGGCATTTAGGTCTAAGCCTTGATTGGTATTTCTTAATTGGTGTGAAAAGCCTAATAGCTTCCCTGAATGCTTCCCATTTAGAATTTTCTGTTGGTAATATCTGTTGTCCCCCACTGAATTGAATTTAAAAACTGTCTGAGACCACTGCAGTCACCTTAAAAAGCTCTTCCCTTGGCTCTTAACAGTAGTTTCTTCTTTAAGTAAATCCCACATCAATACACTGTGGTTGCTGCCACTTAGTGGTTCTTTTGTCTGCAGATTCTTAATGCATGAAGAGTCACTGCTAATAATTAGATCAAGAGTATTGCTTTCTCTCATTACTTCTAACATGCTGTTATAGAAAACAGTCATCCATTAAATTCACGAATTTCTTGCTACTGTGTGAGCAACCAATCTACAAGTTCTAGTCTATATCTGGAAAGTTATAGACAGGAAATCAAACTTTCATTACAAGAAAGTTTGATTTACTGGCCCATTCTGCATGTCTCTACTGTTGTTCATTATATTCATCAGAGCCATTAGATCTGTAACCCACTCCACTCCTCTCATTTTTTGTTTTCCCCAGTGCTTATGTCACACCAAATTGACTAATGTCGCATGTGTTTCTTAATTGAGAGCATAACATAATCCCCCTCCTATCCTGCCTTTACACAATGTGTATTGACAGGAGATTAGTTCAAATTCATCAAAGTTATTTATTATGCTGAGGAGTAAAAACTGGTGCATGTATACACAATTGTGCATGTACAATTGTATACACAATTGTACATGCACAATTGTATACACAATTGTACATGCACCTGTTTTTACTCTCAGTAAACCCAACCCAGCCCATGTGTTTGCTTGTTTTAGGACTGCTCCCCTGCATTCCTTGAATTCTTGCCACCTTGCATATTGGTACTTCACATTATCTACTAAAAGTATGCTCTCTCTCTCTCTCTCTCTCTCTCTCTCTCTCTCTCTCATATCAATTAGTATAAACTAGTTATATAGATTGATACAGTGATCAGTTAATTTCCATAAACTACTTTTGGTTTAGGGAACGTATTGGTTATTTCTTTGTTGTGAGTAATGTGACCCAATCCAATCCAGATAGTGATTTTATGGAACAGTGAAAAAGATTTTTGCAATTTCTGTATATTAGATTTTTAAATTTTGTGAAGAAGATAAAGAAGATACTTAGAAAATCCTGCACTCCAGCAGTGGAAATTTCAAAAATATCTCTAATGCTCACATGCACACACACACCAGAATGATTTATATAGAGTGCATAGAATATCACTGATAGAGAGCATGAACACAGTAAATTGAAGGATACCATCTTTTATTTTCTTTAATTTACGTTTGTTTTAACTTTGCAATAATATGACTGTTGTTTATATTGTTGTAAAGTAAAACAAAAATGCACATTTTGATAAATGAGAACTGAAAATTTGAACATGGTTTACTTTTGAACAATATAGCAAATATGAAATTTTCTGAAATTTCAATCTTTTTTTTTTTGTTAAAATTTTTTCATTACCACAAATTAATAATTAATTAATAAACTAGAATATCCATGGTGAATATTTTGCCAAAACTGTTTCAAAGAAGAAGTAAAGGTTAATATTGAAGTAATTACAGAAACCTTTCCCTTGGCTTCCTTTGCTGCTAGCTAAGGTTATCAGTGGGATGGACTTGGGTAAAAATGCAGTTTGATAATTTTTTGCATGTATGACGATATTATCCTTTTAAAAAAATTACAATTATTGCACAAAAATTATGTGGACCTGGAAACTGGTATCTGAAGTTGCTCATTAGCAAAATAATGCAACTTTGTTGAAAATCTGACACTGAGATTTGTTGATGGTGATGACAGAAAGCTGAGAAATTGTCTTCTCTTCAAATTAAATGGTACATTAGTTTCACTGGGAATTAAATCAATTCTCAGGATTTGAAAATCGGTTGGAAAACTTTTTGGAATTTTTTTCCTTCTCAATTTTACTGCTAAATAAAACCTATTGCAAAAGGAATAAGGTCAACAGCTTGTTTAGTATTTGAATTATTCAAGTTCAGAGCTTGTTCCAGACAGAGGGATAGGCGAACACAAGCAAATTATTATATAGATTGTCATTTGCTATAATTGATTTCATTTTCTACCTCACATTTTTTTTCCTAATCATAAATTTATAGGAGTTTTTCCCACCAGGTCACTGAAAAGTTAATTTAATTTTAATTTATATTTTGTTAAATCATTATTTTTCCTTTTATTATCAGGAAATTTTAACAGAACTTATTTCATTCAATAAACTTTCATAAGAACAACATTTATAATTAAGATTATTAGCAATACTTACAAGTTAGTGCAAATGAATCAGATCTGTTTGCAGCTAACTACTAAATAGTTATAAGATTGGCATCATTATGTATATCTCATATTGTGAATACCTTCACAATGAGTTGCACTACCTCGAATAAGTAACTCTTCACCATAGGAGAAGACTATTGTTACTTATTCTCAGCAGATGCCACCACCCAGATGGCACTGTTTCAGAGCTGATTGGCTCCTCATCAGTGGGTGGTTGATTGGCTCCTCTCCACTGAGAATTAGTAACAGTCTTCCCCTATGGTGAAGAGTTACTTATTCAATGTAGTGCAATATCGTGCCAACTCGTTGTGAAGGTATTCACAATATGAGATATACATAATGATGCCAATCTTATAACTATTTAGTAGTTAGCTGCAAACAGGTCTGATTCATTTGCACTAAGCATAAGCATGTTAATTCGCTATGAACTTGAGGTTTCCCCCTAAAATTCGACATGATTCAGATTATTAGCAATCTAATAATCAGTCGAAACCAGTGACAAGCCTATAATTTGTTATTAACTTAACTTATGGAAGACCGAAAAATAAATTTTTCAGTTGTGGGCATATGAAGTTCTTAAAACAGAACAAACATTTCTCATTAAACCTATTTCATTATTGTTATAGGTACAAATTTACATATTTTTTATTTTCAATGCATAAATTATTATTATTATTATTATTATTAGCTGTATATATGGTGCAAGAAAGCCTGAGGCTTATGCTGCACCACCCAAAAAAAAAAAAATTCCCGAGTTACCCTGAGAGAGAGAGAGAGAGAGAGAGAGAGAGAGAGAGAGAGAAGTAAGAAGGGAATCACCAATAAAGAGAAGAATGATGATATCCAGATCAGGACCCTGGGTATGCCAAAGCCCATACTCACCAGATGTGAGCCCCTGGGTTAATGTTCTGAATATTTTATTAATTTTAATGGCTTCCTTGGTATATACTGATTTTGGCTGGAATCGGTTTATATGGATGATATTTCATGGACTTCTGAACATTTCTGACATTTATCAGACATATTTATCACTCATTAAGGATATTTTGGACATTTTAAGAATATTCTATGGTGTATTATTTGTGCTACTGTTGATATATTTTCCAGTATTGTATTATTATTATTATTATTATTATGTCATATGGTGCAAGGAAGCCTGAGGCTTATGCTGCACCAGCCAAAAAAAAAAAAAAATTTCTGAATCACCAAGGAAGAGAAGAATGATAATACTAAAGAAATATATCTGAAGTTAATTGTTTTAGCAGCTAATTAATAGGGCAAGCTGACCTGTGGATTACAATTTTTCTGATGACCAGTGGTCATCTTTTTAACATGGCTAATTAGTACCATCAAGGCAGCTGTTAGTGTTATACTTCAAAAAAAAAGGGCAATATTGCATCACAGTAAAGAAATTTATTTGCAGTAACGTTGGCATATGTGCTCCAACTCCTTTTCTTGGTGCCTCTGTAGCCAGGTGGAAAGGAGCAGCAGTGTGTAGCACACGTTTCTTGATTAGACCGTGGTTCGAGCCCATCATAACCAAATACGGAGGATGCGGAAAGGTCAGGGAATGACCAACGCATATCAACGGAACAATATGGCCTTAGTTGCTAATGCTCCTAAAAACCAAATAACAATAACTCCTTTTCTTGATTTAATAAAAATTTAAATAATATAATAGTGGAGAACATTGCTCATGCCCAATAATCCATTCCAGTATGTAAGAAGAGAGGAAACAAAAGTAAACTGGTGTTGCAAATATTGTATAGTAAAAGGAAGTATGTCATGTTTTTAATAAGTTTTTAATGTTTTTAATAAACATTAATTTTTAATTAATTAAAACATTAATTAATTAAACAAAAAAACCCAGTTTTTAATGTTTTTAATAAACATTAATAAGTTTATATAGTGTTAATATTTCTTACCATCCATTAATTTATGGTTTTTAACCTTTGAGTATTATTGATATTCTTTATGCTTGCTTAAACTTCATGAGTTAATTTGGTTATTATGAAGTCATGATTTACTCAGCTTCTGCTGTTTACAAAATTAAAATTGCCATATGTGCTCCAACTCTTTTTCTTGATTTAATAAAAATTTAAATCAGTTTGAAGTTTGACACTCCTCCTTTTAATGGCAACACTTCTTGTTACTGCTTGAATACATATAGTAAGAGTATCAACCTTCACCACCCTGTTACATCTCCCTCAAAATTAGTTTGTTTTTTCCACATTTATTTTATTGCTTTAATACAGCAGTGCAGTGTATATAATAGTGATGCTAATCAGTGATAGTGAATCTGTTTATTTAACACTTCCAACACTACTTCACTCCTGATCAAAACATTCAAGAGCTACTCCACCTGGCACACTTGGCCCTCTGTGCGTTTCATGAAAGTTCAGGGCACACCATTATGTATGTTGTGTATTGACCATCTGAAAGGAATCGATAGATTTGGAGAGATGTAAATGATTACAGAGATTTCTTTGTGGTGGGTGATGTGATTTGCCAAAACCATGCATTTGCCAGATGTTTGCATTGTTGAAATATTTGATTACCTGCAATCAAATAAGGTTGCCGTCTTCTAGACTCTCGGGAATTAACATATGAAGATATACAAGAGCCATCGAGTGATGATGAAAAAAAATGGTGGGGAAAATATGGGACTGAAACCAAGGATAACTCTAGCAAATGGGGACAAATTAATGCCATCCCGTTCTAATCTGACTGATCAAGTTCTAGAAATTGATCCTTTCATTGAAGAAAGGAAGCTTTATCTTCACATGGATTGTGAATGATGTGTAAAACCTTGCAAGGAGCTACAAAAGAGATTTTTGAAACAGGGCCACACAGTCAACGCTTCATACCCTTCAAAAATGTCCAGAAGACAACTAGAAGAGCCCCAATGATCATGCAGTGGTCTTCAAAAATACCAAAAGCAACTCTCTCTCTCTCTCTCTCTCTCTCTCTCTCTCTCTCTCTCTCTCTCACTCACTCACTCATTCACTCACACCCTATCTCTTTTCGCCTTTTGGATGACGATCATTCAATTCTGAGATGGCAGTGTTGGGGGAGGAAGAGAGTCCAGAGGACTGCTCTTCATTACCATCATCACATCAGAGTTAAATGAAAATTTTTTACTAATGTAATGACATTTTCAGTAAGTAATATTTTACTTAAAATGTCATTCACATTCATTTTGTTTTATATGTATTATTTTAATTTAGTCAGGAAAAAAAAAAAAAAAATTATATATATATATATATATATATATATATATATATATATATGAACGCTTCCACAGAGTTACTTGTAACCTCTGTTTCCCCATAACTTCTTAAGCTCACCATGAATTTGCATTTGAATTTGCTATTTGTGATTGTGTCAGTAATGAAACCCTTGTAAATGGCAAGGGATTACTTCATCGTCAGCCATTTTCAATCAACTGCAGGATGAAGGCCTCTCCAGCAACTTTCCAGTTCCTTCTGTTTTGAGCACTGGCCATCCATTTACTACACAAAAATTTATGAATTTCATCTATCCATCTCCGCCTTTGTCTTCAAAGTTTTCTTCTAGCTCCTCTTGGGTACCATTCTGTTATTTTCTTAGTGCATCTGTCATCATGTCTTCGAGCTATGTGTCTTGCCCAAGACCATTTTAGTTCTTTAGTTTTGATAAGAATGTCCTTTACTTGAGTTTGCTGCCTAATCCATGTGTTTCTCTTCTTATCTAACAGTCTAATTCCCAATATAATTCGTTCCATTCTTCGCTGTGTAGTTCTCAGCTTCTCTTCCATTCTTTTGGTGAGTGTCCAAGTCTCACTTCCATAAGTCATGGTGGGGAGTATACATTGATTCATTATTTTACGTTTCAGACAAACTGGGATATTGCTCTTCAGTATGTGACTATATTTCCTGAATGCTATCCATCCAAAATTTATTCTTCTCTTGATTTCCAGCCATTTATCATTATTACAGCTAATAACTTGTCCCAGATAAGTATATGACTCCACCTTTTCAATTACTGCTCCTTCAATCATTATTTCCCTTTCTGTGGCATACTTGTTCATCATTACTTTTGTTTTAACCATATTCATCTTTAGTCCAAAATCCTTACTAACTGATTAAGATTTTCCTCTAATTCTTTGGGATCGTGGCTTATGACCACAATGTCATCTGCAAATCGTAAATGGTTTAGGTACTCTCCATTCACATTGACTCCTTTCTGAAAGCTTCCTCAAGGGCAGCAGTAAACAGCTTTGGAGATATTGTGTCTCCTTATCGAACTCCTTTCTCGATTTTAAATTTGCTACTGTCTTTGTCTAGTCTAATAAAGGAGATAGTGTTCTCATATATTTTCTTGAAAATCATAATATGTGGGGTATCTATGCCTTGTCTTTCCAGTGCCCAAAACATTGCCTTATGCTGTATGGAGTCAAATGCCTTTTCATAATCCACAAATGCCAGGCATAATGGTGTTTTATATTCATTTGCTTTCTCCATTAGCTGTGATATTATGTGAAGGTGATCCATAGTTGAGAATCCTCTCCTAAAGCCAGCTTGCTCTTTCGGTTGATTCTCATTAAGTATTCTTTCTAATCTCTTAGTAATGACCCTTGTGAACAACTTGTAGATGTGGGATAACAAGCTAATTGGTCTATAATTTCCAATTTCTGATTTATCTCCTTTCTTATGCAGCAAAACTATGATTGCATTATTCCACTGCTTAGGCGTCACACCTTTTCTAATGCACTTTGTGAAGAGCCTTGCCAGTTTTTGTGTTATTTCTCTTCCTCCCAATTTTAACAACTCTACAGTAACTTCATCTTCCCCCGGGGCTTTCCGATTCTTCATTTTCTTCAATGCATGTTCTACCTCATCAGGAGGAATATCGGGTATGTCGTATGTGTTGCTACTTTGCAATCCATCTTCCCCACTGCTGGTATCATTCCCGCGCTCCTTGTATAATTCTCTATAGTAGTCTTCTGCTATTTGAATTATGCCTTCTCTGCTGTTTATAAGTACACCATCGCTATTCTTCAGTTTCAGTATCATTTGTCTTTCTGTATTACTGCTCATGGCTGCTGATTTAAATCCTTTGTTTTCCCTTAATGCTTGTTCTACTTTTCTTGTGTTAAATCTTCTTATGTCCTCTCTGAGTCTCTTTCTAATGGCTTTGCATAACTCAGTATACTCAATTTTCTCCCTGTCAGTGTTTTTCTTGCTCTTCATTTGTCGTCTTTGGTTCATCATGACAAGTGTTTCTTGACTAATTTTTTCTTCTTTGGATTTCTGTTTCCCTATAGGTTTCTTGGGCTTTATCACTTTCAGAAAGTTGTAATATTCCTCGTCGATATCTTGGTCCTGAGCAGTCTGCAGAAGCTCAAACTTGTTCTTAAGTTCCAGTACATACTGCTTTTTCTCCTCCTCTGTTATTTCAAAGACCTTTGTATTATTTACTCGAGTCAGTTTTTTCCTTTCCTTTCCTACATCTATATCAAGTGTACATCTTACCATTCTGTGATCACTTCCAACATTTACCTTATTCAGGACGGTAACATCATTCACAATATATCTTCTGTTAGTGAGGATGAAGTCGATTTCATTAGTTGTTAATCCATTTGGACTCTTCCATGTCCACTTTCTGTTCACCCTTTTCTTGAAAAAAGTGTTCATTACTGACATTCCTTGAGATTCTGCAAATTCCACAAGTCTTTCACCTCTTTTATTTCTTTCACCAATTCCAAAATTTCCTATAGTTCCTCTTTCTGCGCTGTTTTGCCTTTTTCCAACCTTAGCATTGAAGTCCCCCATAATAATAGTGTAGTGGGTTTTCTGCTCATCAAGAAGACTCTCAATTTCAGTGTACATTTCTTCAACCTCTTCATCATCGTGGCTCGATGTTGGTGCATAAATCATTATAACCTTTAGCTTGTACCTCTTAGAAATCTTGCGTATTAGTCTTGACACCCTTGGTGATGTACTTTTGAATTCCAAAATGTTGTTTTTAAAATCTTTATGGACAAGAAACCCAACTCCACCTTCACTCCTTTTACTGTTTCCATTGGTGTACAGCAGATTTCCACTTGATAAACTTATAAGTGATTCATTTCTTCTTGTTTCAACCAAACCGATGATATTCCAATTCACATTCTCTGATTCCTTTTCCAGCTCTAATATCCTGTCTTCACCGATGAGTGATCATACGTTATAACAGGCCAAGTTCAATTTCCGTGCATGGCAGCCTGGTCGTACCCAGAGATTCTTAGCACCCTCTGCCTCCACTCTGATCCTCTCGCTGCCGTAAGAGGGAGAGTGAAAGCTGCTGGGGACTGAGGGCCATTTGTATTGTTGTGCTCTCATTGCTGGAGGGTTTGGTCTTTTCCTCTTCACGCTGACCAGGCGTCTTGAAGAGAACCACTCTACACGTTGCCACCTAAGTGACGTAACAGGGCTTACCATCGAGAAGGTGTGCATGAGTGGATTTTTTAAAGGGATTACTTAATGCTGTATTAATAAAGTAATAAAAATAATAAAGTAATTGGATTAATTGCTATTTACAATGTACTTAAGGATGTTTCCTGTCCTGAAATTTATATTTTTAATTCAACCTATTTATAGTATGGAAGGTCAGATAGTTATCGGACTGCTGTTACACCCAATGCTCCGAATGATGAGAAAAGCAAGCCAAAGAGACGAAGAACATTACTTAAAGGAAAGAAAAAAAAGGCCGATTTGGATGAGCTCAAACAAGAAGTTTCTATGGTAAGTAATTATAAAAACTTTAGTATGAATCTAAAATAAAACAGATGCTTGTAGCCTGTGAGTCAGGCATACCACATCCAGATTTGATAAAATCAGGTTATTAGATATAAATCATGATAAATAAATAAAAATAAATGTCCACTTATATGCTGGTCAGCTAAGGCCAGAAAAGGTTACATCTTCGTTGTAATTTTATTACAACCAGTATAAAGTGCATCATCTAACAATGGGCAGTGTACAGACTCCATTTATTTATTTTATTTATTTAACTTGCATTTCTTATGAAGGTGGAGGAGAGAGAGAGAGAGAGAGAGAGAGAGAGAGAGAGAGAGAGAGAGAGAGAGAGAGAGAGAGAGAGAGAGATAGCGATATGATTAAATTGGATTACTTTTTTTTAACTGATTATCAGCTCAGTCTAATTAAACTAAAAATAGTTGTGCTTTTGCTTACTCTGAGTAGAATTATTTTATTTTTTTTTTTTAACCATTTAAAGATTCCTCCTGGCAAGAATTGTTCATATTTTGGAGAACTATATTATAAAAAGTAGCAGTTATTGGTCAAGAATGCAGGAGATGTTAGGAACACTCAACTGAAAAGTATTGATCTGACTAAGTTTTTCATCATTACATACTGTGATCTTAAGTATGTAATAACTGATACATATTATAGCAATCAAGATCTTGCATATTAAATAGGAGTGTATTGGTTAAAATCAGTTAAGAAATGCCTGTTTAAAGCTATGGAAAAAACTTATTTGGCCTCAGTTTTAAAGCTTGTTATTTGTTTGTGGTTATCACATTTTAGCAGTTATTTTTCAGTTGTAACATATGAAGGACAATGCTCTTGCTGGTTTTCTAAGGATTGCCAGTGTAATTAGCATTAGTAGAGGCATTTGATGCAAGAAAGCAAACTTATGCAGCATCAGCCAAAAAAAAAAATAATAATAATAAATAAATAAATAAAAAATGACCACTTCCACTTCACGTTCGTTCCACTTCACCCCTCTGTTCGTTCGAAATACCTGTCCAGCTGAGCCTTAAACTTATTTAGGCTATCAACTTCCACGACAAGGGATGGAAGTCTATTCCACCAACCAACCGCCCGCTGGCTAAAGGCAAATTTCCTCACGTCTATCCTACATCTGTCTTTTCTCAATTTGAATTTATGCCCTCTCAGGTGATTATTCTGAGCAAGAGGAAGAATCCCATCAGCATTGAGCATGCTCAAACCATTCAAGGCTTTATACACCTTTATCAGATCACCTCGCTGGTGCCTAGTGCCCAGACATTGTAATTTGCAAAACTTAAGCCTTTCTTCGTAAGAGCACCCCTTTGTTCCATTCACTAATCTTGTTGCCCTTCTCTGTACTCGTTCCAGCATCTCTACATCCTTCTTGAAATGAGGCCTCCAGACCTATATACAGTACTCAAGGTGTGGAATGACCATTCATTGCCTTATGTAAGGGGATAATCACCTCCTTATCCCTGCTAGAAAAATTCTTATATATCATCGACAATACACCATGAGCTACTCTTGCAGCCCTTCTGCACTGCTCAGAAAACTTCATATCTCCCTGCACAACCACCCCCAGGTCCCTTTCATTCTCTACCACTGTCAGTGTAGTACCACAGAGTTGATACATTGCTCTGGGGTTGCTGTTTCCCATATGTAGTACTTTACATTTGTCAATGTTAAACTTCATTTGCCACCTCAAAGCCCATCTGCTCAACCTTTCCAGATCCTGTTGCAGTAGCATAGTGTCAGTAGTGTCCTTGACAACCCTGCCAACCTTCGTATCGTCTGCAAACTTGGACATTAAGCTTGATATACCATCATCAATATCATTTATAAATACAGAAAACAATAATGGACCCAATACTGAACCCTGAGGGACTCCACTAATTAACATTAGTCCACGATGAGCAGTGTCCATTGATTACTCCATTTCCTTGAAGTTTTGCCACAGCTATAGTTAAAAGGATTGTTAAGCGATAGGAGACAGAGAGTAGTCACTAATGCCCACTACTATTCATGGACTAATGTTATGAGTGGGGTCTCATAGGGTTCCATGCTGAACCACTTTACTGTTTTATTATTATTCAGAAAGGAGTTATTCAGGAAGGGGAATGCCAGAGGTGAAGTAAACTCTGGCAGTGAGCTAGATGATTTCGTAATAACTGAGAGGAAAGTGGATGAGAAATTGTTGAGGATAAACATAAAAAAGGTACCTGGGGGGGGGGGATGAGGTCTATCCAGTTATATTAAAGGAGGCAGCAAAGGAAGTAAGCAAACCCTTAGCCACAATTATGAGAGCTTCTTTGGACTCAGGGGAGGTACCTATAGACTGAAGATGTGCAAATGTGACCCCAATTCACAAAGGAGGATCAAAGGCTGACACAAGTAATTATAGACCTGTGAGTTTAACTTCTGTTCCAGGAAAATTAATGGAGGCACTGGTTAAAGAAGCACTGCAGGATCATCTAGATAAGACTTCAGTTATAGCTCAGACACAACATGGCTTTGTTAAGGGAAAGTCTTGCCTGAACAATTTGAGTGGTAATCAATGGACACTGCTCATTAGCATTAGCATTAGTAGAGGCATTTGATGCAAGAAAGCAAGCTTATGCAGCATCAGCCAAAAAAAAAAAAAAAAAAAACCCACTTCCACTTCACCCCTCTGTTCGTTCAAAATACCTGTCCAGCTGAGCCTTAAACTTATTTAGGCTATCAACCTCCACCACAAGGGATGGCAGTCTGTTCCACCAACCAACCACCCGCTGGCTAAAGGCAAATTTCCGCACGTCTATCCTACATCTGTCTTTCCTCAATTTGAATTTATGCCCTCTCAGGTGATTTTTCTGAGCTAGAGGAAGAATCCCATCAGCATTGAGCATGCTTAAACCATTCAAGGCTTTATACACCTCTATCAGATCACCTCGCTGGTGCCTATTCTCCAGACACTGTAATTTGCAAAACTTAAGCCTTTCTTCGTAATAGCACCCCTTTGTTCCATTCACTAATCTTGTTGCCCTTCTCTGTACTCATTCCAGCAGCTCTACATCCTTCTTGAAATGAGGCCTCCAGACCTGTATACAGTACTCTAGGTGTGGCCTGACCATTGCCTTATACAATGGAATAATCACCTCCTTATCCCTGCTGGAAAAATTCCTGTATATCATTGACAATACTCCATGAGCTATTCTTGCAGCCCGTCTGCACTGCTCAGAGAACTTCATATCTGCCTGCACAATCACCCCCAAGTCCCTTTCATTCTCTACCACTGTCAGTGTAGTACCACAGAGTTGATACGTTGCTCTGGGGTTGCTTTTTCCCATGTGTAGTACTTTACATTTGTCAATGTTAAACTTCATTTGCCACCTCTCAGCCCATCTGCTCAACCTTTCCAGATCCTGTTGCAGCAGCATAGTGTCAGTAGTGTTCTTGACAACCCTGCCAACTTTGTATCATCTGCAAACTTGGACATTAAGCTTGATATACCATCATCAATATCATTTATAAATACAGAAAACAATAATGGACCCAACACTGAGCCCTGAGGGACTCCACTAATAACATTAGTCCACGATGAGCAGTGTCCATTGATTACCACTCTCTGTCTTCTCCCCCTCAACCACCCCTTTATCCATAGCAGCAATTTGCCTCCAATGTCACACTGCTCCAATTTGTGTAGCAGTCTTCCATGTGCAACAGTATCAAAAGCCTTTCTAAGATCCAAGTATATAATATCAAAGTTATTCCCTGCATCCAGTTCTTTTGTGACTGCATCATAGTATCCAATTAAGTTGGTCAGGCAAGACTTCCCCTTAACAAAACCATGCTGTGTCTGAGCTATAACTGAAGTCTTATCTAGATGATCCTGCAGTGCTTCTTTAACCAGTGCCTCCATTAATTTTCCTGGAACAGAAGTTAAGCTCACAGGTCTATAATTACTTGTGTCAGCCTTTGATCCTCCTTTGTGAATTGGGGTCACATTTGCACATTTCCAGTCTATGGGTACCTCCCCTGAGTCCAAGGAAGCTCTCATAATTATGGCTAAGGGTTTGCTTACTTCCTTTGCTGCCTCCTTTAATATAACTGGATAGATCCCATCCACCCCGGGTGCCTTTCTTGTGTTTATCTTCAACAGTTTCTCCTCCACTTTACTCCCAGTTATTTCAAGATTCTGTAGCTTACTGCTAGAGTTGAATACACCTCTGGCATTCCCCTTGCTGAATAACTCCTCATGTGTGAATGTCGATGCAAAATATTCATTTAGTTTGTTAGCTACCTGAGCAGGATCATCAACAGTTGACCCATCAATATCAAGTGGACCAATCTGATTCATCCCCTTCCTTCTAGAGTTTACATAAGTAAAGAACTCTTTGCTGTTTTTCTTTGCATCCCTTGCCAAGGATTTCTCGTAATCTGCCTTCGCCTGCCTAACCTCCTTTATAACTTGGTTGCATATCAACTTGTATCTATCATAGGCTTCTGTGTCATGTGTTAATTTGTAAGTATCCCATGCATTTTTCTTCTCTGCCATATGCCTCATTAGTTCATCTGACATCCATTTTGGCCTAAACCTTGAACAATATTTCTTAGTTGGTATGTAAAGCCTAGTAGCTTCCAAGATAAGTTCTTTGAATGCTTCCCATTTTGAATTTGCTGTTGGTAACATCATCAGTTGGTCCCACTGTATAGAATTTAAATACTGTCTCAGTCCATCGTAGTCGCCTTTACGGAAGCAATAACCCTTCCCTTTACCCCTAATGGTAGTTACCTCTTTGAGTAAATCCCACTTCAGCACACTGTGATCACTGCCACCTAGTGGTTCATTTATCTGCAGATTCTTAATGCATGAAGAATCACTGCTTATAATCAAATCAAGAGTATTACTCCCTCTAGTTGCCTCCCGAACATGCTGATGTAGAAAACAATCATCCAATAAATCCACAAAAGCCCTGCTAGTGTGTGAGTAACCAGCCCCCAAATTCCAGTCAATATCTGGGAAATTAAAATCTCCCATTATAAGACTCTCTGATTTACTGGCCCACTCTATTTCCCTGTACAGTTCCTTATTATACTCATCAGAGTCATTAGGCCTATAGCACACTCCTACTCTCAATTTTGATCTCCCAATGCTTATGTCACACCAAACTGACTCAACACTGCACTGTCCAGCGATGTCGACCGGCTTCACTTCCTTGGTTTTTATGTGTTTCTTAACTAATAGCATAACCCCTCCCCCCTTCCTATCCTGTCTATCCTTTCTGTAGACGTTGTACTCCCCAAATTGCATTTCTGCATCCCTTATATCTGTGTGACACCACGTCTCTGATATCCCAACAATATCTGCCTTTGATGTTTTGAGCAATACCTCAAATTCATCAAATTTATTTACTAAACTCCTAGCATTGGTGTACACGCAAGTATACCTGCACCTGTTTCTATTCTTAGCTACCCTAACACAACCCATGTGTTTACTTGTACCGCAATGGCTCCCAGCAGTTTCTGAAATACCATGCATCTTGTTTTTCAGGCTTCTGCTCATTCTAATAGAAGCAGTGCAAGAATCTCTTTCACCTCTGTCAGTGGCTACTGTCAATCTATTGGTCTTTGTCTCCCCCCAAGCTAGCAGTTTTCCGACCCACCTAACACTGCCTCGATAGCATCAGCAAATATTCTTGCACCCTTTCTATTTAAGTGTATCCCATCCCTGTAGAAGCAATCTCTCCTGTTAACAAGTACAGTCCAGGCTGAAAAAAATTCTACCCCTTGAGCCTTGCACAATCTTTCCAGGGCCGAATTGATCGACAAGGCTCTCATCATATACTCCCTCCTATCGTGTCTGGGCAGAATTGCAGACACTTTCAAATTCAACCCTAATTCTCGGCTTTTGTTCAACAGTGACCTGTACTTGTTAAGTAATTCTGTCGGTCTCCTACTCTTAATATTAATATCAATATCATCGTGGACTAATGTTATTAGTGGAGTTCCTCAGGGTTCAGTGTTGGGCCCATTGTTGTTTTCCTTATTTATAAATGATATTGATGATGGTATATCAAGCTAATGTCCAGGTTTGCAGATGATACAAAGGTTGGTAGGGTTGTTAAGGACACTATTGATGCTATGCTGCTGCAACAGGATCTGGAAAGGTTGAGCAGATGGGCTGAGAGGTGGCAAATGAAGTTTAACATTGACAAGTAAATGTAAAGTACTACATATGGGAAACAGTAACCCCAGAGCAACGTATCAACTCTGTGGTACTACACTGACAGTGGTAGAGAATGAAAAGGACCTGGGGGTAATTGTGCAGGCAGATATGAAGTTCTCTGAGCAGTGCAGATGGGCTGCAAGTGTAGCTCATGATGTCTTGTCAATGATATACAGGAATTTTTCTAGCAGGGATAAGGAGGTGATTATCCCCTTATATAAGGCAATGAATGGTCATTCCACACCTTGAGTACTGTATACAGTACTCAAGTAGGCCTCATTTTAAGAAGGATGTAGAGCTGCTGGAATGATTACAGAGAAGGACAACAAGATTAGTGAATGCAACAAAGGATTGCTCTTACAAAGAAAAGGCTTAAGTTTTGCAAATTACAGTGTCTGGAGACTAGGCACCGGCGAGGTGATCTGATAGAGGTGTACAAAGCCTTGAATGGTTTGAGCATGCTGAATGCCAATGGGATTCTTCCTCTTGCTCAGAATAATCACCTGAGAGGGCATAAATACAAATTCAGGAAAGACAGATGTAGGATAGATGTGCAGAAATTTGCCTTTAGCCAGTGGGTAGTTGGTTGGTGGAACAGACTTCCATCCCTTGTTGTGGAAGTTGATAGCCTAAATAAATTTAAGGCTCAGCTGGACAGGTATTTCGAACGAACGGAGGGGTGAAGTGGAAGGGTTTTTTTTTTTTTTTTTTGGCTGATGCTGCATAAGCTTGCTTTCTTGCATCTTATGCCTCTACTAATGCTAATATTTATTAATGATATTGATGTAAGTATTTCAAGTTTATTGTCTAAGTCAGATGGTGATATAAAGGTAAGCACAGTGGTAATAACTTAATTGGATCAACAAGATCTAGGTCAACTAGTAGATTATTCAAAATAAGAACATAACATATCATAGTTGGTATTAAAATCTCCAGATTCAATTTCTACCTACATTGAAGCTTGCAATAGTTGTATAAATGCTAATCAAACTAAACTTCATTAGGCTCATGAGCTAAGAGTAGAAAACTTGCTTCTTCAAATGGTAATTGAGCCTTCTGCCAAAGCCATCAGTTGTAACTGCTGTCCATCTATACCATCTACCTCTATTACATCCTGATGGTTCTATTGCATCCTCTTCTAAATAGAGCTGATGTATTATCATCCTATTTTTCCTAGATCTAA
Source organism: Mastigoproctus giganteus (assembly GCF_048544385.1). NCBI lineage: Eukaryota > Metazoa > Arthropoda > Arachnida > Uropygi > Thelyphonidae > Mastigoproctus > Mastigoproctus giganteus. Next base: position 16,307,738 of record NC_143588.1, on the reverse strand, counting down.
TTCTTGCATCAGTGAAACTTGGTAAATCACCTCCTGCCAGATGCATTCCATTTAGTATCATCCATCTTTTTCTGACAAAAAAAACCAGAATAATCCTGATCAATCTTGATGCCCAGAATTTTTCAGGTCCTGACAGCTTTTCTCCACTTGTTCTCAAAACCTGACCTTCAGAGCTTACTCTTGCTGCTTTGTGCTACCTTTTTTACATTCTGTTATTGCACTACTGTTTTTCTCTTCTGCATGGAAATTTGCTCATATCCAGTGATTCATAAAAAAAGTGAGGAATCCCTCCATTCCTCACTATGCTTAACTCCATTTTTCGCTTTGTAGAAATCCATCAGCCACCCTCACTTGTGCTCTCTTGGGTCCTTCCATTAGATTAATGATCACTAGACATTAGGTAACATGCACTAAAAATAGACAAAATATGCAATAAAATATATTAAAATAAGCACCAAAACACTGTTATATGCAATAACATTTTTACATTTATAGAGCTTATTTCAAGTAATTAAATTACAATTTCTTTGTATTCAATATTTAAAATAACAAGTTAATGGAAGTTTTAGAATACATGCAATGTAATTTTATAAATTGAATTTGGAATAACCTTTATCAGAGTAAACAGCAATTAATTATTCGGTGTGGTCTTGTATATAACCCCAGGGGCTCACATCTAGTGAGTATGGGCTTGGCAAAACCAGGGTCCCTGAGCTGGATATCATCATTTTTCTCTTTCTTGGTGATTCCTTTTTACTTCTCTCTCTCTCTCTCTCTCTCTCTCTCTCTCTCTCTCTCTCTCTCTCTCTCTCACTCTCACTCTCACTCTCTCTCAGGGTAACTCAGAAATTTTCTTTTTGGCTGGTGCAGCATAAGCCTCAGGCTTCCTTGTACCATATGGCTAATAATAATAGGAAGCACACAAACCTAAGACAGGAGATCAAAGAGATGTGGCATATGCAACAAGTAACGTCCATCCCGATCATCGTGTCAACCACAGGTATGGTGCCAAAGACCCTACATAGCAGCAATAGGTCTCCCACCAAACACCTACTACAAGGAACTCCAGAAAGTCACAATCCTGAACACCTGTAGGATAGTCAGAGAGTTCCTTGACCAACAGTAACACCCGACATAACAACAACCACTCTGTGTACTTGGTAGCAATACCCATCATGAGGTGGAACCCCCGATCAGGGAGAAATAATATAAGAGTAATAATAATAATATATGTGGTGTGTATTATCCAAAATAATTTTGAAGGCAGAGGTCAGCCTTTCTGCACTGATCGAAAGTGACTCGGCTAAATTTAAAATGGTAAATTTTTTGAAGTCTATTTTAGAAAAGAGTTTGAAAGACTTCAAAAGCTCATCTTTTGATTTCCATAATGAAGTCATATATTTTTATTAAAATCTGGATTTCTATTTTAAAACATCAAATTTACTTATTTTCTCTCCTGTGTTTCCAGGCACAACTAAAATTTTTGCTGAACTTTTTCTGCATCTTCAGTTTCACTGCTCAAAGAAAGACCCCATGTTTCAAGTCTAGTTATAGATTTAGACAGCCAAACAAAGTGAGTCCTGATGAATGGCAAATGTTTCAAACCAAAGATGTGGAAAAAATTGACATAGCAATGCTAATAGCTACGGTATCCAAAGCATCAACAGCAATTTTTATAGAATCTAAAAATTTTGATTCCGTTTCATAAAACAGTACTAAGGCAATTTTTTTCCCTTAGCACTGCCCCTCGATGTTGGCACCTATATGTTGTGAGGGGACCTCCCAGTGATGCTGCTGGGAATCCAAATTAGTATCACTTGGATCCAACGCCCACAGCCTACGTGCCAAACTATCATCATAGGAATCTGGTGCGTTTTCCATGTGCTGCGACCCGTGTAAACTCGGAAAGGGGGATCCTGGTGGTTGAGGGGCCCAGCTTCAACACACCATTTTGGTCCCCTGCTTAAACAAGATGGGTGGTCCTGGAAGGCTTGGCCATGATCAATCAGCTAGTGGGTTTGCCTGCAAGGATCAACCGTGCCAGTGCCATGACCCTACCCTTATGGTCCGAGGGATAGGATTCAGGCTGCCAGTGGTGCAGATATAGTGTCTGGAAAACCCACTCTCGAGCACATTTATTATTTGCCAGGTTGTAGGCATCCCTTTGGGTTCTGTTGTTTATTTTTGTGCAGTGTTGTTTATTTTTGTGCAGGATTCATAGTGTTGTTTATTTTTGTCCAGTGCCCAGGCACTGAACAAAAATAAACAATACTATGAATCCTGATAAAAGTATTTCTTCTGGAGTGCCCTAACACGGTCTCTACCTGAAAACATAAATGTTGACCCCACTAATGTTACTGCGGCAAAAAGACAGAAAACAGAATTGAGATCAGATCTAACATCCCACTATCTGATAATGCACTCTACAAGTGAGAAACCCTTTGGAAAAATATCATCCTTCTTTATCCAGAAGGATCTGGAAGGGTTGCAGGCTCTCCTAAATCTGACAAACGGCTTTGCTCAGGTGACATCCTTGTTGAGACTAGAGGTGACAAACATTCAGAACAGCTCTTCCGAACTACATCTGTGGGGGGAATGCCAATAACAGTCACCCCCCACGACACTGAATTCATCCCATGGTGTCCATGGTGTCATCGTGGAATGGAATGGAATGGAATGGAATCTCCTGGATGTGTCAGAAGAGGAAATTTGTTCTGAATTGAAATCCCTAGGATTGACATCTGTGAAATGAATATTCATGCATGGGGAAGAGAAACTTGTTCCCACAGGAAACATCATCCTAACATTCAATTCACCATTGTCTCCAAATGAAATCAAAGCTGGCTATATTAACTGTCCTGTGCATCCATATGTTCTAAAACCTTTAAGGTGCTTTAAGTGCCAGAAATATTGACACTCACAAATGGCCTGTCTTTGAGCTCCTGCATGCTCTCAATGTGTTGCAAAGAACCATGAAACTCCATGTTCAGCGACAAAACCCACCTGCATTAACTGTCAAGAAGGATGCCCTGCTTACTCGCAAGTATGCCAGAGATGGAAGGAGGGAAAAGAAATTCAGAGACTCAAGGCAGAGCTGAACATATCATATGACAAGCAAGAAAAGCGATGAAACCTATGGTTACAAACGAACTTACCTACACTCAAGGGAGCTGTTCCATTGAAACTCAGACCGAAATGACCATCTCTTCAAAAGAATCATTCACTCCCATCACATGCTACCTGTTAAGTTCATTCCTAAAAAGGGTAACAAATCCCTCCATTCCTCATTGCACTTAACAAACTCCAACAGAAGGACTAACAGCTGCCACTCCTATATCCATACCATCTAATGCTCCACCATTAATAAAAGAAACTGTTGGAGAAAAGAATAAGGAGCCTGAAATATCCCCCAGTACTCAAGAAAAAAATGAATATAGACAGGAAGGAGGTACTGGACAAAACAGTCTTGGAACTCTTTGCGGAAGAAGAAATAGACACAGGACAGTGTCCATACTTCCCCAAAAAGATAACTCCGGGACTGACAAAAGTAAGCCCTCAGCACCTCAGAAGCTGTCTGATAGACCCACCAAGCCAAAATAATGGCTAAATTCTTACAATGGAATTGCCATGGATTTCGGTGAAATACCGATGACATCAAGGCCCTCCTGCAAAATCATGAGCCAGTTTGCTTTTGCTTGCAGGAAACATATTTGAAGGCAAACGAAATCCCATTATTTCATAATATTATGATCATATGTAAGGACAGAACTGAGGATGGACCTGCTCATGGAGGAATTGCCATCCTTGCAGGCAATCAGACCCCATTCCAACCTATACCGCTTTCCACTAACTTATAAGTGGTAGCAGTTCGTCTTACAGTTGGGTTTTTATTAACTATCTGTTAGATTTATTTGCCACCTGGGGCTGACATCTCCCAGAGAGACCTTGATAATCTGATTATGCAGCCATCCCCTGTCCTAATTCTCGGATTTTAATGGACATAATACCCTGTGGGGTAGTAATGACATTAATGGGAGGGGTCGTATCGTAGAGCATATGCTCACTGACAATAACCTCTCCCTTCTAAATATGGGAACACCTTCTTCCACATGCCTATCCGTACGTTTTCTGCCATTGATCTTTCTATCTGCTCCCCTTCTTCCCTTCCTTTCTTTTACTTGGGAGGTGCAGGAGAACCTGTATGGAAGTGATCACTTCCCCATGATAACCATTCTAATTAGTGGGAAACTGTCTTCCTCTTAGGTTACCATGGTGGAAAATTGATCAGGCTGACTGGAATGCCGTTCAAAATCTGGCAAACCTTGACATCACCACAGTCAGTCAGGAGTCTATCAATGATGCAGTTATGTACATCGTAGAAAGTATCGTCCATGCAGCTGCAACAGTAGTTCCAAACACACCCACTCTGTTTCCACCCTTTCCCAAACCATGATGGAATGCTGAAAGCACAGCAGCAAAAAAGGCTAAAAACAAAGCTTGGGGGGATATTCCAAAGATATCCTACCACATCCAACCTTCTAGCCTTTAGACGTGCACATGAGCCAAAGCACGTTGCAGCTGCCATCAGAGTCAAAAGAAATCGTGGATCCGTTTCACATCCTATATTACTCAAACGACCAGCACTAAGGTGGTCTGGGAAAAAATCTGGAAAATGAAGAGAAAATGCACTGTACAACCCTATTGGTCCTGGAACATAATGGATATACTATTGCAGACTCTACTGCAATAATGAATATTCTCTTGGGGAAACTTTTTCAAACATCTGCATTCACACATTTTGCATCTGCATTCACACATGAGTAGTTATTAAAGTTTGAAAATGGCAGAAGGTTATCAAATTGTAGCAGGGTGCTTAATGATTCTGTAATAACTGAGAGCAAAGTGGAGGGTGGTAATCAATGGGGGCTGCTCTTCGTGGATTAATGTTATTAGTGGAGTCCCACAAGGTTCGGTGTTGGGTCCACTGTTGTTTTGTATATTTATCATTGATATTGATGAAGGTATATCAGGCTTAGTGTCGAAGTTTGAAGATGATCCAAGGTTGGCAGGGTTGTTAATGACAGTAATGGCAGTGTGCTACTGCAACAGGATCTAGAAAATTTGGGCAGATGGGCTAAGAAATGGCAACTGAAGTTTAACCTTGACAAATGCAAAGTACTGCATATGGGTAGAAGTAACCCCAGAGAAACGTACCACTGTGTGGTACTACACTTAAGGTGGGAGAAAATGAAAAAGACCTGGGAGTGATTGTGCAGTCAGATATGAAGTTTTCTGAGCAATGCAGACAGGCTGCCAGGGCAGGTCATGGGGTTTTGTCAATGATATATAGGAATTTTGCTAGCAGGGAAAAGGAGGTGATTGTCCCTCTGTATAAGGCAATGGTCAGGCCACGTCTTGAGTACTGCGTACAGGTCTGGAGGCCTCATTTTAGGAAGGATGTAGATTTGCTTGAGCGTGTACAGAGAAGGGCAACAAGATTTGTGAGGGGAATGAAGGGATCGTCCTACCAAGAGAGGCTTAAGTTCTGCAAATTGCAGTGGCTGGAGACTAGACACCTGCGCGGTGATCTGATTGAGGTGTATAAGGCCTTGAATGGGTTGAGCATGCTGAATTCTGATGGGATTCTTCCACTTGTTCAGATTACGAACCTAAGGGGGCATAAATTCAAATTAAGAAAAGACAGATGTAGAATAGATGTGCGGAAATTTGCCTTTAGCCATCGGATGGTTAATTGCTGGAACAAACTTCCATCTGTCATTGTGGAAGTTGATAGGTTAAATAAATTTAAGGAGGAACTGGACAGGCATTTGGAGGGAATGGTGTGATTTTTTTTTTTTTTTTTTTTTGGCTGATGCTGCATAAGCTCATACACTTGCACTCTAGCATTACATGCCACTACTACTACTATCTTAGCAACCTCTTACTCTCCAGAGTTTCTAGTCCTTAAACACAAAACTGACAAACAACCCCTTAATTTTATATCAAAGGGTTTCCACTCGTATAATGGGCCATTTACTAACCATGAGTTTAAAACAGCACTTACCCTTACAAAGGCTATGGTGTTGGACCAGACGACCTCCATTACGAACTGATCAAACACCTTTCACCAAAATTCGTGGACCTTCTGTTCTTCCTGTACAACCGAATCTCCTTGAAGAGTAGTTTTCAGACCCCTGGCACAAGGCAACTATTTTTGCTTTTGCCTAGCCAGGAAAGGATCTTAAATCTCCAAAAAACTATTATCATATTGCTCTGACCAGATGTCTGTGCAAAATATTGGAGAGAATGGTTAACGCTAGTCTCTTATGGTACCTAGATTCAAATGACCTTCTCTCTCGCTTTTGTTGTGACTTCTGCAGGAACAGGTCCACTTTGGACCACTTAAATAGACTGGAAACATCTATTTGAGATGCTTTCCTAAAAAGAGACCACTTGGTGTCCGCTTTCTTTGACATGGAAAAGCATATGACACACCAAAGGAGATTTGTTATTTTAAAAGAACTTTATATTTTCCTTGGTGGTTTTAATGTTCACAACTCCAGCTGGCTTCCGTTTTCTAGTCACACAGACCCAGTTGCTCGAGATGCTGAGGCTTTTGCAATTACTAATGATCTCACACAGATTGTTCATTTACCTACCAGAATACTTAACAATCCTACCCATACAGCCAACATGTTTGATCTTTTTCTCACAAACAACCCTTCTAAGTACATGTTCGAAGTGAGTGAACTTTAGGCACCTCAGATCACAACTTGGTGATTGTCTCTTCTCCAATGGAGCCTTTATCTCATGGCTATTCCCAACCTTGTTGTTGTTTGGCATTACAAGGATGCAAAATGGGATGACCTGCGAGATTTCTTTTCCTTGGTCGGATTACTGTTTCAAAACTTCTGATGTCAGCGTTTGCTCAGATCGTGTCAGTGAAATTATTCTTGTGGGAATGGAATACTTTATATATTCCATACTCCACTTTAAAATCTTGTCCTTTATCTAAATCTTGGTTTTCCAATAAATGTGCTAAGGCTGTTCAAGAGAAGAATGTTGAATATCATAATTGGCTTGTTTCCAATTCTTCAGTTTCATTTTCTGCCTACACCAAAGCTCGCAACAATTGTAAAGCAGTTATTAATCAGTTCAAACTAGATTTTGAACAGGCTAAGAGTATAAAACTTGCTTCTTGCCCTAATGTCAGCCGAGCATTCTAGTCTCTTGCCAAAGCTATTGGCTGCAACTTTTGCCCATCTCTGCTCCCACCTCTGTCAAAACCAGATGGTTCTGTTGTCACTTCAGCCAAGGAAAAAGCTGACTAGCTAGCATCCCATTTTTCTTCCAACTCACATATTAATGATCTTGGTAAAACACCTCCCACCATTGCTAGCACGCTCCATTCAATGCGGCGCCTCCGTAACCAGGTGGGAAGGAGCAGCAGTGCGCAGCACACGTTTCTTGATTTAGACCATGGTTCGAGCCCATCACCACCAAATACGGAGGATGCAGAAAAGTCAGGGAATGACCACCGCATATCCTGGAGCAATATGGCCTTAGTTGCTAATGCTCCTAAAAACCAAATAACAAACAACAAACCATTCAATGTCTCCTGCGGTCTTCCCTCAAAAGAATGTCAGAAGGATTTTGACGAATCTTGATGCTCCAGGTCCTGATGGTATTTCTCCACTTGTTCTCAAAACCTGTGCTCCTGAACTTACTCCTGTTCTTTGCCGCCTTTTTTTACTTTCTTATTCCAAAGGTATTTTTCCTTCTTCTTGGAAATTTGCTCATATCCAGCCAGCTCATGCCCTAAAAAGGGTGACAAATCCCTCCCATTCAATTATTGTCCCATTGCAGTTACTTCTACTCTTTCTAAAGTGATGGAGAAATCAATTAACTGGCAACTCTTAAACTATCCAGAAACTTTCCGTTTGATCAACAATCACTGGTATGGATTCTGTCAGTGTCAATCCACTGGTGATATTCTGGCTTTTGTTACCCATTTATGGACAAATTAAATCGAGAAAAGTTCAGTGAAACACAAGCAGTTGCTCTTGACATCTCAAAGGCTTTTGATCTCGTTTGGCATAAAATTCTTCTAAACAAGCTTCCATTTTTTGGTTTGCCAACTGTTTTTTGTAATTGGTTATCCAGTTCTCTCTCTAATCACTCACTGAGGGTGATGGTATATGACTCTCTATCTTCTAACTTCTCCACTAATGCTGTTGTCCGCCAAGGTTCAGTTCTTTCCCCCACTCTTTTCCTCTTGTGTATTAATGACCTTCTTCCATTGACTGGAAATCCTATCCATAGTTTTGCTGATGATAGCACATTGCATTCCACTTTCCAGTTTAAGAAACCTTGCCCTGCTCAATCAGCTTCAACTTCTCGAATATCCGCAACCAATTCTTTAAATGCAGATCTCCATTGGGGCAAAGGCAACTTAGTTGATTTCAATCCTTCTAAAACTCACTATTGTCTTATATCTTGCAAAAAGGATTCTTCTGCTCCTATGCTTATCTTTGGTGACACTCCGATTTCTAGGCAAGGTGATATATCTCTTCTGGGGATTACCCTGACTTCTAATCTCTCTTGGCACAAGCACGTTACAAATATTGCTTCCTCTACAACTAAAAATGGAAATAGAGTGGGCCAGTACATCAGAGAGTCTTATAATGGGGGATTTAATTTCCCAGATATTGACTGGAATTTGTGGGTTCGTCCCTCACACACTAGCTAGGCTTTTGTGGATTTATTGGATGATTGTTTTCTATATCAGCATGTTCGGGAGGCAACTAGAGGGAGTAATACTCTTGATTTGATTATCAGTAGTGATTCTTCATGCATTAAAAATCTGCAGATAAAGGAACTACTAGGTGGCAGTGATCAGTGTGCTGAAGTGGGATTTACCCAAAGAGGTAACTACCATCAGGGGTAAAGAGAAGGGTTATTGCTTTCGTAAAGGCGACTACGATGGTCTGAGACAGTATTTAAATTCAATACAGTGAGACCAACTGAAGATGTTACCAACAGCAGATTCAAAATGGGAAGCATTCAAAGAACTTATCTTGGAAGCTACTAGGCTTTACATACCAACTAAGAAATATTGTTCAAGGTTTAGGCCTAAATGGATGTCAGATGAACTAATGAGACATATGATAGAAAAGAAAAATGCATGGGATACATATAAATTAACACATGACACAGAAGCCTATGATAGATACAAATTGATCTGTAACCAAGTTACAAAGGAGGTTAGGCAGGCAAAGGCAGATTACGAAAAATCTTTGGCAAGGGATGCAAAGAAAAACAGCAAAGGATTCTTTACTTATGTAAACTCTAGAAGGAAGGGGATGAATCAGATTGGTCCACTTGATATTGATGGGTCAATTTTTGATGATCCTGCTCAGTTAGCTAACAAACTAAATGAATATTTTGCATCGACATTGACACATGAGGAGTTATTCAGCGAGGGGAATGCCAGAGGTGTATTCAACTCTGGCAGTAAGCTAGAGAATCTTGTAATAACTGAGAGTAAAGTGGAGGAGAAATTGTTGAAGATAAACACAATAAAGGCACCTGGGGTGGATGGGATCTATCCAGTTATATTGAAGGAGGCAGCAAAGGAAGTAAGCAAACCCGTAGCCATAATTATGAGAGCTTCATTGGACTCAGGGGAGGTACCCACAGACTGGAGATGTGCAAATGTGACCCTAATTCACAAAGGAGGATCAAAGGCCGACACAAATAATTATAGACCTGTAACTTTAACTTGTGTTCCAGGAAAATTAATGAAGGCACTGGTTAAAGAAGCTGCAGGATCATCTAGACAAGACTTCAGTTAAAGCTCGGACACAGCATGGTTTTGTTAAGGTGGCAGTGATCACGGTGTGCTGAAGTGGGATTTACTCAAAGAGGTAACTACCATCAGGGATAAAGGGAAGGGTTATTGCTTTCGTAAAGGCGTAATTGGTCTTGCCTGACCTATTTGATTGGATACTATGATGCAGTCACAAAAGAACTGGATGCAGGGAATAACTTTGATATTATATACTTGGATCTTAGAAAGGCTTTTGATACTGTTGCACATGGAAGACTGCTGCACAAATTGGAGCAGTGTGACATTGGAGGCAAATTGCTGCTGTGGATAAAGGGGTGGCTGAGGAGGAGAAGACAGAGAGTGGTAATCAATGGACACTGCTCGTCGTGGACTAAAGTTATTAGTGGAATCCCTCAGGGCTCAGTGTTGGGTCATTGTTTTCTGTATTCATAAATGATATTGATGATGGTATATCAAGCTTAATGTCCAACTTTGCAGACGATACAAAGGTTGGCAGGGTTGTCAAGGACACTACTGACATTATGCTGCTGCAACAGGATCTGTAAAGGTTGAGCAGATGGGCTATGAGGTGGCAAATGAAGTTTAACATTGACAAATGTAAACTACTACATATGGGAAACAGCAACTCCCAGAGCAATGTATCAACTTTGTGGTACTACACTGACAGTGGTAGAGAATGAAAAGGACCTGGGGGTAATTGTGCAGGCAGATATGAAGTTCTCTGAGCAGTGCAGATGGGCTGCAAGAGTAGCTCATGGTGTCTTGTCAATGTTATAAAGGAATTTTTCTAGCAGTGATAAGGTGATTATTCCATTGTATAAGGCAATGGTCAGGCCACACCTTGAGTACTGTATACACGTCTGGAGGCCTCATTTCAAGAAGGATGTATAATTGCCAGAACGAGTACAGAGAAGATCAACGAGATTAGTGAATGGAACAAAGGGTTGCTCTTATGAAGAAAAACTTAAGTTTTGCAAATTACAGTGTCTGGAGACTAGGCACCAGCAAGGTGACTGATAGAGGTCGTATAAATAGAGGTCGTATAGAGTGACGTATAAAGTCTTGAATGGTTTGTGCATGCTCCACTCAGATGGGATTCTTCCTCTTGCTCGGAATAATCACCTGAGAGGGCATAAATTGAAATTGAGGAAAGATAGATGTAGGATAGATGTGCGGAAATTTGCCTTTAGCCAGCGAGTAGTTGGTTGGTGGAACAGACTTCCATCCTTTGTTGTGGAAATTGATAGCCTAAATAAATTTAAGGCTCAGCTGGACAGGTATTTAGAACGAACTGGTGGTGAAATGGGAGTCGGTTTTTTTTGGCTGATGCTGCATAAGCTTTCTTTCTTGAATCATATGCCTCTGCTAATGCTAATCTGTCCAGGCCAATTTGATTGACAGCACTCTCATCATATTCTTCCTCCTAATTGTGTCTGGGCAGAATTGCAGATCAACACTTGAAAGTATAACCCTAACTCACAGCATTTTTTAACATTGACCTGTACTTGCTAAGTGATTCTACCGTTCTCCTACTTTTAATGTCATTATTGCCAACGTGTACAACAATTTTTACCTTTTGTGTCCTTAAAAGATGATATCTGCTCTAGAATGTTTTCAACTTTTGCCCCTGGCAGACATACCCTGTCCCTGTTCCACCTCTCTTTTTTGCACAGTATTTTCCTCATTTTTCTGACAATAGAGTCGCTGCAACAACTAGTTTCTGTGGAACCAGCGTATTCTGCCTTGGGATTGCCGATGTGCTCCCTGTTGATGAAGTGCAAGCTCTGACGTTGATGTGGGCAGCTGAGAGCTTGATGTTTTCCCCGATTTAAATCCATTGAGGGCCTTGCACAATCTGTCACCCTCTTATCCAAGCTCTCATAAAGTCCCATAACAACGTTGAGTTGGCATCTTACTTTTTCACATACCTTACATCAAGCACACACAAAGAAATCCCACCTTGGCAATATCTTGTCCCATTTCTGAAAGGTCCCCAAACATTTCACAAGTTGCTTGTTTTTTTAGGCTCTGATGCGTTAGAGAATTGCCCCTCCCTTTGGTTCTTCCCTGAGTGACACCACTCTGTTTACTTTGTGCATGTTGCTTTGCTGCTTTAATGTGGGGCATGATTTCCATTTAAATGCAATTTAATTAATTAACAATAAAAATTAATAAGGTTAATAAATTTAGTTGATTAATTTACTATATTATACTTGACTATACAATACTATACTAAGCTAATGCAGTAATATGTATTCCACTATATAGTTTTACTATATACCTTAGCTATAAGTTCGAGGCATACCGGCGCCTCCGTAGACAGGTGGGCAGGAGCAGCAGTACGTAGCACATGCTTCTTGATTAGACCGGGGTTCGAGCCCGTGACCACCAAATATGGAGGATGCGGAAAGGTTCAGGGAATGACCACCGCATATCCAAGAGCAGGATGGCCTTAGTTGCTAATGCTCCTAAAAACCAAATAACAAACAAACACAAACAAACAACGAAGCATACATTAGCATTAGCATTAGTAGAGGCATTTGATGCAAGAAAGCAAGCTTATGCAGCATCAGCCAAAAAAAAAAAAAAAAAACCCACTACCACTTCACCCCTCTGTTCGTTCAAAATACCTGTCCAGCTGAGCTTTAAACTTATTTAGGCTATCAACCTCCACCACAAGGGATGGAAGTCTGTTCCACCAACCAACCAACCACCCACCCGCTGGCTAAAGGCAAATTTCTGCACGTCTATCCTACATCTGTCTTTCCTCAATTTGAATTTATGCCCTCTCAGGTGATTTTTCTGAGCTAGAGGAAGAATCCCATCAGCATTGAGCATGCTTAAAACATTCAAGGCTTTATACACCTCTCTCAGATCACCTCGCTGGTGCCTAGTCTCCAGACACTGTAATTTGCAAAACTTAAGCCTTTCTTCATAAGAGCACCCCTTTGTTCCATTCACTAATCTTGTTGCCCTTCTCTGTACTCGTTCCAGCAGCTCTACATCCTTCTTGAAATGAGGCCTCCAGACCTGTATACAGTACTCTAGGTGTGGCCTGACCATTGCCTTATACAATGGAATAATCACCTCCTTATCCCTGCTGGAAAAATTCCTGTATATCATTGACAATACTCCATGAGCTATTCTTGCAGCCCGTCTGCACTGCTCAGAGAACTTCATATCTGCCTGCACAATCACCCCCAAGTCCCTTTCATTCTCTACCACTGTCAGTGTAGTACCACAGAGTTGATACGTTGCTCTGGGGTTGCTGTTTCCCATGTGTAGTACTTTACATTTGTCAATGTTAAACTTCATTTGCCACCTCTCAGCCCATCTGCTCAACCTTTCCAGATCCTGTTGCAGCAGCATAGTGTCAGTAGTGTCCTTGACAACCCTGCCAACCTTTGTATCATCTGCAAACTTGGACATTAAGCTTGATATACCATCATCAATATCATTTATAAATACAGAAAACAATAATGGACCCAACACTGAGCCCTGAGGGACTCCACTAATAACATTAGTCCACGAGGAGCAGTGTCCATTGATTACCACTCTCTGTCTTCTCCCCCTCAACCACCCCTTTATCCATAGAAGCAATTTGCGCCAATGTCACACTGCTCCAATTTGTGCAGCAGTCTTCCATGTGCAACAGTATCAAAAGCCTTTCTAAGATCCAAGTATATAATATCAAAGTTATTCCCTGCATCCAGTTCTTTTGTGACTGCATCATAGTATCCAATCAAGTTGGTCAGGCAAGACTTCCTTTTAACAAAACCATGCTGTGTCTGAGCTATAACTGAAGTCTTGTCTAAATGATCCTGCAGTGCTTCTTTAACCAGTGCCTCCATTAATTTTCCTGGAACATAAGTTAAGCTCACAGGTCTATAATTACTTGTGTCAGCCTTTGATCCTCCTTTGTGAATTGGGGTCACATTTGCACATTTCCAGTCTATGGGTACCTCCCCTGAGTCCAAGGAAGCTCTCATAATTATGGCTAAGGGTTTGCTTACTTCCTTTGCTGCCTCCTTTAATATAACTGGATAGATCCCATCCACCCCGGGTGCCTTTCTTGTGTTTATCTTCAACAGTTTCTTCTCCACTTTACTCCCAGTTATTTCAAGATTCTGTAGCTTACTGCTAGAGTTGAATACACCTCTGGCATTCCCCTCGCTGAATAACTCCTCATGTGTGAATGTCGATGCAAAATATTCATTTAGTTTGTTAGCTACCTGAGCAGGATCATCAACAGTTGACCCATCAATATCAAGTGGACCAATCTGATTCATCCCCTTCCTTCTAGAGTTTACATAAGTAAAGAACTCTTTTCTGTTTTTCTTTGCATCCCTTGCCAAGGATTTCTCGTAATCTTCCTTCGCCTGCCTAACCTCCTTTGTAACTTGGTTGCATCAACTTGTATCTATCATAGGCTTCTGTGTCATGTGTTAATTTGTAAGTATCCCATGCATTTTTCTTCTCTGCCATATGCCTCATTAGTTCATCTGACATCCATTTTGGCCTAAACCGTGAACAATATTTCTTAGTTGGTATGTAAAGCCTAGTAGCTTCCAAGATAAGTTCTTTGAATGCTTCCCATTTTGAATTTGCTGTTGGTAACATCATCAGTTGGTCCCACTGTATAGAATTTAAATACTGTCTCAGTCCATCGTAGTCGCCTTTACGGAAGCAATAACCCTTCCCTTTACCCCTAATGGTAGTTACCTCTTTGAGTAAATCCCACTTCAGCACACTGTGATCACTGCCACCTAGTGGTTCATTTATCTGCAGATTCTTAATGCATGAAGAATCACTGCTGTTATCAAGTTGTGCTATACCATAATGATCACAAGTTAAATTAGTTATAAATTTTGCTAAGTACAAAAGATATATGCCTTAAAAGTGGTTAAAACCTTCAAAATATTTATTAAAATTAAAACCGTACTATTCTTCTGTGCTACTGGTTACACTATGATATTCTAGCCAAAACACTGGCACGATAGCATTTTGAGTAGTGAGTTGTAAATTACAAAATCACTGGCTAAATTAAAAAATTAATCTAATGAATGCCACTAAACCTTTTAATCTATTTGTAAAACACAAATTAATATGTTAACTAATCAAAAATTCGATAAAATTTCAAGGAAAACTTCCATTTGCAACAGCTACAGAAGTCTGTCTTTACTAAGTGACATCTGGCAGAGAATTACCAACATTACTTCAAAATGAGCACAATATTTGTTTAAAATGAGTCCTATTTTACAACTGTGAAGTGTGATAATGAACAAGAAAGATGTGCAAATACTAGAAGCAGTGCAAATGAGATTTTTAAGACTATTTTAGGCTTTACAAGACTAGACCATAAAAGAAATTCAGATATTCATGAGATAATGTAGTAGATGACATAAGATAATATCGGAAAAAAGGATCAGTCACATAGAAAGAATGAACCTAAATGGGATTCTGAAATTAGCATTTAACTGCAAACCTGCAGGCAAGAGATATTTGAGCCAACTGAGACAATGATGTCGAGATCAAGACCTCCAGAGCTACAGCAGAACAGGTCTTAAAAATCCTAAGCAGAATGAAGTTCTTGATGATGATTATGATCTTTTGAATTGTACACACTTATTTTTTTATAAAAAATGTTTGAAGGCTGAAGGGAATATTGCTGCTTAGAAAGGCCAAGTATCGATCCTTTGAAAAGTCACTGTTATATTCTCTAGAAGTAAATGACTTGTTTAAAAGTAACTAGGATCAGTTAATTTTTCTTTGCTTTTCCTCTTTTTGGTCACAATGTGCATGCTGGTTAGTCTGAAATTTTTTTTTGTGTAGTGGAACATTTCTGTACTGTTCAAAAGTCACACAAAGAAAAATACTTCAGTCCGTAGCAAAATTTTTTCAGTAACTGGATGGTCCGCAATTCCATCAAGTTTAATATTAGATTTTGAGTTAATGGAAGGTGCCAACTACCTAAAGTTTTATAGCAAAACTGAACTGTTATGGCACACATGCAAAGAATGTACTTTCATCCCGTGCCATTAACAGCAGGAGAGTTAAAGCAAAATGAAAATACAAATTCCTAATTGAAATATTTTTCAGTGCTAACTTTATCACATTTCCAACTTGAACGTCTGACAAACAATCAAATTTCATTGAGCAATCCAGAATTACTAGTTTTGTTATATGCATGAATGATTAAAACAGCCACAATATGCATTTGCATATGCACATAAATATAGGATTAGTATTAGTAGTGGCAAATGATGCAAGGAAGCAAGCTTATTGAGCATCAGCAAAAAAAAAAAAAAAAAAAAAAAATCTATCCATCTCACCCATCCATCTTCTCATAGAATTTGTCTAGTTCTTCCTTGAATTTATTCAAACTATGACTTTAGCATTACTTAACCCCACTGGTTCACATCTGGTGAGTATGGGCTTGGCACACCCAGGGTCCTGAGCTGAATATCATCATTCTTCTCTTATTGGGTGATTCCCTTCTACTTCTCTCTCCCTCTCTCTCTCTCTCTCTCTCTCTCTCTGGGTAACTTTGGAAATCTTTTTTAAGCTGGTGCAGCGTAAGCCTCAGGCTTCTTGCACTATATGGCAAGTAATAATAATAATAATAATAATTAGTAGAGACACATGATACAAGAAAGCAAGCTTATACAGCATCAACCAAAAAAAAAAAAAAAAAAAAACTCTTTCCCATTTCACCCATCCTCCATCTGATCACTCCAAATGTTTATCTAGTTCAGCCTTAAATTTATTTAAGGCTGAACTAGATAAACACTGCTGCTCCTGCCAGGTGGGCAGGAGCAGCAGTGCGTAGCACATGCTTCTTGATTAGACCGGGGTTCGAGCATGTGACCACCAAATACAGAGGATGCGGAAAGGTCAGGGAATGACCATCGCATATCCCCAGAGCAATATGGCCTTAGTTGCTAATACTCCTAAAAACCTAAATAACAAATAACATTTGTCAATGTTAAACTTCAGTTGCCACTTCTCAGCCCATCTACCCATCTTTTTCAGATCCTGTTGCAGCAGCATACTGTCAGTACTGCTATTAACGACCCTGCCAACATTTGTATCATTTGCAAACTTTGACATTAAGCTATATATTCCTTCATCAATATCATTCATAAATATACAAACAACAATGGGCCCAACATCGAACCCTGAGGGATACCACTAATAACATTAGTCCACGTAGAGCAGTACCCATTGATTACATCTTTCTCCCACTCAATCATCCTTTTATCAATTGTAGCAACTTCACCTTAAGGCCATACTGCTCCAATTTGTACAACAGTCTTCCATATGCAAAAGTATCAAAAGGTTTGCTGAAATCCAAGTATATGATATCAAAATTTGCATCCAGTTCCTTTGTGACTACATCATAGTATCCAATCAAATTGGTAAGACAAGACTTCCCCTTAACAAACCCATGCTGTCTGAATTATTACTGCCATCTTGTCTAGATGATTCTGCAATGCTTCTTTAACCAGTGATTCCATTATTTCCCTTGGAACAGAAGTCAAGCTATAATTACTGTCTGTAATTACTCGTGTCACCCCTTGATCCCCTTTGTGAATTGGAGATACATTTGCACATCTCCAGTCTGTGGGGACTTCCCATGAGTCCAAGGATGCTGTCATAATTATGGCTAAGGTTTTGCTTACTTCCTTTGCTGCCTCCTTTAATATAACTGGATAGATCCCATCTACCCCAGGTGCTTTTTTTATGTTTATCTTTAACAATTTCTCCTCCACTTTGCTGTCAGTTATTACAAAATCATTTAACTGTTACTAACTGGCCCTCTCCTCCTTGAATAACTCCTCCTGTGTAAATGTAGATGCAAAATACTCATTTAGTTTGGCAGCTATCTGAGAATGATTATCTACAGTCAAACCATTGATATCAAGTGAACCGATCTGATTCACTCCCCCCCCCCTTCCTTTTAGAGTTTATATAAGTAAAGAAGTCTTTGCTGTTTTTCTTTGCATCCTTTTCCAAAGATTTTTCATAATCTGCCTTCGCTTGCCTAACCTCCTTTGTGACTTGATTACAGACTAGCTTGAATCTATCCTATGCTTCTGTGTTGCCTGACAATTTATGTGCATCCCATGTATTTTTATTCTCTGCCACGAGTCTTATTAGTTCATCTGACATACATTTTGCCTAAACCTAGAGCAGTATTTCTTAGTTGGAACAAAAAGCCTAGTAGCTTCCAAATTTACTTCCTTGAATGTTTCTCATTTAGAATTTGCTGTTGGTAACATCATCAGTTGGTCCCACTGTATAGAACCTAAAAAATCTCTGAGACCACCGTAGTTGCCTTTATGAAAGCAAAAACTCTTCCCTTTATCCCTGATGGTAGTTACATCTTTAAGTAAATCCCACATCAGTACACTGATGTGGGATTTACTTAAAGATGTAACTACCATCACTGGATGTGATCACTGCCATCTAGTGGTTACTTTATCTGCAAATTCTTAATTCATGAATAATCACTGCTGATAATCAGATCAAGTGTGTTATGCCCTCTTGTTGTCTCTCTAACATGCTACTGTAGAAAACAATCATCCAATAAATTCGCAAAAGCCTTGCTAGTGTGCGAGTGACCAAACCGCAAGTTCCAGTCTATATCTGGGAAGTTAAAATCCCCCTTATATCACACAAAACTGATTCAACATTGCACTGTCCATCTATATCAACTGGAAGCACTTCCTTAGATTTTATGTGTTTCTTAACTAACAGCATAACCCCTCCTCCCTTCCTATTCTGTCTGCCCTTTCTGTACACATTGTAATTTCCAAATTCCAATTCTGCATCCCTGATATCTGAATAGCACCACGTCTCTGATATCCCAACAATATCTGTCTTGGATGTCTTAACCATCACTTCAAATTCATCAGATTTATTTATTATTTATTATTACTTCCACAACAATCAACTGCTAACAGTAGGCATCTTTCTGAACATCTACTCTGCAAAATTCCTTTCTCAGGTTGAAATTATGTGCCCTTGTGTGTGTGTGTGTGTTTAGTCTCAGCTAGAGAAAGAATATATATCATCATTGAGCTTACCCAATCCATTCAACACCTTAAACATCTCAATCCGATCTCCTTGCAGGTGCCTAGTGTCCAGACACTGCAATTTGCAAAACTGAAGCCTCTCTTTGTAAGAGCACCCTTCTTGGAAAGATTCTTAGATGGATTGCAAGGGGCTGCAGGGCACAGGACACAGGATTATGATTAATGGATATTGTTGTTCAGATTGATTTAACATCAGAAGTTGGGTTCCCCAGGGATTGGTTCTGGATCACTCTTGTTTTTGACTTTCATAAACAACATTGACAAAGCGGTAGAGGGCATGATGTCAAAATTTGCAGATGTGTAAAGATCGGGAGACTCATTAATGATGAGTGCCATGCAGTGCTCCTTCAAGATGACTTGAACGGGCTTCAGGGATGGTCAGAAAGGTGGCAGCTATGTTTTAATGCAGTAAAATGCAAGGTCTTCCACTTGAGGAATAGCAACCCAAAATAACTTATATATTGGTGGGACTGAATTAAGGAAGGATTGAGGAAGAAAGAGATCTGGGAGTTATAATAAGGATAGATATGAAGTTTTGTGAGCAGTGTAAACAGGCGGCTAGAAAAGCCCATGGTTTGCTATCAATGATTTATCTAACAATCTGCTGTACGGACAGGAAGGCCATAATCCATCCTACTTTATACTCAAGTTTTCAAGTATAGAAAGACATTGAGATTCTTGATTGGGTCCAAGATGAGCAGCTTGCATGGTGAGATCAGCAAAAGGGCAACCATATGATGAGGAAACACTTAAATTCCCTGGGCTAGGAAGCTTGGCAACTAAGTACCTTAGAGCAGACCTGCTTGAGCTTTATAAGGCTCTCTCAGAGCCTTATAAAGCATGAATAATCATATAAGTTACATTTGCCCATTGGAATATTACCTATAGATCAGCATTTAAGGGATTTGAGAAGACAAAGCTTTGTGCAGGGTAGGGTTTCTCAAACTGGTAGGTGGAATGCAAGATGCATCATCAGCAAAACTGCAAATTGGATTTCCAATCAGTGGAAGAGGGTCATTATTATGCAAGAGGAAAAGTGTGGGAGAAAGATCTGAATCTTGGGGAACACCTCCATTAGTAGAGAATTTAGAAGACAGAGACTGCAGAGATCAGTCATGGAAAAAACTGGATATGCAATTGCAAAAAGACAGTTGGCAATTCATAAGATGGGAGCTTGTTTATAAGATGTTTATGCCAAACACAATCAAAAGACTTATAAATGGCAAGATAACTGATTTACAAGTTATTGCAAGCTTTAGTATAGGCCAAAAATGAACCTGGAGATTTGGATGCAAGCCAATTGCTGTATGCAGCATCCTTATCTTGAACAGCCCTGGCACATTTATTGGAGAACCAATTTTAGATAAAAGATGAGATTTTAAAGTGGAATATCGAATAAAGGTTAGCATTCCTACAAGAAGAATAATTTTACTGACAGGGTCTGAGCAAGCACTGATGTCAGAAGATTTCAAACAGCATGTAATCTAACCAATGAAAAGAAGAAGAGAAATCTTGTAGATTATCCCATTTTATAATGCTAAACAGTGCAAGACTGAGAATGGCCATAAGAGAAAGGCTCCTTTGGGAAAGAGATCAACGAGTTCTGTGCTGCTCATTATTTTTTGTTTCTTTTGGATATAGTGGCTATGCATCTTCTGACTTAAAAAAAAATACCAAACATAATGTTTAATTTCTGTTTCCTTGTTCAGTATTTATCCAAATTTTAATGTGTGCACGCACATGCATGTGCACACACACACAATCACGCATGCACAATATCTGAAAATGGTGTATTTCAGAATTATTATACTCAAAACGATCTTGATGCCAAAACTAAGAGGTATAAATATAATATTAAAACAGAAAACATCAAAAATCATTTAGAATTGCCAATAACCATTTACATATGGAAACCTTTTTTTTCTCAACAGTTGCATGGCATTCTTGTCACCAAGATGATTTAGATGAATAATGGAAAAAATCAATATCAAGAGTACTTTAGTGGAAGCTGCTATTTGTCTGTGGATAAGGTGTGTGAAGCAAGTAGCAACACTATGCTTACTAAGAAGCATTAGCAACACTATGCTTCTTAGTAAGCATTAGTAGAGGCACATGATGCAAGAAAGCAAGCTTATACAGCATCAGCCAAAAAAAAAGCCCTTTCCCATTTCACCCATCCGGTCACTCAAAATCTTTGGCTAGTTCAGCCTTAAATTTATTTAAGCTATCAACTTCCACAACAACAACAACAGATTCAAGTCTATGCCAGCAATCAACTATGCCCCTGGCTAAAGGCAAACTTCTGCACATCTATTCTACAATTGTCAGAAATCTATTCTACAATTAAGAACCCTCAGGTTCTTAATCTGAGCAAGAGGAAGAATCCTGTCAGCATTGAGCCTGCTCAATCCATTCAAGTCCTTATACACCTCAATCAGATCACCTCGCAGGTTCCTAGTCTCCAGATGCTGAAATTTGCAGAACTTAAGCCTTTCTTCATAAGAGCACCCCTTTGTTCCCCTCGCCAGTCTTGTTGCCTTTCTCTGTACTCATTCTAGCAACTCTACATCTTTCCTAAAATGAGGCTTCCAGACCTGTATGCAGTAATAAAGGTGTGGCCTGACCATTGCCAAAAAAAATAAGATTATCCCCTTATACAAGGGGATAATCACCTCCTTATCCCTGCCCACAAGATTCCTATATATCATTGGCAAGACCCCATGACCTATTCTGCATCCTGTCTGCACTGTTCAGAAAACTTTTCATTCTCCACTACCCGAGTGTAACACCACCCAGTTGGTGCATTTCTCTAGAGTTACTGCTATCCATATGCAGTACTTTGCATTTTCCAATGTTAAACTTCAGTTGCTGCTTCTCAGCCCATCTGCCCAACTTTTCCAGATCCTGTTCCAGCAGTATACTGTCATTACATTATTAACCCAGCACCAAGATTCTCTGGAACTAGGACTGAATATTTCTGCCTTCAGTTGCTGTTATTTGCTACCCATTGTGTGTATGTGGAAAATAGAGGGGACAGGAATCATCTAATTTAAGCGAGGAAATTCTGTAGTCATAAGACATAAATTCTGTAGTTTATTAGAATATAATTTAATGTCATATATTCTGTAGTTTATTGGAATATAATTTAATATCATATATTCTGTAGTTTATTAGAATATAATTTAATGTTATAATTTAGACAACATTAAACTATATTCTAATAAAAATTCCAGACAATTTCAAAAATTTTATGATAATGGATAACTTGTAATGCATTCTTCAGTTTATTAGAATATAATTTAATGTCATAAATTCTGTAGTTTATTAGAATATAATTAATGTTGTTATGACAACATTAAATTATATTCTAATAAACTGAAGAATGCATTACAAGTTATCCGTTATCATAAAATTTTTGAAACTGTCTGGAATTTTTATTTTCATTATTATTTTTTTATAAGTGAATGGGATGTATACATTTTGACTGTTTATGGATATTAATCTTAACCCCCCCCTTTTTTTTTTTTTTACTCTCCAGGACGAACATAAAATTCCTCTACAAGAACTTTATGCCCGGTTAGGAACGAATCCTGACACAGTAAGTAATTTGTTAAATATACTGGAAATACCCATTTGGGTTATTTTCGGTATATTTGTTTTCAGTATATTTTATTATAGATGTATTTTACCACATAGTACTGAAGGTGTGGCCTGACCATTTTCTTATACAAGGGGGTAATCACCTCCTTATTAGCATTAGTTGAGGCATATGATGGAAGAAAGCAAGCTTTTACAGTATCAGCCAAAAAAAAAAAGCCCTTCCCATTTCACCCATCCAATCACTCCAAATGTTTGTCTAATTTAGCCTTAAATTTATTTCAGCTATCAACTTCCACAACAATAGATGGAAGTCTGTTCCAGCAATCAACTACCCATTGGCTAAAGGCAAACTTCCACATATTTATTTCCTCAATTTGAATCTATGCCCCCTCAGGTTCTTAGTCTGAGCAAGTGGAAGTATCCCTTCAGCATTGAACCTGCTCAAACCATTCAAGGCCTTATGCACCTCAATCAGGTCACCTCGCAGGTGCCTAGTCTCCAGATGCTGCAACTTGTAGAACTTAAGCCTTTCTTCATAAGCGTACCCCTTTGTTCTTCTCACCAATCTTGTTGCCTTTCTCTGTACTTGTTATAGCAACTCTACATCCTTCCTAAAGTGAGGCCTCCAGACCTGTATACGGCCTCCAGACTGTACTCAAGGTTTGGCCTGACCATTGCCTTATACAAAGGGATAATCACCTCCTTGTCTCTGCTAGAAAACTTCTAATATTATCTCTGCCTTTCACCGTAAAAATACACCGTAAAAGTGGAATAAGAATAAAATTTACTTACATGAATCATTTTTACATTACATTACAGTTCAAGCATGTTTGATTATCAAATAATAGGCTTAAAACCTACACTGAAACCTATACATTAGTATTTGCCAGAATCTTGCCACCTGTTGTTTGTGAAGTATTGGTAACCATGAGCTAAGATTTGAGTAGCTGTTATTTGGGATTGAGAGCGAACAGGTGCACAGAAGATATGAGCGAACATTGATGTGATATTATGGTACAAAGGTCTAGAGAAATATTTTTAAAAGCCTGAAATTTTGGAAAGGAGTGGAGCTGGAACTGTGATTCCAAATTTATCACCAAATTTTTGTATTCAGAGGAGAACCAGGGACTATGGAATTGGGCCTGACATTTTTAAATCTAGACCATTGCACAGATCATTCTGTTGAGACACTTAAGTTTACAAATATATGGCTGTTGTTTTTACCTCCCTCTACCACCAATTTTATTCAGCCACTGACTGGATCAAGGCATTATTTGCAACCTAGAGAACATATAGACTCTGCCTAATCAGGTACTTAATCTGCAGTAGAAGGAGGGAACCATAATGGGTTGTCTTGGATTGTATCCGTAATTCTGTTATTATTCGGGACAGTATTACTTCAAATTTAATAATCAAATGCTTCATAAAAAGTGGCTTTGCAGAGAATATTATTGAAAAGCATTGCAATTCATGTTCAGCAAATGATTTTGGTGGCAATGTTGAAGAATGGAGAACTTTGAAGGAGCATATGTTCCTTCAAAGTTCTCCATTAGTAACCCTGAGATATACCCAGGTTACTGAAAGTCACACCAAAGTGAAGGTGTAAGCAGAGGATTTGGCTCTCACAGACCAACCGGATTTAGCCAAAATTTGGTCAACTTGTTTTGAGTGTCATTAGTTCCATCGGCATTTTAGACTCCTGGGTAGCAAGCCCAGCTTGGCATACTTAATAGAATGTCTGTTACAGCCTCAGCAACTGTGTGCTTCTCTAATATCATTACAGTATATTACTTATTTTATGACAATTCTGCTCAGCTTTGCTATTTCTTCTTGGTACTAATATGGTTTTGGTAATAAAGATAGTTGCAAAATACCTATTCAGTCCACTGCTTATTCAGTTGGATTGTTGATTATACCCCACACACACACACACATACACATACACACTGTGATCTTACAAGGGATCTGTTGAATTTACTTTTTGCTTATGTGCATTCATATATTAATAGAAATCCTTTTCCCCCATTCTTAGCTCTCTTCACCACAAAATTTTTAACACTTCACCGTACAGTTTTTCCCACTCAGCTTTTCAAGTCTTGCATCATCATCAGTGTTTCATTGCACATCTGCATATGGTTATCATACAAAGCAGTGTCACACAATTGCCTGTAACTAGCCCATGCTTTTTTTTTTTTTGCTCAATTAAGTCTTTTGTCACCCATTTTTGGCATCTTTCTTTTATAGCTTCTCAGCTGAATGTGTTTGGCCTCTTAAATACATCCCATTATGTATTATTATCAAATATCATATAATAATAACTCCAGTTAATAGAGCTGAAGAAATACCTAAAGTCTGCCATTATCACCCTTCCTGTAATTGATGGTACCATGTTCCAGTTATTCCTGCAATATGAAAATTAGTTGATCTAATCAAGAGCCCAAGTTCACCTATTTTATTTACACCACTCCTAGCATTACTATACAGACATTTAAATTCTTGTGTTTTTTTTGTTTTTTTTTACTACCCTAATACATCCCGTTTAGTTATTTACCTAAGTCTTTCTCTGTGGCATGTAACTGCCAGAGATTTTTGTGTCCAATTCATTCTTTGCATGTATATAGAATTATGAAGTATCCCACAGGTACTCTGGAGAAGAAAGCAAGTATAACTTTTGTTGCTATACTTTATCTGAGTCTTACCAGATACTTCCTATTACCTCCCTCAATTATTAATTTCCCCAAACCCATAAGGTCTTCCCTGTTGGCATCAGCAAAGACCTTTGCACCTCACCTATTCAAGTGAATTCCATTCTTACAAAATCAGTATCTCATATTGTGAATACCTTCACAGTGAGTTGCCATGGTATTGTACTGCCTTGAATAAGTAACACTTCACCAGTGCAGAAGACTATTGTTACTTATGCTCAGCAGATATGCCACCCAGATGACACTACTTTGGTAGATGGCTACTGATGCTATTGCACTAACCTATATGTTAGCAATTCTACCACGTAGCCTGTGATTCTTGCCCTAAAATACTCTATGGTCTATACTACTACTGCGCACCATCGGACATCTCTCATATTGTGGAGTTATACTTCATAACTGGGTTGTCACTATTGCAACACCAGGATACCTGCTCACCCATCGATGAGAAGCCAATAACATTCGAAATGATACAGTCTTGGTGGTGGTATCCACTGAGAATAAGTAACACTTCTCCACTGGTGAAGTGTTATTTATTCAAGGTAGTACAATACCATGACAACTCATTGTGAAGTTATTCACATTATGAGATATAATTAAAATGATGCCAGTTTAACTACTTTGGTAGATGGCTATGAATTAAACTGATGCTATTGTACTGACCTATATATGCTAGTTATTCTACCACCTAGCATGAGGCTCTTTCCCTAAAATACTCTATAGTCATTAGTTCCCTAGTTAGTAGCATCATCAATTTTAGTACCTGAATAGTTAAGCAATTGGAACAAACTTATCTGTGAAAAGAATCAAACCTCCCAAAAACTTTGTAATTCATTTCACAAATATATGTGGTCTCAGTTCTGATCTCACTGGTATCTGTTTCAATCTACATTCTGTCATGCCCCACTTACATTTCTTGGCCTAATCTCAGCTATCAGCTGTCTCAAATACCTCATTCTGATTATTTGTTCTTATTTTTCACTCAGTGATTCTTTCTGATTTAAAGGTGGTACGTATACATATGTCTGTTCCGATATTTCTTATCCGAGACTTCCTTTTCTAGAAACTCCTCTTTTTTGATATGATATGATATTTTTTGATATGAAAGGTTTAAAATCTGCCTTTCTCTGAAGAGATTTTAAACCATAGCTGTCCTAACTGTGAAGTTTTAAGCCTTTACTTCACTTTTCTAACCGTGAAGTAATTTTTCTTGGCAATTGGATTTAGAGCATCAGCTGGTTAAATTTTCTGTTTATATAAACCAATCTAGTAGAGATGATGGGACTTTTGCTGTTACTAATGGCCTCACACAACTTGTTCATTTAGTTTCTAGAATACCAGACTGTTCTTACTATGCAGCTAGCATAATGCTATTAATAAGGGACTAATGTTATTGGGTTAAGAAGTTTTATTACTTCAGTAATTAAGCCACAAAGGGAAATACCTATTACCGCTTGTTATCATTTTGCATATTATTATTTTCTGGCACATTCTTTAAATTATCAGTAATTAACCAAAAAGAAAATCACCATTTGTTGAGTCACAAAAAATGCTCAGTCATATTTTAAAAAAAATAAAAGTATATTAATTTTTGCTGTCCAATTTGCTTTCCCATAGTTTATCAGTATTAATTAAATTGTAGGATAGGGCAGTGGCATGCAAACTTATTTTGCTCGCGACTCCCTTTATTAAATGTAATATTGACGCAACCCCTCAATATAAACCCTGAGGTAGGATGACCAGACTTTTACAGAAGAAAAATGGCAACTTATAAATTATGTAGTAGAAAATTTTATTTGAGAACTGAGAAAGGAATAAAAAAATTGTTTCCTTTTTAATTTACATATTAAACAATTTTCTTCATATTAAACATTTTTTTTATTCTTCAATTAAGATTAAAAAAACAACAAAAAATGAATATTACAAAACAAAACAGTTAATGAGAAGGATGAGCCTGTATAACCGATAATTTTTGGTTCATATTTGGTGCAATATTTGAAATTGCTAACCTGGTGTTATCTTCTGGATCAAGTCTGCAATGCTGTTTTGTTTCTATAGTTGTTAATTTTGAGAAACCAACAACACATAAATATGTAGACCCGAAAGGTAGCAATGCTTGTATCGGCATTTGCGATAGTTCTGGATACTCGTCTCGATGAGAAAGCCAAAATTTTCCACAAGTTGTAGTCTTGAAATGAGCACATAATACTTTGTTAGATGACAGGTTGACAAGATTGCCGAGTAGTAATTTCTTGGCATGAAGAAATTTCAAAAGCAAGGGGATCACAAATCCAATCCAACTTTTTCTGGAGATACATTAAATCATTTAGAAAAATTCTTAATTAGCATTGTTAGGTGGATGGCAATGACATTCCTGCCGACCGGGCTAGCCAGGTGGGTAAAGTGTCTGCCTGGCAACCCAAAGGCCATAGGTTCGATTCCCACCTTGGGCTTGGATCAGAGTATAAAATACAAAAACCTTGGGAGGTGTATTATGCCCACAGAAGCTAATGTGCCAACAACTAACACAAAAAAAAAAAAAAAAGGATATCCCTAAATTGTAAAATGACAATATTATTGCTGTTAACAAAATTAGAAAACCATGGGAACATTCCAGTACTATTATGCTCCAATTCAGTTTTCCAAAGATTAAGCTTCTTTTTGAAAGCTTCTATTTTATCACTGAGTATTAATATGTTTGTTCCCTGTCCTTGAAGACTTTAATTTAAATCATTTACAGAACTTTAATTTAAATCATTTGAAGAACTTTAATTAACTTCAAGTATATCAACAAGGTAACTAATTTTCCAAGCCATTTTTTATTTCTAAACAACTGAGCAAGGTTCTGATTTTTATCCGGTAAAATCGATAAAACTGGATTAAAGGTCTTGTTTGAGGTCAAAAAGACGTCACAAGGCTTTACCACTGGACACAACCACCTCACTTTCATATATAAAGAAGCATTTCATAAGCAAATCCCATTTAATTACAAATTGTAGTGAAAAAGTCTGCTGTTTAAGTTTCTACTTTTAATAAAGTTGATCACACTTACTGCATCTTTCAAAACTTGTGCAAATCAGTTTGCATTTCCTTCAATAATAATGCTTCCCTATGTATAATGCAGTGATTAAAAACTATATTTAGACCAATTTCCTTTACTTTGCATTTTAAACCTTTATTTTCTCCTGTTAATGCAACCACATGATCAGTATAAATCGCAGTACAATTGTTCCATGTTAGATTATTTGTTTGAAAGAAAATATTTACATCAAAACTCTTCTTTACTTCATGAATTCCCCTTGATATTTTCTATTCTTTTTCATTCCTTTTGATTTGGAATATGATGGTTGTACTACACTTGAAATAACGTTAGTGTCCAAATTTTCATATGATATATTTCTTAGCTTATTCCATCACTCCTTGGCTGTTTTGTTCAGATTACCCAATTGTCCATAGTAAAATATATATTCTTTTTCTTTTTTAAAAAACAATGATAATCACAATAAAATGAGCAAAATAAAATGAGTAGAAAAGTAGCAGAAGAATGAAGTAGCAGAAGAAATAAAATGAGTAGAAAAGTAGCAGAAGAATGAAGCAGCAGAAGAAATAAAATGAGTAGAAAAGTAGCAGAAGAATGAAGCAGCAGAAGAAATAAAATGAGTAGAAAAGTAGCAGAAGAATGAAGCAGCAGAAGAAATAAAATGAGTAGAAAAGTAGCATAAGAATGAAGCAGCAGAAGAAATAAAATGAGTAGAAAAGTAGCATAAGAATGAAGCAGCAGAAGAAATAAAATGAGTAGAAAAGTAGCATAAGAATGAAGTAGCAGAAGAAATAAAATGAGTAGAAAAGTAGCAGAATAATGAAAAACACATCCAAGTTGACATGAAAGCACTGAATTTCAAAGCAGAATAAAGCATGTGTGAAACAGACTTGCTATTTACTGTTGTTGTTGTTATTTGGTTTTTAGGAGCATTAGCAACTAAGGCCATATTGCTCTGGGGATATCCTGACCTTTCCGCATCCTCCGTATTTTGGTGGTCATGGGCTCGAACCCCGGTCTGATCAAGAAGCGTGTGCTACGCACTGCTGCTCCTGCCCACCTGGCTATGGAGGCACCGCTATTTACTGCCACCGCATATTCACACCTCCGACCTTTAGGCAATATAGGCAATTTGAGAATTTGTAGGAAGCATGAATTAAACAGATTTCAGTTCAGCAATTGCTGAGTAGTACTTGTCAGTACTACTTTTTTTATAGCTTTGGGAACTCAGCAGTTGAGTAGTACTGAGAATTATTAATACATACCCAGAAGTCACACTATTTGGCTACTTACTGTGTGTCCATAGCCAGTGAGCAAATTAAGACATATTCCCGATGCGGACAATAAGTAACAATGTCACCTTCATCACACCCGTAACAAAATAAAGAGTGGCAGTAGGGTTCATTTGTATCTCAGACTTCATTCGAGTAGTAAGGTCTGTACAGAAAAAATAATTCTATTTAAAAATTGCCGCGACCCCTTTAATTTATCCTGCAACTCCTTTGGGAGTCACGCCCCACAGTTTGTGCACCACTGGGATGTTCACCCTTATAGGATAGGCAATAGCTGAGGCTATTGACCTATCCTATAAAGGAGGACTAATTCAGCTTTTTGAAAGTATTGTTAGATTTCTACTCCAGGTTATCACCAAAGCAAATTAAAACACACACACGTGCACGCACACACTGAGTAGGTGTTTAGATGCCTAGAATTGTTTTTCTGCAGTAAACTCAGGGCTTGAAATGGAAAAATTTAATCTAGAATATTCGTTAATAAAATGTTTTATTTTGCATCATCAATATGTACATGGCATTACCGATGTGTGTATGTTCCAGTCTATTCTAAGCCAGAGTGAACTGCATCTCGAAATAGTCCACTAGGTCTTTATATGGACTTCAAAAGGATTATCAGCTGAAAACCTAGTTAGAATCATTGTACATAACTGTGAAACTGTTTTTATTCTCTCAGCCTTAGAATTTTGTATAGCTTTGGGAATTGTGTTAAAGGAAGATTTCCATTTATAGCCAAGGGACATCTTTAGCAAAACAGGAGACCAAATCTCTGAATTTGAATAACTAGTTAAGTACACTGAGTGGAAATAAATCATGGGATACCTACCTAGTAATGGGTAGGCCTACCTTTCGCCCGGATAAGGGCAGTCACACGGCAAGGCATTGAGTCCACTAGTTCACAGAAGTGTTCTACAGGTATTTCCATCTATGCTTGCTGCACTGTTGTCCGTAATTCCATCGCATTCTGGGTGGAAGATCCAAAGCTTGAACAGACCTTTCCACAGCATCCTAAAGATGCTCCACAGGGTTCATGTCCGGTGAATGGGGAGGCCATTCCATTGTGGTAAAATCTGTTGAATGCTCTTTTAACCATGTTCTTGTCAGCAAAGGTCTGTGGGGAGGTGCATTGTCCTGCTGGAAGAGTCCGTTGCCCTGTGGGTGCATGATGACCGCGAAGGGATGCAGATGATCTGTGAGGATGGATACGTAACCTGGACCATTCAGAGATGCATCTAGACATACCACAGGTCTCAATATGTGCCAGTTGAAAATGCCTAGACCATTACCAACCATGAACAGTTTCTTGTTGATATGATGGGTGCAGAGCTTTGTGCGGTTCTACCAGATACGCACCCTCTTGTTCGCTCAAAATTACTGGAAACAGAACTCATTGGACCAGGCAATCATCCAAGGTCCAGTGCTGATGTTATTTCGCCCAGTTGAGGTGTAGAGTCCTGTGTCATGGTGTTAGCAATGGAGCTCTGGTGGGTTGGCAGCTCCCATAACCTATTGCAGCTAATGACCGCCTGAAGGTATTGGTGGAGACATTTCTAGCACCTTCCTTGTTGAAGTTGGCGGTGATTTGTGCCAATGTTGCTCTCCAGTTGACTGAACAATGCAAGGCAGGCGTCGATGGCCACTTTCATCCACCACCTTTCTCTGCCCACAGTGCTGTCCACAGTAAGATGTTATTCCAGAAATGGTGTATTCCCAATACACTCTTGATACTGTCAAATGGCAACAGTGCAATTTCTGTACCACCTCCGCAATAGAGTGACCCATGCATCAGGCACCCACTATTATACCTCTTTCAAAGTTGGTTAGCTCACAATGTTTATCCATACTGGCATCGAATTACTGTGTACATGAATGCAGTGATGCAGTGTGCCTATATACCTGCCTAGTGGTGAGTTCGTCCTCTAACGAGAGGGGTGACAGTGTTGCATTGCCCAGAAACCAGGTATCCAATGAATTCTGTCCTTTCAGTGTAGTCAGTATACATTGAGTGATCACTGAATTATGACCACACCAATGGAAACTGAATGCTACCCGTTAACCACTTGAGGTATGGCAGTGCACAGTTAGTCGACCTGTGTAGCATAGATAAGGTGTCAGTGGTTCAGTAGGTAATAAAATTCTGAGTGTGATGAGTAAAAGGAAGAATTTATCGGACTTTGATAAAGGACAGATTGTGGGTGCTCGACAAGCTGGTACCTCGATTTCCCACCTAGCTGAACTGATGGGGGTGTTCGAGAGCCGCTGTAGTTAAAAGTGTACCAGGACTAGTGTCAAAATGGTCAAACAACGACGCAACGGCAAAACTGCAAATGTCAGCGAAATGCTGATGTTAGAGGTGAGCACCGGGTCTGACGACTCGTACAGGCGACCAGGCGCAGCACTGTTGAAGAGTTTACTACCCAATACAACATGGGCCAACCTGGAACAATATCTGGCATGACCATGTGTCGCATGCTCGTATGTATGGGTATGGGCTATACCAGCAGACGACCCCTACAGCATCCTCTCCTAACCAAGGTTCATCAGCGTAACAGACTCGCCTGGTGCAAAGAGCATGCAAGTTGGATGTTAGAAGACTGGAAGAAGGTGTGCTGATCCGATGAGTCACGTTATTTACTCCACACCGTGGATGGTCGTGTATGGATTTGGCATCAACATGAGGCTCTTGATCTATCATGCATGGTATCAAAAGTGCAGGCCGGTGGATGCGGTTGTATGGTGTGGGGCATGTTTCACTGGCAGGAACTTGTACCTCTGGTGCATATGGAACAACGTATCATTGGTCTCCACTATCGTCAACTGTTTTCTGACTGTGTACATCCCGCTATGTTACATTTTTTCCTGAATGGCGATGGTATCTTCCAACATGACAATGTGGCAAGCCATTGGGCACTTGTTGTGCAGGGATTGTTTGAGGAACACAGTTCTGACTTCCAGCATATTGATTGGCCTCTGAACTCCTCTGATATGAATCCCATAGAGCACTTGTGGGAGACTATGCAAAGGTGTATCAGGCGTTTGGATACACGAATCACCTCCATACCTACATTGCTGACCGCATTACACACAGCTTGGTTGGCCTTGCCTCCCGAACACTTCCGACATCTTGTTGAATGCCATGTTGGATAGCTACTGTACTGAGGGAAAAAGGAGGATCTATGAAGTATTAGGTAGGTGTTCATAATTCAGTGATAACTATTTTTTATTTTTCTCTTGTTTTGTGATTTTTCAACAGTTGGATTAAAAAAAAAGTCTATAGCTTTCCCAACTTAAGATTGAGATATTTTTAATGCTGCTATAAGACATTTAATGTTTCTTTTTATTCAGCAACTATGAAATAATTTCCATTGTAATCAGGCTCATATGCTTATTGTGCGACATTTGGGAATCTGTTCTTTAAATTATTTTTATAGCATTCTCCACAGAAGGCTTTTCCACAGATAAACAGTGATTTTTTTTTTTTTTTTTTTTTTTGCTATCTTTAACTAGTGCCTCCATTAATTTCCCTGGAACAGAAGTTAAACTAACAGGTCTGTAATTACTCATGTAACTCTTTGATACTCCTTTGTGAATTGGGGTCACATTTGCACATCTCCAGTCTATGGGTACCTCCCTTGAGTCCAAGGAAGCTCTCCTAATTATGCCTGAGGGTTTTCTTACTTCCTTTCTGCCTCCTTTAATATAACTGGATAGATCCCATCCACCGCAGGTTCCTTTCTTATGTTTATTTTCAATTTTCAAATGATAAAAATGTTGGCAGGGTTGTTAATGACACTAACGAGAGTACGCTGCTGCAATGGGATCTAGAAAAGTTGAGCAGATGGGCGGTAGCAACTGAAGTTTAACATTGACAAATGTAAAGTACTACATATGGGAAGCAGTAACCCCAGAGCATGTATCAACTGTGTGGGACTACACTGTGACATAGTGGCATAGTGTTTTGTGAAAGGTGCCACCTGTGGTTTCCCACATCTGCACCATGGTACTTTGTGAAGTACAGAATCTCTGTAAAAGCCAGAAAAAGTGTAATGTCTGGTTTCTGTCAGAGTTGTGTAATGTCTGGTTTATGTTTTGTTGTGTCTCTGGCTGCTTGGCCGCAGAGCCCCTAGTGGGACCCCACATTGCCCGCCACAACCACTGGGAGATGAGCCAGGCTGCCCATTATACCTGGCTGGCCTTTGTCAGGATTGCTTGAGCTTCCTGACAAAGGCCAAGTGGAAAAAAAAAAAGGGAGGTACCTAGAACAGGAGCAATCCGCTCTTTGTGAGGTGAAAACAGGGGTCTGGGAATGGGAGTTAAAGTAACAGGGGAACAGGTGCCCCTGTATGATCACCAGAGACCAGTGGACTCTGTATCGCACACTTAGGAGTTCTCCAGAGTGCCAGCAATCCCGCACCAGAACGGTGCCGGCTGATCCTATCCTATAAGGGGTTTGCAGCAGTATCTCACACTCAATGAGTGCTAGCGGTGTTCCTACTCTTAAAGGATTAGCAAGTTGTCAGGGCTGTGTCCTCTAGCAGAGAAGGAGCTAACCCATGCCAGTCTGATTCAGGCCTTGGGCAGCATAATCCAACGTTGTTCTCATTTCAGCAATCTTGGCTAGCCTCAGTGCGAAGATTTCCTGTGCATACACAGTTAGTGGCCATTGAGCAGCAGCGAGGACTCTTGATTATGTGGATTCCTTTGAATTGCGGTAACAAATTTGATTCTGTTGTTGTCATAGGCAGGGCACTCATACATGAGATGCCCCTTCTCCACAATGGCACCACGGATCTCTTTCAATCCCCATAGCTGTAAGTTTCTGACGGAAGGGACCGTGTCCAGTGATAATAAACATCATGTGCAGACCAGGCGAGAACCAGGGAGGGGGCTCTGGGTGAGTATGGTTTATAGTTGGGAGGAATCGCCTCACGATATGTACTTTTTGCGTGGTTTCCCAGCTCTGTTGCCATATCACTTGTAGGTGTTGGGTGATTCTCCTCTTCTCTATCTTGGGGTCATTTGCTATGAACACCAGCTGAAATAGATTTACTATTTCAGCTGGTGTTCCTTTCCTAAGGTGGTAATATAGGCCTCGCCTGACTACTTCTAGGTAAAGTGGCTGACAACCTGTTAGAACTTGCAAGGCAGGGGTGCTAACAGTGCGGCACACCCTACTAATTGATAGCACCATGAACCTTTGAATTGTATCCAGCTTCTGTTTGTTTTTGCTAGTGTAACTTATCTGTACCAGGTGGAGGCACTGTAGCAAACTATCAGGACATATACTGCTTTGTATATGAGGGTCAGAGCTTTGTGCTTCAGGCCCAACTCGGTTCTGCTCACCCTCTTTATCATGGCGGCATACTTCCAGATTTTGGTGACTAGATTTTTCAGGTGGTTATGGAAAATTGCGGTAACAAATTTGATTCTGTTGTTGTCATAGGCAGGGCACTCATACATGAGATGCCCCCTTCTCCACAATGGCACCACGAGTCTCTTTCAATCCCCATAACTGTAAGTGTCTGACAGAAGGGGCCATGTGCAGACCAGGTGAGAACCAGGGAGGGGGCTCTGGGTGAGTATGGTTTATAGTTGGGAGTAATCGCCTCGTGATATCTACTTTAGTAACAGGTAACAGGGTATTTAACCTCTGTGTACAGTCGGATGGGAGTGAAGTGTAATTTCATCGTAGGTGGTCTTCTAATTTGTAGTTTGCCCTTGACGAGAATGGATTTTGTTTTTTCTGCCGAGATGGTAAGGTTGTGCAAGGCTGCTCAGTTCTGGAGCTTCACAAGCGCTGCATTTGCAATAATTTCCAATTGATTTGCATGCAGACACGACCTAGTGTCTGCATGCACCAACAGGACATGGTCATCCGCAAAGGCCAAGGGCTCAACCCCCCCAAAGTCCAAGCCCAGGAACTCATCCAAGACAACAGACCAGAGGAACGGGCCAAGCACGGAGCCCTGCGGACATCCCAGTGGATGAATCTGGTAACTGTCTGATATTTGTTAGTAACTCGTACTTTTCTGTTGGTTAGATAAGACTTCAAACTGTTATATAGATTTTTAGAAACATTTGATCTTCGAAGAACTTTCGACTGCCACCACAGGCAGTCGAAAGCTCCAGCAAAGTCCACAATATAGCAAGAGAGTACTTGAAAGCTGAGTGCGTATACAGGAAATTTTCTAGCAGTGATAAGGTGATTATCCCCTTGTATAAAGCAATGGTCCGGCCACACCTTGAGTACTGTATACAGGTCTGGAGGCCTCATTTTAAGAAGAATGTACAGCTGCTGGAATGAGTACAGAGAAGGGCAACAAGATTAGTGAATGGAACAAAGGGTTTTTGTTAGGAAGAAAGGTTTAAGTTTTGCAAATTACAGTGTCTGGTCTCTAGGCACCTGCAAGGTGATCTGATTGAGGTGTATAAAGTCTTGAATGGTTTGAGCATGCTCGATGCTGATCTGATTCTTCCTCTTGCTCAGAATAATCGCCTGAAAGGACATAAATTCAAATTGAGGAAGACAGTTGTAGGATAGATGTGCGAAGTTTGCCTTTAGCCAGTGGGTGATTGATTTCTGGAACAAACTTCCATCTGTCGTTGTAGAAGTTGATAGCTTAAATAGATTCAAGGCAGAACTAGACAAACATTTGGTGCTTTTTTTTTTTTTTTTTTTTTTTTTTGGCTGATGCTATCTAAGCTTGCTTTCTTGCTTCATGCACCTTTACTAATGCTAATGACTCTCATAATCTGATTGATTTTAATTATTATATTGTTTCATCAATTTGGTTACTATTAAGAAATAATACAGAACTTTTTATATATATATTTTTTGGTTATATTTTTTTTATGACACGAGAGATATTAGAACCCATAGTACTTAGTACCAGGCATAGGTTGAAAGTTGAGAACATGAAAGAAGATACTTATTGACATTAGACTTGAAATGTCAATAAGATAAGAGTAAAATTAGTTATTAAATTTTAATAACTAATTTTATTATTTTAATAATTTTATTTTTTAATAACTCATTTTATTTTAATTAGTTATTAAAAATTTAGTTATTGTCTCTATTATCTTAAACCATGGCATGCAGTACTACAGGCCCATTTTCCTTTAACATATGTTGTTGTTAATCTTTTTGTAGTGAGAGCCATGTATTTAAAGAAACAATTTTTTTTTTTACTTCAGTAAAAAAATAATTGCAAATCCAATAATTGGTGACTTGAAGCTTCTTTACTACAAGACATGAACAATTAAATTTAATTAGATTGCACTATCCCCATTTCTATTAAATTTTAGATAAGAATAAAACAAACAGATGCTCTGTTCTTATTGCTGAATATTTTTTATTTCTAACAATCCAAATACGGATGATGCGGAAAGGTCAGGGAATGACCACCGCATATCCCGGAGCAATATGGCCTTAGTTGCTAATGCTCCTAAAAACCAAAATAACAACAAAATAACATTTCTAACAATGCAAGCACATTTGTGCAAAACAAAACTAAATGAAGGACAAACGTTTAAGGATATATTGAGGAATAAATGATTTTGTCCCTATTGTGTTGTACTTGCTGGATTGTGTATGCATTGATTCTGCCACAGCGTGTTCTGTTTTTCACCAGATAGACTGTTTGCACGTGCACGCACGCACGCTCACACACACACACACACACACACACACACACACACACACACACACACACACACACACACACACACACACACACACACACACCCCTAAAAATGTTGTAATTTTGTTTTAGCTGAAATTTGATTTGGCCTTCCTTAGAATAAAAACAAATACCTCTATTCTGATGTTTACACTTCACAGGTGTTTTGCCTATTACTACTTCCCCTTGATATTTAGAAACCTAACATGTGTTCATTTCAGTGTATCTTCAAATAAATATTTCTCCATTCTTCATAGAGAAAATAAAGAACATTATGTGGAAAATCACATTGTGATTAGGGACTGACAGGTCAAAGGATTAAAAAAAATATATTTTTTTTTAATTTCATTTCTCAACTTGGTTATATTGAAAATAGCATTAGCATTAGGCACTTGATGCAAGAAAGCAAGCTTATATAACATCAGCCAAAAAAACAAAAATAAAAACACCCTTATTTCACCCATCGACTCGCACCAAATGTTTGTCAAGTTCTGCCTTGAATCTATTTAAGCTATCAACTTCTGCAATGACAGATGGAAGTTTGTTCCAGCAATCAACAACCCGCTGGCTAACGGCAAACTTCTGCACATCTATTCTACAACCGTCTTTCCTCAATTCTGAGCAAGAGGAGGAATCCCATCAGCATTGAGCATGCTCAAACCATTCAAGGCTTTATACACCTCAATCAGATCACCTCGCAGATGCCTAGTCTCCAGACACTGTAATTTGCAAAACTTAAGCCTTTCTTTATAAGAGTTCCATCGTGACTTCCTTTGTTCTTCCAAGAGTTCCTTTGTTCCATTCACTAATCTTGTTGCCCTTCTCTGTACTTGTTCCAACAGCTCTACATCCTTCTTAAAATTAGGCCTCCAGACCTGTATTCAGTACTCAAGGTGTGGCCTGACCATTGCCTTATACAAGGGAATAATCACCTTCTTATCCCTGCTAGAAATATTCCTGTATATCATTGACAAGACACCATAAGCTACTCTTGCAGACCGTCTGCACTGCTCAGAAAGCTTCATATCTGCCTGCACAATTACCCCAGGTCCTTTTCATTCTCTACCACTGTCACAGAGTTGATACGTTACTCTGGAATTACTGCTTCTTATATGTAGTACTTTACATTTGTCAATGTTAAACTTCATTTGCCACATCTCAGCCCATCTGCTCAACTTTTCTAGATCCTGTTGCAGCAGTGTACTCTCATTAGTGTCATTAACAACCCTGCCAACCTTTGTATCGTCTGCAAACTTGGACATTTAGCCTGATATACCATCATAAATATCATTTATAAATACAGAAAACAACAATGGACCCAACACTGAACCCTGAGGGACTCCACTAATAACATTAGTCCACGTTGAGCAGCGTCCATTGATTACCACTCTCTGTCTTCTCCCACTCAACCATCCCTTTATCCATAGCAGCAATTTGCCTCCAATGCCACACTGCTCCAATTTGTCCAGCGGTCTTCCATGTGCAACAATATCAAAGGCTGTTGTAAGATCCAAATATATGATATCAAAGTTATTCTTTGCATCCAGTTCCTTTGTGACTATATCATAGTATCCAATCAAATTTGTCAGACAAGAATTCCCCCTTAACAAACCCATGCTGTGTCTGAGCTATAACTGAAGTCATGTCTAGATGATCCTGCAAAGCTTCTTTAACCAGTGCCTCCATTAATTTCCCTGGAACAGAAGTTAAACTAACAGGTCTGTAATTATCTGAGTCTCCCTTTGATCCTCCTTTGTGGATTGGGGTCACATTTGTACATCTCCAGTCCATGGGTACCTCCCCTGAGTCCAGGGAAGCTCTCATAATTATGGCTAAGGGTTTGCTTACTTGATTTGCTGCCTCCTTTAATATAACTGGATAGATCCCATTCACCCCAGGTGCCTTTCTTGTGTTTATCTTCAACAATTTCTTCTTGACTTTACTCTCAGTTATTAGAAGATTAGCATTAGTAGAGGCATATGATGCATGAAAGCAAGCTTATGCAGCATCAGCCAAAAAAAAAAAAAAAAAAAAGAAACTCCTTCCACTTCACCCCTGCGTTCGTTTGAAATACCTGTCCAGCTGAGCCTTAATTTTATTTAGGCTATCAACTTCCACAACAAGGGATGGAAGTCTGTTCCACCAACCAACTACCCGTTGGCTAAAGGCAAATTTCCGCACATCTATCCTACATCTATCTTTCCTCAATTTGAATTTATGCCATCTCAGGTGATTATTCTGAGCAAGAGGCAGTATCCCATCAACATTGAGCATGCTCAAACCATTCAAGGCTTTGTACACCTCTATCAGATCACCTCGCCAGTGCCTAGTCTCCAGACACTGTAATTTGCAAAACTTAAGCCTTTCTTCGTAAGAGCAACCCCTCATTCCATTCACTAACCTTGTTGCCCTTCTCTGTACGTGTTCTAGCAGCTCTACATCATTCTTGAAATGAGGCCTCCAGACCTGTATACAGTACTCAAGGTGTGGCCTGACCATTGTCACCTCCCTATCCCTGCTAGAAAAATTCCTGTATATGATTGATAAGACACCATGAGCTACTCTTGCAGCCCATCTGCACTGCTCAGAGAACTTCATATCTGCCTGCACAATTACCCCCAGGTCCTTTTCATTCTCTACCACTGTCAGTGTAGTACCACAGAGCTGATACGTTGCTCTGGGGTTGCTGTTTCCCATATGTAATACTTTACATTTGTCAATGTTAAACTTCATTTGCCACCTCTCAGCCCAACTGCTCAACCTTTCCAGATCTTGTTGCAGCAGCATAGCATCAGTAGCATCCTTAACAACCCTGCCAACCTTTGTATCGTCTGCAAACTTGGACATTAAGCTTGATATACCATCATCAATATTATTTATAAATACAGAAAACAACAATGGACCCAACACTGAACCCTGAGGGACTCCACTAATAACATTATTCCACGATGAGCAGTGTCCATTAATTACCACTCTCTGTCTGCTCCCACTCAACTACCCCTTTATCCATAGCAACAATTTGCCACCAATGCCACACTGCTCCAATTTGTGCAGCAGTCTGGCAACAGTATCAAAAGCCTTTCTAAGATCCAAATATATAATATCAAAGTTATTCCCTGCATCCAATTCTTTTGTGACTACATCATAGTATCCAATCAAATTGGTCAGGCAAGACCTTCCCTTAACAAAACCATGCTGTGTCTGAGCTATAACTGAATTCTTGTCAAGATGATCCTGCAGTGCTTCTTTAACCAGTGCTTCCATTAATTTTCCTGGAACAGAAATTAAACTCACAGGTCTATAATTACTTGTGTCAGCCTTTGGTCCTCCTTTGTGAATTGCACATCTCCAGTCTGTTGGTACCTCCCTTGAGTCCAAGGAAGCTCTCATAATTATGGCTAACATTTTGCTTACTTCCTTTGCTGCCTCCTTTAATATAACTGGATAGATCCCATCCACCCCAGGTGCCTTTCTTGTCTTCAATAATTTCTCCTCCACTTTACTCTCAATTATTACAAGATCATCTAGCTCACTTCACCATAGATGAAGTAAAGACTGCCAGTGTTTACTTCATCTATGGCATTCCCCTTCCTGAATAACTCCTCATGTGTGAATGTAGATGCAAAATATTGATTTAGTTTGTTAGCTACATGAGCAGGATCATGAACAGTTGAACCATCGATATCAAATGGACAAATCTGATTCATCCCCTTCCTTCTAGAGTTTACATAAGTAAAGAACTCCTTGCTGTTTTTCTTTGCATCCCTTGCCAAATATTTCTTGTAATCTGCCTTCGCTTGCCTAGCCTCCTTTGTAACTTGATTACAGATCAACTTATATCTGTCATAGGCTTCTGTGTCATATTTTAATTTATATGTATCCCATGCATTTTTCTTCTCTGCCATATGTCTGCTTAGTTCATCTGACATCCATTTAGGCCTGAACCTTGAACAGTATTTCTTAGTTGGTACGTAAAGCCTAGTAGCTTCCAAGATACTAGGTTTTTTTTTTTTTTTTTTGGCTGATGCTGCATAAGCTCATACACATGCTTTCTTGCATCACATGCCGCCACTACTACTACTACTACTATAAGTTCTTTGAATGCTTCCCATTTTGAGTTTGCTGTTGGTAACATCATCAGTTGGTCCCACTGTATAGAATTTAAATACTGTCTCAGACCATCGTAGTTGCCTTTACGAAAGCAATAACCCTTCCCTTTACCCCTGATAGTAGTTACCTCCTTGAGTAAATCCCACTTCAGCACATTGTGATCACTGCCACCTAGTGGTTCCTGTATCTGCAGATTCTTAATGCATGAAGAATCTCTACTGATAATCAAATCAAGAGTATTGCTCCCTTTAGTTGCTTCCCGAACATGCTGATTTAGAAAACAATCATCTAATTAATCCACAAAAGCCTTGCTAGTGTGTGAGTGACCACCCTACAAATTCCAGTAAATATCGGGAAATTAAAATCCCCCATTATAAGACTCTGATTTACTGTCACACTCTATTTCCCTGTACCGTTTCTTATTATACTCATCAGAGTCATTAGGCCTATAGCACACTCCTACTCTCAATTTTGATCTCCCAATGCTTATGTCACACCAAACTGACTCGACACTGCATTGTCCAGCGATGTCGACTGGCTTCACTTCTTTGGATTTTATGTGTTTCTTAACTAATAGTATAATCCCTCCTCCCTTCTTATCCTGTCTATCCTTTCTGTAGACGTTGTACTCCCCAAATTCCAGTTCTGCATTACTTATATCTGTGTGACACCACGTCTCTAATATCCCAACAATATCCGCCTTTGATGCTTTGAGCAATACCTCAAATTCATCAAATTTATTTACCAAACTCCTAGCATTGGTGTACATGCAAGTATACATGCACCTGTTTTTTTTTTCATAGCTACCCTAACACAACCCATGTGTTTACTTTTTACCCCAATGACTCTCAGCAGTCTCTGAAATATCCTGCATCGTATTTTCCAAGCTGCTGCTCATTCCAATAGAAGCAGTGCAAGAATCACTTTCACCTCTGCCAGTGGCTACTGTTAATCTATTAGTCGCTGTATCCACCCAATCTAGCAGTTTTGCGACCCACCTAACACTACCTCGATAGCATCAGCAAACATTCTTGCACCCTTTCTATTTAAGTGTATTCCATCCCTGTAGAAGCAGTCTCTCCTGTTAACAAGTAATCTAGCTTACTTGTTAACAGGAGATTATCTAGCTTACTGCGAGAGTTGAATACACCTCTGGAATTCCCCTCCCTGAATAACTCCTCATGTGTGAATGTCGATGCAAAATATTCATTTAGTTTGTTAGCTACCTGAGCAGGATCATCAACACTTGACCCATCGATATCAAGTGGACCAATCTGATTCATCCCCTTCCTTCTAGCGTTTACATAAGTAAAGAACTCTTTGCTGTTTTTCTTTGCATCCTTTGCCAAAGATTTCTCGTAATCTGCCTCCGGCTACCTAACCTCCTTTGTAACTCGCTTACAAATCAGCTTATATCTATTGTAGGCTTCTGTGTCACATGTTAATTTATATGTATCCCATGCATTTTTCTTCTCTGTCACATGTCTGATTAGTTCATCTGACATCCATTTATGCCTAAATCTTGAACAATATTTATTTGTTGCTATGAAAAGCCTAGTGGCTTCCAAGATTAATTCTTAGAATGCTTCCCATTTAGAATTTTCTGTTGGTTACATCTTCAATTGTTCCACCGTATAGAATTTAAATACTGTCTCAGACCATAGTAGTCACCTTTACAAAAGCAAAAACCCTTCCCTTTACCCATTATGGTAGTTACCACTTTGAGTAAATCCCACTTCGGCACAATGTGATCACTGCCACCTAGTTGTTCCTTTATCTGCAGTTTCTTAATGCATGAAGAATCATTACTCATAATCAGATCAAGAGTATTACTCCCTCTAGTTGCCTCCTGAACATGCTGCTGTAGAAAACAATCATCCAATAAATCCACAAAAGCCTTGCTAGTGTGTGAGTTACCAAACCACAAATTGCAGTAAATATCCGGGAAATTAAAATTCCCCGTTATAAGACACTCTAATTTACTGGCCCACTCTATTTCTCTGCACAATTGCTCATTATACTCGTCAGATTCATTAGGCCTGTAACGCACACACCAACTCAAATTTTTTCTTTCCCAGTGCTTATGTCACACCAAACAGACTCAACATTGCATTGTCTACCAACATCAATTGGATGCACTTCCTTAGATTTTGTGTTTCTTAACTAACAGCATAATCCCTCCTCCCTTCCTGTCCTTCTCTATCCTTTCTGTACACATTGTACTCCCCAAATTCCAGTTCTGCACTTCTTATGTCTGTGTGACACCATGTCTCTGATATCCCAACAATATCTGCCTTTGATGTCTTGACTAGCACTTCAAGCTCATCGAATTTATTAACTATACTCCTAGCATTGGTGTACATGCAAGTATACATGCATTGTTTCTATTCTTAGTTACCCTAATGCAGCCCATGTATTTACTTGTTCCACTCCCAGCAGTCCTGGAAATTCCCATTGCTTTGCTTTCCAGGCTGCTGCTCAATTGCATTTCAATAGAAGTAGTGCAAGAATCACTTTTTACCTCTGCCAGCGGCTATTCTATTAGTCCTTATCCCCCAAGCCTAGCAGTTTTCTGACCCAGCTAACTCTGCCTCGATATCATCAGCAAATATTCTTCCACCCTTTATATTTAAGTGTATCCCATCCCTGTAGAAGCAGTCTCTCCTGTTAACAAGCACAGACCTGGCTGAGAAAAATTCTACCACTTAAAAAAGTAAAGTAAAGTGCAGCCATTATCAACCCACTGCAGGATGGAAGCCTCCTCAACAATTCATGCTGAGGGAAATGGACCATAATCTGCCACGCTGGTCCAATGCGGGTTGGCAGATCGACCGTATTCAGCAGTCAGGGGCTTGAACCCCGGTCTACTCAAAGAGCGTGTGCTACTGCACTCCCGCTCCTGCCCACTCGGCTATGGAGTCTACCACTTGATCCTTGCACAACTCTAGGGCCGAATTGATCGACAAGGCTCTCATCATATACTCCCTCCTATCATGTCTGGGGGGTAGAACTGCGGACACTTTCAAATTCAACCCTGAAGTATTGAGCAGGTAGCTTCTTTCTCATAAAATGATATTGCAGGAAGAATATTTTTAATGTTTTTTTTATTTTGTTTTTTTTCTGTATCTCTTTCAGTAATGCTGAAATTTTATTTTTTATAACATTGATATTGGCATTCTGGATAAAATCACAAAATACATTTTTCTTGTAGGGATTAACCCAGCAACAGGCACGAGAAATAATGGAA
The DNA here is from genome assembly GCF_048544385.1 of Mastigoproctus giganteus. Taxonomy (NCBI): domain Eukaryota; kingdom Metazoa; phylum Arthropoda; class Arachnida; order Uropygi; family Thelyphonidae; genus Mastigoproctus; species Mastigoproctus giganteus. Next base: position 16,263,117 of record NC_143588.1, on the reverse strand, counting down.
CGTGATGGACCCAATGCACTCTCTCCACCCAAGAAAACTCCAGAATGGGTTAAATTCTGTAAAAATCTTTTTGGAGGTTTTGCACTTCTTTTGTGGATAGGAGCCACCCTCTGCTTTATTGCCTATTCCATCCAAGCTGGTACTTTTGAAGAACCACCAGATGACAATGTAAGTCTTATTGAAGTCCTTAATTGTTCACTTTAAAATATAAAAGAAATTTTTCTTAATGTGCTTGTTATATGAGAACGTAACCTACTAGTTTTTTTTTTTTTTTTTTTCCAATTTTATGTATCAGATCTGTTTCATAGATCCACCCTGGGTTAAAGCCAAAAGAAGAAGAAGAAGAATAGTAATAGTAGTAGTATTCACCATATAGTGCAAGAAATCTACAGGTTTTTGCTGCATTGGCAAAAAAAAAAAAAAAAAACCACAAACAAACAGATAAGCAAACACAAATTACCTGCTTCCCTCCTCACACAGGTAAGTGTCCAGTAGACCTTTGAATTTATTCCAACTGTCAGCCTCAACTACCTGTGGGGGCAACTTGTTCCAGCTATCAACAACAGGCTGGCTAAAAGAAAACTTCCTACAGTCTAATCTAAACCTCAACACCTGTAATTTGAATTTATGACTCCTTGTTCTGGAATTCTTTATAACAACTTTATCCTATACATTCCTCAGGGCCGAGGCCCATATGCACGAATTCTTTATAACAGTGAGAATATTTATTCTTTATAAACAGTGAGGAAAGACAGATGTAGGATAGACGTACGGAAATTTGCCTTTAGCCAGCGGGTGGTTGGTTGGTGGAACAGACTTCCATCCCTTGTGGTGGAGGTTGATAGCCTAAATAAGCTTAAGGCTCAGCTGGACAGGTATTTTGAACGAACAGAGGGGTGAAGTGGAAGTGGGTTTTTTTTTTTTTTTTGGCTGATGCTGCATAAGCTTGCTTTCTTGCATCAAATGTCTCTACTAATGCTAATGCTAATTCCGCCTTCATTCATTTTACTAATCCCTCTCAGAGCTTTATAAACCTCAGTCAGGTCACCTCTGAGGTACTAAACTCTGTAGCCCACATAATCAAGAGTGTTTCCTCATACAGTCATCCTTCTCACCATTGGTGAGAAGGACAATGCCCAAAGATGGGCATCTCATCATTCGAGTGGCCCATCTTTGGATGCTTTCAAGAAGCTCATTGTCTCTTTTCAGATGCCATCTCCATACTTGAACATGATGTGGTCTATTCCAAATGTGGTCATTTGCACTGTTCAGAAAACTTCATACATGTCCGTATTGTAACTCCCAGATCCCTTTTCCGATCTAATGTTTTTAATTCAGCTCCGCCAAGTGTATAATTTATTTGTGGGTTGCTATTCCCCAAGTACAAGACGGTGCATTTTGCAGTGTTAAAACATAGCTGCCACTTCTCTGACCATCTTTGAAGTCTGTTAAAGTCATCCTGAAGGAGCACTGTTTGGCACTGATCATTAACGACTTTGCCAATCTTTACGTCATCTGCTTGCAAATTTTAACATCATGCTTTCTTTGCCTTTGTTGATGTCATTTATGAAAATGAGAAACAACAGTGGGCCAAAAACCAATCCTTCAGGGACCCAACTCCTGACATTACACCAATCTGAAGAATATTCATTAATCACAATCCTCTGCATTCTGCCCTGCAGCCATCCAGTGATCCATCTTAGAATCTTACCAGTAATCTCAACCTGTTCAAGTTTATAACCTCTCATGAGGGATCTAGTCAAATGCTGTGCTAAAATCCAAATAAACTATGTTGAAATTATTAGATGCTCTCATAATTAACTTCAATGCTTCAATACACTCCCTCACGACTACAGGGTAGGCACCTTCATAGCCAGGTGTGCACGAGTAGCAGTGCATAGCACACGCTTCTTGATTAGACCGGGGTTCGAGCCCATGAGCCACCAAATACGGAGGATGCGGAAAGGTCAGGGAATGACCACCACATATCCCCGGAGCAATATGGCCTTGGTTGCTAATGCTCCTAAAAACCAAATAACAGTACAATAACTACAGGTATATGCCATCAACTCCGGGAGTCTTAGTTTGCCTTTAGGCCTGACATAGCCGAGTGGTCAGGAGCATGAATTCAGTAGCACACGCTCTTTGAGTAGACTGGGGTTCAAGCCCATGACTGCTAAATACAATTAAGAATTTGTATTGATTGATTTATTGTAAACTCCACTGATCTGGTGGTCGTGCCGGAGTATAAGCAACAACTTTTTTTTTTCTTTTTTTTTTATGCTCAAATGTTTTTCTAATAAACAGTCATCTGTAATTATGGCATCACTAATTTCATATGGCTCAGCCTCACATGCACAGCCTCCTCTGAGCATAAAGGGTCTTTCGTCAGTAAAGACAAATGCAAAAGTACCTGTTCAATTCATCCGATCCGCAACTTCAGGTGGGTTGTCTAAGACTCTCAGGGTAATTCTTCCTTGTATTCACACACATGAAAAATTCCTGCTGTAATAGTCCATAAAGTTACTTGCCATTTCCTTGGGCAGGTTGGGTGTTGATTCTCTTGGACTTGCAATAATTCAAATCTGTGATTCAGTTATATTGCTCACTCACTGGCTTTTGCTACTATGTTGAATGTGATTTATTTTGAGGTGACTCAGTGATTTAAGTCACTTTTCTCGGCGAAGGTAAAGAAAGCCTGCATGAGAACGACGAGAAATGTCTGATAGCTTACGCGGAAAATTTAGTTTCGCTATACGGCACTCTAGTGCTGGTCACTTGGTAAACAGAGGTGCCTCCGTAGCCAGGTGGGAAGGAGCAGCAGTGCGTAGCACACACTTCTTGATTAGACCAGAGTTCGAGCCTGTCACCAACAAATACGGAGGATGCGGAAAGGTCAGGGAATGACCACCGCATATCCCGGAGCAATATGGCCTTAGTTGCTAATGCTCCTAAAAACCAAATAACAAACAAATTTGGTAAACAGACGGTAGGTGTTATCAGTCTGGAGCAAAGTCGAGAACGTTATATTGATTGAAAGGTAGGCGTGGCAAATGATGTGCTGATTAGTGTGGGAACACAACACTCGATAACATCAGTTTAGTATCACTTTAGCAGCACGAATGGTAACTTGTCCTAATCGCACATGCCCTAACCTTTTTTCACCATTACAGTATTTCGTAATGGTGAAAAAAGGTCAGGTTACCTCGACTTGAATCCCATGGAATCTTGAACCCCTCCCGAAGTGGAGGGGGTAACCTAACCTTTTATTCTTTAGAATCAGTCATATTTAAAAATACATTCATAAAAAAATAAATTTTTTTATGACTGTATTTTTATTTTCTTGTTCAATAATATGCCCTAGTGGTGAAAAAAGGTCAGGTTACCTCCACTTGAATCCTGTGGGAGCTTGAACCCCTGCCGAAATGGAGGGCGTAACCTAACCTTTTTTTTCTTTAGAATCATGGGTGGACTAGCACATAAGTTATTTATTAACAAATATTAATTTTTTATTACTATACTTTTATTTTTAAAAACACTCATGCGGATACACACGTATCATAATATCAATCAGCACCTTAAAAGATTCATCGCTACTATTACGTGTTCCCCGTTCATTACAAAACTATTATGCACCGTTCTTTACTGGTAAATACACATCATAATGCCAACCAATGACTACACAGTAGCTTGTCATCTGTCGTGCCCACCACCAATCATTTCATCGTTTGCCATACCTACCTGTCATCTGCTCCAGACCTATAACACTTACTGTCTGTTTACTAAGTGAACAGTACTAGAGTGCCGTATCGGGAAACTAATTTTCTGTGTAAGTTATCTGACATTTCTCGTCGTTCTCGTGCAGGCTTTCTTTACCTTAGCCCTTTTCTCTAATGATTTGAAGTGAAATCACCTGATAACTTGTTTTACCAATCATTACTTTGCAGCCCAGAGGTAAAATTGATGAAAGCTTATAAAGTACTTTCTAAATTACTTTTTTAAAAATTAAAAATCATTTAACATGCTTAATGTGCTGGTGCAAATATTTGGAGAATATGAAACATGAAAGAGGTTTGGCAGCATCATCTTGTAATCCAGTGATAGGGTTAGCAAGTAATCTCTCAGTTGTTAAATACTCCTATACTGTACTTACTCAGAAGATGTGAAATGGGATTTCACACTTACTTCTTAAGGGAGAGGTTGGCGAGTACAAAGAACAGGAACCTCTACTTCATGTCAGCATGAAATTTCACACAAGTCTCTAAAAATATTCCAAGGAAAGTCATGAAATTTTTAAATAGATTGGACTGGCTGTTTGATATTTATAGCAATGCGTTTGAAAAAGGGCGAAAACAAGAAAAATACAGAAGTGGATCTAAACCTTTTCCCAGGTACCAACAAAAGGCAAGCTGAAAATTTTTGCCAATTTTACTTTTTCTTCTTGAGCAGTCAAACATACTTTACTTTATATATACTTAGTTCTAGTAAAATTTTGCTATAACAGCAGTTGAGAAAATCCAGAAGGTATATAAATGTTGAAAGAAGTGCGGAAAATTAAGAAAATGTGTTTTATCTTCACTTCTTACCCCAGCCATAATATTGCTCTTTCACTTTATGTTAGTGGTGCAATATGATAGCATTAGCATTAGTAGAGGCATTTGATGCAAGAAAGCAAGCTTATGCAGCATCAGCCAAAAAAAAAAAAAAAAAAAAAAAACTTCACCCCTCTGTTCATTCAAAATACCTGTCCAGCTGAGCCTTAAATTTATTTAGGCTATCAACCTCCACTACAAGGGATGGAAGTCTGTTCCACCAACCAACCACCCGCTGGCTAAAGGCAAATTTCCGCACGTCTATCCTACATCTGTCTTTTCTCAATTTGAATTTATGCCCTCTCAGGTGATTATTCTGAGCTAGAGGAAGAATCACATCAGCATTGAGCATGCTCAAACCATTCAAGGCTTTATACACCTCTATCAGATCACCTCGCTGGTGCCTAGTCTCCAGACATTGTAATTTGCAAAACTTAAGCCTTTCTTCGTAAGAGCACTACTTTGTTCAATTCACTAATCTTGTTGCCCTTCTCTGTACTCGTTCCAGCAGCTCTACATCCTACTTGAAATGAGGCCTCCAGACCTGTATACAGTACTCAAGGTGTGGCCTGACCATTGCCTTATACAAGGGAATAATCACCTCCTTATCCCTGCTAGAAAAATTCCTGTATATCATTGACAAGACACCATGAGCTACTCTTGCAGCCCGTCTGCACTGCTCAGAGAACTTCATATCTGCCTGCACAACCACCCCTAAGTCCCTTTCATTCTCTACCACTGTCAGTGTAGCACCACAGAGTTGATACGTTGCTCTGGGGTTGCTTTTTCCCATGTGTAGTACTTTACATTTGTCAATGTTAAACTTCATTTGCCACCTCTCAGCCCATCTGCTCAACCTTTCCAGATCCTGTTGCAGCAGCATAGTGTCAGTAGTGTCCTTGACAACCCTGCCAACTTTGTATCATCTGCAAATTTGGACATTAAGCTTGATATACCATCATCAATATCATTTATAAATACAGAAAACAATAATGGACCCAACACTGAGCCCTGAGGGACTCCACTAATAACATTAGTCCACGATGAGCAGTGTCCATTGATTACCACTCTCTGTCTTCTCCCCCTCAACCACCCCTTTATCCATAGCAGCAATTTGCCTCCAATGCCACACTGCTCCAATTTGTGTAGCAGTCTTCCATGTGCAACAGTATCAAAAGCCTTTCTAAGATCCAAGTATAATATCAAAGCTATTCCCTGCATCCAGTTCTTTTGTGAACATATCATAGTATCCAATCAAGTTGGTCAGGCAAGACTTCCCCTTAACAAAACCATGCTGTGTCCGAGCTATAACTGAAGTCTTGTCTAAATGATCCTGCAGTGCTTCTTTAACCAGTGCCTCCATTAATTTTCCTGGAACAGAAGTTAAGCTCACAGGTCTATAATTACTTGTGTCAGCCTTTGATCCTCCTTTGTGAATTGGGGTCACATTTGCACATTTCCAGTCTATGTGTACCTCCCCTGAGTCCAAGGAAGCTCTCATAATTATGGCTAAGGTTTGCTTATTTCCTTTGCTGCCTCCTTTAATATAACTGGATAGATCCCATCCACCCCGGGTGCCTTTCTTGTGTTTATCTTCAACAGTTTCTCCTCCACTTTACTCCCAGTTATTTCAAGATTCTGTAGCTTACTGCTAGAGTTGAATACACCTCTGGCATTCCCCTCGCTGAATAACTCCTCATGTGTGAATGTCGATGCAAAATATTCATTTAGTTTGTTAGCTACCTGAGCAGGATCATCAACAGTTGACCCATCAATATCAAGTGGACCAATCTGATTCATCCCCTTTCTTCTAGAGTTTACATAAGTAAAGAACTCTTTGCTGTTTTTCTTTGCATCCCTTGCCAAGGATTTCTCGTAATCTGCCTTCGCCTGCCTAACCTCCTTTGTAACTTGGTTGCATATCAACTTGTATCTATCATAGGCTTCTGTGTCATGTGTTAATTTTAAGTATCCCATGCATTTTTCTTCTCTGCCATATGCCTCATTAGTTCATCTGACATCCATTTTGGCCTAAACCTTGGATAATATTTCTTTGTTGGTATGTAAAGCCTAGTAGCTTCCAAGATAAGTTCTTTGAATGCTTCCCATTTTGAATTTGCTGTTGGTAACATCATCAGTTGGTCCCACTGTATAGAATTTAAATACAGTCTCAGTCCATCGTAGTCGCCTTTACGGAAGCAATAACCCTTCCCTTTACCCCTAATGGTAGTTACCTCTTTGAGTAAATCCCACTTCAGCACACTGTGATCACTGCCACCTAGTGGTTCATTTATCTGCAGATTCTTAATGCATGAAGAATCACTGCTGATAATCAAATCAAGAGTATTACTCCCTCTAGTTGCCTCCCGAACATGCTGATGTAGAAAACAATCATCCAATAAATCCACAAAAGCCCTGCTAGTGTGTGAGTGACCAGCCCCCAAATTCCAGTCAATATCTGGGAAATTAAAATCTCCCATTGTAAGACTCTCTGATTTACTGGCCCACTCTATTTCCCTGTACAGTTTCTTATTATACTCATCAAAGTCATTAGGCCTATAGCACACTCCTACTCTCAATTTTGATCTCCCAATGCTTATGTCACACCAAACTGACTCAACACTGCACTGTCCAGCAATGTTGACTGGCTTCACTTCCTTGGTTTTTATGTGTTTCTTAACTAATAGCATAACCCCTCTCCCCTTCCTATCCTGTCTATCCTTTCTGTAGACATTGTACTGTAGACGTTGAAATAGTTATATATTTTTCAATTAATTAGTTATATATAGAAAAATAGTTATACATTTTTAATTAGTTCAGTTATCTGGGGACAGCGATGAAGTAACCAGAGTGGCACATTACAAAATAAAACATAAAAGGAAGAAAACACGTATGTTATTGTACTGTAAAAACTGATATGTATTTCGTAGTCTTGGTTATTATAGTTGACTTCATTGGTGCAGATCCCTTCACCACTTCTTGTATTCTGTCTTTGTCATTGTGTTCTGTTCACACTGATAAATCAAAATTCCATGCGATATTAGTGTTTGGAAATTTTGATATATCTTTATTATTTTAATTTTCTGATCCAAATCGATCGCTTTCCTTTTCTTGGTAGATTTACTAGTACTGCTGTCACTTACACTGAGTGGACAGAAATCATGGATAATACCTGCCTAGTAACAGATACACTCACCTTTCACTAGACAAGGGCAGTCACATAGCAAGGCATTGAATTTTGTCCACTAGCTCACGAAAGCATTCCACAGGTATTTCCATCCATGTTTGCTGCACCGCCGTCCATAATTCCATCCCATTCCTGGGTGGAGGATCCAAAGCTCGAATGAACCTTTCCACAACATCCCAGAGATTAGCATTAGTAGAGGCATATGATGCAAGGAAGCAAGCTTATGCATCAGCCAAAAAAAAAAAAAAAAAAAAAAACCTTTCATTTCACCCCTCGCATTTGTTCGAAATACCTGTCCAGCTGAGCCTTAAATTTATTTAGGCTATCAACTTCCACAACAAGGGATGGAAGTCTGTTCCACCAACCAACTACCCGCTGGCTAAAGGCAAATTTCCGCACATCTATCCTACATCTGTCTTTCCTCAATTTGAATTTATGCCCTCTCATGTGATTATTCTGAGCAAGTGGCAATATCCCATCAGCATTGAGCATGCTCAAACCATTCAAGGCTTTATACACCTCTATCAGATCACCTTGCTGGTGCCTAGTCCCCAGACACTGTAATTTGCAAAACTTAAGCCTTTTTTCGTAAGAGCAACCCTTCGTTCCGTTCACTAACCTTGTTGCCCTTCTCTGTACTCATTCCAGCAGCTCTACATCCTTCTTGAAATGAGGCCTCCAAACCTGTATATAGTACTCAAGGTGCGGCCTGACCATTGCCTTATACAAGATGCTCCACAGGGTTCATTTCCGATGAACAGGAAGGCCATTCCATTGTGATAAAATCTGTGGGATGCTCCTCGAACCATGTTCTAATCACTACAGCTCTGTTGGGGGTGGGGGAAGTGGTTTGTCCTGCTGGAAGAGTCCATTGCCCTATGGGAGCACGATGACTAAGAAGGAATGCAGATAGTCTGTAAGGATGGACACTTACCTGGAAAATACAGAAATGCCTCTAGAACCAGAGGTCCCGACATATGCCAGTTGAACACGCCCCAGACCATTGCTGACTGTCCACCTGTCTGAATAGTTCCTTGACTTGACGGGTGCATAGCTTTGTGGTTTCTGCCAGCTATGCACCCTCCTGTCTGATTGAATAACAGGAAATGGGACTCCTCGAAAACCAGGAGACCCACCTCCAATCATCCAAGGTCCAGTGCCAATGTTCTTTCACCCAGTTCAGATGTAGAGTCTGTGTCATGATGTTAGCAATGGGGCTCTGGTGGGTCAGCAGCTCCCATAACCTATTGCGGCTAATGAACACCAGATGGTCTTGGTGTTGACGTTTCAGGTACCTCCCTCATGGAAGTCGGCGGTGATTTATTCCACTGTTGTTCTCCAGTTGGCTGAAACAAAATGAGACAGACATTGATGGCCATGTTCATCCACCCATTTCTGTGCCCACGATGAGATGTTATTCCAGAAATGATGTATTCCCAATACACTCTTGATAGTGTCAAACGGGAATACTACAATTTCTGTACCACCTCCACGATAAAGTGATCCACGCTTTGGGCACCCACTATCATCCTTCTTTCAAAGTCAGTTAACTCACGACGTTCATCCATAATGACATCGAATTACCGTCTACGTGACTGCAGTATGCCTATATTCCTGCTAGGCAGTGAGTTCACCCGCTAGCGAGAGGGTTGAGCACCGAGTTTGCCCAGAAACCAGGTATCCCATGATTTCTGTCCTTTCAGTGTATTCTCTTTGTTGGCATTAGAATTAGTTGAGGCATATGATGCAAGAAAGCAAGCTTATACAGCATTAGCCAAAAAAAAAAAAAAAACCCTTTCCATTTCACTCATTCGGTCACTCCAAATGTTTCTCTAGTTCAGCCTTAAATTTATTTAAGTTATCAACTTCCACAACAACATCAGATGTAAGTGTGTTCCAGTAATCAACTACCCGCTGGCTAAAGGCAAATTTCTGCCCATCTATTCTACAACAGTCTTTCCTCAGTTTGAATCTATGCCCCCTCAAGTTCTTAATCTGAGCAAGCGGAAGTATCCCGTCAGCATTGAGCCTGCTCAAACCATTCAAGGCCTTACATACCTCGATCAGATCACCTTGCAGGTGCCTAGTCTCTAGATGCTGCAACTTGCAGAACTTGTCTTTCTTCGTAAGCGCACCACTTTGTTCCTGTCACCAATCTTGTTGCCCTTCTCTGTACTCGTTCTAGCAACTCTACATCCTTCCTAAAGTGAGCCTTTCAGACCTGTATACAGTACTCAAGGCGTGGCCTGACCATTGCCTTATACAAAGTAATAAAAACTTCCTTGTCTCTGCTAGCAAAATTCCTATATATCATTGACAAAACTCCATGACCTGCTCTGGCAGCACTTCTGCACTGCTCACAGCACTTCATATCTGACTGCACAATTACTCCCCCAGGTCTTTTTCATTCTCCACCTCCCTGAGTGTAGTACCGCACAGTTGGTACATTACTCTTTGGTTACTGCTACCCATATGGAGTATGGAGTACTTTGCATTTGTCAATGTTAAATTTCAGTTGCCACTTCTCAGCCAATCTGCCTAAATTTTTTAAATGCAGTTACAGTAACATACTGTCTTTATTGTCATTAACAAATCTGCCAACCTTTGTATCATCTGCAAACTTGGACATTAGTTTGGTCAGACCACAACTAGAGTACTGTATACAGGTCTGGAGGCCTCATTTCAAGAAGGATGTAGAGCTGCTGGAACGAGTACAGAGAAGGGCAACAAGATTAGTGAATGGAACAAAGGGGTGCTCTTACGAAGAAAGGCTTAAGTGTTGCAAATTACAGTGTCTGGAGACTAGGCACCAGCGAGGTGATCTGATAGAGTTGTATAAAGCCTTGAATGGTTTGAGCATGCTCAATGCTGATGGGATTCTTCCTCTAGCTCAGAATAATCACCTGAGAGGGCATAAATTCAAATTGAGGAAAGACAGATGTAGGATAGACGTGCGGAAATTTGCCTTTAGCCAGCGGGTGGTTGGTTGGTGGAACAGACTTCCATCCCTTGTAGTTGAGGTTGATAGCCTAAATAAGTTTAAGGCTCAGCTGGACAGGTATTTTGAACGAACAGAGGGGTGAAGTGGAAGTGGTTTTTTTTTTTCTTTTTTTTTGGCTGATGCTGCATAAGCTTGCTTTCTTGCATCAAATGCCTCTACTAATGCTAATTAAGCCTGATATTACCTTCATCGATATCATTCATAAATACACAAAACTACAATGGGACCAGCACCATAACCTGGTCTTTTTCATTCTCCACATCCCTGAGTGTAGTACCGCACAGTTGGTACGTTACTCTTTGGTTACTGCTACCAATACGGAGTACTTTGCATTTGTCAATGTTAAACTTCAGTTGCCACTTCTCAGCCCATCTGCCTAAATTTTTTAAATTCTGTTGCAGTAACATACTGTCTTTATTGTCATTAACAAATCTGCCAACCTTTGTATCATCTGCAAACTTGGACATTAAACCTGATATTACCTTCATTGATATCATTGATAAATACGAAAACTACAATGGGCCCAGCACCGAACCCTGGGGTCTCCGCTAATAACATTAGTCCGCATAGAGCAATGTCCATTAGCATTAGTAGAGGCATATGATGCAAGAAAGCAAGCTTATGCAGCATCAGCCAAAAAAAAAAAAAAAAAAAAAGCTCCCATTTCATATTTCGTTCCAAATACCTGTCCAGCTCAGCCTTAAATTTATTTAGGCTATCAACTTCCACAACAAAGAATGGAAATCTGTTCCACCAACCAACTATCTGCTGGCTAAAGGCAAACTTCCGCACATCTATCCTACATCTGTCTTTCCTCAATTTGAATTTATCCCTCTCAGATGATTATTCTGAGCAAGAAGAAGAATCCCATCAGCATTGAGCATGCTCAGACCATTCAAGGCTTTATACACCTCAATCAGATCAACTCACAGGTGCCTAGTCTCCAAACACTGTAATCTGCAAAACTTAAGCCTTTCTTCATAAGAGCAACCCTTTGTTCCATTCACTAATCTTGTCGCCCTTCTCTGTACTCGTTCCGGAAATTATACATCCTTCTTGAAATGGAGCCTCCAGACCTGAAGGTGTGGCCTCACCATTGCCTTATACAAGGGAATAATCACCTCCTTATCCCTGCTAGAAAAATTCCTTTATATATCATTGACAAGACACCATGAGCTACTCTTGCAGCCCATCTGCACTGCTCAGAAAACTTCATATCTGCCTGCACAATTACCCCCAGGTCCTTTTCATTCTCTACCACTGTCAGTGTAGTACCACAGAGTTTATATGTTGTGCTGGGGTTATTGTTTCCCATATATATAATTCTTTACATTTGTCAATGTTAATTTCAGTTGCCACCTCTCAGCCCATCTGCTCAACCTTCCCAGATCCTGTTGCAGCAGCATAGTGTCAGTAGTGTTCTTAACAACCCTGCGAACCTTCATATTGTCTGCAAACTTGGACATTAAGCTTGATATACCATCATCAATATCATTTATAAATACAGAAAACAATAATGGACCCAACTCTGAACCCTGAGGGACTCCCCTAATAACATTAGTTCACGATGAGCAGTGTCCATTGATTACCACTCTCTGTCTTCTCCCACTCAACCATCCCTTTATCCATAGCAGCAATTTGTCTCCAGTGCCACACTGCTCCAATTTGTTCAGCAGTCTTCCCTGTGCAACAGTATCAAAAGCCTTTCTAAGATCCAAATATATGATATCAAAGTTAATCCCTGCATCGAGTTCCTTTGTGAACATATCATAGTATCCAATCAAATTGGTCAGGTAAGACTTTCCCTTAATGAAACCATGCTGCGTCCAAGCTATAACTGAAGTCTTGTCTAGATGATACTGCAGTGCTTGTTTAACCAGTACCTCCATTAATTTTCCTGGAACAGAAGTTAAACTCACAGGTCCATAATTCCTTGTGTCGCGCCGACCAGGCTAGCCGGGTGGGTAAAGTTCCTGCCTGGCAACCCAAAGGTCACGGGTTCGAATCCCGCCTCTGGCTTGGATCAGAATACTGCAAAAACTTTGGGAAGTGCATTATGGCCACAGAAGCCGATGTGCCAACAACTAACTAAAAACAAACAAAACAATTACTTGTGTCGCCCTTTGATCCTGCTTTGTGAATTGGGGTCACATTTATTACCACTCTCTGCCATCTCCCATTCAACCATCCCTTTATCCATTGCAGTAACTTTCCCTTAATGCCATACCGCTCCAATTTGTACAGCAGTCTTACATGTGCAACAGTATCAAAAGCTTTCCTGAAATCGAAGTATATGATATCAAAATTATATTTTGCATCATGTTCCTTTGTGATCACGTTGTAGTATTCAATCAAATTGATCAGACAAGACTTCTCCCTAACGAACCCATGCTGTGTCTGAACTATTACTGCTGTCTTGTCTAAGTGATCCTGTATCACCTCTTTAACTAGTTACTCCATTATTTTCCCCAGAACAGAAGTTAAACTAACAGGTCTGTAAATATTTGTGTCACCCTTTGAACACCCTTCGTGAATTGGGGATACGTTTTCGTAACTTCAGTCCACGAGGACCTCCCCTGACTCTAAGGATGCTCTCATAATTATGGCTAATGATTTTCTTACTTCATTTGTCATCTCCTTTAATATAACTGGATAGATTCCATCCACCCCCACGTGCCTTTCTTATGTTTAACTTCAACAATTGTGCACACGTACCCTTTGAAAAACTCTGGAATAGTTACTTAAACCCATAAAGGGTATTTCCTAATGATAAAATTATTCTTAAATTTACTTCCCTTGCTGCCTCCTTCATTATAACTGGATAGATTCCATCTGTCCCAGGTGCCTTTTTTATGTTTAACTTCAACAATTTCTCCTTCACTTTGCTCTCAGTTATTACAAAATCACTTATCTCCCTGTTGCAGTTTGATAAACGTCTGGCATTCCCCTCCTTGAATAACTCCTCATGTGAATGTAGATGCAAAATACTCATTCAGTTTATCAGCTACTTGAGCAGGATCATCAGTAGTTGAACCATCTATATTAAATGGACCAGTCTGATTCATTCCCTTCCTTCTAGTGTTTATATAAGTAAAGAACTCTTTGCTGTTTTTCTTTGCACCCTTTGCCAAAGATTTCTCATAATCTGCCTTTGCCTGCCTAACCTCCTTTGTGACTTGATTACAGACTAGTTTATATCTTGCCGTAAGCTTCTGTGTTGCCTGATAATTTATATGCATCCCATGTATTTTTCTTTTCTGCCCCGAGCCACATTAATTCATCTGATATCCATTTAGGCCTGAACCTGGACCAGTATTTCTTAGTTGGTATGAAAAGCCTAGTAGCCTCCCAGATTAAGTCCCTTAAAGGCTTCCCATTTAGAATTCACCATTAGTAACATCATCAGTTGATCCCACTGTATAGAATTTAAAAATTGTCTGAGACCACTGTAGTCACCTTAATGAAAATAAAAACCCTTCCCTTTACCCTTGATGGTAGTTACATCATTAATAAATTCCACATCAGTACACTGTGATCACTGTCATCTAGTGGTTCCTTTATCCGCAAATTCTTAATGCATGAATAATCACTGCTGATAATCAGATCAAGTGTATTACTTCCTCTGGTTGCCCCTCGAACATGTTGCTGTAGACAACAATCCTCCAATAAATCCACAAAAGGCTTGCTAGCGTACAAGTGACCAATCCACAAGTTCCAGTCAATATCTGGAAAGTTAAAATCCCCTGTTACAAGGCATTCTGATTTACTGGCTCATTCTATTTTTTCTGCACAACTGTTCATTGTACTTATCAGAGTCATTAGACCTATAACCCACACCTGTTCCGATTTCCCCTTTCCCAGTGCTTATGTCACACCATAATCTTCTGACTCAACATTGCATTGTCCACCAATGTCAACTAGATGCACTTCCTTATATTTTATGTTTCTTAACCAACAGCATAACCCTCCTCCCTTACTGTCCTGTCTGTCCTTTCTGTACACATTGTACTTCCCAAATTCCAATTCTGCACTGCTTATATCTGTGTGACACCATGCCTCTGATATCCCAACAGTATCTGCCTTTGATGTCTTGATCAGCACTTCAAATTCATCAATTTTATTTACTCTACGTCTATCATTAGTGTACATGCAAGTATACATGCACTTGTTCTTGCTCTTAGTTACCCTAACACAGCCCATGTATTTACTTGTTCCATGATGACTCCTAGCAGCTCTTGAAGTCCCCAGCAACTTACTCGCTAGGCTGTTGCTCATTACAATAGAAGCAGTACAAGAATCACTTTTAGTCTGTGAATCCCCCCCCAATCTAGCTGTTTTCCAACCTAGCACTGCCTTGATAGCATCAGCAAATATTCTTGCACCCTTTCTATATAAATGTATCCCATCCCTGTAGAAGCAGGCTCTCCTGTATGCAAGCACAGACCACACTGAAAAAAATTCTACCCTGTGAGCCTTGCACAGTCTCTCCAGCGCCGAACTGATTAACAAGGCTCTCATCATGTACTCCCTCCTATCGATTCCAGGCAGAATTCCAAACAATTTCAAATTTAACTCTAACTCGCAACTTTTTTCCAGCATTGCAGATAAATCTGCAGAATTCCTACTCTTAAGATTTTGTTTGTTTGTTATTTGGTTTTTAGGAGCATTAGCAACTAAAGCCATATTGCTCCAGGATATGCGGTGGTCATTCCCTGACCTTTCCGCATCCTCCGTATTTGGTGGTGACGGGCTCGAACCCCGGTCTAATCAAGAAGCGTGTGCTATGCACTGCTGCTCCTTCCCACCTGGCTACTGAGGCACCTACTCTTAAGGTCATTAGTGCCAAAGTGTACAACAATATCACCTTTTGTGCCATTAAAAGATGATATCCATCCTACAATGTCATCAACCTTTGTCCCCGGCAGACCTACCCCGGTCCTGGCACCATTATAACGGTCAAAATGAAATTTTCTGCAAAGAACTTCATAGGGTTAAGGCAGAAACACACTACTGTCACCTTCCACAAGCTCAGATTTTACTAAAGCACATTTCTGGAGGTCATTACTATAAAACTATAAAGACAATTTGCAGTTTCTGGTTTATTGGGCTTTTCTGTTAGTGCAATTCCTCTATCAGATCACCAGCGAGGTGATCTGATAGAGGTGTATAAAGCCTTGAATGGTTTAAGCATGCTCAATGCTGATGGGATTCTTCCTCTAGCTCAGAAAAATCACCTGAGAGGGCATAAATTCAAACTGAGGAAAGACAGATGTAGGATAGACGTGCGGAAATTTGCCTTTAGCCAGCGGGTGGTTGGTTGGTGGAACAGACTTCCATCCCTTGTGGTGGAGGTTGATAGCCTAAATAAGTTTAAGGCTCAGCTGGACAGGTATTTTTAACGAACAGAGGGGTGAAGTGGAAGTGGGTTTTTTTTTTTTTTTTGGCTGATGCTGCATAAGCTTGCTTTCTTGCATCAAATGCCTCTGCTAATGCTAAATGCTAAAATTCATTATAAACGGGTAGTAAACTCAATCTTATTGCATTTGCTGGAATCGATAGCTGGAATATCGATAGCCGGAATTCTGGGGGTTTTTATGTTATTAAGGTTAAATATGTCCCCCTTCACTGAAATTTTCAGTAATAAAAAAACAAATTTTCGGAATCTTCTCCTCATTCCTGTTTTTTTAAGCTTGTTACTGCTTATCTCACTTGTGCAATTTGTGCATGCTGTGTTCATCATTATTGATTGCTTTTTTTTTTTTTTTTTTTTTTTTTTTTTACTGTTTTAAATTTTATAATCCTTAAAAAGAAAAAAAAAATTTATGCAAGTCCGAAGTTACGCAAGTCGGGGACTTACTGTATGGTGAAACACCTCGCAAAGTCCATTTGTTATGGATTGTACATTAAATAATGTCCATTATTTAATATATAACAAATATATATTTGTTATATATTAAATATAACTATATAACAAATTATATAAAACTATATAACAAATTATGATTAGGTGGACATCTTGTAATAGGCTATTTTATATTCAGTGAAACAAATAATAAGAAGAGTAAATTGTTTCAGTATAATAAAAGATATTCTGAACTGAGTACTAACCATATTAAATTACAAATTTTTACTTTTTTTTTTTTTTTTTTTTTGAAGGTGCCGAAAATGTTTAATTATTTTCAGTTTTCTGTCACTGTATGGGAATATTTAATGCTTTGTATTACAGCAACTTTCAACTCAGTGATATTCATACAGCAGTTAACAAGAAAAGGTGGCAGTGATCACAGTGTACTGATGTGGGATTTACTTAAAGATATAAATACCATCGGGGGTAAAGGGGAGGGATTTTACTTTCATAAAGGTGACTATGGTGGTCTCAGATGGTTTTTAAATTCCCTACTGTGAGACCAACTGATGATGTTATCAACATGAAATTCTAAATGGTTAGCATTCAAGAAAGTAATCTTGGAAGCTACTAGACTTTTCATACCAACTAAGAAATACTGTTCAAAATTGACGTCTAAATGGAGGTCAGATGAAGTAATGAGACTCGTGACAGAGAAAAATGCATGGGATACATATAAATTATCAGGTGACACAGAAGCCTATGGTAGATATAAGATACCATCTAAGAAATACTGTTCAAAATTTACGTCTAAATGGAGGTCAGATGAAGTAATGAGACTCGTGACAGAGAAACATGCATGGGATACATATAAATTATCAGGTGACACAGAGGCCTATGGTAGATATAAGATAGTCTGTAATGAAGTCACAAAGGAGGTTACGCAGGCGAAGGCATATTACAAGAAATCATCGGCAAAGGATGCTAAGAAAAACAGCATAGACTTCTTTACTTATGTAAACTATAGAAGGTAGGGGGATGAATTAGATTGGTCCACTTGATATCGATGGTTTGACTGTTGATGGTCCATTCTCAGGTAGCTGACAAACTGAATGAGTATTTTGCATCAACATTTGCACGTGAGGAATTCTGTATGGAAGTGGAGACCAGAATCTTGAAATAACTGGGAGTAAAGTGGAGGAGAAACTGTTGAAGATAAACACAAGAAAGGCACCCGGGGTGGATGGGATCTCTCCAGTTATATTAAAGGAGGCAGCAAAGGAAGTAAGCAAACCCTTAGCCATAATTATGAGAGTTTCCTTGGACTCAGAGGAGGTACCCACAGACTGGAGATGTGCAAATGTGACCCCAACTCACAAAGGAGGATCAAAGGCTGACACAAGTAATTATAGACCTGTGAGCTTAACGTCTGTTCCAGGAAAATTAATGGAGGCACTGGTTAAAGAAGCACTGCAGGATCATTTAGACAAGACTTCAGTTATAGCTCGGACACAGCATGGCTTTGTTAAGGGGAAGTCTTGCCTGACCAATTTGATTGGATACTATGATGCAGTCACAAAAGAACTGGATGCAGGGAATAGCTTTGATATTATATACTTGGATCTTAGAAAGGCTTTTGATACTGTTGCACATGGAAGACTGCTACACAAATTGGAGCAGTGTGACATTGGAGGCAAATTGCTGCTATGGATAAAGGGGTGGTTGAGGGGGAGAAGACAGAGTGGTAATCAATGGACGCTGCTCATCGTGGACTAATGTTATTAGTGGAGTCCCTCAGGGCTCAGTGTTGGGTCCATTATTGTTTTCTGTATTTATAAATGATATTGATGATGGTATATCAAGCTTAATGTCCAAGTTTGCAGACGATACAAAGGTTGGCAGGGTTGTCAAGGACACTACTGACACTATGCTGCTGCAACAGGATCTGGAAAGGTTGAGAATATTTATTTTTGAGGAGTGCAGATGAAAAATGTAAAGTACTACACATGGGAAACAGCAACCCCAGAGCAACGTATCAACTCTGTGGTACTACACTGACAGTGGTAGAGAATGAAAGGGACTTGGGGTGGTTGTGCAGGCAGATATGAAGTTCTCTGAGCAGTGCAGATGGGCTGCAAGAGTAGCTCATGGAGTATTGTCAATGATATACAGGACTTTTTCCAGCAGGGATAAGGAGGTGATTATTCCCTTGTATAAGGCAATGGTCAGGCCACACCTAGAGTACTGTATACAGGCCTCATTTCAAGAAGGATGTAGAGCTGCTGGAACGAGTACAGAGAAGGGCAACAAGATTAGTGAATGGAACAAAGGGGTGCTCTTACGAAGAAAGGCTTAAGTTTTGCAAATTACAGTGTCTGGAGACTAGGCACCAGTGAGGTGATCTGATAGAGGTGTATAAAGCCTTGAATGGTTGAGCATGCTCAATGCTGATGGGATTCTTCCTCTAGCTCAGAATAATCACCTGAGAGGGCATAAATTCAAATTGAGGAAAGACAAATGTAGGATAGACGTGCGGAAATTTGCCTTTAGCCAGCGGGTGGTTGGTTGGTGGAACAGACTTCCATCCCTTGTAGTGGAGGTTGATAGCCTAAATAAGTTTAAGGCACAGCTGGACAGGTATTTTGAACGAACAGAGGGGTGAAGTGGGTTTTTTTTTTTTGGCTGATGCTGCATAAGCTTGCTTTCTTGCATCAAATGCCTCTACTAATGCTAATATATCAGAGAGCAGTAGACATACATGTGATTGGTAGCAGCACTGAGATAACTGACCATGCTATGCTTACAACAACTTGTCTAATGTATTAAGCAGGCAACAGTGTAGCAGTATAGGCACATGGCCAGGAAACAAACATTTTCAGAAGTATATCAAACTCTAACAAGGAGTTAAATGATTGAGTAATAACTGAGAGCAAAGTGGAGGAGAAAATGGTTGGGATCTATCCAGTTATTTTAAGGCAGGTAGCAGAGGAAGTAAGCAAACCATTAGCCATAATTATGAGAGCATCCTTGAATCCAAGAATGCTCTCATAACAGGCTGGAGAAATGCAAATGTATTCCCAATTCACAAAGGGTATCAAAGGGTGACACGAGTAATTACAGACCTGTCAGTTTAACTTCTGTTCCGGGGACAGTAATGGAGTCACTGGTTAAAGAAGCAATGCAGGATCATCTACACAAGACTGCAGCTGTAGTTCAGACATAGCATGGGGTTTGTTAAGGGGAAATCTTGCCTGACTAATTTGATTGGATAGTACAATGTGGTCACAAAGGAACTGGATGCAAAAAATAATTTTGATATCCTATACATATACTTGGATTTCAGGAAAGCTTTTGATACTGTTGCACACAGAAGGCTGCTGTACGAATTGTAGCAGTATGGCATTAAGCAAAAGTTGCTGGTATGGATAAAAGGATAGTTGAGCAGTAGAAGACAGAGAGTGGTAATCAAAGGACTCTTTGTGCACTAAAATTAATGTTAATTAGTGGACCCCCCCCCCCAGAGTTCAGCGTTGGGATCATTGTTTTCTCTGTTAATCAGTGATATTGATGAAGGTATAACAGGCTTAATATCCATGCTTGCAGATGATACAAAGGTTAACAGGGTTGTTACTGACAGTAACAACGGTATGCAGCTGCAACAGGATCTAGAAAAGTTGAACAGTTGGACTGAGAGTTGGCATCTGAAGTTTAACATTGGCAAATGTAAAGTAGTGCATATGGCTAGCAGTAACCCAAGAGTAATGTACCAACTGTGCTCTACTACACTCAGGGTAGTGGAGAATGAAAAAAAGATCTGGAGGTAATTGCGCCATCAGATATAAAGTTTTTAGAGCAGTGCAGATATGCTGCCAGAGCAGATCATGGGGCCTTGTCAATGATATACAGGAACTTTGCTAGCAGGAATAATGAGTTGATTATCCTTTTGTAAGGCAGTGGTCAGGCTGCACGTTGAGTACTGCAGACAGATCTGGCTCATTTTAGGAAGGATGTAGAGCTGCTGGAAAAAGGATTGGTGAAGTTAATCAAGGGGTGCTCTTACCAAGAAAAGCTTGAGTTCTGCAAAATGCAGCATATGGAATCTAGGCACATACAAGGTGATCTGATTGAGGTGTTTAAAGCTTTAAATGGTTTGAGCAAACTCAGTGCTGATGGGATTCTTCCTCTTGCTCAGATTATGCATTCAAGGGGGCATTAATTGAAATTGAGGAAAGACAGTTTCCTCTGCACATCAGCAGAACACATGTGCAGAAATTTGCATTTTTCCAGTGAGTGGTTGATTGCTGGAACTTACTTCCATCTGTCATTGTGGAAGTTGATAGCTTAAATAAATCCAAGGAAGAACTGCTTTTGGAGCTGATGAAGAGGTGAATGGGAAATGTTTGCTGTATAAGCTTGCTTTCTTGCATCATATGCCACTGCTAATGCTAAAGGTACCAGAATTTTTCACAGGTAATCATTCCACTTCTTGACCGTTGACATTGGCAAACTTTGATTGGGAATTCATGTCTCCTTATAGTTTGGATTTAACCCCAGTGAATATCATTTGGTCATGTCAATGAAAGAGAAAATAGAAATTCAAAACAAAGGAAGAAGTCGTTTGTCTTCAATGTGTTCATTGTAAAAAATAACAGTTGACCTTGAGCCATCCTTATAATTGAGATCAATAGTATTCTAGATAACATTATTCAAAAATTAAAATTGTTTTCTGTTGTGCAAATTGCAGCTTCATATGTAATTCCTAATTGGAATTACATATGAAGTTAAAAATAAGCTTAGATGAAATAAAATAACATTATATAATAAAGTTAAATCATGTGTGTGTATATTACAAAAAGTCAAAAAAAGACATTGTTAAGCAAGTAATAGTTTTCGCTATATAGTGCAAGTAAGCCACAGGCATTTGCTATACAGGCCAAAAAAAAAAGATAGGTAACTATCTAGTTGACCTTTGAATTTATTCGAACTGTCAGCCTCAACTACCTGTGAAGATAACTTGTTCCAGCAATCAAGAGAAGAGGTGTTCCAATTTATCCAACACTGTTTATGTTCTTCACAGAGGAACAAAGATCTGACTGAACTACTTCCTTCAACTGTTTCTTAGCTGTATATGCTTGTGAGTATAAGCTTTGTATCTGTATATTTAGTAAGCATTGAGTTGCAATGCTTACTAAATTATGAATATGGGTTATGAAGATAAATAAAGTATGAATATGGATTATTGGATTAAGTGTATGAAGATAAATAAAATATGAATATGGATTATTGGATTAAGTGTATGAAGATAAATAAAATATGAATATGAATTATTGGATTAAGTGTATAAATAAGAGCTGCATACTAAAAATGTTACGAAGAAAACTTTAATAAATGATATTCTGACATATTGGCTCTAGGCCAGGATATCAGACTAACAATACATGATACTAAATAGCAGTGTTCTCCCCAGGACCTATTGAATGGACGTATGGTACTGCTCACCGATCTTGATCAATATTAATTCGAACATACTATGCGATCGAGATCAATGTGACAGGAGCATATAATGTTAAATTATGCAATTAATTTTTGCTCTGGGTCACTTAAGTTACATAAAAAAATATAACAGAAATTTTATGGGGAAAATATTGAAATAGCAGCATTTTGGAACTAATCATTATTTTCTTTAGCATTGGCATTATTCGAGCCATATGATGTAAAAAAGAAAACTAATACAGTAGCAGCCACAAAAAAAGAAAAAAAAATCCTTCCCATTTCACCCATCCATTCACTCCAGAAGTTTGGCCAGAACTTCATTGAATTTATTTATGCTATCAACTTCCACAATGACAATTGAAAGTGTTTTCTGGCAATCAACCACCGACTAGCTAAAGACAAATTTCTGCACATCTATTCTACAACTGGCTTTCCTCAATTTGAATCTATGCCCCCTCGGGTTCTTAATTTGAGCAAGTGGAAGTATCCCGTCAGCATTGAGCCTGCTCAGGCCATTCAAGGCCTTATACACCTCAATCAGATCACCACACAAGTGCCTAGTCTCCAGATGCTGCAACTTGAAGGACTTAAGCCTTTCTTTGTTGGACTTAAGCCTTTCTTGAAGGACTTAAGCCTTTCTTAAGCCATACGTCCAATCTTGTGGCTCTTCTCTGTACTTGTTCCAGCAGCTCTACATCCTTCCTAAAATGAGACCTCCAGACCTGTATGCAGTACTCGAGCCACATCTTGAGTACTGCAGACCTGTATGCAGTACTCAAGATGTGGCTTGACCATTGGCTTATACAAATGGATAATCACGTTCTTATAACTGCTAGCAAAATTCCTGTATATCATTCACAAGATGCAAGGACTTGCACTGGCAGCCTGTCTGCACTGCTCAGAAAACTTCATATCTGACTGCACAATTACCCCCAAGGTCTTTTTCATTCACCACCACCCTGAGTTTAGTCCCACACAGTTGGTACATTTCTCTGGGGTTACTTCTACCCATATGTAGTACTTTGCATTTGTCAGTGTTCAACTA
Organism: Mastigoproctus giganteus; assembly: GCF_048544385.1. Classification (NCBI taxonomy): domain Eukaryota; kingdom Metazoa; phylum Arthropoda; class Arachnida; order Uropygi; family Thelyphonidae; genus Mastigoproctus; species Mastigoproctus giganteus. The sequence goes on along the minus strand of NC_143588.1, from coordinate 16,239,954 downwards.
AAATTCAACTGCAATTTTTCAGCCCATCGACGCCATCAAATTTTGTTGCAATAGCTCACCCAGATGAATGTCATTAACCATCTTGCCTGCTTTTTTTTCTCTCTGCAAATATAATGGGCCCAGTACCAAACTTGGGATGGGAGGGGGAGGGGACTTCAGAAGAGCAGTGTCCATTGAATACAGCTCTCTGTCTTCTCCCTCTCAACCATCCCTTTATTTAGAACAGAAACTTGCCTTTATTGCCATGCTGCTCTGATTTGTAGTGCTTCCTGTGTAGCACTATCAAAAGCTCTTCTGAAATCCAGGTGTATGATATCAAAATTATTTTTTGCATTCAGTGCCTTTGTGACCACATCAGTATCTAATCGATTCGTCACTGTATAGAAGACTTCCCCTTAACAAACCCGTGCTGTGTCTGAACTATAGCTGTGTCTTATCTAGATGATCCTGCAATGCTTCTTTAACTAGTGACTCCGTTATTTTCTCTGAACAGAAGTTAAACTAACAGGTCTGTAATTACTCATGTCCCTTTGATCCCATTTTGTGAACCGGAATGCTTTTTTAACTAGTGACTCCATTATTTTCTCTGAACAGAAATTAAACTAACAGGTCTGTAATTACTCATGTCCCCCTTTGATCCACCTTTGTAAATGGGAGATACATTTGCACATCTCCAGTCCAATAGGATCTCCCTGAGTCCAAGGATGTTCTCATAATTAGGGCTAAAGCTTTCCTTACTTTCTTTGCCTCCTACTTCAATATAACTGAATAGATCCCATCCACCCTGGTGCCTTTTTTTAATGTTTAACTTCAACAATTTCTCCTCCACTTTGCTCTTTGTTCTTGCAAAAGTATTTAGCTCCCTGCCAGAGTTTGAAAAACTTCTGCCATTTCCTTCTCTGAATAACTCCTCATGTCTAAATGTAGATGTAAAAAATACTCATTCAGTTTGTCAGCTACCTGAGCAGGATCATCAACAGTTGAACAATTATTATCAAGTGAACCAAGAACCAATCTGATATTATTATTATTATTATTACTAGCCATATAGTGCAAGGGCAAGGAAGCCAGGCTTATGCTGCACCAGCCAAAAAAAAATTCCGAGTTACCCTGAGAAGAGCGAGAGTCAGAAGGGAATTATCAAGAAAGAGAAGAATGATGATATCCAGCTTAGGACCCTGGGTGCACCAAGCCCATATTTACTAGATGTGAGCCTCTGGGGTTAATATTGATATCAAGTGGACCAATCTGATTCACCCACGTTCCTTCTGCAGTTTTCATAAGAAAAGAAAAGAACTCTTTGCTCTTTTTTTTTTTTTTTTTGCCTCTTTTGCCAGACATTTATTGTAATCTGCTTTCACTTGGCTAACCTTCTTTGTGACTTGATTACAGACCAACTTATATCTACCATAGGCTTCTGTGTCACCTGATAATTTTTATGCATCTGATGCATTTTTCTTCAATACCACGAGTCTCATTAGTTCATCTGACATCCATTCAGGCCTAAACCTTGAATAATATTTCTTATTTGTTATGTAAAGCCTCGTAGCTTCCAAAATTAATTCCTTGAATGATTCCAATTTAGAATTTGCTGTTGGTAACGTCATTAGTTGGTCCACAGTATAGAATTTAAAAACTGCCTGAGACCACTTTAGTCTCCTTTATGAAAGCAAAACCCCTTCCCTTTACCCTTGATGTAGTTACATCTTTAAGTGAATCCCATGAGTACACTGTGATCACTGCCACCTAGTGTTTCCTTTATCTGCAAATTCTTAATGCATGATAATGCAATCACTGCTGATAATCAGATCAAGAGTATTGCACTCTCTGGTTGTATCTCGAACATGCTGCTGTAGAAAACAACCATCCTGTAAATCCACAAAAATCTTGCTAGTGTGTGAGTGACCACAAGTTCTAGTCAATATTTGGGAAGTTAAAATCTCCCATTATAAGACATTCTGATTTACTGGCCCACTCTGTTTCTCCGTATAGTTCATTATACTCATCAGAGTCATTAGGTCTATAACATGCTCCTTTTTTCCGCTCTCATTTTTCCTTTCCCAGTGCTTGTTTCAACATTACACTGCCAATGTCAGCTGGATGTACTGCCTTAGATTTTGTGTGTTTTTTAACTAAGAGCATAATCTATCATCCCTTCTTACTTTGTCTATCCTTTCTGTACACATTATACTCCTCAAATTCCAATTCTACATTCCTTATATCTGGGTGACCTCATGTCTCTGATATCCCAACAATATCCTGTGATGTCTTGACCAGCACTCAAAATTCATCAAATTTATTTGCTATACTCCTAACATTGGTGTACATGCAAGTATACATGCACCTGTTTTTATTCTTAGTTACCCTAACACAGCACATGTATTTACTTGTTTCGTGAGGACTCCCACCAGTTCTTGAAATCCCCAGCAACTTGATTTCCAGGCTACTGCTCATTCCAATAGAAGAAGTATAAGAATCACATCCATCTCTGCCTGCAGTTACTGTTAATCTATTAATCTGTGAACCCCCCTCCAAGCTAACAGTTTTCCAACCCACCTAACACTGCCTCGATAGCATCAGCAAATATTCTTGCACCCTTTCTGTTTAAGTGTTTACCATCCCAATAGAAGCAGTCTCTCTTGTTAACAAGCAACAAGCACAAACCATGCTGAGAAAACCTCTGCCCCAATAAGCCTTGCACAATCTCTCCTGAGCCGAAATGATTGACAAGGCTCTAATCATATATTCCTTATCATTTCTGCAGAATTGTAGACTCTTTCAAATTTAACCTTAACTCACTCACAACTTTTTTCCAACATTGACCTGTACTTGTTAAGTAATTCTGCAGATCTCCTATACTTAATGTCATTAGTGCCCATGTGTACAACAGTATCACCTTTTGTGCCCTTAAAAGATGATAGCTGCACTACAATGGCATCAACTTTTGTCCCTGGCAGACATACCCTGGTCTTATTCCACCTATCCTTTTTGCAATATATTTCCTGCTTCCCTGACAATTGAGTCACCGACAGTAACTAGCTTATGTGGAACTAGCGCATTCTGCTCTGAAGTTTTCCGCCCTGCTGCCTGATGCACAAGAGTGAGCTCTGGTGTTGAGTTGGGCAGCTGACTTCTTGATGGACCCCCTTTTTAATTCCTTCAAGGGCATCTACCCTAGACCTCAGACTCTCATAGATGACCATCCAAATGCTGAGTTGGTGCCTAATTTCTTGACACCCTCTGCAAACACACACACACACACACACAAAGACATTCTCCTTGGTAAGGTCATGTCCTGTTCCAGAAAGATTTGCAAACATTTCACATTTTGCGCATTTTTTTTTAGACTGTGATGTGTTGGAGAATCATTCCCTTTGGGTCTCCCCGGAGCCACAGCACTTCTGCTACTTTGTGCTAATTGCTTTCCTGCTCTAGTCTGGCCATGATTTCTGTTTAAATACAATTTAATTAACAATGAAAATTAATAAGATTAATATATTTAATTGATAAATGACAATACTGTACTAAGCTAACAGTTTCCTAATACAGTGCTGCATATTATGCTATTTAGTTTTACATTATACCTTATGCTATCAAGTTTGATATAATGTATCATTATGCTATTCTGTATTGATCTAATATACTACAACAACGGCAGCAAGATTCGAACAGCAAGATTTTACCTATACTAAATAGTAACCTACAGAATCTCTTTCTAAATTCAAAATAAACTAAGGAGGATGATTAGGACTATAAAGTGACTTCTAGAAAAGAAATTAATGTGATAAGTGAATAAAATGGTAAAAATTTATCAAAAAACTTAACGTTTGCTGGAGCTGCAAAATCTTTTCCAATAAGTAGACAGACAAGTTTGAAAAAAAATTTAACCCTAACTTGCGATTTGTTTTCAGTATTGACCTGTACTTGTTAAATAAGTCTGCAGATCTCCTACTCTTAATGTTAGTGCCAACGTGCCCTTAAGGGTCCTCTTTTGTGCCCTTAAGTTAACATAGAGCAGATTATATCTGCTCTCAACATCAACTTTTGCCCCTGGCAGACATACCCTGGTCCTATTCTTTTATAAGATGTAATGAAACTTTTAGAATCTGACTAGAATTTTTTCTTAAACTAATCTTATGATTTAAGATAATGAAAAATAAATTGTTTTTGTTATTTTTTAGCTGTATCTTGGCATTGTATTAGCTGTTGTAGTAATTGTGACAGGCTGTTTCTCTTATTACCAAGAAGCAAGAAGCTCTAAAATTATGGAATCTTTTAAAAACATGGTGCCACAGGTAAGAATTCAATTATAAATCATAGTCACTGTCAAAAATTTATATTAGTAAAAATTTGTGAAGGTTTATAATATAAATATTTTATATTTTGGTAAGTATTATTTTTACTTTAATTTCAGTATGCTACCGTTATTCGTGAAGGTCAGAAGCTCACTATTCCCGCCGAAGGTGTTGTTGCAGGAGATATTGTTGAAGTTAAAGGTGGTGATCGCATTCCAGCAGATATCAGGGTGACGTTAGGACAGGGTTTCAAGGTAGATAATTCTTCTTTGACAGGAGAATCAGAACCGCAGTCCCGATCTGCAGACATGACTAATGAAAATCCTTTAGAAACAAGAAATTTAGCCTTCTTTTCTACAAATTGTGTAGAAGGTATAGTTAATTTTGCTTTCTTTATACATGAGATAAAAAAGAAAATAGCATGTGGTATAAATTTTCTTTCTGTAAATGCACTAAGCCAGACCTAGATGTACTCCTACTCCATATTCTGCCGACCAGGCTAGCCAGGTGGGTAAAGTGCCTGCCTGGCAACCCAAAGGTCGCAGGTTCGAATCCCATTTCGGGCTTGGATCAAAGTACTACAAAAACCTTGGGAGGTGCATTATGGCCACAAAAGCCAATGCGCCAATAACTACCAAAAAAAAAAAACCTCCATATTCTAGATTTAACTTATTTGTAATATTAGGTGAAATCCTTATTACTGCTTGTTTCTATCTTTGCACAGACTATACAGAAGAAACATGGCAGTAGTACCCATTACAGCCTGAATAATCATAGGCAAGGGTTAACAAATAATTAACCAACAAACATAAAATACAAAATATAAAGTTGAATAATAGTAAGGATGCCTAATCATTGCATTACTATTTACTCAAACTATTTACATATTGTATTACATAATTACAGATAGTACACATATACATGTACACAGCATGTAATATTTGCCTTCAAAGTCCTATACTTTCTTTACCAGTGAGGTGGAAAGTTACCATTAGCAAAGGGCATCAATACAATGGTGTCAAAAGGATTAGAGTTCAGCAGGATGTGCTTCTTAGTTGAGTTCACTGAGGATGTTTTTTCAATACCTTGGCTCTTTGGAGAACCTCACAAAATCAAAGTGCAATTGTTGGACCAGGCTAAGCATCTGAGTCAGGATAATCTGTCTGTGGTGTTCAGTTGGAATTTTTTGTGACATAGTTATGGGGCAGCCCTTAGGCCACAGAAGGAGGCCCCAGTGGTAAAGTCCTACATGTGGGGAATGTCAGTCATATCAGAAAGAAGTTTTACAGTAGTTGTTTGCCTGACGTCTCTTATTCTCATTACAAATTTGGAAATACTGATTGCAGTTGTGAGATTGGTGGTGCTGTGACTAGCTCTGTCCCAGTGCTTAAATGCAGTCCATTCAATTCCTAGTGCTTGAATGCTGCCAAAATTACTGTGCAAACAGATGCTTCAGAATAGCGGGGGTAGCAGATCCTCACAGCTCCATCCCCATAAAGAATAGAGCAGTGAATGATGGTTTCTGTCTTTGTTATGCAAAGGGCATCAACATGTAACAGACTCTACTTTGCATTCCATTTCAGCTTCTGCATTCTTGCTGTGATGAGATCAAGGTGATTATTGAATTTGAGTTTTTGGTTAAAAACAACTCCTAAATCAGTGTGCTAAGGGAGATGGGGATACCATCCAGAGATAGATAGAGCTCAGTTTGGTATTGCCTCAGAGAGAGAGAGAGAGAGAGAGAGAGAGAGAGAGAGAGAGAGAGAGAGAGAATACTGTAATGAATTTAGTTGGATTTATCTTCATTCCAAAGGTAACAATGATAGCTGGGTTATAATTTGGGGATCGTGTGTCTGAATGGTTGTCCATAGTTTGATATCATCAGCATAGCTTATGAAGTTTGGCTTTCCTTTCAGGAATGGTAGCAACATAGCAGTAAACAGTAATCCTGACAGCATACCACCTCAAGGTGGTATGCTGTCAGGATTGCCCCTGCTGTTGTAGGTCTAGTGTGACCTATAACAGCAGGGGTAATTTTTTTTGGCCAAATTGCAGTACTCTTTTTGTCAATAGGGATGCTATGAATCCTATTATGTTGCAACAATGTAGCAGCAATGAACACCAGTTTAATGGTTGAATGGCTTACCTCATGCCCTCGCACGTCTCACTGCATGCACAACTCTGTGTCTGTTAAAATAATTTTTATATCTAAAGTTTCCATTCTATTTGTTGATAAAGAGGCACATTCAGCCTCGAAAGCTCCAAGATATAATTAAAGATATATTTTACTGGATACATACGTCATCATTATTTCATTTGCATCCATTCCTGTAGCCCACTCTGGATGCTTAAAAGAAAACTATGAAAATGTTAAGCTTCTTTTGTAAAAAAAATTAGTACAAGCATTATGGTTGGCTATTGTATTGAAATTTTAAAGTTATCCAGGAAACAACTTGGTTGCACAAAAATGCCTTGCTTTCTGTGCGAGTAGGATAGTCAAGCAAGAAGTGAAAATTGAGATGAGAAAGTGTGACCATCAAGACAATCTCTGACACACTGTTCATGAAAACAGTTTGTCCAAGTCCTGAATAAAGAAGAAAATTATTTTAATATGTTTCATGAAATTTCTGTTGCTTGCTTATAAAAATAAAATCAAAGCAGGAATTTTTGTTCAACCTCAAATCCACAAGTTGCTTGAAGAATCTATTAACCAAACTGAAAGAGATACTTGGACTGGCTTTAAATACATGTATGTGTATTGATTATGAGACACTCATGGAGTTCAGAAAATAACCTATTTGTAAAAATACAGAATAAATCAGAAGCACCTCCACCAATATTTTAATTTTTTTTATTTGTAAAAAATTCTGGCATAATAGAGCAAATTTCAAGTAACTGTCAAAATTCCATTAAAAATGCAGTTCAAATAACTTATCAGCAGTAAAACATTAGAGAACTTTTCTTAAAATACAGACTGGTGTTACTCTGCAATGCCTTGGTACTGTGGATGCTGGGTTATTGGAATTGTACTGTAACTTGTTGTTTTTTTATATTGACTCATATTTCATTAAATTCTATTGTAATAATAATGTTTGAAAGCTTCTTATTATGAAAATTTTTATGTTTGCATAATGAAAATATTATTACTATGTCTGATTTAGGTGCTGGTCGTGGGATTGTAATCAATACTGGTGACCGTACTATTATGGGACGTATAGCAAATTTGGCTTCAGGATTGGAAATGGGGGATACACCTATTGCAAGAGAGATTGCTCATTTCATCCATATCATCACTGGTGTAGCAGTGGTTTTGGGAATTACTTTTTTTTTTATAGCCTTCATTCAAGGTTACCATTGGCTTGATGCAGTTATCTTCCTGATTGGTATAATTGTAGCCAATGTACCTGAGGGTCTGTTGGCTACTGTAACTGTAAGTACTATTCTTTTAATTTATGCTTTAAGATTTTGTTTAAAATATATATAAAATATATAATTTATTACATGTTATATGAATATAATCTAGTGAATAGTTATTTGGTTATTACAGAAACAGTGCCAGCAGTCTATATCAGCATTTATCTCTCTATACATTAAAAAGGCTTTCCTCCTAGTGATAGTTATTCAAGCTCTCTATACATTAAAAAGGTTTTCCTCCTAGTGATATTTATTCGAGCCAATGGGAGAAGAGGGCGAGGCAATTACGTCACTGCAAGTGCAATTAATTATTGACAACTGCCTCCATAATGTTCACTAACCTTGTGCACATGTTTCCCTGTCTAATGGAACATTTGATGTTCCATTGTAATGTATTTTGTATATTGATGAATATTGTATATTTGTAAATACAGTAATTTAGTATTTTGTAAATATTTCAGTGAAATATTTTAGTCCTGCTCTTTGGGATGCAACAATATTCCTCATGCATTATGAAACCCGATGCAAAAGGCCTTTTCCTAAGTGACCTATGTAAAAGCAGGTAAATAATTACATTGTGATATTTATTCCACCTTGAGAATTCCATGCACTACAAATGCACAGGTTATTTCCTGATTAGATATCGATCGTAGTGACATAGTGTTTTTTGTCTGGTGGCACCGGGTTTCCCCCAACTCCGTATTTTTACTGTGTAGAATATAATACTCTGCATAAGACCAGGGTGTGTGTTTGGTACAAACACACACCCTGGTCTTATGCATATTCTCTGGTCTTATTGATGTAAGCTGTGTACAGGTATTAGTGTGGATTGCGTTGTTCCTCTGGCCACTTAGCCCCGGAGGCCTGTGGAGAGCCACTAACACCCCCAGTTTCCATCACCGCCCTGGGGAGGCAGGCCAGAACACATTAAGAGAGAAGAAAGCTCTGGCAGGGTGTAGCCTAGGCATCCAAGGAGAGCCCAAAAAAAAAAAAAAAATTATTGTAAAGGAGATAATGGGGAGATAGGAAGAGGGTGGGATAAAAGGAGCAGTGAACGGGGAGGGGGAGGGAATAGTTGAGGCACTCGCCTGATTTGAAAGGGGAGACAATAAGGGGACCCCTGGTACAGGACTAGATGGATGGACACCCATCTTGTCCCAGAGGGGGGGGGGAGTTGAAAGTGGGTGGTAGGGTGAGCCACCACACAAAAGGGAGTAGGGCCACCAAGGGGGAAGGAGACTCAACCACCCCATGTGGGAAGAATAAAAGAACATAGGGAAAGAGATTCCTATGGTGGATTGTGCTTTTTGCAGCTCTGCCCCACACTGGCCTGGGGGTTACCCTAATAGCCAGTGTCAGCATCCCACAGCATGCCAGCTAGGAAAAGCTACAGCATGGTTGTCAGCTTGGATAACCATGAGGCTCCTGAGGGTCTGCATAGCCATCAGTCTGTCCAGTAAAGAGGCTAAGATAGAACATGCAATTAATAATAACTTTCATTCACTCAACATTCACACAATTTTACTTTTTTCAGAGACTGGCTGAAATCAGAGACTGGCCATCAGAGACTGGCTTCTCAGTCTCTGATGGTATAGCTCAGTCAGATGGGCCTTGATTACCTTGTGTTCTAACTGGTGGGCCTGCATCATCCCCAGATATTTGTATGTCTTTCCCTCTGTCATGGCTTTAATCTCTTTACTGGTCTTCAGCTGGTAGTTTTATCTGACTAGATGTCCTTGATGTAATCCATCTCGGCATCTAAGCCAAATTGCATCCTGATGTCAGTGCTAAACTCTTCAGCGATCTTGAGTAACTGTTGGAGTTGATTCTCAGTTATGGCATAGCATTTTTGATGTCACCTATCTACATCAGGTGAGAAAGGTGTTCAGGTTCTTCCTCCCTTCTTTTAGGGTATATCCTCATTTGCTGTTATTGAACAGGGTAGACAGTGGGTTGAGTGCTAGACAGAACCATAGTGGGCTCGGGACATCTTCCTGGAAGATTCCTCTTCTGATGGGTATCGGCCTGGTCTTGATGTTCTTGACCTTGATGGTGGTACTTCATTTTACTATGGTTGCTTCTAGGAAATGTGTCAGTATCAGATTGACTTTGTAGATCTTCAGTGTCTGTATCAGCCAGCTATGAGACATGGAGTCAAAGGTGTTGCAGTAGTTGATGTAAGCTGTGTACAGGTTGTTATTATTATTATAAAAAAAACCCTTTTTCTCCTTTATGGGATTTTTTTGTTACCCCATGACAGGAACTAGTACCAAGTTTTTTTTTTTTTTTTTTTTTTTTTTTTTGGTAGTTGTTGGCGCATAGGCTTCTGTGGCCATAATGCACCTCCCAAGGTTTTTGCAGTACTTTGATCCAAGTCCGAGGCGGGAATCAAACCCGCAACCTTTGGGTTGCCAGACAGGCATTTTACCCACCCGGCTAATACCAAGTGCATAGGATGGTTGGTTGTGTCTGGTTATCATTATTATTACTGTTGGTCGAGGAACTTCCTTACTATCCTACAGCTGTTCAGGATGGTGACTTTCTGGAGTTCCATGTAAGTATTCTTGGGGGCCCATTGCTGCTATGTTCTTATGGGAGGCTCTTTGGCACCATGCCACTGGTTGACTTGGTGATTGGGATAGGCATTGCTTGTTCCATATTATTATTATTATTAAATCTTTTTATTATCTGGAAGGTTTACTACCCACTGATAATAAATCTGTTTATTATCAGTGAGTAGTAAACTCGATCTTATTGCATTTGTGATAATCCCAATAACTTCAATTGTGTGGATTTTTACGTTATTATGGTGAAATGTGTTCCCCTTCACTGAAATCTTCAATCATATAAAAAACAAATTCTCAGAATCTTCTCTTCATTCCTATTTACATATTACAATGATGAAGGGAAAGGGACCAACAGAAAGTGCAAGTGCTGGTAGTGCCAGGAAACGAAACAAAATTGATTTAGAAATGAAGATGAAAATGATTAAGAAGTACGAAGCAGGACAAATTTTGTCATCAATTGCAAGGGAATTATGTCTCACTGCTTCAACAGTGAATACTATTTTAAAGGACAGCGCATGTATAAAATAACATGTTAAAGGAACAATGCACTTAACATCAACAGTGATCACAAAACAGCGTTCGGATGCTATATCGAAGATGGAACAGCTATTAATAATATGGATGGACAATCAGATTCAGAAGCAAATGCCCCTGAGTCCAATGGCCATTCAAGAAAAAGCAACAAGTATTTATAAAGATATTAAGGATAAGAATGGTGAGCCCCAAGCCAAGTTCGTGGTAAGCAACGGGTGATTTAAGAGGTTCAAGCATCGTGCTGGTTTCCAAAACATTAAAGTATGCAATGAAGTCACCAGTGCTGATTCTGCAGTTGCAGAGAAATTTTGTGATGTTTTGGAAAAAAATTATTGATGAAGGCAGCTGTTAAACGCAGCAAATTTTTAACATTGACGAGATTGTTCTGTATTGGTAAAAAATGCCCGATCGAACATACTTGTACATTGCCAAAGAGAAAAAGACAATGCCAGGTTTCAAGGCTTCAAAAGATAAGGCCATGCTCTTGCTTGGGGCTAATGCAGTGGGAGATTACAGATTAATACCTCTGTTTGTGTACCATTCTGGAAATCTTCGTGCATTCAAGGGCATGAATAAAGCCATCCTGCCCGTGCATTTCCGATCGAACCAAAGAGCATGGATAAAAATATCTCTCTTTGAGGATTGGTTTAAATGCTGCTTCATTCCCGTGGTTGAAAAATATTGTAAAGATAACGACAAGGTTTTGCTTCTATTAGATAATGCTCCTGGACATCCTACATATCTAGATGATTTCAATTCGAATGTAAGAGTCATATTTCTAATGCCAAACATGACTTTACTCATTCAATTCAAAAATCTATGGATCACGGTGTTATTTCTAATTTAAAAGCATACTATTTATGCACAACATTTGCACAGGCATTGTCTGCTGTAGATGGTGAGAAAAATTTTATGTTAAGAGACTTGGAAATTGTACAATATTTACCATGGCATCTAAAACATTAATAAGGCCTGGGCGGAAATACTAACAGTTGTTTAATGGTGCATGGAAGAAAATATGCCCACGGCACGTAAAAGGCTTCGAAGGATTTCAAAAAGATGAATCATATGAAGAGGTTACAGATAGGATTGTAAAGGTTCCAGAGCTACTTCAGTTGGAGGTTGATGCCAAAGATGTGGACGAGTTAGAGAAAGAAGAGAAGGAATTATCAAACAAAGAACTTATTGACTTGCAGGCAGCGATTGTGAAAGAAGAAAATGCTGATGAAGCTCAAGATGAACCAAGTGAGGAGCTGAGATGCTTCATCATCAGAGAGAGATAGCAATGTCCTTTCATAAAATTGCATCGGCAATGGTGAGGTTTGAGAAGATGGATCCTGACAGCTAACAATTCTTAAAAGTTAATAGTGGTGAATGATATGCTTGCTTGCTACAAATAAATCTACAATTAAAAGAAAAAAACACTGTCCAGTCATCCATTAATATGTTCTTTTGTAAAGTTGAGCGGCGGACCCCTTCTAAATCTCCACAGCCCTCAACCTCCACTGCGGTGTACTTATCAGCTGAAGACGTCAATTCTGGCAACAATGCTTGAGAGGTAAAACTTACTGACATTATGCCTGTCTCCTTTTTTTTTTTTGTAATTTTATAATTTGGAAATTTTTTAAATTGCATGCTTTTTAAATTTTTCCTGCGCATGAGATAAAAAATTGAATAAATAAAATAAATAATTCTACTCACGTGTTTGTCAAATTTTTCTTTTTTTGATTCAATCAATTCAATGAGTACAGTTGTGAGTGCTGCGCAAGCATGGGGGAAATTCCGACTTACATAGAGTTCCGCAGAACGCATCCATTACGTTAATTTGGGAGTGGCTGTGACTGCTGGCTCGTTCAGATTATTGATGTTTCGAGTTATTGACGTTCAGATTTTCGGCACTCTACTGTATTATCATAGGCTGCCTTCACATTGCGCCTCCGTAGCCAGGCGGGAAGGAGCAGCAGTGCATAGCACACGCTTCTTGATTAGACCGGGGTTCGAGCCCGTCACCACCAAATACGGAGGATGCGGAAAGGTCAGGGAATGACCACCGCATATCCCGGAGCAATATGGCCTTAGTTGCTAATGCTCCTAAAAACCAAATAACAAACAAACATAACAAGCCTTCACATCAAAGAAAATGATTTGCTGCTGATGGCATTCTGGATTCTAAACAGCCTTTCCAGGAGTTTGGTGTTTTCAAGCAGCCTTGGCTTATGAGGGAAGCAGCAGTCGACTAGCTTAGGACAGATGGCCTTTTCAAAAATCTTTAGTAGCGAGCAATCAACAGAAATGGTTCTGAAATTTTATGATCCTTAGGTTGTGACTTTTTCAGGACAGGAGTGACAAAGTGTGCGTGCGCGCGTGCGCGTGTGTGTGTGTGTCCAATCTTGCAGGTACAATGCCTGTCTGAACTGTGTTGTTAAAAGCCTTCGCTAGGGGCTAGACGATGGAAATGTTGCAAACGTCGACGATTAACAAGGGGAAGCCAACTGATTCTACCATAGCTTTATCAGGGAGCTGATTGATCGCATTGTTGAGGTCTTGTTTGCTTAATGTGATATTGCACAGCAAAGTTCAGTGGATACAGAAATTACCCAGAGATTACAGAAATTACAGAGATCTGGGTACAGAAATTACCAGAGGTAATTTCTGTACCCAGATCTCTGTAATTGTACAGAACAATTTCTGTACCCAGAGATTACAGAAATTGTTTACAGAGATTTCTGTACCCAGAAATTACCTCTGGTAATTTCTGTACCCCACTGAACTTTGCTGTGCAGTATTTATCATTCCTTAAACATCACCTTGTCTATGATAGTACTTCTGGGATTTTGCACTGCAGTTCTCTTAGAGGTCATTAACTGCTTTGAGATCCATTAATGCATTTCTTTTTTGCCCTCAGGAAGAAGGTGCAGGACTCTCTTATATAGCTCCTTCTGTAGTTCTATCTTCCACCAGCATCTGTAGGCTCATTGCTTCTGTTGAAATGTCTGCTTTGCTTCACTGTTAAACCACAAAGTTACTTTTTTTTTTTTTGGGATAATAACTCACTTTGAGGCATCGTTTTTAGCTATCATCTTCAACTGTTCTGCAATGAAGTTTAGAACATCACTAGCTGATGTTGCAGGCACTGTTCTAATCTATTATCGCAAGCTGATGGAGAACAAAGTATAGTTTCAAGAATTTTATGAAGTAAGCTCTTATTTGTAAATTTTTTTTGCCCTTTCTTGTTTTATCCCTTCATTAGATAGGTTGGAGGTCACGTCTCTACATACAGCACTCCAAGCAAAACCAAGGTTTGTGATCTTAGTCACATTAAAAGATGTGATACTCATTGGTTTTCAGGTCTTCCAGATTATGAAACAGATCAAGGGCCTGTTTTCCCCTCTAGTTGAACTCAAATGCTCCTCATATCAGCCAGAACTCCTCAGTGTTCCCCGAAGTTTGTCCTTGGCCTTGTCATACTGAGGGCTAGGTATATTAAAATCACCTCATCAGCGTTGGTAGGAGGGGATTTAAGTTAGCTGCAAGCAAAGAGAGTAATTCACTTCTTGTTTCATTTGAAGAATCTGTAGTTAGATACACATCTATAATGGATGACCTGTATAGGAAAACACAACAGATAATGCTTCAAAGTAGATGGTAGAACTTTCACTAACACCTTGTAGTTTCGGGCTGTTCCTATATATTATGGCTACATCTCCTGCTCTTCTGCTCCCTCTACCATTACTGATTCAACTGAAGCCAAAATTTTCAGTTAAGATATTAAACTGCCCAGTACTGAGCTATAGTGAGCTCACAAGAGCCCATTGTTATTTTTTTTTATAAATTGGTGACCCCATTGTTGTATTGATCGTTTATTTTACAGATGAAATCCTTAATTCAATCATTGGGTATCCAGAGCCGGAACTATGGCAGGGGCCCCATCTCCAGCATTTTAATGGCGCAATCGACCAGTTGTGTTATAAGAAATTGCTTCATTTTTGATTTAATTACAGTTGGACCTTTGTTTAACAAACTTCTTTATAGCGAATTTTTTTGAATTTTCCTTGGTAATTACATTTAAAATAGTTTCTGGAGAACAAAGAAATTTCCATATAACGAACTGATTACGAGAGACAACTTTGTATGCATTGTTCCAGTGCCACCTTAAGAATATTCTTAAGGTGATGTTTATCGTTCCCACCTCTAGCCTTTAAGCAATTTAGGCAGTTAGAAAGCATGAATTAAGGGTTAAAGGGATTATCGTTCCGTAATGTTAAGTGGTGCCTGTAAAACCTAAGCAGCCACTTATCCCACCTACGAAGAAGTTGCGGAAGTCAGTATGCATTCCATAGCCAGTCAGAAGATCAAGGTGTATTCCCGATATGGATAATAGCCTCTGGTTAACCTGTATTTTGGTTCCCCTTAACTCCAGAAAGCAGTCATCTGTTTTTCGGGGAACTAAGTGATCCATTCCTTTCAGTAAATTTCTCCTGTCTAAGTTTACATAGCCATGGTACTTGAATATCCAAGTGATTCCGACAGTTTGTACAGTATTCAAAGAACTAGTGACAGTAGCAACTTTGTGGGGGGGGGATGAGGGCAACTGAGACATTAAATAAACTTTCTGAAGATGAAATATAGGCAGATTTTGAGACTATGTCGAGGCTTTCACTGTGAACAAATTGTTCCAAAATACAGGCAATAATTTAAAATAAAAACAAATTGTATGCACTAGTGCGATTTAAGGATGATTGCTAAAGACTTGAAGTGAAAACTATAAGGGTTGGTCATCTGTTTGGGCCACGATGGGCAGCTTTTAGCTTACAAATGGCAATTACGGTTTGGAGGGATTATCTCACTTTGAACAAACATTTTAACATTAGCATTAGTAGAGGCATACGGTGCAAGAAAGCAAGCTTATGCAGCATCAGCCAAAAAAAAAAAAAAAAAAAAAAAAAACACTCCGATTTTCATCCCTCCGTTCGTTCCAAATACCTGTCCAGCTCTGCCTTAAATTTATTTAGCTATCAACTTCCACAACAAAAAGATAAAGGTCTGTTCCACCAATCAACTACCTTTTGCCTTTTGCCTTTACCCGCTGGCTAAAGGCAAACTTCTGCACACCCATCCTACAACTGTCTTTCCTCAGTTTGAATTTATGCCCTCTCAGGTGATTATTCTGAGCAAGAGGAAGAATCCCATCAGCATTGAGCATGCTCAGACCATTCAAGGCTTTATACACCTCGATCAGATCACCTCACAGGTGCCTAGTCTCCAAACCCTGTAATCTGCAAAATTTAAGAATTTCTTCGTAAGAGCAACCCTTCGTTCCATTCATTAATTTTGTTGTCCTTCTCTGTACTCGTTCCAACAGCTCTACATCCTTCTTAAAATGAGGCCTCCAGACCTGTATATAGTACTCAACGTGTGGCCTCACCATTGCCTTATACAAGGGGATAATCACCTCCTTTTCCATGCTAGAAAAATTCCTGTATATCACTTACAAGACAGCATGAGCTACTTTTGCAGACCATCTCAGAAAACTTCATATATGCTTGCACAATTATCCCCAGATCCTTTTCATTCTCTACTACTGTCAGTGTAGTACCACACAGTTGATACGTTACTCTGAGGTTACTGCTTCCCATATAGTACTTTACATTTGTCAATGTTAAACTTCATTTGCCACCTCTCAACCCACCTGCTCAACTTTTCTAGATCCTTTTGCAGAAGTGTACTGTCATTAGTGTCATTATTAATATCTCTGCCAACCTTCATATTGTCTGCAAAATTGGACATTAAGCCTGATATACCATCATCAATATCATTTATAAATACAGAAAACAACAATGGACCCAACACTGAACCCTGAGGGACTCCACTAATAATATTAGTCCACGAAGAGCAATTCCATTGATTACCACTCTCTGACTTCTCCCACTCAACCATCCCTTTATCCATAGCAGCAATTTGCCTCCAATGCCGCACTGCTCCAATTTGTGCAGCAGTCTTCCATGTGCAACAGTATCAATAGCCTTTCTAAAATCCAAATATATGATATCAAAGTTATTCCCTGCATCCAGTTCCTTTGTGACCACATCATAGTATCCAATCAAATTGGTCAGACAAGACTTCCCCTTAACAAACCCATGCTGTGTCCGAGCTATAACTGAAGTCATGTCTAGATGATCCTGCAGTGCTTCTCTATCCAGTGCCTCCATTAATTTCCCTATAACAGAAGTTAAACTTACAGGTCTATAACTACTTTTGTCGCCCTTCCTCCTCAGTTGGGGTCACATTTGCACATCTCCAGTCCATGGGTACCTTTCCTGAGTCCGGGAAAACTCTCATGATTATGGCTAAGGGTTTGCTTACTTCCTTTGCTGCCTTCTTTAATATAACCGGATAGATTCCGTCTGCCCCACGTGCCTTTTTTATGTTTAACTTCAATAATTTCTCCTCCACTTTCCTCTCAGTTATTACAAAATCATCTAGCTCACTGCCAGAATTAATTCACCTCTGGCATTCCCCTCCCTGAATAACTCCCCATGTGTGAATGTAGATGCAAAATACTCATTTAGTTTGTTAGCCACCTGAGCAGGATCATCAACAGTTGAACCATTGATATCCAGTGGACCAATCTGATTCATCCCCTTCCTTATAGAGTTTACATATGTAAAGAATTCTTTGCTTCCTTTGCCAAAAATTTCTCATAATCTGCCTTTGCCTGCCTAACCTCCTTTGTGACTTGGTTACAGATCAGCTTATATCTACCATAGGCTTCCACATCAACCATTAATTTATATGTATTCCATGCATTTTTCTTCTCTGCCATGTCTCATTAGTTCATCTGACATCCATTTAGGCCTTGAACAATATTTCTTAGCCTAGTAGCTTTCAAGATTAATTCTTTGAATACTTCCTATTTTGAATTTGCTTTTGGTAACGTCATCAGTTGGTCCCACCATATGGAATTTAAATACTGTCTCAAACCTCCGTAGTCGCCTTTAAGAAAGCAAAAACCCTTCCCTTTACCCTTGATGGTAGTTACCTCTTTGAGTAAATCCCACTTCAGCCCACTGTGATCACTGCCACCTAGTGGTTCCTTTATCTGCAGATTCTTAATGCATGAAGAATCACTACTGATAATCAGATCAAGAGTATTACTTCCTCTAGTTGCCTCCTTCATTTTGAATCAGAAGATAAATATTTGGGATTATTAAACAGACTTCTAAATCTGGAATTTCTTAATGATTTAGCACTAATGATCGATATCCTTGCAGAAGCTCTCTTACCTTTCAGAAGCTTTACAAAGTCGCAGAATCACTATAGTAAAAGCAGGTAAATTAATTATGCAAACTATCAATGCTATTGTTAATTTGAAAAATTTTGAGGAATTACAAAGCTAAACTTGAGAGCATGTTGAAGTTGAAAGAATTTGAAGGAATCAAAATGGAAAGTAAGAACACATTTAAAAAATTACTTTGTGACAGGTTAACAAACTGCACTGTTTTGTCCTTAAAGTATCAGTTATTAATGCAACAAAATAATTTTAAATTAAATGAGAAAAATAATTATATCATTGACGATTAGGAATTGAAAGAAAGTTTAAACATGTGCTACCCGAAATCGTGGAATATGAAAGAACTTTTGTCTCCATGGCAAGAGGCATGAGAGCCAATGCATGAAAAACAAATAAGAAATTTAATTTTTTTAATAAAATATGAAATAAAAATTTTGTCAAAAACATTTTTTTTGTCAATAATTTTGTCAAAAATTATTCATGTAATGTTTGTTTTTATATTGTAGAATGTTTTGTGGTGGTTTTGTTATTTGTGATATACTTGAAATACTTCATGTTATTTTTTATATCGCAGTATTAAAATTTTATTATGAAAAAAATGTATCCATTATATTTCCCTAGTTGTAAGAAAAAGAATAAAAAAGTGGCTCATGTGCCGACCACGCACGTTAGATGATTTTATGTGAAACATCTTTCACGTTTCTTTTAGGTATTTTGATTTCTATATATTGATTACGAAGTAAAAGAGCTTTTGTATTGAAAATATTATATTGATTATTCACAAATTTCCAGAAGACAAGATACAATGGATTTATGATAACTAAAGTAAGAGACGTATACTTGTGACTGCAACGTATCTAAATGTCTCTGGAAAACAGCATCGATTGAGGTACCCAATCTTGTAGTTGAAACTATATATGCAGCTGTCAGTTGCAGGAAGTATGATTGTGAAGTCATACTATTCAAAAATTCTAAAACGTTAGAACTCGAGATGTACCAGTCACGAAAAATGCATCATGTGCTCTAATCACACTATTAGTGAGTGCTTGGCACAGAGTGGTGTGAGCGTGAGAAGTGCCTCTAGCAGATGACATCCCTTCCGTGACCAATAAGATTTACTCAGTAAGTACCCCCAAGGATGTTTCACATCAAAAAGTTGGCAAAACTGAGCCCATTGTTAAAATATTCATAGCTCATCACTGAAGCTGCCTATTATGCATAAGCCAGGTTTCCTGTAGTAAAACGAAATCAAACTCATCAAGCAGCAGGGAAAATGCAGATAGCTTATTGGTATGCTTATCATATTCTGCATAAAGCATTGAAAGGTGCATTAAAGTTCTTTCATTCCCAGAAATGGTTAATTAAAGGAGCTTTAATCCTGTTTCCAGATGGTCTAACTTATTTTGAGATTAGGTCTTTCTGTCATCAAAGATTCTGACCAAAATACTACATTATACTCAATCAAAATTATTTTTTACATCCAGTTTTTTTGTGACCACGATGTAGTGTCCAATCAAATTGGTCAGGCAAGATTTTCCCTTAACAAACCCATGCTGTGTCTGAACTGTAACTGCAGTCTTGTCTAGATGATTCTGTAGTGCTTCTTTAACCAGTGACTCCATTATTTTCCCCGGAACAGAAGTTAAACTTACAGGTCTTTAATTACTCACATCAACCTTTGATCCCCCTTTGTGAATTGGGATACATTTGCACATCTCCAGTCCGTGGGTACCTCCCATGTTGTAGTAGTAGTAGTGGCATGTGATGCAAGAAAGCAAGTGTATGAGCTTATGCAGCATCAGCCAAAAAAAAAAAAAAAAATCACACTATTCCCTCCAAATGCCTGTCCAGTTCCTCCTTAAATTTATTCAACCTATCAACTTCCACAACGACAGATGGAAGTTTGTTCCAGCAATTAACCATCCGCTGGCTAAAGGCAAATTTCCGCACATCTATTCTACATCTGTCCTTGCTTAATTTGAATGTGTCCAAGGATGCTTTCATAATTATGGCTAAGGGTTTTCTTACTTCCTTTGTCATCTCCTTTAATATAACTGGATAGATTCCATCCACCCCAGGTGCCTTTCTTCAACAATTATGTGCACTTACCCTTTGAAAATCTCTGGAATAGTTACTTAAACCCATAAAGGATATTTCCTAATGATAAAGGGTGCCTCCATAGCTAGGTGGGCAGGAGAAGCAGTGTGTAGCACACGCTTCTTGATTAGACTGGTGTTGGAGCCCGTGCCCACCAAATACGGAGGATGCGGAAAGGTCAGGGAATGACCACCGTATATTCCCGGAGCAATATGGCCTTAGTTGCTAATGCTCCTAAAAACCAAATAACAATCCTAATGATAAAATTATTCTTAAATTTACCTGTTTTGGAGGCCTTAAACACCAATAACATTGAAGACATTCAAACCTTTGAATTTCACAGTCTTTTCACCATTATCAACCTGTCTAATCTGAAAACAGTACCTCAGGAAATATATCAGAAGTAATGTACATTACTTATGATATATTTCCTGAGGTTCTGTATAGTAAAGAATAAGATATAATTAAGTGTAATATCACATAATGGAATAATTTGGTTAATCTTTGTATCTTCAATAATTTCTTCTTTGAGTTCTCTTAGACTTTTCTGACATTTAGGTTGCCTTAACTGTTGGTTTCATTTCTTGTTGATGTGGTTATTAAAGTCTGGCGAATAATTGTTGAGTTAGAGAATGTTTCTGCTCCTGTCAAGTTCAGTGGCTGAGTCTTGAGGACACTACAGAAGTTTGGGGCCCTCGGGGTCAAGGACTTAACTGATTTAGCTTTGCCACTGGGGAGATTGCATAAAAAAGAAATCCAGAACAGTATAAGTATAGTCGGTTTCCTGTAAACTCCCGTGCAGAAAGAGGTCTCTCTCTCTCTGTCTCTCGCAATGAGTACATCAAGGAAGGGTAAGGTGTTATTGTTAATATGGGATGTTTACAACAAAACAGTGGAATGGATGTTATTAATATGGGATAGGAATTTATCTAAATTATCCCTGCCGTAGTTACAGTTTAAGAGCACCTTACTGACAAACTGACCTACAGTTTAGGAATGTGTGTGTGCAGGCAGAAATGATAGTTCTTTTGAATTCTTCCATTAAAACCTTTGCAAGGTGAAAAAAGATTCCCTATGAAGAGGTCCATGGTTAGGAAGAGAAACTCTCTTTGAAACTAAAATTAGCTCCAATAGACATTCAACATGGACCAATCACAATCGTCTTCTACCTTGTAGCTATCATAAGTCACTCTGTGGAGGTGATTACATCATATTTAGGTATTTTACAGTCTAAAAAAATCCATTAAATCCACTGTTGACTGTAATGTATGGTAATCTCCCCTTCTCTTACTTGCTTCTTTCTGTTTCTAGTTTTGGTTTTAATGATATTTATTTAGTATACTATTATTTGGCCTGTACATTAAAGAGCTGCAACCATTGTTTAATAAATTATTTTTGACTTATGCAGAGTAGTGTTCTACTTTTCATACTTATGTATCTTGTTACCTGCATGTAGGAAATTGTCCATAACTCCTATCTCTTAATAAAGTTTTTATAATTATTTTTATAACAAAGTTTTTATAATTATTTAAAATATTATTTGTTTTTGTTCTGTAGGTGTGCCTCACATTAACTGCCAAAAGAATGGCCTCAAAAAACTGTTTGGTAAAAAATCTTGAAGCTGTAGAGACTCTGGGATCTACCTCCACTATCTGTTCAGATAAAACTGGTACATTGACACAGAACAGAATGACTGTAGCACATATGTGGTTTGATAATCAGATAATTGAAGCTGACACCACAGAAGATCAGACTGGTATGTTTAAAAATGCTGTTCACTGCATCCTAGAATAATGTAAAATTGTGTAGGCATGGCATTGGTTAATGCAATTACATCACTACTACACAGTTGACCTTTAAGACAAACTAAAATATGTATGTTAGGCACCATCATTATGTTAGGCTACATCTCATATTGCCCTTACTCACATTGTATATTTACTAAAGCAAGAAGTGCTTCAAGATGGAATTTATTTTTCTTTATTTTCAAAACATTTGTAAGAAAAAAGGAAACAGTAATATACCAGATAACTAATGTGGCAAATTGATGCTTAAATTATTGTTATACTTGGCAAGGTCTGATTCTGCTACATGAGTACCAAGATACCCAATAATATTAGTATTAATAGTTGCAAAAGATGAAAGGATGCAAGCTTATATAGTATCAACAAAAAAACACACAAAAAAAAAAAACTACCTCATCTGTCCATCCTCTCCAATAATTTCTCTAATGCTTTCTTAAATTTATTGAACTCCTGCACTTCCACAACACCAGATGGTAGTTTCTCCAACAATCAATTATTCTCTGACTAAAAGCAAATGTTTGCCCATTTGCAGCCATCTGTCTTCAATTTAAGTTTATGTTCCCGTGCGTGTGTGTGTGTGTGAGAGAGAGAGAGAGAGAGAGAGAGAGAGAGAGAGAGAGAGAGAGAGAGAGAGAGAGAGAGATGCCATTAGCATTTAGTTTACTTGTTTCATTCAAAGCCTTATCTCAATCATTTTTCCTTGCAGGTGCCTAGTTTCCAGATGCTGCAATTTGCAAATCTGGATCTTTCTTGGTAAGAGTACTCTATTATTCCAATTATCACTAATCAGGTTGCTCTTCTTTGTACCTGTTCCAACTGATCCACATCCTTCCTAAAATGAGGCTTACAGACTTGTATGCAGTACTCAAGATTGTTTGTTTGTTATTTGGTTTTTAGGAGCATTAGCAACTAAGGCCATATTGCTCCGGAAATATGCGGTGGCCATTCCCTGACCTTTCGGCATCCTCCGTATTTGGTGGTCATGGGCTTGAACCCCGGTCTAATCAAGAAGCATATGCTATGCACTGCTGCTCCTTCCCACCTGGCTACAGAGGCACGTGCAGTACTCAAGATGTGGCCTCACCATTGCCTTATCCAATGGGATAATCATCTCTTTATTCCTGCTGGAAAAATTCCTGTATAACATGAACAAAACCCAATGGGCTGTCCTAGCAATCTGTGTACACCACTCAGAGGACTTCATATAAGATAGCAATCCACCCTAGATCTCTTTCATTTTGGCGCTTTCATAGCCTTCCATAGGGCAGGAGCAGCAGTGCCTAGCACACGCTTCTTGATTAGACCAGGGTTCGAGCCCGTGACCACCGAATACGGAGGGTGCCTCCGTAGCCAGGTGGGAAGGAGCAGCAGTGCGTAGAACACGCTTCTTGATTAGACCGGGGTTCGAGCCCGTCACCACCAAATATGGAGTATGCGGAAAGGCCAGTGAATGACCACCGCATATCACGGAGCAATATGGCCTTAGTTGCTAATGCTCCTAAAAACCAAATAACAAACAAACAAACCGAATACGGAGGATGTGGAAAGGTCAGGGAATGGCCACCGCATATCCCTGTAGCAATATGGCCTTAGTTGCTAATGCTACTAAAAAACCAAATAACAACAACAACAACATTCTTTCATTTTCTCCACCTTGAGTGGGTAACACCACCCATTTGTTATGTTATTCTAGGATTACTGCTCTCTGTATGCAGAATCTGGCATTTATCAGCATTGAATCTCACTTAACACTTCTCTGCACATCTGCCTAATTTTTCTAGGTCTTGAAATAGTATTCCTTGATTCCACTCATCAACCATTCTACCAACATTTGTATCATCCATAAACTTGGATTTTTTAGTTACACCTTTTCATGTAATTTGGTTACACAGTTAATATGTATGAAACAGTGTGTGAAAGGAAACCTTAGATATAAATACTTAGGTTTTTTTTAAAATAACGATTTATGGTACCTCCAACATTCAATATGTAGATAGCCCGAATGTCAGCTTTGGTCTGCTTCAAGGATTACTATCTTTTTCTTTTGTTTACTTTTTTTACTACAATATTTTTCTGTCAAGCCATTTCTTCCCCCCTCCCACACTCTTGCATATGTGACATTTTTGTAGCCTTGCCAGTTCTGGCTTGTAATGTCAGATTTGTCAATCCATTTTATATATATTTAGCATCCAATTTAAACTTCCTAGGCTATATTAAACATTTTGATTTGTGACAGAACCCTTGAAGACCTGATAACCCATCCTTTTCTTCTTTCACAGGCTTCCATTTCTTGCAAATAATATTATAATCTATTCAAAAGTAATAACCTCCCTTATAAATCACAACTCTAAAAAGAAAGTAACAGATAGACCGAATTCCTTTTTTAGAATAATTTTATTAACTTGTACAGTTAAAAATCAGAAGTCACATCAGGAGTGTTGTCATAAAATGGCTGAATTTGAACTCCTGGTTAGCACTAGCATTAATTGAGGCATATGATGCAAGAAAGGAAGCTTATACAGCATCAGCCAAAAAAAAAAAAAAAAAAAATTAAATAAAAATACTTTCCCATTTCACCCATCTGGTCACTCCAAATGTTTGTCTAGTTCAGCCTTAAATTTATTTAAGCTATCAACTTCCACAACGACAGATGGAAGTCTGTTCCAGCAATCAACTACCCGCTGGCTAAAGGCAAACTTCTGCACATCTATTCTACAATTGTATTACCTCAATTTGAATCTATGCCACCTGAGGTTCTTAATCTGAGCAAGCAGAAGTATCCCATCAGCACTGAGCCTGCTCAAACCATTCAAACCATACACCTCGATCAGATCACCTTGCAGGTGACAGTTTCTGGTTGCTGAAACTTGCAGTACTTAAGCCATTCTTTGTAAGTGCACCCCTTTGTTCCTCTCACCAGTCTTGTTGCCCTTCTCTGTACATGTTCTAGCAACTCTACATCTTTCCTCCAGAACTGTATACAGTACTCAAGGTGTGGCCTTACCATTGCCTTATACAAAGGGATGATCACCTCCTTGTCTCTGCTAGCAAAATTCCTATATATCATTGACAAAACTCCATGACCTGCTCTTGCAGTCCATCTCTACTGCTCAGAGAACTTCATATCTGACTGCACAATTACCCCAGGTCTTTTTCATTCTCCACCTCCCTGAGTGTGTAGTACCACACAATTGGTATGTTTCTCTTGTGTTACTTTTACCCATATGCAGTACTTGACATTTGCCAGCATTAAACTTCAGTTGCGATTTCTCAGCCAATCAGCCTAACTTTTCAAGATCTTGTTGCAGTAGCATACTGTGATTAATGTCATTAACAACCTTGCCAACCTTTGTATCATCTGCAAACTTGATCAAACTTTATCGATATCATTGATAAATACACAAAACAACAATGAGCCTAGCACCAAACTCTGGGGACTCCGCTAATAACATTAGTCCACGTAGAGCAGTGTCCATTTATTACCACACTCTGCCTTCTCCCACTCAACCTTCCCTTTATCCATTGCAGCAACTTGCCCTTAATGCCATCCTGCTCCAATTTGTACAGCAGTCTTCCATGTGTAACAGTATCAAAAGCTTTCCTGAAATCAAAGTATATGAAATCAGAATTATTTTTTGCATCCAGTTCCTTTGTGACCACATCGTATTATCCAGTAAAATTGGTCAGACAAGACTTCCCCTTAACAAACCCATGCTGTATCTGAACTATTACTGCAGTCTTGTCTAGGTGATCCTGTATTACCTCTTTAACCAGTGACTCCATTATTTTCCCTGGAACAGAAATTAAACTAAAAGGTCTATAATTATTTGTGTCACCCTGTTCACCTCCCCCCTTTGTGAATTGGGGATACATTTGCACATGGGGACCTCCCTGAATCTAAGGATGCTCTCATAATTATGGCTAAGGGTTTGCTAACTTCCCTTGCTGCCTCCTTCAATTTAACTGAATAGATTACATCTGCTCCAGGTGCCTTTTTTATGTTTAACTTCAAAAATTTCTCCTCCACTATGCTCTCAGTTATTAAAAAATCACTTAGCTCCCTGTTAGAATTTGATAAACTTCTGGCATTCCCATCCTTGAATAACTCCTCGTGTGTGAATGTAGATGCAAAATACTCATTCAGTTTATCAGCTACTTGAGTCGGATCATCAATAGCCAAACCATCTGTGTTAAGTGGATCAATCTAATTCATCCCCTTCTTTCTAGAGCTTACATAAGTAAAGAAGTCTTTGCTGATTTTTCTTTGTATCCCAGCCAAAGATTTCTTGTAATCTGCTTTCGCCTGCCTAACGTCCTTTATGACTTAATTACAGACTAGCTTATATCTGCCGTAGGCTTCTGTGTCCCCTTGATAATTTATATGCATCCCATACATTTTTCTTCTCTACCACGAGCCTCATTAATTCATATGACATCCATTTAGTCCTAAACCTTGAACAGTATTTCTTAGTTTGTATGAAAAGCCTAGTAGCCTCCAAGATTAATTCCCTGAAGGCTTCCCATTTAGAATTCACCATTGGTAACATCATCAGTTGATCCCACTGTATAGAATTTAAAACTGTCTGACACCACTGTAGTCTCCTTTACGAAAGCAAAAACCCTTCCCTTTACCCTTGATGGTAGTTACATCTTTAAGTAAATCCCACATCAGTAGGCGACTCCATAGCCACGTGGGAAGGAGCAGCAGTGTGTAGCACACACTTCTTGATTAGACCGGGGTTCGAGCCCGTCACCACCAAATACGGAGGATGCGGAAAGGTCAGGGAATGACCACCACATATCCCGGAGCAATATGGCCTTAGTTGCTAATGCTCCTAAAAACCAAATAACAAACAAACCCACATCAATACACTGTGATGTGATCATTGTCACCTAATGGTTCCTTTATCTGCAAATTCTTAATGCATGAATAATCACTGCTGTTAATCAGATCAAGAGTATTACTCCCTCTGGTCGCCCCCTCGAACATGTTACTGTAGAAAACAATCCTCCAATAAATCCACAAAAATGTTGCTAGTGTGCAGGTGATCAGCTCACAAGTTCCAATCAATATCTGGAAAGTTAAAGTAAACTCTTAGTTGACGCTAACTATATCACCTCAAGACAAAGTATACAAACAAATTTTTGGTTTGCCAATGGGATTAAGTTTAATCGGCTTAATATCGGAGGTCTATCTCTCAACAATCAAGCGTATACATTTGACGTGTTTTCTACCCGTATCACATATCATGGGAGGTATTTAGACAATGTCCATGTTATTACTGATAGTGGCACTATCCAAGACATTTTACATTCATTTAATAATATTCATCCCAAATTCAATTCTACATTGGAAAGGGAAAATAAGGTTACTAAGTCATTAAATTTTCTGAATTTCACACTTACTCGGTACTCAAATAAAATCCAATCAAATTTAATTTAATCTATCTTAATCTACCAAGAAACACCATTATGCTTCTGCATTATAATAGCTATCAGCTGTTCACCTACAAGAGGTCTATTAGCTTTAATCAATTTCTCAATGCCTATAAATATTCAAAAACATTTTAGACTCAGAAATACAGATATTAACCAACAGATTCTGAAACAGGGGTTACCCCCTTGCTACTATAAACCGAATTATTATTATTATTATTATTATTATTAGCTATATGGTGCAAGGAAGCCTGAGGCTTATGCCGCACCAGCCAAAAAAAATCCCATGTTACCCTGAGAGAGAGAGAGAGAGAGAGAGAGAGAGAGAGAGAGAGAGAGAGAGAGAGAGAGATCACCAAGAAAGCAAGAAAGAAGAATGATGAATTAGAGTACAAGCTAAGGATAGGATACAAAAAACTACACCAACCAACAATAGTAGTATCAAAAAAAATACTTTATTTCTGTCCCAGACATTGAACAGTGGCCCAAACAGCTTAACACATTCTTTAAAGATACTGAATTTAAGATTGTGGCCAAACCAATATGGAAATTACATGCTATACTGAACAATCGTTCAGTTCTTTCCTCTTTCACAACACAAATAAATGACCTGGTATGTAACATTTCTTGCGGAAATGCAACTCATCTTACCAAGGATCTTTGCAGTTTCCTCTGATTTTTCGTGTTAAACAGCATGTGTTCTTAGTTCGATAATTCAGCAGCGTCAGAATTATCCTTTCATAGCGTTAATGAAAAACATACATTTTTATTCAATGAGGCCAAAATACTTAAGTGTCCAACGTAATTGTACAAGACTATTAATTGCAGAAACTGTCGAAATTAAATTACATGAGAATTTTATTAACGTTTACCAGCCATATCAAATCTCCAATTTGTGGTCTTTTATGTGCATGCGCAAAGAATAATAATATCTATTTAAGATTCTTGCCTTACATGTACTAAGTAATTTTCATTCCTGTGATCATGACATACGGTCGAAAAGCATTGTCAACTTCAGGAAGGAAAATCGTTTTTTAAAATTTACTTTTTAAAACTTTTTAAAATTAAATTTTAATTATTTTTAATTGTGTTTGATTGATTTTTTAATTGTATTCAATTTATTTTTTTACTATAATCATTTTGTCTTAATGTTTTATTCATTTTAATTTCTGAAGAGTATCATACAGAAGTGTTCTACGTATCATATTGAGGTAAATTTCTCTTTTTCTTTTCCAAATATTGAAACAACGTAGAACGTATTGAGCATCGTAGCTCTGGTTTATACTGTATACCTATTATATTATAGTGTTTTTTTTTTTTTTTTTGAAATAGCAGCATTTTGAAACCAAACTATAAAATATTCCTTTTTTTAAACTGAATAAGAAGGTATCCATATTATTAAGTGATTAAATGCAATTTCTCTATAGGTGCTCAATATGACAAAAGTTCTATAGGCTGGAAGTCAATATCCCGAGTGTCTTGTCTTTGTAGTCGTGCTGATTTTAAACCTGGACAAGAAAATGTGCCTATTCTAAAGAGGTAATATAGCTTAATGACATCTTTATCATTTGTTTTATCTTTATAAATGCCTTTATTATGCTTATCACTTTAGTTTGAAGTAATATGAATACTGAAGGAGTTAAAGTAAGAATTAAGTGAAAATGTGAATAAACTAATGAGGCTAGCTGTTTTGTGGTCATGACTTCTTATCTGTGCTAAGCTAATTTCTTAAAATTTATGTAATTTTTGATATATTTTTGCTTCACATTTGTAGTGAAGTTATTTATCTGATTAAATAGGTGAAATTTTTCTTACTTGAGCTGGAAATTAACACAGAAATGATAGTTGAAATAAGAGAGAATTTTGCCGACATTGTGTATATTGCATTGATATAAACACTCTTTAATATACTTTTATCTAATTTGATAGGTATATAATTAATATTTTAAGTGGCACCTCCATAGCCAGGTGGGCAGGAGCAGCAGTGCGTAGCATACGCTTCCTGATTAGACCAGGGTTCGTGCCTGTGACCACCAAAAATGGAGGGTGCGAAGGTTAGGGAATGACCACTGCATATCCCCAGCCCAGATAAAGGGTGAGGGTTGGCATCAGAAAGGGCATCCGGCTGTAAAAATTTCATGCCAAAAACAGTAAAAATGCTGACCTCATATATATAATGGGAAAAAGGCGAGGACAAAAAAAATAATAATAATAAAAATTAATATTTTAAATGTTATTGTACATTCTAAAAACTATAAATTTTAAAGTGTAATTGCTGTAGTAAGTGGTAATAGTGAAGCATTTTTATTGTACTTATGTATTATTTAGTATTATGGTGATAATATTGAGGTATAGTGCTGTAAATTTCAATCTAAAGCCAAGCTGACAGCCCTGATAATACTTTGGCTTGGGGTTTGCCGAGGACAGTTCTCCTATAAATCAGGGTCTTGTCATTTGTGCTGTATTTGACAGGTATGCAGAGCTTACTCTGTGGGGACATAATAGAGCCACAGGAGATGCCTTTATGCTTTTGATGCAAAGAATTTGAGAAGATAAAGTAAACAGTCATAGATAGTGAGTAGCTATTGTCGGTGACTCTGTTGTCAAGAAATGAGAAAATTATTGTGCAAAAGGATAGGTGGACCAAGGTATGTTTTCCAGGGACAAAAGGTGATGACATTGTAGAGCACATGGCACCTTTTAATGTCACAAGAGGTGATATTGTCGTACACTTGGCACTTTGATACATTGGCACTAAAGCTTAAGATTAGGAGATATGAGGACTTACTAAATAAGTACAGAACAATGCTGAGAAAGAGTCACGAGTTAGGGTTCTATGCTAATTTTTTTCAGAATGGTCTGTGCTTGTTAACAGGAGAGACTGCTTCTACAAGAATGAGATACACTTAAGCAGAAAGGGTGCAAACATTTGCTGGGAGGCAGTTTTAGGTGGGTTGGAAAACTGTTAGCTTGGGGTGATACACAGATTAATATAATTAAAATAGTCACAGGCAGAAAAAAAAAGTAATTCTTGCACTGCTTCTACTGGAATGTGCAGCAGCCTGGTAAGCAAAGTGCCAGGAATTTCAGGCTTACTGTGGGTCATCATGGAAGAAGGAAATATCTGGGCTATGTTAGAGTAACTAAGAGTAAGAACAGGTTCAAGTGTACTTGCTGGTCAAGACATCAAATGCAGACATTGCAGGAATATCGGATACTTGGGATGCAGAATTTTAATATGGGGAGTACAATGTATACAAAAAAACCACAGTGTATAGTGTTGCTTGTCAAGTGGCACTGGGGTGGGGGAATCCATGTATACAGAAAGGATGTAGTATAGAGTTTCTTCTCTAGCAGCGCTGTGGGTTCCTCCTACAAACTACGAAGTATACTTTGTGATACAATAAAGACTCTGTAAATGCCAGAGATAGTATTTCGATTGTTGTTCCGCTGGAATTTAGCTAAGAATAGAAACAGGTGCAGGTATACTTGCGTGTACACCAATGCTAGGAGTTTAGTAAATAAATTTGATGAATTTGAGCTATTGCTCAAAACATCAAAGGCAGATATTGTTGGGATATCAGAGACGTGGTGTCACACAGATATAAGGAATGCAGAACTGGAATTTGGGGAGTACAATGTGTATAGAAAGGATAGACAGGACAGGAGGAGAGGAGGGGTTATGCTATTAGTTAAAAAACACATAAAATCCAAGGAAGTGAAGCCAGTCGACATTGATGGACAGGGCAGTGTCGATTCAGTTTGGTGTGACATAAGCATAGGTAAATCAAAATTGAGAGTAGGAGTGTGCTATAGGCCTAATGACTCTGATGAGTATAATAAGATACTGTACAGGGAAATAGAATGGGCCAGTAAATCAGAGAGTCTTATAATGGGGGATTTTAATTTCTTAGATATTGACTGGAATTTGTGGGTTGGTCACTCACACACTAGCAAGGCTTTTGTGGATTTATTGGATGATTGTTTTCTACACCAGCATGTTCGGGAGGCAACTAGTGGGAGTAATACTCTTAATCTGATTATCAGTACTGATTCTTCATGCATTAGGAATCTGCAGATAAAGGAACCACTGGGTGGCAGTGATCACAGTGTGCTGAAGTGGGATTTACTCAAGGAGGTAACTACCATCAGAGGTAAAGGGAAGGGTTTTTGCTTTCGTAAAGGCGACTATGATGGTCTGAGACAGTATTTAAATTCTATACAGTGGGACCAACTGATGATGTTACCAACAGCAAATTCAAAATGGGAAGCATTCAAGGAACTTGGAAGCTACCAGGCTTTACATACCAACCAAGAAATATTGTTCAAGGTTCAGGCCTAAATCGTTGTCAGATGAACTAATGAGACATATGGCAGAGAAGAAAAATGCATGGGATACATACAAATTAATGGGTGACATGGAAGCCTATGATAGATATGTTGGTCTGTAACCAAGTCACAAAGGAGATTAGGCAGGCAAAGGCAGATTATGAGAAATCCTTGGCAAAGGACGCAAAGAAAAACAGAAAAGAGTTCTTTACCTATTTAAACTCAAGAAGGAAAGGGATGAATCAGATTGGTCCACTGGATGTTGATGGTTCAACAGTTGAGGATCCAGCTCAGGTGGCTAACAATCTAAATGAGTATTTTGCATCTACATTCACACATGAGGAGTGATTCAGGAAGGGGAATGTCGTAGGTGAAGTAAACATTGGCAGTGAGCTAGATTATTTTCTAAAAACTGAGAGGAAAGTGGAGGAGAAATTGTTGAGGATAAACATAAAAAAGGCACCCGGGGTGGATGGGATCTATCCAGTTATATTAAAGGAGGCAGCAAAGGAAGTAAGCAAACCCCTAGCCATAATTATGAGAGCTTCTTTGGACTCAGGGGAGGTACCCATGGACTGGAGGTGTGCAAATGTAACCCCAATTCACAAAGGAGGATCAAAGGCTGACACAAGTAATTATAGACCTGTTAGTTTAACTTTGGTTCCAGGAAAATTAATGGAGGCACTGGTTAAAGAAGCACTGCAGGATCATCTGGACAAGAATTCAGTTATAGCTCAGACACAGCATGGTTTTGTTAAGGGCAGGTCTTGTCTGACCAATTTGATTGGATACTATGATGTAGTCACAAAAGAACTGGATGCAGGGAATAACTTTGATATTATATGTTTGGATCTTAGAAAGGCTTTTGATACTGTTGCGCATGGAAGACTGCTGCACAAATTGGAGAAGTGTGGCATTGGAGGCAAATTGCTGCTATGGATAAAGGGATGGTTGAGTGGCAGAAGACAGAGAGTGGTAATCAATGGACACTGCTCAACGTGGACTAATGTTATTAGTGGAGTTCCTCAGGGTTCAGTGTTGGGTCCATTGTTGTTTTCTGTATTTATAAATGATATTGATGATGGTGTATCAGGCTTAATGTCCAAGTTTGCAGACGATACAAAGCTTGGCAGGGTTGTTAAGGACACTACTGATACTATGCTGCTGCAACAGGATCTGGAAAGGTTGAGCAGATGGGCTGAGAGGTGGCAAATGAAGTTTAACATTGACAAATGTAAAGTACTACATATGGGAAACAGTAACCCCAGATCAACGTATCAACTCTGTGGTACTACGCTGACAGTGGTAGAGAATGAAAAGGACCTGGGGGTAATTGTGCAGGCAGATATGAAGTTCTCTGAGCAGTGCAGATGGGCTGCAAGAGTAGCTCATGGTGTCTTGTCAATGATATACAGGAATTTTTCTAGCAGGGACAGGGATGTGATTATTCCCTTGTATAAGGCATTGGTCAGGCCACACCTTGAGTACTGTATACAGGTCTGGGAGGCCTCATTTCAAGAAGGATGTAGAGCTGCTGGAATGAGTACAGAGAAGGGCAACAAGATTAGTGAATGGAACAAAGGGTTGCTCTTACGAAGAAAGGCTTAAGTTTTGCAAATTACAGAGCCTGGAGACTAGGCATCGGCGAGGTGATCTGATAGAGGCGTATAAGGCTTTGAATGGCTTGAGCATGCTCAATGCTGATGGGATTCTTCCTCTTGCTCAGAATAATCACCTGAGAGGGCATAAATTCAAATTGAGGAAGGACGGATGTCGGATAGATGTGCAGAAATTTGCCTTTAGCCAGCAGGCAGTTGGTTTGTGGAATAGACTCCCATCGCTTGTTGTTGAAGTTGATAGCCTAAACAAATTTAAGGCTCAGCTGGATTTCGAACGAACGGAGGGGTCATCATATGCCTCTACCAATGCTAATGCTAATTTAGCCACCAGGGCTCCTAGTGGGACCTCATATTTCTGTCCACAGCCTCAGGGAAGCTGCCGGGTACAGTAGGAGAAAGATTCTGGCAAGGTGAACCCTAGACTGTGTCTGAGCTTGCCAGATATAGTCCAGGGTATATTTACTTGGGGGGGGGGGGTTCCTAGTTAATAAAAAAAACCGTCTAGAAGCGGATGACAGTGGAGGGGGAAGAAGCAGAGAAAAAAGGTTAAGGGCAGATGATAGGAAAGCTATCCACCAAGAAGTAGGAAGTTAAAAGAATAGAAGGGGGGGTCCTGGAAAAAAAATTAAAAGATCTGTGGTGTAGGGTCTACCACATGAAATGTATGGGTGGGAGATGGGGGAGGGGAGTATGTGTAATTGGCAACAAAACACAGAACTAGGGTGCCCTATTTTAAGGAAGGAGATCACACTGAGGACAGTGGTTCTTTATGAATAATCCCACACTGCCCAGACCTGTTGTAGCTGTTGTCAGCATATCTCGCTCCATGCCACAAATTAGAGGAAATGATGTCAGCAATGCAGGGGAGGAGGGTGTTACATGTAGGCTGCCCCCATTGCAGTACAATTTGAAGGGGGCCTGCTAGAACAACACACACACTAAACATTTATTCCTCTCACGTATACAGCTATCAATCATACTGACAATTACACAGTACATACTTTTTTTTTTATAAACTTATTTAGGGGTAGTCTGGTATTTCTAACAGTTCACAATCACTCATTTACCTTGTTTCATCCATCATAACACATTCAGACAGGAATACAGAAAGGACAGACAGGACAGGAAGATGGGGGAGGGGTTATGCTCCTAGTTAACAAGAACATACAATCTAAGGTAGTGCATATGGTTCATATGAGCGTCCAGTGCAACTTTGAGTCAGTTTGGTGTGATATAAGCACTGGGAATATATAAATGAGAGTATGAATGTGTTATAGGCTGAATGACTATGATGAGTACACCAAAAAACTGTACAGAGAAATAGAGTGGGCCAGTAAATCAGAATGTCTTATAAAGGGGGATTTTGACTTTCCATATATTGAATGGAACTTATAGTTGGTTACTCACACACTAGCAGAACTTTTGCTCATCGGTGAAGATAGGATATTAGAACTGGAAAAGAAATTAGAAGATGTGAATTGGAATATCATTGACTTGGCTGAAACAACAAGAAGAAATGAATCACTTATAAGTTTATCAAGTAGAAATTTGTTGTACACAAATGGAAACAGTGAAAAGAGTGAAGGTGGAGTTGGCTTTCTGGTCCATAAAAATATAAAAAACAACATTTTGGAATTCAAAAGTACATCACCAAGGGTGTCAAGACTATTACTCAGGATTTCTAAGAGGTACAAATTAAAGGTTATAATGATATATACACCAACATCGGGCCATGATGATGATGAAGAAGTTGAAGAAATGTACATTGAAACTGAGAAACTTATAACGAACAGAAAATTCACTACACCATTATTATGGGGGACTGCAATCCTAAGATTAGAAAGAGACAAAACAGTGCAGAAAAGGAAACTGTAGGAAATTTTGGAATTGGTGAAAGAAATGAAAAAGTTGAAAGACTTGTGGAATTTGCAGAATCTTGAGGGATGTCAGTAATAAGCACTTTTTTTCAAGAAAAGGGTGAACAGAAACTGGACTTTGAAGAGCCCAAATGGATTAACAACAATGAAATTGACTTCATCCTCACTTACAGAAGATATATTGTGAACAATGATACCATCCTGAACAATGATACCATCAAGGTAAACGTTGGAAGTGATCACAGAATAGTAAGATGCACACTTGATATAGATGTAAGAAAAGAAAAGAAAAACTGACTTGAAAAATAATACAATGGTTTTTAAGATAACAGAAGAGAAAAAGCAGTATG
The DNA here is from genome assembly GCF_048544385.1 of Mastigoproctus giganteus. NCBI lineage: Eukaryota > Metazoa > Arthropoda > Arachnida > Uropygi > Thelyphonidae > Mastigoproctus > Mastigoproctus giganteus. The sequence continues at coordinate 16,204,340 of NC_143588.1, read as the reverse complement.
TACTGGGAACTTAAGAACAAGTTGGAGCTTCTGAAGACCTTTCAGGACCAAGATATTGAGGAGGAATACAACAATTTTCTGAGTGATAAAGCCGGAGAAACCTATAGGTAAAAAGAAATCCAAATAAGAAAAACTTAGTCAAGACAACTTGTCACGATGAACCAAAAACGACAAATTAAGAGCAAGATAAAGACAGAACTGATAAGGACAAAATTGAGTTATGCAAAGCCATTAGAAAGAGACTCAAAGAGACTCATAAGAAGATCTAACACAAGAAAAGTAGAACAAGTATTAAGGGAAAACAAAGGACTTAAATCAGCAGTCATGAGCAGTAATACAGAAAGATAAATGGTACTGAAAATGAAGAATAGGGATGGTGTACTTATGAATAGCAGAGAAGGCATAATTCAAATAGCAGAAGACTACTATAAAGAATTATATAAGGAGAAAGGAAATGATGCAAGCAGTGGGGAAGATGGATCACAAATTAGCAACACATACGACATACGCGATATCCTTCTTGATTAGGTATAACGTGCATTGAAGAAAATGAAGAATCAGAAAGCCCCCGGTGAAGATGAAGTTACTGTAAAGTTGTTAAAATTGGGAGGACGAGGACACATGACACAGAACCTGGCAAGACTCTTCACAAAATACATTAGGGAAGGTGTGAAGACTAAGCAATGGAATAATTCTATCATAATTTTGCTGCATAAGAAAGGAAATAAATAAGAAATATTAGCTTGTTGTCCACATCTACAAGTTGTCCACAAGGGTCATTACTAACAGATTAGAAAGAATACTTGACGAGAATCAACCGAAAGAGCAAGCTGGCTTTAGAACAGGATTCTCAACCATGGATCACCTTCACATAATATCAAAGCTAATCGAGAAAGCAAATGAAAATAAAACACCATTATGCCTGGCATTTGTGGATTATGAAAACTAAATTGAGGGGCCCATCAAGCTCTCAGCTGCCCACATCAATGCCAGAGCTTGCACTTGGGCATCGCATGACACAGAGACAACCCCCAAGGCAGAATGCGCTGGTCCCGAAGGAACTAGTAGTTGTTGGTGACTCTATTGTCAGGGAAACGGGGAACATGCTTTGTAAAAAAGATAGGTGGAACAGGACCAGGGTATGTCTGCCAGGGGCAAAGATTTATGACGTTGTAGAGCGAATATCATCTTTTAAGGGCACAAAAGGTGATATAGTTGTACACATTGGCACTAATAATATTAAGAGTAGGAGACTGGCAGAATTACTTAACAAGTACAGGTCACTGTTGAACAAAAGCCGAGAATTAGGGTTGAATTTGAAAGTGTCTGCAATTCTGCCCAGACACGATAGGAGGGAGTATATGATGAGAGCCTTGTCGATCAATTCGGCCCTGGAAAGATTGTGCAAGGCTCAAGGGGTAGAATTTTTTTCAGCCTGGACTGTACTTGTTAACAGGAGAGATTGCTTCTACAGGGATGGGATACACTTAAATAGAAAGGTGCAAGAATATTTGCTGATGCTATCGAGGCAGTGTTAGGTGGGTCGGAAAACTGCTAGCTTGGGGGGACAAAGACCAATAGATTGACAGTAGCCATTGGCAGAGGTGAAAGAGATTCTTGCAATGCTTCTATTAGAATGAGCAGAAGCCTGAAAAACAAGATGCATGGTATTTCAGACTGCTGGGAGACATTGCGGTACAAGTAAACACATGGGTTGTGTTAGGGTAGCTAAGAATAGAAACAGGTGCAGGTATACTTGCGTGTACACCAATGCTAGGAGTTTAGTAAATAAATTTGATGAATTTGAGGTATTGCTCAAAACATCAAAGGCAGATATTGTTGGGATATCAGAGACGTGGTGTCACACAGATATAAGGGATGCAGAACTGCAATTTGGGGAGTACAACGTCTACAGAAAGGATAGACAGGATAGGAAGAGGGGGAGGGGTTATACTATTAGTTAAGAAACACATAAAAACCTAGGAAGTGAAGCCAGTCGACATCGCTGGACAGTGCAGTGTTGAGTCAGTTTGGTGTGACATAAGCATTGGGAGATCAAAATTGAGAGTAGGAGTGTGCTATAGGCCTAATGACTGTGATGAGTATAATAAGGAACTGTACAGGGAAATAGAGTGGGCAAGTAAATCAGAGAGTCTTATAATGGGAGATTTTAATTTCCCAGATATTGACTGGAATTTGGGGGCTGGTTATTCACACACTAGCAGGACTTTTGTGGATTTATTGGATGATTGTTTTCTACATCAGCAGGTTCGTGAGGCAACTAGAGGGAGTAATACTCTTGATTTGATTATCAGCAGTGATTCTTCATGCATTAAGAATCTGCAGATAAATGAACCACTAGGTGGCAGTGATCACAGTGTGCTGAAGTGGGATTTACTCAAAGAGGTAACTACCATTAGGGGTAAAGGGAAGGGTTATTGCTTCCGTAAAGGCGACTACGATGGACTGAGACAGTATTTAAATTCTGTACAGTGGGACCAACTGATGATGTTACCAACAGCAAATTCAAAATGGGAAGCATTCAAAGAACTTATCTTGGAAGCTACTAGGCTTTACATACCAACTAAGAAATATTGTTCAAGGTTTAGGCCAAAATGGATGTCAGATGAACTAATGAGGCATATGGCAGAGAAGAAAAATGCATGGGATACTTACAAATTAACACGCCGACCGGGCTAGCCGAGTGAGTAAAGTACCTGCCCGGCAACCCAAAGGTCGCGGGTTCGATTCCCGCCTCGGGCTTGGATCAAAGTACTGCAAAAAGCTTGGGAGGTGCAATATGGCCACAGAAGCCGATGCGCCAACAACTACCAAATCAAAAAAAAAAAAAAAAAAACAAATTAACACATGACACAGAAGCCTATGATAGATACAAGTTGATATGCAACCAAGTTACAAAGGAGGTTAGGCAGGCGAAGGCAGATTACGAGAAATCCTTGGCAAGGGATGCAAAGAAAAACAGCAAAGAGTTCTTTACTTATGTAAACTCTAGAAGGAAGGGGATGAATCAGATTGGTCCACTTGATATTGATGGGTCAACTGTTGATGATCCTGCTCAGGTAGCTAACAAACTAAATGAATATTTTGCATCGACATTCACACATGAGGAGTTACTCAGCAAGGGGAATGCCAGAGGTGTATTCAACTCTAGCAGTAAGCTACAGAATCTTGAAATAACTGGGAGTAAAGTGGAGAAACTGTTGAAGATAAACACAAGAAAGGCACCCGGGGTGGATGGGATCTATCCAGTCATATTAAAGGAGGCAGCAAAGGAAGTAAGCAAACCCTTAGCCATGATTATGAGAGCTTCCTTGGACTCAGGGGAGGTACCCATAGACTGGAAATGTGCAAATGTGACCCCAATTCACAAAGGAGGATCAAAGGCTGACACAAGTAATTATAGACCTGTGAGCTTAACTTCTGTTCCAGGAAAATTAATGGAGGCACTGGTTAAAGAAGCACTGCAGGATCATTTAGACAAGACTTCAGTTATAGCTCAGACACAGCATGGTTTTGTTAAAAGGAAGTCTTGCCTGACCAACTTGATTGGATACTATGATGCAGTCACAAAAGAACTGGATGCAGAGAATAACTTTGATATTATATACTTGGATCTTAGAAAGGCTTTTGATACTGTTGCACATGGAAGACTGCAACACAAATTAGAGCAGTGTGACATTGGAGGCAAATTGCTGCTATGGATAAAGGGGTGGTTGAGGGGGAGAAGACAGAGAGTGGTAATCAATGGACACTGCTCATCGTGGACTAATGTTATTAGTGGAGTCCCTCAGGGCTCAGTGTTGGGTCCATTATTGTTTTCTGTATTTATAAATGATATTGATGATGGTATATCAGGCTTAATGTCCAAGTTTGCAGACGATACAAAGGTTGGCAGGGTTGTCAAGGACACTACTGACACTATGTTGCTGCAACAGGATCTGGAAAGGTTGGGCAGATGGGCTGAGAGGTGGCAAATGAAGTTTAACATTGACAAATGTAAAGTACTACACATGGGAAAGAGCAACCCCAAAGCAACGTATCAACTCTGTGGTACTACACTGACAGTGGTAGAGAATGAAAGGGACTTGGGGGTGGTTGTGCAGGCAGATATGAAGTTCTCTGAGCAGTGCAGATGGGCTGCAAGAGTAGCTCATGGAGTATTGTCAATGATATACAGGAATTTTTCCAGCAGGGATAAGGAGGTGATTATTCCATTGTATAAGGCGATGGTCAGGCCACACCTAGAGTACTGTATACAGGTCTGGAGGCCTCATTTCAAGAAGGATGTAGAGCTGCTGGAACGAGTACAGAGAAGGGCAACAAGATTAGTGAATGGAACAAAGGGGTGCTCTTACGAAGAAAGGCTTAAGTTTTGCAAATTACAGTGTCTGGAGACTAGGCACCAGTGAGGTGATCTGATAGAGGTGTATAAAGCCTTGAATGGTTTAAGCATGCTCAATGTTGATGGGAATCTTCCTCTAGCTCAGAAAAATCACCTGAGAGGGCATAAATTCAAATTGAGGAAAGACAGATGTAGGATAGACGTGCGGAAATTTGCCTTTAGCCAGCGGGTGGTTGGTTGGTGGAACAGACTTCCATCCCTTGTGGTGGAAGTTGATAGCCTAAATAAGTTTAAGGCTCAGCTGGACAGGTATTTTGAATGAACAGAGGGGTGAAGTGGAAGTGGGTTTTTTTTTTTTTTGGCTGATGCTGCATAAGCTTGCTTTCTTGCATCAAATGCCTCTACTAATGCTAATGCTAATACTTGCGTGTACACCAATGCTAGGAGTTTAGTAAATAAATTTGATGAATTTGAGGTATCGCTCAAAACATCAAAGGCAGATATTGTTGGGATATCAGAGACGTGGTGTCACACAGATATAAGGAATGCAGAACTGGAATTTGGGGACTACAACGTCTACAGAAAGGATAAACAGGATAGGAAGGGAGGAGGGGTTATGCTATCAGTTAAGAAACACATAAAATCAAAGGAAGTGAAGCCAGTCGACATCGCTGGACAGTGCAGTGTCAAGTCAGTTTGATGTGACATAAGCATTGGGAGATCAAAATTGAGAGTAGGAGTGTGCTATAGGCCTAATGACTCTGATGAGTGTAATAAGAAACTGTACAGGGAAATATAGCTCTGAGACAGCATGGGTTTGTTAAGGGGAAGTCTTGTCTGGCCAATTTGATTGGATGCTATGATGCAGTCACAAAAGAACTGGATGCAGGGAAAGCTTTGTTATTATATACTTGGATCTTTAGCATTAGCATTAGTACAGGCATTTGATGCAATAAAGCAATCTTATGCAGCATCAGCCAAAAAAAAAAAACAAATAAATAAATAAAAAAAAATAACCACTTCCACTTCACCAGTCTGTTCGTTCGGAATTCCCGTCCAGCTGAGCTTTAAACTTATTTAGGCTATCAACTTCCACGACAAGGGATGGAAGTCTGATCCACCTACCAAACACCCACTGGCTAAAGCCAAATTTCCGCACATCTATCCTACATCTGTCTTTCCTCAATTTGAATTTATGCCCTCTCAGGTGATTATTCTGAGCAAGAGTAAGAATCCCATCAGCATTGAGCATGCTCAAACCATTCAAGACTTTATACACTTCTATCAGATCACCTCGCCGGTGCCTAGTCTCCAGACACTGTAATTTGCAAAACATAAGCATTTCTTCATAAGAGCACCCCTTTGTTCCATTCACTAATCTTGTTGCCCTTCCCTGTACTCGTTCCAGCATCTGTACATCCTTCTTGATATTGAGGCCTCCAGACCTGTATACAGTACTCTAGGTGCGGTCTGACCATTGCCTTATACAAGGGAATAATCACCTCCTTATCCCTGCTAGAAAAATTTCTATATATCATCGACAATACACCATGAGCTACTCTTGCAGCCCGTCTGCACTGCTTAGAAAACTTCATATCTGCCTGCACAATCACCCCCAGGTACCACAGAGTTGATACGTTGCTCTGGGGTTTCTGTTTCCTATATGTATTACTTTACATTTGTCAATGCTAAACTCCATTTGCACCTCTCAGCCCATCTGCTCAACCTTTCCAGATCCTGTTGCAGCTGGCGCATTATAGCCTTAGTAGCTAATGCGCCAATAAAACCAATCCAATTGCAGCAGCATAGTGTGAGTAGTGTCCTTGACAACCCTGCCAACCTTCGTATCATCTGCAAACTTGTACATTAAGCTTGATATACCAACATCAATATCATTTATAATTACAGAAAACAATAATGGACCCAACACTAAACCCTGAGGGACTCCACTAATAACATTAGTCCACGATGAGCAGTGTCCATTGATTACCACTCTCTGTCTTCTCCCCCCCTCAACCACCCCTTTATCGATAGCAGCAATTTGCCTCCAATGCCACACTGCGCTCCAATTTGTGCAGCAGTCTTCCATGTGCAACAGTATCAAAAGTCTTTCTAAGAGTAGGAGACCGGCGGAATTACTTAACAAGTACAGGTCACTGTTGAAAAAAAGCCGTGAATTAGGGTTAAATTTGAAAGTGTCTGCAATTCTGCCAGGACACGATAGGAGGGAGTATATGATGAGAGTTCTGTTGATCAATTTGGCCCTGGAAGGATTATGCAAGGCTCAAGGGGTAGAATTTTTTTCAGCCTGGTCTGTACTTGTTAACTGGAGAGACTGCTTCTACAGGGATGGGATATACTTAAATAGAAAGGGTGCAAGAATGTTTGCTGATTCTATCGAGGCAGTGTTAGGTGGGTCGGAAAACTGCTAGATTGGGGGATACAGGGACTAATTTAACAGTAGCCACTGGCAGAGGTGAAAGTGATTCTTGCACTGCTTCTATTGGAATGAGCCGCAGCCTGGAAAATAAGATGCAGGATATTTCAGAGACTGCTGGGAATCATTGGGGTACAAATAAACACATAGGTTGTGTTAGGGTAGCTAAGAAAAAGAACAGGTGCATGTATACTTGCGTGTACACCAATGCTAGGAGTTTAGTAAATAAATTTGATGAATTTGAGGTATTGCTCAAAACATCAAAGGCAGATATTGTTGGGATTTCAGAGATGTGGTGTCACACAGAGATAAGTAATGCAGAATTGGAATTTGGGGAGTACAATGTCTACAGAAAGGATAGACAGGATAGGAAGGGAGGAGAGGTTATGCTATTAGTTAAGAAATACATAAAATCCAAGGAAGTGAAGCCAGTCGACATTGCTGGACAGTGCAGTGTCGAGTCAGTTTGGTGTGACATAAGCATTGGGAGATCAAAATTGAGAGTAGGAGTGTGCTATAGGCCTATTGACTCTGATGAGTATAATAAGAAACTGTACAGGGAAATAGAGTGGGCCAGTAAATCAGAGAGTCTTATAATGGAGAATTTTAATTTCCCAGATATTGACTGGAATTTGGGGGCTGGTTACTCACACACTAGCAGGACTTTTGTGGATTTATTGGATGATTGTTTTCTACATCAGCATGTTCTGGAGGCAACTAGAGGGAGTAATACTCTTGATATGATTATCAGTCGTGATTCTTCATGCATTAAGAATCTGCAGGTAAATGAACCACTAGGTGGGAGTGATCACAGTGTGCTGAAGTGGGATTTACTCAAAGAGGTACCTACCATTAGGGGTAAAGGGAAAGGTTATTGCTTTCGTAAAGTCGACTACGATGGACTGAGACAGTATTTAAATTCTATACAGGGGGACCAACTGATGATGTTACCAACAGCAAATTCAAAATGGGAAGCATTCAAAGAACTTATCTTGGACGCTACTAGGCTTTACATACCAACTAAGAAATATTGTTCAAGGTTTAGGCCTAAGTGGATGTCAGATGAACTAATGAGACATATGGCAGAGAAGAAAAATGCATGGGATAGATACAAATTAACATGTGACACAGAGGCCTATGATAGATACAAGTTGATCTGTAACCAAGTTACAAAGGAGGTTAGGCAGATGAAGGCAGATTACGAGAAATCTTTGGTAAGGGATGCAAAGAAAAACAGCAAAGAGTTCTTTACTTATGTAAACTCTAGAAGGAAGGGGATGAATCAGATTGGTCCACTTGATATCGATGGGTCAACTGTTGATGATCCTGCTCAGGTAGCCAACAAACAAAATGAATATTTTGCATCGACATTCACACATGAGTTATTCAGCCAGGGGAATGCCAGAGGTGTATTCAAATCTGGCAGTAAGCTAGAGAATCTTGTAATAACTGAGAGTAAAGTGGAGGAGAAATTGTTAAAGATAAAGACAAGAAAGGCACCTGAGGTGGATGGGATCTATCCAGTTATATTAAAGGAGACAGCAAATGAAGTAAGCAAACCCTTAGCCATAATCATGAGAGCTTCTTTGGACTCAGGGGAAGTACCCATGGACTGGAGATGTGCAAATGTGACCCCAATTCACAAAGGAGGATCAAAGGCTGACACAAGTAATTATAGACCTGTGAGTTTAACTTCTGTTCCTGGAAAATTAATGGAGGCACTGGTTAAAGAAGCACTGCAGGATCATCTAGACAAGACTACAGTTATAGCTCAGACACAGCATGGTTTTGTTAAGGGGAAGTCTTGCCTGACAAATTTGATTGGATACTGTGATGCAGTCACAAAAGAACTGGATGCAGGGAATAACTTTGATATTATATACTTGGATCTTAGAAAGGCTTTTGATACTGTTGCACATGGAAGACTGCTGCACAAATTGGAGCAGTGTGACATTGGAGGCAAATTGCTGCTATGGATAAAGGGGTGGTTGAGGGGGAGAAGACAGAGAGTGGTAATCAGTGGACACTGCTCATCGTGGACTAATGTTATTAGTGGAGTCCCTCAGGGTTCAGTATTGGGTCCATTATTGTTTTCTGTATTTATAAATGATATTGATGATGGTATATCAAGCTTAATGTCCAAGTTTGCAGACGATACGAAGGTTGGCAGGATTGTCAAGGACACTACTGACACTATGCTACTGCAACAGGATCTGGAAAGGTTGAGCAGATGGGCTGAGAGGTGACAAATGAAGTTTAACATTGACGAATGTAAAGTACTACATATGGGAAACAGCAACCCCAGAGCAACGTATCAACTCTGTAGTACTGCACTGACAGTGGTAGAGAATGAAAGGGACCTGGGGATGATTGTGCAGGCAGATATGAAGTTCTCTGAGCAGTGCAGACAGGCCGCAAGAGTAGCCCATGGTGTATTGTCAATGATATATATGAATTTTTGTAGCAGGGATGAGGAGGTGATTATTGTCTTCTATATGGCAATGGTCAGGCCACACCTAGAGTACTGTATACAGGTCTGGAGGCCTCATTTTAAGAAGGATGTAGAGCTGCTGGAACGAGTACAGAGAAGGGCAACAAGAGTAGTGAATGGAATGAAGGGTTGCTCTTATGAAGAAAGGCTTAAATTTTTCAAATTGCACATGGAAGACTGCTGCACAAATTGGAGCAGTGTGGCATTGGAGCAAATTGCTGCTATGGATAAAGGGGTGGTTGAGGGGGAGAAGACAGTGAGTGGTAATCAATGGACACTGCTCATCATGGACTAATGTTATTAGTGGAGTTGCCTAGGTGCCTAGTCTCCAGACTAGGCACCAGTGAGGTGATCTGATAGAGGTGTATAAAGCCTTGTATGGTTTGAGCATGCTCAATGCTGATGGGATTCTTCCTCTTGCTCAGAATTATCACCTGAGAGGGCATAAATTCAAATTGAGAAACACAGATGTAGGATAGATGTGCGGAAATTTGCCTTTAGCCAATGGGTGGTTGGTTGGTGTAACAGACTTCCATCCCTTGTCGTGGAAGTTGATAGCCTAAAGAAATTTAAGGCTCAGCTGAACATTTATTTCGAATGAACAGCGGGGTGAAGTGGAAGTGGTTTTTTTTTTTTTTGGTTGATGATGCATAAGCTTGCTTTCTTGCATCAAATGTCTCTACTAATGCTAATTATGACATCCTTATCTCTACTAGCAATTGTTTGATAAATAATTGGTAGGACTCCGTGGACCTTCCTTGCAACCGGTCTACAATGCTTGGAGAACTTCATATCTGGCTATATTGTAATACCCAAGTACCTTTCCTCCACTACCTGCTTTAGTTCAACTCCACCAAACATATAGGTTATTTTGGGGTTACTATTCCCCAGGTGCAATGCTTTAGACTTTGTTGGATTAAAGCATAGCTGCCATTTTTCTCACCATACCTGAAGTCTATCTAGGTCACTCTGAAGAAGCTCTGCTTGGTGATGATCATTAACTATTCTACCAATCTTTATATAAACTGCAATTTAGACATTACACTCTCTATCCTTTCATCGATGTCATTTATGAAACTCAAGAACAACAGTGGCCCTAATACTGATCCTTGGGGAACCCCACTTCTTACATCAACTCAATCTGAGGAATAACCATTTATCACAACCCTCTGCCTCTGCCTTGAAGCCATCCAGTTATCCATCTAAGGATTTCCCTGTAATTCCAACCTGTACCAACTTATAAAGAAACCACTCATGTGGGACTGAGTCAAATGTTTTGCTGAAATCCAAATAAACAATATCAAAATTATTCCTAAGTCCAGCTGTTGAGTGACCCTGTCAGAACATCTAACCAGATTAGTTAAACATGATTTTCCCTTTACAAAACTATCCTGAGCATCCTTCAGAATTCCATTTTTGTCTAAATGATCCTGAATTCCACTCTTGATCATTGTCTCCATGATTTTCCCTACTATTGAAGTTAGTAAGGAAAATCATTGTCTAACTGGCCAGTAATTTCCCTCTTCACTCTTAGAACTGCCCTTATGTATTGGAGATACATTGGCACTTTTCCAATCCAATGGAATCACTCCCGAGTCCAGTGATGCTCTCATAATTAGCCCCAATGGTTCAATGCACTCACTTGCTACCTCCCTTAAGATTATAGGGTATAAGCCATCAACCCCAGGAGCCTTACTGGCCTATAGGCTCGATCGTTTTGTCATTAAATAAACATGTGAAATTTCAACATCATTAATTACATTTTTCCAACTTCACTCCCATAATATCTCATTGACACAAAGGGTTTTTCTTTTGTAAATATCGATGCAAAGTAACTGTTGAGTTCATCTGCCACTTCAGCTGGGGTATCTAATACTATCCCGCATCTATTACATAAGGGTCCGATCTGGTTTGTCCTTCTCTTCTTTGCATTTATATATGTGAAGAATTCCTTATCCCCCCCCCCTTTGCCAGTGATGTCTGATAATCTGCCTTTGCTAGCCTAACCTTTTCTGTACCGTTATTACAGATCAATTTGTAGTTGTTATAGGCTTCAGCACTTTTTGTTCTATAACTCTTCCATGCTGCCTTTTTCTGCTCAAATAATCTGGCAACTTCCTTAATCATTCAACTTGGAATCTTCCTCGTGGAGTATTTTTTTAATTGTATATAAGCATTCATGGCTTCTGTGATTAATGTTTTAAAGGTATACCATAATTCAATTGTATTTACTCTCTGTGAGATATCTAACCAGTTATTAGCATTAGCATTAGTAGAGGCATTTGATGCAAGAAAGCAAGCTTATGCAGCATCAGCCAAAAAAAAAAAAAAAAAAAACCCCACTTCCACTTCACCCCTCTGTTCGTTCAAAATACCTGTCCAGCTGAGCCTTAAACTTATTTAGGCTATCAACCTCCACCACAAGGGATGGAAGTCTGTTCCACCAACCAACCACCCGCTGGCTAAAGGCAAATTTCCGCACGTCTATCCTACATCTGTCTTTCCTCAATTTGAATTTATGCCCTCTCAGGTGATTTTTCTGAGCTAGAGGAAGAATCCCATCAGCATTGAGCATGCTTAAACCATTCAAGGCTTTATACACCTCTATCAGATCACCTCGCTGGTGCCTAGTCTCCAGACACTGTAATTTGCAAAACTTAAGCCTTTCTTCGTAAGAGCACCCCTTTGTTCCATTCACTAATCTTGTTGCCCTTCTCTGTACTCGTTCCAGCAGCTCTACATCCTTCTTGAAATGAGGCCTCCAGACCTGTATACAGTACTCTAGGTGTGGCCTGACCATCGCCTTATACAATGGAATAATCACCTCCTTATCCCTGCTGGAAAAATTCCTGTATATCATTGACAATACTCCATGAGCTACTCTTGCAGCCTGTTTGCACTGCTCAGAGATCTTCATATCTACCTGCACAACCACCCCCAAGTCCCTTTCATTCTCTACCACTGTCAGTGTAGTACCACAGAGTTGATACGTTGCTCTGGGGTTGCTGTTTCCCATGTGTAGTACTTTACATTTGTCAATGTTAAACTTCATTTGCCACCTCTCAGCCCATCTGCTCAACCTTTCCAGATCCTGTTGCAGCAGCATAGTGTCAGTAGTGTCCTTGACAACCCTGCCAACCTTTGTATCGTCTGCAAACTTGGACATTAAGCCCGATATACCATCATCAATATCATTTATAAATACAGAAAACAATAATGGACCCAACACTGAGCCCTGAGGGACTCCACTAATAACATCAGTCCACGATGAGCAGTGTCCATTGATTACCACTCTCTGTCTTCTCCCCCTCAACCACCCAGATTCAACTTGGAATCTTCCTCGTGGAGTATTTTTTTAATTGTATATAAGCATTCGTGGCTTCTGTGATTAATGTTTTAAAGGTATACCATAATTCAATTGTATTTACTCTCTGTGAGATATCTAACCAGTTAATAGAGGCCATGTAGCATCTTAGGCTGTCGTAATTTCCTTTCCTGAAATTATAACCCATTCCTTTGCCTTTAACTACTGCTACCTCTCTCTCTTCATCGTCCACCATAGAACTCCATGATCACTTCCTGCTACCGGTTCCTGTAATGTCAGCCCTATTATATCATCTGGTTTGTGAGTGGTTTTTTTGATGATGTCTAGAGTATTCTTTACCCTAGTACACTCTCTGACATGTTGATTAAATTAGCAGTCATATAGTTGATTTAAAAATTTTATCCCCCATGTGGACTTTCCTTCCCATTTGCTTCAGTCAATTATGATGAGAGCCTCTACATTTGCATGTAGAGGCTCTCATCATAATCTTTGCAATCACCTGGCCGGTAGATTACTCCCACTGACATTATACCTTTGCTTCCATCTATCTCACACCATACAGATTCTATACTAGCATGCAAAACGTCTGAATCTGGGAAAGCTTTCATCACACTCAGGCTGCTTTTGATAAGAAGCATGACCCCCACCACCCCCTTCTATCTTCCCTATCATTTCTAAATACATTATACATTCTGTACTGAAACTCATCATCCCCTATCTCTGGGTGGCGCCATTTCTGTAAGCCCTATTATGGCAGCATTACTTGTCCTAACTGGCAGTTTAAATTCACTCATTTTATTGATTACACTTTTGGCATTATTGTATAAACAATTAAGACTTAATGTTAAGACAAAAACACTAAGTCTTAATTGTTTATACAATAAAGACACATCCCTTAAATTATTTAAGCTCGCTTCCCTGGCATTAGCTGCTTGCTCATTTGAAACGTTTCTGCCCTCAGTACATCTTGCTAATATGTTCTGTTGCGATAACAAACAAGAACTCTTGAGGTGTGAGATACCAATATTATCAGATAAACGTGTATCTATATTATCCTTGTCCCCCCAAACTAGCATTTTCCCTGAACCTTTAAGGTATCCTCAATAATACTGGCAATAACTCTTACACCTTTGTTTAAATGTATCCCTTCTCTACAAAACAGATTCCTTCTACCTATAAGTGTGGGCCAAGCTGATAGAAATTTCCCCCCTTGCAGAGTACTTCAAGTCTTGAGTTAATCCACAAGGCTTTCAGCATATAATCTCTCCTGTCAAGCCTGGGCAGAATTGCAGACATATTAACATTGTGACCTAACTCAAGGCATTTCTTCAGCATTTCTTCTAATGTAGTAGCAGCAGTAGATGGAGGCATGTGATTAGTATCAGTAATGGCGGCATGGTGCAAAAAAGCCTATGCTGCACCAGCCAAAAAAAAAAAAAAAACGAATAAAACAATGATAAAAAAAAATAATAATAATAATTAATAAAAGAAAAGGAAATTAAACCTATCATCCTATGCACTTCCCTCACCCGAAGGTACTATCCAGATGACCTTTGAATTTCCCCAAACTGTCAGCCTCTACCACCCTCTACCATGTAGGCAACCTATTCCAGTAATTTACAACTCTCTGGCTAAAATAAAACTTCCTGCAGTCCAATCTAAACATTTTCCCCTGTAACTTGAATTTATGTCCCCTAGTTTTAGCATCATTTATAATCTTGAAAATTTCGTCCGCATTCATTTTACTGATGCCTCTCAGAGCCTTAAACACGTCAATCAAATCTCCTCTAAGATGTCTTTCCAAACTCTGCAACCCACATATTCGAAGTCTTTCTTCATAAGGATGATCTTTTGCCGATCTCACCAGGCAAGTTACCCGTCTTTGCACCCTTTCAAGAAGCTTGATGTCTTTCTTTAGGTGCGGTCTCCATACTGGAACACAGTATTCCAAGTGTGGTCTAACAAAAGCCTTATATAATGTGATTATCACATCCCTCTCTCTACTTGTAAAAGTTCGATAGATCATCGATAGGATACCATGGGCCTTCCTTGCAACCTGTTTACAATGCTCACAGAATTTCACATCTAACTGTATCGTAACACCCAAGTCCCTTTCCTCCAGTACTGGGTTTAGTTGAACTCCACCAAGTGAATAAGTTATTTTGGGATTACTGTTTCCCAGGTGTAATACCTTACACTTTGTTGGATTAAAGAATAGCTGCCATTTTTCTGACCATTCCTGAAGTCTCTATCTAGGTCTCTCTGAAGAAGCTTAGCTTGACAGTGATCATTAACTACTCTACCAATTTTAACATCATCTTCTGCAAATTTAGACATCACGCCCTCTATCCCTTCATCGATGTCGTTTATGAAGATTAAAAACAACAGTGGTCCTAATACTGATCCTTGGGGAACCCCACTTCTGACATCAACCAATCTGGGGAATAGCCATTTATCACAACCTTCTGCCTCCTGCCCTGAAGCCATCCTGCTATCCATCTAAGGATTTTCCCAGTGATTCCAATCCGTTCCAGCATATAGAGCAACCGCTCATGTGGGACTGAGTCAAAAGCTTTGCTGAAATCTAAATAAACAATGTCAAAGTTACCCCCAGGGGCTCACATCTGGTGAGTATGGGCTTGGCACACCCAGGGTCCTGAGCTGGATATCATCATTCTTCTCTTTCTTGGTGATTCCCTTCTATTTCTGACCCCCCTCGCTCTCTCTCTCTTCAGTACTTTTTATTGCTCTGTAACTTTTCCATGCGACCTTTTTCTGCTCAAGTAATGTGGCAACTTCACTATTCATCCAACTTGGAACCCTCCTCGTGGAGTATTTTTTTAATGGTAAATACCATTCAAGGCATCTGTGATTGTTTTAAAAGCATACCACAGTTCGATTGTATTCATTCTCTGCGATATCTACCCAGTTAATAGAGGCCATGTAGTACCTTAAGGCATTGTAATTTCCTTTTCTGAAATTAAAACCCATTCCTTTGCCTTTTACTACTGCTACCTCTCTCATCATCATCTTGTAGAACTCTGTGATTACTTCCTGCTACTGGTTCCTCTATGGTCAGCCCTGTTATGTCATCTGATTTATGGGTGATGATGAGGTCTAGGATATTCTTTTCTTTAGTACTTTCCCTGACATGTTGATACAAATAACAGTCATCTAGTTGATTTAAATATTTTTCCCCATGTCGAGTTTCCTTCCCATTTACTCCAATCAGTTAGCGGCAAATTGAAATCACCCATAATAAGACATTGACACTTACTTGCCCATTCCATTTGCATGTAGAGGCTTTTGTCATAATCTTCACAATCGCCTGGTCTGTAGATTACTCCTACTCACATTATATCTTTGTTTCCAACTATCTCACACCATACAGATTCTATACTAGCATGTGAAATGTCTGAATCCGAGAAAGCTATTGTCGCACTCAGGCTGCTTCTGATAAGAAGCATTACCCCACCACCCCTTCTGTCTACCCTTGCTTCCTAAATACATTATGCAAGCCGTACTGAAACTTATCATCCCCAATTTCCAGGTGGCACCACGTCTCCGTAAGCCCTATTATGTCTGCATTACTTGTTTTAACCAGCAGTTCGAGTTTGCTCATTTTATTGATGACACTTCTAACATTACTATATAAACAATTAAGACTTACTGTTCTTGTATATTTAACAACCCTAACACAACCCTTGAAGTCTTTTTAGGCTCTTCCCTGGCATTAGCTACCCACTCACTTGAAACGTTTCTGCCCCCAGAACGTCTAGATAATATGTCCATTTGGGGTAACAGATAAGAACTCTTGAGGTATGTGCAAGAGCTACTTTGACCAATATTATCAGATAAATGCATGTCAGTATTACCCACATCCCCCCCCCCTAACCCTGGACCTTTAAGGTATCCTCAATAATACTGGCAAAAACTTTTGCACCACCTTTATTTAAGTGTATCCCGTCTCTACAAAACAAATTCCTTCTACCTACAAGTGTGGGCCATGCTGATAGAAATTTTCCCCCTAAAGCCTTGCAGAGTCCTTCAAGTCTTGAGTTAATCCACAAGGCTTTTAACATATAATCCCTCCTATCGTGTATTTGAGGCCCAAATCAGGTGTGCATCACTTATTATTATTCTCGAGGGCAAGCACCCATTTTTCAGTGACTCAAATTGTTCCATCAGGGCACCAAATTGTAATTTAAGATCAGTGCACTCCTTACATCGATCACAAAGAAAAGAATCCCCAGGTCAGCTATGATTAGTCACCAGGTCGACCTTGTAAAACATTCCACAGGTTCCATAATGGATTAAATCATGACTCACCCGTAAATCGCCATCAGCTATTTCCATGTGAGTGATGATACCCTGTGACATGTTTAAGGCAGATCTCGTAACTACCATTATAAAATTAGCTAAATATCAATGAAAATTAACTTTTAAAAATTATATCTATAATATTATAAAAATCAAACTGTTACAGGAAAACCTATAACAAAATAATCCAACAATATCAAAATAAATCAAATATTTAAAAGCACTAATCAACAGTAATCTAATCCACTTAACTGTGAGGAGCCGTGATGAAGCGCGCGTCCGCTCGCCTCGAACACCAACACTCGAATGATGCAAGAAAGCAAGCATATTAGCATATGTAGCATCAACCAAAAAAAAAAAAAAAAACCAATTTCAAATATCCATTCCTTCTAAAAGTTTGTCCAGTTCCTCCTTGAATTTATTTAAGCTATCAACTTCCACAATGACAGTTTGAATTTTGTTCCAACAATTAACCACCCACTGGCTAAAGGCAAATTTCTGCACATCTATTCTACAACTGTCTTTCCTCAATTTGAATTTATGTCCCCTCAGGTTCTTATTCTGAGCAAGCAGAAGAATCCCATCAGAATTCAGCTTGCTGAACCCATTCAAGGCCTTATACACCTCAATCAGATCACCTTGCAGGTGCTAGTCCACCTATCCTTATTACAAAAAATATTTCCCAGTGGAGTATCCTAATAAAACTAAGTCCTTTTGAACCAGAGTAGTTTGCACGTGGTTATTTTGTTCTGGGGCACAAATCGGGAGTGCATCACTTGGTAGGTTACTAGACTCTCAAGGGTAAGCACCCATTTTTTCAGTGACTCAGATTGTTCTAGCAATGCACCAAATTTTAACTTAAGATCGGTGCACTCCTTACAAGCTAGGATTATCCACTAGGTTGACCTTGGAAGTAGGGTGATACGTAAAGGGTGATATTGAAGTGGGGTTATACATAAAGAGGTAACTACCATTAAGGGTAAAGGGAAGGGTTTTTGCTTTTGTAAAGAAGACTATAGTCTCAGACAGTTTTTAAATTCTGTACAGTGGGGTCCTCTTACTAAGAATGGCTTAAGTTCTGCAAATTTCAGTGGACCAACAACAAATTCTAAATGTAAAGAATTCAGGGAAATAATTATAGAAGCTAAAAGGCTTTTCATACCAACTAAGAAATACAGTTCAGAGTTTCATCTGACAACCTAAATGGATGTCAGATGAACTGTGGAGATGAGGCAGAGAAGAAAAAATCATAGGATGCATATAAGTTATCAGGCTTTGGAAAGGCTTCCTGATAACTTGTATTACCTAGAAAGACTTCAGTTCTGCAAATTGCAGCATCTCAAGACCAGGCACTTGCTGAGACTACACACATGAGGGGGGCATAAAAGTAAAGTAAAGTGCAGCCATTATCAACCCACTGCAGGATGGAAGCCTCCTCAACAATTCATGCTGAGGGAAATGGACCATAATCTGCCACGCTGGTCCAGTGCGGGTTGGCAGATCGACCGTATTCAGCAGTCAGGGGCTTGAACCTCGGTCTACTCAAGGAGCGTGTGCTACTGCACTCTCGCGCCTGCCCACTCGGCTACGACCTGAGGGGGCCATAAATTCAAGTTAAAGGATGGTTGCAGGATAGATGTGCAGAAGTTTGCCTTCAGCCAGCAGATGTTTGATTGTTGAAGTGAATGGGGTGAATAAATTCATGGGAGAACTAGACAAATTCTTGGAGGGCACAGATGGATGAACTGTGTTTTTTTTTTTTTTTTTTTGTTTGTTTTTGTATTGATGCTATATAAGCATGCTTTTTTGCATGATTTTCCATTAGTACTACTAATAATTATATTTATAAGAGCATCTTTGGATTCAGGGAAGTTCCCTGTGGACTGGAGATGTCTGAATGTATCCTCAGTTTACAAAGAGGGACTTAAAGGGTGACATGAATAATTACAGATTTGTTAGCTTAACTTTTGTTTTCCAGGGAAAATAATGGAGACACCGGTTAAAGAAGAAGTTCAGGACCCTTTAGACAAGAATGCAGTTATACTTCAGTCACAGCATGGGTTACTTAAGGGGAAATGTTGTCTGGCCAGTTTGATTGGTTACTGTAATGTGGTCACAAAGAAACTGGATGCAAACAATAATTGTAATATGATATACTAGTATTTCAGGAAAGCTTTTGGTACTGTTGCACATAATAGACTGCTGTACAAATTTTTTGATACTTTTGCTGCAGCAGTGTAGCATTAAGGCAAGTTACTGCTATGGATAAAGGAATGGTTGAGTAGGAGAAGACAGAGTTGTTTTCAGTGGATACTTCTCTTCATGGATTAAAAAAAAAAAATTTCTTGTTTATACTCTGGCATGGCCACCAGCACCAGGTCAGTAGAATTTACAATAAATCATCAATACAAACGCTAATTGTATTTAGTAGTCATGGGCTTTAACTCTGGTCCACTCAAAGAGCACGTGCTACTGCACACTTTCCCTTAACCACTTGGCTATGTTATCAGTGGAGTGATCTAGGGCTCAGTGCTGAGCCAGTGTTGTTTTCTGTATTTATTAATAATAGACTGCTTTTTTACCCCCCTGTAGTTTAATGAGAATATGTACTTTTTTTTGTAAAGTTAAAACTTTACGTTGCATTTGTTGTTTACATTTTACTTCACGATTGTTGGTCTGGTTTCAGAAAGCAGCACTGTAGCTCTATTTAGTATTAATATATTCCACAATTTGTTTGATGTGAAGAAGGTACATCAGGCTTAATGTCTAATGTTTGCAGATGATATGACGGTTGGCAGGGTGGTAAACAACAGTAATGATGGTATGCTACTGCAAAAAGATCTAAAAAAATTTGTTAGTTGGGCTGAGAAATGGTAATTGAGGTTTAACACTGACAAATGTAAAGTACTGCATGTGGGTAGCAGTAAGCCCTGACCCTTAACATACCAGCTGTGTACTACACTCAGAGTACTGGAAAATGAAGCATACTGGTAGCTAATTGTGCAGTTGATGTCAAATTCTCTGAGTAGTGCAGAAAGGCTGCCAGGACAGCACATGGGTTTTGTCAATGATATACAGGAATTTATTTGTTAGCAGGAATAAGGACGTGATTATTTCATTATATAAGGCAATGGTCGGGCAACACCTTGAGTCTGGAAGCCCCATTTTAGGATGGATGTAAATCTACCATACCTCACGGAGGAAGAACCAGCTAATGCAGTGGCTTCCAGATTAAAGAAAACTCACAAAAATTAAACATTTTTCCTCTTAGAGGAAAAATTAAAAATTATTCCTCTGTGAGATGAAATGAAAATGAGCTATCAGTTGCAATATATTCAATTATAATTTTTGTAAACAACAGCATGCAACATCCTCTTCAAAGTTATGAAATCACACACGTAGAATGGCAAAAACTACTAAAGGCATAATGCAAAGTGTGCCCTAGATTAATTGCATAAAGAAGGGGCACTTATTCAACTTGTTTTCTGTAATTTAATGGGAATATGTACTTCTTTTTTTGTAAAGTTAAAACTTTACATTGCAGTTGTTGATTACATTTTACTTTGCATTTGTTGGTTACATTTTACATTGCATTTGTTTATTACATTTTATTCCCAACTGTTGGGCTAATTTCAGAAAACAGCACTGTAGCTCTATTTAGTATAGATATATTCCACAATTTTTTATTGAAAGAAGCTTATAATGGATTATTAAATTAACAGTAGCCACTGGCAGAGGTGAAATTGATCCTTGCACTGCTTCTATTGAAATACAATTGAGCAGCAGCCTCAATTGCAAGCATTGGAAAGCAATGCAATGGGGATTTCCAGGACGGCTGGGAGTCAGAGTGGAACAAGTAAATACATGGGCTCTGTTAGGGTAACTAAGAGTAGAAATAGGTGCATGTATACTTGCATGTACACCAATGCTAGGAGTATAGTTAATAAATTTGATGAGCTGGAATTGCTAGTCAAGACATCAAAGGCAGATATTGTTGGGATATCAGAGACATGGTGTCACACAGACATAAGCAGTGCAGAATTGGAATTTGGGGAGTAAAATGTGTACAGAAAAGATGACAGAACAGGAGGAGGGGTTATGCTGTTAGTTAAGAAACACATAAAATCGAAGGAAGTGCATCCAATTGATCTTGATGGATAATGCAATGTTGAGTCTGTTTGGTGTGACAAGCACTGGGAAAGGAAAAAAGACAGTAGGTGTTAGCATTAGCATTAGCATTAGCATTAGTAGAGGCATACGATGCAAGAAAGCAAGCTTATTCAGCATCAGCCAAAAAAAAAAAAAAAAAAACCCACTCCCATTTCACCCCTCCGTTCGTTCGAAATACCTGTCCAGTTGAGCTTTAAATTTGTTTAGGCTATCAACTTCAACAACAAGTGATGGAAGTCGGTTCCACCAACCAACCACCCGCTGGCCAAAGGCAAATTTCCGCACATCTATCCGACATCCGTCCTTCCTCAATTTGAATTTATGCCCTCTGAGGTGATTATTCTGAGAAAGATGAAGAATCCCATTTGCATTGAGCATGCTCAAACCATTCAAGGCCTTATACACCTCTATCAGATCACCTCGCCGGTGCCTAGTCTCCAGACTCTGTAATTTGCAAAACTTAAGCCTTTCTTCGTAAGAGCAACCCTTTGTTCCATTTACTAATCTTGTTGCCCTTCTCTGTACCCGTTCCAGCAGCTCTACATCCTTCTTGAAATGAGGCCTCCAGACCTGTATACAGTACTCAAGATGTGGCCTAACCATTGCCTTATACAAGGGAATAATCACCTCCTTATCCCTGCTAGAAAAATTCCTGTATATCATTGACAAGACACCATGAGCTACTCTTGCAGCTCGTCTGCACTGCTCAGAGAACTTCATATCTCCCTGCACAATTACCCCCAGGTCCTTTTCATTCTCCACCACTGTCAGTGCAGTACCGCAGAGTTGATACGTTGCTCTGGGGTTACTGTTTCCCATATGTAGTACTTTACATTTGTCAATGTTAAACTTCATTTGCCACCTCTCAGCCCATCTGTTCAACCTTTCCAGATCCTGTTGCAGCAGCATAGCGTCAGTAGTGTCCTTAACGACCCTGCCAACCTTTGTATCATCTGCAAACTTGGACATTAAACTTGATATCCCATCATCAATATCATTCATAAACACCGAAAACAACAACGGACCCAACACTGAACCTTGAGGAACTCCACTAATAACATTAGTCCACGTTGAGCAGTGTCCATTGATTACCACTCTCTGTCTTCTGCCACTCAACCATCCCCTTATCCATAGTAGCAATTTGCCTCCAATGCCACACTGCTCCAATTTGTGCAGCAGTCTTCCATGTGCAACAGTATCAAAAGCCTTTCTAAGATCCAAATATATAATATCAAAGTTATTCCCTGCATCCAGTTCTTTTGTGACTACATCATAGTATCCAATCAAATTGGTCAGGCAAGACCTGCCCTTAACAAAACCATGCTGCGTCTGAGCTATAACTGAATTCTTGTCTAGATGATCCTGCAGTGCTTCTTTAACCAGTGCCTCCATTAATTTACCTGGAACAGAAGTTAAACTAACAGGTCTATAATTACTTGTGTCAGCCTTTGATCCTCCTTTGTGAATTGGGGTTACATTTGCACATCTCCAGTCTATGGGTACCTCCCCTGAGTCCAAAGAAGCTCTCATAATTATGGCTAGGGGTTTGCATACTTCCTTTGCTGCCTCCTTTAATATAACTGGATAGATCCCATCCACCCCAGGTGCCTTTTTTATGTTTATCCTCAACAATCTCTCCTCCACTTTCCTCTCAGTTATTACAAAATCATCCAGCTCACTGCCAATGTTTACTTTACCTACATCATTCTCCTTCCTGAATAACTCCTCATGCGTGAATGTAGATGCAAAATACTCGTTTAGATTGTTAGCCACCTGAGCAGGATCCTCAACTGTTGAACCATCAATATCCAGTGGACCAATCTGATTCATCCCTTTCCTTCTCGAGTTCAAGTATGTAAAGAACTCTTTTCTGTTTTTCTTTGCATCCTTTGCCAAGGATTTTTCGTAGTCTGCCTTTGCCTGCCTAATCTCCTTTGTGACTTGGTTACAGACCAACTTATATCTATCATAGGCTTCCATGTCACCCATTAATTTATATGTATCCCATGCATTTTTCTTCTCTGCCACATGTCTCATTAGTTCATCTGACAACCATTTAGGCCTAAACCTTGAACAATATTTCTTAGTTGGTATGTAAAGCCTGGTAGCCTCCAAGATTAGTTCCTTGAATGCTTCCCATTTAGAGTTTGCTGTTGGTAACATCATCAGTTGGTCCCACTGTACAGAATTTAAATACTGTCTCAGACCATCATAGTCGCCTTTACGAAAACAAAAACCCTTCCCTTTACCTCTGATGGTAGTTACCTCCTTGAGTAAATCCCACTTCAACACACTGTGATCACTGCCACCTAGTGGTTCATTTATCTGCAGGTTCTTAATGCACGAAGAGTCACTACTGATAATCAGATCAAGAGTATTGCTCCCTCTTGTTGCCTCACGAACATGCTGATGTAGAAAACAATCATCCAATAAATCCACAAAAGCCTTGCTAGTGTGCGAGTGACCAACCCACAAATTCCAGTCAATATCTGGGAAATTAAAATCCCCCATTATAAGACTCTCTGATTTACTGGCCCACTCTATTTCCCTGTACAATATCTTATTATACTCATCAGAGTCATTAGGCCTATAGCACACTCCTACTCTCAATTTTGATTTCCCTATGCTTATGTCACACCAAACTGATTCGGCACTGCCCTGTCCATCGATGTC
The DNA here is from genome assembly GCF_048544385.1 of Mastigoproctus giganteus. Taxonomy (NCBI): domain Eukaryota; kingdom Metazoa; phylum Arthropoda; class Arachnida; order Uropygi; family Thelyphonidae; genus Mastigoproctus; species Mastigoproctus giganteus. The sequence continues at coordinate 16,180,561 of NC_143588.1, read as the reverse complement.
AACTGGCTTCACTTCCTTGGACTTTATGTGTTTCTTAATTAATAGCATAACCCCTCCTCCCCTCCTGTCCTGTCTATCCTTTCTATACACATTGTATTCCCCAAATTCCAGTTCCGCATTACTTATATCTGTGTGACACCACGTCTCTGATATCCCAACAAGTGTTTGTTATAGGCCTAATGAATCTGATGGGTATAATGAGCAATCATGCAGAGAAATAGTGGGCCAGTAAATCAGAGTATCTTATAATGGGGATTTTAATTTCCTGGATGTGGCACCTCCGTAGCCAGGTGGGAAGGAGCAGCAGTGCATAGCACACACTTCTTGATTAGACCGGGGTTCGAACCCGTCACCACCAAATACGGAGGATGCGGAAAGGTCAGTAAATGACCACCGCATATCCCGGAGCAATATGGCCTTAGTTGCTAATGCTCCTAAAAACCAAATAACAACAACAACATTGACTGGAATTTGTGGGTTGGTCACTCACACACTAGCAAGGCTTTTGTGGATTTATTGGATGATTGTTTTCTACAACAGCATGTTCGGGAGGCAACTAGAGGGAGTAATACCTTTGATTTGATTATCAGTAGTGATTCTTCATCCATTAAGAATCTGCATATAAAGGAACCACTAGGTGGGAGTGATCACAGTGTGCTGAAGTGGGATTTATTCAAAGGGATAAAGGGAAGGGTTTTTGCTTTCGTAAAGGTGACTACTGTGGGACCAACTAATGAAGTTACCAACAGCAAATTCAAAATGGGAAGCATTCAAAGAAATAATCTTGGAAGCTACTAGCCTTTTCATACCAACTAAGAAATATTGTTCAAGATTTAGGCCTAAATAGATGTCAGATGAAATTATTGAACATGTGGCAAAGAATAAAAATGCATGGGGTATGTATAAATTAAGAGTTTATACATATCCCATGCATGGGATATGTATTAATTATGTAAATAAAGAGTTCTCTACTTACGTAATTAACAAGAGTTCTCTACTTATGTAAACTCTAGAAGGAAGGGGATTAATCAGATTGGCCCACTTGATATCGATGGTTCAACTGTTTTTGATCCTGCTCAGATAGCTAACAAACTAAATGAATATTTTGCATCTACATTCACACATAAGGAATTATTCAGGGAGGGGAATGCCAGAAGTGTATTAAAATCTGTCAGATAATCTTGTAATAACTGAGAGTAAAGTGGAGGAGAAATTGTTGAAGATAAACATAAGAAAGGCACCTGGAGTGGATGGAAAATATCCAATTATATTAAAGGAAGTAAGCAAAATTATAGCCATAATTATGAGAGCTTCCTTGGACTTCCTAGGACCCATGGACTGGAAATGTGCAAATGCTCCAATCCACAAAGGAGAATCAAAGGGAGATACAGGTAATTACAGACCTGTTAGTTTAACTTCTGTTCCAGGGAAAATAATGGAGGCACTGGTTAAAGAAGCTTTGCAAGATCATCTAGACAAAATTGCAGTAATAGTTAAGACCCAGCATAAGTTTGTTAAAGGGAGGTCTTGTCTGACCAATTTGATTTGATACTATGATATGGTCACAAAGGAACTGAATGCCAAAAATAATTTTGATATCATATACTTGGATATCAGGAAAGCTTTTGATACTCATGCACATGGAAGACAGCTGTACAAATTTGAGAGGTGGCATTAAGGGTAAGCTGCAATGGATAAAGGGATGGTTGAGTGGGAGACAACAGAGAGTGGTAATCAATGAACACTGCTCTTTGTGGACAAATGTTATTAGTGGATTTCCCCAGGGTTTGGTATTGGGCCCATTGTTGTGTTCAGTATTTATCAATGATATTGATGAAGGTATATCAAGTTTAATGTCCAAGTTTGCAGATGTTACAAAGGTTGGCAAGGTTGTTAACAACAGTAAAGACAGTATATGCTACTCCAACTGGATCTAGATAAGTTGGGAAAATTGGCTGAAGTTTAACATGTGAATGAGACTGAAGTTTAACATTGACAAATGGAGAGTACTGCATATAGAATAACCGAAGAGAAATGTACCAATTGTGTGGTACTACACTCAGGGAAGTCGAAAGTGAAAAAGATGGGGGTAATTGTGCAGTTGAATATGAAGTTCTCTGAGCTGTGCAGACAGGCTGCTAGGGCAGGTCATGGAGTCTTGTCAATGATATATAGGAATTTTGCTAGCAGGGACAGGGAGGTGATTATCCCGTTATACAAAGCAATGGTCAGGCCACACCTGGAGTTCTGTGTACAGGTCTGGAGGCCTCATTTTAGGAAGGGTATAGAGTTTCTAGAACGAGTACAAAGAAGGGCAACAAGATTGGTGAGGGAAACAAAGGGGTGCTCTTACGAAGAAAGGGTTAAGTTCTGCAAATTTCAGCTCCTGGAGTGTAGGCACCTGCAAGATGATCTGATTGAGGTGTATAAAGCCTTGAATGGGTTGAGCAAACTGAATGCTGTTGGGATTCTTCGTCTTGCTTGATAGTTGTAGAATAGATATGCGGAAATTTGCCCAGCTGGTAGTTGATTGGTGAAACAGGCTTCCATCTTTTGTTGCGGAAGCTAATAGCCTAAATAAATTTAAGGCTGAGCTGTACAGGCATTTGGAATGAATGGAGGAGTGAAATGGGAGGTTTTTTTTCCCTTTTTTTTTCTGGCTGATGCTGAATGAGCTCGCTTTCTTGCATCGTATGCCTCTACTAATGCTAATTGTTATTATTATTAGCCATATGGTTCAAAGAAGCCTGAGGCTTCATGCTGCACCAGGCCAAAAAAAATTTCTGAATACCCTGAGAGAGAGAGAGAGAGAGAGAGAGAGAGAGAAAATTAGAGTCAAAACTAGAAGGGAAGGGAATCACCAAGAAAGAAAATAATGATGATATCTAGCTCAGGACCCTGGGTGTGCTAAGCCCATAACTCACCATATGTGAGCTCCCGGGGGTTAAATTTAGTACTAGTAGTATTGAAAATGGCATAAGGAAGCAAGATTTATTTTATTTGAAGAAAATGTATTTTTCAAATTCATTTTAATTAGTGAAAAAAAAAAAAATGACAACACAATGGTTGTACATTATGTTCACTCTTCAGTATATGTGTGTGTGTTTAGTTGTGTAAAAAGCCAACAACAAGGGTAGTTGCATGTTGCGACTCCTCGTGATACAACTGTCATATTATATATATATTTTTTCAAATACAATCAGTTTACATTCATTTCAGAAATACAACTGTGATGTTTTTAGACTAAACCAGGAGATAGGAAACAACTTCTCCATGGATGGGGGGAAGTTGATTTGGCAAAATCTTAATTTAAATGGTAATACTTAGTCCAACTTTAACATTAAATTAAAAAATTTCAACACAAATATGGTAAGGACCCAGACAACAAATAACCTAAAAATAAATGAGATGGAGCCTTTCAATTGAAATATCCTGTAATACAGTAGAGCCACCTTTGGCTTATATAACAGCTTCATCATTCTTGGGTGATACACTCTGAGAGGAAGTGCTCTCTGGGCGATCTTCACACCGAAACAGTTTCATCAGAATGAAGCATTATGTATGTTCGTGTGAGACAGCACCTGGGATTTCTCCCATGAGATTTGTTACTCTACAGCATCTGCCATATTCTACATGTCAGGAATGACACCATATGATGTTTCATACTGGTAACCATGATAGCAGGCTTATACAAGGTTACCTTACCACTGAACTATGCACATCCTACAGATGATCAACATACTGAAAGGTAATCCTGTGACCTCTTAAACTTGCTCCATGCTTTCTACAAAAGATATGCTCAGGAAAAAACTATCTTCTTTATGATTCACAAACTTTTTTTTTTTGGGCAGGTGCAGCAAAAGCCTTTGGCTTCCTTGCACTATGTGGCTATGCTAATGCTAACGCCTTGAATGGTTTGAGCATGCTCAATGCTGATGGGATTCTTTCTCTTGCTCAGAGTAATTGCCTGAAATGGCATAAATTCAAATTGAGGAAAGACAGTTGTAGGATAGATGTGTGGAAGTTTGCCTTTAGCCAGCAGATGGTTGATTACTGGAACAAACTTCCATCTGTCATTGTAGAAGTTGATAGCATAAACAGATTCAAGGCAGAACTAGACAAACATTTGGAGCGAGTGGATGAGTGAAATGAGAAGGGGGTGTGTGTGTTTTTTTTTTTTTTGGCTGATGCTATATAAGCTTGCTTTCTTGCATCATGTACCAGTGCTAATGCTAATTAAGTCTTTCTGAAAATAACTGCAATATCAAATGGAGATTGAAAAAGGAAGATAATGTTTGTGTTCACTAGTTAAATGAAAATAACTCACTACAGCATAGCTAAATAAGAATTTCACCCTGCATAAAAGAGTCTGGTATGTCTCGTGGTCATTATTACCCTCTCAACTCACCGAATAAATATGTCATGGAACAAGTGCTCCTACCACAGAACAGCTGCTGTCAACAGCCATGGTGTCACAGCAGTTGTTTCTTCCCTACCCTTATGGAAGGAGAACTTGGATCAACTATGTAAACACATGCAAACAGATACTTTGTTTCAAATGGCCGATAATGAAGCTTAGAGCAAATAAACTATTTTATTGTGAGATCTCCTGGCATGTTGGCCGTTGAGTGGCCACTGCATGATATGATGATGGCAGGCACAACATAGCAAAAGCTGACTCATGCCATGAGTAAAGATAATAATAAAATTTATTCTCCTTGTTTTAGTTTGAATTTGTGTTTTAGTTTGAATTTGCGCCTGCCCCCTCATTTGTCTGGTCTGAGCAAGAGGAAGAATCCCATCAGTATTCAGCTTGTTCAAACCATTCCATGTGTTATACACCTCAATCAGATCACCTTGCAGGTGCCTAGTCTCCAGATGCTGCAATTTGCAGAACCTAAGCCTTTCTTGGTAAGAGCAACCCTTTTTTCCACTCACTAATCTCGTTGCCCTTCTCTGTACTCATTCCAGCAGCTCTACATCTTTCCTAAAATGAGGCCTCCAGAACTGTAGCAGTACTCAAGGTGCGGCCTGACCATTGCCTCATACAAAGGGATAATCACTTCCTGCTAGAAAAATTACTGTATAACATTGACAAAACTTCATATCTGACTGCACAATTACCTCCAGGTCTTTTTCATTCTCCAGTACCCAAGCGTAGCACCACATAGTTGGCATGTTACTCTGGGGATACGGCTACCCATAAGCAGTACCTTGCATTTGTCAATGTTAAACTTCATTTTCAACTTCTCAGCCCAACTTTTCTAGATCCAGATCCAGTTGCAGTAGCATACTGGCTTTACTGTCATTACAACCTTGCCATCTGCAGACTTTGACATTAAGCCTGATATAGCTTTATCAATATCATTGATGAATGCACAAAACAGCTAAGGACCCAGCACCGAAACCTAGGGAACTCGATTTATAACATTGGTCTATGAAGAGCAGTGTCCATTGTTACCACTTTCTGTCTTCTCCCACTCAACCATCCCTTTATCCATTGTAGCAACTTGCTCTTAATGCCCTGCTGCTCCAATTTGTACAGCAGTCTTCTAGGTGCAACAGTATCAAAAGCTTTCCTGAAATCTGAGTATGGTATCAAAATTATTTTTTGCATCCAGTTCCTTTGTGAGCACATTATACTATCCAATCAAATTGGTCAGACAAGACCTCCATTTAACAAACTCATACTTTGTCTTAACTATTACTGCAGTCTTGTCTAGATGATTCTGCAATGCTTCTTTAACCAATGACTCCATTATTTTCCCTGGAACAGAAGTAAAACTAACAAGTCCATAATTAAACGTGTCACCTGTTGATTTCCTTCGTGAATTAGGGATACATTTGTACATCTCCAGTCCATGCGGTCCTCCCAGAGTCCAAAGATGTTCTCATAATCTTGGGTAAGGGTTTCCTTATTTCCTTTACTACCTCCTTTAATATAACTGGATAGATCCCATCCACCCCCAGGTATCTTTCTTCTGTTTAACTTCAACAATTTGTCAAGTTGAACATTGACAAGTGGAAAGTACTGAATATGGGTAGCAGTAACCTTAGAGAAATGTACCACTGTGTGGTGTTACACTCAGGGTAGTGGAGAATGAAAGAGTCCTGGTGGTAATTGTGCTATCAGATATCAAGTTTTCTCAGCAGTGCAGATAGGCTGCCAGAGCAGATCATGGGGTCTTGTCAATGATATACAGGAATTTTGCTAGCAGGGATAAGGAGGCGATTATCTCCTTGTATAAAGCAATGGTCAGGCCACACCTTGAGTACTGCGTACAGGTCTGGAAGTCTCATTTTAGGAAGGATGTAGAGCTGCTAGAACGAGTACAGAGAGAACCTGTTAGAATGGCAACAAGACTGGTGACGAGAACCGAGGGATGCTCTTATGAAGAAAGGCTTAAGTCCTGCAAATTGCAGCATCTGGAGACTAGGCACCTGAGAGGTGATGTGATTGAGAATTGAATCCTTGTCTGGATTGAACAGGCTCAGTGCTGATGGGATTATTCCCCTTGCTCAGATTACAAATTTGAGCCAGAATAAACTGAAATTGAGGAAAGACAGTTGTTGAATAGATGTGTGGAAACTTCCATCTGCTATTGTGGAAGTTGATAGCTTAAATAAATTCAAGGAAGAAGTGGATGAATGGTTGGGTGAAATGGGAAGTTTTTTTTTTTTTTTTTTGGCTGCTGCTGTGTAAGCTTGCTTTTTTGCATCATGCGCGTTTTCTAATGCTCAAAACGTCTCCTGCACTTTGCTCTCAGTTATTACAAAATCATTTAACTCCCTGTTAGAGTTTGATAAGCTTCTGACCTCTATTTCCTCACAGAATTCCCCATGCATGAATGTAGATGCAAAATACTTATTCAGTTTGTTAGCTACCTGAGCAGAATTGTCAGCAATCGAACCATTTATATGAAGTGAACAATCTGATTTGTCTCACTGCCTTCTAGAGTTTTCATAAATAAAGAAGTCTTTGCTGTTTTTCTTTGCATCCTTTGCCAGAGATTTCTTGTAATATGCCTTCGCTTGGCTAACCACCTTTGTGATCTGATTATACACTATCTTATATCTACCATATGCTTCGGTGTTTCCTGATAATTTTAAGTATCCCATGCATTTATCTTCTCTGCAATGAGTCTCATTAGTTCATCTGATATCCATTTAAACCTAAACCTTGAACAGTATTTCTTATTTGGAAAAAAAAAAAAAAAAAAAAAAACATAATAGCTTTCAATATTACTTCCTTGACTACTTGCCATTTAGAATTTGTTGTTGGTAACATCATCAGTTGGTCCCATTGTATAGAATTTAAAAGCTCTCTGAGACCACTGTAGTCACCTCCATGAAAGCAAAAACACTTTCCTTTATCCTTGATGATAATTACAAATGTACATCTTTGAGTAAATCCGACATTAGTACACTGTGATCACTGTCATCTAGTGGTTCCTGTATCTGCAGATTCTTATTCCATGAATAATTACTGCTGATTATTCATACATTGCCTCTCGAACATGCTACTGTTGAAAACAATCATCCAGTAAATCCACAAAAGTCTTACTAGTGTGCAAGTGACCAATCCTTTCAGGCTATATCTGGGAATTAAAAATCCCCCATGATAAGACAATCTGATTTACTGGCCCTCTCCATTTCTCTGTATAGTTGTTCATTGTACTCATCAGAGTCATTTGGCCTATGAGACATTCCTGCTTTCAGTTTTTCTTTCCAAGTACCGTCTTTTTAATCTTTTTAATCTACATTCCATGATGCCCCTCAGCATGTCAAATTCCGAAACACAACTCTCACAAATCTTAGTTAAATATTTTTCCAATAAAACCCATATTTCCTTTTTAAAAAAATGTCTTTTTCATAATATTATCCCAAAATTTGTCTATATATTTCCTAGTAATACATGTAAAAAATACCCATATATTATCCACCAAACTTGCATTAAAATTTTACAAAAAGAATTACAGAAGAGATATAATAAAAAATATCACTTACTATCCCAAATACACTGATTAAGATTTTGCCTAAAAAGAAATATGACACCACAATCTTGTGTAGATTATACGACATATAATGAAATATGTATAACAGCTGCTATTAAAGATATCGAACTTAGACATAACAGGAAATGGAGAACCCTCACACAGAAACCTCACACCCTCCAAAAATCTTCCACAGTAACCATTTCATCATACCCCTTTTCCCCTTCCGAACTCGCTAGCCTCGATTACGGTTTTAATTTTGCTATCAAAGGTGACCAATATCCATATAAAGAATGTATAATAGAAGTACAAACTAAATTAAATAACGAACCAGATAAATGGCGATTAATACACCAAAGCAATTCAATTCTTAATTCTAGACTTAAATTTCAACCCAACATAAATAAACAACAGTTAAGTAACTTACAAAAAATACGTAACAATCCAAATATTATAGTTCAAAAAGCTGACAAAGGCGATACCATAGTAATAATTAATAAAAATAAATACATAGAAAAAATGGAATCGATACTCTCCGACTCAGAAACATATAAACTAGACAATACATGTAATATTTCTTAACATAAAAATAAACTTGACACTATTCTAAGAAAATTAAGGTCAAACAATGAAATTAACTTACACATCTTACAACAAATTGGCATCTGGAACAACATTTTACCTCCATAAACCCAACCACCCACTATGGCCTATAATATCTTTCATTAAATCAGCCTTCACCAATTTATCTTCTTTCCTAGTTAAAATCATCCCCCCCCCCCACCAGATTTTTGAAATTCAAAGTAAACAACACCTCCCAAACATTTGATAAAATAAAACACATTACAATAACCAACAATGACATAATAGCATCGTTCGATGTAGTCTCATTGTACACTAATGTACATTTTACATTCAACATTACAAACTCTACGTAATTTCTTAACAGATGACAATACCTTATCCAATCGCACTTCCCTTTCAATTAATAGTATGCTAGAACTTACAACCTTTTTATTAGATGCTAGATATTTCCGATTTCTCAATCAGATATACCAGCAAACATACGGACTACCTATGGGATTGGGGATTCAGCCCCCCCTCTCTGAAATTTACCTACCTTCAACAGAAAACTACGTACTACAACCATATCCCCCAGATATAAAATTATTTATAAGATATGCAAATGACATTCTTTTAATAGAACCAAAATCCACAATAGATGATCTCTTCATTAAATTTAACTCAGTTCACAATAGATTAAAATATACCCTAGAACTTGAAGAAAATGGACAAATTAATTTTCTGTACCTCACCATATACAGGGTGTTTCAGTTAAACGTTTCAGAACTTCTAAGAGGGGTAGGGTACATCCTGACAACTCGAAATCATATAGCAATGTGGGGTCGGAAATGCTTTCCTGAAGCGGTGTTGTACACAGAAGCACCATAAAGAAAAGAGACCGTAAGTGAGAAATCGTTTTAATAATACATGAAAAGCATAATACACATATAGCAATGTGGGGTCGGAAATGCTTTCCTGAAGCGGTGTTGTACACAGAAGCACCATAAAGAAAAGAGACCGTAAGTGAGAAATCGTTTTAATAATACATGAAAAGAAGCAAAAGGTACATGGATTAAAGTAAGTGTTCGAAGTTTCTTCCACGGGCTACAATGCACGCCTCACATCTCCGACGAATGGACATCCAAACATTCTGGAATACTCCAGGCGAATTTCGAATTTCTTCGGCAGCTACTGCGATTCTTGCAACCAGCTCCTCAGCATTGTCAACAGGGGTGTCATAAACTAGCGATTTCATATGACCCCAGAAATAAAAATCAAGACATGATAGGTCGGGTGACCGAGCAGGCCAACGCACGGGACCACCACGTCCGATCCACTGTTGACCAAATGTGACATCCAGGTAGTTACGAACATCTCCGCTATAATGGGCAGGGGCTCCATCGTGTTGGAACCACATTGTCTGTTGCGTCGATGCAGAAATCTGTTCATCTCTCAAAAGTTGTCACCCGACCTATCATGTCTTGATTTTTATTTCTGGGGTCATATGAAATCGCTAGTTTATGACACCCCTGTTGACAATGCTGAGGAGCTGGTTGCAAGAATCGCAGTAGCTGCCGAAGAAATTCGCCTGGAGTATTCCAGAATGTTCGGATGTCCATGCGTCGGAGATGTGAGGCGTGCATTGTAGCCTGTGGAAGAAACTTCGAACACATACTTTAATCCATGTACCTTTTGCTTCTTTTCATGTATTATTAAAACGATTTCTCACTTACGGTCTCTTTTCTTTATGGTGCTTCTGTGTACAACACCGCTTCAGGAAAGCATTTCCGACCCCACATTGCTATATGATTTCGAGTTGTCAGGATGTACCCTACCCCTCTTAGAAGTTCTGAAACGTTTAACTGAAACACCCTGTATAGGAATGACACCCAAACTAGGAACAAGAATTTTTTCTTTATTGCATTTTACTACATTTTGATTCGCACCACCCCCTTAACATAAAAAAAGCCGTTCTTTATAATCAGATCTACAGTGCTAATAAATACAGTTCTACACAAAATGATCTTCAATATCTTACAACAAAATTCATATCTAGAAGGTACCCCACTCAATTAATTCAACAAACCATTTTCACCGTTCAAAATAATATTAACAATCCATGAAACACACCTCTAATAATAATTTATGTATTATCCTACCTTACCATAGTACTTTTTGCAGTCAGTTCTGCCGCATATTCAAAGATACAGATATCACCCTCACATTCTCAACTTATAATAAACTTGGTTCATTATTTAATTCATACAAAGATACCATATCAAAAACACAAAAATATCATATCAGCGATTTGAACTATATTATTTACTTAATAAAATGTCAACCTACCTGCAATGCATGTTACATTGGTAGCACAACTTCAAAATTTGTTTCAAAAAACATCAAACACTCGTGCATATTATCACTACAACAGCTTTAGGACAGGCCAAACCAACACAGAACTAGCATCACATGTTCAATCACACAATCACACCCCCTTAGTAGACTCAGCCATTCCCATTATCAAATTAAAATCCAGTTTTAAAATTTTCCAATATGAAGCCCTAGTCATAGAATGGTTCCGCCATCATTCCAATCTCCAAGTATTAAATACTAAACTACCTTACAACATCGCACCGGCTTGGAATCTCGTGCATCTGAGATTTCCACATGTAACCAGGAGCATCACGGGAACTTAGCTTTCTTAAATACATGCATTTACTCTCAACCCATCATTGCCAACTGAAGACGTGAATAACGAAAGCCACTTGTTATGGCTATTGGCCTCCAGTGTTAACCATTTACTTTCAACTTTAATATTGACAACCAAGGACGAAGACGTCCACTTCTACTTCCTTGCGCATATTTTAACTTCTGTTTTTAAAAAACCCCAACTTATTACTCCCAATTTAAATTAAAATTATCATCCACTCTATTCAAACATCAATTGCAGATTATAAAGAAAGGTGAGTACCATAATAAATTAAGCTGTGCTGTCATATTGCTTTCCTAGTACTTATGGCACGCCAAACTGACTCAACATTGCACTGTCCACCCATGTCAACTGAATGCACTTGCTTAGATTTTGTGTGTTTCTTAACTAACAGCATAACCACTCCTCCCTTTTTTTCCTGTCTATCCGTTCTGTACACATTCTACTCTCCAAATTCAAATTCTGTATTCCTTATATCTGTGTGACACCTCATCTCTGATAGCCAAAAAATATATATGCCTTTGATGTCTTGACCAGCACCTCAAATTCATTAAATTTATTTACTATGCTCCTAGTATTGGTGTACATGCAAATATACATGCACCTGTTCTTACCCTTAGTTACCCTAACACAGCCTTATTTACTTGTTTCATGATAACTTTCAGCAGTCCTTGAAATCCCAAGCACCTTGCTTTCCAGGCTGCTGCAAATTCCAGTGGAAGCAGTGCAAGAATCAACTTCACCTCTGCCTGTGGCTATTGTTAATCTGCTATTCTGTGAATCCACCCAAGCTGGCAGTTTTCTGACCCACCTAACACTGCCTCTATAGCATCAGCAAATATTCTTGCACTCTTTCTATTTAAGTGTTTCCCATCCCTGTAGAAACAGTCTCTCCTGTTAAGAAGCACAGACTATGATGAGAAAAATTCCAGCCCATGAGGTACAGTCTCTCCACACCCAAATTGATTGACACGGCTCTCATCAGAGACTACCTGCTATTGTGTTTGGGCAGAATTGCAGACACTTTCAAATTTAACTCTAATTCGCAACTTTTTTTCAACATAGGCCTGCACTTGTAAAGAAAGTATACTTAATATCGTTAGTGCTGACGTGTATTTCTCTTCAAGAAAAATTTTTAAAGTAAAGTGAAATAAGATACCTGGGACTGATGGAATCTGTTAATCCCTCTAATCCAATTATGTTAAAAGAAGTAAGCAAATGTTTAGCCATAAGTAATGAGAGTAACAGGATGTGCAAGTGTCTCTTCTGTTCGCAAGGGGAAATTTTCCCTTCATTGCTTCATACGTAACTTGTTTAACATGTGCACTCCATGAAGTTGCAGTGGAAATGTGTAATTTATTTCCTGATGTCTACCTATTGGTGCCCAGTGGTAAGAAAATTTTTGTGAAAGCTCAATTTATATCTTCATATGTTTGAGGAAATTGCACTTGGACTTGTATTGCCTACTGAATCCCTTCTAACTTATGTCAAGGACATGGAATTCTACAGCACTTTTCTATAAAAAAAAAAAAAAAAAAAAACAGATCATGAAACAACTGCTGCTGAAGGAGTTACAGAAGTGCCATTAGATTACTTGAAAAATCAAATGATATGCTTTGCACACAGTTACTGACAGTGTCTTAACTAGAAAAAGTGAGCCCCCTGAAAATATTTGTTTTAGTAAAAATATAAAATCCTTAAAAATTGCCCTAGAAGCAGCAGCTATGCTAATACCATTTCACCTCTGTTCACTGCAGTTTTGCTTCTGGTGTGCAGCTAGCCAACAATAAACATGCTTTTGTGTGAAAAATATTATTGTTCGTAGACATAGTAAATTTTATTATAAACATAACTAAGAACTGACATTTTTATACAATTAAATGTTTTTCTGTTTCGGGCTGTGGGCCTCCCCCCTTTCATTCGTCGACCTCCAATGCGCCACATTGGCATAGTTATGCCACTGGTTACAGATATTGTAATAGAAATTAGCTGTACACCGAGAGATTAAGGATCATGTATATAATATTTTCATGTATTAATGATTTGTTTAAAATAAATCTATAAATGCTTGATTGGGAGTTTTAGAGAAAATTTTCAATTCTTATTATGCATATCTGCGTGCTTTTTTAAATATTTTAGTACCTAAGCATCCAGATTTTAATTTTACATTGCTAATTTTATTTCTAATTTTAGTTTCAAAATTCATATTTATTTTAATATTACAGAGAATGTACTGGTGATGCATCCGAATCTGCCATCTTGAAATGCATGGAACTTGCAGTTGGAAACGTTGCTGCTTTTCGTCAGAGAAATCCAAAAGTGTGTGAAATACCTTTTAATTCTACTAACAAGTATCACGTAAGTTTCCTGTTAAACTTCTTGAATGAACTTGTACTGAATTGTGACAAAATTAGAATGATTGTAAATAAAATGTAGATTTTAATATTAGCATTAGCAGTGGCAAATGATGCAAAAAAAGCAAATGCCTTTTTGGCTGAAGCTTATACAGCATCAGCCACAAAAAAAAAAAAAAAAACAGGACACCTTCCCCCCATTTTACCTATTCATTCCTTCCAATAGTTTGTCTAGTTATTCCTTGAATTTATTTAAAATTGAAATTTATTCCAACAATCTGCCACCCATTGGCTAATGGCAAACATGTGCCTCTATTCATCAACCATCCTGCCTCAATTTGAATTTGTCTGAGCAAAAGGAAGAATCCCATCAGCATTGAGCTTGCTTAATCCATTCAACCCCTAAAACACCTCAATCATATTACCTTACAGGTGTTTAGTCTCCAGAGCTGCAATTTGCAGAACTGAAGAATTTCTCGGTAAGAGCATCCCTTCATTCCACTCACCAATTTCTGTACTTGTTCTAGCATCTCCACATCTTAACTAAAATAAGGCCTCCTGACCTGTGTGCAGTAGTCAAGATATGGCCTGGCCATTGCCTTATACAATGGGATAATCAGTTACTTATCCCTGCTAGCAAAAGTTCTGTATATCATTGACAAAACCCCATGAGTTGTTGTGTCGGCTTGTCTGCATTCCTCAGAGAAATTCATATCTGACTGCACAATTACCCCAATTCTTTTTCATTTTCCACTACCCTGTGTGTAGTATCACACAGTTGATACCTTACTCTAGGGTTACTGCACCCACATGTAGTACTTTGCATTTGTCAATGTTTAACTGCAATTGCCTTTTCTCAGCCCATCTGCCTGACTTTTATAGATCCTGCTGCACTAGCATAGTCATTACTGTCATTAGCCACCCTGCCTACCTTTGTCTCTTCCGCAAAATTGGAAATTAAGCCTGATATGCCTTCATCAATATCATTGATAAATATAGAAAACAACAATAGGCCCAACACCAAACCATGGGGCACTCCATTAATAACATTAGTTAATAAAGAGCAGTGTCCATTGATTACCATTCTCTGTCTTCTACCATTCAATGATTTTGTAATAAATCCCTTTATCCATAGCAGTAACTTGCCTTTAATGCCATACTGCTCCAATTTGTACAGTAGTCTTTTATGTGCAACAGTATCAAAATCTTTCCTGAAATCCAAGTATATGGTATCAGAATTATTTATTGCATCCAGTTCGTTTGAGACCACATCATAGTAACTGATCAAATTGGTCAAAGAAGATTTCCCCTTTACAAACCCATGATGTGTTTGAAGTATAATTGTGGCCTTTTCTAGATCAGTGCTTCTCAAACTGTCTGCGGTGAAGGACCAGTTTCTTTTATTTCCATTCCATCGCGGACCAATACTTTTGTAAAATACAAATTGTCACGAACCTGGTAACCACACTTTGAGTAGCACTGGTCTGGATGATCATGCATCACTTCTTTTACCAATGACTCCATTATTTTCCCTAGGGCAGAAATTAAACTAACAGGTCTGTAATTACTGATGTCACCTTTTGATCCCCCTTTGTGAATTGGAAATACATTCGCACATCTCCAGTTCTCTGGGACCTCCAAGAATTCTCTCATAATTATGGCTGAATCCATGGATACTCTCATAATTACAGCTAAGGGTTTGCTTACTTTGCTGCCTCCCTTAATACACTAGTGTGCAAAATTTAAGGACCAGTCAGGTTTTCACCTGTAGCTTCTCATAGGAGTGGCCTGGATATGGGAAAAGCATACCAAAGGAACCTCGTGAAGTACAGAAATGATGAAGGAAACAACACCGACACAACAACAGAAACAAAACAGTACAGATGGACTTTATTCAAAAATGTCAACGTAGCACTGGCTGCCATGATACAGATGCATCACTGCCAAAGATGGAACAAAGGGAAGAGGTGGTCCTCAGTAGGAGATATGGCCTCCTCTAATGTTGATGCAGGCTTTGCACTGCCTGTCCATACTTAGAACAGTGTTGTTGATAAGTTCTTTCGGTAACATCGTCCATTCCTCTGTCAGTGCCATCTTCAGCTGGTGAACATTTTCTGGTGGGTGTGGACATGACGCTAGGCATCTCCCCAGAGCTTCCCACATGTGTTTGATGGGATTTAGATCGGTGGAACAGGCAGGTAACGGGCAATCTGTACGAACAATGTCCTCACTTTCCAAAAGCATATCAACAGTTGCAGTGCAATGGGGTGTGGCGTTATCATCCATAAACACCAACTTGGGGCCAATGGCACCTCGGAACAGGCGCACATGAGGAAGGATTACCTCAGTACAGTAGCGTGCACCAGCTACAGTATCCCCTCCCAGTATCTGGAGTTGTGTACATCCATCCAAGATAACGCCTCCCCTGATGAGAACACCTCGACCACCATATCAATCCCTTTCAGTGATGTTTGTGGGGTGATACCGTGTGCCAACCTCTCGCCAGATTAGCTGACATCCAGAATTGCTGCTGAGACTGAATCTACTCTCATCAGTAAAGATTTTGTGGTTGTAACCTTTAGAAATAGTGTTGGTCCTTAAGTTTTGCACACCAGTGTATAACTGGATAGATCCCATCCACCCTGGATGCCTTTCTTATGTTTAACTTCAACAATTTCTCTTCCACTTCCCTCTCATTTATTACAAAATCATTTAGCTCCCTATTAGAGCTTGATAAACTTCTGACATCCCCTTCCCTAAAGTATTCCTGATCTGTGAATGTAGATGCAAAATACTCATTCAGTTTATTAGTAATGTGAGCAGGATCATCAACAGTTGAACCATCAATATTAAGTGAAGCAATCTTTCTCATTTCTCATAATCTGCCTTCACTTGCCTCCTTTGTGACTTGATTACAGGCTAGTTTATATCTACCATAGTCTTCTGTGTCATCCGATAATTTATATGCATCCCATGCACTTTTCTTCTCTGCCACAAGTTTCATCCTGAAAGAGTATTTCTCTTCAGTATACCTTGAAGAGTATTTCTCAGTTGGTATCAAAAGCCTAGTAGCTTCTATGATAAATTCCTTTAATGTTTCCCATTTAGAATTTGCTGATGGTAATATCATCAGTTGGTCCCACTGTATAGAATTTAAAAACTGTTTGAGACTACTATTGTCACCTTTATGAAAGTAAAAACCCTCTCCCTTTACCCTTGATGGTAATTACATCTTTAAGTAAAGCCCAAATCAATACACTGTGATCACTGCCACCTAGTGGTTCTTTTATCTGTAGTTTCCTAATGCATGAATATTTCAGTAATAGTTGATTCTGGATATACATATTTGCAGATAGGCTGTAGGGAAGCTTGTTGTTTGCAGATAGGCTATAGTGAAGCCATAAACTTGTTGTTGCTTGCTATGGTTGTAAGTTTAAACTGCTAGGTGCATCTTGCTCTTGGGTCTGAATTATTTAATGTATATATCCAAGTCTTTATTGAGTGTGTATATTAATTACTAACAAACATCACAGACCAGTTAACAAGCACGGACCAAGCTGAGAAAAATTCTTCCCCTTGAGCCTTGCACAATCTCTCCAGGGCTGAATTTATCAACAAGGTTCCCTATCGTGTCTATGCAGAATTGCAGACACGATAGCACTTTGCAGTAATATGCACACTGTCAACTAACTGTCCTCCACAAACTGAAATAAAAACAGTCTGGAAGTTTAACAAAACTAACTGGAAAAAATATCAAAAACTGGCACATTTCGATATTCAGGCCATTGAGACACTCACCATTGACTCTGCAGTAACTTACATCACTCAGAAAATAATAGCAGGTGCAGAAACCGCCATACCCAGATCATCCACGAAAACCCACTCGCACCCAAAAATATGGTGATAAGAAGCTGGTAGCTATACCAAAAAAGAGAAGAATAAATTTTGGAATTTATTTCGTGAACACCCAACCACACCTAATCTCATATACAGTAAACCCTCGATTTAACAGACCTCTATATAACGGATTTTATGGACTGGACAAATAATAATACAGTAATGTACATATTAATCTCAACCATATTTTTTTTAGGTTATACAAAACTTGTGTTATTATTAATTAAAAATGAATAATAATTACCTATTTTCATTATTGTTTTGATAATTACCTAATTTTATTTTTATAATCAAATTCAAGAAATTGTTTTTTATACTTTCTGAAAACGTGTTCAAATAGCTGTTTTCCCAGATTACAGAGAAGAGCAGGCAGTGACTTGCAAGCTGAATGTGACTTGGGACACTAAACTGCAGGTCTACCGACTCACTTTGTTTCAGTCTCAGTCTGCCTCAAGCTGTTGTGTGGTCAGGTTGTATACAGTGTTTCTGTGATTTCTGAATTGTGACTTTATTTATTAAATAATTTTGTCATTACAATTTAAAATGGCATCAAGTGATAGAGGAGAAAGCATGTGAACTTAAATGTGGCACAGAAATTTGAGCTAATTGAGAAATTAGAACAAGGCATCTCAGTAGCACATGTTTTTGAAATTTACGGCTTAAAAAAATTAACTGTTTCTGATATTCATAAATCAAAGGCCAAATTGCAACATACTTTTATATTGTACAGTACTGTATATTGTATTAAAGCTTTTTTTTTTACATTAAGAACAATAAAAAATGCCCCCCCCCCCAGGTTACATTCGATTGAACAAACTTTCGGCATTAATGGACACTCCTTCTCCCCTATTTGTCCGTTAAATCAAGGGTTTACTGTAGTTCAAGAAAGCAAGAGCTAAAGCTTGTCATATGCTAATCAGCAAAAATGCGACATGGTCCCAATATGCCTCCACTATA
Organism: Mastigoproctus giganteus; assembly: GCF_048544385.1. Taxonomy (NCBI): domain Eukaryota; kingdom Metazoa; phylum Arthropoda; class Arachnida; order Uropygi; family Thelyphonidae; genus Mastigoproctus; species Mastigoproctus giganteus. Next base: position 16,162,085 of record NC_143588.1, on the reverse strand, counting down.
AACAGAACCACAGACATCGGAACAGTTTGGACTAAAATTGGAAGAATTAATGGAAAATATCCTCCTATAAGCACTCCGATACTACTACTAAAAGTGAAATAAATCTGAAATCCTCTCAAAATTGCTAATTCATTAGATAAAACATTTGAAACATTCTCATCTGTAACGGCATATGAGCCAACCTTTCAGTCACAAAAAGTACAGGCAGAAAAATATAATCTGAATTTCAAAACTTCATGCCAGCTTTCATATAATGTACCCCTTACCATGACGAAGTTATGCAGTACACTCTTAAGATAAAAAAATAGTGCTTCTGGCCCTGATGAATCTATTATGTTATGTCATATCATTTGAGTGTAGAGTCTCAGTCTGTCCTTCTAAAACTATATAATAAAATCTTTCATGAGGATTACTACCCTACTGGCTGGTGTCATTCTATTGTTTTAGCATTCCCAAAACCAGGAAAGGACCATTCTGATCCAACAAATTACAGACCTATTGCGTTAACTATCTGTATAGGAATAACATTAAAAAATAATTAATGGTTCCTAGAGAGGGAAAACATCCTAAATCAAAATCAATGTGACTTTCGAGAAAGTAGATCAACACTTGACCTCATTGTTGTTGTTGTTGTTATTTGGGTTTTAGGAGCATTAGCAACTAAGGCCATATTGCTCCGTGGATATGCTGTGGTCATTCCCTGACCTTTCCGCATCCTCCGTATTTGGTAGTCACGGGCTCGAACCCCGGTCTGATCAAGAAGCGTGTGCTACGCACTGCTGCTCCTGCCCACCTGGCTACAGAGGCGCCCTTGAATGGTCAAAGCTGAGGGAAACATTTGAAATGCATTTCTCAGGAACGAACACTTAGTGATAATATATCTTGACATCGAAAAAACTTTCAACACAGCCTGCTGAAATGGGATTCTTCACGATCTCTGTGAATCTGGTTTTTGATGTCACCTTCCAAAATTTATCCAGAACTTTTTAAGGCAACAGATCCTTTCAGGCATGATTTTACTTTGCTCTCTCCCAAACATTTGTGCAAGAAGAAGGAGGCCACAGGATTCTGTGCTTAATGCCACGCTCTTCTCCATCAGGATTAATTCAGTTACCAAATGTATTCCTGTACATAGTTGAAACATACCTGTACGCTGACAATCTGGCAATTTCATACCACTCTCAAAATATACATCTAATTGAAAGACAGTCATCTAATTGAAAGACAGTCACTATTAACAAGCTTGTTCAGTGGGCAAAAGATAATGGATATAGACTTTCAAAGCAAAAACCAACAGCAATTCATTTTTGCCGTAAACAGAATTTACATCCCAGCTCAGACTCACAACTTGACTCTCATCCAATTACTTTTCAACATAGTATTAGATTTCTTGGACTAATTCTGGATAAAAAAACTAAGTTTTTTGGAGCATGTTAAATGTATTTGTACAACCTGTCTAAATAAGTTGAATCTCCTTATGGCAATTTCTGCTATGTCATGGGGTGCAGATTAGTACATACTGCTACCTCTACACTGGTCATTAATTAGATTTAGACTAGACTATAGGTCTCCTGTATATGCCTCAGCCAGAGAAAGTGCATTAAAATGTATCCAGTACACTACAATGTTCTCTTAATTTCACTAGGAGCTTTTCATACATTGCCAGTTCAGAGTCTCTGTACGAAAGCACACGAACCACCTCTATTCCTTCATCAGCATGCTTTTCCCACTTCATCCTATATGGCAATATCTATTTCCCACTTCATCCTATATGGCAATATAGATGTTAGCACTGATATGCCACCATGGCAAATACCATTGGCACAGTTGATAAACATTTCCAACAGTGGGGAAACAATGCACTTCCAAATTTCAGTATTAAGCAAATCCATGTGGTTCACTCTTTTCAATTCTCTAGTTTCACCCAAATTTACACTGGTGGTTCCAATACAGACAGTAAAGTTGGTGCAGCTGTAGTTCTACCAAACATTACAATATCTCAGCAGCTCCCTTTGGAGTGCAGCACTTACACCGCAGAACTGTATGCTATCCTGATGGTTTTAGAGAATGTAAAACAGTCCTTACATCCTCAAACCAACATCTATACCGATTCCGACTCTAAAGCGTTTAGGGCATAAGCCTTAAGCTATGGGAGAGTCTAGACTATGTATAAATATAGTGCAAGCACATCAGAAATACATAGCTATATCTGAATAAATCAGAATATTAGTAAAACGGCATCGTTTTAAGTTATATCTCATATTGTGAATACCTTCACAACGAGTTGCCATGATATTGTACTACTTCGAATAAGTAATGCTTCACCTAAGGAGAAGACTAATGTTACTTATTCTCAGGTGGATACCACCACCCAGACGGCACCGTTTCAGGGCTATTTGGCCCTTCTTCAGTGGATGGGTAGGTACCCGAGTGATGCAATGATGGAAAAACAGTTGGAAAAACTATGAAGAAACTGTCAAACTGAACTCACAGTAAAACACCTGATCATTGAGTGTCCATTACACTTGAGAGAATGGCAAATAGCATTCATCTATATTGCTCTAATAAACTTACCTTACAGCAGCTCCTCAGAGACCGACCAGATATTAATGATGTTTTTACTTTCCTGAGAATGATAAACAGATATCATCTGATCTGAATCCTCTTGTTTAATATTTCAAACCTGTACCAAATAAGACTGTAATAGGTGCATTATGGCCTTAGTAGCTCTTTCACCAATAAATGTCTGGATTTTTAAGAGGAAGTCTTGTTTGAACAATTTGATTGGATTACTATGACATGGTTACAAGGTAACTGGAGGCAAAAAGTAATTTTGATATCATATGCAGTGGATTCCTGTTATTTGGGCCACCAGTTAATCGAGGCAGCCGTTTATTTTGGGGAAATCTTAAAAAACAGAACCCAATCGAGAAAATAGCCAGGGTTTACTTTGCTTAATTGGGATATGCCGTTTAATCGGGGCAGGAGACTGCAGCACTGGAGATTACCCTACGATTGTCTCCGACCGAACCACCTGGTACGGTCGGATTTCTGGAGGTCACAACCATAAAGCAATAAAAACAATTAGCAGTCACCTGTTTATTGGGCTTTTCTGTTAGTGCAATCTATCATAAATGGATAGTAAAAAACTTGATCTTATTGAATTTGCGATATTACCGACAGCTGGAATTCTGTGGGTTATTATGGTGAAATGTGTTTACACTTCTATGGAATCTTCAATCAAATAAAAAAATTAATTTTCAGAATCTTCTCTTCATTCCTATTTTTAAAGCTTTGTAACTTGTTACTCCGTTCTCACTTGCAGGTATCATGTTACTTGCAATTTGTGTGTGCCGTGTTCTTTGTTATTTATTGCTTATTTTTTACTGTTTTAAATTTTAACCCCACCCACAAATGTCTGTGAACAGAAATGTCAACTAGTTAGTATGTACATATTACAGTACATATTAATTATTCTGATTATCACGTATATTCTTCCGATTTTCACATATCATTTAATTTTATTAATTGGTAAGGCAATAAAGGGTAAATTTGTGCTTAATATAGCTTTACTTTTATAGCCTGTGGATAATATTCCTCCTATTTTTGCTAATTAGAATCGCTGTTTAATAGAATTAAAATTCAATTCACAAACGTGGTCACAATGACCGGCGCTTACTACACATCATATAGTGAACAGTACTTTACTATGGTGACTCCATCGTAACGTGATTTGATTGTACAGTGAAACCAAAAAGGGGGTCCATCATATTTTTTAACTATTTACGTGAAACTTCGGATAATTGGGGCAGCCGCTTAATCAGGCCAAAATGCACTAGTCCCGATGTGTCCCAAATAACCGGAATCGACTGTACTTGAATTTCAGGAAATCTTTTGATACTGTTGCACATGGAAGACTACTATACAAATTGGAGCGTATGACATTCAGGGCAAGTTGCTACAATGGATAAAATGATGGTTGAGTGGGAGAAGACAGAGAGTGGTAATCAATGGACACTGCTCTTCATGGACTAATATAGTGGTGTTCCCCAGGGTTTGCTGTTGGGCCATTTGTTGTTTTGTATATTTATCAATGATATTGATGAAGGTATATCAAGCTTAATGTCAGAGTTTGGCAGGGTTGTTAATAACAATAATGACAGTATGCTGCTGCAACAGGATCTGGAAAAGTTGGGCAGATGGGCTGAGAAGTGGCAACTGAAGTTTAACATCGACAAATGCAAAGTACTGCACATGGGTAGCAGTAACTCCAGAGAAATGTACCAACTGGGTGGTGTTACACTCAGGTAGCGGAGAATGAAAGCAACCTGGGGGTAATTGTGCAGTCAAATATGAAGTTTTCTGAGCATTGCAGACAAGCTTCCAGAGTAGGTCATGGGGTCTTGTCAATCATATTCAGGAATTTTGCTAGCAAAGGCATAGAGACTGGCTCAAGCAAATGCTAATTGTTTTTACCAGCAGTATTCTTCATTGAGGAAATGCTATGTGAAGGCCATTGCCTCTCGAAAATGTGAAACATGGATGAATTTCGTGCACACCTCTGGAAATGCTAAACCTTGGGATCTTCTATACAAGGTTGTTAGAGGAAAGTCCTTTGATTCTAACATACTTGGCTCAATTGTGACAGACTCCATAGAAACACTGAACTGGCATGATTCAGCAAATGTAGTTTTAGATGCTCTTTTACCATTGGATGATCTTACCTCAGACTCTGCTGTTCATTCTAAAATCTGAGTAGACAATGAATCTTATGTGCCCTCAACAACCACTGAACCTTTTACGTTGGATGAACTACAGGCTGTCTCACATAAAGTTAATGTTTAGAAGTGCCCAGGACTAGATCTTGTAGAAAACAAGATTCATACTAAAATCTACAATGATGATTCAAAGTCTGGAAATGAAGTGGATGCAGCTGCTGTATTCCCTGATACAACTGTTTCTATTTCACTTCCAGTGAAATGCAGTAGTTATACTGTTGAGTTACATGCCATTAAGCTTGCCCTAGAAAATATTTCGCATCTGTTACTCAAAAAAACGTAATATATACTGACTCATGAGTGCTCTTTTAGTTTTGAAAAATGCTGCCTCACCTAACAGTTTTTTTTTTTTTTTATTAAAGCTCATAAGACATGCACTGATAATTTTCATGAGCATCAGCAAATAGTTATCTTCAGTGGTGAGCTATGAATATTTTAACAATGGGAGTGAATATTTTAAAGCGGAAGTGACGTTATCCGCAGATTCCACCAGAGGCACTTCCCATGCTCTCACTACTAGCAGTATGATTAGAATGTGTGACGCATTTTTCGTGATTGGTATATCTCAAGTCGGGTGGATTCAGGGGGTGGACATATGGGGCTTATTACTGCCTTAACCATGCTTTTAGTGAATGTGTAAAATTTTCCTAAATCTATCTAAAAAAAAAAAAGCTGAAAAACCTGGTCATCATGCCTCCCCTTACGATGATAACTGGATACAGTTATCATATAACAAATAACATAAAAACTATCACAAAATATTCCATAATATAAAAACAAATATTACATAAAAAACAAACCTTCTAGAAAACACAAAAATCACAGATTACATGAAAAAAAATTATTACACAAATATTCAAGAAAAATTTATTCTAAAAATTGCCATATGCAATTTACTTTATTAATATTTGTTGTTGATCTTCTGCTTTGCTCAATAGCTGAGCGATGATTACAGAGGAATGATTTGATGTAACGATCCAGATCAAACTGAAGCAATGGTTTTCCATTTAGATGTATGGTCATCATAATCTGCAACATGTTTAATTGTCAACATTATTCATTCACTCAATATTATTCATTACTCTGAAAGCTTGCTCAGCTTCAGCAGTGCTAATCGCAATGGTTTCAAAGATATTTCTGGCTTTCTTAATTGAAAAGGGAATTTCACTTGATATTAAAGATAAACTATCTTTAACAAAATCTCTAAAATCATTAATTTTTATTTCATATTTTATCAGAAAACAAATTTCTTATTCGGTTTTCACCATCTGGCCACCGAGATGAAATTCTTTCATATTCCATGATTTCTGGTAGCATATGTTTAAAATTTCTTTCAGTGGTATCATTATTTTCTTTATTTAATTTAAAATCACTCTCTGTTGCATTAATAACTTATCCCTTAAAGTTAAAACTTGTCACAAGGTAATTTTTTAAATGTGTTCTTACTTTCGAATTTGATTCCCTAAAATTCTTTCTACTTCAACATGCTCTCAATTTTAGCTTCATAATTTCCTTCAGAATTTTTCAAATTAGCAAATAGCATTGCTAGTTCAAATAATTAATTTATCTGCTTTTACCATAGTGATTCTGTAAAGCTTCTGAAAGGTAAGAGAGCTCCTGCAGGATGTTGATCATTAGTGCTAAATGGTTACAAAATTGCAGATTAAAAGTCGATTTAATAATCCAGAATGTTTAACTTCTGATTCAAAATGTTTGCGCAGAGTGGGATAATTCCTCCAACCCACAATTTCTGCCTGCAATCTACATCATGGCCTGAACACATGACCGATCTTTATAGTTTCCACATCAAGTCCTTTAGCAATCATCTTTAATTTGTGCTGGTTTTTTGGAGATTGGTGATATGCATACAGTTTTTTTTTTTTTTTTTTAATTATTGCCTGTATGCCATTAATGTTTAGAACATTTTCTATACAGTAAAAGCCTCAACAAAGTTTCAAAATCTGCCAAATTTCATCTTTATAAAGTTTATATTAATATCTTAGTTGCCTCAATCCCCCTCCCCCATGTTGCTACTTTCACTAGTTCTTTGAATACTGTACAAAATGTTGGAATCACACGGATATTCAGCTACTGTGACCATGTAAATATTGATGGAGAAATTTACTATAAGGCGTAGATCACTCACTTCTCCAAAACACATGTGCCCATTTGTCAGAATAAAGAGGAACCACAACACAGGTTGACCAGGGACTATTATCTGTGTTGAATCTTCTTAATCCTCTGACTGGCTATGGAAAGCATATTGACTAGCGCAACTTCTTGGTATCTGACTGCATATGTTTTATGGACACCACTAACATTGTGAAACAGTAATCCCTTTCACCCTTAATTTGCACTTTCTAATTACCTAAATTGCCTAAAGGCCAGAGGTGACAACAATGCATACAAAGTTGTTTCTCCTAATCCTTTCATTACATGGAAATTTTCTTCGTTCAGCGGAAACCATTTTAAATGTAATTACCAAGAGGAATTCAAAAATATTTGCTATAAAGAAGTTGGTTAAACAGAAGTCCAACTGTAATTAAATCAAAAATGAAGCAATTTTAAAATACATAACTGATTGATTGTGCCATTAAAATGCTGGGGATGGGGCCCCACTTGCCCCACTGTAGTTTCGGCTCTGGATACTCAATAATTGCATTCAGGATTTCATTTGTAAAATAAATTATCATTTCAGCAATGGGCTCGCAAATTTTCAAAAAAAATAACAATGGGCACTCTCGTGCTCACTATAGCCCACCACTGGTTATCTTCTCTTGGATCACTGGCCACACTGCCATTCCAGGAAATGAATGCACAGATTATGCATCCCTCCAGCATAGTTACAACAATATGTAAAATATTCATGGAATAATGGACACATCTATGGATGATGCAGATGCATAATAAATTCCTCAGCTCCCAAATATATGACCTTTCCTATATGGCTAAATAAAATTTAATTGTTTAAAATTACCTATAATTTTTTATACAGATTTCTATAATTCATTCTGTAATCTGTCTGCTAAGGGGAAGAATTATAGACAATTTTTTTAGTAAATTAATAAGAGGAGTTTACCTCAATATAGTACGTGGAACACTTCCGTATGATACCCTCCAGAAATTAAAACGGAAAAAACGAAAAAATCGACAACTTACCGGTACATTAAAGTAAAATATAAATAATTAAAGTAAAATATAAATAATTAAATAATCAATTTAACACAATTCAAAATCAATTCAAAACAATTAAAATTCAAATTAACGCAATTAAAAGAATCTAACGAAAAAATTTCAAAACGATTTTCCTTCCTGAAGCTGACAATGCTTTTCGACCGACTGTCGTGATCACAGGAATGAAAATTACCGAATCAGGCTAAACCTGCAACTTAAATAGTGATTATGTGTCTTCGCGCATGCGCGTAAAGGTCCACGCATTGGAGATCAAATATGGCCGCCGAACATTAACAGAATTCTCGTGTAATTTAATTTCAACGGTTTCTGCAATTAATAGTCGCGTATAATTACGTTGAACGTTAAGTATTTTGGCCTCGTTAAATAAAAAAGTATGTTTTTCGTTAATGGCATGAAAGACTAATTCTGACGCTGCTGAACGAGAAGCACGAACTGAGGCTTCGTGTTGATTTACACGAATATTAAGAGAAAACCGCGTCGAACCCTGATAAGACGAGTCGCAATCACCGCAAGAAATGTTGTCTAGATCATTAATTTGTGTTGCGAACGCGTGTTCGTGCTTCTCGTTCAGCAGCGTCAGAATTAGCCTTTCATGCCATTAACGAAAAACATACTTTTTTATTTAACAAGGCCAAAATACTTAACGTTCAACGTAATTATACGCGACTATTAATTGCAGAAACCGTTGAAATTAAATTACACGAGAATTCTGTTAATGTTCGGCGGCCATATTTGATCTCCGATGCATGGACCTTTACGCGCATGCGCGAAGACACATAATCACTATTTAAGTTGCAGGTTTAGCCTGATTCGGTAATTTTCATTCCTGTGATCACGACAGTCGGTCGAAAAGCATTGTCAGCTTCAGGAAGGAAAATCGTTTTGAAATTTTTTCGTTAGATTCTTTTAATTGCGTTAATTTGAATTTTAATTGTTTTGAATTGATTTTGAATTGTGTTAAATTGATTATTTAATTATTTATATTTTACTTTAATGTACCGGTAAGTTGTCGATTTTTTCGTTTTTTCCGTTTTAATTTCTGGAGGGTATCATATGGAAGTGTTCCACGTACTATATTGAGGTAAACTCCTCTTATTAATTTACTAATATTATTATCAACGTAGAACATATTGAGTATTACAGCTCTGATTCATACTAGACAATTTTTTTATACAAAATTATTGAAAGTTCAGCAAGTTGTTAATCATTGGGACAAGTTGTCTCCATGAAAGGACAAAGACTTCTTGAGAAAATTTAAAAGTCCACTCGATAGGTACCTACAGGAAAAGGAAATGGGAAAACACATAGATAGGTTTTAAAACTAATTAAGTATTCTTAATTTATAAAAATTAATTTTATAATGTGAATTTTTAAAGTTTTATTCCATTGATAAAATTTAAAAATAAAACAAAAATAAACCACCCAAGGTTTCATCCCATTGATAAAAATTGTTTGCTTTCTCTCATTTAGGGGTTTGCATTATTTTATTGATTGGCTATTTCTTATATATGTTTAGGTCATAAAATTCAAGCTTGCTTTCTTTTCCAATTATACATAGGTAACAATTCATGAAACAGAGGATGCCAATGATCCAAGTTATCTGTTGTGTATGAAAGGGGCTCCAGAACGCATTTTAGATCGCTGCTCTTCAATATATATCGCTGGTGAAGAGAAAGTATTAGATGATGAAATGAAAGAAGCCTTCAATAATGCATACTTAGAACTGGGTGGTTTAGGAGAAAGAGTTATTGGTATGAAATGCTCTACTGTTTTTAACTAAGTTTCTATCAAAAATGACAGGCCTGTCAAAATATGCATCAATTTTTGATGTGTTATTTCTTATTTCTTATCCTTTCCCACAGTCCCTTACTTCCATTATTTATTTATTTTTTAATTATTTTTTCTTACACCCACTGCAGTCTTCTATCACCTCATTATCATACAATTTTTTCCACATCATCTTATTTACTATACACTTTTTCCCACCCCACCACTGTTATACAGTTTTTTGAAGTTTTTTTTTTCATCTTACCTGACATTCTCTACCTTCTCACTCTAACCCCTTCAGAATGAAAATAGCTAAAACAGTGTGCAACAATGAAAAATTTTTTCTCAATAGACATATGGTGAACTTCTTTAAAGCTGAATATGCAGCCCATTTTTTGTAGTACAGTCAGTCCTCATATAACACGTGTTTACTCTACACGAATTCAATCATACATGATTTATAAATAGGGGAATGATATCTTATATAACATGAACCGAATTCACTTATGCATGATTCGCCTTTGTGTTTACAAGAAATGGCAGTAGAATGCAGAATCACCCCAACCGAACACAACATGATAGGAATGAAGAGAAGATTCTGAAAATTTATTTGGTTTCTATATCAGTGAAGGGGAAACACATTTCACCATAATAACGTAAAAACCAACACAATTCCAGCTATCGGTATAATCGCAAATGCAATTAGATCGAGTTTACTACCAGTTTATAACAGATTCCACTAGCAGAAATGCAACTGGAAATTGTTTTTATTGTTTTATGGTAGTAACCCCCAGAAATGTGCTTTAGTAAAATATGAGGTGTTAATCTCTGCCTTTACGGTGTTGTTTATTCAGTTGCTACACGCGCACAGCTTTGTTTATATATCAAGCATGCCTCCTCATTTTGTAATTGTGCTTTATTCCCTTAAAATGAGTAAAATACTTGAAAGGTGTGAAAAGGAAGCCTCCTGGTGAAGACACTGCAGATTCAGAGAGAAAAAGAAAAGCAATATTGATAGAGGCGGACTGGGTCAAAAATTCTTAACCGGGAAAATTTATAGTGGCCTCATACTATGGTTTATGGCCAAAATCACACTGGCCTCCAGCCCACCGGGGTTTCCCCGTTAAGGCTTATGGCCAGTCCGCCTCTGTCGATAGAGAAAAAGACCATGTGATATTGCACATGCTACAGGCCTAAATGAGGCAACGCCGAGAATTAGAAAGAATGCAGAGAAAATAAAAACAACTTTCATAGCAGGAATAACTCAAAGTGTAATTAAAATCCATTAGATTAAGACACAAAGAATTGGAAGAGATGGATGGCTGTCATCTGTTTGGATAGAAAATCAAACAAAAAACAAGTTTGCTTACGATAGAAGCAAAAGCATTAGCAATTATTTATTGTGTTTGGTAGTTTTTTGGTTACAAATGTGTGGTTCAGTCTTGGGTGGTCGGCACCTAACCCTATTTTTCCCATAGGGCCTGTTGTTTATATTGCATGATTTTGCATTGCACGAGGGTTTCTAGGAATACAACTATCATGCTATACGAGGACTGACTGTACCCCCATTCACAAGATATTTCTTATTTTAGTTTTCATATACTTAGATTTTGGTTTATCTGTTCATATTAGCAGACTGCTGATTTAGAAATTTTGGAATATGTGTTTTCTATCTTTTGCTGCTGTGGTTAATTTCCTGCAGTTTTCTAGACTGTTCCCTCTCATCTTCTCTGTGCATGTCAGGTGGATATATATAAAGCAAGTGCATAGTTACAAGTGTGTGAATTAACATTGTTACATAGTAGTAAATACATTTATTTTCCATAGTTTTTGGTGTCAGTTGCAGTTGCGCACATTTAAGATGTCGCATCAATGTGATATTTTAAAGCAGTTATTGTTTGTAATGATTACACAATTAAATTTCATAGTTTATAACAACCCAATTTAAAAAAAAAGCAGAACACGAGTTCCGAAAGCTTCTGGAAATATTTTATTTTATTTTATTTTACTGGGTATACTTTAAATAAATATCTGTTAAAAGCAGTTAAACCTTTTGGCTGCAAACTAGGTGATCAAGACAAGAAATGACTCCTCATATATGTTCATATGTGCTTCACATCTGAGAGGCTGGTTTAAAAAATAAATTATCCCTGCCATTCACTGTTCCCATGAAGAGGGAGCTAACAGTCATGTCAAACTGCTATTTTCACACAACTGAAATTGAAGTACATAAGAACAGAAAAAAAAAGTCACAGTGATGAACTATCTGTTCCTCCAGAAAATTGATCGTTAGAAGTGAACACAGATGAACCTATGGAAACAGTCCTTACAATCTCTGAATTAGAATTTGAATGGGCAGGCCCAGAAAAGCCTCATCTCATAACTCAAAGTGAATTAAATGAAAATGCATGATTTAAATCTATCTAAAGCACAGGGAGAATTTTGGGATCTAGACTGAAGGAATGGAATTTACTGCATTAAAACACAACTATATCTGTATTTTCTAAATGACAAAAAAGAACTTTCTTCTATATTTTTCTATGAAAGATTCACTCTGCTACTGTAATGATGTTGATGGACTGCTTGATTTTCTTGAAATAGAACATAAACCAGAAGAATGAAGGAACAGGTAGTTCATTACTGCGACTACTCCATGATGAAAGTATACATTCGTCTATACCAATCAGTCATGAAAGAATCCTATGAGAATACTGAACTTTTTAAAAAAAGTACAGTACAATAAATACACATCCCATCGTTTACAATGTGGCTGCACAAAATATTGTTGCTTTTATGTACAGGTGGGATATTCGAGACAAATCCATTTGTTACAAAACTATGATTTGGTCTCCTATTTATGAATGTTGTACCTAGAAAGAAAAATGTCAACTATAATTCACTAGTTGCTTGAAAAACATTTTTGCCACCACTTCACATAAAGTTGTCTGTTGAATTTCATAAAAGCTATGGACAGAAATGGAGGTGGCTTTCATTATTTAAAACTAAAGTTTCCATGTATTAGTGATGCCAGAATCAAAGGTCTGGAGATCTGCAGTTACTGAAAGATAGACACTTCAAAAAAGTATTGAGTCTTTTAGAACTAGAAGCTTGGAATTCCTTCAAGAAGGTTTGCAAACATTTTTGACAATTTTTTTACAACCTACAAGAATTTCCCCTTTACCCTTCACAGTAGTTACATCTTTAAGTATACCACATTGAAATATTATGATCACTGCTATTAAACAAGAGTATTTCTCTTGCTGCTCCTATAACAAGCTACTGTATGAGTGACCAACCCACAAATTCCAGTCAGTATCTCTAAAGTTCTCCCTCCCCATTAGAAGGCATCATATCTATATATTTGTTCATTATTTGACCCCAGGGGCTCACATCTGGTGAGTATGGGCTTGGCACACCCAGGGTTCTGAGCTGGATATCATCATCATTCTTATCTTTCTTGGTGATTCCCTTCTACTTTTGACTCTCTCTCTCTCTCTCTCTCTCTCTCTCTCTCTCTCTCTCTCTCTCTCTCTCTCTCTCTCTCTCTCTCTCTCTCTCTCTCTCTCTCTCTCTCTCTCTCTCTCTCTCTCTCTCTCTCTCTCTCAGGGTAACTTGGGAATTTTTTTTTTGGCTGGTGCAGCATAAGCCTTAGGCTTCCTTGTGCCATATAGATAATAATAATAATAATAATACTCATTACAGTCATTTTTCATACAGGAGACCCCTACTCTCATAAAAATATACAGTTAGACTTTTTCACAGATAACCTTAGACATGTTAGCAATGAACATGGTGAACACTTTCTTCAACTATATTTTATTCAGTATATTGTTACCTTAGAGGAAAAGTTACCAAGGAAAGTGAAAACTTAATATGTTGAAGGGCTATTGCTGGATCAGAGAGGCTCCTGAGCATTATAAAAGAAAAAGGAAACAAAAAAAAAATACTGTTTTAATGCTATTTATTGTAATACTTGTTGAAAGCATAACCTCTAAATCCATGGGTACTGGCCAATATCTGACTCCAAATTTGAATTCAGCCCATCAAAATTTATTTTTACCATATTTGGAGAGGAAGAAAATGAGAGGCTTAAAAGTTGTTGTTCAGTGTAATTATATCTGTAGTAAATATAAGTATCCAAAAAATGATGGGCATCAAAATATGGATGAATTAGACTAATTTCAAAAAATTTCATTGCCAAATTTCAAAAAACTTATTTTTATTATTTAACAAAACTCATATATAAATGAATATAAATACAAAAACCATTTTCAATATGACCTGTAGTTTGAGTTATAAATTTTTAAAAGTGAGAAAGAATTTTATAATCGCCCTGTATTTAAGGCATTAAAAGATTTGGGACAAACTTCATGCTCTCTTTCTAGAATGATGCAAACCATGGATATGGAATCAAATTAAGGAAAGATAATTATCGATTGAACAGAAAATTTGCGTTCAGTTCAAGAAGCAATTAACAATTAGAACAATTATGTTCTAAAAAAAAAAAAGGTAAAGTGCAGCCATTATCAACCCACTGCAGGATGGAAGCCTCCTCAACAATTCATGCTGGGGAAATGGACCATAATCTGCCACGCTGGTCCGGTGCGGGTTGGCAGATCGACTGTATTCAGCAGTCAGGGGGCTTGAACCCGGTCTACTCAAAGAGCGTGTGCTCCTGCACTCCTGCTCCTGACCCCACGGCCACAGATAAGCCCTATAACTCCCTAAAAGGTCGTTTTTATAGTGTAAATTGTATTAGTTAATTGAATATTAATTCATCATAATTAACTGCAATATACCAATTATTATTAAAGCTGATTACTGAACTGTTGTCTGCATTCATTTTTACTAAATATGGTATTTTCTTAAAACTTGTAAAAATGAAAATTTTGGAAAATTTTTACTAAGCAAAATTATTATGGAAAATTAAATCAGAAATTTTTAAACATTTGAAGAATTTATAATTCACAAAAGAATTATAAAAAAAAGAAGCCTGTTACTTTTTTTGATGGATTTTTACCCTTTTCATGTATTTGGGTATCCCTTTATTCAATTTCCTCAACTTCTCAATCAGAATGCCACAGAATTTTGGCTTTTATAAGATTGGGACAGAAATGCCAAATGGTGCAGCAGCTAATCCGACTATTTTTATATTTTTTTCATGCTGTCATCCATTATAAAACTATCTGAAATTACTTGAAAACATGGATGCGAGATTTTGAAAGAGTTCATATATAAACACACACAAACATTATTTGAAACACTTAAAATTACCTTGAATAATGTGTGTGTATATACAGAGAAAAAAAAAAAGTAGCCACTTGTGGTATTTAGGCACATAACAGATTTAACGCATGTATGTTCTGCACTTCGTGGCTTACAGAACTGAAATTAGAGTATAAGGTTTACCATTTTCTCTATTTATAGGAATACCAGCTGTGACCGAAGAGGAAAGGGTTTCCACAACAAAATATGTGGCTGAGAAAAGTTATTTAGTGAGTGACAAAAAATGGTAGTAGCATTTCACAGGTCTAAAGGATATCTTGTTAGAAAAATATAATAGTAATAAGAGTTTTTAAGGAATAGTACAAGTCAAAAATAACCAGAAATCAGCAGCAGAATTCTGATTGAATGTCTGTACTAAGTGATCACAACAGGCAATAATCACATCTGGTAGATGAAAAATGATTTCAAACAAGACAAGATCAAGGACTGATTTCTGGAGCACATTGTGAAGAGAATTACATAACATGGATATCTGGAGGGGTCCTCCAAAAAAAAGACCATGTTTACAGCTATGCATAAAAAAAAAAGCTGGCTAATATGTGCTGAAAGGTATGGAAACTGGACTGGTGATGATTGGGGAAACTGTGATATGGTATGATGAAACCAAATTTTGCCTATACTCTAATGAGACTGAGTTCACAGAAGAAGCAGTGAGGCATATACAAATATTCTTGATGATCTGGTTATTCATTTTGCTGAATTTGAGAACTCTCATGAACTTGATACTCCTGTATTCCATGATGACAACTGTATGGTTCAGGATCTCTACTGATTTAAACTGGCACAAGAAACAAGAGGGAATGGGGGGGGGGATTTTAAGTAGCTAGCCGAGTCACCAGATTTAAATACTGTAGAGAATGCAATTATCTTGAACGTAAAATGAAAATAGAGCAACAACATCCATGAAACATTAATGAATTGTGGGTCCAATTTCAGAATGAATCAGCCAAAAAAAAAAAAAAAAAAAAGTGACACAACCATTCCCTCTAAATGTTTGTCCAGTTCCTCCTTAAATTTATTTAACCTATCAACTTCCACAATGACAGATGGAAGTTTGTTCCAGCAATTAACCACCCGCTGGCTAAAGGCAAATTTCCACACATCTATTCTACAGCTGTCTTTCCTCAGTTTGAATTTATGTCCCCTTAGGTTGGTAATCTGAACAAGTGGAAGAATCCCATCAGAATTCAGCGTGCTCAACCCATTCAAGGCCTTATACATCTCAATCAGATCACCTCGCAGGTGCCTAGTCTCCAGCTGCTGCAATTTGCAGAACTTAAGCCTCTCTTGGTAAGAGGATCATTTTGTTCCCCTCGCCAGTTTTTGTTGCCCTTCTCTGTACACGCTCAAGCAAATCTATATTGATATAAGCTATTTAAGGGGTTTAGTTGAATTCATGAAGTGAGTAAAGGAGAAGAACATACTAAAGGAGAAGCAATATATTATTAATTAAAAAATTATACAGGTAACTCATTTTTTTATCTGTTGTCTCTGTATATATAAATATTAAGAAACAAATAATATGGCTAAAAAAAAAAATAACAGTAGTGATAAAGGACTGTAGATAGAAACTATTAAATAATAAAATTTAGATGTAAGGCAAATAATTTATGATAAATGACAAAATATCTATGAACCTAAAGTGATAAATTTAAAAGCCACTGAAGAAACTGGCTGAAAATCCAAATGAAAGTGAAGAATAAAATCACAGATTCCTTCAACATAGACACTATGTCTATGTTGAAGGAACAAAACAACAAAGGCAACTTTGGATTTTCATGCTTTTATTGTTTAGTTACAACATTTATAATCTGATTTTTCACTTTCATTTAGATTTTCAGCCAGTCTCTTCAGTGGCTTCTAAATTTATCACTTTAGGTTCTTAAATATTTTTTCCTTTTGCATTTAAATTTTATTATTTTATGGTTTTTGTACTACAGTCATTTATTTCCATCATTGCTGTTGTTTGGCTATATTATTATGATTATTCATTTTTTGATATTTATATTTCTAGTGATGTAGATCACTAGAAATCTGCTGCTGCTTTATCTCCATAGTATTTAATATTTTTTCCAACAATTTACCTGTAGAAAATATATAGTATATATAAAAGAAAAAGGAAGAAAGTGACAAAAATAAGAGCATTTCATTGATATGGCCACTGATAGACAGAAAGAACCCAACAACCATAATAATATAAGTATTGGGACAAAGGATAGTAGTAGTAATGGAGGCATGTGATGCAAGAAAGCAAGTGTATGAGCTTGTGTAGCCTCAGCCAAAAAAACTTCAAACAAAAAAAACAAAAAAAAAAAAAAATAAATAAACTTCCACAACAACAGATGGAAGTTTGTTTTAGCAATTAACCACCCACTGGCTAAAGGCAAATTTCCACACATCTGTTCTACAACTGTCTTTCCTCAATTTGAATTTATGCCCCCTCAGGATTCGTAATCTGAGCAAGTGGAAGAATCCCATCAGAATTTAGCGTGCTCAACCCATTCAAGGCCTTATTCACCTCATTCAGATACCTCGCAGGTACCTAGTCTCCATCTGCTGCAATGCAATTTGCAAAACTTAAGCCTTAAGATACAAAAAAGAGCAAAGAAATATATGGAAAAAAGGTAAAAGAATGAAAAATATCAAAGTATACATAAAAAGAAAAAAAAAGAAAATAGAAAAGTATGTGCCTTAGCGGTCGATGCTTGATAACAATACCAGGGTTGTGCATTATATGACAATATACTTTTCTATGTTATGTATTTTTTGTATTTTATGTAATTTTTTTGTATTTTTATGTGTTTTTATATATGTCATGATTTCTGTCGTTCTTTTACTTTTTTTTTTTTCCATATACAGTGCAACTTCAATATAATGCAGTTGTCAGGCAGCAACTTTAATAATGTTATAAGTGAAGCACATTATAGCTTAAATATTTTACCATTTTTTCCCCAGTTTTTAACATAAATATGCTTTACTTAGTAAATGAATACTTTATTTACTAATGTTTTTTTTGAGTCATCATCATCATCATCATCAGCCATTTTCAATCCACTGCAGGATGAAGGCCTCTCCGGCAACTTTCCAGTTCCTTCTGTTTTGAGCACTAGACATCCATTTACTACCCACAAACTCATGAATTTCATCTATCCATCTCCGCCTTTGTCTTCCAGGTTTTCTTCTAGCTCCTCTTGGATACCATTCTGTTATTTTCTTAGTCCATCTGTCATCATGTCTTCGAGCTATGTGTCCTGCCCAAGACCATTTTAGTTCTTTAGTTTTGATAAGAATGTCCTTTAATTGAGTTTGTTGCCTAATCCATGTGTTTCTCTTCTTATCTAACAGTCTCATTCCTAATATGATTCGTTCCATTCTTCGCTGTGTAGTTCTCAGCTTCTCTTCCATTCTTTTGGTGAGTGCCCAAGTTTCACTTCCATAAGTCATGGTGGGGAGTATACATTGGTTCATTATTTTACGTTTCAGACAAACTGGGATATTGCTCTTCAGTATGTGACTATATTTCCTGAATGCTATCCATCCAATATAATAATGTAATAATGATAAATGACTTCCAGCCATTTATCATTATTACAGCTAATAACTTGTCCCAGATAAGTATATGACTCCACCTTTTCAATTACTGCTCCTTCAATCATTATTTCCTTTCTGTGGCATACTTGTTCATCATTACTTTTGTTTTAGCCATATTCATCTTTAGTCCAAAATCCTTACTAACTGTGCATAACTGATTAAGATTTTCCTCTAATTCTTTGGGATCATGGCTTATGACCACAATGTCATCTGCAAATCGTAAGTGGTTTAGGTACTCTCTGTTCACACTGACTCCTTTCTGCGACCAGTCTAATCTTCTGAAAGCTTCCTCAAGGGCAGCAGTAAACAGCTTCGGAGATATTGTATCTCCTTGTCGAACTCCTTTCTCAATTTTAAATTTCCTACTGTCTTTGTCTAGTCTAATAAAGGAGGTAGCACTCTCGTATATTTTCTTCAAAATCATAATATATGGGGTATCAATGCCTTGTCTTTCCAGTGCCCGAAACATTGCGTTATGCTGTATGGAGTCAAATGCCTTTTCATAATCCACAAATGCCAGGCATAATGGGGTTTTATATTCATTTGCTTTCTCCATTAGCTGTGATATTATGTGAAGGTGATCCATAGTTGAGAATCCTCTCCTAAAGCCAGCTTGCTCTTTCGGTTGATTCTCATTAAGTATTCTTTCTAATCTCTTAGTAATGACCCTTGTGAACAACTTGTAGATGTGGGATAACAAGCTAATTGGTCTATAATTTCCAATTTCTGATTTATCTCCTTTCTTATGCAGCAAAACTATGATTGCGTTATTCCACTGCTTAGGCGTCACACCTTTTCTAATGCACTTTGTGAAGAGCCTTGCCACTTTTTGTGTTATGTCTCTTCCTCCCAATCTTCATCCTGCAGTAACTTCATCTTCTCCCGGGGCTTTCTGATTCTTCATTTTCTTCAATGCATGTTCTACCTCATCAGGAAGAATATTGGGTATGTCGTATGTGTTGCTACTTTGCAATCCATCTTCCCCACTGCTGGCATCATTCCCCTGCTCCTTGTATAATTCTCTATAGTAGTCTTCTGCTATTTGAATTATGCCTTCTCTGCTGTTTATAAGTACACCATCGCTATTCTTCAGTTTCAGTATCATTTGTCTTTCTGTATTACTGCTCATGGCTGCTGATTTAAATCCTTTGTTTTCCCTTAATGCTTGTTCTACTTTTCTTGTGTTAAATCTTCTTATGTCCTCTCTGAGTCTCTTTCTAATGGCTTTGCATAACTCAGTATACTCAACTTTCTCCCTGTCAGTGTTTTTCTTGCTTTTCATTTGTCATCTTCGGTTCATCATGACAAGTGTTTCTTGACTAATTTTTTCTTCTTTGGATTTCTTTTTCCCTATAGGTTTCTTGGGCTTTATCACTTTCAGAAAGTTGTAATATTCCTCATCGATATCTTGGTCCTCAGCAGTCTGCAGAAGCTCATACTTGTTCTTAAGTTCCAGTACATATTGCTTTTTCTCCTCTTCTGTTATCTCAAAGACCTTTGTATTATTTATTCGAGTCAGTTTTTTCCTTTCCTACATCTATATCAAGTGTACATCTTACCATTCTGTGATCACTTCCAACATTTACCTTATTCAGGACGGTAACATCATTCACAATATATCTTCTGTTAGTGAGGATGAAGTCGATTTCATTATTAGTTAATCCATTTGGACTCTTCCATGTCCACTTTCTGTTCACCCTTTTCTTGAAAAAAGTTCTCATTACTGACAGTCCTTGAGATTCTGCAAATTCCACAAGTCTTTCACCTCTTTGATTTCTTTCACCAATTCCAAAATTTCCTATAGTTCCCCTTTCTGCGCTGTTTTGTCTTTTTCCAACCTTAGCATTGAAGTCTCCCATAATAATAGTGTAATGGGTTTTCTGCTCATCTAGAAGACTCTCAATTTCGGTGTACATTTCTTCAACCTCTTCATCATCATGGCTCGATGTTGGTGCATAGATCATTATAATCTTTAGCTGGTATCTCTTAGAAATCTTGAGTATTAGTCTTGACACTTTGTACTTTTGAATTCCAAAATGTTGTTTTTAAAATCTTTATGGACCAGAAACCCAACTCCACCTTCACTCCTTTCACTGTTTCCATTGGTGTACAGCAGATTTCCACTTGATAAACTTATAAGTGATTCATTTCTTCTTCTTGTTTCAGCCAAACCGATGATATTCCAATTCACATTTTCTAATTCCTTTTCCAGCTCCAATATCCTGTCTTCACCGATGAGTGTTCTTACGTTATAACAGGCCAAGTTCAGTTTCCGTGCATGGCAGCCTGGTCGTACCCAGAGATTCTTAGCACCCTCTGCCTCCACTCTGATCCTCTCGCTGCCGTAAGAGGGAGAGTGAAAGCTGCTGGGGACTGAGGGCCATTTGTATTGTTGTGCTCTCATTCTGGAGGGTTTGGTCTTTTCCTCTTCACGCTGACCAGGCGTCTTGAAGAGAACCACTCTACATGTTGCCACCTAAGTGACGTAACAGGGCTTACCATCGAGAAGGTGTGCATGAGTGGATTTTAGGGTGGCAGGCCAACCGGACTTCTCCTAAATCTTCTGTAATAGAGAGATATTGGATCCATCAGTGTTTTAGGCTGAGTGTCTGTTAACACACAGGATACCTGTTCCCCTGTAAGCCCCTCTTTTTTGAGTAGGCAGACTAAAAGACAAAAATTATTAAGGGCTATATTCCCTTTACATTCACTAATAAAAAATGCGGTTATAGACTTAAATTTTATCTATCCATTATGATGCTACTAAAACACTAACTGAAATCGATAAAATGCATTTATTAAACAAAAAATAAAAATACACATACTGACTGTATAAACTGTATATTAAAATAAAATTAAAATGAAATAAAATAGTATATAACAAGAATAAAATGTGATAAAATATAAAATTAAAAGCGCTAAAAAGATGTTTAAAATCGCTAAAAACCACTAAAACAGGAGCTTTCAGCTGCCTTCATCAGCAATAATGGTTACAGGTTATCCGACAATCTATATATGTACAGACATATATGCCCCAGCAGGTCCATGGTCCACTTCTCGTGCATTGGAACCGGAAATGGAACGAACCATTCTAAACCATTCGTCTCTCCTTAGGATAAGGGCTTCTAACAGTAGATGAATGCGACAGCCCTCATCCCTATTAAGACTATAGCATTCAGACCAACATATCCTTAAACTCTCTAACCATTTCCGGTTCCAAAAGCCGTGCGCTGTATCCACGATCACGGCTTCTTTAGCTGTAATGCTATGCCCAGTTTCCCAGGCATGTTCAGCTATGGCTGAACCCACATAATTGGCTGTCTTGAGGGCCCTATCGTGTTCCCCCAGGTGATCACGCAGCCTACGTTTCATTTCCCCCCCCACATAACACTCCCCACAATCCGGACACTCAATTTCATATATGACTTCATTAGCGTCATTACCTGCAATAGGATCCTTGATTGCAGACACTACTGTGTGCAGTCTCCAACCCAGCAGCGGCACACACCATATCTTACACAAATGTAAAATATGGAAAATGGGTTCTGAAATGCCCAGATAGTAGGGAATGTATACAGTGGCAACAGGTGTAAAAGCATCCCTGCGACTGCTACTCATATCTCTTAAAACACCCTTCAATAATGGGGGTAACTGCACGTTACTAGGTCAGTCGTAACACATTTAGTCTCGTCGCCCCTCTCCTCAGATGAAGAGCAGTGGGATCCCCACCCTTCCCATTAAGGCCTTAACCACACTATTTTTGTGGCAACCAGCCTGAACAGTTTTAAAGTGTGTATTGGCCACAACACATAGGTTTTCTATAAACCTTAGTTTTCAAGTGTCAGCCTTCTCTGTGCAGAACACATCTAGGAACGGAAGGCCCCCCCACTCAACCTCCGAGGTGAACTGAATATAGGGTGAACCATTATTCAACCGATTAAGTACTTTTGTTTTGTATCCCCTTTGTATTACCGTGAACATGTTATCAACGTGAAAGAGGTCCACGCCCCATTACGGGCATGGAAGAGGACCATGGACACAGGATGCTCAACCTTTCCCAGAAATGAAAAAACAAAACTAAGCAGACAGAAATCTTCTCAGAATAAATAGTCAGATCATTCTTCCTCAAATAAACCCGACCAATGAACAAATTTCTACAGTGGAACTGCAGAGGATCATGCAGTTGACCTGAATGATTTACTCATACAGACTAATGCAGTAGGCATATGCTTAGAGGAAACATTTTTATCACCAAAAGTTTCTCTCAAATTCAAAAAATATACTATGTTTTGGCAAGACAGGGATTCTGACTCTTCTCCTCGTGCAGGGGTAGTTATTCTTGTCAAAACTAACACAACAAGACATCTTCAACTAGAAACCTCCTTAGAAGTTGTAGCAGTTCGGATAGCAATGGGAATATCATTATCCCTTGCATCTGTTTATATATCACCTAATTATCCTTGTTCTCAGACTGAACTTGACAACCTTTTAACACAACTCCACCTCCTGTCTGTTTACTTGGTGATTTTAACAGTCGCCATCCATTGTGAGGATCTTCCACCATGGATAGGAGAGGCCAATTAATTGAAACATTCCTAGATAACTGTAATCTGACTGTATTAAACACTGGCTCTCCAATTCGTGTTCAACTACCTATAGGTACAACATCTGCCATAGACTTATCCATCTGTTCAGCATCTCTTTTTTTCAAGCATGAAACGGTTAGTGCTGAATGATCCATTCCACAGTGACCATTTTCTTATTATAAGTTCAATTCAAACACAAGTAGAATAGTTTTTTCCACTGGAAAAACTATTCTACTTGTGTCCTACTCAACAAACAGTATGTACAACAACATACTGATGACATAACCAATCACATTACCAGCCATATATTATCGACGACCGAAATTTCCACTCCAAAATCTGATCAGTGCAAACAGGTGCACCAAAACCAGTGGTGGAATGAAGATTACTCCAAAGCGAAAATAGATAAAAACCGTGCTTAGAACCAATTTTGCAAATTCCCAACTACGGCCAACCTAATTGTTTTCAAAAAAACTCAGAGACAGGGCAAGTCAAATTAGAAAAAAAACCAAAACGTGACTCATGGATTAACTTTGCCTCAGTTATTAACAAAAATGCTGACACTCGGATTATCTGGAAAAAATACAAGCACACAGTGGGAAATTTCTAACGTTGCAGTCTCCAATAATACAATGAAATGGGCAGGACTTATCCTCTCCTACTGATATTGCAAATGCTTTAACAGAATCTTTCTATAATATTTCTGCTGCTTCTTCTTATGTGAATCTCCTTTCAATGCATTAAAACTAATGAAGAACGTATTAAATTGAATTTTTCAACTAGTTGCTCACTTCCGTATAACCAGCCCTTCCATATGCAAAAACAGGTCCACTCTCGATTTACTTGTAAAAATTGAATCCAACATTCGTAATGCCTTTGTCAGGAGACATCTAGTGATGGTCAACCTGGATATTTATAAAGCATTTGACACTGCATGGCATCATTAAAGATATGCATCAGTTAGGACTGAGAAGCTACCTCCCTTTAATAATTCGGAACTTTTTAAAATTACGCATATTTCAAGTCCGATATCAAAACATGCTGTCAGCATCTCACATTCAAGAAGAGGATGTCCCACAGGGTTCCATATTGAGTCCAACCTTATTTTCAATTAGGGTCAATGTATATATTGGAAGATCTAAAAATGATTGAAATATACATGCATGCTGATGACCTCACCATATCGTGCCAATCACAAAGTATGAATACTATCGAAAGACAGCTACAAATTGCTCTAACCAGAATTCAATCCTAGACCTTACTAGGCAATGGATACTATCTCGGTGAACAGAAATCCATACTCATTTCTGCAAACTTCAGTCACTTAATCCTGAACCAGAGCTAAAGATAAATAACGTGCCAGTTCCTCTTGCTCACACTGTCTGATTTCTTGGCCTGATATGTAGATAGGAAACTGAACTTTCAAGCACATCTTTGCCTATCTTGGCCTGTCTTCGAACTATCTGTTTTAAAAAGTTGAATATCCTCTGGTGTGTGTCATCCTTGTCATGGGGGGGAGGTGCTGATCGACATACCCTTATCCACCTTTATAGAGCTCTCATCAGGTCTTTCTTGGACTATAGTTCTCCAGTGTATGACTGTGAGAAAAAGTACTTTAGAGCGATTAAACACCACCCAGCACAGTGCTCTGAGAGTTTCTTCAGGGGCTTTTGGAACCTCCCCAGTTCAGAGTCTTTACATCGACACCCATGAACCTCCCTTATATCTTCGCATAAAAACATTACTTCTGCTGTATAGTACAAAAATTTGCAGTCTTACCTCTCATCCTAGTTGGAGATGTCTATACAAAACTGAATGGGAGTCATTTTACAATAGTAAACCAAATGAAAACCAACCTGCTCCACTTAGATTTAAGGAACTGACTCAATCATGGAATATAGAAATCGGTAATATATTTCAGGATATGACACCACCAGATCTACCCTCGACAAATATCTGTGCAATATATGATGACTGTTTTCAACAGTGGTGAAAGAATACTTTATCTCCTCCCAGTATTGCAGTTAATGCAGCTTAATCTCTTTCTCATTCACAGGTGGCCTATGAAATCTATACAGTTGGATCAAAAACTGAGACCGAAGTAAGTGCTGTGGCATTCCCGTCATTCACCACTTCTGTCTCATTACCAGTAGAATGCAGTATCTTCACTGCTGAGCTTTATGCTATAAACTTAGCTCTGGATCACATTATTGAACATCAAATTCCATCTGCTTTAATGTACACTGACTCACTCAGTGCTGTCTCTGCTATAAATAGTAATACCAACTCCTCTCACCCTTTAATAAAACAAATCCATTCTAAATTACTTGCGTTTAATGAGTCAAGTCAAACTGTGACAGTCTGCTGGATTCCAGAGCATTCTGGGATACCCGGATATGAAAAAGCAGATTTTGCAGCCAAACAACCACATACTTCTATTTTACAGACTTGTCAATTTCCATATACTGATTTCAAACCCATCATCCATAAAGCATGTTACAATCGAATGTCAATAATCTTAAGAGGTTATCCAGGAAACAAACTTTACCGAATAAAACTAAATTGAAAGCTGTGGCTCTCCAGGTTCCAGAAAAGCAGATGAGAAGCAATTTTAGGAAGGCTAAGAATCAGGCATACTTGCCTCATACACCTCCATCTATTAACGAATGACAGCACTCCAAAATGCACATCATATCATGTGCAACTGACTATTCATCATTTATTAGTGGACTGTCCTCACCTTCTCAATATCTGCTCAAACAGCTTTAAATCATGTGCTAATGCACAGTCATCACTAACATTATTGCAGATCCTTGGAGATAATCCTAATAAGAACTGTTACCTTCCTTACGAGGTTATTACCATGTTGGCCAAGATATTTGCAGTTCCGGCGAACGCTAAGTTTTTATTTATAATTAGTCGTTTTACTGACTTAATTGACTAAATTATTTTCTATAAGTAGCAGTTTTATAGTTTTAGCCAAGCTTCGTGGTTTATTTTGAAACTAGATAGTGATTTTGAAAGTTAATACTTAGTGTTTGTAGATCTTACTGTTTGCAACTTGCTGCCATTATACAATATGGAATAGTGTAACGTACATCCCGAATTTCATAATGTAAGGTATAACATAAAAATTTATAGTGAAATACGTAGCACTGCATTAGAAATCTGTTAGATTAGTATAGTATTATCAATTAATCATTAAAATTTATTAATCTTATTAAATTTCATTGTTAATAAAATTATATGTAAATGGAATCATGACCCAGAAAAGAGCAGCAAAGCAATGGGCACAAAGTAAGAGGAGTGCTGTGGCCCAGGAGAGAACCAAAGGGAGCAATTCTCCAATGCATCACAGTCTAAAAAAATGTGGAAAATGTGAAATGTTTGCAGATCTTTCTAGAATAGGACATGATCTAGCCAAGGAAGATGTCTTTGTGTGTGCTAGGCGCCGAGACTGTCGAGAAATTAGGCCCCAACTCTGTGTTCTGATGGGAGTCTATGAGATTTTGAGGAGTAGGGTAGATTCCCTCGAAGAAATTAATATAAGGGGCCCGTCAAGCTCTCAGCTGCCCAACTCAATGCCAGAGCTCACTCCTATGCATCAGGCAACAGAGTGGCAATCTCCAAGGCAGAATACGCTGGTCCCACAGGAAGTAGTTATTGTGGGTGACTCTATTGTCAGGGAGATAGGGGAATATATTATGCAAATAGGATAGGTGGAACAGGAACAGGGTATGTCTGCCAGGCGTAAAAGTTTATGTTGATATCATCTTTTAAGGGCACAAAAGGTAATATTGTTGTACACGTTGGCACTAATGACCTTAAGAGTAAGAGATCTGCAGATTACTTAACAAGTACAGGTCAATGCTCAAAAAAAGTTGAGTTAGGGTTAAATTTGAAAGTGTCTGCAATTCTGCCCAGACGCGATAGGAGGGAGTATATGATGAGACCCTTGTTAATCAATTCGGCCCTGGAGTGATTGTGCAAGGCTCATGGAGTAGAATTTTTTCAGCATGGTCTGTGCTTGCTAACAGGAGAGACTGCTTCCACAGGAATGGGATACACTTAAATAGAAAGGGTGCAAGAATATTTGCTGATGCTATCGAGGCAGTGTTAGGTGGGTCAGAAAACTGCTAGCTTAGGGAGATTTACAGACTAAAAGATTAACAATAGCCACAGGCAGAGACAAAACTGATTCTTGCACTGCTTCTGTTGTAATGAGCAGCAGCCTGGAGAGCAGGTTGCTGGGGGTTTCAAGAGCTGCTGAGAGTCATCACGGAACAAGTAAATACTTAGGCTGTGTTGGGGTTTTAATAAGAGTAAGAACAGGCACATGTAAACTTGCAGTACACCAATGCTAGAAGTATAGTAAATAAATTTGATGAATTTGAAGTGCTGATCAAGACATCAAAGGCAGATATTCTGATGATATCAGAGACATGGTGTCACACAGATATAAGCAGTACAGAATTAGAATTTATGGAGTACAATTTGTACAGAAAAAATAGACAGGGTGAGAAGAAGGTTTATGCTGTTAGTTAAGAAACACATAAAATCTAAGGAAGTGTATCCAGGTGACATGGGTGGACAGTGCAATGTTGAGTCTGTTTAGTGTGACATAAATACTGGGAAAGGGAAAATGAGAATAGGAGTGTGTTATAGGCCTAATGACTCTGATGAGTACAACTAACAGTTGTGCAGAGAAATAGAGTAGGCCAGTAAATCAGAATATCCTGTAATAGGAGATTTTAACTTTCCAGATATTGACTGGAACTTATGGGTTCGTCACTCGCACACTAACAACACTTTTGTGGAATTATTGGAAGATTGTTTTCTAAAGCAGCATGTTCAAGGGCAACCTGAGGGAGTAATATTCTTGATCTGATTATCAGCAGTGATTATTCATGCATTAAGAATTTATTAATAAAGGAACCACTAGGTGACAGTGTACTGATGTGCGATTTACTTAAAACATGTAACTACCATTAAGAGTAAAGGGAAGAGTTTTTGTTTTCATAAATGTGACTACAGTGGTCTCACACAGTTTTTAAATTCTATACAGTGGGATCAACTGATGATGTTACCAACGGTGAATTCTAAATGGGAAGCCTTCAGAATTTAATCTTGGAGGCTACTAGGCTTTTCATACCAATCAAGAAATACTGGGCGGGTTCAGGCCTAAATGGATGTCAGATGAACTAATGAGGCTTGTGGCACAGAATAAAATTGCATGGGATACATATAAATTATCAGGTGACACAGAAGCCTACAGCAGATATAAGCTAGTCTGTAATCAAGTCACAAAGGGGGTTAGGCAGGCAAAGACATATTACGAGAAATCTTTGGCAAAGGATGCAAAGAAAAACAACATAAACTTCTTTTCTAATGTAAACTATAGAAGGAAGGGGATGAATCATATTGGTCCACTTGATATTGATGGTTTGACTGTTGATGGTCATGCTCAGAAAGCAAACAAACTGAATGAGTATTTTGCATCTACATTCACACATGAGGAGTTATTCAAGAAGGGGAATGCCAGATGTTTATTAAACTCTAACAGGGAGCTAAGTAATTTTGTAATAACTGACAGCAAAGTGGAGGAGAAAATATCGAAGTTAAACATAAAAAAGGCACCCGGGGCTGATGAAATCTATCCAGTTATATTGAAGGAGGAAGAAAGGAGGAAGGATTGAAGTAAGCAAACCCATAGCCATTATTATGGGAGCATCCTTACAGTCAGGGGAGGTCCCCATGGACTTGAGATGTGCAAATGTATCCTCAGTTCACAAAGGGAGTCCAAAGGGTGACACAAATAATTATAGACCTGTTATTTTAACTTCTGTACCAGGGAAAATAATGGAGTCACTGGTTAAAGAAGTGATACAGGATCACCTAGACAAGGCTGCAGTAATAGTTCAAACACAGCATGGGTTTGTCAAGGGTAGGTCTTGTCTAACCAATTTAATTGGATACTATGATGTGTTCACAAAGGAACTGGATGCAAAAAATAATTTTGATATCCTATTCTTGGATATCAAGAAAGCTTTCGATACTGTTGCGCATGGAAGACTACTGTACAAATTGGAGCAGTATGACATTAAGGGCAAGTTGCTACAAAGGATGGTTGAGTGGGAGAAGTTGAGTTGGAGGTTGAGTGTTGGTCAGTGGGTACTGCTTTATGTGGACTAATGTTATTCGTGGTGTCCCTCAGGGTTCGGTGTGGGCCCATTGTTGTTTTGTATATTTATGAATGATGTTGATGAAGGTATATCAAGCTTAATGTCAAAGTTTGCAGATGAAAGAAAGGTTGGCAGGGTTGTTAATAACAGTAATTACAGTATGCTGCTGCAACGGGATCTGGAAAAGTTGGGTAGATGGTCTGATAAGTGGCAACTAAAGTTTAACATTGATAAAAGCAAAGTACTGCGTATGGATAGCAGTAACCCTAGTGAAATGTACCAACTATGTGGTACTACATTCATGGAGGTGGAGAATGAAAAAACCTGGGGGTAATTGTGCAGTCAGATATGAAGTTCTCTGAACAGCGCAAATAGGCTGCCAGAGTGGGTCATGGAGTTTTGTCAATGATATATAGGAATTTTGCTAGCAGAGACAAGGAGGTGATTATCCCTTTGTTTAAGACTGTGGTCAGGCCACACCTTGAGTACTGTGTCCAGTTCTTGAGGCCACATTTTAGGAAGGATTTAGAGTTGCTTGAACGAGTACAGAGAAGGGCCACAAGATCGGTGAGAGAAACAAAGTGGTGCACTTACGAAGAAAGGCTTAAGTCCTTCAAGTTGCAGTATCTTGAGACGAGACACCTGTGACATGATCTAATTGATGTGTGTATAAGGCCTTGAATGGTTTGAGCTGTCTCAATGCTGACGGATTAAGAACCCTGATGGGGCATAGATTCAAATTTAAGAAAGACAGTTGTAGAATAGATGTGCAGAAGTTTGCCTTTAGCCAGCAGGTAGTTGATTGCTGGAACAGACCTCCATCTGTTGTTGTGGAAGTTGATAGCTTAGATAAATTTAAGGCTGAACTAGACAAACATTTGGAGTGACTTGGATGGATGAAATGGGAAGGGTTTTTTTTTTTTTTTTGGCTGATCCTGTATGAGCTTGCTTTCTTGCATCATATGCCTATGCTAAATAACATAGGAATATACCATAAAATATAACAGGTATTAGAATAAAGTTAGTATTTCCTATTAACCATTAGAAAGATACAATATAGCCCTGGAAGTTGTTAAATCCCAACACAACAACATGCTTTTGCCAACTCTGATATGCACTTCTACAAATCTGTCACAGAATCTATAGGTTGGAAGGTTTTTATTCTCAATATAATTTTTTTTCAGTATGTGCCTTCAGTAGTGCATTTTCTAATTCTTAATAATACGTTGGTCCAGTGCCCTGCTGAGCCATTTTAGTACCTGAGGCAAGAATGAAAAATTGTGCTCTCCCCTAAAATATTAAAAAAAATTTTAATTAAAAAATATATGACTTATTTAAACTACATTTCTGGTATGCATTTGAATAAAAAATTAAAATCGAGGTTATAAAAATGACAACCAGTGAGGCAAAAACCAAGGTGGCTCCACAAATAGCACTTGTGTGCAGAGCTCAGTATCTGTACAGTGGAACGACAAAAATTTTTGTCTTACAAAAGCAAGATTATAAATGGATTGGAATAATCGAGACAAAATCAAAAACATTGGCAGTTATTTAATCTCTCTTTTGGTGCCCCTTTCACATTTTAACTTGAGGCAAGAGCCTCATTTGCCTCGGCTCTGCATTAGTCCATTGGCTGCAGTTTAGACAAGGTATTTGAATGGAAGAAAACAAGCTTCGCACTTGTAAGTTTTGAAATTATCAAGTGAAGGAGGGCAGAGCAGTTATCGACAATCAACGTGATTTTTCTGTTTTCTTTCTTCATCTTTCTATCGAAATTTAACATCCACTGTTCAAAAATTTCGTTTGTCATCCAAGATGTAGTTGTAGTCCGACTGTAACGGCTTTACTCCTTTGAAACATCGAGGTTGTTTACTTTTGCCTGTTACCAAAAGCTTCTGTTATTCGTTGCTTGCCATATTTGCACCAATCAAGATGTCTTTGGTGTCGTAGTCCTCCATGTTTTTAAAAACTGTTACTTTCCAATGGGTAGAGTCTTCTTCAATTACAACTCCATTTTCACCAGAAATAACCTTTTCAAGTAAGCCATGGCACTTTTTAAATTTGTCTAGCCAACCAG
Organism: Mastigoproctus giganteus; assembly: GCF_048544385.1. NCBI lineage: Eukaryota > Metazoa > Arthropoda > Arachnida > Uropygi > Thelyphonidae > Mastigoproctus > Mastigoproctus giganteus. The sequence goes on along the minus strand of NC_143588.1, from coordinate 16,130,623 downwards.
AACTGGCTTGGAATGTTTTATGCCCCAGAAAAGATGCGTACTTCATAGCCTTTTCTTTCATCAGTGGCCCTGATATTGGCACAGTTTGATCTTGAATCAACTTCATCTACTTAAAAACTGCTTCATCTACATCTTCACACAGACATAATTATGCATGCTTCCAACTGGGTCTAGTTTCCTCAAACAGTTTGGAAATCGAAACAGTTTTACAGTTGACACACTACTGACAGGGATACCAAATTTTAAAGCGATTTCTTTTTTTTTTTAATGCTCCAATCTATACTATTAAGCACTTCCACCTTTTCACACTACACTCAAGGATTTCCTTAGACGCTGTAAGGTTACTTGCACAGCAGCTAAAACAAAAATGATTTTGGGTCCACTTGTACCTACCCTATAAACAGAGACAAGTGAAATTTAGTGAAAGTATAGATGACTCATTTCTTCAAAACAACAAATGAATTTCCGGGATAAAGGAAAATCACTCTCTCCTAATTCTCTAATAGGATGCTTACAATAGAAAACAAATTACAGGTTTTATAGGTTTTGCTTCTTCTTTTTAGCAATTGCTGACCAACTGCTGGTCAAAGACCTCTCCCAAAACCTTCCATCTTTTTCTATCCCATGCTGTGGTTAGCTAGTTTCCTCCTGCAGTTTTACGGGCACAACTGAATTGTAGAATGTTTTACCTCTTAATTCATAGAATTAATCCCTTTAGCTCTTAACAGCTAAAGGAATTAATTCTTAATCATTTTAGCTCTTATTTCGTGTTTTCTACAGCATCAGCTTTATTGCGTAAAGGCCAGAGGTACGAACAATGCATACCCAGGTCTCCTTAAATCAGTTCATTATATGGAAGCTTTCTATGTTATATGGAAACTATTTTCAATGTAACGACCAAGGGGAAATCAAAAAAGTTCACTATATAGAAAAATTCACTATATGGAAGTTTGTTAAAAAGAGAGGCCCAACTGTACTTCATGAAAACAGCAATCTGTTGATTTCTGTTTTGTTTATATCTGTTTGTTTATAATAGTATAGAGATCAGCATTATTTGTTCTGCATTCACTATGTCACTAGTTTATATTTTGATAATGCTTCTTATCAAAAGCAGCCTGAGTGTGAAAAGAGCTTTTGCTGAGTCTGAAATTAAATCTACCAGCATAGAATCTGTGTGGTAAGAGTTAGTTGGAAGCAAAGGAACAATGATAATAGGAGTAATCTATAGACCAGAAGATTGAGGAAGAATATGATGAGAGTTTTTACATACAGATGGAATGGGCAAGCAAGCGTGAATGTCTTATTATTCTGATGAAAGACTCTTCATGCTGAGAAGAGTTGTAGATTTTCAAGAAATGAATATGAAATGATAATGAAATGAAAATGAATAGATTGATTGGAATAAATGAGAGGGAAACTCATGATGGGGAAAAACATTTTTCAATAAAGTAGGCGAGTAGTATTTGTATTAGCATGTTAGAGAAAGTACTAGGGGTGAGAATATTCTTGACCTCATCATCACTGATGAATCAGATGACATCACAGGGCTTAAAGTACAGGAACCATTGTCAAGAAGTGATCATGCAATCGTCAGTTGAAAGATGAAGAAAGATTTTGCAGTAATTAAAGGTAAAGGCACTGGTTTTAACTTCAGAGGAGGAGACTTTGACAGTTTAATGCACAATTTGGCATCTATGAATTCCACAGATTGCGAAGGGATGAATACATTTCAATTATGGAATACTTTTAAAGCAAAAAAAAATCACAGAAGCCATGAACATGTACATACATTTAAGAAAGTATTGCAGAAGGAGGAGGATGACTGTGCAGCTATCCGGTCAAATACAGCAGGAAAAGATAGCATGGGACAGTTACAGAGTGATGAAACGTACTGATGCCTACAACAAGTGCAAGTTGATCTGTAATAGTACCACTAATAAGGTCATGGAGGCCAAGGTTGTGTATGAGAAAGCATTGGCTAAGAGCAAAGAATGGAGACAAGGAATTTTTCATGTATGGATACAATGAAAAAGAAAATTAATCAGATCGGAACCTTGTGCACTGGGTGTGAGAAAGTCTAAGATAACCCAGCTGATGTTGTGAATGAATTGAATAGGTACTTTGCATTGATCTTTACTGATGAAAGACTCTACAACTCTAGCTGAGAAGAGTATCATAGACCATAACCAGTAATGCAGAAGGCAGAAGGGTTTAATTGTAATAAATAAGTAGTTTGACGGTTTTAATCACTTGTTGGGCATATATTACTATTACTTTTATTACTAGCCATATAGCACAAGCAAGCCTGAGGCTTATGCTGCACCTGCCAAAAAAAATTTCAGAGTTACCCTGAGAGAGAGAGAGAGAGAGAGAGAGAGAGAGAGAGAGAGAGAGAGAGAGAGAGAATCAGAAGTAGAAGGGACTCACCAAGAAGGAAAAGAATGATGATATCCAGCTCAGGACCCTGGGTGTGCCAAGCCCATACTCACTAGATGTGAGCCCCTGGGCTTGTATCTTTTGTATTTAGCTAAGGATATAACTAATTTAACATTGTGATCATTACGGTACAGCGTAACTTGATAGCACATATCTTGAACTTGATAACGTAAGGTATAACATAAGAACTAGATAGCTTAATACATATCACTGCATTAGCTTAGTATAAATTGTCAATTAAATTTATGAACCTTATTAATTTTCATTGTTAATCAATTAAATAGTATTAAATGGAAATCATGCCCCAGGCTACAGCAACAAAGTAACAAGCACAAAGTAGTGGGAGTGCTGAAGCTCAGAGGGAGGAACCAAAGGGGGTAATCCTCCAATGCATCACAGCCTAAAAAAATGCGCAGCTTGTGAAATGTTTGCGGACCTTTCTGGAACAGAACATGATCTAGGTAAGGAGTTTTTGTGTGTGCTAAGTGCAGAGAGTGTCAAGAAATTAGGTGCCAACTCAACGTTCTGATGGGAGTCTATGAGAATTTGAAGAGTACAGTAGATGCCCTTGAAGGAATTAAAATGGGGAATCCATTAAGCTCTCAGATGCCCAATTCAACGCCAGAGCTCATTCTTGTGCATCAGGTGACACAGCGACAACCTTCAGGGCAGAATGTGACAATAACTAACACCAAAGGAGCTAGTTATTTTCCGTGAGTCTATTGTCAGGTAGACGAGAAATATTTGTGCAAAAAAGGATATTTGGAATAGAACCCGGGTATGTTTATTTGTTTTTTATTTGGTTTTTAGGAGCATTAGAAACTAAGGCCATATTGCTCCGGGATATGCGGTGGTCATTCCCTGACCTTTCTGCATCCTCCGTATTTGGTGGTGACGGGCTCGAACCCCGGTCTAATCAAGAAGCGTGTGCCCGGATATGTCTGCCAAGGACAAAAGTAGATGATATTGTAGAGCAGGTATCATCTTTTAAGGGCATAAAGGGTAATATCATACATGTTGGCACACTAATGACATTAAGAGTACGAGAACTTTGGACTTAACAAGTACATGTAAATGTTGAAAAAAATTTGCAAGTTAGGGTCAAATTTGAAAGTGTCTGCAATTCTGCCCAGACACAATAGGAAGAAATGTAGGATGACAGCCCTGGAGAGATTGTGCAAAGCTCATGGGGGTAGGGGAAGAATTTTTCTCAGCGTGGTCTGTGCTTGTTAACAGGAGAGAATGCTTCTACAGGGATGGGATACACTTAAATAGAAAGAGTGCAAGGATATTTGCTGATGCTATCGAGGCAATGTTAAGTGAGTCAGAAAACTGCTAGCTTGGAGGGGGGGAGGAATTCACAGTGGAGAATCAAATTGTGCAGGGGATAATTGGGGATAATTGTGCAGTCAGATATGCACAATTATCCCCAATTACCAATTATCCCCTGCACAAACTGGGGATAATTGTGCAGTCAGATATGAAGTTTTCTGAGCAGTGCAGACAGGCTGCCAGAGCAGTCTTGTCAGTGTTATGTAGACGGGCTGCATGGAGTCTTGTCAATGATATGTACGAATTTTGTTAGCAGAGACAAGGTGATTATCCCCTTGTATAAACAGTCGAGTCACACCTTGAGTACTGCATACAGGTCTGTAGGCTGCATTTTAGGAAGGATGTAGAGTTGCTTGACCGAGTACAGAGAAGGGTAATGAGATTGGTGAATGGAACAAAGGGTTGCTGTTACCGATAAAGGCTTCAATTGTGCAAATTGCAGCATCTGGAGACGAGGCACCTCCAATGTGATCTGATTGAGGTGTATAAGGCATTGAAAGGTTTGAGCAAGTTCATTGTTGATGGAATTCTTCCTCTTGCTCAGATCACTCACTTGACGGAAAATAAATTCAAATTGAGTGAGAAAAGACAGTTGTAGAATTTATGTGTGGAAATTTGTCTTTAGCCAGCAGGTGGTTGATTGCTGGAATAAACTTCTGTCTAAAGGTGACTACGGTGATCTGAGACAGTATTTAAATTCTATAAGGTGGGACCAATTAATGATGTTACCAACAGCAAATTCAAAGTGGGAAGCACATTCAAAGAATTAATCTTGGAAGCTACTAGGCTTTTCATACCAACTAAGAAATATTGTTCAAGATTTAGGCCTAAATGGATGTCAGATGACCTAATTAGACATGTGGCAGAGAAGAAAAATGCATGGGATACATATAAATTAAGAGGTGACACAGAAGCCTATGATAGATATAAGTGGTCTGTAACCAAGTCACAAAGGAGGTTAAGCAGGCAAAGGCAGATTATGAGAAATCTTTGGCAAAGGATGCAAAGAAAAACAGCAAAGAGATTTCTACTTATGTAAACTCTAGAAGGAAGGGGATGAATCAGATTGATCCACTTGATATCGATAGTTCAACTGTTGATAATCTTGCTCAGGTAGCTAACAAACTAAATAAATATTTTGCATCTACATTCACACATGAGGAGTTATTCAGGGAGCGGAATGCCAGAGGTGTATTAAACTCTGGCAGTAAGCCAGATAATCTTGTAATAACTGAGAGTACAGTGGAGGAGATATTGTTGAAGATAAACATAAGAAAGGCACCTGGGGTGGATGGAATCTATCCAGTTATATTAAAGAAGGCAGCAAAGGAAATAAGCAAACCTGTAGCCATAATTATGAGAGCTTCCTTGGACTCAGGGAAGTTACCCATGAACTGGAGATGTGGAAATGTGACCCCAATCCACAAAGGAGGATCAAAGGGAGATATAGGTAATTACAAACCTGTTTAACTTCTGTTCCAGGGAAATTAATTGAGGCACTGGTTAAAGAAGCATTGCAGGATCATCTAGACAAGACTTCAGTTACAGCTCGGACACAGCATGAGTTTTTTAAGGGGAAATCTTGTCTGACCAATTTGATTGGATACTATGATGTAATCACAGAGGATCTGGATGCAAAGAATAATTTTGATATCATATATTTGGATCTTAGCATTAGCATTAGTAGAGGCATATGATGCAAGAAAGCTTATGCAGCATCAGCCAAAAAAAAAAAAAAAAAAAGCTATTGATACTGTTGCACATGGAATACTGCTGCACAAATTGGAGCAGTGTGGCATTGGAGGCAAATTGCTGCTATGGATAAAGGGCTAGTTGAGTGGGAGAAGACAGAGAGTGGTAATCAATGGACACTGCTCTTCATACACTGATGTTATTAGTGGAGTCCCCCAGGGTTCAGTGTTGGATTCATTGTTGTTTTCTGTATTCAATAATGAAATTGATGATGGTATATCAGGCTTAATGTCCAATTTTGCAGACGATACGAAGGTTGGCAAGGTTGTTAATGGCATTAATGAGTGTACGCTGCTGCAAAAGGATCTAGAAAAGTTGAGCAGATGGGCTGAGAGGTGGCAACTGAAGTTTAACATTGACATATACTGCATATGGGAAGCAGTAATCCCAGAGTAATGTATCAACTCTGTTGTACCAAACTGACAGTGGTAGGGAAAGAAAAGGACCTGGGGTAATTGTGCAGGCAGATATGAAGTTTTCTGAGCAGTGCAGACGGTCACAAAGAGTAGCTCATGGTGCCTTGTCAATCATATACACGAATTGTTCTCGCAGGGATAAGGAGGTGATTATCCCTTTGTATAAAGCAATGGTCAGGCCACAACATGAGTACTGTATACAGGTCTGGAGGCCTCATTTTAAGAAGGATGTAGAGCTGTTGGAACGAGTACAGAGAACTGCAACAAGATTAGTGAATGGAACAAAGGGATGCTCTTACGAAGAAAGGCTTAAATTTTGCAAATTACATTGTTTGGAGACTAGGCACCTGCGAGATGGTCTGATTGAGGTGTATAAAGCCTTGAATGGTTTGAGCATGCTCAATGCTGATGGGATTCTTACTCTTGCTCAGACTAATCGCCTGAGAGGGCATAAATGCAAATTGAGGAATGACAGTTGTAGGATAAATGTGTGGAAGTTTGCCTTTAGCCAGCGAGTGTTTAATTACCAGAACAAACTTCCATCTGTCATTGTAGAAGTTGATAGCTTAAACAGATTCAAGGCAGAACTTGACAAACATTTGGAGCGAGTGGATGGGTGAAATGAAAAGGGTGTGTTTTTTTTTTTTTTTTTTTTTTTTGTTTTTAGGTTGATGCTCTATAAGCTTGCTTTCTTGCATTATGTGCCCTCTCTAATGCTAATCTGTCGTATTGGAGGTCAATGCTTAAATAAGTTCAAGGTAGAACTAGACAAACATTTGGAGTGAATGGTGGGTGCAATGGGACGGGTTTTATTTTGACTGATTCTATATAAGCTTGCTTTCTTGCATCATATGCCTCGCCTCTACTGATGTTAATGGTAACAGGCTCAGGCATATGAAATTTTTGACGTTCTAATTACAGACATTTGTTTATTATAAAAACATTTGAGGATAAAAGCAAGTAAGACTCCTGGAGCTGATGGCAAAAACTGTATAGTTTTCAAGTTGAACACGAGGGAGTGTATTGAATCATTGAAGCTAATTATGTGGGTATCTTTGGACTCAGGAGATTCCTGTGGATTGGAGAAGTATCAACATCTCACCAATACATAAAGGCAGTTCTAAAAGAGAAGTCGGTAACTACAGATTGGTTAGTTTACTTCAGTGGTATGAAAAATCTTCGGGACAATGATTAAGAGTGCAATCCAGGGAAACAAAAATAGATGTGGCATTCTGAAGAACACCAAGCATGGTTTTGTTAAGGGAAAATCATATTTAACTAACTTAGTAGGCTATTTTGACACAGTTACTCATGAACTGGACTTAGGAAATTAATTTAGCATTTAGCATTAGTAGAGGCATACCATGCAAGAAAGGAAGCTTATGCGGCACCAGCCAAAAAAAAAAAAAAAACCTCCCATTTCATCCCTCCATTCGTTCCAAATGCCTGTCCAGCTTAGTCTTAAATTTATTTAGTCTATTAGTCAACCCGCTGGCCAAAGGCAAATTTCTGCACATCTATTCTACAACTATCTTTCTGCAATTTGAAACTGTGCCCCCTCAGGTCTCAGCAAGATGAAGAATCCCAACAGCATTCAGTTTGCTCAACCCATTCAAGGCCTTATACACCTCAATCAGATCATCTCGCAGGTGCCTGCACTCCAGGAGCTGAAATTTGCAGAACTTAAGCCTTTCTTTGTAAGAGCACCCCTTTGTTCCCCTCACCAATCTTGTTGCCCTTCTTTGTACTCATTCTAGAAACTCTACACTCTTCCTAAAATGAGGCCTCCAGACCTGTACACAGAACTCCAGGTGTGGCCTGATCATTGTCTTGTATAACAGGATTATCACCTCCCTGTTCCTGCTAGCAAAATTCCTATATATCATTGAGAAGACTCCATGACCTGCCGTGGCAGCCCGTCTGCACTGATCAACGAACTTCATATTTGACTGCACAATTACCCCCAGTTCTTTTTCGCTTTGCACTTCCCTGAGTGTAGTACCACACAGTTGGTACATTTCTCTTCGGTTATTGCTACCCATATGCAGTACTTTACATTTGTCAATGTTAAACTTCATTTACCACTTCTCAGCCCATTTTTCCAACTTTTCTAGATCCAGTTGGAGTAGCATACTATCTTTATTGTCATTATCAACCCTGCCAACCTTTGTATCATCTGCAAACTTGGACACTAGGCATGATATACCTTCATCAATATCATTGATAAATATACAAAACAACAATGGGCCCAAAACTGAACCCCGGGGAACTCCACTAATAACATTTGTCCACGAAGAGCAGTGTCCATTGATTACCACTCTCTGTCGTCTCCCACTCGACCATCCCTTTATCCATTGTAGCAACTTACCCTTAATGCCATGCCCCTCCAGTTTGTTCAGCAGTCTTCCATGTGCAAGAGTATCAGAAGCTTTCCTGAAATCCAAGTATATAATATCAAAATTATTTTTGGCATTCAATTCCTTTGTGACCACATCATAGTATCCAATAAAATTGGTCAGACAAGATCTCCCTTTAAGAAACCCATTCTCTGTCTTAACTATTACTGCAGTCTTGTCTAGATCCTGCAATGCTTCTTTAACCGGTGATTCCATTATTTTCCCCAGAACACAGGTTAAACTAACAGGTCTGTAGTTACTTGTGTCACCTTTTGAATGTCCTTTGTGAATTGGTTATACATTTGCACACCTTCAGTCCATGGGTACCTCCCCTGAGTCCAAGGAAGCTCTCATTTGATATAGTTTATTGGATTTTAGCAAAGAATTTGACTCTGTCCTTCATTAGAGGTTATGGTATCAGCTTGAACAGGTTGAGATTACTGGTAAGATTGTAAGGTGGATTGCTGGGTGGGCTACAAGGCAGAAGGTTGTAATGGATTTTCTTCAAATTGGTGTAACGTCAGGAGTGGGGTCCCTCAAGGATCGGTTCTTGGACCACTGTTATTTCTCATTTTCATAAATGACATTGATAAAGGAATAGAAAGCATGATGTCAAAAGTTGCAGGTGACATAAAGATTGGCAGAGTCATTAATGATCATTGCAAAGCAGCGCTCCTTAAGAATGACTTGAACTGACTTCAGAGATGGTCAGAGAAGTGGCAGCTATGTTTTAATGCTGCTAAATGCAAGGTCTTACACTTGGGTGATAGAAACTCGAAAATAAATTATACACTTGATGGGGTTGAATTAAAAGCATTGTAGGAGGAAAGGGATCTAGGAGTTACAATACAAGCAGATATAAGGTTTTCTGAACTGTGTAAACAGGCAGCCTGGAAAGCCCAATGGTGTTCTGTCAATGATTTATCGAATGTTATTGTGTAGAGATAGGGAGGTCATAATCCCACTGTCTAAGACAATTCTAAGACTACATTTATGGAGTCTTCATCTGAAAAAAGGCATTGCACTTGTTGAAATGGTTAAGGGAAAATCATATTTAACTAACTTAGTAGGCTATGAGAAAAGGCTCCGATTATGTGGGCTGCAGAGCTTGGTAACCAGGCACCTCAAAAGTGACCAGATTGAGGTTTATAAGGCTGTGAAAGGGATTAGTAAAAAGAATTCTCACTGTTATAAAGAATTCCAGAATCAAGGGGTCATAAATTCAAATTACAGGGCTTGAGGTTTAGATTAGATTGTAGGAATTTTTCTTTTCTTTAGTAGGAAGTGAGTCATTGATTGTTGGGAGAAGTTGTCCCCACAGGTAGTTGAGGCTGAAAGTTTGAATAAATTCAGTAGCCAAATGGATAGTTGCCTGTGGAGGTGGTAAGCATGTAATTTGTATTTTTTATCTATTTATTTATTATTTTTATTTATTTATTTTTTGCCAGTGCATCAGAAGCCTGTGGCTTCCTTGCACTATATGGCAAATACTATTACTGTTACAATTTATATACCCTGTTCTCAGAACTTTTTGACCACCTCTGTCATAATTTACCTGCTGCAGCATATGGCATGCATTAATTAGTTTTCATTAATTTGAAAGAAAAGTCTGGGAATGCTACTGAGAAGTGTTGGGACACAGAGTTATGGCTAAAGCTACATTTCTATTAAAAGACTTCTATTTTTTTTTTATTTATAAAAGTTGTCAGGTATGTATACTTATTATCCCAGTACAAATAATGTATTGACAATAAGTAAGAAACCAGTATTTGTAGCTCTGTATGAATTCACTTTTTAAGCCATTTTTTATTTATTTATTTATTATTATTTTTAATTTTACAGGTTTTTGTGAATATGTACTTCCGTCAGATAAGTATCCTCCTGGATATCCTTTCGATCCAGATGAACAGAACTTTCCTTTATCAGGTCTTCGCTTTCTTGGACTAGTCTCCATGATTGATCCACCAAGAGCCGCAGTGCCTGACGCTGTAGCCAAATGCCGAAGTGCTGGCATTAAGGTATAAACATTGTAAGATAAATAAATTTGGTATATTGGCACATTGGTAATTTGGCACATTGATGTACTTAGTGCATAATATTTGTGCTCTTTCTAAAATCTGGTAAAATAAATTTGATATAATTTTGTCTCTTGTGCTGATAACATGACTGGTAATGTTTACAAAAGATCACTCATTTGTATAGATGACCTTTTGCTAATTCTGAAAAGCTTCATAAACCACAGATCGAAACAAATTCTCAAAGCTTATTAAACCTCTGATCAATGTTTAATAAGGCTGTTAGAATGGATAATAAAATGAACCAAGGTGAAATTTCATTAGAGAAGTAAGGCATAAATTCAAAAATAAGAGGAATGAATTCTAAGCAGAACTGTATGAAGCATTCATTAGCAAGTGAGTTGTTAATCATTGGAATAAATAATCCCATGGATAGGTGACGTTGATTGCTTGTGGCATTATGAATTTTTATATGCATGTAGTAGTGGTGTTACTTTATTTCTAAAAGGTATTTGTAACACTTCGTTTCTGATATTTCCAGAACAAAAAAAAAAAAAAAAAACCTTAAAGAAAAAAAATAATTGTGGCAGCTTATTCAAAACTACAATACAGGGGAGCAAATCATCAAAATGCTCCCACCCAACTATATGAATTTCATATACAAATAAAGAAATACTAGGGCAGTAACCATAACAAAATAACATGGGATAGACTTAAAGATATAACTTTTGTCAAGAATAAAGGGAATGGATTTTTGTTTTCGTAAGGCCAGTTACAGTGGTCTTAGATGGATTTTAAATTCCTTTCATTGGGATTGACTGATGATTCTACCAACTGCATATTTTAAATCAGAATCAGTTGGTGAAATCGCGGGAGGTGTTTCATACCAAGGAAACTTTTTATACTAACTTAAAGTTAGTATAAAAAGTGACATCCGTTTAACTCTAAACTAAGGTTTAGAGTTAAACGGATGTCAGTTGAACTTATGAGACTAGTAGCAGAGAAGAGAAATGCATGAGATAATTTTAAGTTAGCAGGGAACATAGAAACCTATTTTATTGCAGACCAGTTTGTTTGCAATCAAGAAACTAAGGGGATTAGACAAGTAAGGCAGATTATGAGAATTCTTTGGCTAAGAATGAAAAGAAAAGTAGCAAAGAATTCTTTTTTTATGTTAATTCTTGAAGGAAAAGGATGAACCCCATTGCCCATTATATATTAATGGTGCAACTGTTGATGATCCTGTTCAGACTATTGGCCAATTAAATAAATATTTTACATCTACATTCATAAAGAAGCTGCAAAAAAGGTGAAGCAAGTAATTACTGACTTGAGAGATTTTCTGTTCCAGAGAAACGAAGTATTAACGAAATATTGAGGGGTAATCATGGATTTGTTAAGGGAAGATCTTGTGTAACCAATCCGATTTGATACTGTGATGCAGTAAAAAAAGGAACTGGATGCAAAAAACAATTTTGGCATAATATATTTAAATATCAGTAAAGCTTTTGACAGTGTTCCACACAAAATATTACTGTATGAATTAGAGCAATATAGCATTAGAGGAAAGTTACTGCTACGAGTAAATGGATGCCTCAGTGGCAAAAGACACAGGTTGATTATAAATTGGACAGTTATTAGTGGAGTTTTTCAGGGTTCAGTGCCAGCCCTCTTACTGTTTTCATTAATTATTAACTATATATATAAAGTGCTTAGCATCATAATACACAGCCATTTCTGAATAAACAGAAAATTTTTAAGGTGGCATCGTTTTGGGTTATATCTCATATTGTGAATACCTTCACAACGAGTTGCCATGATATTGCACTACTTCGAATAAGTAACGCTTCACCTAAGGAGAAGACTAGTGTTACTTATTCTCAGATAGGTACCACCACCCAGACAGCACTGTTTCAGGGCTATTTGGCCCTTCGTCAGTGAGTGGGTAGGTACCCAAGTGATGCAATGATGGCAAAAACAGTTATGAAGTATAACTCCACAATATGAGAGATGCCTGATGGTGTATGATGTATTTAGACTAAGGCGCATTTAGGGCTAGAGCCTCAAGCTGCGAACAAATTTAGACTATGTATATAAAGTGCTTAGCATCATAATACACAGCCATTTCTGAATAAACAGAAAATTTTTAAGGTGGCATCGTTTTGGGTTATATCTCATATTGTGAATACCTTCACAACGAGTTGCCATGATATTGCACTACTTCGAATAAGTAACGCTTCACCTAAGGAGAAGACTAGTGTTACTTATTCTCAGATAGGTACCACCACCCAGACAGCACTGTTTCAGGGCTATTTGGCCCTTCGTCAGTGAGTGGGTAGGTACCCAAGTGATGCAATGATGGCAAAAACAGTTATGAAGTATAACTCCACAATATGAGAGATGCCTGATGGTGTATGATGTATTTAGACTAAGGCGCATTTAGGGCTAGAGCCTCAAGCTGCGAACAAATTTAGACTATTCAGAAATGGCTGTGTATTATGATGCTAAGCACTTTATATACATAGTCTAAATTTGTTCGCAGCTTGAGGCTCTAGCCCTAAATGCGCCTTAGTCTAAATACATCATACACCATCAGGCATCTCTCATATTGTGGAGTTATACTTCATAACTGTTTTTGCCATCATTGCATCACTTGGGTACCTACCCACTCACTGACGAAGGGCCAAATAGCCCTGAAACAGTGCTGTCTGGGTGGTGGTACCTATCTGAGAATAAGTAACACTAGTCTTCTCCTTAGGTGAAGCGTTACTTATTCGAAGTAGTGCAATATCATGGCAACTCGTTGTGAAGGTATTCACAATATGAGATATAACCCAAAACGATGCCACCTTAAAAATTTTCTGTTTATTCAGAAATGGCTGTGTATTATGATGCTAAGCACTTTATATACATAGTCTAAATTTGTTCGCAGCTTGAGGCTCTAGCCCTAAATGCGCCTTAGTTTTTATTAACTATATTGATTAAGGCATATCAAGCATACTGATGAAGGCATATGAAGGCATGTCTAAGTTGCCAGTTGATACAAAGGTTGGCAGGATAGTTAATGGCAGGAATCATGGAATATTACTGCAACAATACCCTGAAAAATTAGGCAAATGTGCTGAGAAGTGGCAATTAAGGTTTAGCATTTGTAAATGTAAGATACTGTATATAGTTGTAGTAATCCCAGAATAGAATACCAGTTAAGTGTTACTACACTCAGGATGATGGAGAACAAAAGGGACTTAAGAGTAATTGTACAGTCAGGCTGAAGTTTTCTGAGCAGTTAAGACAGGCTGCTAGAACAGCTCATGAAATTTTGCTAGCAGGGACAAGGAAATGAATATCCCATTATATAAGGCAGTGATTAGACCATACATCTGTAGTGCCTGCATACAGGTCTGGAAGTCTGATTTTAAGAAGGATGTAGATCTCTTGGAACAGTTGCAAAGAATAGCAATGATATTAGTTCTCTTACTTCTCCATGCAAATGCAATTACTGCAAAATGCACTTGCAAGAAGACCTGATTGGAGTGTTTTTGGCTTTAAATGGATTGAGTAAACTAAACGTTGATGGCATCCTTATTCTTTCTTGGACAGCACACATGTTGGTAGTAGTATTACGAATGATGCAAGAAATCAAGGTTATACAACATCAGCCAAAAAAAAAAAAAGAAATTCCAATTTCATCTATCCATTACCTCCCATAGTTTGTCTATTTATTCCTTGAATTTATTTAAGCTATCAACTTCCACAACAGCAGATGGAAGTTTGTTCCAGCAATCAACCATTTGCTCTCTAAAGGCAAACTTCTGTATATCTATTCTGCAACCATCCTTCCTCAATTTGTACCCCCCTCGTGTGTGTGTGTAGTCTGAGCAAGAGGAAGAAACCCATTAGCATTGAGCTTGTTCAATCCATTCAAAGCAATGCTGCAACTTGCAGAACTTAAGTCTTTCTTCGTAAGAGCATCCCCTTTGTTTCACTCATACCTGGTTCCTGGGCAATGCATTGCTGTCACCCCTCTCGCTATTGCACGAACACACTGCTTGGCAGGTACACTGCATTCACGTAAACGGTAAGTCAATGTCAGTATGGATAAACGTGAGTTAACAGACTTTGAAAGCGGGATGATAGTGGGTGCCCGACACATTGGTCACACTATCATGGTGGTACAGAAATTGCACTATCCCCATTCGACAGTATCAAGGGTGTATCGGGAATGCGCCATTTCCTGAATAACATCTCATTGTGGACAGCGCTGTGGGTAGATAAAGGTGGTGGATGAGCGCAGCTGTTGATGTCTGTCTTGCATTGTTTCAGCCAACTGGAGAGCAATGGTACACCAATCACTACTGACTTCAACAATGGAGGTGTCAAAAACATCTGATGGTCTTGGTGGAGGTGCCTCCACCAAGACCATCAGATGATTATTAGCTGCAGTAGTTTATGAGAACTGCCGACCCACCAGAGTTCCATTGCCAACACTAGAAAAGTCCCGTTTCTAGTTATTTCGAGCAGACAGGAGGATGCATATCGGTGGAACCCGCACAAAGCTATGCACCTGTCATGTCAACAAGGAACTGTTCAGGCAGGTGGATGGTCGGTAATGGTCTGGGCATGTTCAACTAGCACACATTGGAACCTCTGATATGGCTAGATGCATCTGTGAACGGTCTAGGTTATGTGTCCATCCTTGAAGACGATCTGCATCCCTTCATGGTCATCTTGCACCCACAGGGCAATAGACTCTTCCAGCAGGACAATGTGCCTCCCCACATGGCTGGCCGTGGTGACTAGAAAATGGTTCAGAGATCATTCCACAGATTTTACCACCATGGAATAGCCTCCACATTCAATGGATACAAACCCTGTGGAGCATCTTTGGTATGCTATGGAAAGGTCCGTTCAAGCTTTGGATGCTCCACCCAGGAATGCGATGGAATTATGGAAAGTGATGCAGCAAGCATGGATGAAAATACCTGTGGAATGTTTTCGTGAACTAGTGGACTCAGTACGTCACTGTGTGACTGCCCTTATCCGGGCGAAAGATGGGCCTACCCGTTACTAGGTAGGTATCCCATGATTTCTGTTCACTCAGTGTACATCCTTCCTAAAATGAGGCCTCCAGAGCTGCATAGTTGTAGCCTAACCATTGCTTTATACCGTGGGATAATCACCTCCTTATCCCTGCTAGAAAAATTCCTGTATATTATTAGCCATATGGTGCAAGAAAGCCTGAGGCTTATACTGCACCAGCAAAAAAAAAAAAAAAAAAAAAAAAAATTCTGAATTACCCTGAGAGAGAGAGAGAGAAAATCAGAAATAGAAGGGAATCGCCAAGAAAGAGAAGAATGGTGATATCCAGCTCAGGATCCTGGGTGTGCCAAGCTCATCAAATGTGAGCCCCTGGGGTTAAATTTTTTGTAAGAGCACCACTTTGTTCTCCCCACCAATCTCCCTGCCCCTCCCTGTATCCGTTCCAGCAGCTCTACATCCTTTTTAAAATGAGGCCTCCATACCTGCATGCAGCAATCGGGGCGGCCTGACCATTTCCCTACACCAGGGGACAATCACCTCCTTATCCCCACTAGCAAAACTTTCTGTATATCGACAAGACCTCATGAACCATTGTAGAAGCTCATGTGCACTGCTCAGAAAAGTTCACATCTGACTGCGCAACCACACCCAGGTCCCCCCCCCATTCTCCACCACCCTGAGTACAGCACCGCACAAGCCACCACTCCGGGGACACCACCATCCACACGCAACACTTTGCATTTGTATCATCTACAAACTTGAACATTAGGCCCGATACACATTCATCAACACCATTGACAAATGCACAAAACAACATCAGGCCAAACTTCGAACTCCCGTGGACCCCACTAATAACATTAGTCCACAAAGAGCAGTGTCCACCGAACACCACTCCGTCCTCTCCAACCCAACCATCCCCATCCACAGCAGCAACCTGCCCCCAATGCCACACGACTCCAACCCCGTAGAGAGGTCCCCCACGCGCGCAACAGCATCAGCATCAAAACCCCCCCGAAACTCAGGTACATGATACCAAAACTATCCTTTGCACCCAGTTCCTCTGTGACCACATCACAGCATCCAATGAAATTGGTCAGACAAAACTTCCCCTCAACAAACCCATGCTCTGTGTGAGCTATAACTACACTCCTGTCCAGACGACCCTGCAACACCTCCCCAACCAGCAACCCCACCATCGTCCTAAGAACAGAAGTCAAACTAAGAAACCAAGAAGTTCGCAATCACTTATGCCACCCTTTTAATTTTTATTGTATGTAATATTCATTATCAAACAAAAGCTTTTCATCATTATCTGTCAGAACATTTTTTACTGGAATGTTAATCTGGTTGTAGAAAATAGTAATAAATAACTCAGGGGGGGAAGGGAGCCATTAATATCCCCTCCATTGATAGTTTGTCTCATCCTGTTCCAGCACCGTGAGCTAGACACAATTATAAATGTGTAGTACCACATAGGTGGTATATTATTCTGGGGATATTGCTACCCATATACAGTACTTTTCATTTATCAATGTTAAACTTCATTTGCCACTTCTCAGCCCATCTGCCCAACTTTTCCAGATCCTGTTGCAGCAGCATACTGTCATTATTGTTATTAACAACCCTGCCAACACCTTTGTATCATCTGCAAACTTTGACATTGAGCTTGATGTAACTTCATCAATATCATTGATAAATATACAAAACAACAATGGGCCCAACACTGAACCCTGGGGGACACCACTAATAACATTAGTCCACAAAGAGTAGTGTCCATTCATAACCACTCTCTGTCTTCTCCCACTCAGCCATCCTTTTATCTATTGTAGCAATTTGTCCTGAATGCCATACTGTTCCAATTTGTACAGTAGTCTTCCATGTGCAACGGTATCAAAAGATTTCCTGAAATTCAAGTATACGATATCAAAATTACTTTTTGCCTCCAGTTACTTTGTGTCCATGTCTTAGTATCCAATCAAATTGGTCAGACAAGACTTCCCCTTAACATTTCTCTTGGGTTATTGCTACCCATATGCAGTATTTTGCGTTTGTCAGTGTTAAACATTAATAGCTATTTCTTAGCCCTAACTTTTCTCTAACTTTTCTAGTTACTTTTACAGTAGCATACCATCATTACTGCAGTTAATCACCCTGCCAACTGTTGTATCATCAGCAAACTTGGACATTAAGTGTTATACGCATTCGTAATTGTCATTGATAAATATAGAAAACAACAATGGTCCCAACACTAAACCATGGAGAACTCTACTAATTATATTAATCTATGAAGAGCACTGTCCATTGATTGCCACTCTGTCTTTTCCCATTCAACCATTGCTTTACCCAGTTTGACCTTAATGTCACACTGTTCCAATTTGTAAAGCAATCTTTTTGTGCAACAGTATCAAAAGCTTTCCTGAAATCAAAGTATATATCAAAATTATTTTTGTATCCATTCCTTTTTGACCACATTGTAGAATCCAGTCAAATTGTTCAAATAAGATTTCCCTTAAACTCATGCTGTATCTGAAGTATAATTGCAGCTTTGTCTAAATGTTCCTGCATTACTTCTTTAACAATGACTTCATTATTTTCCCTGGAACAGATGTTAAACTAACAGGTCTGTAATTGCTTCTGTCAACCTTTGATCCTCCCCCTTTGTGAATTGGGTTCATTCACATATTGGGGACATTCATACCATTCACATATCTCCAGTCCCCTAAATCTGAGGATGCTCTCATATATAGGGCTAAAGGTTTTGGTCACTTCCTTCACTGCCTCCCCTAATATAATTGCATAGGTCCCACCACCATTACACACACATACAGTTGTCTTTCTTATGTTTAAATTCAGTAGTTTCTCTTCCACTTTCCTCTCGGTTATTATGGAATCATTTAGCACCCTGTTACAGTTTTATCCACTCCCTAAAGAATTCCTCATATGGATGTTGATGCAAATACTCATTCAGTTTGTCAGCACACTGAGCATAATAATCAGCAGTCAAACCATTGATATGAAGTGGACCAATTTGATTCATCCATTTCCTTCTAGTATTTACGTAAGTAAAGAAGTCTTTTCTGTTTTTCTTTTATTGCCAAAGATTTCTCGTTATCTGCATTTGCTTGCGTCACTTCCTTTGTGACTTGGCTCAGGCTACTTTATATCTGCCATAGGCTTCTGTGTCACCTGATAATTTATATGCATCCCATGCATTTTTCTTCTCTGCCATGAGTCTTGTTAGTTCAACAGGCCTCACTTTACGCCTTTAACTTGGAGTATTTCTTAGTTGGTACAAAAGCCTAGTAGCTTCTATGATTAATTCTTTGAATGCTTCCCATTTAGAATTTGCTGATGATGTCATCAGTTGGTCTCCCTGTATAGAATTTAAAAATTGTTTGAGACCACTGTAATTACATTTTCTTTAAGTAAATAATTACATCTTTAAGTAAATCCCACATCAATGCACTGTGGTCACTGTCACCTACTGGTTGTTGTTGTTTGTGGTTTTATGGCTCAAAAACTGCTTTGGCTATATTGTACCCTAGTAGTTCTTTTATCTGCAGATTCTTAATGCATGGATAATCACTGCTGATAATCAGATCACAGTTATTACTCCCTCTTTTTGCTCTCTGACATGCTGCTGTTGTCATACAATAAATCCACAATAAATCCAGTCAATATTTGGGAAGTTAAAATCCCCCATTATAAGGCATTCAAAATTACTGGCCCATCCTGTTTCTCTGTACAGTTCTCTGTTATACTTATCGGAGTCATCGGGCCTATAACACAATCCTATCCTCATTTTTGCTTTCCCAGTGCTTGCAATGAACACATTGCACTGGCCACCTATGTCAACTGGATGCACTGCCTTAAATTTTATGTGCTTCTTAACTAAGAGCATAACCTCTCCCTCTGTGTATCCTTTTTGTACACATTGTACTCTCCATATTCTAGTTCTGCATCCCTTATATCTGATTGACACGACATCTGTGATATCCCAACAATGTCCACATTTGATTCTTGACCAGCACTTTAAATTCATCAGATTTATTTGCTATGCTCCTAGAATTGGTGTACATGCAAGTATACATGCACCTGCTTTACTCTTAATTACCCTAACACAGCCCACGTATTTACTTGTTCCATGATGACTCTCTCTCAGCAATTCTTGAAATTCTTAGTACCTTACTTTCCAGCCTGCTGCTCATTCCAATAGAAGCAGTGCAAGAATCACTTTCACCTCTGCCTATGGCTATTGTTAATCTATTAGTGTGCAGCTATTGTTAATCTATTGGTCTGCATTATCCCACCAAGCTAACCATTTTTTTTAATTCACCTAACACTGCCTCAATAGCATCATCAGTCTTGTGCTCTTTCTGTGTAAGTGTATCCTCATCCCTGTGGAAGTAGTCTCTCTTGCTATCAAGCACAGACTGCACTGAGAAAAAAATCTACCCCACGAGTCTTGCACTGTCTCTCCTTGGCTAAATTTATTGAGAAGTCTCTCATCATATTCTCCCTACTATCATGTATGTGCATAATTGCAAACACTTTCAAATTTAATCCTAATTTGTGATTTTTTTTCAATGTTGCCCTGTACATGTTAAGTAATCTGCAGATCTCATAGTTCCAGCATGTACAGCGGTGTCTCCTTTTGTGCCCTTAAAAGATGATATCTGCTCTACGTCATCAACTTTTGCCTCTGGCAGACTTACTCTGGGCCTATTCCACCTAACCTTTTTGCACAATATGTTTCCTGTTTCCCTGACTGTAGAGTCTCCGACAACAACTACCTCTGTGAGTCCAGTGCATTCTGCCTTGGGGGTTGTCACTGTTTTGCCTGATGATGAAACAAGCTCTGGCATTGATGTTCCCCAATTTAAATTCTCTCATGACATCCACCCTGTTCTTCAAGCTCTTCACCAACTGTTCACCAACTCAGCACCAACAATGTTGAGTTGGTGCCTAATATCCTCATGGGCACCTCCATAGCCAGGTGGGAAAGAGCAGCAGTGCGTAGCACATGCTTCTTGATTAGACCGGGGCTCTAATCTTGATTAGATTCGAGCCTGTCCACCAAATACGGAGGATGCAGAAAGGTCAGGGAATGACCACCGCATATTCCCGGACCAATATGGCCTTAGTTTCTAATGCTCCTAAAAACCAAATAACAAACAACAAACAAACAATATCCTCATACTCCTTACATCGAACACCCACACAAATACCTTTGGCAATATTATGTCCTGTTCCAGATAGGTTCGCAAACATCAAACATGCACAAGTTTATATTATATATATTTTGTATCTCCTATCAAGTAAGTTATACGTATTACACTATATGTAAGTTATTTTTGTTAGTTGTAATGTTACTTTTGTAAGTTCCAGGTAATTTAATAAGATAATAAATTTTTCTAATTAATGCCAACCTATATGATTTGAACTTTTGAGCTACCTATTTGCCACAATTAAAACACCATAATTCCACTACCATGCACTCAATACTCAACAATGGCAGCAAAATTCGAATGTTCTTATCAATACAAAATAATGGCAGGAGAAGTCAAATGTGGTTCCTTAAGCAATTATAAATGATAAGTAAAAAACAAATTCACCAATGTAATTAGAGAATTACAAATAATAACTACACTTCTGATTTTAAATCAAAGTTAAATGCAATAATAGTCCTATACCAATTCACCAGTTATGCAGCAATGATACTGTGCTACCAAGTTTACATTATATGTATTAGGCTATACCATTTTTTTTAGAGTTGTAAGTTGATTATATTATATAATAAAATTAACTAACTAATGCGAACCTACATGATTTGAACTTTGAGGCTACTTATTACCACAATTAAAAAGCTAGAATTTTCCCTACCACTCTATAATACTATAAAATTGAATTATACAAAAACAAAATTTGAATTATACAAAGGTTCTACATATATTAAGTAGTAATCTACAAAATCTCTAGCTAAATTAAAAAATAAACTAAGGAGCATGACTAAAACTATAAAGCTGTTTATGGCATATGATTAAATGACAGTTAGGTCAATATAATGGCAAAACTCTTAAAAAAAAACAACATAATTATCATTTAAGGAGTTGAAAATTCTTTGACTTGCATGTAGATATTGTTGGGACATTGAAAATGTATGGCTGCAAGATCGATGTAGAATTGTATTATTCAGCCAGAAAATAATTGATTGTTGGAACAATCAATTATTTTCAACCACCACCTGCACTTAAAAATGTGTTGTGAAAGTGTTGAATGAATTTAAGGAAGAATTAGACAAATTTTTAGGAATGGATAGTTAAAGTTTTAACTAATACTAAAATCAATTGATGTCTAACAGAAATCCACAAACAGAAAAATATCCCAAATAAACTAATATTTGAAAGCATACTGCACTGTAAACAATTCCATGTCTGTATTTTTATAGACAATATGTATGTTGTCAGCAAAATTTAATTTCTAGCACAATGTGAGCTTTAACAAAAAAAAAAACCTCCTACTTTTACCAAAAAATTAGTTTTCCTCGTGTTGTTTTCCCCAGTGAACTCCTTTTTTGCAAAAGAATCTGTTCTCTTCCTGCTTGCAGTTGTTTGATCTCCTGCATTTTGAAAGTTAAAAGTTGGCAGGTGTGCATTTCTAATATAGTTGAAATGAGACAAGAGTTCATTTCAATCTTAAATCTTTGACAAGTTATTTAAAATCTTTTTTGTGTCCTATTTCTGTATTTTTTTAGTCATTGTAGTCTCTAATAACCTAAACAAAGCATGCCCTCTTTCATCTAATTATTGCCTTACACCATTGATCCACCTTTCTTTTGGTTTCCTTTTGAGCTTAAATATCATTTATTTTTGCTTCAAATAGAGCTTATTCCAAAAAAAATACTTCATTTTTGCCAATTGCAGTGTCGGGAAACTAGATACCTGCAAGAAAAAATCTGATTGAAGTATAATGCTTGAAAGCCAATTAAACTTGTTTCCAAGCATTAGCATTAGTAGAGACATATGATGCAAGAAAGCAAGCTTATTAGAGACATATGATGCAAGAAGCAGCAAAAAAAAAAAAAAAAAAAAACTTCCCATTTCACCCATCCATTTGCTCCAAAAGTTTGTCCAGTTCATCTGTGAATTTATTTAAGCTATCAAATTCCACAGTGATAGATGGGAATTTGTTCCAGCAATCAACTATTCGCTGGCTAAAGGCAAATTTCCGCACATCTGTACTACAACTGTCTTGTGGTTCTAGTCAGGTGGAGAATTCCCACAAGCTTATTTTTAGAGATGTATGGGTCTCCTCCTGGTTAGGTAGACTCATATTTTTCAGTAACCTGTTAGGGAATGTATGAAAATTAAAATATAAGTACCAACTGTACTCTATGTGTTGACCACATAAACTTCATTTATGCAGTCAGCAGATAGTATACACATTCAGCCACTAAAACAATCAGTCAGGATTTTCTTAATGGAGCAGGATTATTATACTGAATGTAGTGCAGTTTTATTGGATGATGCTTGAACTGTTAGCAACCAGCTTCTATCTAGCTGCTACTAGTAGTTTATTGAATATGGATATTCTCTTCAACATCTTCAAAAGCTTTTTAGAAGTTTCACCATTTATTTTGGTCTCTACATTGTGCAAGCCTCGCCATTGCATAATGATTGTTATCCAGCAGGCAATTATTTATTTGAAGTGAGATGTTTTTATTATTTTACATATCTCTTTTCATTTCCTCTGTAAAATAAATTAGTGTCTATAAAAGACTTTTAAATTTAAACTTTATTCTTTTAGGTTATTATGGTGACTGGTGACCATCCAATCACTGCCAAAGCTATTGCAAAAGCTGTTGGTATTATATCTGAAGGAAATGAAACTGTAGACGATATTGCTCAGAGGTTAAATATACCTGTTGAAGATGTGAATCCAAGGTAAGAAAAGCAAAATGAACAAAAAAAAAAAGTAATTCTCTCAGAGATTTTTTTTTTTAACTTTTATATGAAACCTAATTAGCGAATTGATTACCATAGTAACTAGATTACCATATTTCTCGATTAGTGACTGGATTACCATAGTTAGGTGTACAATCAGGTTAACAAAAAGGTTTGTGCAGATTTTTGGGGTAAAATTAAAACATATGGAAAAAAAATTAACAAAATACGTTTTATCGTATGATCCAGAGGGTAGAAGCTTGCAACAGACAGTAACAGCTACAATCCACCAGATTTTCAGCAAAATCTTCTGTTGGTGAAAATCTTCGACGTGTGAGCCTTAATATACCTGGTGATGGTCACAAGATAGTAGCCAATGATTGTTTGATATTTCATAAGCCATATTTCATTACTCATCAAACGTTGGTCCAAAAGTGACTCAACTTTAAACAGTCTCTGGAGTTTGTTTCAATTGTGAGTTTATGTGGAACTACTTGTTTGAATTTGCAGTTGATGCAAATTCAAACAAGTGGTTTAGCATTAGCATTAGTAGAGGCATTTGATGCAAGAAAGCAAGCTTATGCAGCATCAGCCAAAAAAAAAATAAATAAATAAAATAACAATAATAATAATAAAAAATAACCACTTCCACTTCACCCCTCTGTTCGTTCAAAATACCTGTCCAGCTGAGCCTTAAACTTATTCAGGCCATCAACTTCCACGACAAGGGATGGAAGTCTGTTCCACCAACCAACCACCCGCTGGCTAAAGGCAAATTTCCTCACGTCTAACCTACATCTGTCCTTCCTCAATTTGAATTTATGCCCTCTCACGTGATTATTCGGAGCAAGAGGAAGAATCCCATCTGCATTGAGCATGCTCAAACCATTCAAGGCTTTATACACCTCTATCAGATCACCTCGCTGGTGCCTAGTGTCCAGACTCTGTAATTTGCAAAACTTAAGCCTTTCTTCGTAAGAGCACCCCTTTGTTCCATTCACTAATCTTGTTACCCTTCTCTGTACTCGTTCCAGCATCTCTACATCCTTCTTGAAATGAGGCCTCCAGACCTGTATACAGTACTCTAGGTGTGGCCTGACCATTGCCTTATACAATGGAATAATCACCTCCTTATCCCTGCTGGAAAAATTCCTGTATATCATTGACAATACTCCATGAGCTATTCTTGCAGCCCGTCTGCACTGCTCAGAAAACTTCATATCTGCCTGCACAACCACCCCCAGGTCCCTTTCATTCTCTACCACTGTCAGTGTAGTACCACAGAATTGATACGTTGCTCTGGGGTTGCTGTTTCCCATATGTAGTACTTTACATTTGTCAATGTTAAACTTCATTTGCCACCTCTCAGCCAATCTGCTCAACCTTTCCAGATCCTGTTGCAGTAGCATAGTGTCAGTAGTGTCCTTGACAACCCTGCCAACCTTCGTATCATCTGCAAACTTGGACATTAAGCTTGATATACCATCATCAATATCATTTATAAATACAGAAAACAGGTTTTATCACTTATAGTAAATATTTCTGCAAGCATCTAGTTGTTTGACTTGAATCTAAGTCGGTGGTGATCTTCAGTTTGTCACCATCAATAGGCATCAGTCATCTCTCATGGGGTGTATCATCAGGTGACCCATCAACTGAATTATGTTTTTTGAACCATTTTTCAGCTGGATGTTTACTCACTATATCTTCTCCGAATTGCGGTGCATAACTTATGGGCTGCATAGGTAGCATTTCTGTCCGGTTAAATTCATTATGAATTTAACCGGACAAGCTTAAATAACGTAATTGAAGCAGCCATTTTTTTTTCTTCACATTTCACAATTTTATTGAACCATATTTCACACTTGCTAAGCATCAACTGATTCAGTGACATTTAGCATTAGTAGAGGTATATGATGCAAGAAAGCAAGCTTGTATAGCATCAGCCAAAAAGACAAAAAAAGGAGGGAAAAAACCTTCCATTTCACCCATCCGTTCACACCATATCTAATTCAGCCTTGAATTTATTAAAGCTGTGAACTTCCACAGTGACAGATGCAAGTTTGTTCCAGCAATCAACCACCCGCTAGCTAAAGGCAAATTTCTGCACATCTATTCTACAACTGTCTTTCCTCAATTTAAATTTGTGTCCCCTCAGATGCGGAATCTGAGTAAGAGGAAGAATCCCATCAGCATTGAGCTTGCTCAAACCATTCAAGGCTTATACACCTCAGTCAGATCACTAGCAGGTACCTAGTCTCCAGATTCTGCAATTTGCAGAACTTAAGCCTTTCTTGGTAACAGCAATGCTTTGTTCCACTCAGTAATCTCATTGCCCTTTTCTGTACTCGTTCCAGCAGCTCTACACCTTTCAAAAATGAGGCCTCCAGACCTGTATGCAGTACTCAAGGTCAGCGGCTTGACCTTTGTCTTATACAAGGGGTTAATCACCTCCTTATTCTTGCTTGCAAAATTCCTATATATCATTGACAAGACCCCATGAGATATCCTTGCAGCTTGTCTGTACTGCTGAGAAAACTTTGTGTCTGACTGCACAATTACCCCCCAGGTCTTTTTCATTTTCCACTACCCTGAGTGTTTGTAGAGTAACATACCACACAGTTGATACCAATGTGCAGCACTTTGCATTTGTCAATGTTAAACTTCAGTTGCCATCTCTCAGCCTATCTGCTCAACTTTTCCAGATCCTGTTGCAGCAGTGTACCAACCTTACTGTCATTAACAATCCTACCAACATTCATACTGTCTGCAAACCTGGATATTAAGTCTGATATATCTTCATTAATATATTTTTTTTTATGAAAACCCCAAACACCAGAGGTATTAGAACCAATAGCTCTTAGTACCGTGCTTGGGTTGTAGGTTGAGAAGATGAAAGAAGATATTTGTTGACATTAGACTTGAACTTTTGTAGACTGTAATTTTCAGGATATATGTACGATGGAAGGTTGTTCCAAAAAATGGCAGTTGAATGAATAAATGAGGAAGATGAAAAGTTGGTTCTGTGAGTTTGAAGTTGGACAGTAAATGGATGTTGGCTGGTGGCGGCACATGTTCTGACTGTTTTGAAAGAGAGAGCAGGAATTATAGAAGACAATTCAGAAGAACAGTGCCCATGGAAGTATCTTTAGAAAAGGCATGCAGCAGAAACAGTACATCTATGAGACAGCGAGTGGAGAGACTGTTAGAGACGAGTCATTAATTAACCTAACTGCTCTCTTCTAAATGGAATCTAGAAGCCTCAGAGAGACTTTGGGGACACTGCCCCATATGTGGCAACAATATTCCATCGTAGGGCGGATTTGCAATTTGTACAGAGTGAACAGCTGTTTGGAAGAAAAGCAATGCTGAGAGCGAAAGAGAAAACCAAGTTATTTAGATGCAGAGAAAGCAATATTTGTAACGTGCTTGTGCCAAGAGAGATTATGTCAGGATAATCCCCAAAAGAGATATATCATTTTGCATAGAAATTGGAGTGTCACCAAAGATAAGCATAGGAGCAGAAGAATCCTTTTTGCAAGATATAAGACAAGACTGAGTTTTAGAAGGATTGAAATCAAATAAGTTGTCTTTGTCCCACTGGAGATCGACATTTAAGGAATTGGTGGCGGATATTCGAGAAGTTGAAGCTGATTGAGCATGGCAAGGTTTCTCGAAATGGAATGTGGAATGCAATGTGCTATCATTGGCAGAACTATTGATAGGATTTCCAGTCGGTGGAAGAAAGTCATTAATATACAAGAGGAAAAGATGGGGGAAAGAACTGAACCTTGGGGGGACACCAGCATTAGGAAAAGTTTTGAAAAGTTAGAAGACAGAGAGCCATCTACCATCACCCTCAGTAAGCAATCAGAGGGAAAACTGGATAACCAATTACAAAAAACAGTTCGCAAACCATAAGATGATAATTGTTTAGGAGACCTTTATGCCAAACATGATCAAAAGCCTTTGAGATGTCAAGGGCAACTGCTTGTGTTTCCTAAAACTTTTCCATTGAATTTGTCCATAAATGGGTAACATAAGCCAGAATATCAACAGTGGTTTAACACAGACAGAATCCACACTTGCAATTGTTGATCAGACGGAAGGTTTCTAGGTAGTTTAAGAGTTGGCGGTTAATTGATTTCTCCATTACTTTAGAAAGAGTAGAAGTAATTGCAATGAGACGATAATTGGATGGGAGGGATTTTTCACCCTTTTTTAGGAACTGGCTGGATACGAGCAAATTTCCAAGAAGAAGGAAAAACACCTTTGGAATAAGAAAGTGAAAAAAAGCGGCAAAGAAGAGAAGTAAGTTCAGGAGCACAGGTTTTGAGAACAAGTGGAGAAATACCATCAGGACCTGGAGCTTTTTTTTATCATCAAGATTTGTTAAAATCCTTTTGACAGAAGACCATATTGAAGGCACTGAATGGAGCATTTTGGGAATGGTGGGAGGTGTTTTACCAAGATCATTAATACAGCAGTTGGAAGAAAAATGGGATGTTAGCAGGTAAGCTTTATCCTTGGCTGAAGTGACAATAGAACCATCTGGTTTTGACAGAGGTGGGAGCAGAGATGGGCAAAAGTTGCTGTGAGTAAGTAGCCAAGTAAGTAGCTCTAATGGTAGCCGAGCTTTCTGGTCTCTTGCTTTGGCAAGAGACCAGAAAGCTCGGCTACCATTAGAGCAAGAAGCAATTTTTTTACTCTTAGCCTAATCAAAATCTAGTTTGGACTGATTAATAACTGCTTTACAATTGTTGCGAGCTTTGGTGTAGGCAGAAAATGAAACTGAAGAATTGCAAACCAATTACAATATGCAAAGTTCTTCTCTTGAACAGCCTTAGCACATTTATTGGAAAACCAAGGTTTAAATAAAGGACCAGATTTTAAAGTGGAGTGTGGAATAAAAGATTTTGTTCCTACAAGAACTACAAATTTCACTGACACGATCTGAGCAAACGTTGATATCAGAAGTTTTGAAACAGTAATCCGACCAAGGAAAAGAAATCTCGCAAGTCATCCCATTTTGCATTCTTGTAATGCCAAACAATATGAGGTTGGGAATAGCCATGAGATAAAGTCTCCATTGGAGAAGAGACAATCACCAAGCTGTGATTTGAGATGCCTAAAGGACCCTTCACTTCGACCGTTTACTTAGAAGGGTTGTTTTTGAGAAAAAGATCAAGCATGTTGGCTGCATGGTTAGAATTGTCTGGTATTCTTGTAGTTAATTGAACAATCGGTGCAAGGTCATTAGTAATTGCAAAAGCCTCAGCATCTCGACCAGCTGGGTGTGTGTGACTAGAAAACGGAAGCCAGCTGGAGTTGTGAACATTAAAATCACCAAGGAAAATTACCTCACTGTTAGGAAAGTTGGACTGGAGAAAGTCAAGTTGCAAAGAGAGAAAGTCAAAGAGCTCCAAGTGATTAGTGGAGTTGGGAGAATGGTAGAGACAACACATGAATTTGGCACAATATGGTAGAGAGATTTTAAGCCAGAGAAGATCAAAAAGAGGAGATTCCAAATTACCAAGTCTCTGATAGTAAATATCGAAACAGACATATGCACATGTACCACCTCTGAGGCGGAAGGAATCATACTGCGAATAATTTGGGCAACTGAGATGAGCAGTGGTTAAATCAACCGATAACTGAGATTCTGTCAGAAAAAGTACGTGGGGTTTGGCAGACTTCAGGCGAAAATGGACATCATTGAGATTAGAATTGAGACCACTTATATTTGTGAAATGAACTAGGAAGTGTTTGGGAGGTTTAGATCTTTTCGCAGATAAGCTTACTCGATTAGTTTGACAATTCATAGTGTATTCAATAGCAAGAAAAAGTTTGGGGGAGACATGCTGTATGAAGTAATGAAATTTTTGGATATGGCATACATATGGTAAAAATATACCCAGATCCTTGACATAACGTGGCCTTGACAATGCTCTCCGCATACACACTACTCGGGCTCCCTCCAGTCACTATCTGGCAGAGTAGAGGTAGCAAGATTATACTGGATCACTTCCAGTATAATCATCACTCCTGGATCACTAGCTGATCCAGAAGCCTCCTAAAGAGTTACCAGTAGGTTCAGTCCAGTGTACTAACTAGGCTCCGTAGCCAGGTGGGAAGGAGCAGCAGTGCATAGCACACGCTTCTTGATTATACCGGGGTTCGAGCCTGTCACCACCAAATACGGAGGATGCGGAAAGTTCAGGGAATGACCACCGCATATCCAGAAGCAATATGGCCTTAGTTGCTAATGCTCCTAAAAAACCAAATAACAAACTAACTAGTGGCCAGTGTGCAAATACCATTTTAGAGCTGTACCCTCAAAATGTAAGGAAGGTTGGATCTCACCATGATGTTCATCATAACCTCAAGGTGCTTCCATAGCCAGATGGGAAGGAGCAGCAGTGCGTAGCACACGCTTCTTGATTAGACCAGGTTTCGAGCCCCTCACTACCAAATACGGAGGATGCGGAAAGGTCAGGGAATGACCACTGCATATTCCCGGAGCAATATGGCCTTAGTTGCTGATGCCCCTAAAAAAAAAAAAAAAAACCCAAACCATCATAACCTCAAAAGTCATCAGTCGTACTGCAAGGTTGACCAGAACTTAGCTCTGGAGACTAAACATGGGTTCCTCCACTTCAAGCCTCCAATTTGCAAAGTGGTGGTATTTTACCAGTTGATGAGAGTCATCTACCACCTAGTATTGCCTGGTAACATGGAGGGGTGGCATTCTTCCATGTGGTGTGGGTGCCACACCTCTACCCCTGCTTACGTTGCTTCACACTGTAGGTGGTCACCCATAGTTTGCATGTTCATGGAGGTTATACTCAGGGTTACTAACAATCCCACCATCGTGAAGATGCAAGCAGAGGATTTGGCTGTCACAGACCGTCCAGACTTCACCGAAATTGGGTCCACTTGACTTGAACGTCACCCGAATATCAGTTCCATCACCGTTTTAGACTCCCAGGTAGCAAGTACAACTTGTCTGGCATATCTGAGAGAATGTCTGTGACAACCTCAAGGACCATATCAATGATGAATACAGAAAACAACAATGGGCCCTACACATACCCCTGGGGGACCCTACTAATAACATTAGTCCACGAAGAGCAGTGTCCATTGATTACCGCTCTCTGTCTTCTTCCACTCCACCATCCCTTTATCCATAGCAGCAACTTGCCCTTAATGCCATACTTCTCCAACTTGTACAGTAGTTTTCCATGTGCAACATAGAAAACTACTGTACAAGTTGGAGCCATGTGTGACATAAGCTTTCCTGAAATCCAGGTATATGATATCAAAATTATTTTTTTGCACCCAGTTCCTTTGTTACCACATCGTAATATCCAATCAAATTGTTCAGACAAGACTTCCCCTTAACAAACCATGTTGTGTCTGAACTATAACTGCAATCATATCTATCCTGCAGTGCTTCTTTAACCAGTGACTCCATTATTTTCCCCAGAACAGAAGTTAAACTAACAGGTTGGTAATTACCCATGTCACCTTTCGATCTCCCTTTGTAAATTGGGGATACATTTGCACATCTCCAGTCTGTGGGGACCTCCCTTGAGTCGAAGGATGCCCTAACGCACATGGCTAAGGACCTGCTTACTTCCTTTGCTGCCTCCTTTAATATAACTGGATAGATCCCATCCACCCAAGGTGCCTTTCTTATGTTTAACTTCAACAATTTCTCCTCCACTTTGCTCTCAGTTATTACAAAATCACTTAAATCCATGTTAGAGTTTGATAAACGTCTGGCATTCCCGCTCCCTGAATAATTCCTCATGTGTAAATGTAGATACAGAATACTCATTCAGCTTGTCAGCTACCTGAGCAGAACCATCGATATTAAGTGGATCAATCTGATTCACCCCTTCCTTCTAGAGTTTACATAAGTAAAGAAGTCTTTGCTGTTTTTCTTTCCATCCTTTGCCAAATATTTCTCATAATCTGCCTTTGCTTGCCTAACCTCTTTTGTGGCTTGATTATTGATTACAGACCAGCTTATATTAGCATTAGCATTAGTAGAGGCATTTGATGCAAGAAAGCAAGCTTATGCAGCATCAGCCAAAAAAAAAAAAAAAAAAAAAACCACTTCCACTTCACCCCTCTGTTCGTTCAAAATACCTGTCCAGCTGAGCCTTAAACTTATTTAGGCTATCAACCTCCACCACAAGGGATGGGAGTCTGTTCCACCAACCAACCAACCACCCGCTGGCTAAAGGCAAATTTCTGCACGTCTATCCTACATCTGTCTTTCCTCAATTTGAATTTATGCCCTCTCAGGTGATTTTTCTGAGCTAGAGGAAGAATCCCATCAGCATTGAGCGTGCTTAAACCATTCAAGGCTTTATACACTTCTATCAGATCGCCTCGCTGGTGCCTAGTCTCCAGACACTGTAATTTGCAAAACTTAAGCCTTTCTTCGTAAGAGCACCCCTTTGTTCCATTCACTAATCTTGTTGCCCTTCTCTGTACTCGTTCCAGCAGCTCTACATCCTTCTTGAAATGAGGCCTCCAGACCTGTATACAGTACTCTAGGTGTGGCCTGACCATTGCCTTATACAATGGAATAATCACCTCCTTATCCCTGCTGGAAAAATTCCTATATATCATTGACAATACTCCATGAGCTACTCTTGCAGCCCGTCTGCACTGCTCAGAGAACTTCATATCTGCCTGCACAACCACCCCCAAGTCCCTTTCATTCTCTACCACTGTCAGTGTAGTACCACAGAGTTGATATGTTGCTCTGGGGTTGCTGTTTCCCATGTGTAGTACTTTACATTTGTCAATGTTAAACTTCATTGCCACCTCTCAGCCCATCTGCTCAACCTTTCCAGATCCTGTTGCAGCAGCATAGTGTCAGTAGTGTCCTTGACAACCCTGCCAACCTTTGTATCATCTGCAAACTTGGACATTAAGCTTGATATACCATCATCAATATCATTTATAAATACAGAAAACAATAATGGACCCAACACTGAGCCCTGATAGGTGGAACAGGAAACAAGATAGGTGGAACAGGACCAGGGTATGTCTGCCAGGGGCAAAGGTTGATGATGTAGAGCGAATGTCATCTTTTAAGGGCACAAAAGGTGATATAGTTGTACACGTTGGCACTAATAATATTAAGAGTAGGAGACCGGCAGAATTACTTAACAAGTACAGGTCACTGTTGAACAAAAGTAGTAGTAGTAGTAGTAGTAGTAGTAGTGGCACATGATGCAAGAAAGCAAGTGTAGGAGCTTATGCAGCATCAGCCAAAAAAAAAAAAAAAAAAAAAAAAATCATCACGCCATTCCCTCCAAATGCCTGTCCAGTTCCTCCTTAAATTTATTTAACCTATCAACTTCCACAACGACAGATGGAAGTTTGTTCCAGCAATTAACCACCCGCTGGCTAAAGGCAAATTTCCGCACATCTATTCTACATCTGTCCTTTCTTAATTTGAACTTATGTCCCCGTAGGTTCGTAATCTGAACAAGTGGAAGGATCCCATCAGAATTCAGCGTGCTCAACCCATTCAAGGCCTTATAGACCTCAATCAGATCACCGCGCAGGTGCCTAGTCTCCAGCCACTGCAATTTGCAGAACTTAAGCCTCTCTTGGTAAGAGAATCCCTTCATTCCCCTCACCAATCGTGTTGCTCTTCTCTGTACACGCTCAAGCAAATCTACATCCTTCCTAAAATGAGGCCTCCAGACCTGTACGCAGTACTCAAGGCGTGGCCTGACCATTGCCTTATACAGAGGGACAATCACCTCCTTTTCCCTGCTAGCAAAATTCCTATATATCATTGACAAAACCCCATGACCTGCCCTAGCAGCCTGTCTGCATTGCTCAGAAAACTTCATATCTGACTGCACAATTACTCCCAGGTCTTTTTCATTTTCTACCACCTTAAGTGTAGTACCACACAGTTGGTACGTTTCTCTGGGGTTACTTCTACCCATATGCAGTACTTTGCATTTGTCAAGGTTGAACTTCAGTTGCCATTCTTAGCCCATCTGCCCAAATTATCTAGATCCTGTTGCAGTAGCACACTGCCATTACTGTCATTAACAACCCTGCCAACCTTTGTGTCATCTGCAAACTTCGACATTAAGCCTGATATACCTTCATCAATATCATTGATAAATGATATTGATGAAGCCAGAATTAGGGTTGAAAGCCAGAATTAGGGTTGAATTTGAAAGTGTCTGCAATTCTGCCCAGACACGATTGGAGGGAGTATATAATGAGAGCCTTTTCGATCAATTCGGCCCTGGAAAGATTGTGCAAGGCTCAAGGGGTAGAATTTTTTTCAGCCAGCCTGGACTGTACTTGTTAACAGGAGAGATTGCTGCTACAGGGATGGGATACACTTAAATAGAAAGGGTGCAAGAATATTTGCTGATGCTATCGAGGCAGTGTTAGGTGGGTCGGAAAATTGCTAGCTTGGGGGGAGACAAAGACCAATAGATTGACAGTAGCCACTGGCAGAGGTGAAAGAGATTCTTGCACTGCTTCTATTAGAATGAGCAGAAGCCTGAAAAACAAGATGCATATCTACCATAGGCATCTGTTTCTCCTGATAATTTATATGCATTCCATTCATTTTTCTTCTCTGCCGAGAGTCTCATTAATTCATCTGACCTCCATTTAGGCCTAAACTTTGAACAATATTTTTTAGTTGGTATGAAAAGCTTAGTAGCTTCCAAGATTAATTCCTTAAATGCTTCCCATTTAGAATTTCCTGTTGGTAACATCATTAGTTGGTCCACTGTATAGAATTTAAACTCAGTCTGAGGCCACTGTAGCCACCTTTATGAAAGCAAAAACCCTTCCCTTTATCCCTGATGGTAGTTACATCTTTTTAGTAAATCCAACATCATTATACTGTGATCACTGCCATCTAGTGGTTCCTTTATCTGCAGAACCTTAATCATGAATAATCACTGCTGATATCACATCAAGAGTATTACTCCTTCTGGTTGCCTCTCAAACCTGCTGCTGCTGTAGAAAACACTCATCCAATAAATCCACAGAAGTCTTGCTAGTGTGTGAGTGACCAACCCACAAGTTTCAGTCTATAACTGTGAAGTTAAAATCCCCCATTATAAGACAATCTGATTTACTGGCCCACTCTATTTCTCTGTAAAGTTGTTCATTGTACTCATCAGTCATTAGGCCTATATCGTGCTACAACTCTCAATTTTGCTTTCCCAGTGCTTATGTCACGCCAAACTGACTCAATTGCACTGTCCACCTCTGTCAACTGGATGTACTTCCGTTGCTTTTGTGTTTCTTATCTAACAGCATAACCCCCTCCTACCTTCCCGTCCTGTCCTATCTCTCCGTTCTGTACACATTGTGCTCCCAAAATTCCAATTATGCATTTCTTATATCTGTGTGACACCATGTAATGTGTCTGATATCCCAACAATATCTGCATTTGATGTCTTGATCAGCATCTCAGATTCATAATTTGTACTTATAAATTGCACTGATAGATAATTTCCATCTACAAAATGACATGCACATAATTTTTGTCAAAATGTATACCCTGAAAACCTACACAAACGTTTCTTTCCACCCTATAGTTATGCCAACTTGTCGAATCCTTATTGGTTTGAGCAGATGGAATTAAGGAACATACTATTTTTTTTCATTTAATATCAAGCCACCATACAAGTTTATATGACGACTGTTTTCACATATGAATCTCATCCAAAAGTCATTAAAATAAGTTAATAAATAGCCTATGCAGGTGATATTATTATTGTATGAATGTCCATTTAAATTTCTCACTTCAAAAAAAAATTTCAATGATTTATTTATTATGAACCTTATTTTCTGAGAACATGGGTGTTAAAAAAATAACACTTTTGTTCCCAGAAAGCAGAATACATTTATTGTTTCTTCAGTTATTGAAATTAAAATTGGTTTTGAGTAAGCTGAATGTTAATGAAATTCTTCTACTACACACACGTGAGATGGCATAAATTCAAGTTGAGGAAGGATGGTTGCAGTATAGATGTGCAGAAGTTGCCTTCAGACTGCATGTGGTTGATTGTTAGAACAGGCTTCCATCTATTGTTGTAGAAGTGATTGGGTTCAATAAATTCAAGGTAGAACTAGACAAATTCTTGGACAGTATGGATAGGTGAACTGTTTTTTTTTTTTTTTTTTTCCTGATGCTATAGAAGCGTGCTTTCTTGCGTCATTTGCAATTGTTACTACTACTATTTCTAATTAAAATAGCTAGGCATACTAGTTAAGCCCACTTGCCAAATTTCACATTCTTATTGATTTGAGCAGATTAGGAAGCAGAGACAAAATTGATTCTTGAAATGCCTATATTGGGAGATTCAAAAGCCTGGAAACGGAAAGTGTGGGGGATTAGAAGGTCTGCTTGGGGTTGGGGTTTGCATGGAACAAGCAAATATATGGGCTGCATAGAGCACAAGAAGATGTACTTATGCTTGCTTATATTCTAATCTTAGGAGCATAGGAAATAAATTTAATGGAGTTGAAGTATTGGATAAGTTATCAAATGTAGACATTGTAGGAATATTGGAAACATGGAGGATGCAAAATTTTAATACTGTGTGTACAACACCCACTGAAAAGACAGATGGCACTAGTGTGGAGGAGATATGGTTTAGAAGTATATTGATTCTAAAACAATAACATCCAATTGAAATAGGCTGCTAATGTCATGTTGAGTCAGTCTGGGTTCACAAACACTGGAAAAGAAAAATGACAGAGTGACATTATAGTCATCAGACATTATGAACAACATACAGAAAAATTTACAGAATGCACCTGTAAATCAGAATGTGTTTTAATGGGATATTTTAAACTTTCCAAATGTTATTTTGAAATTCTGAGTTGGTCATTCACTCAGTAGGAGAACATCTGGATTTACTCGATGGCTGTTTTCAATACCAGCATGGTTAGAAATGCAGAGTGGCTTGATCTGATTATCACTGGTTGCCCTTCATTTATTAAGAATCTTCAGGTAAAGGAACTACTAGGTGGCAATGATCATGGTGTATTGATGTGGTTGCTACTTAAAGAAATAACTGTTGAGTGATAGAAAGTGATTTTGCTTTTTCAAGAGTAATTGCAATGGTCTTAGAGAGTTTTTAAATACTTTTCAGTTGGATTAACTGATGTTAACATCTACAAATTCTAAATGAAATGTTCCGGAAAGTAATCATAGAAGTTAAGCTGTTTATATCATCAGTTTATCTGGATATCAGTTGTACAGATGTTATGAATGTCATTTGAACTGATGAAACTGGTGGTAGAGAAAAAATTCATGGGATGATTTTAAAGCATCATATAGCAACTGCACAATTGGCTTGTGCACAGGGTGATGTGACCTTGTCATTTGGTCAAGTTTATGCCTGTTCAGTTTTGCCAATAAACGTGACAGATGAGGAACAGTATGGTTCCTTCAAATTTTGTTTCCATCTCAAAAAAACATCAGCTGAAGCATGTGAAATGTTAAAAAAAGCTTATGGTGAATCTACACTTCCATATAGCATGGCCCACAGTTGGTTTAGAATGTTTAAAGATGGATGTGATTCATTCACAAAAATCAACAGTCCTGGTGCTTCAACCATTGCAGTCACCACAGAAACAGTAAACACTCCCACTGGAATCATGAGAGAAGATTGTCGTATAACAGTAAAGCAACTGGCAGAGATTTTGAGAATGTTGGTAGGAAACACACACACACACACACACAGTATTCTCCATGACCATTTGCATATAACACTTGCTTGTATATGCTGGGTTCCAAGACTACTCACACCTGAGCAACTGCAAGTTTTCATGGAGGCGTGTCAGCTGCTGAAATGGATGGTGAGGTTCTGCACAAGGTGATGACAGCAGATGAGACATGACTTCATCATTTCAACCCAGAGAGTAAGCAACAAATCTCTGTTTGGAAATCTACATCATTGCTTACACCAAAAAAAGCAAAAGTTGGCTTCTGTAGGAAATGTTATGGTGATCTCTTTCTTTGACATTCAAGAAATGGTTTACTAGCATGTTGTGCCATATCACATGGCTGTTATGGGATCACACTTTGCAGTATGGTCATTTGTTGCAAACGACCATTTTTTTTTTTTTTTTTTTTTATTAATAATAGCCATATGGTACAAGGAAGCCTGAGGCTTATGCTGCACCAGCCAAAAAAAAATTGAGTACCCTGAGCATTAGCATTAGCATTAGTAGAGGCATTTGATGCAAGAAAGCAAGCTTATGCAGCATCAGCCAAAAAAAAAAAAAAAAAAAAAACCACTTCCACTTCACCCCTCTGTTCGTTCAAAATACCTGTCCAGCTGAGCCTTAAACTTGTTTAGGCTATCAACCTCCACCACAAGGGATGGAAGTCTGTTCCACCAACCAACCACCCGCTGGCTAAAGGCAAATTTCCGTACGTCTATCCTACATCTGTCTTTCCTCAATTTGAATTTATGCCCTCTCAGGTGATTTTTCTGAGCTAGAGGAAGAATCCCATCAGCATTGAGCATGCTTAAACCATTCAAGGCTTTATACACCTCTATCAGATCACCTCGCTGGTGCCTAGTCTCCAGACACTGTAATTTGCAAAACTTAAGCAAAAAACTTACGCAGGTGGGTGGATGCTGCATCACACAATGCGAGCCTGTACTGTCATTGAGTACTCAGCCAGCATTAATGTCAGATGTGTTCCTCATCTGCAGTTCTGACCGTGCACCCTGCAATGTTTTTTTATTTCCAAAGTTAAAGAAGGAGCTGTAAGGAAAATGTTTCTAGTCATCAGAAGAAGTTGTAAAGATATTGGAGGCGATTCTCAAATTTATGTCAAAAAATGGCTTCCACCATGTTTTTGAAGAATGGCAGAGTAAGTGCATTTCATCATATGGGGACTATTTTGAAAAGGACCAACAAAATATGGGTGATTAATACAGTCTTATTAATAATAAATTAATAAGACTGTATGTCACGAAAAAAAAATTATAATCATTCTTTATTGAACAACCCTTGTACATATACCTTATTTATTTTATTTATATTCTATTATATTTTTTCCTTTTACT
Organism: Mastigoproctus giganteus; assembly: GCF_048544385.1. NCBI lineage: Eukaryota > Metazoa > Arthropoda > Arachnida > Uropygi > Thelyphonidae > Mastigoproctus > Mastigoproctus giganteus. The sequence continues at coordinate 16,092,186 of NC_143588.1, read as the reverse complement.
TACTGTTCTTTTATTCTTTTCCTCTCCCCTTACACTTTATGCATATATATTGCCACACTTAATCTGAAAATGATCTTGAAAGATATATGCATATGCACTTTAATAAACTTAATGTAATACAGGTGACCCCCCGCCCGCTTAGCGCTGATCATGCGTTCTGGAAAAACAGAGCGCTAAGTGAATCCGCGCTAAGCGAGCCCCGAATTCCCATAAGGTAACATATGTATTTGTGAGTTGCGGTCGGTGCCATAGGATATTTCCTAATCAACAATAAGCGGTAGTGAAAAGATATACAAATGTCGGTCAAAATATTTAATATTCAAATATTTGTACTTATAAAATATTCTACATTACATATGTATATAATTATATGGTAACTACTTATGTATCAAAATTAAACTTAAAATTCCAATTAAAATCATGAATTTAATTGATCTAAATTGATTTAATTTAATTATGAAAAATGTGTCGATTTTGGGTTGAACTTTGGCCCTCTTCCAAATAAACTAAAAGGGGTATTAATTTTTAATCTCTCGCAGCGTTACCACCAACAATAAAGTCAATCGATCCTTCGCCACTTTGAAACCTGGCATGTTTTTACTTCTTTCAATATGAAACTTCTTGTAGGCAATCGTTTCCACAAAAGTCCTGCTTCATCTATGTTAAAAACTTGTTGAGAAGTATAACACATAATACCCCTCTTCAATAATTTTAACAAGTTCTTTTTGAAACTTTCGGCTCCTTGATCTGCACTTGCGGCTTCTCCCTGGATTTTAAATCTATTCAACCAGCCCTTACTAGTTTTAAGTGGTTTCACTTTTTTTTTTAGGTGAGTTTTCTTCAGATCATCATATAGGCTAATCTCTCTCTCTCTCTCTCTTTTATTATTTATAATATTTAACTTAACTGAATTCTGCATTGGATATTATCTTCAATAAAATTAGTTAAAGTCTTTCCATTTCAATCCTAATAGCCGGCCTAGCCCTTGTTGCTTGCAGTGGAACAGCTATCTTTCCCACTGCTAAAATTAATTCTTTATTTTTTTTTATAATTGTTCTTACAGTTAAACTTGCAAGTCCTAAATTATGGCACACATCCGCTTGTCTTTGACTGGAATCGATTCGCTTCAAAATGTCTAATTTAATTTTCAAATTCAGTAGTATTTTTCTTACATTTATAGTCTTCGTACTGCGCCCAGACGTTGTTGCTTTTTTATTCTTATTGGCCATTATTAACTCTTCGAAAATGTAACTGCATTGGTTGCATTAATTACGATACAATGTTCAAGTAAACTGTCCATTATGCACGATGTCTAATACTGTACTGAGTGATGACTAGACCTCGGATAAATGCATATAACACAAATATTACATGCAATATACTTGATCATTTTTTAAAATGTTGATCTCGGAACTACGTAACAAGTCACTGTACTGCAATTAAATTAGCGCGAGAGAGAATTTCACTGAGCGTGGGAATATTTCTCAAGTTTGTGTGGGAAACGTTTTAACCGTATTTTTTATATTCATTTTCAAGCTATCGACTCCATCAAATGAAACGATTTCGTTAAATATGCCAAAAAATGCAATCTGTAAAAGAGCGTTATAGTGATCTGTGACAGCGTTATAGTCAGATAATGGTTATAATATAAGAACAGCGTTATAGCGAATCAGCGTAAAGCAAACCGCGTTATAACGGGGGCCTGCTGTAATATTAATATTAAGTGAAGAAATGGTAATTCAGAGTAGTAATATATAGTAAATATAATAATATGTTTACTCTATGAAATATTTAATATATTTACTTTAATATATTTGTATTTCTTGGAAACAATACTTTATTAGTTACATTTCTGAGAAACACAAAATTAAATCATGTCCCAAATATAGAGACACCCAAATTTAATTGTTGAAAATATCATATGCCAGAGGAAGACTGAAAGTAGTTTTGCCATTCGTCTCAAGTCAGATACACCCATGGAGTATGTTGACATTTATTAATGTCCCATGGAGTATGTTGACATTTATTAATGTCCCATGGAGTATGTTGACATTTGAAATAGAGTGAGAGGAAATCATAAAGGTTCTCTTAGTGATCTGACTCAAGAGGTAGTTGCCCTTGTGTCGTTAAGCCAAATATCAACAACAATATCAAGAGGTAGTTGCCATAACTGGGATAAGTCTGTGAAAAACACCGATTTGAAAATACATCGTACAATTGATTACCATGGTTGTGAATCTGCTCATAAGCAGAAGTTGTCATTGACAAACACACATCACTGCATTGCTGGTACAGAGAATGGAAACATTATATATATCATGAATACTCGTGTTATATAGTCCTGATATCAGATAAATGCACCTCATTATGGTGTATACCCAAATAATGGTTTTTCCCAAATTGTATTGCAGCAACAGTGAAATTAATTGGTAATAGTGCTATGGCATGGGCCTGTTTTATGTGGTTTGGACATATTACTGGTCATCATCAATGAAACCATGAATGTAGTATCTGTTGTGATATTCTGAACAATTTTGCCTTACCTACATTGTGACAATTATTTTGAGAGGGGTTATATATGCACTAGATAACGATGCTCTTGTCACAAATCACGATCAGTACAATAGCAGTTTGAGAAGATAAGGTGATGAATATTCTATTCAAAGCTCAGATCTGAATCCAGTTAGTCAACTTTGGAATATTTGATAACAATTTAGAGTTAAGAACAAGATGGCCTCTAGTTAAAGCAGAGCAAGGTACCAGGCTCACACATTAAGAACTTGTAGAAATTAATCCCCCCCTCCCTCATTATTGGGATAATACTTGATAGTAAAAGTTCCTTTTTTTTTTTTTTTTTTATGAAACCCCCCAAACACGAGAGATTTTAGAACCTATAGTACTATGGGTTAAAGGTTGAGCAAATGGAAGAAGATATTTGTTGGCATTAGACCTGAACTTCTGTAGATTGTAATTATCAGGAAATAATTATGAGGGAAGGTTGTTCTAGAAAACAGAAGTTAAATGAATAAATGAGGAGAAGAAAAGTTGGTTCTGTGAGTTTTAAGTCGTACAGTAAAAGGATATTCGGTGGTAACAGCACGTGTTCGGACTGCTTTGAAAGAGAGAGCAGGAATTATAGTTCGTATTAGCCCAACTACCAATAGGCCATACACATCTGACACATCTTTATCTTCTTGCGGGTACTGATCCACCACTGTGTACAAATTGCAACACTCAGCTCACTGTTCAACATGTACTCATTGATTGTCCCAAATACAATAGTGACCGACAAGCTTTGTTTACCTCTTTTTCCAGGACGAACACCTCTTTCAGTATTGCTGACCTCCTGGCAGATACCCCACATGTGATCAAAATTTTTTCATTCTTTAAACAGATACAACTGTACAATGCAGTGTGAACTTCAACATTTATATACATAAACTGTGTATTTAACATCACCATAGTTAGGCGAATTATGGCCTTGCTGCCCTTGTGCCATAAAGCCCATAAACAAACAAACAAACAAACAGAAGCCAATTCAGAAGAAATCTATAAAAAAAATGCATGCAGCAGAAACAGAACGTCTCTGAGACAGAGAGTGGAAACACTCTGTTAGAGATGATTCATTAATTAACCTAACTACCCCCTTCTGAATGGAATCTAGAAGCCTGAGAGAGGTTTCGAGGCACCACCCCAGATGGAGGAACAATATTCCATTGTAGGGTTTTTCAATTTATACAGAGTGAACAGTTGTTTGAAAGAAAAGTAACGGCAAGAGCAAAAGAGAAAACCTGGTTTTTTAGATGCAGAGAAAGCAATATTTGTAATGTGCTTATGCAATGAGAGATTAGAAGTCAGTGTAATAGAAATAGATATATGTCTTGCCTAGAAATTTGAATGTCATCGAAGATAAGCATAGGAGCAGTAGAATCATTTTTGCAAGGTATAAGACAGGAGTTTTAGAAGGATTGAAATAGACTAGGTTATCTTTAACCCAATGGAGAATTACCTGGAGATCAACATTTAAGGAATTAGTAGATATTCAAGAGGTTGAAGTGTTTGAGCACGGCATGGTATCAGCACCAAAAAAAAATCCTATGGATAGGATTTCCAGTCAATGTCATTAACGTACAAGAGGAAAAGAGTAGGGGAAAGAACTGTACCTTGGGGAAGAACTGTACCACCAGCATTAGTGGAGAAGTTAGAAGATGGTAGATGGCCTACCATTTTCTGCATTGAGCGGTCAGAGAGAAAACTGGATACCCAATTACAAAAAACAGTTGGCAAACCATAAGATGGATGCTTGTTTAGAAGATCTTTATGCCAAACACGATCGAAAGCCTTTGAGATGTCAAGAGCAACTGCTTGTGTTTCACCGAACTTTTCCATTGAATTTATCCACAGATGAGTAACATAAGCCAGAATATCACCAGTGGATCGACACTGACAGAATCCATACTAGCAATCATTGATCAGACAGAAAGTTTCTGGATAGTTTAAGAGTTGGCAGTTAATTGATTTCTCCATTACTTTAGAAAGAGTAAAAGTAATTGCAATGGGACAATAGTTGGATGGGAGTGATTTGTCACCCTTTTTAGGAACTGGCAGGATATGAGCAAATTTGCAAGCAGAAGAAAAAACCACCTTTGGAATAAGAAAATGAAAACAAGGCGACACAGAACAGGAGTAAGTTCAGGAGCACAGGCTTTGAGAACAAGTGGAGAAATATAATCAGGACTTGGAGCCTTCATAGCATCAAGATTGTTCAAAATCCTTCAGACATCCCTTTGATGGAAGACCAAAGGAGACATTGAATGGCATGTACTGAGAATGGTGGGAGGTTGTTTACCAAAATTTCCAATACACAATTTGGTAGAAAAATAGGATGCTAGCAGGTCAGCTTTATCCTTGGCTGAAGTGGCAAGGGAACCATCTGGTTTTGACAGAGGTAGGAACAGAGATGGGCAAAAGTTGTGGCCAGTAGCTTTGGCAAGAGACCAGAATGCTCAGCTATCATTTGGGCAAGAAACAAGTTTTCTACTCTTAGCCTGTTTGAAATCTTGATTGAACTGATTAATAACTTGAGGGCTTGAGGGCGAGAGTTTCCTGTACGGACGTGCCTTTCTGCCGCTACTGGAACAGAGAAGTTTTTTCTGATTTATTTTCTGCTTTATTAGTTTAAATTGACATATTAACTTATTTCTAGAGTAGCTTTATATTCCTATTTACGGTACTTAAAGTTAAAGTAACTTAGATAGAGATTTGTAGGTATTACTTAGTATCGGAAAGGGTATCAAATACACGTGTTTACCGTTCATAGACAGCCGCCATTGTTACGTGAACATTAATCAGTAAATCTATTAATCTTGTCGAACTTCATTGGCAATTAAATTGTACTTTTAACTATACATATAACCACATAGGTTACGGAACATAAATAATTAGTAAAAATAAATAATTAATACATAACTTGATACGGAAGTTATATAAAGGGACTTCGTAGATAACACTCGTTACTGAAACGCGACACAGCATATCCGGAATTCGATAGCATTAGCTTTGTATAGTATAGTGCATAATATAATATTGTCAATTATTCAGTAAATCTATTAATCTTGATAAACTTCATTGTCAATTAAATTGTATTTTTAACTCTATAAATATATATAACGACTTAATCGTAACAAATAATTAATACATAACTAGAGTGCTACACGTGATACGGAAGTTGTATAAAGGGAACACTAGATACCGAAAAAAAAAAAAAAAAAAAAACAATATATATATATATATAATATAACTTAAGGATTTAATTTTTGTTTTAATTTTATTGAATTAAATTGGAATCATGACTCTAACCAGAGCAGCAAAGCAAAAGGCTCAAGCTAATGGGAGTGCTGTGGTTCAGGGGAGAACTGAGGGGGCCAGTTGCCCTCTGAATCACAGTCTATTAAAATGCACTGTTTGCTTGATGTTTGCGGAGCAGTTGGGTACGGGACATGATACTGCCAAGGGGGATGTCTTTGTGTGTGCACGATGTAAGGAGTGCAAGGAAATCAGGCGACAACTCAGCGTTGTTATGGGCCTTTATGAGAGCTTGAAGGACAGGGTGGATGCCCTCGAAGGAAATAAATTGAGGGGCCCATCAAGCTCTCAGCTGCCCACATCAACGCCAGAGCTTGCACTTGGTCATCAGGCAACACAGAAGCAGCCCCCTAGGCAGAATGCGCTGGTCCCACAGGAACTAGTAGTTGTTGGTGACTCTATTGTCAGGGAAACGGGGAACATGCTTTGTAAAAAGGATAGGTGGAATAGGACCAGGGTATGTCTGCCAGGGGCAAAGGTTGATGACGTTGTAGAGCGGATATCATCTTTTAAGGGCACAAAAGGTGATATAGTTGTACACGTTGGCACGAATGATATTCAGAGTAGGAGACCGGCGGAATTACTTAGCAAGTACAGGTCACTGCTGAAAAAAAGCCGTGAATTAGGGTTGAACTTGAAAGTGTCTGCAATTCTGCCCAGACACGATAGGAGGGAGTATATGATGAGAGCCTTGTCGATCAATTCGGCCCTGGAGGGATTGTGCAAGGCTCAAGGGGTAGAATTTTTTTCAGCCTGGACTGTACTTGTTAACAGGAGAGATTGCTTCTACAGGGATGGGATACACTTAAATAGAAAGGGTGCAAGAATTTTTGCTGATGCTGTCGAGGCAGTGTTAGGTGGGTCGGAAAACTGCTAGTTGGGGGGGATACAAGGACTAATAGATTAACAGTAGCCACTGGCAGAGGTGGAAGTGATTCTTGCACTGCTTCTATTGATATGAGCAGAAGTCTGAAAAACAAGATGCAGGATATTTCAGAGACTGCTGGTAGTCATTGCGGTACAAGTAAACACATGGGTTGCGTTAGGGTAGCAAAGAATAGAAACAGGTGCATGTATACCTGCGTGTACACCAATGCTAGGAGTTTGGTAAATAAATTTGATGAATTTGAGGTATTGCTCAAAACATCAAAGGCAGATATTGTTGGGATATCAGAGACGTGGTGTCACACAGATATAAGTAATGCGGAACTGGAATTTGGGGAATACAATGTGTATAGAAAGGATAGACAGGACAGGAGGGGAGGAGGGGTTATGCTATTAATTAAGAAACACATAAAGTCCAAGGAAGTGAAGCCAGTTGACATCGATGGACAGGGCAGTGCCGAATCAGTTTGGTGTGACATAAGCATAGGGAAATCAAAATTGAGAGTAGGAGTGTGCTATAGGCCTAATGACTCTGATGAGTATAATAAGATATTGTACAGGGAAATAGAGTGGGCCAGTAAATCAGAGAGTCTTATAATGGGGGATTTTAATTTCCCAGATATTGACTGGAATTTGTGGGTTGGTCACTCGCACACTAGCAAGGCTTTTGTGGATTTATTGGATGATTGTTTTCTACATCAGCATGTTCGTGAGGCAACAAGAGGGAGCAATACTCTTGATCTGATTATCAGTAGTGACTCTTCGTGCATTAAGAACCTGCAGATAAATGAACCACTAGGTGGCAGTGATCACAGTGTGTTGAAGTGGGATTTACTCAAGGAGGTAACTACCATCAGAGGTAAAGGGAAGGGTTTTTGTTTTCGTAAAGGCGACTATGATGGTCTGAGACAGTATTTAAATTCTGTACAGTGGGACCAACTGATGATGTTACCAACAGCAAACTCTAAATGGGAAGCATTCAAGGAACTAATCTTGGAGGCTACCAGGCTTTACATACCAACTAAGAAATATTGTTCAAGGTTTAGGCCTAAATGGTTGTCAGATGAACTAATGAGACATGTGGCAGAGAAGAAAAATGCATGGGATACATATAAATTAATGGGTGACATGGAAGCCTATGATAGATATAAGTTGGTCTGTAACCAAGTCACAAAGGAGATTAGGCAGGCAAAGGCAGACTACGAAAAATCCTTGGCAAAGGATGCAAAGAAAAACAGAAAAGAGTTCTTTACATACTTGAACTCGAGAAGGAAAGGGATGAATCAGATTGGTCCACTGGATATTGATGGTTCAACAGTTGAGGATCCTGCTCAGGTGGCTAACAATCTAAACGAGTATTTTGCATCTACATTCACGCATGAGGAGTTATTCAGGAAGGAGAATGATGTAGGTAAAGTAAACATTGGCAGTGAGCTGGATGATTTTGTAATAACTGAGAGGAAAGTGGAGGAGAGATTGTTGAGGATAAACATAAAAAAGGCACCTGGGGTGGATGGGATCTATCCAGTTATATTAAAGGAGGCAGCAAAGGAAGTATGCAAACCCCTAGCCATAATTATGAGAGCTTCTTTGGACTCAGGGGAGGTACCCATAGACTGGAGATGTGCAAATGTAACCCCAATTCACAAAGGAGGATCAAAGGCTGACACAAGTAATTATAGACCTGTTAGTTTAACTTCTGTTCCAGGTAAATTAATGGAGGCACTGGTTAAAGAAGCACTGCAGGATCATCTAGACAAGAATTCAGTTATAGCTCAGACGCAGCATGGTTTTGTTAAGGGCAGGTCTTGCCTGACCAATTTGATTGGATACTATGATGTAGTCACAAAAGAACTGGATGCAGGGAATAACTTTGATATTATATATTTGGATCTTAGAAAGGCTTTTGATACTGTTGCACATGGAAGACTGCTGCACAAATTGGAGCAGTGTGGCATTGGAGGCAAATTGCTACTATGGATAAGGGGATGGTTGAGTGGCAGAAGACAGAGAGTGGTAATCAATGGACACTGCTCAACGTGGACTAATGTTATTAGTGGAGTTCCTCAAGGTTCAGTGTTGGGTCCGTTGTTGTTTTCGGTGTTTATGAATGATATTGATGATGGGATATCAAGTTTAATGTCCAAGTTTGCAGATGATACAAAGGTTGGCAGGGTCGTTAAGGACACTACTGACGCTATGCTGCTGCAACAGGATCTGGAAAGGTTGAACAGATGGGCTGAGAGGTGGCAAATGAAGTTTAACATTGACAAATGTAAAGTACTACATATGGGAAACAGTAACCCCAGAGCAACGTATCAACTCTGCGGTACTGCACTGACAGTGGTGGAGAATGAAAAGGACCTGGGGGTAATTGTGCAGGGAGATATGAAGTTCTCTGAGCAGTGCAGACGAGCTGCAAGAGTAGCTCATGGTGTCTTGTCAATGATATACAGGAATTTTTCTAGCAGGGATAAGGAGGTGATTATTCCCTTGTATAAGGCAATGGTTAGGCCACATCTTGAGTACTGTATACAGGTCTGGAGGCCTCATTTCAAGAAGGATGTAGAGCTGCTGGAACGGGTACAGAGAAGGGCAACAAGATTAGTAAATGGAACAAAGGGTTGCTCTTACGAAGAAAGGCTTAAGTTTTGCAAATTACAGAGTCTGGAGACTAGGCACCGGCGAGGTGATCTGATAGAGGTGTATAAGGCCTTGAATGGTTTGAGCATGCTCAATGCCAATGGGATTCTTCATCTTTCTCAGAATAATCACCTCAGAGGGCATAAATTCAAATTGAGGAAGGACGGATGTCGGATAGATGTGCGGAAATTTGCCTTTGGCCAGCGGGTGGTTGGTTGGTGGAACCGACTTCCATCACTTGTTGTTGAAGTTGATAGCCTAAACAAATTTAAAGCTCAACTGGACAGGTATTTCGAACGAACGGAGGGGTGAAATGGGAGTGGGTTTTTTTTTTTTTTTTTTTTTTTGGCTGATGCTGAATAAGCTTGCTTTCTTGCATCGTATGCCTCTACTAATGCTAATGCTAATGCTAATGCTAATGCTAACTGCTTTACAATTGTTGTGAGCTTTGGCATAGGCAGAAAATGAAATTGAAGATGTGGAAACAAGCCAATTACGATATGCAGCATTCTTCACTTGAACAGCCTTAGCACATTTATTGGTGTGTGTGTTGGGACAAGTTAGGTGATTATGTATGATATGTTAAATGATATGTTTGATACATTTCACCCAGCACTTAACAACGCCAATCAAGTAAAATTATTTCAGCTGAGAGCCCAACCATCTTCATATTTTTGCTTCATTATAGTATTGCATTGGAAATACTGTAATGAAGCAATATTGCCTTGGAAATATTCAATAACCTTTTACACTCCACTGTCTCCTGTGATGCACCATCATGAAATTTCTCTTCCAGTCCACTGCCCCATAAGACATTCCTTTCTGTTTTCCCAATTTTATAGCTTGTTTTCCCATTCTTCTGGTGTAATTATCGAACTGCCTTCTATTTATATTCATAATAACACTTTCACAAACTAATTGAATGTTTACATTCAGTTGTTAGCAGTTGGTTCTGTAATATTTCTTATTCATAGTTAATGTTTACTGTGTATTTATTCTCTGCCAGATAGTGTTTTAGTCATGGCATCATAGTGAGGATGGTGTTATTTTTGATCCCAATGATATATCTTTCAGCAGTGATGAAAAAATTGATGACAACCTCTCAATGAATGCTGGTGTGGCTTCATCTCATCCAAAAACTTCTTCAAAATGTTGAGGATTGTGGATTTCATTTGTTCACTGACCACTTTTACACTAGTATTTAAGTAGCAGAAGAACTACTATTTAAACTGAATATACACTTAACAGGAATTGTTATGGGAAAGAGGAAGGGTTCCCATTAGAGATCAAGGTGATAAAGAAAATTGAAAAACATAGTCGTTGGTTTCCGAAAGGAGGACACAGTTTGATTCTGGAATGGAAAGACAAAAAGAACTGTACTTATGCTTTCTACTTTCTATGGTACCAACTATGGTCACAACAAGAAAGGTAAAAGAAAGGGAAATCTTACAAATTGAAAAGCCAGTTGCTATTTGTGAATATACAAAAAATGGGAGCAGTAGACAGGGCTGACTATTACTGTGCACGTTATTTGTTCACTCGGAAATCGAAGAAATGGTGGAGAAAGTTATTTTTCTGGCTATTAGAAGTCTTAAATGTGACCAACTTCATATTGATGAAGGCAGCAGATCCATTTCAAAAAACGTTTGTCACAAGCAGTTTCAAAATAAGTTGTTTGTTCAAGTAGTAGGAGATATCAGAAATAGGCCATCAAGTTCAGATTCCAAAGAGAGATTGAATAACTGTCCTAATTTTGTGATGAAACAATTTCAAGTAAGAAAAGAGCAAAGTTTCTGGCACTTCTCCTTCAACATGTGCACGGTACTGTGTACTATAGGTTTTGATACCTTTCGTGTTTGGGGTTTTCATAAAAAAAAAAAAAAAAAAAAAAAAATGAAGAAAGACCATGCAGTATGTAGGGACAGAAAGGTTAGTGGTGGAAGAAAACAGTTTGGTATTGTGAGACATGCTCTAGAAAACAAGGATTGCATCCTGGTGAATGTTTTAAGGAATACCACACACTAAAATCATATAAATTTGTAATGTTTTATCAGTCACTTTTATTATAATAACTCATATAAACTCAAAAATAATGGCTCATATATATGTGAGTTGGAGAGCTTGGAAAATAGGTAACTTAGAGGAGATTTGATCGAGGTGTTTAAGAGGCTCTGAGAGGCATGAGTAAAATGAATGGTGATGAAATTTTCACAGTTATAAATGATTCTAGAACCATAAATTCAAGTTACGGGGGGAGATGTTTAGACTGGATTGCAGGAAGTTTTATTTTAGCCAGCGAGTTATAAATTACTGGAATAAGTTACCTATATGGGTGATTGAGGCTGACAGTTTGAGGAAATTTAAAGGTCAGCTAGATAGTTACCTACAGGAGGAGGGAAATGCATAGGTTGTCTATTTCCTTTTCTTTTTTAATTACTTATTTTTTTTAAATTTTCCTCCTCCTTGTTCTTATAATTATTATTGCTCTTATATTATTTCTACCTGATTTGGGGTTCCACCTCGTGACAGGTATTGCTACCAAGTACATAGGGTGGTTGTTGTTATATCTGCTATTACTGTTGGTCGAGGAACTCTGTGACTATCCTACAGGTGTTCAGGATTGTGACTTTCTGGAGTTCCTTGTAGGTGTTTGCTGGGAGACCTATTCCTGCTAGGCTATTATGTATTGTCTTTGGCACCTGTGGTTGACATGATGATTGGGATGATCATTACTTGTTGCATATGCCACATCTCCTTGATCTCCTGTCTTAGGTTTGTGTACTTCCTAATTTTTTTCCCCTTGGGTTTTCCGCAAGTTACCAGTGTTGGGTACCACTATGTCAATCAGATAGGTAGTCTTTTCCTTCTTGTTCACAAGGGTTATGTCCGGTCTGTTGTGCGGGATTGTGCTATCCGTTATTATGGCCCGGTCCCAGTACAGCTTGTGGGTTGGGGTCTCTAGTACTGTCTGGGGTTCATACTTGTAGTATGGTACACTTTCTTCAATCACCTGGTATTTCCTTGCTAGCTTCTGATGTGATCGCCTTCCATCCTGCGGTGATGTGTTAGATCGTTTCTGAGGCCAGGTGGCACTGTCATGTGTCATCGAACACTCCGTGCTCCTTGGCGATGTATTTTCTATAGTTCCTGGTCTTGGATGGCAAGCATTAATCCTTCAGTCTCGGGGCAGAGTGTCCTGCTCGTGAGCCATGCATTGGAAGTAATTTTATCTATGTGATCTTGATGGAGATCATTGTAGTGTCTGCCATGACGTGTCTTCTCTGCCCATCTTTCTAACTTCGTTTGTGCCTACTGGTTGTGCGGGAGACTCCTTGCTGCTTAGGTTGAGTGGGGTATACTGCTTGTCCATCTTCCTTATGGCCTGCTGGAGTGCTGCTGTGTGTTTCTGGAAGTAATCCTTCAGGTTAACTATTGCTATTTTCTGTTACTCAGTGAGGTCTATCAGGCCCCTTCCTCCTTCTTTCCAGGCAATTGTCAGTCTCTCCATGACAGATTTCGGGTGGTTGTTGGCGGCTCTTGTTCATTATTGCCCCTGTCTTTCTCGTGATATTCTCCAGCTCAGTGTTAGTCTAATCTATTACCCTGAAGGAGTATGTTAGCACTGGGACTGCATAGGTGTTTATGACTTTAACTGTGTTCCCTCTGTTCAGCTTTGCTTTCAACAGGCTTCCGAGTCTCTGATGGTATTTTTCGGTCAGGCAGGCCTTAATTTTGTTGTGCTGTAACTGCTGAGCCTGCATCAACCCCAAGTATTTGTAGGCCTCACCCTCTGCCGTGGCTTCAATCTCTTTACCAGTCTGCAGCTGGTAGTTTCGATTGACTAATTTTCCCTGGTGCAATCCATGGGTCTTGCATTTGTCTAGACCAAATTCCATCCTAATATTGCTGAATTCTTCTGTGATCTGGAGTAGTTGCTGGAGGTGCTTCTCGGTTCCCACATAGAGCTTGATGTTATCCATGTACATCAGGTGGATGAGGGTGTACAGGTTCTTCCTTCCTTCTTTGAGGTTATATCTGTACTTGCTACTGTTGAGCATGGTGGATAGCGGATTAAGTGCTAGACAGAACCACAATGGGCTCAGGGCATCTCCCTGAAAGATTCCTCTCCTGGTGGGGGATTGTCCTGGTTGTGATGTTTTCGAACTTAATGGTGGAACTCTATTTCGCCATTGTTTCTCCTTAGAAGTTTGTCACTATCAGATTGACTTTGTAGCCGACCGGGCTAGCCGAGTGGGTAAAGTACCTGCCCGGCAACCCAAAGGTCGCGGGTTCGATTCCCGCCTCGGGCTTGGATCAAAGTACTGCAAAAACCTTGGGAGGTGCAATATGGCCACAGAAGCCGATGCGCCAACAACTACCAAATCAAAAAAAAAAAAAAAAAAAAAAAAAAAATTGACTTTGTAGATGTCCAGCACCTCTATTAGCCAGCTATGAGGCACTGAGTCAAAGGCCTTGCGGTAATCAATGTAGGCTGTGTACATGTTGTGGCACTTCTTGTAAGCTTGCTCCGTAACTGCAGCATCTATAGTTAATTGCTCCTTGCATCCTTTGCTCAGCCGCTTGCATCCTTTCTGCTGTTCGGCCCATTATATTCTGGCTCTCCAAGTGGTCTGATATCTTCCTGGTTATGCAGCTGGTCAGGATCTTGTACATTGTTGGGAGGTAGGTGATTGGCCTATATTTTGCAGGGTTCCTTGTATCTTCATCTTTAGGCTTCAGATATGTGATTCCTTGAGTGAGAAACTTCTGGATTGTCTCTGAATGCCTTATCATTCAGGTGAACTGCTCTGCCAGGCACTTGTGTGTGCAAGTGAGCTTCTTGTACCAGTAGTTGAGGACATTATCTATTCCTGGAGTTTTCCAGTTGTGAGAGATCTTGATTGTCTGTTTTACTTCTTCCCGAATCTTCGACCCTCTCATTTCTTATATGTCCTTAGTTTTCTTGCGTTCTAGTTCTATCCAGGGGGCTCAGCTGTTATGTCTTACTTCCCTGCTCCATATGTTTCCCCAGAACACCTCAATTGTCTTATGCTCGTGGTCAGTTCCCTTTTTTCCCCATCTTCTCTGAGACTCCTGTAGAAGCCTCTTTGGTCCTCATCGAAGATTCTGTTGTTTATTTTCCTCTGGGAGCTCTCTTTGTATTGGCATAGTCTCTTGCTGAGTGCAAGGAGGTTCTGCTTCAATGTATCCAAGTACTCTCCTATTCGACAACTCCGTAGCCAGGTGGGAAGGAGCAGCAGTGCATAGCACACGTTTCTTGATTAGACCGGGGTTCGAGCCCGTCATCACCAAATACAGAGGATGCGGAAAGGTCAGGGAATGACCACCACATATTCCCGGAGCAATATGTCCTTAGTTGCTAATGCTCCTAAAAACCAAATAATAACATAACATAACATACTCTCCTATTCTTTGATTTTTTTTTGTCTCATGTTTGCTGTGGAAGTTGTCTCTCTTGAGGATGCTCTTCACTTTTCCAATTAATTTCTTACTCCTGTTGCTCCATTGGTACTGGGTCAATTGGCTTATCTTGACTCTTAATTCTTCTAACTTGTGCTGAAGTCTTCTTTCCCAAACTGACGGTTCCTTCTGTTTTCGGTTCTTCTGCTGCTGGCCTCTCATTTCTCTTCCATTAATCCTCGTGGCTGTGTGGATGGCCTCCAGTGTTGCACCATTGCTGTCGAGATAATGCGGTGTTATATGCCGATTTAGGTGGTCTGTGACTCTCCACAAGGTTCTATTCGGCCTCTTCTTCAGTATCACGTGAGTCTTTATGGGGTCCATTCCTTCGAATTCTGTTAGGGCCTTCTTCCACTTGTCCTCTATTCTGGATATCGCGACCTTGTCTCTTTTCACTTCAGCTGCTGTCAGTTGTATTTCTTCTTGCTCGTCCTCCTCTGGTTCGGTGGTGTTATGTTGTTCCTCCTCTGATTCCGTATTCTTTATCCTTTGAAGTTGATCACTCACGTCCTCTATTGGTTTTTTTCCAAGATTGCAGGATTTATCAGGTTCTTTGTGATGATAGTCCTTCTCTGGTCCGCTATTCGCTGTCTGAATATCCAGGAATCGTTCCAGCCACTTAGTATGTAGTCTAGCCCTGTTGTCATTTAGCATTAACATTAGTAGAGGCATTAACATTAGTAGATGCAAGAAAGCAAGCTTATGCAGCATCAGCCAAAAAAAAAAAAAAAAAAAAACACGCTCCCATTTCACCCCTCTGTTCGTTCCAAGTACCTGTCCAGCTCAGCCTTGAATTTATTTAGGCTATCAACTTCCACAACAAAGGATGGAAGTCTGTTCCACCAACCAACCACCCGCTGGCTAAAGGCAAGCTTCCGCACATCTATCCTACATCTGTTTTTCCTCAATTTGAATTTATGCCCTCTCAAATGATTATTCTGAGCAAGAGGAAGAATTCCATCAGCATTGAGCATGCTCAAACCATTCAAGGCTTTATACACCTCAATCAGATCACCTCACAGGTGCCTAGTCTCTAGACACTGTAATTTGCAAAATTTAAGCCTTTCTTCGTAAGATCAACCCTTTGTTCCATTCACTAATCTTGTTGCCCTTCTCTGTATTCATTCCAACAGCTCTACATCCTTCTTAAAATGAGGCCTATAGACCTGTATACAGTACTCAAGGTGTGGAATGAGCATTCATTGCCTTGTATAAGGGGATAATCACCCCCTTATCCCTGCTAGAAAAATTCCTGTATATCATTGACAAGACACTATGAGCTACTCTTGCAGACCATCTGCACTACTCAGAAAACTTCATTTCTGCCTGCACAATTACCCCCAGGTCCTTTTCGTTCTCTGCCACTGTAGTACCACAGAGTTGATAAGTCACTCTGGGCTGCTGCTTCCCATATGTAGTACTTTACATTTGTCAATGTTAAACTTCACTTGCCACCTATCGATCCATCTGCTTAACTTTTCTAGATCCTGTTGCAGCAGCGTACTGTCACCAGTGTCCTTAGCAACCTTGCCAACCTTCGTATCGTCTACAGACTTGGACATTAAGCTTGATATACCATCATCAATATCATTTATAAATACAGAAAACAACAACGGACCCAATACTCAACCCTGAGGGACTCCACTAATAATATTAGTCCATGATGAGCAATGTCCATTGATTACCACTCTCTGTCTTCTCCCACTCAACCATCCCTTTATCCATAGCAGCAATTTGTCTCCAATGCCACACTGCTCTAATTTGTGCAGCAGTATCAAAAGCCTTTCTAAGATCCAAATATATGATATCAAAGATATCAAAGTTATTCCCTGCATCCAGTACCTTTGTGTCCACATCATAGTACACAATCAAATTGGTCAGGCAAGACTTTCCCTTAACAAAACCATGCTGTGTCCGAGCTATAACTGAAGTCTTGTCTAGATGATCCTGCAGTGCTTCTTTAATCAGTGCCTCCATTAATTTTCCTGGAACAGAAGTTAACAGGTCTATAATTACTTTTGTCGCCCTTTGATCCTCCTTTGTGAATTGGGGTCACATTTGCACACTTCCAGTCCATGGGTACCTTTCCGAGAAAACTCTCATGATTATGGCTAAGGGTTTGCTTACTTCCTTTGCTGCCTCCTTTAATATAACTGGATAAATCCCATCCACCCCGGGTGCCTTTTTTATGTTTATCAACAACAATTTCTCTTCCACTTTCCTCTCAGTTATTACAAAATCATCCAGCTCACTGCAAGAGTTTACCTCACCTCTGGCATTCCCCTCCCTGAATAACTCCTCATGAGTGAATGTAGATGCAGAATACTCATTTAGTCTGTTAGCCACATGAGCAGGATCATCAACAGTTGAACCATCAATATCCAGTGGACCAATCTCATTCATTCCTTTCCTTCTAGAGTTTACATAGGTAAAGAACTCTTTGTTGTTTTTCTTTGCATCCTTTGCCAAGGAGTTCTCATAATCTGCCTTTTCCTGCCTAATCTACTTTGTGACTAGGTTACAGACCAACTTATATCTATCATAGGCTTCCATGTTACCCATTAATTTATATGTATCCCATGCATTTTTCTTCTCTGCCACATGTCTCATGAGTTCATCTGACATCCATTTAGGCCTAAACCTTGAACGATATTTCTTAGTTGGTATGTAAAGCCTAGTAGCTTCCAAGATAAATTCTTTGAATGCTTCCCATTTTGGATTTGCTGTTGATAATATCATCAGTAGGTCCCACCATATAGAATTTAAATACTGTCTCAGACCACCGTAGTCATCTTTATGAAAGCAAAAACCCTTACCTTTACCCCTGATGGTAGTTACCTCTTTGAGTAAATTCCACTTCAGCACACTGTGATCACTGCCACCTAATGCAGATTCTTAATGCATGAAGAATCACTACTGATAATCAGATCAAGGGTATTACTCCCTCTAGTTGCCTCCCGAACATGTTGATGTAGAAAACAATCATCCAATAAATCCACAAAAGCCTTGCTACTGTGTGAGTGACCAACCCACAAATTCCAGTCAATATCTGGGAAATTAAAATCCCCCATTATAAGACTCTCTGATTTACTGGCCCACTTTATTTCCCTGTACAGTTCCTTCAGAGTCATTAGGCCTATAACACACTCCTCCTCTCAATTTTGATCTCCCAATGCTTATGTCATACCAAACTGACTCGACACTGCACTGTCCAGCGTTATCGACTGGCTTCACTTCCTTGGATTTTATGTGTTTCTTAACTAATAGTATAACCCCCTCCTCCCTTCCTATCCTGTCTATCCTTTCTGTACCCATTGTACTCTCCAAATTCCAGTTCTGCATTCCTTATATCTGTGTGACACCATGTCTTTGATATCCCAACAATATCTGCCTGTGATTTTCTGAGCAATATCTCAAATTCATCAAATTTATTTTCCAAGCTCCTAGCATTGGTGTACATGCAAGTATACATCACCTGTTCCTATTCTTAGCTACCCTAACACAACCCATTTGTTTACTTGTACCGCAATGACTCCCAGCAGGCTCTGAAATATCCTGCATCTTGTTTTCCAAGCTGCTGCTGATTCCAATAGAAGTAGTGCAAGAATCACTTTCACCTCTGCCAGTGGCTATTGTTGATGTATTAGTCCTTGTATCCCCCCCCCAAGCTAGCAGTTTTCCGACCCACCTAATACTGCCTCGATAGTATCAGCAAATATTCTTGCACCCTTTCTATTTAAATGTATCCCATCCCTGTAGAAGCAGTCTCCTGTTAACAAGTACAGACCATGCTGAAAAAAATTCTACATCTTGAGCCTTGCAAAATATTTCCAGGGCCGAATTGAGGCTCTCATCATATACTCCCTCCTATTGTGTCTGGGCAGAATTGTAGACACTTTCAAATGCAACCTTAATTCATGGCTTTTTTTCAACAGTGACCTGTACTTGATAAGTAATTCTGCCGGTCTCCTACTCTTAATATCATTAGTGCTAACATGTACAATAATATCACCCTTTGTGCCCTTAAAAGATGATATCTGCTCTACAACATCATCAACCTTTGACCCTGGCAGACATACCCTGGTCCTGTTCCACCTATCCTTTTTACATAGCATGTTCCTGTTTCCCTGACAACAGAGTCACCAACAACTGCTAGTTCCTCTGGGACCAGTGCATTCTGCCTTGGGGGTTGCCGCTGTGTTGCGTGATGATCAAGTGCAAGCTCTGGCATTGATGTGGGCAGCTGAGAGCTTGATGGGCCCCTCAATTTAGATCCTTCGAGGGCATCCACCCTGTCCTTCAAGTTCTCATATAGGCCCATAATAACGCTGAGTTGTCGTCTCATTTCCTCACACTCCTTACATTGCACGCACACAAAGACATCCCCCTTGGCAATATCATGTCCCGTACCCAATTGCTCCACAAACATCAAGCAAGTAGTGCATTTTAAAAGACTGTGATTCAGAGGGCAACTGCCCTCCTCAGTTCTCCCCTAAGCCCCAGCACTCCATTTAGCTTGAGCCTTTTGCTTTGCTGCTGTGGTCTGAGTCATGATTCTGATTCAATTTCAATAAAATTTCAATTTCAGTGCAAAATTAGGATTAGCATTAGTAGAGGCATTTGATGCAAGAAAGCAAGCTTATGCAGCATCAGCCAAAAAAAAAAAAAAAAAAAAACCACTTCCACTTCACCCCTCTGTTCGTTCAAAATACCTGTCCAGCTGAGCCTTAAACTTATTTAGGCTATCAACCTCCACCACAAGGGATGGAAGTCTGTTCCACCAACCAACCACCCGCTGGCTAAAGGCAAATTTCCGCACGTCTATCCTACATCTGTCTTTCCTCAATTTGAATTTATGCCCTCTCAGGTGATTTTTCTGAGCTAGAGGAAGAATCCCATCAGCATTGAGCATGCTTAAACCATTCAACGCTTTATACACCTCTATCAGATCACCTCGCTGGTGCCTAGTCTCCAGACACTGTAATTTGCAAAACTTAAGCCTTTCTTCGTAAGAGCACCCCTTTGTTCCATTCACTAATCTTGTTGCCCTTCTCTGTACTCGTTCCAGCAGCTCTACATCCTTCTTGAAATGAGGCCTCCAGGCCTGTATACAGTACTCTAGGTGTGGCCTGACCATCGCCTTATACAATGGAATAATCACCTCCTTATCCCTGCTGGAAAAATTCCTGTATATCATTGACAATACTCCATGAGCTACTCTTGCAGCCCGTCTGCACTGCTCAGAGAACTTCATATCTGCCTGCACAACCACCCCCAAGTCCCTTTCATTCTCTACCACTGTCAGTGTAGTACCACAGAGTTGATACGTTGCTCTGGGGTTGCTGTTTCCCATGTGTAGTACTTTACATTTATCAATGTTAAACTTCATTTGCCACCTCTCAGCCCATCTGCTCAACCTTTCCAGATCCTGTTGCAGCAGCATAGTGTCAGTAGTGTCCTTGACAACCCTGCCAACCTTTGTATCGTCTGCAAACTTGGACATTAAGCCCGATATACCATCATCAATATCATTTATAAATACAGAAAACAATAATGGACCCAACACTGAGCCTTGAGGGACTCCACTAATAACATCAGTCCACGATGAGCAGTGTCCATTGATTACCACTCTCTGTCTTCTCCCCTTCAACCACCCCTTTATCCATAGCAGCAATTTGCCTCCAATATCACACTGCTCCAATTTGTGTAGCAGTCTTCCATGTGCAACAGTATCAAAAGCCTTTCTAAGATCCAAGTATATAATATCAAAGTTATTCCCTGCATCCAGTTCTTTTGTGACTGCATCATAGTATCCAATCACGTTGGTCAGGCAAGACTTCCCCTTAACAAAACCATGCTGTGTCTGAGCTATGACTGAAGTCTTGTCTAAATGATCCTGCAGTGCTTCTATAACCAGTGCCTCCATTAATTTTCCTGGAACAGAAGTTAAGCTCACAGGTCTATAATTACTTGTGTCAGCCTTTGATCCTCCTTTGTGAATTGGGGTCACATTTGCACATTTCCAGTCTATGGGTACCTCCCCTGAGTCCAAGAAAGCTCTCATAATTATGGCTAAGGGTTTGCTTACTTCCTTTGCTGCCTCCTTTAATATAACTGGATAGATCCCATCCACCCCGGGTGCCTTTCTTGTGTTTATCTTCAACAGTTTCTCCTCCACTTTACTCCCAGTTATTTCAAGATTCTGTAGCTTACTGCTAGAGTTGAATACACCTCTGGCATTCCCCTCGCTGAATAACTCCTCATGTGTGAATGTCGATGCAAAATATTCATTTAGTTTGTTAGCTACCTGAGCAGGATCATCAACACTTGACCCATCAATATCAAGTGGACCAATCTGATTCATCCCCTTCCTTCTAGAGTTTACATAAGTAAAGAACTCTTTGCTGTTTTTCTTTGCATCCCTTGCCAAGGATTTCTCGTAATCTGCCTTCGCCTGCCTAACCTCCTTTGTAACTCGGTTGCATATCAACTTGTATCTATCATAGGCTTCTGTGTCGTGTGTTGATTTGTATGTATCCCATGCATTTTTCTTCTCTGCCATATGCCTCATTAGTTCATCTGACATCCATTTTGGCCTAAACCTTGAACAATATTTCTTAGTTGGTATGTAAAGCCTAGTAGCTTCCAAGATAAGTTCTTTGAATGCTTCCCATTTTGAATTTGCTGTTGGTAACATCATCAGTTGGTCCCACTGTATAGAATTTAAATACTGTCTCAGTCCATCGTAGTCGCCTTTACGGAAGCAATAACCCTTCCCTTTACCCCTAATGGTAGTTACCTCTTTGAGTAAATCCCACTTCAGCACACTGTGATCACTGCCACCTAGTGGTTCATTTATCTGCAGATTCTTAATGCATGAAGAATCACTGCTGATAATCAAATCAAGAGTATTACTCCCTCTAGTTGTCTCCCGAACATGCTGATGTAGAAAACAATCATCCAATAAATCCACAAAAGTCCTGCTAGTGTGTGAGTAACCAGCCCCCAAATTCCAGTCAATATCTGGGAAATTAAAATCTCCCATTATAAGACACTCTGATTTACTGGCCCACTCTATTTCCCTGTACAGTTCCTTATTATACTCATCAGAGTCATTAGGCCTATAGCACACTCCTACTCTCAGTTTTGATCTCCCAATGTTTATGTCACACCAAACTGACTCAACACTGCACTGTCCAGCGATGTCGACTGGCTTCACTTCCTTGGTTTTTATGTGTTTCTTAACTAATAACATAACCCCTCCTCCCTTCCTATCCTGTCTATCCTTTCTGTAGACGTTGTACTCCCCAAATTGCAGTTCTGCATCCCTTATATCTGTGTGACACCACGTCTCTGATATCCCAACAATATCTGCCTTCGATGTTTTGAGCAATACCTCAAATTCATCAAATTTATTTACTAAACTCCTAGCATTGGTGTACACGCAAGTATACCTGCACCTGTTTCTATTCTTAGCTACCCTAACACAACCCATGTGTTTACTTGTACCGCAATGGCTCCCAGCAGTCTCTGAAATACCATGCATCTTGTTTTTCAGGCTTCTGCTCATTCTAATAGAAGCAGTGCAAGAATCTCTTTCACCTCTGCCAGTGGCTACTGTCAATCTATTGGTCTTTGTCTCCCCCCAAGCTAGCAGTTTTCCGACCCACCTAACACTGCCTCGATAGCATCAGCAAATATTCTTGCACCCTTTCTATTTAAGTGTATCCCATCCCTGTAGAAGCAATCTCTCCTGTTAACAAGTACAGTCCAGGCTGAAAAAAATTCTACCCCTTGAGCCTTGCACAATCTTTCCAGGGCCGAATTGATCGACAAGGCTCTCATCATATACTCCCTCCTGTCGTGTCTGGGCAGAATTGCAGACACTTTCAAATTCAACCCTAATTCTCGGCTTTTGTTCAACAGTGACCTGTACTTGTTAAGTAATTCTGCCGGTCTCCTACTCTTAATATTATTAGTGCCAACGTGTACAACTATATCACCTTTTGTGCCCTTAAAAGATGATATTCGCTCTACAACGTCATCAACCTTTGCCCCTGGCAGACATACCCTGGTCCTGTTCCACCTATCTTTTTTACAAAGCATGTTCCCCGTTTCCCTGACAATAGAGTCACCAACAACTACTAGTTCCTTCGGGACCAGCGCATTCTGCCTTAGGGGTTGTCTCTGTGTCACGCGATGCCCAAGTGCAAGCTCTGGCGTTGATGTGGGCAGCTGAGAGCTTGATGGGCCCCTCAATTTAGTTTCTTCGAGGGCATCCACCCTGTCCTTCAAGCTCTCATATAGGCCCACAAGAATGCCGAGTTATTGCCTGATATCGTTACACTCCTTGCATCGCGCACACACAAAGACATCCCCCTTGGCAGTATCATGTCCCGTACCCGATTGCTCTGCAAACATCAAGGAAACAGTGCATTTTATAAGGCTGTGAGTCAGAGGACAACTGCCCCCCTCAGTTCTGCTCTGAGCCACAGCACTTCCATTAGCTTGAGCCTTTTGCTTTGCTGCTCTGGTCTGAAATTATAACCCTAAACTTGTATCCCAATGCAGTTGTAACACTATATATCTATATATATTTTTAAGTGTCAAGTATATTATCTTTGAGTTTCTTTATATAAGTTCCGTATCTATTTATGTATTAATTAATTATGTTACATTCGTAAAATCTAAGTCATTATATATATTTAATTAAAAGTACAATTTAATTGACAATGAAGTTCAACAAGATTAATAAATTTACTGATTAATTGATAATATTATATACTATACTATACGAAGCTAACGCTATCTAGTTCGGGATATAACTTTGTATCGTATAACAATGATGGCAAGTTACGAACGGTAAATCTACTGACACTTAAATATTAATTAACTTACAAAATCTCACTGTCTCAATTCAGAGTAAATCAAGGATCTTGCCTAGGTCTATAAGCTACTTACAGAAAATAATTGAATGTAACAATTGGTCAATAAAGCGGCTAACTATAGCTAAAAAACTTCCGGTTCACCGGCTCTGCAAAATTTGTACAACACGTGGATTGGATACCCTTACCGATACTAAGTAATAATCTAGAAAATCTCTGTCTGTGTTAAAATTTAAACTAAGTATCGTAACTAGGAATATAGGGCTACTCTAGAAAATAAGTTAATTTGCCAATTCAAGCCAATTTTAGTTAATAAAACAGAAAAAACTTCTCTATGTTCCTCAGCCTTAACAACTTCATATCGGTCTCCAGCTTCATTATTTCTTAGTATGCTTGCATGATGTACCTATTCATTTTGATGCTCCACTTTCCCCCACTTTCACAGGTGTGACCACACACTGAAATAGTAAACATTCTTCGGTATTTTTCATACATTCATATTTACAGACACATTGTTCAGACTGAAAGAGCATGTACTGTAGCTCTTCAATCCATAGGACATGTGAGAGAGAGAGAGAGAGAGAAAGAGAGCATTCAGTAGTGTCCTCTGTTAACCTTAAGCATTGTAAGGTTAACCTTACAATGCTCATATTAGAGTGAATTAGTTGGGATAGTGTTAAATAATAGTGAAAAGGTATTATTTTGAAAAATAAAATTGAAAAATTGTAAAAAGGTATTTGAAAAACTTTTCAAAACAAGAATTATTTTTTTAAAGAAGAATTTTATATTATTTTATTTTTTCTTTCTAGAGATGCTAAGGCAGCTGTTGTACATGGATCAGAACTTCGTGAATTGACATCTGAACAGTTGGATGATGTACTCCGTTATCATACTGAAATTGTATTTGCTCGCACATCTCCACAGCAGAAGTTAATCATTGTAGAGGGTTGCCAAAGACAAGGAGCAATTGTAGCTGTAACAGGAGATGGTGTTAATGATTCACCTGCTCTGAAAAAAGCTGACATTGGTAGGTAGATAATATGCTCTTCATCTTATATAAATGAAAATGTTGTAATGTAAAAACATTTATAAAACCTTTTTCACGTTAATTTTGTATATAATGTATTGACATTTTATTACTAGTATTACTTGTAACATTTAGAATTACAAGAAGTTTTCTTGAAAACTAATAGAACCAGCTTATATTGCTGTTGAAATTTCTTAAATATAAGACATTCTTTAGTTTCATGGCAGTAGCAACTCAGGGTTTTTTCAAATAATGAAGTACATTATTCTGAAAAAAAAAAAAAAAATTTTAAAGGAAAAGGGCATAATTTTCAATAATTTTCTTATCCAATACTGAATTATAGTACTATTTGTGTTAACATTATGTTAAGTTGATCATGCAGTTGTTGTAAGTTGTTTCCAAACTTTCCTCTTTTAAAAACCTATGAAAACTTTGAAGAAAACATTTAAATGTTATGTTGAGCAACTGGAATTCTTCCCAAATATTAACAAGCTACAAATCTATGATTATTCAGATAAATAGCTAGGAATTTCATGATGGTGGGTAGAGAACGATAAATAAAGTGGATAATAAAGCATTAAGTCTATATAGCATTAAGTATTATTTAACTTTAATATGAATATAACCACACTTGAAGAACAAATTCATCACCCAATAGTGAGAGTTACAATTCTACATAGAGAAAACAACTCCTTTGAATCACATTGAAATGATATCATGGGGGAATTTTATCCCATGAACCTTGCATGATCTCTCAGGAGTTGAATTATTTGTCAAGGCTCTTATCGTGTATTTTCTCCTCTAATGTCTGTGCATAATTCCAGACACTTACAAATTTAATCCAAACCCATAGCTCCTATTCGACATTGCCATATACCTGCTAAATCAATTCTCAGATTGCCCATTCTTGATATTATTAGTAACAGTGTATATAACATCATCCTTTTCACCCTTGAAAAGCAATGACTGTTCTACAGGCCCTGGGTGCTAAGCAATTGTGACCGAGCAATTTCTCTGTGCTTCCAGTGCGATTTCCAAAAAGCAATTTATGATACTTTTACGTTCCTGTCATTAAGAAATCTATTTATTTCATAACCACTCTTGTCAGAAAAGTTAATCTGCCAAGGGCTGAAAGAATCAAAGATAGACTATACCAATACTGACTCTTACAAGATCAGTGCCCCATCATATTATAGAGAGCAGGACGATCACAACCCTTCCTATGCTAAGAAACAAAAGAAAGATACAGACCAGAATATCTGGCCTCACTTCCTTATAATACATTCCTTGACTGACCAGCCAGTCAGCAAGCTCTCTGTTTTTTTGATCCAGAAATGTTTAGAGAATGCTGCTGGTGGATCACCAAAAATGGTTCGCAGACTAAAATCAGGTGACCTGCTTGTTGAAACAACACAATGCAAGCACTCTGAGAAGTTAAGAAGTTACTTAAACACTTGGAGGATCTCCTATAAAAGGGTCACCTCATGCCACCTTAAACTACTCAAACGGAGTTATAACATAATGGGATCTTCTACATGTACAGGGACTCTCCGACTTACATAAGGATTGCGTTCTGCAGAATGCTACGTAAGTCAGATTTTACATGTCGGAATTTCCCCCATGCTTGTGCAGCACTTGCAACTGTGCTCGCTGAATTGATGGAATCAAAAAAGAAATGTTTGATGAACATGTAAATAGAATTATTTATTGTATTTGTTTAAGTTTTTATCTCATTCGGAGGAAAAATTACAAAAGCGTGCAATTTAAAAAAAATTTCAAAATTATAAAATTACAAAAAAAAGAGGAGACAGGCATAGCGTCAGTAAGTTTTACCTCTCGAGCATCGTTCCGAGAGGTGCCTCCGTAGCCAGGTGGGCAGGAGCAGCAGTGCGTAGCACACGCTTCTTGATTAGACCGGGGTTCAAACCCGTGACCACCAAATACGGAGGATGCGGAAAGGTCAGGGAATGACCACCGCATATCCCTGGAGCAATATGGCCTTAGTTGCTAATGCTCCTAAAATCCAAATAACAAACAATCGTTCCGAGAATTGACTTCTTCAGCTGATAAGTATGTCTCTGCAGAGGTTGAGAGCTGTGGAGATTTAGGAGGGGTCAGCTGTTCAATCTTACGAAAGAAAATATTAATGGATGACTGGATGGTGGCTTTTTTCTTTTCATTGTTGATTTCTTTGTAGCATATCATTCACCCCTCTGTTAACTTTTAAGAATCGTTCACTGTCAGGATCCATCTTCTCAAACCTCACCATTGCCGAAGCAATTTCACAAAATGCCATTGCCATCTCTGTGGTGATGAAATGTCTTAGCTCCTCATTTGGTTCATCTTGAGCTTCGTCAGCATTTTTTCTTTCACTATCACTGCCTGCAAGTCAATAAGTTCTTCATTAGATAATTCCTTCTCTTCTTCCTCTATTAACTCCTCCACATCTTTGGCATCAACCTCCAACTGAAGTAGCTCTGCAACCTTTACAGTCTTATCTGTAACCTCTTCATATGATTTGTGAGTAGCACACGCTTCTTGATTAGACCGGGGTTCTAGCCCATGACCACCAAATATGGAGGATATAGAAAGGTCAGGGAATGACCACCGCATATCCCGGAGCAATATGGCCTTAGTTGCTAATGCTCCTAAAAAAAACCAAATAACAAAAATAACTTCATATGATTTGTCTTTTTCAAATCCTTCAAAGCCTTTTATGTGCCGTGGACAAATTTTCTTCCATGCATCATTTAAACAACTTTTAGTAATTTCCGCCTGGGCCTTATTAATGTTTAAGATGCTGTGGTAAATATTGTAAGATTTCCAGAAGTCTCTTAACGTAAAATATTTCTCACCGTCTACCGCAGACAATGTCTGAGCAAATGTTTTGTGTAAATAGTATGCTTTTAAATTTGAAATAACACCCTGATCCATAGACTGGATGAATGAAGTTGTGTTTGGTGGTAGAAATATGACTCTCACATTCGAATTGAAATCATCTAGATGTGAGGGATGTCCAGGAGCATTATCTAATAGAAGCAAAATCTTGAGAGGAACGTCGTTGTCTCTACAATATTTTTCAACCTAGGGTTGAGAAGTGGCAACTGAAGTTTAACATCGAAAAATGCAAAGTACTGCATGTGGGTAAAACAAGCCCAGAGAAACGTACCAACTGTGTGGTACTACACTTAAGGTGGTAGAAAATGAAAAAGACCTGGGAGTAATTGTGCAGTCAGATATGAAGTTTTCTGAACAGTGCAGACAGGCTGCCGCCAGGGCAGGTCATGGGGTTTTTTCAAAGATATATAGGCAAAAAAAAAAAAAAAAAAAAAAAAAAAATTTTGCTAGCAGGGAAAAGGAGGTGATTGTCCCTCTGTATAAGGCAATGGTCAGGCCATGCCTTGAGTACTGCATACAGGTCTGGAGGCCTCATTTTAAGTAGGATGTAGATTTGCTTGAGTGTGTACAGAGAAGGGCAACAAGATTGATGAGGGTAATGAAGAGATCCTCTTACCAAGAGAGGCTTAAGTTCTGCTAATTGCAGCGGCTGGAGACTAGGCACCTGTGAGGTGATCTTATTGAAGTGTGAAAAAAAATTCTGATGGGATTCTTCCACTTGTTCAGATTACAAACCTAATTGGGCATGAATTCAAATTGAGGAAAGTCAGATGTAGAATAAATGTACGGAAATTTGCCTTTAGCCAGCGGGTGGTTAATTGCTGGAACAAACTTCCATTTGTTGTTGTGGTAGTTGATAGGTTAAATAAATTTAAGGAGGAACTGGACAAACATTTAGAGGGATTTGTTTTGTAATTTTTTTTTTTTTTGGCTGATTCTGCATAAGCTCTCATCACTTGCTTTCTTGCATCATATGCCACTACTACTACTACTACTACTATATGTAAAGTCGAAATTCAAATAACTGACATCTTAATTTCATTGTGATCTTTTATCAGTTGGTTCCTGTTTTTTCACTTCAGATTTTTGGGGGAAAAAAGGTTGAAATTGTTCATCCTCGCTTTGAAGTGTGACAGTATTGTGTTCGTTTTCATCGACCACAGTTGCAATACTAGAAGTACTTGCTTCTCATTTTAAAGTTCTTTTTTCAACCACAAACGTATAGTAATTTATTTTAATAATAATATTTCGAAATACTGATAATTATCAAAAAAAAATTTATATGAGGAAGTGAGTTTAGTTATGAGATCAGTTCGCTTCTCCTTTCATTCAACCTGTGTACTCTAGGCTAAATTGCATACAAATGGCAATTAGATTGCTACATTGCTACTTTTTTGTAGATGTTATTACCTCTGCACATACTTCTCTATGCAAAAGTCTGCCAAAATAAAGTGTTTCACTGTCTATTTGATTTGATTTGATTTTGGGTTTACTGGCACAACAGCAACCTAGGCTATAATGCGCCAACCACAATAAATGAGTAGACATATTAAAAGTACAGAAACAAAGGCTAAAATATTAGTTACCCAGGAATATTGGTCACTATATCAGAAAAAGATATGAAAAAAAATATGTATAAGAGCAGTCAACAAGGTATAAAATGTAATAAAAGTATATGTTAACAAAAGAGTACATGTTAAAAAGATGTAAATAAGTTTATCAGTTTTAAATAATTAAAAACAGCTGACATGTGGTCATTGTTAGACTGTAGTCTATTTGATTATTAGTCTATGCCAGTATATTAATAACCGAAAAAAATTATGTTAAAATGATACAAAAGTGGTCTATGCACGAACGTGCAAAATTTATTTATTTTTTTAATTATTAATTACGATTTTTCACGGACCGCTTTTTCACATCTCATGGAACACAGTTTGGGAAACACTGCTTTACAGTGTCCAAACTGTAGGGTCAATCACTCGACTTATTCCAAAGACTGTGAAACATGGAAAAGAGAAAAAATGATTCAGAAGTACAAAACTGAGCATAAAGTTTCCTATCTTGAAGCAAAGAAACAAATATCACCAATTACAGTAACATGCTCATATGCAGCAACTGGCCAACAGCATAAACAAATAGCTACTGTTACCACCACTACCACTGCAGTTCAAACTAATCTTACAGTTCCTCCCAATATCTCTATAGCTGATTGGGCTCACTCAATCTTAGCTTCATCAGTATAATTGATAAATATCATCCGGTAGACGTCTGCCTTCAAGAAACTAACCTAACTCCACAAGTAAACACAGCAGTGAACCATTACGGTACCTACAGACAAGACCAATTTCCTTCCAGTGGAGCTCATGGTGGAGTGGCTATTTTAATCGCTCCAGAATTCCATGTAAACGCCTCCAACTACAAACATCTTTGGAAGTAGTTGCAGTACGAGTCTCAATCCAGTTTACATTCTCACTGGTCTCACTCTACCTTCCCCCAAATCAAAAGATTTCTAGATCTGAATATATGCATATTCAGATCTAGAAGCATTAGTAATCCAGCTTCCACCCCAGTCTGTATTGTGGGAGATTTAAGTGGACACAATCCCCTGTGGGTATCTCGCCACCAAGACAAATGTGGTAAATTGATTGAAAAACTATTGAAAGAACAAAATCTCTCACTCCTTAACACTGAGACATACATCCATTTGTCCACTGGGACAGCCTCTGCAATTGATATCTCCATATGTTCACCCATCCTATATCCACTTATTGAATGGACAATCTTGAATAATCCTCTTAATAGCGGCCATCTCCCTGTGGTCTACAAAATTTTAACAAATGATGTTACACATCACGATGGCCAAAAAAGATGGAGATTCCATAAAGCTGACTGGACAAAATATAGAGCACTTGTGGCAATAGTTGAACAAATAGTCACCACTCAGCCTATAGACAACACATGTCACAAACGAAATTTTAATAACAGCTGAAGCTACAATACCTCGGTCTTCTGGAAAATATCATAAACATGCCACAGCATGGTGGAATTATGAATGCAGTATAGTTAAGAGAAAGAGAAGAATAAGGCTTGGAATCTCTTCCAAAAGTATCCCACCTCCATGAATCTCATAAATTTTTAAAAAGCTAGAGCCAAATAGCACAATTAACAAAAATACAGATTCCCGTTTTATATGGAACAAAATTAGAAAACTTAGTGGGAAATTTCTTTCAGTTCCAACTCCACTAATAAACTGGAATGTACAGGAGATCAATAACCCAAAGGAAATTACGAACATACTTGCAGATACTTTTGCAAATATATATATATATATATCAGCAGAATCAGCATATATCCCATCCTTTCTGAAAATGAAAACTGTAGTTGAAAAACACAAACTAAACTTTAATACCAGCCAAAATCTCCCACATAATCGGCCTTTCAACATAGAAGAATTGCAAAAAATTCTGGCTAAGTCGAGGAAGAGTGCAGCAGGGCGCGATGGGATTCACTATGAAATGATCCAGCAACTTGGTCAAAAATCTCTAAAGGCATTGCTCATACTATACAATAGAATTTATATGGAAAACTATTACCCAAACTCCTGGCATCACTCACTTGTAATTGCCTTTCCTAAAATTGTCAAAGATCATATGATCCCCACAAATTATCAACCAATAGCTCTAACAAGTTGCCTCAGGAAAACCATAGAGAAAATGGTGAAAATGACCAACTAACCTTGTTCTTGAAAACATAAATCAGTATGGCTTTCATAAAAATAGATCATCTCTGGACTCCATTATAAAAGCAGAAGCAAATATTTGCAATGCTTTTCTAAGGAAATGAGCATCTAATTATGATCAGTCACAACATAGAAAAGGCCTTTGACACTACCTGTGGTGATATCGCATTCTGAATGACCTTCATAACATTATTTTGCAAGGTTACTTACCAATTTTAATACAAAATTTTCTGAAGCTCAGAACCTCCCAAGTAAATTATCAAAACAATCTGTCAAACATACTCAAGAAGAAAAAATTCCTCTGGGTTCAGTGCTGAGTGCAACTTTATTTGCAATCAAAATAAATTCTATTACAAAAGACCTACTGAACACAGTTGAAACTTTCCTTTTTGAAGATGATGTTACCATTTTATGCCATTCACAAAACATGAACATGATTGAAATGCAATTACAAAGTGCAGTAATAAAACTAGAATTGTGGACAAAAAAAAAAATGGCCTTACATTTCTATGTAAATTGAAAATGCACCCAGATCCAGAAATAAGACCAGCAAACTAGCTGATATCACTAGCAAATAGTATTTGTTTCCTTGGCCTGACTCACAATAAAAAACTTAACTTTTTGGAACATATCAAATGCCTCCAAACAACCTGTCTAAAAAACCTAAATATTCTTAGAATTCTTTCTGCGATGATGTGGGGGAGCCCCTGTATATAGTTCATGTAGACCAAGTGTCATCAAATGGTTCGATTCCATACATCACAGTGCCTTACGAATTTCCTTAACGGCATACAGAACATCGCCTGTACAAAGCTTATACGGAGGCCCATGAGTCTTCACTATATCTTCGGAGACAAATGCTGCTATTAAACTATGCCACTAAAATCTGAAGCCTTCCTCATCATCCTACTTAGCAGTATCTCTTCAATCCACAGTAGAGAGCCTCTACAACAATAAACCCACAGTAAATAAACCAGCTGGAATACAACTAAAAGAACTAGTTTCAAAATGGGGCCTAAGCTTTGACAATGTATATGAGGATAATAGCATAACTATTCCACCATGGCACACTTTCATGCCTAATCGTGACACTTATTTTCAACAGTGGGAAAAAAGCGCTCTGGCAAATGCCAACATAAAACAGATGCATGCAGCCCACTCATCACAGTTCTCTGAATATTATTATTATTATTATTAGCCATATGGTGCAAGGAGGGCTGAGGCTGAGGCTTATGCTACACCAGCCAAAAAAAATTTCTGAGTTACCCTGTGTGTGTGAGTGAGAGAGAGAGAGAGGTAGAAGGAAATCACCAAGAAAGAGAAGAATGATGATATCCAGCTGAGCACCCTGGGTGTGCCAATCCCATACTCACGAGATGTGAGCATCTTCAATATATACTGACGGCTCTAAAACAGATACGCAAGTGGGTGCTGCAGTGGTCCTTTAACATAATGTCATCTCACAGGTACTCCCAAGTGAATGTAGTAGCTATTTTGCTGAGCTATTCACCATACTAATAGCCTTAAAATACATTGAATCCTTTCCTCTTCTGAAACATCTCATATAGACAGATTCATTAAGTGTAATGCTCTCCAATGAAAGCAGACACCATCACATCCTATCCTTCACCAGATACAAGCCAATCTTGTGAAGCTCAAAAGCAAAAGAAGGCAAGTAAATTTCTGTTGGATCCCAGGACATGCAAGCGTTGATGGCAATGAAAGTGCTGATCGAGCAGCAAAGAATCCTACAAATACACACCTAAGGCTTTACAAAGTTCCACATTCTGACTACAGACCTATCATCAAACATATTCTCAGCACTCAGTGGTTACAAATCTGGAAAAATCAACTGAACAATAAACCTTTTCAAATAAAACATGAACTTCAGCTATGGAATTTGAGTCTCCATAAGAATTATCACAAAGAAGTCATTCTAACAAGACTATGCATTGGACATACACATCTCACACATTTGTACTTACTCATGAAAGTAAATCCTCCAGAATATCTCCACTGTTCTTGTCAACTCACTGTGAAACATTTCCTTATAGAATATTCATGAATATTCGGGATTCCCGACTTTATCACAAATCATAGGCAATAGTTCCAACATTGAAAAGGTATTTCCTTATTTAAAACTAATAGGATATTTCAGCCAGATATAAACCATAATTAAATAATGTTGTCATTGTCACATAATACTAATACATAGGCGCAATATGGCAAAAGTCATTTTTGTGCCAAAAAAAAAATCCAACAACAACTGACTGTTCTACAACATCACTAACCTTTGTCTCTGACAGATGTACCCTGGTTCTGTTCTACCAATCCTTTTTGCACAGTATATATCCCTGACAACAGATTCTGTGACAGTAGCTACTTCCTGTGGGTCTAGTGCTTTCTGCCTTTGGGAATGATACTCTATTATTGGCTGTACAAGAGTAGGCTCTAGCATTGAGTGCTTGATGGGTCACTCATTTCAATTCGTTTGAGGGCATAAACTCTGTTTTTCTAGCTCTCATATTCAGTTATTGGTATGCTGGATTTGAACTTAACTTCTTTACACTCTTCACAACTGAAACACACAAAGGCATCTTCTTTGACTGTATAATATCTGTAAATATGTAAGTAGTGCACTTTTGTAAAGCCGTGATTCATAATGAATCACGGCTTTACAAAAGTGATGAACCCCAGCCAAAACTTTCTACTGTGAACTCTTTGCTTTGCATCTCTAATCTAAGTATGATTTTAAATTTAATTTTAAAAATTAAATTTAAATTAAAAATACCGCACTAAACTCAGATATGCAAATATAATAATAAGGCTACTCTAGTCTCAGGTTATATGATAGTGGTAGATGCTGTGCTATAAAATTATATTATGTTATGAGTTATGTTATAAAATTATATTGTTATGAGTTGTGTTATAAAATTATGTTTGTATTGTTATAAATTACACTTTACAGACTTAATAAAAACACTCCTACAAAATTGCATAAAGGAATATTAAAAGCATCAGTATCTTTCTTTTATTGATGTAATGAACAATCACAGCAGAAAATTCTCTCACACTTTGACTCTTTTTGTTAAGCAATTTCCAAGGCAGAGTAAGAAACAAATTCACTTACTTCATCAGATAAACACAAATACTAAACTTCATTACCAATTTAAAACAAAGAGATAACAAAAACTAATAATTTTTATGTAGTAAAAAAGTCTGCTTAGCAGCTTTCAAAATTGTCAGTAGCTAATGCAGTGAGTGCCCTAGCTAATGTTTATCTATGGCATCCTATACTAGCAAACAATCCTGTGGTTGTATTTTAATATAACATGGGTACGTTAGTGAAATTTAATTTTATTGTAGTATGGACTTAAAGACCTCATACTTTTTAAAAATTTTCTCCTATTTTCCTCCTGTGTATGCAATGTCTAGCTTTATTGAAAGTCAAAAGTTGGTTTTATATATTCTTAACCCCAAGCTGGGCATTGATGAAACTGCAGACAATACTTCAGTAGTTTGCTTTTCTACTCTGTCCACACAGCTGCAACTCCTAACAAAATTTCTCTGCTGTAAATTCCAGAAATCTTGGTTAATAATTATGCAAACAGGAAAAATGCTGGAATCAAGCTATGCCTAATTGTATGTCAAGAAAGTGAAAAAAGATGACATGGAACAGGAGTGAGTTCAAGAGCACAGGTTTTGAGAAAAGTGGAGAAATATGATCAGGACTTTTTTTTTTTTTTTTAATGTAAACCCCAAACACGAGAGGTATTAGAACCTATAGTACTTAGTGCCGTGATTGGGTTGGAGGTTGAGAAGACGAAAGAAGATATTTGTTAACATTGGACTTGAACTTCTGTAGACTGTAATTTTCAGGAAATACGTATGAAGGAAGGTTGTTCCAGAAAACGGCAGTTGAATGAATAAACGAGGAAGATGAAAAGTTGGTTCTGTGAGTTTGAAGTTGGACAGTAAATGGATGTTGGCTGGTGGCGGCACATGTTTGGACCGTTTTGAAAGAGAGAGTGGGAATTATAGAAGCCAATTCAGAAGAACAGTGCCCGTGGAAATATCTATAGAAGAGGCACGCAGCAGAAACAGTAGGTCTATGAGAGAGCGAGTGGAGAGACTCTGTTAGAGATGAATCATTAATTAACTTAACTGCCCTCTTCTGAATGGAATCAAGAAGACTGAGAGAGGTTTTGGGAAACCACCCTAGATGTGGGAAAATATTCCATGGCAGGGCGGATTTGTGATTTATACAGAGTGAGCAGCTGTTTGGAAGAAAAGTAATGCCGAGAGCAAAAGAGAAAACCAAGTTTTTTAGATGCAGAGGAAGCAATATTTGTAATGTGCTTGTGCCAAGAGAGATTAGAAGACAGGGTAATCCCCAAAAGAGATATATCATTTTTCCTAGAAATCAGAATGTCACTAAAGATAAGCATAGGAGCAGAAGAATCCTTTTTGCAAGATATAAGACAAGACTTAGTTTTAGAAGGGTTGAAATCAACTAAGTTGTCTTTGCCCTACTGACGAATTAAGATCGGCATTTACCAGGGCTCGAACCCTGGTCTAATCAAGAAGTGTGTGCTACGCACTGCTGCTCCTGCCCACCTGGCTACGGAGGTGCCAATGAGACTCGTGACAGACAAGAAAAATGCATGGGATGCATATAAATTATCAGGCAACACAGAAGCCTATGCCAGATATAAGCTAGTCTGTAATCAAGTTACAAAGGAGGTTAGGCAGGCAAAGGCAGATTACAAGAAATCTTTGGCAAAAGATGCTAAGAAAAACAGCAAGGATTTCTTTACTTATATAAACTCTAAAAGGAAGGGGATGAATCTGATTGGTCCACTTGATATTGATGGTTCGACTGTTGATGATCCTGCTCAGATAGCAAACAAACTGAATGAGTATTTTGCATCTACATTCACACATGAGGAGTTATTAACGTTTGAAAATGTCACAATTATCAAATTGTAGCAGGGTGCCTAATGATTTTGTAATAACTGAGAGCAGAGCGGAGGAGAAATTGTTGAAGTTAAACTTAAGAAAGGCACCTGGGGTGGATGGAATCTATCCAGTTATATTAAAGGAGGTGGCAAAGGAAGTAAGCAAACCCTTAGCCATAATTATGAGAGCATCCTTGGACTCAGGGGAAGTCCTCATGGACTGGAGATGTGCAAATGTATCTTCAATTCACAAAGGGGGATCGAAGGGTGACACTAGTAATTGCAGACCAGTTAGTAAAATAATGGAGTCACTGGTTAAAGATGCATTTCAGGATCATCTAGACATCTAGGTTTTGAGAACAAGTGGGAAAATATGATCAGGACTTGGAGCCTTCATAACATCAAGCCTCATTAAAATCCTTCTGACATCCTTTTGATGGAAGACCATAGGAGACATTGAATGTAGTGTACTGGAAATGGTGAGAAGTGCTTTCTAAGAACATTAATATATGAGTTGGAATTAAAATATGATGCTTGCAGGTCAGCTTTATCCTTGGCTGAAGTGGCAAAAGAACCATCTAGTTTTGATAGAGGTGGGCTTTGGCAAGAGACCAGAATGCTCATCTACCATTTGGACAAGAAGCAAGTTTTCTGGTTTTAACCTGTTCGAAATCTAGTTTGGACTGATTAATAACTACTTTACAATTGTTGCGAGCTTTGGTGTAGGCAAAAAATGAACCTGGAGATTTGGAAACAAGCCAATTACGATATGCAACATTTTTCTCTTGAACAGCCTTAGCACATTTATTGGAAAACCAAGGATTAGATAAAGGACAAGAATTTAAGGTGGAGTGTGGAATAAAGGATTCCATTCCTATGAGAATAATTTCACTGAAATGATCTGAGCAAATGTTGACATCAGAAGATTTGAAACAGTAGTCCATCAAAATAAAATAAATCTCACAGATCATCGCATTTTACATTCTTGCAATGCCAAACAACATGATGTTGCAATTGGCTATGAGAGAAAGACTCCATTGGAGAAGAAACCATCCAAGTTATGATCTGAGGTGCCTAAAGGACCCCTGACCTTGACCGTGTACTTAGAAGGGTTGTTTGTGAGAAAAAAATCAAGTGAGCTGGCTGCATGGTTAGGGTATTCTGGTAGGTAAGTGCACAGTCTGTGTGAGGTCATTAGTATTTGCAAAAGCCAGCATCCCAACCAGCTGGGTTCATGTGGCTAGAAAAGGGAAACCAGCTGGAGCTGTGAACATTAAAATTACCAAGGAAAATTACCTCACTCTTAGGAAAGTTGGACTGGAGAAAGCCAAGTTTTAAAGAGTGGAAGCCAGTGAATTACAGGTGATTAGTGGGATTGGGAGAATGATAGAGGCAACAGAAGAATTTGACAGAATGTGATAGAGAGACTTTAAGCCAGAGAAGATAGAAAAGAGGAGATTTCACTTTACTAAGTCTCTGACAGGGTATATCAGAATGGACATATGCACAAGTATCACCTTTAAAGCAAAGGCAATCATACAGGAAATAATTCGGACAACTGAGATGAGCAGTGGTTAATTCAACTGATAGCTGGGATTCTGTCAGAAAAACTATATCGGGTTTGGTGTAGACTGTAAGTGGAAATGGGCATCATTGAGGTTAGAACTGAGACCATGTATATTTGTGAAATGAAAGAGGAGGTGTTTGGGAGGTATAGATCTTTTTGCAGATAAGTTTTTTCTATTATTTTGACAATTCATGATGTATTTAGAAGTAAGAAAAGGTGGCATGGACATGCTGTATAAAGTAATGAAATTTTTAGATATGGCAACACATGGCAAGAATATACCCAGCTCCTTGACATAATGTGGCCTCGGCATTTGCTCCCTGCATACACGCTACTCATACTCACTTCAGTCACTATCTGGCAGAGTAGCAGCAGCGATGTTATACACTAACTGATCCCGAAACCTCCTAGAGAGTTACTAATAGCTTCTGTCTAATGGACTATCTAACGGCCAGCCTTCGAACACTGTTTTAAAGCTGTACCCTTGAAATGTAAGGAAGATTGAATTTTGCCAACATGTTGATCATAATCTTAAAAGACATCAATCATATTGCACGATGGAAGAGATGGGGAGGGTTTGCTGGAGCTTTGCTCTGGAGACTGAGCATGGGTTCCACCACTTCAGGCCTATGCAAAGTGGTGGTATTGCTGCTTGATGAAAGTCATCTACCACCTAGTATTGGCTGGTAACACAAAGGGGCTGCATTCCTTCATTGTGGTGTGGGTAGCACACCTTGACATCTTCTCGTTCACACCTGGGTGGTCATCTACAATGTGCTAGGAGCCATATTTCAGGACTTGCACATAGGGGTTATACACAGGACTTATACCCAGGGTTACTAGAGATCATCTTGGATTTGCGCTAAAAGTGTTGGACCCACGATTTCGTGTTTGACAATGCAGAAGTTGAAAATGGTGCCCATTACTAGTTATGATAGCAACCAAAGTCTTTTTGCACAATGAGTTTCCAGAATTTTATGTTTTGCAAACATGCTCTTTAAAATTTAGTGTCAGTTCATTTAATGATCTCAGATGGATAAGGTGAGGATAAATAAATTAAATTGTGTATGTTCATGGGTAAAATTTATGCTGTAGAAAAAAAAAAAATTATATTCATGGGTCAAATTTGGGGTTGGGGGGACCACAAGTTATTTTATGTGTTTCAACTAATTATAGCCTCAGTTGAGAAGAACAGTATGATAGCATTCAATCATGTACCGCCTCACAAATGGAAAATTGATAGGAGCGCAAAAAACCTAAAAATCAAATTTCAAAATTTCTACTTCTCATGATATGAATGGGAACACTCCGCATTTAATTTTGTCAGGAGAGTGAGCATGCTTTTCTCAAAAAATATAATCTCGAGAGACACTATTCCAATCATTCAGTGTCATATGAAGTGGATGGCCAATCTTTCCATGGAGGAAGAAGACGAAGCTCAATTACCATAAACAGCTTGGACATAAAAAAAAGTCAGAATGATCTTCATGCACCAAAACTAAATAATGTACCACATCAGCACACTACCACAACCACCATCATACAATGGAACTGTAGAGGACTTCACAGCAACATTGATAATATTCATGAGCTAATCAGTCATTATCATCCTATGGGTATTTACTTACAAGAGACAAATTTAACACACCTCCGGTATCCCACTCAGTTAAAACTTATACCCTTTTTAGGCAAGACAGAATGGTTACAAATGTTACAGGAGTCCAGGAGCTATACTCCTGGACTCAAGAGTCCTGTGTAAAAACACATTCCTCTTCAAACCATTTAATAGAAACTGTTGTGACACGTATCATGATTGGCATTAGCTTGACATTTGTCTCAGTCTACCTTCCAGCCGACCATCCTTGTATGATGCAGGAACTGGAAGGCCTTGTTCTACAGTGGGCATCATCCATTATGAGGTTCTCCCATCACAGATAGCTGAGGATAAGTTGTTGAAATGCTGCTGGACAGACAGAATTTAACACTATTGAACCGGCTTCAACTAGTGTTCAGTAATGTTAAATTGCATCCATTTTCCTACAGGGTCAACTTCTGTAGTAGATCTCTCAATTTGCCCTCCAATCTTCTTCCCAAGTATTGAATGGAATTAGACTGGGGTTCGAGCCCGTGCCCACCAAATATGGAAGATGCGGAAAGGTCAGGGAATGACCACCGCATATCCCCGGAGCAATATGGCCTTAGTTGCTAATGCTCCTAAAAAAAAAAAATTGAATGGACAGCATTAAATGGACTCTATTTAAAAGTTACAGCTGTCAGTTACACGCTCCGCAAAAACGATAAGTGTTTGCCTTTTATTTACATGATTGTTGTTTTATATTGTACTTAATACGTAGTCATATAGTTATAGTTACACTGGTTATTTTTTATTTTAATTTAGATAAAGAGTTTTTGTGGATTTTACTTACGATAGGTAAAACCGTTATTTTTGTTCGATTTTTGT
Source organism: Mastigoproctus giganteus (assembly GCF_048544385.1). Lineage (NCBI taxonomy): Eukaryota > Metazoa > Arthropoda > Arachnida > Uropygi > Thelyphonidae > Mastigoproctus > Mastigoproctus giganteus. Next base: position 16,051,777 of record NC_143588.1, on the reverse strand, counting down.
AGCCATTGTTTTTGTATGTAGGGAATTCAAATTTTTTAATTGAGGTAGCTAGGTAGCTCTAACGCATAATTATATAGTAATACGCTTCACTGTTTCTATTTCATAGTTTCTATTCAAATACTACTGACATTTAATTTATTGATTTTATTAATTTAAACTACCATGCCCCGAACTAGAGCAGCAAAGCAACGGGCACAAAGTGGCAGGAGTGTTGTGACTCGGGGGAGAACTGAGGGGGGCGATTCTCCAACGCGTCACAGCCTAAAAAAATGTGCAGCTTGTGAAATGTTTGCCGAACTCTCTGGAACAGAACATGATATTGCCATGGGGGATGTCTTTGTGTGTGTGCGCGATGTAAGGAGTGTAAGGAAATCAGGCGACAACTCAGCGTTGTTATGGGCCTATATGAGAGTTTGAAGGACAGGGTGGATGCCCTCGAAGGAAATAAATTGAGGGGCCCATCAAGCTCTCAGCTGCCCACATCAATGCCAGAGCTTGCACTTGGTCATCGCGCAACACAGCGGCAAACCCCAAGGCAGAATGCGCTGTTCCCACAGGAACTATTAGTTGTTGGTGACTCTATTGTCAGGGAAACGGGGAACATGCTATGTAAAAAGGATAGGTGGAACAGGACCAGGGTATGTCTGCCAGGGGCAAAGGTTGATGACGTTGTAGAGCGGATATCATCTTTCAAGGGCACAAAAGATGATATAGTTGTACACGTTGGCACTAATGATATTAAGAGTAGGAGACCGGCAGAATTACTCAACAAGTACAGGTCACTGTTGAAAAAAAGCCGAGAATTAGGGTTGCATTTGAAAGTGTCTGCAATTCTGCCCAGACACGATAGGAGGGAGTATATGATGAGAGCCTTGTCGATCAATTTGGCCCTGGAAAGATTGTGCAAGGCTCAAGGGGTAGAATTTTTTTCAGCCTGGACTGTACTTGTTAACAGGAGAGACTGCTTCTACAGGGATGGGATACACTTAAATAGAAAGGGTGCAAGAATATTTGCTGATGCTATCGAGGCAGTGTTAGGTGGGTCGGAAAACTGCTAGCTTGGGGGGATACAAAGACTAATAGTTTAACAGTAACCGCAGGCAGAGGTGAAGGTGATTCTTGCACAACTTCTATTAGAATAAGAAGCGACCTGGAGCGAGGGGTGTTGGGGGTTTCAGGGACGGATGACAGTCATCCTGGAGTAGTTGGGTATATGGGATGTGTTAGGGTAACAAGGAATAGGCATAGGAGCATGTATGCTTGCATGTATACCAATGCTAGAAGTATAGTAAATAAATTTGATGAATTTGAAGTGTTGGTCAAGACATCAAAGGCGGATATTGTTGGGATAGCAGAGACGTGGTGTCACAAAGATATAAGGAATGCAGAAATGGAATTTGGGGAGTACAATGTGTACAGAAAGGATAGACAGGACAGAAAGGGAGGAGGTGTTATGCTGTTAATTAAGAAAAACATAAAATCAAAAGAAGTGCATCCAGTTGATATAGATGGACAGTGCACTGTTGAGTCAGTTTGGTGTGACATAAGCACTGCGAAAGCAAAAATAAGAGTGGGAGTGTGTTATAGGCCTAATGACTCGAATGAGTACAATGAACAATTGTACAGAGAAATAGAGTGGGTCGGTAAATCAGAATGTCTTATAATGGGGGATTTTAACTTCCCAGATATTGACTGGAACTTGTGGGTTGGTCACTCACACACTAGTCAGACTTTTGTGGATTTATTGGATGATTGTTTTCTGCAGCAGCATGTTCGAGAGGCAACCAGAGAAAGTAATACTCTTGATCTGGTTATCAGCAGTGATCATTCGTGTATTAAGAATTTGCAGATAAAGGAACCACTAGGTGGCAGTGATCACAGTGTGCTGAAGTGGGATTTACTCAAAGAGGTAACTACCGTCAGGGGTAAAGGAAAGGGTTTTTGCTTCCGTAAAGGGGAGTACAGTGGTCTCAGACAGTTTTTAAATTCTGTACAGTGGGATCAACTGACGATGTTACAAACAGTAAATTCTAAGTGGGAAGCATTCAAGGAATTAATCGTGGAAGCTACTAGACTTTTCATACCGATGAAGAAATATTGTTCAAGGTTTAGGCCTAAATGGTTATCAAATGAACTAATGAGACTCGTGTCAGAGAAGAAAAATGCATGGGATGCATATAAATTATCAGGCGACGCAGAAGCCTGTAGCAGATATAAGCTAGTCTGTAATCAGGTCACAAAGGAGGTTCGGCAGGCAAAGGCGGATTATGAGAAATCTTTGGCAAAAGATGCTAAGAAAAACAGCAAGGATTTCTTTACTTATATAAACTCTAAAAGGTAGGGGATGAATATGATTGGTCCACTTGACATCGATGGTTCGACTGTTGATGATCCTGCTCAGATAGCAAACAAACTGAATGAGTATTTTGCATCTACATTCACACGTGAGGAATTATTACAGTTTGAAAATGGAAGAAGGTTATCAAATTGTAGCAGTGTGCTTAATGATTTTGTAATAACTGAGAGCAAAGTGGAGGAGAAATTGTTGAAGTTAAACATAAGAAAGGCACCTGGGGTGGATGGGATCTATCCAGTTATATTAAAGGAGGCGGCAAAGCAACTAAGCAAACCCTTAGCCATAATTATGAGAGCATCCTTGGATTCAGGGGAGGTTCCCACGGACTGGAGATGTGCAAATGTATCCCCAATTCACAAAGGAGGTTCGAAGGGTGACACGAGTAATTACAGACCAGTTAGTTTAACTTCTGTTCCGGGTAAAATAATGGAGTCACTGGTTAAAGATGCATTGCAGGATCATCTAGACAAGACTGCAGCAATAATTCAGACACAGCATGGGTTTGTTAAGGGAAAGTCTTGTCTGACAAATTTGATTGGTTATTATGATGTGGTTACAAAGGAACTGGATGCAAAAAATAATTTTGATATCATATACTTGGATTTCAGGAAAGCTTTTGACACTGTTGCGCATGGAAGACTACTGTACAAATTGGAGCAGAATGGTATTAAGGGTAAGTTGCTACAATGGATAAAAGGATGGTTAAGTGGGAGAAGACAGAGGGTGGTAATCAATGGGTGCTGCTCTTCGTGGACTAATGTTATTAGTGGAGTCCCACAGGGTTCGGTGTTGGGTCCACTGTTGTTTTGTATATTTATCAATGATATTGATGAAGGTATATCAGGCTTAATGTCGAAGTTTGCAGATGACACGAAGGTTGGCAGGGTTGTTAATGACAGTAATGGCAGTGTGCTACTGCAACAGGATCTAGATAATTTGGGCAGATGGGCTAAGAAGTGGCAACTGAAGTTTAACCTTGACAAATGCAAAGTACTGCATATGGGTAGAAGTAACCCCAGAGAAACGTACCAACTGTGTGGTACTACACTTAAGGTGGTAGAAAATGAAAAAGACCTGGGAGTAATTGTGCAGTCAGATATGAAGTTTTCTGAGCAATGTAGACAGGCTGCTAGGGCAGGTCATGGGGTTTTGTCAATGATATATAGGAATTTTGCTAGCAGGGAAAAGGAGGTGATTGTCCTTCTGTATAAGGCAATGGTCAGGCCACGCCTTGAGTACTGCGTACAGGTCTGGAGGCCTCATTTTAGGAAGGATGTAGATTTGCTTGAGCGTGCACAGAGAAGAGCAACACGATTGGTGAGGGGAATGAAGGGATCCTCTTACCAAGAGAGGCTTAAGTTCTGCAAATTGCAGTGGCTGGAGACTAGGCACCTGCGCGGTGATCTGATTGAGGTCTATAAGGCCTTGAATGGGTTGAGCATGCTGAATTCTGATGGGATCCTCCCACTTGTTCAGATTACGAACCTACGGGGACATAAGTTCAAATTAAGAAAGGACAGATGTAGAATAGATGTGCGGAAATTTGCCTTTAGCCAGCGGGTGGTTAATTGCTGGAACAAACTTCCATCTGTCGTTGTGGAAGTTGATAGGTTAAATAAATTTAAGTTGGAACTGGACAGGCATTTGGAGGGTATGGTGTGTTTTTTTTTTTTTTTTGGCTGATGCTGCATAAGCTCCTACACTTGCTTTCTTGCATCAAGTGCCACTACTACTACTACTACTATTAGACAATCCTCTGAACAGAGATCATTATCCTATAATATATAGAATTCAAACCTCCCACTCCATAATAACAGATGCCCAAATGAAATGGACAGTTTTCCAGAACAGATTGGACAACATATACCAACTATGTCTCTTTTTGATGATCACTCTATCGAGTCCTATCCTACCGATACTGTTACCAACCATATTACAACCCAAATTCGAACAGCTGCAACAGCTGCCATTCCTCGGGTCTCAAATGAGAAGCCATAGACATATCAAACACTGGTGGAACAGGGAGTGTAACAAAGCCAAAAAAGATAAAAACACAGCATGGAACTTATTCTTCAAATACCCCACCACTACCAATCTTATTAACTATAAGAAGCTTAGAGCTAAAGACCATTACATCTGGTAAAAGGCTAAAAAAGACTTCTGAATAAGATTTTCTTCCTCAATTAGCAAAGATACTGATGTTATAATAATCTGGAAAAAAATAAAGCAGTTAAATGATAAATACCTTGGGTTGCCCTCTCCCCTTCTCTACCCCTGCAGTATTGCAAATGCTTTTAGGAGCTGTGTTTTCTGAATTTTCACATTATGTGTGAAAATTCATAAAATACATATAATCTGCCATTCCAAAAATTAAGGCCATAGTTGAGAAATAAAGCAAGCTTTAAAGCTGACTGTTAACTACCTTACAACCAGCCCCTCACACTTTCTGAACTGCAGGAACTATATCATGCTCAAACATTTAAATCAGAAATCACTATCCTCACTGTTGAAATTTTTCAATAGGATTTTCCCTGAACATACAATTCCTAGCTCCTGGATATCACTCCTGTGTAATAGCAATCCCCAAACCAGGAAAAGATCATTCTTTCCCTCATAACTACAGACTGATTTCACTTACCGGCTGTATAAGTAAAACCCTAGAAAAAAATAATATGCTATCAACTCATCTCGTATCTTGAATCCCAAAATACGATCAAAAGCAATCAGTTTGGCTTTAGGAAAAATAAGTCATCCTTAGGTCTCATAGTAAAGGCTGAATAAAATATCAGAAATGCATTTATTAGAAATCAGTACCTAGTCATGGTATGCCTTGATATAGAGAAAGGCTTTGATATCACATGGTGCTATGGCATCCTAAGAGATTTCCATTCTGCTAATTTGAGAGGTCATTTTCCACATTTTATTCAAAACTTCCTTCAATGTAGGTCCTTCCAAGCTGTTGACAGAATCTCTCTCAAAACTGTATACAAGAAGGAGTTCCACAAGGCTCTCTCTCAGTTTCACGTTATTTACAATATCAATAAACAGTATTACGAACACTGCCGATTCATACTTCTATACTGACAATCATACCATATCCTGTCACTTTCAGAACATGAATCCTATTTCTCAGCTACTATGAGATCCACAGTGGTCAATCCATTACAGAAACAAACCTGGAGCAAATCAGGCTACCAACACAATGTGAGGCATTTGCAAATGTCAATAAACAACATTGAGGATAGCACAAAATGAATACAGATTATCTAACTAGAAATCTATAGCCATACATTTCTGTAACAATTGCAAGCTGAATCCTGAGTCTGAGCTACAGTTAACAAACCATCCTTTGCCAGTAGTAAACAGTCTTCTCAGTCTAATATTTGACAACATGTTAAGCATCTTTCTTTGTGAAAGTATTGCTTTCACAAAGAAAGTGAATATATTCCAGGTCATTTCCATCACAACGTGGAGAGTGCATCGTTTTACTCTGCTCCACTTAATATAGGTCTCTGATTAGATCTTTTCTAGACTATGGAACACCTGTGTATGATTCTGTTAGGGAGGGAGGGAGGGAGGGAGGGAGGGAGAGGGAGAGAGAGAGAGAGAGAGAGAGAGAGAGAGAGAGAGAGAGAGAGAGAGAGAGAGAGAGAGAGAGAGAGCGCGCGCACCTTGGCACGTCTTCCCCAATCCAACATTCTGTACTTAGGATTCATAGATGCATACAGAATGTCTGCAGTTCAAAGTCTGTATGTTGAGTTGCATGTCTCCACCCAATATCAAAAGAAAGAAGTTATTGTTCAACGATACAGCTGAAATCCTCAATTTATATTATTGCAAAACTCTTTAGGATCATAAGCTCTTTAGAATCATGGATTCTGGCTATAATATTGAAACAATACTGCCACTTTCTAGAATCATATACAACGTTCTGCGACATTCAGCAATCTTTTACAGTTTTCTGGAATATCCTCGAATATTTTAGAAATTTTGTTTTTTGATTTTTATACATAATAGAATATAATTTTAACAAAAATTGGTAAACAAGTTTGTTATATTTTAATAAAAACTTGGAAAATTAAGAAAAATGAAACATGACTCCAAAATAGGCGGGAGTGTATATTGCAAAATTGAGCCAGTGTGCTGCCACTACCAAAAATTCTACTATTAATTTTGGTTTGTCTGCTGGTTTTTAAAATTGTTATAATTAGGGTTTGGATTTTTATGTATTATCATGTTCCTTTTTAGTTTACATAAAGGCATGAAACTTAGTGTTAGTGTGTCCATGTTACATGGTCTGGGGATCCTAAAGAAGTGTGTTTGTAATTTCATATTTCATCATATTTTACACATTAGGTCATAATTTCAAAAAAATATCATATATTTTATACTTGTTGACATAAAATTTTCATATTTCGTCTTACAATAATCGACAAATTATTTATCAAATTGGTTTAAAATATATTTATAAAAAACTGTGGGAATTTAGATTTAATCATTTCACATACCAGCATGGGTGGGCATGAACTGCTAAATCCCAAAGTTATTTTGATTGGCTCTTTAGTCACTCACAATGACACCGTTGTGTCATTTTAGCTATAATGACACTGTAGTGTTATTATAGCTAAAATTTTAGCTGACTGACAAAGTGCTATCCTAGCTTTGAAAAATAACCACTCACCTAACAGTTCTTTATTAAACATATAAGACATGAACTGATACATTTCCATGAGAATCAACAAATAGTTATCTTCTTCTGAATCCCAGGCCATACTGGGATTTCAGGAAATAAATGTGCTGATCATGCTGCAGAACTTCTCTCCAACACAACCTTAACAAAGGTTCTGGCCCCGGGTGCCAAGCATTCTGCGGCCAAGTGATTTCTAGTGCATTTCTAAAAGAAATTTCTAAAAAGAGCATTTAAGCAAACAGATTCTATTTTTTGTTTCAAAAACCATTTTCTTGATGTTTATTTGTATATCAGAGTAGCACTTTTGCTCTACAAGAAGTAGGCAGAGGCCCAGAAAGGGGAACCACCTTTCTGTTTCTTTTTTCTATAAATACTAATTTACTAACTCAGCCGCTTGGTCACCTTGTGGCACTGCTCCTGCCTCCCCGTGGTGGGGCCGGGAACCTGGGTGGTAAAGATAAACCCCCAGGGCCAAAAGGAGCCATCGTGGATTCTAACAATTTTGCACCCTTAGAGCTTCCAAGCTCAAGACAAGAATCCTGTCATGATAACAACACTAGTCAACCAAAAAGGCTTCGAACAGGAGTAGAAGCACAGTGTCCAGACATTCCTAATTTTCTGGTGATATACACTCTCTATCCACCCAGCCTGTGGGCAAGTTATCGTCATTTATGATTCAAAGACATCTGGAATCTATTGCAGGATCACCAAAAATGGTGAAGTGACTACAATCAGGAGATCTCCTGATTGAAACAGCAACTTCCAAACATTCTGAGCAGCTATTAAAGACAACAACAACATTTGGTGGGTTGCCAGTATCTGTTACTCCCCACAATACCTTAAATTCATCGAAAGGTGTCATCACAGAATGGGACTTAATTGCAGTGTCTGAGGAGGAATTAGTTCAAGAACTTAGCCATCAAAAGATAATAAGTGCTAAAAGAATTATGACAGAAAAAAAGATGGAAATCTCATTTAAACTCGTTCCATCATTTTATCTTTTAGCACTCCTGATTTGCCATCCTCAGTAAAAGCTGGATATTTAAACTGCCGAATTCACCATACATCCTGAATCCTCTTCGCTGTTTTAAATGCCAGAAATATGGCCACTCACAGCAGGCATGCAGAGGTGATGCCATCTGTCCTATTTGTGGTTCAAAAGATCATACACAAGCAGATTGTTCAGCCACAGTTCCCATTTGCCCCAACTGCAAAAGCAGTCACCCTGCCTTTTCTAAATCATATGAAATATGGAAGACAGGTAGGAAAATTCAAAAATTCAAAATAGAACATAAAGTCACATATCCTGAGACATGCAGACAAATAATGTTGACCCTGCCTAGTCCATCTTATGCCTCTCGCACCCGAAGTTTTCCTAAAATTGCAATTCAAACAGATGTGTCAATACCGCCCGACATCTCGCTAGCTAATTGGATTCAAGCGACTTTATCAACCATTGGAAAAGATAACTCTAATCTAAAACCATCAATGCTATCAACACCCCAATTAGTATCCCAACTGATACTGTGATGGTCTCAAATGACAGAAAAATTGAAACCTACTAAAGACTGTAAGGAAACTGAATCACCCGCCAACACTATGGAAGTGAATACACACCCAAATTATGAAGAACCTATCCTAGAACTCCATGCCAGTGACACTGTGGATACTGGATGACCCTTATTCCCAAAAAAAGACCAGAAAAAATGCCCTGCATACAAAAAACAGTGAAAAACAGTGAATCATCTTCAGCCAAACCAAAATAATGCTTAACATCATACAGTGGAACTGCGGAGGACTAAGCAGCCATTTTGATGACTTAAGGGATTCAATCTCTCAATTCTTGTCACCCCAAGTTTCACTAAAATTCTCAAATTATATGATATACAGATGAGATAGGAGCCCAGAGTCTCCTGCCCATGGAGGAGTAGCCATTTTTGTAAATTCTAACATACCATCCAGACCGATCCAATTAAGAACCACCCTAGAAGCTGTGGTAGCTCGGATTGCAGTGGTATTTCAGTTACCATTGTTTCCATTTATATTCCACCATCTCTACCACTTCTCCATTCAGAACTTCACAACCTCATTACAAAACATGCCAACTCCAATTTGGCTTTTTTGATGACTTTAATGGACACCATCCTTTGTGGGGATCAGCTACAATGGACAGAAGAGGCAAGTTGATTGAGGAATTTGTAAATAATAATGATCTGAATTTATTAAACTGTGGATCTCCTACCTACATCCACCTACCTACAGGATCTACTTCCGAAATTGACTTGTAAATTTGCTCACCATCCATCTTTCCAATCATGACATGGTCTGTATTAACCGATCCTTTTAACAGTGATCACTTTCCAATTATTTGCTCCTTACAAACAGGGGTAACTCTAAATCCTGATCAATGATTCACCTTGAAGTTTAAAAAGGCGAACTGGGATGGCTATTTTGCTCAAATACTTCTAGACAGATTTTACGTTCAAAAAGAACTTATTGATGATGTAAATACTTACATTACCAATCAGATTCTGACTGCCACTAATACCTACATTCCAAAATCCAAGACATATCGCAATCACTGAAATCACTGGTTGAATACAAATTGCTTTATTGCCAAACAGAGGAAAAACCGAGTTTGGAATAATTTCCATAAGAATCCCACCACTAGTAACCTCATTGCTTATAAAAGGCTAAAAGCAAGGCAAATTAGACAGAAAGCGAAACGAGATTCGTGGATTGCTTTTGCCTCAACAATCACAAAAGGCACCGACACATACCTCATTGGAAAAGAATAGCGTTCCATAGCCAGGTGGGCAGGAGCAGCAGTGCATAGCACACGCTTCTTGATTAGACCGGGGTTCGAGCCCATGATCCACCAAATACGGAGGATGCGGAAAGGTCAGGGAATGACCACAGCATATCCCTGGAGCAACATGGCCTTAGTTGCTAATGCTTCTAAAACACTAAATAATAACAACAGCAACAACATCTAAATGGGAAATTCACTCGTCTGCCCTCTCCAATGCTTCATTGGAAAGGAAGACCTATCTACAGCTGAAGAAGTTGCTAATGCACTTGCAGAATCATTTACTACAATCTCTGCTTCTGCCTCCTATGCGTCCACATTTCAGAACACTAAAGCTGATGCAGAACGATATAAAATCAACTTTATCACGCACCGCTCATTCCTGTACAACCAACCATTTACATTAATAGAACTTCAAGAATCATTAAACAGATCTTCAAATAGTGCCACAGGCCCAAATGGAGTTCATTATGTTATGCTGAAGCATTTACTTGAAGAGTTGAGTACCATGTTAATCTTTTATAATCAGATATTCTCCAAAAATGTCTATCCTTCTTCCTGGCATCATTCTTTCATTATTGCTTTACCAAAACCAGGAAAAGATCATTCCTGTGTTGAAAATTATAGGCCACTATCTCTTACGAGATGCATGGGTAAGTTTCAAAAGAATGATTCATACTTGGCTCACTTACATCCTGGATTTCTCAGAAAAGAATGGTTCATACTAGGCTCACTTACATCCTGGATTTCTCAGAATCTCCTTCCAGGTCATCAGTATGGCTTTCGGAAGAATAGATCAATGCTGGACGTGTTTATCAAAGCCTAATCTCCTATCTGCAATGCCTTTGTCATGAAACAGCATCTAGTCATGGTCAACCTAGATCTTGAAAATTCATTTGACACTACATGGTGACATGGGATTATTATGAACCTTTACCATCTGGGACTTAGGGGCCATTTGCCAAAAATAATTCAAAATTTTCTGCAATTGCATTCTTTTCAGGTCCGATATAAAAACATACTCTCTGCATCTCACATTCAGGAAGGAGTCCCGCAGAGGTTTGAATCTTAGTCCAACACTATTTTTAATCCGAGTTAGCAGCATAACACGAGATATCCCAAAAACTGGTGAAACTTACATGTACGCAGATGACCTTACCATTTCCTGTCAGTCTCAAAGTATGAATACCATTGAACAGCAGCTCCAACTTGCCATTACCAAAATACAATTCTGGACTTCATGGAATGGCTTCTGACTATCGGAAAAGAAATGCACTATCACTCACTTTTGCAAGAAATGAGCTCTCTATCCCACTCCAGAACTACAAATAAACAATATTCCAATCCCACTTGTTAGTACCGTTAAATTTCTTGGACTGATATTAGACAGCAAGCTGAACTTCCAAGCTCACGTCTCTTATTTAAGAAATATGTGTCTAAAGCATCTGAATATACTGTGATCAGTCCTGACTATGTCATGGGATGCTGATTGGTATACTCTACTGCATCTCTATAGAACTTTAATCCGTTCATGGCTAGATTATTGTTGTCAAGTATATGATTCTGCGAGGACCACTACTTCACAATGTCTAAATGTTATTCAGGACTGCGTTGAGTGCTTTCAGGACTTCTCCAATCCAAAGTCTTTATATCGAAGCACATGATGCTCCATTACATCTCCATAGGAAATCATTACTGCTTCACTATGCTGCTAAGATCCAGAGTCTTCCATTGCACCCCAGTTGGGAGTATCTTTATAATACTAGGTGGGATTTGTTCTATGAGAGCAAGCTAAATGAAAATAGATCTGCTTGACTCAGGATTAAAGAGCTTTCTCATAGTTGGAATATCCAGTTAAGCGATATTTTTCAGGACGCAACTGCACCTATTCCACCTTGGGCATATGTTTCTGCCTCTCATTATACACACTTTCTGGAGCGGAGGAAGAATACTGTACCTCCCTATAATATCAGGCAGTTGCACTTAGCTCACACAACTCCCATGTCTGTAAAATTGATACTGGCAGATCCAAAACAGCCAGTATGGTTGCTGCTGAAGTTTTTCCTTTTCTTATAGTTAGAACCTCACTACCATTAGCCCGCAGTATCTTCACAGCTGAATTATATGCCATCAAATTAGGACTTCATAAAATTATTGAACTTTCTATCTCACCTGCCATAATTTATACTGACTCCCTCAATGCTGTTTCTGCCATAAGGAAGAATTTCTCATCTTCTCATCCTACATTAAAATACATTCATTCTCAGCTATTTTCCTGAGAATCAGTCAATCAGTTTTTGCTGGATCTCTGGGCATTCTGAGAAATAAAAGTGCAGACCTCGCAGCTAAACATCCTCAACCTGCTCTCCCACAACATCCTCAGATTCCTTACACTGATTATAAGCCTGTTATTTGCAAAGCAAGTTACGACAACTGGTCACAGATTTGAAAAAGAAATATTAACAGCAAACTTTACCAGATAAAAGAAGAACCAAAGCTGTGGTTCTCAGGCTTTCGACAAAATAGACGAGAGGAAGCGGTACTGATACTGGCAAGACTTAGAATTGGACACACTCATCATACCATCTGTTCCTGCAACTGGGAGAAGATCCACCACAGTGTTCATCCTATGACAGCCAACTCGCGGTTAGGCATTTTCTGTTTGATTGTCCTTTATAATTAACCATACGGTCAATCACTTTTCAGTCAGTCTCTAGGCTGAATGTCTCACATGATTTAATTCATATTCTGGGAAATGATGCAAACATAGAAGAACTTATAATATATTTAAAATGTATTGGCCTATTCAGGAATATTTAATTTAACATCTACAGCGTAGATGTTAAATTAAATATTGTATATTTCGACTAAATAAACTATGAGCAGACACGATTTAGCCTCAGTAGCCCTTGTGTTGTTAAGCCAAATACCAAAAACAACAACAACAACAAAGGTTCTAGTCCTGTTTACTGACTATAGATGCAACAATGGACACTTTTTATTTAAAATACAAGTGAACAACAAGCCATTTCAATTCAAACCCGAACCCAATTTTGGACCTCCAGCTTCCTTAAAAAATAGAAAAGAGGAAGTAATTCTAGCAAGAGCTCAAATAGGTCATACTCGCCTCACACATCTGTTTCTACTAACAAGAAACAATCCTTCACAGTGTATGCACTGTTTGAGACAACTCACAATAAAGCATATACTTATTAAATGTACCTCATTCAACAACACTTGATGCTCTGTATTCAGTTTCCTCTCAGATCTACAAGAACCTTATCACTATCCTATATCATTAGGTAGTGGCACAAATTTCTCTGAATTTTTTTATTTCCTGAAACAAATTCATCTGTATGACTGTTTGTGACAGCTTCCTTTGCAGTCATTATCTCTATCCTCAATTACCCTGATAGGTGCAGTATGGCCTAAGTAGCCCTTTCACCAGAAAACATGACAACAACAACAACCAAAGCTAAAGATGCAGTAACATCTGTTATTCATTTGTGCAGTTTCCCAACAGAAGGTCACTCTTTTGAGCTATATGTAGCTCTCTCGATTGCCAAGCATGGCAGTTCATTTTCAAAAGGAGAGTTTATTAAGACTTTCATCTCAGAAATCATGGAGGTCCTGTGCTCCGAAAATATTCAGAAATTCCGTAATGTGAATGTATTACATTCTTAAAACTTTGTAAAGACCCAAACCATGTCCTGTTATATTATGAAAATGAAGTTGTCACAGGTCCTGCAAATTTGCTGTATTTTTTATTTATTTTTTTTTTTTTTTAGGCATAGATCACGGCATTATTGTAATTAAGGAGCTTTCAAATCTTCATAAGTCTGTATAGTACAACCTTGGGGAAAAATCTGTTCAAATAAGTTTCTGAATGGTAGGAAGGTTTTCGGCTTCCCTTTAAAAAATTAACATCTTGCTAGAAATGGTGGATTGGCATTTCATGGCTGCCACACTGAATGCACTGGTCTCATAGCAAGAAAAATGGAGCAGAATTGCAACTCTCTCATCACTCCCTTTTACATAATCTTCTAAGTGGTTCCTCTTTTGAAAAGTTGAAACTGGGGAAGTTACAAATTTCACAATTTTTATTGAACTATCATACTTATCTGCATGGCTGAGGCACTATCACTTCAGACACGTCTTTGACTGTTAGCATTTTAGCATTAGCATTAGTAGAGGCATTTGATGCAAGAAAGCAAGCTTATGCAGCATCAGCCAAAAAAAAAAAAAAAAAAAACACTTCCACTTCACCCCTCTGTTCGTTCGAAATACCTGTCCAGCTGAGCCTTAAACTTATTTAGGCTATCAACTTCCACGCCAAGGGATGGAAGTCTGTTCCACCAACCAACCACCCGCTGGCTAAAGGCAAATTTCCGCACGTCTATCTTACATCTGTCTTTCCGCAATTTGAATTTATGCCCTCTCAGGTGATTATTCTGAGCGAGAGGAAGAATCCCGTCAGCATTGAGCATGCTCAAACCATTCAAAGCTTTATACACCTCTATCAGATCACCTTGCTGGTGCCTAGTCTCCAGATACTGTAATTTGCAAAACTTAAGCCTTTCTTCGTAAGAGCACCCCTTTGTTCCATTCACTAATCTTGTTTCCCTTCTCTGTACTCGTTCCAGCAGCTCTACATCCTTCTTGAAATGAGGCCTCCAGACCTGTATACAGTACTCTAGGTGTGGCCTGACCATTGCTTTATACAAGGGAATAATCACCTCTTTATCTCTGCTAGAAAAATTCCTATATATCATTGACAATACACCATGAGCTACTCTTGCAGCCCGTCTGCACTGCTCAGAGAACTTCATATCTGCCTGCACAACCACCCCCAGGTCCCTTTCATTCTCTACCACTGTCAGTGTAGTACCACAGAGTTGATACGTTGCTCTGGGGTTGCTATTTCCCATGTGTAGTACTTTACATTTGTCAATGTTAAACTTCATTTGCCACCTCTCAGTCCATCTGCTCAACCTTTCCAGATCCTGTTGCAGCAGCATAGTGTCAGTAGTGTCCTTGACAACCCTGCCTACCTTTGTATCGTCTGCAAACTTCAACATTAAGCTTGATATACCATCATCAATATCATTTATGAATACAGAAAACAATAATGGACCCAACACTGAGCCCTGAGGGATTCCACTAATAACTTTAGTCCACGATGAGCAGTGTCCATTGATTACCACTCTCTGTCTTCTCTCCCTCAGCCACCCCTTTATCCACAGCAGCAATTTGCCTCCAATGTCACACTGCTACAATTTGTGCAGCAGTCTTCCATGTGCAACAGTATCAAAAGCCTTTCTAAGATCCAAGTATATAATATCAAAGTTATTCCCTGCATCCAGTTCCTTTTTGACTGCATCATAGTATCCAATCAAATTGGTCAGGCAAGACTTCCCCTTAACAAAACCATGCTGTGTCCGAGCTATAACTGACGTCTTGTCTAAATGATCCTGCAGTGCTTCTTTAACTAGTGCCTCCATTAATTTTCCTGGAACCGAAGTTAAACTAACAGGTCTATAATTACTTGTGTCAGCCTTTGATCCTCCTTTGTGAATTGGGGTTACATTTGCACATCTCCAGTCCATGGGTACCTCCCCTGAGTCCAAGGAAGCTCTCATAATTATGGCTAGGGGTTTGCTTACTTCCTTTGCTGCCTCCTTTAATATATCTGGATAGATCCCATCCACCCCGGGTGCCTTGCTTGTGTTTATCTTCAACAATTTCTCCTCCACTTTACTCTCAGTTATTACAAGATTCTCTAGCTTACTGCTAGAGTTGAATACACCTCTGGCTTTCCCCTCGCTAAATAACTCCTCATGTGTGAATGTCGATGCAAAATATTCATTTAGTTTGTTAGCTACCTGAGCAGGATCATCAACAGTTGACCCATCGATATCAAGTGGACCAATTTGATTCATCCCCTTCCTTCTAGCGTTTACATAAGTAAAGAACTCTTTGCTGTTTTTCTTTGCATCCCTTGCCAAAGATTTCTTGTAATCTGCCTTCACCTGCCTAACCTCCTTTGTAACTTGGTTAGTACAGATCAACTTGTATCTATCATAAGCTTCTATGTCATGTGTTAATTTGTATGTATCCCATGCATGTATCTTCTCTGTTCATCTGACATCCATTTAGGCCTAAATGGATGTCATCCTATTTGTCATTCATTGACCGAGTCTCATGACATTGTAATACACAGGTTGTTCCAGTCCTGGAATGAAATTAAAATGTTCTTGGAGATAAAGAAAAATCTTTCAATTAATTTGTCAAATATATTCTGGTCAATCGATTTGGCAGTTCTAGCTGACATGACATGTTATTGACAAGTTATCTGAATGACTTGAACAAGCTTCTTCAAGGTTGCAGTTGCTTGATCACAGACTTGCATTCAGATGAAAGGCTTTAAAAATGAAATTTTTGCGTTGAGAGCAGGTGAAGAAAGGTAACTTTTTGATCTACCTATGCCTGAGTTCTATTTGTCAGTTGTTGAAGATACATTACAAGACAAAGATAGAAATGGAAATTTTAAGCACTGGTTTTATCACTCTGCTTTGCCTCTTGAAAGAAGCAAAATTAGAATCCACATGGATACATAAGTTATTCAGTATTTGTGATTACAAGGACGAATGGGTGATGAAACATTCCCTTTGGCTGCTCAAAATGATAAATAAGATAACAGGTTTCTTCAGCAGTGTACATTTAGCAGAGATGTTTTGAATATCTTTGTTGTCTGCCAAATTGTATTCTAGAGAAGATTTATTGTAGGAGATTTTTGTTATGAGTTTAGTAGATTATTTTTGGCATTTTTGCTTAATTTCTCTGCTATCTTTTACATTTAAATTCTGGATTTTATAAATAAAAGTATTTTTGCCAAGTTGCTTGCTGTAATATTTTGAAATTTCAATCCTTGTCTTTTCCAGTATGAGTTGTAAATGATAATAATAATAATAAACTTTAAAGTATTTAAGGGCAAAGGCTTCGTGCTACAAGGTAGAATGACTAATATGTAGGTTAGTGCAAATGCATCATTTTAACATATCTATCTACCAAAGTAGTTAAATGAATTAATTAAATTGGCATCATTTTGGTTATATCTCATATTGTGACTGCCTTCACAACGAGTTGCCATGGTATTGTACTACCTCGACTATTGTTTATTCTCAGTAGATACCACCACCCAGACGGCCCCATTTTAAAGCTTGTTGGCTTCTCTTCAGTGGGTGGGCAGGTGCCCTGGTGTTGCAATAGTGACAACCCAGTTATGAAGTATAACTTCACAATATGAGAGATGCCTGATGGTGCGTAGTGATATAGATTATAAAGTATTTAAGGGCAAAGGCCTCGTGCTACGAAGTAGAATGACTAATATATAGGTTAGTGTAAATGTATCATTTTAACATGGCTATCTACCAAAGTAGTTAGATTAATTAATTAAATTGGCATCGTTTTGGTTATATCTGATATTGTGACTGCCTTCACAACAAGTTGCCATAGTATTGTACTACCCACAGAAGAGAAGCCAACAAGCTTTGAAATGGTGCCATCTAGGTGGTGGTATCTGCTGAGAATAAATAACAATAGTCTTCTCCACTGGTGAAGTGTTATTTATTTGAGGGCCCCATTTTAAAGCTTGTTGGCTTCTCTTCAGTGGGTGGGCAGGTGCCCTGGTGTTGCAATAGTGACAACCCAGTTATGAAGTATAACTTCACAATATGAGAGATGCCTGATGGTGCGTAGTGATATAGATTATAAAGTATTTAAGGGCAAAGGCCTCGTGCTACGAAGTAGAATGACTAATATATAGGTTAGTGTAAATGCATCATTTTAACATGGCTATCTACCAAAGTAGTTAGATTAATTAATTAAATTGGCATCGTTTTGGTTATATCTGATATTGTGACTGCCTTCACAACAAGTTGCCATAGTATTGTACTACCCACAGAAGAGAAGCCAACAAGCTTTGAAATGGTGCCATCTAGGTGGTGGTATCTGCTGAGAATAAATAACAATAGTCTTCTCCACTGGTGAAGTGTTATTTATTTGAGGTAGTACAATACCATGGCAACTGATTGTGAGGGCAGTCACAATATGAGATATAACTAAAACGATGCCAATTTAATTAATTCATTTAACTACTTTGGTAGATAGCTATGTTAAAATGATGCATTTGCACATATTAATAATAATAATAAAATTCTTTATTCATAGAAATGTAGGATTCCCACTACAGGCAACCAGAGGAATCTTACAATTAAACTGTGCACATTACATTCAGTACATAAAAAACTACGTGAGTACACAGCAAATATATAAAATACATAGACGGTGCAATATACACAGCTAATATTGGATTAAATAGATTTTATAGTTATTATAATAGATTGATTATACAGAGCTTATATTGCATTATATAGATTTTATAGTTATTACATACAAGCTGCATATACATTGAGACAGTCTGGAAACTTTCTCTGGGAGTTGACTAGTTCTGCTGACAATTGCAGGAATACTGAATGCACTTGATTTGCGCTTTTCTCTTCTGTAGGCAGAATCTCTGGCCCACACATCCAAATCAATGTTTGCAGAGTTCAGCGCACCGATGATGCTGTTCAGAAAGTGCTGCTTAAAGGTCCAGAGCTTCTGCAGGTTAGAACAGAGCACTGGACGGTTTCTGAGGGCTCTACCAGGGATTTTTCAGCCTACGATTTCCCAGATATTAATGAAGTCGAGAGCAGCGGAGCACAGATTAAGCGCCATTGTGAGCTTCCTCGCATATGCCAGGTGCTGGGCTGGGGTGTATCTGAGATTTATGCAGAGCTGTGATTTTGATGTTGGGTAGGTGAGCCCAATTGTTGGCCCACTTTAGGACCCAGAATTCCAGACCTCAGAGCATCTTCAGACTGGACATAGGAGCAGCTGACCAAACTTCAATACCATGACTGATGATAGAACTAAAATAGTAGAGGAGAAATTTTCTGATTGTTTCCTTGTTTTGCACTCTACAGAGATCAAGTTTCATACCCCATAAAGCTCGTAATGCTCTTGACCGCAGTTGCTGTATTTGTTCCTTATACATTAGGTTTTTGTCCATTACCACTCCTAGGAATTTTGCGGCATGAGTGCCAACGAGAACATGCCCCGCAATGGAGGGCTGCAGAGAAGCTGCTGGATTGAGGTCTGCTTGTGCTCTAGGTGAGAAGATGATATATTTGGATTTTCCAGGGTTTGTTTTAAGCCCAAAATAGGTAGCGTATTCACAGACAGAGGAGAGATATTTGTTCAGATGACAGACTTTGATAATTCCTCTGCCTGGTCTGGTGAGGTGTTAGCCGGGCTTGAGAGGTAACATACAATATCATCGGCATAGGCCATAAATGCAGGTATTTCATTCATTAGTGGAATAAATATCGCTGAAAAAAGCAGTGCTGACAACGAATCACTTTGGGGTATACCGATTTTCCACCTGGTTTGTGATGCAGTTATTCCTTTGTTGGAAAGTAAGGCACCTCTTGGTTAGCAGATTCCTGAGTGGCTTCGAGACATTACCCGTGAAACCGTAGTAGTTCTTTGGGAGGCACATAAGTGGCTTAACTTGCACAGAGTCAAAGGCCGCTTTCAGATCCAGAAAAACAGCATACGTGATATAGCCTTGCTCCCAGGCTTGAAGGGTTTCCAAATTCAGAAAGCGGCCTTTGACTCTGTGCAAGTTAAGCCACTTATGTTATCGGCGATCTTTGTGAGAGCGCATAATGTGTATGCCGAGGTCTCTGGGGGCTGACCAGGCTAGCCAGGTGGGTAAAGTGCCTGCCTGGCAAACCAAAGGTCGCGGGTTCGAATCCCGCCTCGGGCTTGGATCAAAGTACTCCAAAAACCTTGGGAAGTGCACTATGGCCACAGAAGCCGATGCCCCAACAACTACCTACCGAGGTCTCTGGGAAAGGATCTGATTGGCAACCACTTTAAACAAGCAAGTCTCCAGGCATTTGAGAAAAGGGGAGAAGATTGAAATAGGCCTATAGTCAGCAGTAGAGGTCGGATTCTGCACCTTTGGAATTGGGAGACTCTATAATTTAGCCAAGCGTTTGGGATGACTCCCTGTTGTAAAATTATGTTAAACAACTTCGTCAGCTCATCGCTGATGAAGTAGGAGGCAACTTTAAGGCAAAAGGTGGGAATAGAGTCACTTCCCATTGATTTCTTATTGGACAGGGTGTTGATGGCCTTGATTAGCTCCTCTTCACCAGTCATGTTAGTGAGATTAGTTATGTCGTAGTGGGCACTGTTCCAGGGGGAGTCCACATCTGCACTGTCTGCTTTGATGAACCGGATTACATGATCGCACCATTCGGCCAGGCCTAACGATTCTGATGACCGGATGTGATTGGCCGACCAGGATCGCTAGCCACACGCTATCCTCTTCTCCATGAATCTTGGATTTCTGTAAACTGTATATGGCTATTGAGTACACTGAGTATGATCTTTCTGTGGGTGATCTCTTGAATTGGGCATGTAGCTGTTGTTTTTCTTTAAACTGGTGCATAAGGATGCTGGACCACCATGGCTTCGAGTGTGGGCAGATGATGCAAACTCTTGACATGGCCACTCTAGCAATGAAAGACAACTATTTATGAAGCCAAAACGCAGCTTCCTCTATATTGATTTCACTGAGAGTTCCCCAGGTGTAGAGCCTAAAGAGATCCATTGCTGTTTCAATTTTTAGATATTTTGATCATATACAGCCTTCCTGATCTTTTCATTCGAATTCGATTGGTTATAGCATTCTTTCAACAGGATGGGAGAAGCTTAAATTGGCCTGTGGTTGGAGGGAAATGCCAAAATAGAACTGATTACAGCTTCGAAATGCCAAAATAGAACTGATTACAGCTTCAACACTCCCATGGCGGGAAAAGATTCTCTGTAATGTGGCTTCTCCGCGAGAGGTGGGGATACAGATGCAATGGATGTTGAGACTCGACAGATCCGAAATTAACTGACCGAGGAGCTTTAATGCAGCTGGCAGGGGCAGGTTGAAGTCTCCAAGAATTATTATTTTCTGGTTGCACTTGATAGAGGTCAGAAGCTAAGCAGAAAAATTAGTAATGCATTGGTCTAAATCATTATCATGTAAGTTTAAATTCTGAAGTTCAGTAGTAGATAAATTTTTGATTTCTTACCTTAATTCATACCTTAATAATATTTGATATGTAAGCAGTTCATATATGTCATGAGTTCATTGCTTGTATTGTTTGTGGCATGTATTTCATGGTCAATGTAGTAGATAATTCTAGCTAAACTGATGATTTTTTTTTTTTTTTGGTGCCAAATATAAGGAGTGTACCAATCTCAAATTAAAACTTAAATGTGAATTATTAGATGAATTCATTATTAGACAAATTCAAGTTCCTGAAGAAATGGGCGCTTGAACTAGAGACAAATAAAAATGGGGACTCGTCACGGACTCAAGTCTACTGACTAGCCAGGTGATACATCCCTGATTTGTGCCTCAGAACAGAATAATACAGTGCATACTGCTCTAGTTCAAGGGAATTTAGTTTTATTGGGAGATTTCATTGTCAGGAAAATAGGTAACTTTTTTTTGTAATAAAGATAGTTGGGTTAGAACTGGGATGGGTGTCTGCTGAGAACAGCAGTTGACGACCCTTAGCAGATTGTCAGTTTTTGAGGGAGATAAAAAGAGTATTATTATGCATGGGAATAATGATATTAATTGCATGTGAACTGAAGATAAATATTGGAAAAATATAGGACCATGCTAGTTAAATGCTATGTTTTGGTTCAGAATATGTCTGTAATTCTGTCTGGGCATGATAGGCAGGACTATATGCTGAAAGAATAAATGATAAACATAAGGGTCTCTGCAAGACTTTTGGAAAAAATAATTTTTCAGTGTGATCTGTCCTAATAGGTAGAAGGAATTTATTTTGTTCATTTTATTTACATTTGAACAAAAGGTCTTTCCAATATCATTGTTTAATATCACTCATATCGTTCATAAATGCTCTTGAAGAGTTAAGGGAAATGGCTAGTTGAGTTGGCTAGAAGTAATATAGGTAAACATTTATGGGATGACATGGGTCAAATTGGTAAGATGTACCAAGAATAGTGATGCAAAAATGTTTCAAACAAATGGAAATCTAATGCTAGGGAAGCAAGCTCAAATAACACCAAAGGGTGTTTCAGGTTAGTAAACTATACCAGTGTACTTATTCTTAACTGTTGTCTAGGAGGATGGATTATCAATAAATTCAGTGAATTCAAACTCTTTGTAGATAACTATTGTGGACATAGAGTTAACAGAAATATGGTGTCACCCAGAAATAGAGAATGACGAATTTCACTATGGTAGGTATAATTCCATTCCATTTAAAGTACCAACCACAACTTAGACCGAAGTCTATTTGTGGATATTTCTTAAATTTTATTAGGCATCAGAAGTTATTAGAACTAAAATAAGTAATTAAAATAAAATAAAATTAAATTAACTCAAACTAACATCAAATCAAATAGAGAATGAGTTGGCCTAAGGAAATATATTATAAAAGATGCCCTCAACCATCCCAATGAGTTGGGCCATCCACTGGGAGGTAAGATGTACCAAGGCCTCTACTATATAGCTGTTCTTAAAATCATCCTCCACTTGAAAACTGTAGAAATATAATCATTAAAATAAGAAAATAGTCTTCTATCAGTAAACCGGACCCACAAACGATTCTAATTTAATACTCCAACTAATCTTTCTAAATAAGATCTCAAGTCAACATAATTGTTGCATTCAAACATAATATGTGCAGAATTCTCAACTTCACAAGTGCAGAGATCATTTAAGGACAGACCTAGCTGACATTATCTTTGAGCAAGCCCATGTCCAGTGATGAGGAATGTGGCATTCAATCCAAATTGGAGCCAAGGTTTTCTTTTCACATCTTATAATATTTACTCTTGGCAAAAACATAAAAGTTTGTGTACCTTTCTGGCTGTTATTCCCATCTAGATTGCCACAAACATATATATATCATTCATCTATCTTTTCTTTTCAACTTTTAAATCAATTCTAGAATACAATCTGTTAACATCAGGGCAAGATGTTATACCCAAAATTTTATTATTATTCTTATTATTCTTACTAAATATCAAAGCTTCATTAGAAACTGTATGAAAAGTGCTAGTTGTACTCAGAAGAGCAAATTGCTGTATTTGCAACAAATATTTTTGAATAACTGAATTTGAATTCTATATACCCAAGTTCCAGAAGCATGGGTCACTATGGGGATAGTAAACAGTTATACAATAAATTGAGAGGGCATCCCCCAATCGACCCTAATCACTCTTCTGAGCTTGGCATACAATAAGCGAATGTTATTCTTTAAAAATTTCACATGCTCTCTAAAGAAAAGTCACTCCTAAGTACAACTGCAAATATCTTGTTGTTCATAAGTATTGAATGAGCATTTGCCTCTAGTTTCAATTAATGATCTTGACTTTCCAAATACCAGAATGACAAGGTCATCAGCATAAGCCACAAATTTTGTCCCCTCAATTTCTTTATTTAAAAACTCATCAAATACAATATCCCAAGTAAAGGGGCCTATCACTGAGCCCTGTGTACAACCTATGTTTACTTCTCTCTTTATCTCATATTTATTCCCTCAATTTCTCTATCAGAAAAATAATTCCTGAAAACTGAAAACAAATTATCTGGACAACCAGTTAACCTTATTCTTGCCTGGGTGCCCTCCCACCAAAGTCTGTCAAAAGCTCCTTTAAAATCAACAAGTAATCCAAGAACATACCACCGACAAACTCCTGAACACTGTGAATAACCTTGTAAATAGTGTCCTCAGTAGACATTCCTTTTTTTTTAAACCAAATTGTTTTTCTAAGGACATATTCTTATTAGTATCATCAAACATCAGTTGACTGATGCACAGTCATTCATACACTTTGACCATGACAGGCAAGAGAGCAATAGGACGGTATGAACTTGTTTCGCCGGGAAACTGATCAGGGCTTTTAATAATCAATTTAAGCAAGGGCAGCCTGCCAAACTTTGGGGATGGTACCCTCAGCAAGATAGGCATTATAAATTTGTAAATACAAATTAGATCTTAAATGAAAAGTTCTTTCGAGAATGTTTGAGAACTTCAGGCCTGTCAAGGCCCAGTGTCTTTCCATCCTTTGCCTGGCAACAGCTTGAGTTAATTTAAAAAAGGTAACATCTTGCTGTGCCAAGTCATTCCGGTCATCACAGTCATAGGAAAAAAGTTCATCCAAGATCCTGCTTACTGAAACACACCAACCAAGAATTTTAACTGCACCACCACTCACAGTACATACATCTCAAAAATGATACTTCTCAGTAATAACTTTAAAAATAGAACTCCGATCCCTAGATCCCTGCACCTCCACAAACTTTTTCCACAAACATAAACCAGTGGATTGACACTGACAGAATCCATATTGACAATCATTGATCAGTTGGAAGGTTTCTAGATAGTTTAGGAGTTGGGGATTAATGGATTTCTCTATTACTTTGGAAAGAGTAGAAGTAAGTGCAATGGGAGGAATTTGTCTTTTTATTTTTTTAAGGAACTGGCTTCATATGAACAAATTTCCAAACATATAAATCCAGAAAAGTCTTGCTACAGTATGACCAAAACCACGAGTTTCACTCCATATCGGAAAGTTAAAATCCCCCATTATGAGACATTTTGATCAGTGGTGTAACTAGAAAAAGTGGGCCCCAATGCAAAGTTTAGTGTGGGTCCCCCCTGAAAATATTTGTTTTGGTTAAAGTGACCAGATCCTTAGTATTCCAATGTGAGACATTGATTTTACAACCCTCCCCCCAAAAATATACACATATATTTTTAAAATTTTTAATATATAAAAAAATATTCACATACAAAATATAAATTAAATACATATACTTCTTTCAACTAAACTTATAAAATAAAATATCGCACTTCTTAAAAAAACAAATACAGTTGTGCCCCTGTATCTGCTTATTCGGTATCCACTGATTCAGTTACCCGCGATTAACCACGGAAAAAAAAAACTTAACATTAATTACTCGTGTGTGCAAATACGATGCTTCCCTTTATTTTTAATGATGTCGATTTTAATGATTTTTTAAATTTAAATCTAATAGCTTCCCTTTATTTTTTGTACAATGTCGATTTTAATGGTTTTAAAATTTAAATCTAATAGCTTCCCTTTATTTTTGACAATGTAGCATATAGCTTGGTCACAAACATTATAAGGACCAGGGTATGTCTGCCAGGGGCAAAGGTTGATGATGTTGTAGAGCGGATATCATCGTTTAAGGGCACAAAAGGTGATATAGTTGTACACTCTGGCACTAATGATATTAAGAATAGGAGACCGGCGGAATTACTTAATGAGTACTGTTGAAAAAAAAAGCTCACTGTTGAAAAAAAGCCGTGAATTAGGGTTGAATTTGAAAGTGTCTGCAATTCTGCCCAGACACGATAGGAGGGAGTGTATATGATGAGAGCCCTGTCGATCAATTCGGCCCTGGAAAGATGGTGCAAGGCTCAAGGGGTAGAATTTTTTTCAGCCTGGTCTGTACTTGTTAACAGGAAAGACTGCTTCTACAGGGATGGGATACACTTAAATAGAAAGGGTGCAAGAATGTTTGCTGATGCTATCGAGGCGGTGTTAGGTGGGTCGGAAAACTGCTTGATTGGGGGGGGATACACAGACTAATAGATTAATAGTAACCACTGGAAGAGGTGAAAGTGATTCTTGCACTGCTTCTATTGGAATGAGCAGCAGCTTGGAAAATAAGATGCAGGATATTTCAGAGACTGCTGGAAGTCATTGGGGTACAAGTAAACACATGGGTTGTGTTAGGGTAGGTAAGAAAAAGAACAGGTGCATGTATACTTGCGTGTACACCAATGCTAGGAGTTTGGTAAATAAATTTGATGAATTTGAGGTATTGCTCAAAACATCAAAGGCAGATATTGTGGGGATTTCAGAAACGTGGTGTTACACAGATATAAGAAATGCAGAACTGGAATTTGGGGAGTATAATGTCTACAGAAAGGATAGACAGGATAGGAAGGGAGGCGGGGTTATGCTATTAGTTAAGACATACATAAAATCCAAAGAAGTGAAGCCAGTCGACATTGCTGGACAGTGCAGTGTTGAGTCAGTTTGGTGTGACCTAAGCATTGGGAGATCAAAATTGAGAGTAAGAGTGTGCTATAGGCCTAATGACTCTGATGAGTATAATAAGAAACTGTACATGGAAATAGAGTGGGCCAGTAAATCAGAGAGTCTTATAATGGGGGATTTTAATTTCACAGATACTGACTGGAATTTGGGGGCTGGTCACTCAAACACTAGCAAGGCTTTTGTTGATTTATTGGATGATTGTTTTCTACATCAGCAGGTTTGGGAGGAAACTAGAGGGAGTAATACTCTTGATTTGATTATCAGTAGTGATTCTTCATGCATTAAGAATCTGCAGGTAAATGAACCACTAGGTGGCAGTGATCACAGTGTGCTGAAGTGGGATTTACTCAAAGAGGTAACTACCATTAGGGGTAAAGGGAAGGGATATTGCTTTCATAAAGGCGACTACAATGGTCTGAGACAGTATTTAAATTCTATACAGTGGGACCAACTGATGATGTTACCAACAGCAAACTCAAAATGGGAAGCATTCAAAGAACTTATCTTGGAAGCTACTAGTCTTTACATACCAACCAAGAAATATTGTTCAAGGTTCAGGCCTAAATGGATGTCAGATGAACTAATGAGACATATGGCAGAGAAGAAAAATGTATGGGATACATAAAAATTAACATGTGACACAGAAGACTATGATAGATATAAGTTGATCCGTAACCAAGTTACAAAGGAGGTTAAGCAGGCGAAAGCAGATTACGAGAAATCTTTGGCAAGGGATGCAAAGAAAAACAGCAAAGAGTTTTTTACTTATGTAAACTCTAGAAGGAAAGGGATGAATCAGATTGGTCCACTTGATATCGATGGTTCAACTGTTCATGATCCTGCTCAGGTAGCTAACAAACTAAATCAATATTTTTTATCTACATTTACACATGAGGAGTTATTCAGGAAGGGGAATGCCATAGATGAAGTAAACACTGGCAGTGAGCTAGATGATCTTGTAATAATTGAGAGTAAAGTGGAGGAGAAATTGTTGAAGATAAATACAAAGGGTACTAGGAAAGTTTTGCAATATGACGCAACAATGAATCACAGGAAGCTGCTTGTTGCTGCATGTTGAGACATATTCATATGTGCATAGTAGCCGCCGCGCCAAGTCGATGGGCTCAGTTATTCATTAGTAGTGAGAGTGTAAAGTGCTTGCGATGGCATTGTGGTCACGAAATGAGATAAGGACAATTTTGCGGTATAATTTCGTGCGTGGTTTAACCATAGACCAGTGCTTAGAAGAAATGACTCTTGCACTAGATGATGATTGTCCACATCATACAACGATATTCAGGTGGTATAGAGAATTCCAAAGGGGAAATTTCACTCTGGAGGATTCTGAGAGACCGGGAAGGCCATAAACGTCAGTTACGGAGGAAAAAGTTACTGCTGTGAGGAAAATGCTTGACGAAAACAGGCGAGTGACCTACCAATAGATAGAGGATACTTTGGGCCTAAATGCACCAGCAATTCGTTCGATTCTGCAAGATCATTTGCACGTGAAGAAACTTTGTTCTCTCTGGGTGCCAGTGACTTGGTGCCGACATGTGACTTGGTGCCGGGAGATGTTAAAAAAGTTTGATAAGGGACAATCTCGGTATGTGAACAACATCGTGACAGGTGATGAGACTTGGCTGTACTATTACGATCTGCCGACCAAGGCTCAAAACAAAGTTTGGGTCTTTGATGATGATGACACACCCATAATTGTCAGAAAATCCTGATCTGTAAAGAAAAAAATGATAGCTGTATTTTTCAAATCGAGTGGAATTGTCGAATGTGTCATTTTGGACATGCAGAAGACAGTCACAGCTAAGTGGTATACTGAACAATGCCTGCCTAAAGTCATTGGATCTATGAAGAACCTGCGGCCAAAGTCAAGAATGGACACCTGGTACCTCCATCACGAAAATGCTCCAGCTCACCGCGCCAAAGCCTGCACCGAATATTTGACCACGACAGGACTGAAACTTCTCGAGCACCCTCCCTACAGTCCAGACCTTGCTCCCTGCGACTTTGCACTGTTCCCGCACGTGAAAATGAAGCTAAAAGGGAGGCGGTTTTCCAGTGATGAGGACCTTCTACGGGCTTGGGAGAACGAGTGTGCTTTACTCCCTAGTGAAACTTGGCAGAACTGATTTAAAGATTGGTTTCGGAGGATGGAGAGGTGTATTGAATGTAGAGGAAATTACTTTGAAAAAATTAAATAAACAAAGCTGTATTGCAAAACTTTCCTAGTACCCTTTGTACAAGAAAGGCACCTGGGGTGGATGGGATTTATCCAGTTATATTAAATTAGGCAGCAAAGGAAGTAAGCAATCCGTTAGCCATAATTATGAGAGCTTCCTTGGACTCAGGGGAGGTACCCACAGACTGGAGATGTGCAAATATAACCCCAATTCACAAAGGAGGATTAAAGGCTAACACAAATAATTACAGCCCTGTGAGTTTAACTTCTGTTCCAGGAAAATTAATGGAAGCACTGGTTAAGGAAGCACTGCAGGATCATCTTGACAAGAATTCAGTTATAGCTCAGACACAGCATGGTTTTGTTAAGGGAAGGTCTTGCCTGACCAATTTGATTGGATTCTATGATGTAGTCACAAAAGAATTAGATGCAGGGAATAACTTTGATATTATATATTTGGATCTTAGAAAGGCTTTTGATACTGTTCCACATGGAAAACTGCTGCACAAATTGGAGCAGTGTGGCATGCATTGGTAGCAAATTGTTGCTATGGATAAAGGGATGGTTGAGTGGCAGAAGACAGAGTGGTAATTAATGGACACTGCTCATCGTGGACTAATGTTATTAGTGGAGTCCCTCAGGGTTCAGTGTTGGGTCCATTGTTGTTTTCTGTATTTATAAATAATATTGATGATGGTATATCAAGCTTAATGTCCAAATTTTCAGACGAGACAGTGGTTGGCAGGATTGTTAAGGATGCTACTGATGCTATGCTGCTGCAACAGGATCTGGAAAGGTTGAGCAGATGGGCTGAGAGGTGGCAAATGAAGTTTAACATTGACAAATGTAAAGTACTACATATGGGAAACAGCAACCCCAGAGCAACGTATCAACTCTGTGGTACTACACTGACAGTGGTAGAGAATGAAAAGGATCTGGGGGTAATTGTGCAGGCAGATATGAAGTTCTCTGAGCAGTGCAGATGGGCTGCTAGAGTAGCTCATTGTGTCTTATCAATGATATACAGGAATTTTTCCAGCAGGGATAGGGAGGTGATTATTCCCTTGTATAAGGCAATGGTCAGGCCGCACCTTGAGTACTGTATACAGGTCTGGAGGCCTCATTTCAAGAAGGATGTAGAGCTGCTGGAACGAGTACAGAGATGGGCAACAAGGTTAGTGAACGGATCAAAAGGTTGCTCTTACGAAGAAAGGCTTTAAGTTTTGCAAATTACAGTGTCAGGAGACTAGGCACCGCCAAGGTGATCTGATAGAGGTGTATAAAGCCTTGAATGGTTTGAGCATGCTCAATGCTGATGGGATACTGCCTCTTGCTCAGAATAATCAACTGAGAGGGCAAAAATTCAAATTGAGGAAAGGCAGATGTAGGATAGATGTGTGGAAATTTGCCTTTAGCCAGCGGGTAGTTGGTTGGTTGGTGGAACAGACTTCCATCCCTTGTTGTGGAAGTTGATAGCCTATATAAATTTAAGGCTCAGCTGGACAGGTATTTCGAACGAACGGAGGGGTGAAGTGGAAGGGTTTTTTTTTTTTTTTGGCTGATGCTGCATAAGCTTGCTTTCTTGCATCATATGTCTCTGCTAATGCTAATGGTTCTTTAGAGATTTAACGGTTGCACCATTTTCAAACTTTCGAATAATTTCAAGTTTTTGTTTAACTTGAAAGCACAACTCTAGGGTTTGCCCATCATTTTCGTGATTTCTAAACAAAAAAAAAAAAAAAAAATCCAACATCCCAGACATAAATAATGAAACAAAATTTGTCCTTTCGCGGTGCGACAGAACACAATAATCGGTATGATGCACTAAATCAAATTAAATATTTGGTTTCTTTTTTTTTTTTGTTTTTTGAGTGGTAGGTGTGAAGACAACGGGGGTTGCATGATAATAGGTATACACTAATCCCCCAATTAAGACTTATAATGCTGTTTCTTGTTCCTTATTTACAACTTGCAAAATATCTGTTTATACCTATTCTAGTTATTACTTGAATTTTATGATTTCTGGTTGATTTTTTTTTCAATTTAAATTTGGAGTCTTGACGTGTTCCGGTTAATCCAATCCCAGTCAATTGAGAGTCCGCTGTACTTTATTTTTACTGTATTTAATGTTGGTAATGTTTTACTGTGTGTTTAATTCATCAATTAAACTTTATTATACGTATGTATGTACAAGAAAATCACGTTATATATGGGATCAGCAGCTTATATCCACTGTTTCAGCCATCCAGAGTAGGTCTTGGAACATATATCCCCCACAGATACAGGGGTCTTACTGTATAGCCTATATACAGGGTGATTTACTACCAGTGCGACAAACTTGCAGGAGGTGTAGGGGGCACAAAGATGAATCGGAATCACATAGCATTGCAGGATCCGAAATGCCTTCGTTATGCGGTAGAGGACGTTGAACGGGAGGTCACGTGAACAGCGATCCCGCCGGAAGTGAGCATTTGCGAACCGGTTCCCAAGGCAGTAGGATGGACGAGTATTCAAACGTTGAACTGGCCAACATGCACCTCGCATATGGAGCTGCGGACTGTAACGGGTGCGCCGCTCTGCGTTTGTACCAGGAACATTTCCAGCACAGGCGTGCTCCTCATCATACGATTTTCGCTCGTGTGCACAGAAGGTTATGTGAGACTGGTTGTTTCACAAGAGGTACCATGAATCGAGAGCAAACGACGAGGATGCCAGACAATGAGGAGAATGTCGATCCGAGTACGAGTACTCGAGCAATAGGCCAACGATTGGGTATTTCCCAATCCACTGTATGGAGGATACTGTCAACAAACCAAATGAGTTCATACCATCTGCAATGCATCCAATCATTCGAGCCTGTGGATTATCCACTCCGGATGACTTTTGCTACTTGGTTTCTTCAACAGAAACGGTTCGCAAATGCTGACTTCCAGTGGGATCACTGTTCACTCAACCTCCCATTCAACATCCTCTACCGCATGACGAAGGCATTTCAGACCCTGCGATGCTATGTGATTCCGATTCATCTTTGTGCCCCCCTACACCTCCTGCAAGTTTGTCGCACTGGTAGTGAATCACCCTGTATATATATATATATATATATATTTTTTTTTTTTTTTTTTTTCACATATATTTGTTTTATTTCACAGAAATACCTATACATGTATTTTTATTATTATTATTTCTGTGAAATAATAATAACAAAAATACATACTTTTAACAATAAAAATGATAAAAATTAAATATATTTTCTATGTAGTGAATTTTTCTTAATAATTTTTCATTATTTGCTATTTCTTCGTAAAAGAAATAGCAAAGACATCCACAACATATTTACCACCGAAAATACTCTTTCCGTTGCACCATTGGTTCCCGGAAAACATAATGCAAATGATTTGCATTGTGTTTTGCCATTAAGTATGGATGGAGGCTACATGTCCAGTTCGGAACATTTTCTGGGACAGTTTGCAATGGGGGAAAATGACTTAAATCCGGGATGTCTGGTCACTTTAGTTTTGGTAAAAATAAAAAATTAACAATACAATGGTAAACGTGTATTTAAAATCTTTATCAGTACAATATAAAAACGAAAATAATATTAAATTCTGTAAATATAAATATGAAAAATAAATTCTGAAAATTAAATGAAGTAATATATTGGTTTATGTGATTTAGAAGGTTTTCGTCTAGATTCCGCCACTTGTTAACCCCTGGCATGATGCCGTGAAGGGTCGTGGTACCTGCATGTACCGATGAACGTTACAATAAAGATCTTATTTATTTGGCATTAGCGAAGTCATTAATTAATTTAGAAATGTCCATTCTTTCAGCTTCTTGTGCTTCTGTGCTGAGCAGTGCTAGCACTGATAGACATTTTTGTTGTCCCATGGTGTTTCTCAAATAATTCTTAATTAATTTAATTTGGAGAAAGAGCGGTCCACAGTTGATGCAGTAATCGAAATTGTCAAAAATGATATCAGTAAGGAGCACATTTCCAAAAAAGTAGCACTCATGTAGTCCTGAAAATTCGCGAATAGTTTTAATTTTTGCAATTTCACTTTTTAGTGACTACACAAAGTAGTAATTGCGTTGAAATTGATTCTGAAAGAAAAGTCACTTTAAAATTTATTTTGCACCTTCTCTGCATTTTTTATAATGGAATTTTCATCCATTTGGATTAATTGAGCTGGAGTAAGAAATGCAAACAAGTCAGAAACTGTATTTAGTCCATGAAACCTTTTGTGCAGTTCCATTGTCACTAAGTCGCACGATAAAAAATGTTAACTTTAAACAACAGTTCTGCATTTTCAAATCGGTAGTCCTCTGTCTGTTCATCAAAATATTTCTTAACAAATCTCCTCCATTTATTTGCAAATTGACAAGGTATACCCCATTTCTGTGCAATAGATGATGCTTACTTGATGATATTTGCAAATTCATTTCTTAATTTTTTCACTTCATTATATGATGTTTCTATGCCCAGTGCAGCTTGACCAATATCCATATTCGTTCTTTGCAAAATGGTTGATGTTGAATTAATACTTCAACAAGATTTTTTCTATCAGTACGGTGGTTAACACAAAATCAAAATTTTCAATATTATTTTTAATCCGGACAAGCTTCCAACTTTTCATTGCTTTTTGATGATTGTATGATAATTTTATTTAATGCCATTAGCATATCGGGAAATCTCAATTTTGTAGCAATTATAGATGCAAGCTGACTAGACCAGTGAGTTGGATTTAATTTCTTTAATACAATATCGCATTCACTTGTAATTTGAGAAAAGTCCCAACAGTTGATTCTGTAGCCAAAAACAGTTGATTCTGAAATAGTTGGATATTTCCTGTACTCCATTTACTGCATCATAACTAGATTGAGATTGTGTGCCGCCAATGTATGTCCAACACATTTGGTTGTAATTCTTTTAGGTGGGATTGTATTCCTGAATATGAGTAATTCCACTCATATTCGGGAGTATATATGAATATGAGTGGTGTTTGCTCATATTCCTGAGCAAACACCACTCATTGTGTTTGCTCCATCGTACCCTTGCCCACGACATTTTGAAAGATCCAAATCATTTGAATTCATGGAGTCGCAAATAAGTGATGCTATTCCAGCAGCTGATCCATCAGTAATGGTGAGAAAACCAAGGAATGTTTCTCTGACACCTATACAGATCTTTTACAATATGGATTTAACACTATACCAAGCTTAGTTGATCATTTTTTGAGATATCTTGTGTTGTATCGGAATGATGGAAAAATATGGGGCTTCTTTAATATCCATAGTTAATTGTTTTCTTAAATGTTCGCCCAAGCATTCAGTAACTTCATTCTGGATTTTGGGACTTAAATAAATAATGCTTCCGGTCGATAAATCCACAACCTGTCTCATAATTGAGTCATATTCTGCTAACAACTTTGCATCTGACAAAAAATCTCCAACATAGGTATCACTTAAATTTTCTTAATGACCCCTTAAAGCTAATGAATTTCTCGACAATTTTAGGATTATTTTAATCACCTGTTCTAATACATTTCTCCAAAAATTACACTGTTCACACAAATTTTCTTCCATAATTCATTCAAGTCCTGTATTTCTTTTCCATGTTTCTTTTGTGATGCATGCTTACAGCTATTTTCATGGTCCTTAATTTTAGTAGACATTTTGTCAATCACTGATACCTTTCGTCCAGTTACATCTAGTTCCAGAAAACATTCAGCATGACTCACAATATATGGAATCCAGTTGTTTGGAGTAGCACAACCATTGCCTGTTCATTTTTAATCCAGATTTAATAGTGGTTGAGTAATATTTTACCGAAAATGATCAGTTTTTGTTATTTTTTGGAAATGGTCCTTTTGGCTTGCAAGCATCGTATTTTATAATAAATGTCTTCAAATCCACTATTAAATTCTCTGGATAGTTTGCAATTCAGTAGGTAATTCTCTTTTTTAAGATTTTCAATATTGATATTTTCAGTTTCTTTCAACGTTGAAAAAAACTTTATTTTCTTCCACAGAAGGAGATTGTCTACTTGAGGATTCTTCTTCAGGTGTGTTTTGAATGCCATTCTCACGCTCAACCTCAATTGATGGCTCTTTTCCCATTTGGTCAGTGTCAAAAGTTGTAGATTGATTTGTTGTTGATGTTAATTCTGTTTCTGGATGGGCAAAATACTAAGTCAATTGTGGAATTTTTTTAACTTCGTTAGAGCTTCTTCTCAGCAGTGCATTTTATTTTGCGCTTAAAAGCACCACTTTTATGCTTTCTCTCCATGGTTAATTCAAAAAATAATTGTAAAATTTGTATACTGAACTAAATAACAAAACACTAACAAAAAACAAAATAACACTGAATATTAGCACACTTCTAGACTTGCAGCACAGCATACTTTGGTTATGTTGTCAGCTGTTATGTAGCAGAATACATCACTCTTAATCTCAATAATTACGCTTTACCACCACTAATGCTGATCTGTTACTGTTTTAAAAATCGATGTGCACCACCATGTAAGTTTCTTTCTTTCTTTACTTTCTCCCCAATCATCTCATAAATGTCATGAGTCATTTATGAGACGATTGAGGAGAAAGTAAACTGCAACCTTTAGATACTTGAGTTTTGGTTTGGATTTAGATTAAACTGAAACAAACAGCATTATCATTAATTGCTTTTCACTTTTTGACACATAGGACTTAGTGACTATTTCTTCACTTTTCTTTATATAAAGAAAAGCAGTTTATATAAATATAACACATTGAGCAGAAATCATGAATCCGCTACCTTAATATGAGAGAAGGTTGGGAGAGGGGTACTAGAGTTCAGAGTTGCATTGCTTTCTACGATGGCTGAATTATTTCCTATGAAACAGGAACTGCGAAGTGGCCAGGGACCTTTTTTTTTTTTTTTTAATTAAGTAAAAATTGTAAATTTTCACTCAATTAAATTTTTTTCTGTTTCGGGCAGGAGGGCAGTGGGCCCCCTTTAGGTCGTGGGCCCCAGTGCACCACACTGGCTGCATTGGCATAGTTACACCACTGATTTTGATATACCGGTCCACTCTTTTTTAAATTTATAAATAAATAATATATTTTTAAATTAATAAATAATCTTTGGGTAGTAATAAATTTTAGTGGGTGAAATTAGTGTGCACATGGACTTCGGGCCTGGTGGTGCCTAACATGTCCATACTGGTCTACTCTATTTGTCTATATAATTGTGCATTATACTCATTACAATCATTTGGCCTATCCATTTACACACTCCTCCTCTCAGTTTTGTTTTCCCACACCAAACTAACTTTCCATGGGCAACCACGTCAACTGTGTGAACTACCTTAGATTCTAAGTGCTTTATAGCCGAGGGTATGATGTGAAAAGTGATCAGATCAAGAGAACTCTTTTCTTTTGTTGCCTCCTTATGTGCTGGCATAAAACTAGTCATTCAATAAATCCAGGGATGGTCTGTTGCTGAGTTAGTAACTAACCCACAAGTTCCAATC
Source organism: Mastigoproctus giganteus (assembly GCF_048544385.1). Classification (NCBI taxonomy): domain Eukaryota; kingdom Metazoa; phylum Arthropoda; class Arachnida; order Uropygi; family Thelyphonidae; genus Mastigoproctus; species Mastigoproctus giganteus. Next base: position 16,015,979 of record NC_143588.1, on the reverse strand, counting down.
ACTATCCAGATAGCTAAAATCCCCTATGATAATGAGGGATTTTACTCATTATCATGAGGATTCACTAGCTGACTTCATCTATCTGTATAGTTGTTAGTTAAAGTCATTCCAGTCATTTGACCTATAATATACCTCTACTATAATTTTTGTTGTCATAATTTTTGTTTATGTCATACCTGACTGATTCAACATTCCAGTGGTAAACCATATCAGTTGAATTTGTTGTTTTAGGACTTAACCAAGGCCCCTAACTCCATGGCAGCATAGTCAGCATGATATATCACTGTCTGTCACTTCAGGGGTCTGGGTTCAGTTCCCATCAATGACTGGAGCAATTTCTAAAATCTTTTCAGTTGAGGGTACAACTAACTACAGTTAGTTGATCTCAGGCAGAGGGAGCAGAATTTTCCACCATGAATTATCCTATATTTTTCATCTTGCACAACATGCATATTGACCTATGTACATGCACTTCTACAGACAAAACCATGTATATAGATATAAGTGTATTCTCTGGGACCATTAAAATAATTTATTTATTTTTATTCTTTCTGTACACACTGTGCTCATCATATTCAAATTTTGCATCCTATATATATATATATATATATATATATATAGGATGCTTTATGATATATATATATATATCATCAAGATATTATAGGAATGTCAGAAACGCAGCACCACTATGATATATTTATATCATAGTGGTGCTGTGTTTCTGATATTCCTACAATATCTTGATGATTTAACCAATACACGTCTCTTTTTCAACTTATGCACATTATTATTTTTATAATATCCATGAGATATACAGAGGGTTGTAGCTCTTAATAGGTGTATATATCATGTATTATATTCATGCAGTGTATGGTTGGTTTAATTGATTAATGCAATTCTGTAAAGAAAATTATATTAATTGTGGGGGGAAAAAAAAAAAAAAAAAAAAACTCAGACTTGATGATTTTATGGCTCCTTGTAACAAGTTAAAAAAAATGTTTGCTTCATGCTGTTGATATTTAGAGTGGACTGGTTCCTGACCATTTTGTCAATAAAAAAAATAAAAAATAAAAAAAAAAACCGGGCATGTTTTCAAGTGTTGGATTTGGTTGTAAACCCTTCAAAATTCATGGATTTATATTTCAAAGTATGTTGTATCTGTTTATTTTATTCATAGAGTTTTAATAGTAGTAGTACCTTGAAAATAAATAATAAAGGTAAACTTTCACATAGTTTGAAGTAAAAAGGATTAATGTTAGGAAAACATTGCAGGTTGCTAGGAAGTTGGCCATACAGTTATATTTAAAAAAAATTAATCTGACATGTTAAAATAATGGTAATAAATCACACACACACACACACACACACACACACACACACACACACACACACACACACACACACACACACACACACACACACACTACTGTATGGATATTATACATGTCATAATGCCTTTGTATCTAAATTTAATTGAGCTGTATTTATTGTTACTTTGGTTACAACTCATTTTGTCCAAGTTATTAGAGAATCCATAATGGAAGACAAATATAAAAAGGGAAGGGCTGATAATGAAGGAACATTAGATATTGCAGTCTCAACAGTCAGTTTACTTAAGTGGATAAACAAATTAGGTTGTCTTAAAAATTTCTGTTAATTAAGTCTGCAGGAAACTAAAGGAAGTATGTAAGTTTTTTTCTTTTATTTAGAACCTGAGATAAACGCAATTAGTCCTCAGGTGAGGAATTTCAGTTGAGGAAGTGAATCGCACTAATTGCAGAGGTTTCAAGGTTTGATGAAATTAATGGTATATCTAGCGAGGAATTCCTGTGGTAAAACTTGGCTCTGAGCATTAACAGAAATAGGTAGGATCAGCAAACTATATATTGCACTAGTGAACTAATTACAATATTCTTGTGGGAAAGAGTAGGTGGAAGTTACTATAAAACTAATTAAAATAGCAGAAATCCCATCTTTGTTCTCTTTTGGGAAATATAATAGTTAAAGCACAACTCAGTTTGCTTTGACCATTTTAGAACAAGGATAGAAGTCTGCAGTTTTAATTGGTATTAATTTTTATGGGCATGATGATTCTTAGAGGATCTTTTATTTTATTTTGAAGTTGCTACAAAATAGTTAACTCAGAAAACCTATATAATTGTGTGTGTGTGTGTGTGTGTGTGTGTGTGTGTGTGTGTGTGTGTGTGTGTGTGTGTGTCTAAAAAGAAGGGGGGGAAAGCAAGAAATTCCTCCAAGAGGAGTAATCTCTGTAAGGAATAATGTGCAATTAAGTTATATTACATTTCTTATATATTCATATAATAATTTTCACATTTCTCTAATCTGAGAAATGTTAATTTGTGAGTTCCATATCAGAATTCTTCAGTGACTTCCAGATTTCAACTTCATTGTTATAGCAACTAAATTGTATAGCAATTAACAATGGGCCATTCATTATTCTTGTCCATGTGCAGATTTCCTACTGGGTTATTCTTACCAGTTACCATTTACAATTCACCAGGACCTCATCAACGTGAATGCAGCTTCAATCCTCAAGATAAATAATGATGTTCGAAAGTTCTACACCTTCCTGCTAATTTCATTGCAGACAGTAGTTAGTGGTTTTATATATATATATATATATATATATATATATGCTGAAAAGGACATTTTGTGCAGATTTGAAATCTGTAAAGATTTTTCAAATATAATAGTGTTACAGAGCATAATTTCAGGGAAAGAAAAATAGACAAAGCAAATATCAAATGAATCAATTTTAATAAGAAGGCTATGAAAATTTAATAATGATGAAAAAATAATGTCTCTTCACACCAATCTGAACCATACTGATGAATACAAAGTAATGAAGACAGCCATAAAATAAGGCAAACCTTAAGCTGAAGATATATCATATTTTAGTAGTAATGGCAAAATATGCAAGAAAGCAAACGTGTGTGCACCATCAGTCAAAAGAAAAGAAAAGAAAGAGGAAGACAACACTTTTAGCATTAGCATTAGTAGAGGCATTTGATGCAAGAAAGCAAGCTTATGCAGCATCAGCCAAAAAAAAAAAAAAAAAAAAAACCCACTTCCACTTCACCCCTCTGTTCGTTCAAAATACCTGTCCAGCTGAGCCTTAAACTTATTTAGACTATCAACCTCCACCACAAGGGATGGAAGTCTGTTCCACCAACCAACCACCCGCTGGCTAAAGGCAAATTTCCGCACGTCTATCCTACGTCTGTCTTTCCTCAATTTGAATTTTTGCCCTCTCAGGTGATTTTTCTGAGCTAGAGGAAGAATCCCATCAGCATTGAGCATGCTTAAACCATTCAAGACTTTATACACCTCTATCAGATCACCTCGCTGGTGCCTAGTCTCCAGACACTGTAATTTGCAAAACTTAAGCCTTTCTTCGTAAGAGCACCCCTTTGTTCCATTCACTAATCTTGTTGCTCTTCTCGGTACTCGTTCCAGCAGCTCTACATCCTTCTTGAAATTCCTTCCAATTCCACTTCCCATTTCACCTGTCCATCCCTTCTAACAGGTTATCTAGTTCTTCCCTGAATTTAATCAAACTATCCACCTCTATACCAGATGGGAATTTGTTCCAATGATCAACCACCCTCTGTTGAAAGGAAAATTTCTGCACATCCAACCTACAACCATCCTTAATTTGAATTTATGACCCCACATAGTCTGAGCAAAGGACTTCCATCAGCATTCAGCTTATTAAATCCATTTGAAGCTTTAAACACCTCAATCATATCTCCTTGCAGGTGCCTAGTCCCCTGATGCTGCAATTTGCAAAACTGAAACTTTTCCTGATATGAGCACCCTTTTGCTCCCCTCCCCAATCTCTGCTCCTCTCTGTACTCATTCTAATAGATGAACATCCTTCCTAAAATGAGGCTTTCAGACCTATGAAACACTCAAGATGTGACTGAACTATTGCCATTATACAATGGGATTATCACCTCGTTATCCTTGCTGACAAAATTCCTTGATAAAATCATTGAAAAAAACCCCATGTGCTGTCCTGGCAGCCTGTCTCTACAAGGAACTTCATATCTTACCACCCAGGGCTTTTTCATTCTCCACTGCCACACAACTGATATGTTAATTTTAGGATTTTTTTCATCCTATATGAAGTACCTTGCATTTGTCAATATTAAACTTCATTTGCCACTTCTCAGCCAATCTGCCTAATTTGTGTAGATCTTGTTGCAGTAGCATATCCTAATTACTGAAAATCTTCATATTATCTACAAATTTAGACATTAAGGCTGCTATACCTTCATCAATGTCATTAATAAATAACAACAATGGGCCCAGTACCAAACTCTGGAGGACTCTTGCTAATAATATTATTCTAGGAAGAGCAGTGACCATTGATCTTTAATATAACTAGTGTTCTTTAATATAACTAGATATATCCCATCCACTGCAGGTGCCTTTTTTTCATTTAGCTTCAACAACTTCTCCAACAACTTCCTCTCAGTTATCAGAAAATCATTCAGCTCCTCACCAGAATTTAACTTACTTCTGCTATACCATCCCTAAAAGATTTCTCATATGTCAATGTAGATGCAGAATACCTATTCAATTTGTCTCCAACCTGAGCAGGATCATTGACAGTTTATCCATTCAGCTAGTGGACCAATGGGATAATCAATGATTATCCCATTGGTCCACTGCTGAATGGATTGACAGTGATTCAACTTTCTTCTGTTAACATACGTAAACAGTGAAGATTATACTTTTTCTGCTTACATATGCAAAGAAGTCTTTGTTGCTTTTATTTGCATTCTTTGCCAGCAACTTCTGGTAACCTGCCATACATTGCCTAATCTTTGTGATTGAATGCAGACTCATTTATATCTACTATAGGAATATGCATCACCTGATACTTAATATGCATCCGATGCATTTTCTTCACTGCCATTTAAGTCTATGCCTTGAGCTATATCAGTTAGTTGGTAAACAAACTCTAGTAGTTTACATGGGAACATCCCTGAACGTTACATCTTTAAGTAAATCTCACATCAGTATATTGTGATCGCTACCATCTAGTGGGTCTTTTTTTCTGCAGATTCTTAATGCATGAAGGGTCACTGCTGATAATCAGATTTTATTATTGCTTTCTCTTGTTGCTGCTCTAATGTGCTAGTATATGAAACAATTATACAATAAATCCACAGAATACTTGTTACTGTGTGAATGATCAACCCACAAGGTTCAGTCAATACTTGGAAAATTAAAATTCCCAGTTATAAGACATTCCAATTTCCTGGACCCCCTCTATGTGACTATACAGTTGTTTATTATACTCATCAGAGTCATCTGGCCTATAAAGAACTCCTACCCTCATTTTTGTTTTCCAATTCATTATGTCATATCAACTTTGCACTGGCCACTCATATCCTAGATGGGCTGTCTTAAATTTTATGTACTTCTTAGCTAAGAACATAATCCAGCCCCTCTCCTGTCCTCTCTTAAACTTTCTGTGCACATTGTTCTCCCCATATTCAAACTCCGAATATGGGGGGGAATACTGTAGCTACTTCCCATTTTTATTGAGTGTCCCCACAATATCTTCATTTGATGATTGGATCAGCAAAAACACCATCATCAATATAAGTTAGCATTAGCATTAGTAGAGGCATATGATGCAAGAAAGCAGGCTTATGCACCATCAGCCAAAAAAAATAAAATAATAAAAATAAAAAAAAAAAGGGGAAAAAAAAAAAAAAAAAGAACAAACCCACTTCCACTTCACCCCTCCGTTTGTTCGAAATACCTGTCCAGCTGAGCCTTAAATTTATTTAGGCTATCAACTTCCACAAGGGACAGTAGTCTGTTCCACCAACAAACTACCCGCTGGCTAAAGACAAATATCCGCACATCTATCCTACATCTGTCTTTCGTCAATTTGAATTTATGCCCACTCAGGTGTTTATTCTGCGCAAGAGGAAGAATCCCATCAGCATTGAGCATGCTCAAACCATTCAAGGCTTTATACACCTCTATCAGATCACCTTGCTGGTGCCTAGTCTCCAGACACTGTAATTTGCAAAACTTAAGCCTTTCTTCGTGAGAGCATCCCTTTGTTCCATTCATTTATCTTGTTGCCCTTCTCTGTTCTCTGTTCACTTATCTTGTTCCAGCATCTCTACGTCCTTCTTGAAATGAGGCCTCCAGACCTGTATGCCGTACTCTAGGTGTGGCCCGACCATTGCCTTATACAAGGGAATAATCACCTCCTTATCCCTGTTAGAAAAATTCCTATGTACCACGACAATACACCATGAGCTACTCATGCAGCCCGTCTGCACTGCTCAGAAAACTTTATCTGCCTGCACAACCCCCCCCCCCTAGGTCCCTTTCATTCTCTACCACTGTCAGTGTAGTACCACAGAGTTGATACGTTGCTCCGGGGTTGCTTTTTCCCATGTGTAGTACTTTACATTTGTCAATATTAAATTTCATTTGCCACCTCTCAGCCCGTCTGCTCAACCTTTCCAGATCCTCTTGCAGTAGCATAGTGTCAGTAGTGTCCTTGGCAACCCTGCCAACCTACGTATCGTCTGCAAACTTGGACATTAAGCTTGATATACCATCATCAATATCATTTATAAATACAGAAAACAATAATGGACCCAATACTGAACCCTGAGGGACTCCACTAATAACATTAGTCCACGATGAGCAGTGTCCATTGATTACCACTCTCTGTCTTCTCGCCCTCAACCACCCCCTTTATCCATAGCAGCAATTTGCCTCCAATGCCACACTGCTCCAATTTGTGCAGCAGTCTTCTATGTGCAACAGTATCAAAAGCCTTTCTAAGATCTAAGTATATAATATCAAAGTTATTCCCTGCATCCAGTTCTTTTGTGACTGCATCATAGTATCCAATCAAATTGGTCAGGCAAGACTTCCCCTTAACATAACCATGCTGTGTCTGAGCTATAATTGAAGTCTTGTCTAAATGATACTACAGTGCTTCTTTAACTAGTGCCTCCATTAATTTTCCGTGAACAGAAGTTAAACTAACAGGTCTATAATTACTTGTGTCGCTCTTTGATACTCCTTTGTGAATTGGGGTCACATTTGCACGTCTCCAGTCCATGAGTACTTCCCCTGAGTCCAAGGAAGCTCTCATAATTATAGGTAAGGGTTTGCTTACTTCCTTTGCTGCCTCCTTTAATATAACTGGATAGATCCCATCCACCCCAGGTGCCTGTCTTGTATTTATCTTCAACAATTTCTCCTCCAATTTACTCTCAGTTATTACAAGATTCTCTAGCTCACTGCCAGTCTTTACTTCGTCTATGGCATTCCCCTTCCTGAATAACTCCTCATGTGTAAATGTAGATACAAAATATTGATTTAATTTGTTAGCTACCTGAGCAGGATCATGAACAGTTGAACCATCGATATCAAGTGGACCAATCTGATTCATCTCTTTCCTTCTAGAGTTTACATAAGTAAAGAACTTCTTGCTGTTTTTTTTTGCATCCCTTGCCAAAGATTTCTCGTAATCTGCTTTCGCCTGCTTAACCTCCTTTGTAACTTGGTTACAGATCAACTTATATCTATCATAGTCTTCTGTGTCACATGTTAATTTTTATGTATCCCATACATTTTTCTTCTCTGCCATATGTCTCATTAGTTCATCTGACATCCATTTAGGCCTGAACCTTGAACAATATTTCTTGGTTGGTATGTAAAGACTAGTAGCTTCCAAGATAAGTTCTTTGAATGCTTCCCATTTTGAGTTTGCTGTTGGTAACATCATCAGTTGGTCCCACTGTATAGAATTTAAATACTGTCTCAGACCATTGTAGTCGCCTTTACGAAAGCAATAACCCTTCCCTTTACCCCTAATGGTAGTTACCTCTTTGGGTAAATCCCACTTCAGCACACTGTGATCACTGCCACCTAGTGGTTCATTTACCTGCAGATTCTTAATGCATGAAGAATCACTACTGATAATCAAATCAAGAGTATTACTCCCTCTAGTTGCCTCCCGAATATGCTGATGTAGAAAACAATCATCCAATAAGTCCACAAAAGCCTTGCTAGTGTTTGAGTGACCATCCCTCAAATTCCAGTCAATATCTGTGAAATTAAAATCCCCCATTATAAGACTCTCTGATTTACTGGCCCACTCTATTTCCATGTACAGTTTCTTATTATACTCATCAGAGTCATTAGGCCTATAGCACACTCTTACTCTCAATTTTGATCTCCCAATGCTTATGTCACACCAAACTGACTCGACACTGCACTGTTCAGCAATGTCGACTGGCTTCACTTCTTTGGATTTTATGTATTTCTTAACTAATAGCATAACCCTGCCTCCCTTTCTATCCTGTCTATCCTTTCTGTAGACATTGTACTCCCCAAATTCCAGTTCTGCATTCCTTATATCTGTGTGACACCACGTTTCTGAAATCCCCACAATATCTGCCTTTGATGTTTTGAGCAATACCTCAAATTCATCAAATTTATTTACCAAACTCCTAGCATTGGTGTACACGCAAGTATACATGCACCTGTTCTTTTTCTTACCTACCCTAACACAACCCATGTGTTTACTTGTACCCCAATGACTCCCAGGAGTCACTGAAATATCCTGCATCTTATTTTCCAAGCTGCTGCTCATTCCAATAGAAGCAGTGCAAGAATCACTTTCACCTCTGCCAGTGGTTACTATTAATCTACTAGTCCTTGTATCCCCCTCAATCAAGCAGTTTTCCGACCCACCTAACACTGCCTCGATAGCATCAGCAAACATTCTTGCACCCTTTCTATTTAAGTGTATCCCATCCCTGTAGAAGCGTCTCTCCTGTTAACAAGTACAGACCAGGCTGAAAAAAAATTCTACCCCTTGAGCCTTGCACAATCTTTCCAGGGCCGAATTGATCGACAGGGCTCTCATCATATACTCCCTCCTATCGTGTCTGGGCAGAATTGCAGACACTTTCAAATTCAACCGTAAATCACGGCTTTTTTTCAACAGTGACCTGTACTTGTTAAGTAATTCCGCCGGTCTCCTACTCTTAATATCATTAGTGCCAATGTGTACAATTATGGCTAAGGGTTTGCTTACTTCCTTTGCTGCCTCCTTTAATATAACTGGATAGATCCCATCCACCCCAGGTGCCTTTCTTGTGTTTATCTTCAACAATTTCTCCTCCACTTGACTCTCAGTTATTACAAGTTTCTCTAGCTTACTGTCAGAGTTGAATACGCCTCTAGCATTCCCTTTACTGAATAACTTGTCATGTGTGAATGTCGATGCAAAATATTCATTTAGTTTGTTAGTTACCTGAGCAGGATCATCAACAGTTGACCCATCGATATCAAGTGGACAAATCTGGTTCATCCCCTTCCTTCTAGAGTTTACATAAGTACAGAACTCTTTGCTGTTTTTCTTTGCATCCCTTGCCAAAGATTTTTCGTAATCTGCCTTTGCCTGACTAACCTCCTTTGTAACTTGGTTACAGATCAACTTGTATCTGTCATAGGCTTCTATGTCAGATGTTAATTTGTATGTATCCCATGCATTTTTCTTCTCTGTCAGATATCCGATTCAGACATCCATTTAGGCGTAAACCTTGAATAGTATTTCTTAGTTGGTATGTAAAGCCTAGTAGCTTCCAAGATAAGTTCTTTGAATGCTTCCCATTTTGAATTTGTTGTTGGTAACATCTTCAGTTGGTCCCACTGTATAGAATTTAAATACTGTCTCAGACCATCGTAGTCGCCTTTACGAAAGCAATAACCCTTCCCTTTACCCTTGTTGGTAGTTACCTCTTTGAGGAAATCCCACTTCAGCACACTGTGATCACTGCCACCTAGTGGTTCCTTTATCTGCAGATTCTTAATGCATGAAGAATCACTACTGATAATCAAGTTGATGAATAATGTATAAGTATAGTGCGAAAGCATCAATAAGCCCTAAATGCTTTATAGTTGATGAATAATGTATTAAATATCTGAAGTTTTAAAACTTCAGATATTTAATATACTCTTAGAAAAGTAGTATAACTTTATAAATAAATTTGGTAAATTGTGGACTTAGTTTGGTGGCCAGCTAACTTTCTGTCGTGAGTTGTTTAGACCAAAGTGCTTCATTACAAAATGCCAAAAGTCTGCTGGCTACAAAAAGAATTCATAGATAGCAAGTTGCTGAGTTTCAAGAAACATTTAAGTTAAATTCATTAGACGTTCGAAATAATGGCACCTTCGGGGATTCAAGGTGCCTTTATTTTGATTTTTCCGTTATATAGAAAGTTTTATTTTTAATGTATTTAATGCAGAAATAATGAGGCCAAATAAGAAATAGAGATATCAAGAATGCAATTTTATTAACTGCAAATAACATAAACATGTTGAAAATCCAATGTTATATTCTGCCATTAATACATTTCTGCTCATGACCCGTTCTATTTTCTTTATTATATCAAGTTTAGTCTGCGCATGTAGCACAGTGGTATCATCACCGTCCTCCCCACACTCTGTGGAAAAGTCCTGAGTTTTAATCCCGTTGATTACGTGAGGAACGTTGTTATGCTTTTTTTCACTCTGTGGCTGAGTTAATGGTCAATTACTTCGTAGTCTTGCTTGGAATTGAGGTTGTGGTTGGTCGACCAGTAGTGTTCTCTGACACGCCTCTCTTATGCAGGCTATGTGGTATACCACATAACCTGCAAAGATTGTGACAGCTGCTACATAAGAGAGACCTCGAGATGTCTTCAAGACCGCCTCGCAGAACATGATAGATCGATTCTCCTTGCTGAGACTGACCAGTCCGCAATCGCAGAACACTACTGGTCGATCCACCACGACCTCAATCCCAAGCAAGACTATGAAGTAATTGACCAATCCGAACACTTTCACCACCGCCTCTGGTTAGAGTCACTTAATATATTGTGTAATTTGAGAGCCGTGAACCGCTGCAAAGGCATGACTATACCCCATCTTAGAGGCAACTGTTTTAAGTCTAGATAAACGGTGGAGGCAAAACTACGCATGTCCATGCATCAACAACGAACACCAATTTAATGGTTCAATGGTCTACATCATGCCCTTGCACGACTCACTGCATGCACATCTCTGTGTCCGATAAAATAATTTTTATTGCTAAAGTTTCTCTTCTATTTGTTGATAAAGAGGCACATTCAGCTCGAAAGCTCCAAAGTATAATTAAAGATATTTTACTGGATATATACGTTATCGTTATTTCATACAGTAATCACATCACTTGCCGTTTTCTTTTTTCAGCACTGCAAGACATCTGCGCTGTATGTATACATCCGATCTATGTGCCGTTATTTTTAATGTGTTGTTATTTGGAGTGCAGTTATTTGGGGTGCTGTTATTTTGAATGTGCCTTTATTTGGGGTGCCATTATTTCAACAGTCTACTGTATTATTTAACTTTAATTTAAATAGGAGATTTATCCCAAAAGTAATGCGCAAAAGCCATTAAAGTGAATTTATTTTATATCATAATTTAGACTAAAAACCTTCAATGTAGTCCTCTTACAATTAATTGCTTCCTAGCATTCGGGTAATTTTGAATGGCATTTAACTCTCTGCTGAAGTTAAGAGCTGTCTGATGCATTGGGTCATGACTGTACTCAGTACTTCCAACGCTAAATCTGTGTCCATGCACCCATTTCCTTGAGCTTTGAGAATAGATCATAATCACAAGGACTCGTATCAGTACTATAATGGGTGGGTTAGGTAGTGCTTCCTACTTGTAATTTTTGAAAACTGGCTGCACAGAATGTATGTTATGAGGAATGGCATTGCTATGTAGTACAAGCACATGCAAAGGAGTACAAGCTTCCAACATCTGTGGCTGCTTCTAACAAATTTTCGGGATTGATTTCTGATGATGAAATGCCACATGATAGTCTCCAGTTACTAATCATCTAAGTGGCACATGATTAACAATAATAATACCCCAAATAATCATAGGCCATGATAATTATTTGTTTCACTTTTGATTGCTTCTGGAAACATGTAAAGATGGATGCTGCAATGAGCTGATTGTGACTTCAGTTCAAAGGTCATTGCTTTTTAGAAACTCTTCACCTGCATGCCAGTAACTGCATTGAAATTTCTTTGGTGGTTGCTCATCTGACAGCAAATGTGACACCCATCAGGTTACCTTTGGTTTTTGTAATATCTTAGTTAAAATTTGGTTGACATATGATTTCAGTATTCTAGATTCATTGGCTATTTCTTCACAGCTGAAGAAATAGCCAATGAATTATAATTAATTATTAATGAATTATAATGACTGCCGTGTGTTGTCTGTAGATGTTCTCGATTTCCTTGAGCATTGCTTGTCTTCAACACTGTCTGACCTTACTGAAACCTTTGAGACAAATTTTACATTTGTAAATTGTAAATAGATTGTAAATTGTAGCCTGATTTTATACAGGCTACAATTTACTGTTTACTCACCTCTCACTTCCTGCAACAATTCATAAATTTGAATTGGCATTCAACCACATAGGCCCCAGGTGCCAAGTGTACTGTGGGCAAGCAATCTGAGTGCATCTTCCAAAGAGATATTCAAAGCATTTTCCTATAAAGGAATCATCTTCTATTTAGTTAAACCTTTTTGTTCTTTTAAGCAGATTGGAATAATTACAAAAAACTTGTCCAATTTGATGATCAGATAATTCTGTCCAAATCCACTGAAGATGTTACAGTGTACAACACTGTCCAAATATTAGCAGCTACTGCTGCAGTAGGCACCTCCGTAGCCAGGTGGGAAGGAGCAGCAGTGCGTAGCACATGCTTCTTGATTAGACCGGGGTTCGAGCCCATGACTACCAAATACGGAGGATGCGGAAAGGTCAGGGAATGACCACCGCATATCCTGGAGCAATATGGCCTTCGTTGCTAATGCTCCTAAAAACTAAATAACAAACAACATACTGCTGCAGTGATGTCAAAATCACAAACTAACAGACCTAGAGTCTGCAACCCTTGGTAGAATAGAAATTTCTTCCCTGGCAAATTGCAAAGGTTAAAGCTTGGAATCAATTCTGCAAATGTCCCACTACAGAAAAACTCAAGGAATCCTTACGTAGTTCCTCTAGCAGAACTGCAGGACCTAATGGCATATGGTACACATGCTGCAACACCTAAATGACAAAGCCTTGAACTTCCTATTGCTTTTGTACACCTGGATATTTAGGGAAAAATGACTATCCATTATTATTGTTGCTCCTATATTTATTTCACCGTGATTGGGGGGAGGGGGTGTTCCATCCCATGACTGGTACTGCTACCAAATATGCAGGGTGGTTGTTATCTAGTGTTGCTGTTGGTCTGGGAACTATCTGACTGTCTTACTAGTGTTCAGAATTGCAACTTTCTGGAGTTGTAGGTGTTCTCTGAGCTACCATACCGGTGGTTGACACGATTATCGGGATGGTCATTACGTTTTGCATATGCCACATCTCTTTAATCTTGCATCTTAGGTTTGTGTACTTCTTGATCTTTTCCTCGTGGATTTCCTGGAGATTGCCAGTATTGGGCACTGTTGTGTCAATCAGATAGGTAGCCTTTTCCTTCTTGTCAACAAGGGTTATGTCTAGTCCATTGTGCAGGATTCTCTTGTCCATTATTATGGCATGGTTCCAGTAAAGCTTGTGTGTTGAGGTCTATAGTACTGTTTAGGGTTTGTAATTGTAATACAGCACACTTTCTTTGATCAACTGGTATTTCTTTGCTGCTTCTGATGTATTATTCTAGCTATCTGGTCATGTCTGAGTGTACTCAGTCTGGGTGATCATTCTGCTGTGATGAGTTGGATCGTTTCTGAGGCCATTTGGCACCATCTACATGTGTCATCTGACACTCTGGGCTCCTTGGCAATGTATTTTCTATAGTTTCTGCTATTGATTACCTGATCTTGGATGGTAAGCACGAATCCTTCAGTCTTGGAGAAGAGTTTCATACTCGAGAGCCATGCATTGATAGCCATTTTATCTGTGTAATCTTTAGCATTAGCATTGGTAGAGGCGTATGATGCAAGAAAGCAGACTTATATAACATCAGCAAAAAAAAAAAAAAAAACCTCCTGTTTTACCCATCCATTCACTCCAAAAGTTTGTCTAGTTCAGCCTTGAATTTATTTAAGCTGTCAACTTTTGCAATGACAAACGGAGGTTTGTTCCATCTGTCATTTATGAAGTTTACCTGCTGGCTAAAGGCAAATTTACGCACATCTGTTCTACAATTATCTTTCCTCAATTCGAATTTATGCCCCCCCACCTAGTGCAGAATCTGAGCAAGAGGAAGAATCCCATCAGCATTGAGCTTGCTCAAACTATTCAAGGCATTATACACCTCAATCAGATCGCCTTGCAGGTGCATAGTCTCCAGACACTGTAAATTGCAGAACTTAAGCTTTCTTGGTAATAGCAACCCTGTGTTCCACTCGCTAATCTCGTTACCCTTCTCTGCTCTACAGCAGCTCTACATCTTTCCTAAAATGAGGCCTCCAGACCTGTATGCTGCACCCAAGATGTGGCCTGACTATTGCCTTATACAAGAGGATAATCACCTCCTAATCCCTATATATCATTGACAAGACCCCATGAACTACTCTTGCAGCCTGTCTGCACTGTTCACTTCTCTATTTGCTGGAGCCGTAAAAACTTTGCCTGTTCACATGTACTCTCGCACCCAGAAAAACTCGGTCAGAAAACTTTATATCTCACAACACAATTAACCCCAGGTCTCTTTCATTCTCCACTACCCTGAGTGAGTACCATACAGTTTGTATGTTACTCTGGGGTTACTGCTACCCATATGCAGTACTTTTCATTTGTCAATGTTAAATTTCAGTTAACACCTCTCAGCCTACGTGCTCAACTTTTCTAGATCCTGTTGCAGTAGTAGCAATAGGATCTAGAAATGTAGGACATTACTGTCATTAAGAACCATACCAACATTTGTATCATCTGCATCTTGGACCTTAAGCCCAGTATACCTTCATCAGTATCATTGATAAATACAGAAAACAACAATGGGCCCAATGCTGAACCCTGGGGGGGGGGAGTCCACTAATAACATTGCTCTACAAAGAGCAGCTTCAATTGATTACCACACTCTGTCTTCGCCCACTCAACCATCCCTTTATCCATAGCAGCAACTTGCCCTTAATGCCATACTGCTCTAACTTGTACGGTGTTCAACAGTATGTATCAAAAGTTTTCCTAAATTCAAGTATATGATATCAAAATAATTTTTTGCATCCAGTTCCACTGTGACTACATCATAGTATCCCATCAAACTGGTCGGACAAGACTTCCTCTTAACAAACCCATGCCCTGTAACATAGTAGTTTTGCCTAGATGACCCTGCATTGCTTCCTTAACCAGTGATTCAATTATTTTCCCCTGAACAGAAGTTAAACTAACAGGTCTGTAATTACTCGGGTCACCTTTTGATCCCCTTTGGTTTGGGATAAAGTTTTGCATCTCCAGTCTGTGGTTTCCTACTGTGAGCCCAGGGCTGCCCTCATAATCATGGCTAGGGGCCAGTTTGCTTCCTTTGCTGCCTCCTTTAATATAACTGGATAGATCCTATCCACCCCAGGTGCCTTTCTTATGTTTAACTTCAACAATTTCTCCTCTACTTTGCTCTCAGTTATTACAAAATCATGTAATGCCCTAATGGAGTTTGATAAGCTTCTGGCCTCCACTTCCCTACAGAATTCCTCATGTGTGAATGTAGATGCAAAATACTCATTCAGTTTGTCAGCTGCCTGAGTAGAATCATCAACAATTGAACCATTGTTGAATGGACCAATCTGATTCATCCCCTTTCTGCTAGAGTTTACATAAGTAAAGTCTTTATTGATTTTCTTTGCGTCATTTGCCAAAGATTTATTGTAATCTGCCTTTGCTTGCCTAACCTCATTTGAATTGATTACAGACTATCTTATATCCACCATAGGCATCTGTGTCTTGTGATAATTTATATGCATCCCATGCATTTTTCTTCTCTGCCAGGAGTCTCAGTTCATCTAACATTCATTTAGGTCTAAACCTTGAACAGTATTTCTGAGTTGGTGTGAAAAGCCTGGTACACACGTGTCGAACCTTTTTAAGCATGTGTGCCAAAATTGACTAAATCTCTTAAAAAACTACCCTCACATGCCCCTTGGCAGGTGATATTCAAGACATTTAATCACACTTATTTAATCACACTTTTGTCAATACTTCTCACCACTCAGACTTCAAAGAGATCACTACACGAATACAACTATTTATTGAATGGTGGGATGTCACTACATGCCTGCAGAGAGAGAGAGAGAGAGAGAGAGAGAGAGAGAGAGAGAGAGAGAGAGAGAGGCATATGCAGGTCATGACTCAAGGTGTGTTCCTGGAGTGATGTTTCGAAGTTTGAAATTTTTTTGGGATGTTCTGAATTCCACTTGCCCAAAAAATTTGTATGCGTGCCATGGGTTTGCCACCCCTAGCTTAGTAGTGGCCTAGTAGCTTCCAAGATTAATTCTTTGAATGCTTCTCATTTCAAATTTGCTGTTGGTAACACCATCAGTTGGTTCCACTGTATAGAATTTAAAAACTGTCTCAGACAACTATAGTCACCTTTACGAAAGCAAAAACCCTTCCCTTTACCTATGATGGAAGTTACCTCTTTAATTAAATCCAACATCAACACACTGTGGTCACTGATACCTAGTGGTTCCTTTATCTGCAGATTATTAATGCATGAAGAATCACAACTGATAATCAGGTCAAGAGTATTACTCCCTCTGGTTGCCTCCTTAACATGCTGCTGTAGAAAACCATCATCCAATAAATTCAAAAAAGCCTTACTAGTGTGCGAGTGACCAATTCACAAGTTCCATTCACTATCTGGGAAATTAAAATCTCCCATTATAAGACAATCTGATTTACTGGCCCACTCTATTTTTCTGAACAGTTGTTCAATATACTCATCAGAGTCATTAGGCCTATAACACACTCCTACTCTCCATTTTGCTTTCCCAGTGCTTATGTCACACCAAACTGACTCAACACTGCACTGTCCTGCCATGTCAACTAGTTGCACTTCCTTAGATTTTATGTGTATGTAAATTTTAGTTGTGTATACTTTTGAAAGGTAATCTGTCTGTCAACAGGAACCCAATAATAATAGTCCAATAGTCCAGATAGATGGTAGAAGTCTGCAGTGTGTTAAAAGTGTCATACCTTGGTATAAAAATACAGGAAGTTAGGCTTTGTGGTAAAAGAAAATTTCAATTAAGTCCTACAGTTCTTTTTCAGTTTTATTTGTACAGTAGTTTATTTGATATAAAAGAAGTGAAATTGTTTAAGAAAATAATGCTACTCTATTTATACTTTTCTGTCTTTGTTCCTGTAGGCCAGGGGTCAGCAACCTCGGCTCTTTAACTTTTACCCCACATGAATCACAATTCGAAATGGAGTTAGAGGACTTAAAAATCAAGGACATGTGGAGTGTAAAATGCCTTAAAACTGAAATTCAGGATTTGGAGAGGCAAAGGCTGCCCTTGCAATTCTACACAAATTTACGGCAATAGATGAGTTGAAAATGCAAGACCAAATCGTGTTCAATGCATGGAGTAGCTTACTAGACACGTATATAAATTTGAAAATATTTGCATTTGGACTTCTCTCGGTTTTTGGTTCGACATATTCCTGCTGGCAAATATTTATTATTATTATTAGCCATATGGTGCAAGGAAGCGTGAGGCTTATGCTGCACTAGCCAAAAAAAAAAAAAAAAAAAATTCTGAATTATCGAGAGAGAAAGAAAGTAGAAGGGAATCACCAAGAAAGAGAAGAATGATGATATCCAGCTCAGGACCCTGGTTGTGCCAAGCCCATACTCACCAGATGTGAGCCCATTTTCGAACATGAACTATATTAAAAATAAATCAAGAAACTGTTTGAACAATGCGAGTCTCTCAGCATGTTTAAAGATGAAAATTATGGCATATGTACCTGATGTTGAATGACTAGCTCAAGATGTTCAGCAGCCAAAGTCCTATTCATTCGTACTTAATTGGATGTTTGTTATGTTTTTTCGCTATTAAATAATATTTCAGAATATATATTTTTATAATATAGATATTACAAATTATATAATATATATATTTTTAATAAAACACTTTCCCACTGTATTCCATTTCTTAAAAAAACTCTCCCTCCTCCAGCAGCTCTTCGGATTTTTTTTTTTTTTTTAATTAGATCAAAAATGGCTCTTCACTCAAAAATGGTTGTCAATCCCTGCTGTAGGCCATATTGTTTCTTCTGTGACAATAGAGCTTGGGCTTATTCTCTTTCTTTAATAAAATCAGTAAAATTCAGTTTAACCCATAAAATTCTGTTTTACATGTTAACTTTTAATTTTTGTCAATATAATAACTGAGTGCTTTTCATCTCCCTCCAACTTCAAATTATTGAGTTTGTTGTAACTAAGTGCTCCAGTGGGGGGGGGGGGTGATGAATCTCATTAAGGTATATAAGACTCAGGAAAGGGATAGTAAAATGAATGAAGGTGCAGTTTTCGTGGTTCTAAATGATCCCCAAACTAGATACAAATTAAGAGGGAATAATTATAGATTGAATTGTAGGGTGTTTCCTTTTAACTATTGAATTGGTAATTATCAGAATAAGTTGCCTCCATGTGTAGTTGAAGCTGACAGCATGAAGAAATTGAAATGGTCAGCCGAAATGGTACTTTTATGAGGTGTGAAATATAAGTAGTATGTTATTTTTGCAGAAAAAGCAAAAAAAAAAAGCAAAAGCAGCAGTGCAATACCTGGCAAATACTAAATACATATCTGATTGTGCATCATAGAGACACAGAAATATACAACCTAAAGATTTCAGTTTTTTTTTTTATGAAAAATAAAGGTCAGTGCTTTTCAATCCATAAATTGAAATAGTGTACTTGTCAGACTTATGCATTTACTTTTTCTTTTACAGATCATATCCTTTTCCTATACAGGCTTTACATATGCTACTAGAATTTTATTGTTTTTATATATATTAGGCATTCAATTTGTCGGCATTTCATGAGACTTGAATTGTAACGTATACTTGATAAACCTAGGTGTCTGTGTTTATCAAGTTTTGTGCAATAAGAAACATGTTTTCTCTCATTGCACAAAAAATTGCTCCCTTACATTAGTATAAGCCAAACTTATACTGGACTTAATAAAGTATAAGTCCGGCATATATGGGGGATTAGGGAGTGCTTGAGCATTACTCTTACAGGAGCCTACAATAAACAATGAAATTTGTAATGTGAAGTTAAACTTCTTAGTCACATATTCTTTATGTTCTTTTCTTTGGCTTAATTTGAAAATAATTTTTTTTCACACTTCTTATCAATGAAAACTTATTACTGATATGCTTTAATATTATAAATTATTGAACACAAAAATCATACTCCTTCATAAGTACTCCTTCAGTTGTTGTCTCCTTCATTTGTAGTCTTCTACAAATAACCAATACCTGTTTTAAGGTTAATACATTATGCTTGTTATCACTGACTCTCACATCTGCTTTTTGGATGCCAAATGGAGTGGATAGGTTATGAATATTATTATATAAATAGACTTGCTCAAGTAATAAATACCTTAATAGCGGCAACTGGAGGAAGAAGAACAGACTTCAGTGCCTCTGGTAGCCACGTCTGATGTAATGTAAACTACATACAAAACTTTCTAAAATTTTTTTTAGTTAATTTTTGTGTTTTGTTAAATATTATTTTAATTCAGTACAGTTTTGTAATGTTTAATTATTTAATTATATAATATCCGTGTAAATACACCATAGTTTACCCATAAGTTTAACTACATACGTGGTGTAACAGCATTGTTTAGATTTTATCTCATATTATGGCTACCTTCACGAGATAACAGGTATTGCACTACTTCAAATAAATATCGCTTCTCTAGTAGAGGAGACTACTGTTATTTATTCTCAGTGGGCACCACCACTACCACCACCCAGACATGTTTCGGAGCTTGTTGGCTCACTTCATCAGGGGGCGGGCAGGTAATGCCATCACAGTTGCGAATCATATTGTGGAATTAACTTTGCAACCGTGATGGCATGTCTGCATTACCAGGGTTCCTGCCCACCCACTAATGAGTGAGCCAACAAGCTCCAAAACATGTCTGAGTGGTGGTGCCCACTGAGAATAAATAACAGTAGTCTCCTCTACTAGAGAAGAGATATTTATTTGAAGTAGTGCAATACCTGGTATCTCGTTGTGAAGGTAGCCACAATATGAGATAAAATCTAAATGATATCGTTACACTATGTATGTAGTTAAACTTATGGGTAAACTATGGTGTATTTACACCGATAGTATATAATTAATTTCAACCTGTAACGTATTATGCTTTAGCATTTAGTCTTCAAAATTAATTATTTAATATACACTCTTATTGCTGTTGGTTGGGTATGTGCTGGAGCTATTTTCCTATTTTTTAGATATATTATTATTCAAATTGGATTTCTATTATATTTCAAAATAGATAGACTGTTGGGAAAAAAAAAAAAAAAAAAAGATGCTAGATAAAAAAAAAAAAAAAAAACAGTCACAGTGGTGCATTAACCATACATTGCGCAACATTGTATGAGCTTTCTGGATGGATGGATGGATGGATGGAATTTTAATGTACTTTGTTAATCATGCACAACTAGAAAAGCTTGAAAATTTCTGCAAATCGCGAATCTTCCTAGGGTTGAGGAGGTAATCATGAAAACATTAGTACAGAAAAATTATACTTTTCTTGACACATTACAATTTTAATTGTAATGCATGTTCAGCAGATTACATGGTAATTACAACATAGGTATAACAGACCATTATTTCTAATTATAGCCATATAACAATTGTTTGTTTTATGGGTTAACTTTTAATTTTTTCAATAAAATTTTCTAATTAGTTGCTATCTGCATTTTATTATTTTAAGGAATCACTACTCTCATGTTGTATCAACATGTCAGGGAATAGAGAAAAGAATATCCTAGACCTCATCATCACACATGAATCAGATGACATAACAGGGCTGACAGTAGAGGAACCAGTAGCAGGAAGTGATCACGGAGTTCTACGGTGGATGATGACGAGAGAGGTAGCAGAAGTAAAAGGCAAAGGAATGGGTTTTAATTTCAGAAAAGGAAATTACGATGCCTTAAGGTACTACATGGCCTCTATTAACTGGGTATATATCGCGCTGAGAATGAATACAATTGAACTGTGGTACGCTTTTAAAACATTAATCGCAGATGCCGTGAATGCGTATATACCATTAAAAAAATACTCCACGAGAAGGGTTCCAAGTTGGATGAATAGTGAAGTTGCCACATTACTTGAGCAGAAAAAGGTGGCATGGAAAGGTTACAGAGCAATAAAAAGTACTGAAGCCTATAACAGCTACGAGGTGATCTGTAATAGAGCCACAGAAAAGGTTCGACAGGAAAAGGCAGTTTATGAGAAATCACTAGCAAACAGAGCAAAGAGGGGGGGGATGAAGAATTCTTCACATATATAAATGCCAAGAAGAGCAGGACAAACCAGATCGGACCTTTACGTAAGGGAAAGGGGATAGTATTAAATACACCAGCTGCCGTTGCAGATGAACTCAACAGTTATTTTGCATCGATATTTACAAATGAAAAGCCTTTTGTGGCAATGGGAAATTGTGGGAGCGAAGTTAAAAAATATGTAATTAATGATATTGAAATTTCACAAGATTATTTAATGAAAAAACTTTCCAGCCTACAGACCAGTAAGGCTCCTGGAGTTGATGAAATATACCCTATAATCTTAAGAGAGGTGGCAAGCGAGTGCATTGAACCATTGAGGCTAATTATGCGAGCATCACTAGACTCTGGGGAGATTCCCTTGGATTGGAAAAGTACAAATGTATCTCCCATACATAAGGGTGGCTCTAAAAGTGAAGTTGGAAATTATCGACCTGTCAGTCTGACTTCAGTAGTAGGGAAAATCATGGAGGCAATGATCAAGGGTGGAATTCAGGATCATTTGGATCGAATTTAAATTCTCAAGGATACTCAGCATGGTTTTGTAAAGGGAAAATCATGTTTAACAAATTCTGGTTCGCTATTTCGAAAGGGTCACTCACGAGCTGGATTTAGGGAATAATTTCGACATTGCTTATTTAGATTTCAGCAAAGCTTTTGACTCAGTCCCACATGAGCGGTTGCTTTATAAGCTGGAACAGGTTGGAATCACTGGGAAAATCCTTAGATGGATAGAAGGATGGCTTCAGGGCAGGAGATAGAGGGTTGTGATAAATGGCTATTCCTCAGATTGGGTTGATGTAAGAAGTGGGGTTCCCCAAGGATCAGTATTAGGACCACTGTTGTTTTTAATTTTCATAGACGACATTGATGAAGGGATAGAGGGCGTGATGTCTAAATTTGCAGGTGATTGGTAGAGTAGTTAATGATCACTGTCAAGCTGAGCTTCTTCAGAGAGACCTAGATAGACTTCAAGAATGGTCAGAAAAATGGCAGCTGTGCTTTAATCCAACAAAGTGTAAGGTATTACACCTGGGAAACAGTAATCCCAAAAGAACTTATTCACTTGGTGGAGTTCAACTAAACCCAGTACTGGAGGAAAGGGACTTGGGTGTTACGATACGGTCAGATATGAAATTCTCTGAGCATTGTCAACAGGTTGCAAGGAAGGCCCATGGTGTCCTATCGATGATCTATCGAACTTTTGCAAGTAGAGATAGGGACGTGATAATCCCATTATATAAGGCTTATGTTAGACCACACTTGGAATACTGTGTTCAAGTATGGAGACCGCACCTAAAGGAAAGACATCGAGCTTCTTGAAAGGGTGCAAAGAAGGGTAACTCGCCTGGTGAGATCGGCAGAAGGGTGTCCTTATGAAGAAAGACTTCGAATATGTGGGTTGCAGAGTTTGGAAACTAGACACCTTAGAGGAGATTTGATTGAGGTGTTTAAGGCTCTGAGAGGCATCAGTAAAATGAATGAGGCCAAAATTTTCAAGATTATAAATGATGCTAGAACTAGGGGACATAAATTCAAGTTCCGGGGGGAAATGTTTAGATTGGACTGCAGGAAGTTTTATTTTAGCCAGCAAGTTATAAATTACTGGAATAAGTTGCCTTCATGGGTGGTAGAGGCCGACAGTTTGGGGAAATTCAAAGGTCATCTGGATAGTACATTTGGGTAAGGGAAGCGCATAGGATGATAGGTTTAATTTCCTTTTTATTTATATTTTATTTATTTTTTTATTTATTAATTATTATTATTTAGTTATTTATTTTATTTATTTATTTTTTTTTTTAGTTTTATCATTGTTTTGTTCGGATTTTTTTTTGGCTGGTGCAGCATAAGCCATAGGCTTTCTTGCACCATGCGGCCATTACTAATACTAATACATTATATTTGAAAATGAATTTTCAATTCTCATTCAAATTACAAATGAAATTCAGTATTTTTGTGATATTGAAAAATCTCTGCCTGCATCTCATTGTCTGTTTAAAGACAATGACAAATTCCAACATCAAATAAAAAGACTAATCAGAGTGAAAAAAAAAAAAAAACATAAATGCTGTAAATTAGGTTCTGTTATTAAAAAAAAATATATGAAATAACAGAATTGTTCTTTAATTAAATCAAATAATGGAATTTCCAAAAAATTTAATTGTGATGAAATTACTGTATTTTATGTTATGATAGCATTATTTTCACGTGTGTTACAGGAAACCCTTGATTAGTTCGGTTTTGAACAATGTGGTTTTAATTAGTGTGCAAATTTTTTTGATACTATCCCCTTAATATATGCATTATCAATTTGATTGGTGCGCTGTTTTTTTATTGCGGTGCTTGGCAATTCACGACGGCACCTGAAGCGGCAAATACGTGACATGCACTCACGAGGGTCTTCCAACTTAAATGCATGGGAATTGACTCCAAAACGCTCGACAGCAGCACCCCTTACCACTCTGAAATTGAAATTTGTTCTGGTAACTCATATTCTTGTATAATTTTAGCGTTAACGCAGATATTACATCATCATGCTAAATGTACAATTAATGTAGTTTAAGTAGTACGTGATGTATGTTTGATTCTGTATTATTTTCTGATTTTTCACAATTTGTTCAATTTTAGCGATTCCTGTGTAGCGTTTAGCGAGGATCTGGCGCTAATTTCATCTTGTATGAAAGCTGTGTGAAAGTGCTCCGTAAAGTACTCATGGAGTACTTTACGGA
The DNA here is from genome assembly GCF_048544385.1 of Mastigoproctus giganteus. NCBI lineage: Eukaryota > Metazoa > Arthropoda > Arachnida > Uropygi > Thelyphonidae > Mastigoproctus > Mastigoproctus giganteus. Next base: position 15,991,649 of record NC_143588.1, on the reverse strand, counting down.
GCAATCCTCAGCAATCCTCAACGAGTGGAGAAGTGCAGGCTTATCGCTCATCCTAACAAAACAATTTTTTTTTAAATTACTTTTCATAGCTATGGACAGGAAAAAGGGTAATAAGCAAAAAGTCATCACTTTGGATACTAAACTTGACATCATTAAGAGATTTGATAATGGCAAAAGCAAAACAAACATAGGTAGGGCACTAGGCTTTGGTGAGTCAACCATACGCGCTGTTTTGAACAAAACAGGTGAGTACCGGGAAAAAGGCAAATTGGCATCTGCATCTTTAAGTATGCAATGCACTAGGAAAAGAAGTCCATTAATGACTGAAATGGAAGATTTGCTTTTTATTTGGTTAGAAGATTATAATCAGAAATGCATTCCTATTGATGGAAATAACATCAAGATTAAAGCTTTGAGCCTTTTTTCTTCATTAAAAGAAAACAAATATCAAGGGGATACTTCAACATTCTCGGCTAGTAAAGGCTGGCTATAAAATTTCAAAGCTCGTTCTGGCATAAAAATTATTAAATTAACAGGTGAAGCAGCCAGTGCCGATAAAGATGCAGCAGCCAAATATCCCATTGAACTGAAGAAAATAATTGAAGAAAATGAGTATGATTATCATCAGATTTTCAATGTCGACGAAACTGGCCTTTTATGGAAAAATATGCCAACGAGAACATTTTTGGCAAGAAAAGAAGCAACCGCACCAGGTCATAAAGCATCCAAAGATAGATTAACACTTCTACTTGGAGGTAACACTGAAGGAGATTGCAAATTGAAACTGATGCTAATTTATTGTACAATGAACCAAAGAGTGTTAAAATGATGTAACAAGCAATCCCCTCCAGTAATTTGGAAATCAAATAAAAGGGCTTGGGTGATAAAGCAATTGTTTGAAGAATGGTTCACTATGCATTTTTGTCCCACAGTCGAAAAATACTGCAAGGCATATAATTTAGATTTCAAAGTTCTTTTAATTTTAGATAATGCCCCTGGGCATCCTACCTCACTCACTAATTTAAATAACAATGTGAAGGTTATATTTCTACCACCAAATGCAACTTCTTTACTCCAGCCAATGGACTAAGGAGTTATTTCTACATTCAAAGCATATTATTTGAGATGAACTTTTGCTCAGGCAATTCAAGCTACAACTGGAGATGACGCAATCACTCTCGATGAATTTTGGAAAAAACACGATATTAAAGAAGCAATTGAGAACATACACAAATTGTGGGAGGAAATGACGAACGGCTGCATGAGAGCAGTCTGGCAAAATCTTTTGCCTGAATGCACAAATGATTTTTGCGGTTTCATTAATCCTGTCAACAAAGTTATTGATGAAATTACTACAATTGGAAAAGACCTCAGCTTTGAGGAAGTAGATTCAGAAAACATTAGAGAATTATTGGAATCACAATCAAAAGACTTAAGTAATGACGATCTTCTTGAAATTGAGCACCAGCATGCATATGAGGAAGAAGACGAAAAGGAAGCAGAAGAAAAGCAAATTGCTCCCAAAGAAATTTCATTCAAAAAACTTGAACTATTTAATACACTTGAAAAAGCAAAAGAACTCATACTAGAGATTGATCCAGATGCAGAGAGAAGCATGAACGTTCATCGAGGGTTAGATAAGCAAATTGATTGTTATCGCAAAATCATGGAGGAAAGGAAGAAAGCTACCACTGTTCAATTGAAGTTAGATAAGTTTTTTTTGCAAAAATTAAAATTTAACTCATACTATCTTTTTTAAAATTTATTCCTTAATAATTTAAGAACTATGCAGTGCATTATAGGTACATATTAGGTAAGAAAAAATATGTTTTTACAATTTTATAATTTTCAAGGATTCATTATAATTATTCCCATTGTTTGTTAAGTTTGATTAGTACGGTTTTAATATGTGCGGTATATTTCAAGGATTCATTAACCGCACTAATCAAGGGTTTCCTGTATTTATATAATTTAATTGTTATTAAAATTAAACTGTTCTCTAAATGAATACTTTTATCCAATTAAAGAATTTTATAATCTTGAATGTATAGGACTGTTCATAACATTGTAGACAACATAAAAACTCATTGTGTGAGCGATTCCAAAACCTTTTTCTGTTTTTTTTTGTTAGCTTGCAGATATTATTTGCTGTATGATTCCTTTCATGTCAAAGGTGGTACTTGTACATATGTCTGCTCTGATATTTTCTGTCAAAGAATTAGTAATTTGGTATCTCCTCGTTTTGATTTTAAAAAGATTTTAAGCCAAAGGGCTTAAAATCTTTCTCAACCCCATTCTGTCTGTAAAATTCATCTGTTACCTCTATCACTCTCCCATTTCCACTAATCACTTGGAACTCTTTGACTTTGGCTGAGAGGTGGCAACTGAAGTTTAACATTGGTAAATGTAAAGTACTGCATATGAGTAGCAGTAACCCCAGAGTAATGTATCAATTGTGTGGTACTACACTCAGGGGTGGAGAGAATGAAAAGGACCTGGGGTAATTGTGCAGTCAGATATGAAGTTTTCAGAGCAGTGCAGACGGCTGCAAAAGTAGCTCATGGTGTCTTGTCAGTGATATATATACAGGAATTTTTCTAGCAGGGATAAGGCTGTGATTATCTCCTTGTATAAGGCAATGGTTGGGCCACACCTTGAGCTCTGTATACAAGTCTGGAGGCCTCACTTTAGGAAGGATGTATAGTTGCTAGAACGGGTACAGAGAGGATTAGTGAATGGAACAAAGGGTTGCTCTTACAAAGAAAGGCTTAAGTTATGCAAATTACAGTATCTGGAGACTAGGCACTTGCAAGGTGATATGATTGAGGTGTATAAGGCCTTGAATGATTTTAGCAAGCGCAGTACTGTTGGGATTCTTCCTCTTGCCCAGATTAATCACCTAAGGGGACATAAATTCAAATTGGGGAAAGACAGTTGTAGAATAGATGTGCAGAAATTTGCCTTTAGCCAGCGGGTGGTTGATTGCTGAAACAAACTTTCATCGTGGAAGTTGACAGCTTAAATAAATTCTAGGCAGAACTAAAACATTTGGAGTGAATGGATGGGTGAAATGGGAAGGGTTTTTTTTTTTTTTTTTTTTTTGATGATGATATATCAAGCTTAATGTCCAAGTTTGCAGATGATACAAAGGTTGGCAGGGTTGTTAAGGACACTACTGATGCTATGCTGCTGCAACAGGATCTGGAAAGGTTGAGCAGATGGGCTGAGAGGTGGCAAATGAAGTTTAACATTGACAAATGTAAAGTGCTACATATGGGAAACAGCAACCCCAGAGCAACATATTAACTCTGTGGTACTACACCGACAGTGGTAGAGAATGAAAAGAAGCTGGGGGTAATTGTGCAGGCAGATATGAAGTTCTCTGAGCAGTGCAGATGGGCTGCAAGAGTAGCTCATGGTGTCTTGTCAATAATATACAGGAATTTTTCTAGCAGGGATAAGGAGGTGATTATTCCCTTGTATAAGGCAATGGCAGGCCACACCTTGAGTACTGTATACAGGTCTGGGGGCCTCATTTCAAGAAGGATGTAGAGCTGCTGGAACGAGTACAGAGAAGTGCAACAAGATTAGTGAATGGAACAAAGGGTTGCTCTTACGAAGAATGGCTTAAGTTTTGCAAATTAGTGTCTGGAGACTAGGCACCGGCAAGGTGATCTGATAGAGGTGTATAAAGCTTTGAATGGTTTGAGCATGCTCAATGCCGATGGGATTCTTCCTCTTGCTCAGAATAATCACCTGAGAGGGCATGAATTCAGATTGAGGAAAGACAGATGTAGGATAGATGTGCAGAAATTTGCCTTTAGCCAGCGAGTAGTTGGTTGGTGGAACAGATATCCATAGGTAAGAATTCATTTACTGTCTGTCTTACAACTCACAAAAGCAACTGAGTTTGAAGAACTTTCATTCTTCCTCATTTATTCCTTAAATTTTGTTTTCTGGAACAACCTCCATTCACATTTATTTCCTGAAATTAAATCTGATGACAACAGATACCGTCTGTCATCTTCTCAACCTTGAACCCATGCATGAAAAGATACTAAGTACTAATACCTGGTACTAAGTTCTAATACCTGTCATAAAAACAAATAAAATATTCTAGTATCTTGTGCAATTTGATATACAGGCAGTTCTCGCTTTACGAGTTCCCGGGTTTGCGAGTTTTTTTTTTCCAAGTATCAAGTATCAACAAAATCGAAAATATGAACATTAATTGCAAAAAATGAATGTTAAACATTTATAAATACCGCATTTCAAACCATGTGCATAGCTACACAATACAGTGTACCCTACTTTACAATATTAATCCGTTACCATCATATCGCAAAAATATCGTAATGTGAATTACTATAACACATTGTGTTTTGGTAATTCATTCCACGACCTCGGAAGTTCAAATTTTCGCTATAAAAAAAAAAAGTGCAGCCATTATCAACCCACTGCAGGATGGAAGCCTCCTCAACAATTCATGCTGAGGGAAATGGACCATAATCTGCCACGCTGGTCCAGTGCGGGTTGGCAGATCGACCGTATTCAGCAGTCAGGGGCTTGAACCCCGGTCTACTCAAAGAGCGTGTGCTACTGCACTCCCGCTCCTGACCACTCAGCTATGAATAAGCCCTATAACTCCCTAAAAGGTCGCTTTTATAGTGTAAATTATATTAGTTACCAATTCAAATCATTAAATGCACTACACTTTCATCGTTATCATATGTTATAAGAACCAACTTTGAATGGCTTTGTGATATTTTTCTAAAGCACATTTCTGGGGGGGTCATGACCATAAAACAATAAAAACAATTTGCACTTTCTAGTTTATTGGGCTTTTCTGTTACTGCAAGCAATTATAAATGTGTAGTAAACTCGATGTTATTGCATTTGTGAAAATACTGATAGCTGGAATTGTGTGGGTTTTTATGTTATCATGGTGAAATGTTTTTGCCCTTTACCGAAATCTTCAATCTTATAAAAAACATAAATTTTCAGAATCTTCTCTTCATTCCTTTTTTGTTTTTTTTTTAAGCTTCGTAAACTTGTTTACTCTGCGCAAATCGTGTTAGTTGCAATTTGTGCGTTCTGTTAAAAAAAAGACGACTCCTTGCGCAACGAGTGCCGAGCGATTGAGTGATCAACAAGTGTGCTTTTAGGCAATGATGATGAATAAACATTTTTTAACATTTGTAAGTCATAAATAATTTCTCTATTATTATAATTTGCTTGATTTTACAATCTTCGTTTTCATTTCTTTCGATAAATCAGTCATTGTTTAAACATAAACTAATTAGCTAACTAATTTCATCGTTGATAACATAACCCCTATTTTTACCATTATGTTTATGGGAAATAAATTCCCGCTTTATGAGTTTTCGCTTTATGAGCGCACGCTAGGAATGAATTAACTCGTAAAGTTGAGAACTACCTGTATATCCAGTCAGTAGTGAAGTTCTTCCTTTATATTATGGAGTGACTTTAACCCAGTGTTGCACAGTTTTATCCCACCTGCCCAGTAAATGCAGGACCTAAAGATAAGCCAAAAGGCGTTAGTGTGAAAAGGTAATAATTTATTAACAATTTAATTGGCAGCTTATTGGCAGAATTACAGCTAGCACAAGAGATGGAAGACAGAACAATTATATATGGAATTTGCAGAAAAAGGAACCACTAGGTGACAGTGATCACGTGTTCTGATATGGGAGTACATGACAGTGTACTGATATGAGACTTACTTAAACATGTAACTACCATCAAGGGTAAAGGGAAGGGAAGGGTTTTTTCTTTCATAAAGGTGACTACATGGTCTCAGACAGATTTTAAATTTTATACAGTGGGATCAACTAATGGGTTAGAAACAGTGAATTCTAAATGGCCTTCAAGAAATTAGTTTTGGAAGCTACTAGGCTTTTCATGCCAACTAAGAAATACTGTTCGAGACAACGTAAATGGATGTCGGCGCCTCCATAGCCAGGTGGGAAGGTTGCAGCAGTGCGTAGTATACGCTTCTTGATTAGACCGGGGTTCGAGCTCATCACCACCAAATATGGAGGATGTGGTAAGGTCAGAGAATGACCACCGCATATCCCGGAGCAATATGGCCTTAGTTGCTAATGCTCCTAAAAACCAAATAACCAACCAACTAACCTAAATGGATGTCAGATGAACTAATGAGGCTTGTGGCTGAGAAAAAAAATGCATGGGATGCATATAAATTATCAGGCGATACAGAAGCCTATAGTAGATATAAGCTAGTCAGTAATCAAATCACAAAGGAGGTTAGACAAGCGAAGGCTGATTATGAGAAACCCTTGGCAAAGGATGCAAAGAAAAACAGCAATGACTTCTTTACTTATGTAAACTCTAGAAGGAAGGGGACGAATCATTGTCCACTTGATATTGATGGTTCTACTGTTGATGATCCTGCTCAGATAGGTGATAACCTGAATGAGTATTTTGCATCTACATACCACACATGAGGAATTCTGTAAAGAAGGGGAAGACAGAAATTTAGTAAACAGGGAACTAAATAATTTTGTAATAACAGGGAATGAAGTGGAGGAGAAATTATTGAAGTTAAATGTAAAAAAGACACCTGGGGTGGATGGGATCTATCCAGTTATATTAAAGGAGGCAGCGAGGGAAGTAAGCAAACCCTTAGCCATAATTATATGAGCATCCTTAGATTCGGGGAGGTCCCCATGGAGTGTAGATGTGCAAATCTATCCCCAATTCACAAAGGGGGTTCAAAGTGTGACACAATTAATTATAGACCCGTTAGTTTAACTTCTGTTTCTGAGAAAATAATGGAGTCACTGGTTAAAGAAGCGTTGCACGATCATCCAGACAAGACTGCAGTATTAGTTCAGACACAGCATGGGTTTGTTAAGGGGAGGACCCCTTATCTTGTCTGACCAATTTGATTGGATACTGCGATGTGGTCACAAAGGAACTGGATGCAAAAAATAATTTTGATATCATATACTTGGATTTCAGGATAGCTGTTGATACCGTTGCACATGGAAGACTGCTGTACAAATTGGAGTGGTATGGCATTAAGGGCAATTTGCTACAGTGGATAAAGAGATAGTTGAGTGGGAGATGACAAAGAGTGTTAATAAATGGACACTGCTGTTCATGGATTAATGTTATTAGTGGAGTCCCCCAGGGTTTGGTGCCGGGCCCATTGTGGTTTTGTGTATTTAACAGTGATATCGATGAAGGTATATCAGGTTTAATGTCCACGTTTGCAGATGATACAAAGGTTGGCAGGGTTGTTAATGACAGTAAAGACAGTATACTACTGCAACAGGATTTAGAAAAGTTAGGCAGATGGGCTGAGAAGTGGCAACTGAAGTTTAACATTGATAAATGCAAAGTACTGCATATGAGTAGCAGTAGCCCAAGAGAAAAGTACCAACTGTATGGTACTATCTGCAGGGAAGTGGAGAATGAAAAAGACCTGGGGGTAATTGTGTCAGATATGAAGTTCTCTGGGCAGTGCAGACACTGCCAGAGCAGGTCATAGTCTTGTTGATGATATATAGGAGTTTTGATAGCAGTGACAAGGAAGTGATTATCCCCTTGTATAAGGCAATGGTCAGGCTACACCTTCAGTACTGCATACAGGTCTGGAGGCCTCATTTGAGGAAGGATGTATAGTTGCTAGAAAGACTACAAAGAAAGGCAATGAGACTGTTGAGTGGAACAAAGGGTTAGCCTTTCTGTTACCCAGAAAGGCTTAAGTTCAGCAATTTGCAGCCTCTGGATACTAGGCACCTGCGAGGTGATGTTATTGAGGTGTATTAGGCTTTGAATGGTTTGAGCAGGCTCAGTGGTGATGGGGTTCTTCCACTTGATTATGAACCTGATTATGAACCTTGCTCAGATTATGAACCTGAGGGGGCATAGCTTAAAATTGAGGAAAGACAGTTGCAGAATAGATATGTAGAAGTTGCCTTTAGCTAGCAGGTAGTTGATTGCTGGAACAGACTTCCATCTGTTGTTGTGGAAGTTGATAGCTTAATTAAATTTAAGGCTGATGTAGACAAACATTTGGAGTGACCAGATAGGTGAAATGGGAAGGTTTTTTTTTTTTTTTTGGTGATGTATAAGCTTGCTTTCTTGCATCATATGCTTAAACTAATCCTAATGCTAATGGGGGGGGGGGTGTAATAAGCCTTAGCTTATTGCTTACTCTCTTGTAACACTTCCAACAGATTGGGGACATACTAATTATATACATATAATGAGAAGGGTGGGAAGTGTTATAAGAGAGTCAGTAATAAGCCTTGAATTACTTACCATCTTATAACACACTCTTTCCTATATATGTTGGGTTAGCTGTTATTCTGCTAGTAAGATACTGTACTAAATTGTTAATAAATTATTGCATTTTCTCACTAAAGCCTTTTGGTCTATCTTTTGGTCCTACAGTTACTTATCAACAGTTAGTAATCAGAAACAGATAGCCTTTTGCTGATTATTATTTATATGCATTGAATGGTGCTAGCTCTTGATAATATACCATTCAGTGTATCATTTTAGTAATAATTTGCAGTATTATATTAATTTTTATTAATCAGCTTTGTTTTTTACTCCAAGAGCTTTTTTAATTTGATTATAGCTCAGGGCATTTGTATTGTTTCTCTTGCAGAATTAGATGAACAAGTTAGTGCAAAAGTACCATTTTAGTTCATAATAAATTACCAAAGTAAATGAAATAGCATCGCTTTTGTTACATGTCATATTGTGAACGCCTTCACAACGAGTCGTCCTGATATTTCACTACCTCAAATAAGCAACCCTTCACCAGTAGAGAAGACTAATGTTACTTATTCTCGGTGGATACTAGTGAGAACTAAAATAATGCTTTGCACTAACTTGTCTATATAGTAAATTTCCCATAATCTGAGGTTTTCAGCCCTAAATCCCTTTTTAGTCTTGCAATATTATTAATCAGCTTAGTATTATTATTAGGCTGGTTAATATTATTCTCCTTTTACTTTATACCTTGAACTTGTCTTGTCTTTTGTTTTAATTATATTTATGCAGCTTATTATATTTTAGTGTAAATTTTCAAGTTATTTTTTAATACTTTCATGGTTTGTTGATTATTTTGGCCATTCTCTCTCTCTCTCTCTCTCTCTCTCTCTCTCTCTCTCTCTCTCTCTCTTAGGATGGCATTGTAGCCAAGTTGCCTGTGGGCAAGTCTGTATGAGTACAGACTTGCCCATTGTCCATCCACATTGCATGTTAAAATCCATATGAATGCCATAAATTTTTTACAATATATACCACAAATTTTCTGCAATATATCTTGTAGTAAATCTTTTGAACTTCTCTGACTTCTTTGAGTACAAACGAATTTTATTTATTTGAAAGAATGGCCAAAGAAAGACCTTAAACATGCAGCTACCCATTAAAATGTAATGATTGAAATCTCTATAAAATTGTGATCTAGCCAGGAATACATGGCATGTGAACATTCACCTGTTATATAATTTTTATAGCTGAAGGCTTAAAGTACTGTCTTTTAATTCATTAAAATGTTATAGCAAAGGCTTATTTCTCAGAACTTACCCCTTAAAATCCATATTATCGTTTAAATATTCCATAAGAAATAAAAGTGAAAGTGTAAAATTAACTAAATGTGTAAAATTAAGTAAGATTAAGATCATGCCCTGGGGAAGAAGAAGAAGTGCACTACTTGTTCCCTGGTTGTCATTTATAAAATTGCATAAAAGGAAATACGATGTAAAATCAATAACCAGCATTAAAATGTTATAGCAAAAGCTTATCTTTCAGTACTTATTGAGTTGGTTGTTGATTATACATTGTATTTCCTTTTATGTAGTTTTATAAACAACAACCAGTTAATTTTTCACTTTTATTTCTTACAGAATTTTAAATGATAATATGGATTTCAAGAGGTAAGTATTGAGAGATAAGCTTTTGCTATAACATTTTAATGTGAACATTCATAATTTCATTCAAATTCATGTCTGCACATGCTCTCACAGACCATTCTAAATAAACATTTTAAATAGAAAATATATTAATTGCAGGAGTTGCTATGGGCATTGCTGGTAGTGATGTAAGCAAACAAGCTGCTGATATGATTCTGTTAGATGACAACTTTGCTTCCATTGTAACTGGTGTAGAAGAAGGTATGTTTATAATAATTCATTTCATATGTATAAGATTATAAAATATCTAAAATTAATATATGATATTATTATAAGTACATGTAAGAAATATTGTTCAAGGTTTAGGCCTAAATGGTTGTCAGATGAACTAATGAGGCATATGGCAGAGAAGAAAAATGCATGGGATACATACAAATTAACACGTGACACGGACGCCTATGATAGATACAAGTTGATCTGTAACCAAGTTACAAAGGAGGTTAGGCAGGCGAAGGCAGATTACGAGAGATCCTTGGCAAGGGATGCAAAGAAAAACAGCAAAGAGTTCTTTACTTATGTAAACTCTAGAAGGAAGGGGATGAATCAGATTGGTCCACTAGAGATCGATGGGTCAACTGTTGATGACCCTGCTCGGGTAGCTAACAAACTAAATAAATATTTTGCATCGACATTCACACATGAGGAGTTATTCAGCGAGGGGAATGCCAGAGGTGTATTCAACTCTAGCAGTAAGCTAGAGAATCTTGTAATAACTGAGAGCAAAGTGGAGGAGAAATTGTTGAAGATAAACACAAGAAAGGCACCTGGGGTGGATGGGATCTATCCAGTTATATTAAAGGAGGCAGCAAAGGAGGTAAGCAAACCCTTAGCCGTAATTATGAGAGCTTCCTTGGACTCAGGGGAGGTACCCATTGACTGGAGATGTGCAAATGTGACCCCAATTCACAAAGGGGGATCAAAGGCTGACACAAGTAATTATAGACCTGTGAGTTTAACTTCTGTTCCCGGAAAATTAATGGAGGCACTGGTGAAAGAAGCACTGCAGGATCATCTAGACAAGACTTCAGTTATAGCTAGGACACAGCATGGTTTTGTTAAGGGGAAGTCTTGCCTGACCAATTTGATTGGATACTATGATGCAGTCACAAAAGAACTGGATGCAGGGAATAACTTTGATATTATATACTTGGATCTTAGAAAGGCTTTTGATACTGTTGCACATGGAAGACTGCTGCACAAATTGGAGCAGTGTGGCATTGGAGGCAAGTTGCTGCTATGGATAAAGGGGTGGTTGAGGGGGAGAAGACAGAGAGTGGTAATCAATGGACACTGCTCACCGTGGACTAATGTTATTAGTGGAGTCCCTCAGGGTTCAGTATTGGGACCTTTATTGTTTTCTGTATTTATAAATGATATTGATAATGGTATATCAGGCTTAATGTCCAAGTTTGCAGACGATACGAAGGTTGGCAGGGTTGTCAAGGACACTACTGACACTATGCTGCTGCAACAGGATTTGGAAAGGTTGAGCAGATGGGCTTCGAGGTGGCAAATGAAGTTTAACATTGACAAATGTAAAGTACTACATATGGGAAACAGCAACCCCAGAGCAACGTATCAACTCTGTGGTACTACACTGACAGTGGTAGAGAATGAAAGGGACCTGGGGGTGGTGGTGCAGGCAGATATGAAGTTCTCTGAGCAGTGCAGACGAGCTGCAAGAGTAGCTCATGGTGTATTGTCAATGATATATAGGAGTTTTTCTAGCAGGGATAAGGAGGTGATTATTCCCTTGTACAAGGCAATGGTCAGGCCACACCTAGAGTACTGTATACAGGCCTGGAGGCCTCATTTCAGGAAGGATGTAGAGCTGCTGGAACAAGTACAGAGAAGGGCAACTAGATTGGTGAATGGGACAAAGGGGTTCTCTTACGAAGAAAGGCTTAAGTTTTGCAAATTACAGTGTCTGGAAACTAGGCACCAGCGGGGTGATCTGATAGAGGTGTACAAAGCCTTGAATGGTTTGAGCATGCTCAATGCTGATGGGATTCTTCCTCTAGCTCAGAAAAATCACCTGAGAGGGCATAAATTCAAATTGAGGAAAGACAGATGTAGGATAGATGTGCGGAAATTTGCCTTTAGCCAGCGGGTGGTTGGTGGGTGGAATAGACTTCCATCCCTTGTCGTGGAAGTTGATAGCCTAAATAAGTTTAAGGCTCAGCTGGACAGGTATTTCGAACGAACAGAGGGGTGAAGTGGAAGTGGTTATTTTTATTTATTTATGTTACTTTTTTTTTTTTTTTTTGGCTGATGCTGCATAAGCTTGCTTTCTTGCATCAAATGCCTCTACTAATGCTAATGCTAAACAAAAACATAAATACAAGGTTACCAAAAGTTTGTAATACTAAAAAAAAAAGAGAAGTAACAGTATTGTTCCTTCTGCAAGGAGCACTGTAGTGGTGTGGGGACCTTCCAGCAATGCTGCTGACCCTCCAGTTTAGTATTATTGGGGTCAAACACTCATAGCTTAGGTTCCAGCTTAACATCATATGAATCCAGTCTTCATTCTTCAAAGTCTCCATGGGTCACAGTACATAGCAAACATGCACTGTGACCCATGGGGACTTTGAAAGGCAGATCCTGGTGGTTGAGATGTTCAGCTTCAACATGCCACTTTATTCCCTGCTTTGACTAGATGAGTGATCCTGGGATGGGTCACCCAGGCTCAATCAATTTGTGGATTTGCCTGTAAGATACAGCTGTGCTTAATCCCTACTCTAATGGTCTAAGGGACAGGATTCAGATTGGTGAATGTGTGGGCACAGCATATATGTACCCCTGGCATCCCTTTGAGCTTTGGTGGATGGGGAGCCTGTACACTGAAAAAAAAATTAAAAACCCTATGAATCCTGATAATCTTCACTTGGGATCAGAGCACAGCACCTACCAGAAAGTAACAAAATAATACAAAATAAAAAAACCAGTACACCAGAACTATCAGGACCTATGTTATGCTTCTCGATAGTTTATTCTTCCACTGGTGAAAAACCCATAGGGAAAATGTCTGGAAGGATTAGGTGGTTCTTCTAAATTGGTTAAATGACTACATTCTAGTGAAATCCTAATATGAACAAAAACTAAACAACTCCTTTGAGCCAGAACTATTGTAAGAATTCCAATCACAGTAGTCCCCTTAAGACACTCTAAGGCATGATATCTGAATGGGATCTCTATGAAATATCTGAACAGACCTGTTCTGAGCTAAAACCACAAGTGGTGACACTTACAAAACAAATTTTCATATATAGGGATGGGAATCTAGTGCCCACTAGAAAGATCATTCTGTTTTTTTTCAATTCGCCAACATCTGTTATCACAGCTGACTATTTTCACTCTCCTGTGTTGCCAAATCCTTTAAGATGCTTTAAGCTTCGGAAATATAGACACTTGCAAATGGTCCCTCATAATGCTTTGCATATGTGCCCAGTGTGGTGCAAATGACCATGAAATCATAGTCTGTTCTGTTTGAATACCTACATATATTATTAACTGCTAAGAAGAGCACTCTGCATACTCTTAACTTGCCAGTGTTGGAAAGAGGAAAAAGAGATATAAAAACTAAAGCCACAGCTGACAGTAGCATGCTAGGAGAGTCAAGAAAAGTGGTAAAAACCTATAAATAGCAGTAAAACTTCATACACTTGCATGAATGCGAGATGTTCCATAGGAACACAGACTAAAATGAGTGTCCCACTTAGTGATCAACTCCTTTTGCACACTATTTATTAAACTCACAAAAACTGGCATAGAAAGAGCACTCCTACTGCACCCTTCTACCCAATGGTAAAGAGAAACTGCAAAAAAAAAATAAAATAATAATAATAATTAAAAAAAAAAAAAAAGAAAAAAACACAGCTTCCTTATGGTTAATGTTGTCAAAAGCACTTTTGAAGTCTAAAGAAAAGACGTTGAATTATGCCTTGGTGTTAGAGGTCACCTTGCAGTTTTGTTTCAAAATTTCTGTCATATTGTGCTTTCCAAGTTTATGTGGATTTACCATTAGTAGTGGCATATGTTGCAAGAAAGCAAGCTTATACAGCATCAGCAAAAAAGAAAAAAAAAACTTCCCATATCACCTATCCATTCCCACCAAAAATTTGTCTACTTCTTACTTGAATTTATTTAAGCTATAAACTTCCACAATGACAGATGGAACTTTGTTCCAGCAATCAACCACTCACTGGCTAAATTTCCACACAAATCTATTCTGCAACCGTCTACACACAAATCTATTTATTTCCACACAAATCTATTTATGCCCCCTCAAGTGCATAATCAAGAAGAAGAATCCTATCAGCATTGAGCTTGCCCAAACCATTCAAAGTCACCTTGATCAAATCACCTCACAGGCGTCTAGTCTATGTGCCACCAGTAAGCGAAATCAAATTTGCCACCCCAAAATATTTGGATTAAAAAATAAAATAAAGCGTAAATAAAATAGCATTCATTTATTAAAAGAGAAAATAATTACAAAATATCTCACATATAATATAATGAAACAACAAGCAAAAATAACAAAATCGTTTTGAAATTCTGGAAATAAACTTTAAATTCTAAATCACAGTAATTGTATTCTATCACAATAATAAAATAAATGGAAAATTATAATTTTTGAAAAAAATTATGCAAATTTATGTTTCCTTGCTTTAAGAAATGCAAATTTATTAATTATTTCATTTATGTTTATTTTTTCCAAAAGATTCGATCGTAAATAATTTTTGATTAATTTTAATTTTGAAAAACTCAGTTCACCTCAGGCAGCTGAAACTGATAAAGTTAGAAAAATTCTTAGTGCAACTGCATTTGGAAAAGTATCTGTAAAATTGTTTTTAAAAATATATTGTAACAATTCAAATAGAGTAATACAGTATTATCTTTAAGGGTAGCGAAGAATAATTTCTTCACACAGCTTAAGTAAGGGTAGTGAAGAAGAATTTAAGGTGCATTAAATATGAATTATTTGTTTCATTCACTGTGTTTGGTTTTTTTTGTCTAACATGCTGTTTGCTCACTCTCATAGCCCAGAATCTGGAAATTACCGTCAGAGGCCCAATTACAATCAGAATTTATGAAGCTAATAATTATAGAGCAATTTTATCAAGTAGGGAATTTGTTTATGACATTGAGTGTACCTTCACAAGGTTCTTTGTGTGTACCGTATTTGGGAAAACTACATCTACATGCACAGACCTGTAGGTCTGTGCATGTAGGCAATATCTGTCATCACTCAAATTTACGCAGACTGGGCCAGATGGCCATTGAGGCAGACTGCACTACACACGCTCCGGTTTGACTGCACAAACTTGGCCTGTGCAGGCAAACTGGGCCATCTATAGGTACCCCAATCCATACGAAATTGGTAGTATTACCGCCAAATTTGGATCCACTAAAACTGCAAATAACAGAGCTTACATCACCAAACCAGCCTCCATGCAATTATTCAGCCACAGAACTCAGTCAACATTCGCATTCACATAATTATAACACTCAAGCACATTCTGCAATAATATTAACAAAACTGAATTCAGGTTATAAACTAATATTAATACCCGAAGCTTTAGCCATTGAATGATTTTCCGACTGAACCTCTCAGGATAACATATAAAATTTCCGGTGTGCGCGCGCCAACCATGCACCACGGGAGCTAGAGTTAACCTTTATAACACTTAGAATTTCTTTCTTGATTAAATGATGACAGAACTGCGACAGTCCAACGTTAGAACTCTTGGTTCTTCTCATTCTTAGTTTCATAATTGTTAATTTTTATGTATGATGATCCAAGTGGAAAGGAGTGCACTTTTTTCCCTTCGTGGAATTTTTTTATATTTTTTAATTTCCCATTTTAATTTCTTCATTATATTTTAACCATAAGGATTAGGAGGTAAGTTTCGTGATATTTATAAGCAATGCTAAAAAACTGAAATCATATAAAGAATCAAAGCTATAAGCGTATGCTAACAAATAAGTTGCACATGGTAACACAAAAAATACTTACCCTGAGAAAAAATTAAAATACAGTAAATAGTATGGTCAGTCCTCGTATAACACGCGTTTACACTACACGAATTCGATCATACACGATTTATAAATAGGGGAATGATGTTGTATATAACACGAACCGAAATTGCTTTTGCATGATTCGTCTTTGTGTTTACAAGAAATGGCAGTCAAACTTGGGAATCACCCAAACTGAAAGAAGAGAAGAGAAGTTTCTGAAAATGTATTTATGTTTTTTCATACGATTGAAGATTTCAGTGAAGTGGAAACACATTTCACCATAATAACATAAAAACCCACATTTGCAGCTATCGGTATTATCTCAAATGCAATTAGATCGAGTTTACTACCTGTTTATAACAGATTGCACCAGCAGGAATGCAACTGGAAATTGTTTTTTTTGTTTTATGATAGTGATCTCCAAAATGTGTTTTAGTAAAATATGAGCTAGCATGAGGGGATAATAGTGTGTTTCTGTCTTTACTGCTTTCTTTATTCAGTTGCTACACTCAGGCAACTTTGTTTATGTGTATCAAGCGTGACTCCTCATTTTTACCCTTTTTATGCTGAAATTGTGTTTTATTCCCTAAAAATTAGGAAAATACTTGAGAAAATGGAGCTTGCTGGTGAAGATACTACAGATTCAGAGAGAAAATGAAAAGCAATACCGATAGACTGTCAAAAATTCTTACTGGAGAAAACTTGTAGCGGCCTCATACAAGTGTTTATGGCCAAAATCACACCGGCCTCTGGCCCACCAGATTTCCCCGGTAAGGCCAGTCTGCCTCTGTCGATAGAGGAAAAAATTGAAATTATGAAACACTTTGAGCGAAATGAAAGAATATGTGATATTGCATGTATCGCTAAATAGAAAATTTTGCTATAAATAAGTTCTTTAATTAAACAGAGGTCCTACTTATATGTGTCAAAGGTTTTTTGGTGCCCTCTTGAATGCCGCTCATAAGCGACGCTTACCTTGCCTACCCACTGTCAGCTACCCTGCCTAGTCTCCAGATGCTGCAATTTGCAGAACTGAAGCCTTTCTTGGTAAGAGCACCCCTTTGTTCCCCTCACTAATCTCATTCGTCCTTCCTTCTACTTATTCAGCAGCTCTACATCCTTCCTAATATGAGGCCTCCAGACTTGTATGCAGTACTCAAGATGTGGCCTAACCATTGCCTTATATAATGGGATAATTACCTCCTTATCTCTCTTAGCAAAATTCCTGTATAACATTGACAAAACCCCATGAGCTGTTCGCAGCCTGTCTGCACTGCTCAGAGAACTTCATATCTGACTGCACAATTACCCAAAGGTCTTTTTCATTCTCCACTACCCAAATGTAGTACCACACAGTTGGTAAGTTACACTGGGGTTACTGCTATCCATATGCAGTACTTTATATTTGTCAATGGTAAAATTCAGGTGCTATTTCTCAGCCCATCTGCTTAATTTTTCTAGATCTGTTGCAGTAGCATACTGTCATTAACAACCCTGCCAACCTTTGTATCATCTGCAGACTTGCAAGCTTGATATACCTTTATCAATATGAAGGTATATTGGGGGAGGGGGGGTGAAGGTGTTTCTCTCTCTCTCTCTCTCTCTCTCTCTCTCTCTCTCTCTCTCTCTCTCTCTCTCTCTCTCTCTCTCTCTCTCTCTCGTGCAATCTTTTTTTGCCATGATCTGTCTTCTGCCACTCAACCATCCCTTTATCCATAGCAACAATTTGCCACCAATGCCACACTGCTCCAATTTGTGCAGCAGTCTTCCCTGTGCAACAGTATCAAAAGCCTTTCTAAGATCCAAATATATAATATCAAAATTATTCCCTGCATCCAATTCTTTTGTGACTACATCATAGTATCCAATAAAATTGGATACAAAACCCTTACAAAACCATGCTTTGTCTGAGCTATAACTGAATTCTTGTCAAGATGATCCTGCAGTGCTTCTTTAACCAGTGCTTCCATTAATTTTCCTGGAATAGAAGTTAAACTCACAGGTCTGTAATTATTTGTGTCAGCCTTTGATCCTCCTTTGTGAATTGGGGTTACATTTGCACATCTCCAGTCTGTGGGTAAAGGAAGCTCTCATAATTATGGCTAACGGATTGCTTACTTTCTTTGCTGCCTCCTTTAATATAACTGGATAGATTCCATCCATCCCAGCTGCCTTTCTTGTATTTATCTTCAACAATTTCTCCTCCACTTTACTCTCAATTATTACAAGATCATCTAGCTCACTGCCAGTGTTTACTTTATCTATGGCATTCCCCTTCCTGAATAACTCCT
Organism: Mastigoproctus giganteus; assembly: GCF_048544385.1. Lineage (NCBI taxonomy): Eukaryota > Metazoa > Arthropoda > Arachnida > Uropygi > Thelyphonidae > Mastigoproctus > Mastigoproctus giganteus. Next base: position 15,973,363 of record NC_143588.1, on the reverse strand, counting down.
CATGTGTGAATGTAGATGCAAAATATTGATTTAGTTTATTAGCTAACTGAGCAGGATCATCAACAGTTCAACCATCGATATCAAATGGACCAATCTGATTCATCCCCTTCCTTCTAGAGTTTAAATAAGTAAAGAACTTCTTGCTGTTTTTCTTTGCATCCCTTGCCAAATATTTCTCGTAATCTGCCTTCACCTGCCTAATCTCCTTTGTAACTTGGTTTGTATCTATCAACTATTTTTGGTTTGTATCTATCAGATCAACTTGTATCTATCATAGGCTTCTGTGTCACATGTTAATTTATATGTATCCCATGCATTTTTCTTCTCTGCCATATGTCTCATTAGTTCATCTGACATCCATTTAGGCCTGAACCTTGAACAATATTTCTTAGTTGGTATGTAAAGCCTAGTAGCTTCCAAGATAAGTTCTTTGAATGCTTCCCATTTTGAGTTTGCTGTTGGTAACATCATCAGTTGGTCCCACTGTATAGAATTTAAATACTGTCTCAGACCATCATAGTCGCCTTTACGAAAGCAAAAACCCTTCCCTTTACCTCCGATGGTAGTTACCTCCTTGAGTAAATCCCACTTCAGCACACTGTGATCACTGCCACCTAGTGGTTCCTGTATCTGCAGATTCTTAATGCATGAAGAATCACTACTGATAATCAAATCAAGAGTATTGCTCACTCTAGTTGCCTCCCGAACATGCTGATTTAGAAAACAATCATCCAATAAATCCACAAAAGCCTTGCTAGTGTGTGTGACCAACCCACAAATTCCAGTCAATATCTGGGAAATTAAAATCCCCCATTATGAGACTCTCTGATTTACTGGCCCACGCTATTTCCCTGTACAGTTTCTTATTATACTCATCAGAGTCATTAGGCCTATAGCACACTCCTACTCTCAATTTTGATCTCCCAATGCTTATGTCACACCAAACTGACTTGACACTGCACTGTCCAGCGATGTTGACTGGCTTCACTTCCTTGGATTTTATGTGTTTCTTAACTAATAGCATAACCCCTCCTCCCTTCCTATCCTGTCTATCCTTTCTGTAGACGTTGTACTCCCCAAATTCCAGTTCTGCATTCCTTATATCTGTGTGACACCACGTTTCTGATATCCCAACAATATCCGCCTTTGATGCTTTGAGCAATACCCCAAATTCATCAAATTTATTTACCAAACTCCTAGCATTGGTGTACACGCAAGTATACATGCACCTGTTCTATTTCTTGCTACCCTAACACAACCCATGTGTTCACTTGTACCCCAATGACTCCCAGCAGTCTCTGAAATATCCTGCATCTTATTTTCCTTGCTCAGTTTTTCCGATTGAGCAAGCTGTTAATTATCTGAATTCATTGACAATAGCCAGTGACCTCTGATTGTCTCAGAGGATGGTTTGCCAACATTATTGTTGCAAATGCAACCTTCAACGTGAGGCAGATCTAAAGCTCAGACAAAATTCCATTATAGTATTACCCAATACAAAATTTCTGGGACTTCTATTCAACAAGAAGTTGATATTTCTCCATCATATCTGCGGCCTAACCATGACAGAGTTCATGAGGGACTCTGAATCTCCTACATGCCATTTCACTTATCCCAAGTGGGGAGCAGATCACTGCACTTTACTTCACCTTTATCGTGCACTTGTCCAGTCTAAATTAGATGGCGCGTGCCTTGACTGGAACGGCGTAAACTAAAACCGTACCTGTAAACATTTGTTTTTGAGCCACAACGGAAAAATCTCTGTAACACCTGCCAGACTAACAACCATTCCACAAAGGTGTATGGTGTCCAAAATCTATTCAGTCTTAACATTGTGATAGATAATGATGCCTGGTCACCAAGGTAACTCCCTCCACTCTGGCATGCTCAGCTATCATAATGCAATATCTCCATTAAAAATTGAGAAAATTTCTCAATTCTGTCTATGTGCAACTCCATGCTGCTCATCAGAGATGAATACTCTGACTTCTTGCCTCTCTTTATGGATGCCTCAAAGTCAAAATTATCTGTTGGATCTACTGTCATCTTCCCAGATAACACTGTCTGAGAGGCTTTCCCCACATATGCAGTATATTTACAGGAGTTATATGTAATACAGCTAGTCTTGGTCCACAATAGAACCCACAATACCAAAGGTGTATGGTGTACACAACTTCTTTAAGTGTGTTACAGGCTTGGATGAGATATAGTCCTCATCCAGTCTTGTCCTAACTTTAGCAGATGCTGCACTTTTTTTCTGACTGTTTTCATTTGACATCTGATTCTGCTGGATTCCAAGTCACATTGGAATCAGTGGTAATGATATGGCTGATGCTATTGTCAGATTAGCACAGAAGAGTTACAGACTACAGACAGCTAATACATAATAGATGCCACTCCCAATGGCAACAGTCATGGCATAGACAGGTCATGAAAAGTTATATCAGATTAAACCTGTAATCAAATTCTGGCTAGTCTGAATGGGAAGTCTCCTCATAGGACACATTCATCTTACTCATTCATTTTTGGTGAGGGCTGATTCCTGCATTTGTGAGAACTGCAACATCATGAATGTTATTTATATCTTTTATTACTTTTAGCTGTCTGACCGAGCCCTATACACAGTAAGATACTATCTGACAATGATTGTATTGGTTGGTTTTACTACTTAAAATTGTTTAACTTGTTTAGATTTATACTCTTAATACATGTATACTTTTAATACTTATTTATATATCTTTTATACCTTTCTGACAGATTTTTATCCTTATGCCATCTATAGATACACTCACTTACACAATAGCTTTTGACATAGTGACCAATTTTCATCAGGCACTGAAATCTTTTATAGTCTTTTTATCTTTTACTGATTTTATTCTTTTATCATTTTTATTGCTTCGATTCATTATAGCCTCTGTTGCTGGCATGCCAATAAATCCCAAACTAAACAATGCATGCACATGATCCATCTTTTCAAAAAGAGAAAAACAGTAGTTGAAACATATAAAATCAACTTTGGAACAAAATCAACAGTGTTGTACCAGCTGCTAACAATGTCAGAACTTCAGGAAAGCTTAAAAAAACCAGGCAACACTGCAGCTGTCCTGATAGCATATACTGCCTCATGTTAAAGCAGTTGGATTGGAAAGTCCTGAACTCTCTTACTACTATTCAATCAGATTTCTTGGTGAACACAATAATTGTCATTCAATTATTCTACCAGTTCTTAAACTGGGAACGAATCAGTTGGATCTACACAACAGACTAATCTCACTTACTAGCTGCTTGGGTAAGATTGGTTTTGGTTGTTGGCTCAATGCTGAGCCTTCACAAACAGCAATCAATTTGGTTTTTAGAAAAATAGATCCATTTTGGATTCCATGATTGAGGCCAAAGCAAACATAGAAATTGCTTTCATCAAGAAAGAAACATCTAGTCAAGGTGTCTCTGGACATAAAGCATTTAGCACCCAATGGCATTTTGGCATTCTTTGAGACCCCCTTTGCTTTTGGACTCTGGCGCAGTTTACCATTATTAATTCAGAACTCTCTCCATGATCTAGCCTTTCAGATCCCTTATTAGAGTGTACTTTTTGAAACTCCGTTTCATGAAGAGGGAGTTCTGCAAAGGTCACTCAACACAACTACCCCTTTTCACAATCAGAACACATACCACAACTTTAACCATTCTCAGTACTGTTGAAATGTATCTTCTTGTTGATGATCTCACAGAATGTGCTCCATAGAAAGATAGCTCCAGGTGTCCTTTAATAAAATATAACCATGAATATCACATAATGGCTACCAATTATCTCTAAAGAAGACTTTATTATATATTGTTGCAAGAAAAGCAAAATGCATCTTGAACCAGAATTGAGGTTTTGAAGTCATCGTGTATAACTCATTGACAGTATTTGATTCTGGATCTTCATATTAGGTACTAAACTTAACTTTCTGAAACATATGCAGCATATATATATTATTTCATTGTCAAAAATAAATAAATTTTTTAATATACTCAGTATACTTTCTGCTATGACATGGGGTGCTGATCACTGTACTTTGCTTCATTTGTACCAGACCATAATCCACTCCTGACTGGACTATGTTGAACCAGTATATAGACTTCAAAAAGAAGTCTGTATTGCAAAACCCATTTCTGCATAATGCCCCTAGAATCATGTTATGTGCATACTGAACATCCAAAAACTTATATACACTGTCTTACTATTGATATCCAAACTCCTCTCCATTGATAATTGGTCGTGTCATACCCAAGCACTACATGTTAGACACCACTATAAATATGCTATAGTGGTCTGACCACTATAAATTTTCAGGCCACACCTTGAGTACTGTATACAGGTCTCGAGGCCTCATTTCAAGAAGGATGTAGAGCTGCTGGAATAAGTACAGAGAAGGGCAACAAGATTAGTGAATGGAACAAAGGGTTGCTCTTACGAAGAAAGCTTAAAGTTTTGCAAATTACAGTGTCTGGAGACTAAGCACCGGTGAGGTGATCTGATAGAGGTGTATAAAGCCTTGAATGGTTTGAGCATACTCAGTGCTGATGGGATTCTTCCTCTTGCTCAGAATAATCACCTGAGAGGGTATAAATTCAAATTGAGGAAAGACAGATGTAGGATAGATGTGCAGAAATTTGCCTTTAGCCAGCGGGTAGTTGGTTGGTGGAACAGACTTCCATCTCTTGTTGTGGAAGTTGATAGCCTAAATAAATTTAAGGCTCAGCTGGACAGGTATTTTGAACGAATGGAGGGGTGAAATGGGAGTTGATTTTTTTTTTTTTTTTTTTTTTGCTGATGCTGCATAAGCTGGCTTTCTTGCATCATATGCCTCTACTAATGCTAATGCTCATAAGCCTTTGAGGTAATGGTAGTATTATTGCAAATACAAGATTCCACAACCCTGGGGGCTCACATCTGATGAGTATGGGCTTGGCACACCCAGGGTTCCGTGCTGGATATCATCATTCTTCTCTTTCTTGGTGATTCCCTTCTACTTTTGACTCTCTCTCTCTCTCTCTCTCATGGTAACTAGGGGAACTTTTTTTTTTCCTGGTGCAGCATAAGCCTCAGGCTTCCTTGCACCATGTGGCTATTAATAATAATAATAATAACTGACAGAGTTAACAAACTTCCAGCACAAAATGACAATAGGGTGCCGCATAAGTAATTGGTCTGCATGTGACATTTCAACATCACTGAAAATCCCTGAGTCAAGAGTTGGTGATGTGATCTCCAAATGGAAGAGGACTAGTGCTGAAACCATCATGAAACCATCCAGAAAACCTCTGAACTCTACAGAACATGAGAAGAGGGCCTTGCAGACCCTTCTGCTTGGAATGCAGGTCGATATTGTTTCAGCACACAAAGGCCCTCAGTGAGACGATTAGGATACATGTCAGCACCAGTACAGTGTGCATGGATTGCTGCTGTCATTTAGCCTTCATCAAACTAATTCCAGACTATGTCTAGCTTGGTGTAGGGCCCACTCTTCTGGTGCCTCCATAGCCAGGTGGTCAGGAGCAGCTGTGTGTAGCACATGCTTCTTGATTAGACCGGGGTTTGAGCCCATGACCACCAAATACGGAGGATGCGGAATGGTCAAGGAATGACCTAGCATATCCCCGGAGCAATATGGCCTTAGTTGCTAATACTCCTAAAAACCAAATAACAAACAAACCCACTCTTCCTTGACCCTAGAAAAATGGGAAGTTGTGCTTTGGAGTGGTAAGTCACAGTAAATGGTGTCTGACAGTCATACCTAGGTGTAACAGATACCAAGAAAAAGCTATCTGCTGGACTGTGTCATCCTAACAAGGAAGTTTAGCAGAGGCAAAATCAGCAGGACAACAATCCATGTCATACTACTTGCATTGGCCTGGTTTGAGAACATGAGCATTGAAACGTTTGATGGCTGGCCCAAAGCAATCCTAGACCTTATCTATAGCAATTTTATAGAGAACCTCTGGAATGAATCTGGATCGTGATGCATGTGAGGGGATACTGCCCAAAAAACAGTGCTAAACTGGTCACTGCTTTGAAGGCCAAATGTTGAAAAATACTTAAAAATACACCTCAGTCAGATCACCTTGCAGGTGCCTACTCTCCAGGCACTGCAATTTGCAGAACTTAAGCCTTTCTTGGTAAGAGCACCCCTTTGTTCCCCTCACCAATCTTGTTGCCCTTCTTTGTACTCATTCTAGCAACTCTACATCCTTCCTAAAATGAGGCCTCCAGACCTGTACACAGTACTCTAGGTGTGGCCTGACCATTGCCTTGTATAATAGAACAATTACCTCCCTGTCCCTGCTAGAAAAATTCTTATATATCATTGACAAGACTCCATGACCTGCCCTGGCAGCCTGTCTGCTCAGCAGTGCAGATGGGCTACATATCAGAAGACATTTAGAAAAAGAAAAAAAAAACTGGTGGAGAATTCCATAGAGACTAGAGTCGGTCATAAAAGCAAAACATTTCAGCACACATTTCAATTTTTATATAAATGAAAATTATTTGTAGATATGCAAGTGTCCAAATATTAATTGTAGGGCAGTGTATATAGATGTGCATGATCCTCCACTAGCACTTAGGGGAAAGATGCTTTCCTTTACTTAAAACTTAGCAAAATGTAGCAGAACTTAGGAGCTTTCCATGCCATTCTGTTTGACCTTATTTTTGCAATCCTCCTCCTCTGGTAAAAAAACTATATCAATAAACCTAATGAAAATAAGCCCACAGGAATCAGATTGAAGAAGCTTATACAAAACTGGAATGTCATCCTTGAAAGTATTCCCGACTTATGTAATACTCGACTTACATAAATTAGACTTTATGTAAGTTTTTGCTGGCTGGTGCAAACTGAAAATAATGAAAATTTTGCTCTATAACTAAGCTATTTAACTCTCTAAAAGGTCATTTTTATAATGGAAATTGTATTAGTTTTATATAAATTTATCAAATAAGCACAACACAAAAATTACTTTTAACTAAAGGATGCATACAAAAAATATGTGGCCAACCATTTACAAATGCTAATATTGGCTGAGAGGAAGGGCTACGTGGTCTGGCTGGAGGAACCCCAGAGTAATGTACCAACTCTGCAGTATTACACTCGGGGTAGTGAAGAAGAGAAAAGATTTGGGGATAATTGTGCAGTCAGATAAGAAATTTTCTGAGCAGCCCGCACAGGCTGCCAGAGCAGTCAATAATATTCAGGAATTTTGCTAGCAGTGATAAGGAAGTGATTATCCCTTTGTATAAAGCAATGTTCAGGCCACACCTTGAGCACTGTGTACAGGTCTGGAGGCCTCATTTTAGGAAGGATATTGTGATGCTGGAACAAGTATAGAGAAGAACAATGAGATTGGTCAGAGGAACAAAGGGTTGATCTTACAAGAAAGGCCTAAGTTCTACAAATTGCAGTGTCTAGAGACTAAGCGCCATCGAGGTGATCTGATTGAGATGTATAAGATGAATGGTTTGAGCAAGCTCAGCACTGATGGGATTCTCCATCCCTCTCTCTCTCTCTCTCTCAGATTATGCACCTGAGGGGACATAAATTCTAATTGATGTGTGGAAATTTCCCTTCAGCCAGCGGTTGGTTGATTGCTGGAACAACCTTTCATCTGTCATTGGGGAAGTTGATTGCTTAAATAAATTCAAGAAAGAACTGAATAAACGTTTGGAGTGAATGGCTGGGTGAAATGAGAGGGGTTTTTTTTTTTTTTTTTTGCTGCTGCTGCTGCTGCTGCATGTTGTGTTGTTGTATCATCAGCAGTTGTTACATGCTGCTGTGAAAGAATAAACTTTTTACATGTATTATAGTCTGGGTGGCCCCAAGTGCCAACTGATAGTGACAAGCGATTTTTCTCTGCGACTCATAACGTGATCTTTGAAAGTGATATAGTTCTATTTTTGTTGTGCGATTTTCTTCTGTTTTGTTCACTTAAAGTGGTTCTTTGCTTAAAAAGTCTTTCGTAAGAACCCAGAAAGGGAATCTACCTTTCTTTTTTAGTATTTATATTAAATACTCTCACTCTACTAACCTTAATAACTGCTTGGTCACTGGTGGCACCGCTCCTGCCTCCACGTGGCGGGGCTGGTAATCTGGGAGAAGAAAGCCCTTCTCCCAGGGCTAAAAGGAGTAAACATGGACACTAATGATTTCCCACGATTAGAGCCAAAGAGCTCTCAACATGACAACCCCGAAACTGATCATGACTTCTCATTGTCGAAAAGACTAAAAAAGGATGCAAACAAGCAGGAACCTCCAGCTTTTCTGATCATCCATTCTCTGTCTTCACAACCTGTTAGCAAGCTCTCTCCTTTCATCATACAACGATGCCTTGTAAATGCAGCAGCATCTCCAAAAATTGTGAAACGTCTTCAGTCTGGTGACTTGCTAATAGAGACCTCTCACCCAAGACACTCTGACCTCCTGTTAAAACTTACATCTTTAAGTGGAATTCCAATTCAAGTCACTCCACATAACACACTGAATTCTTCCAAGAGAGTGATCAGTGAATGGGACCTATTGAACATTTCCGAGGAAGAAATAATCCAGGAACTAAAGGATCAAAATGTTACTCAGGCCAAGAGAATTATGATACGAAAAGACGGCACCTTAGTCCCAACACGTAGCATAATTTTAACCTTTAGTTCACCGAATCTACCATCCTCAGTGAAAGCAGGCTGTTTAAACTGTCATGTTCGGCCCTTTATCCCAAACCCTCTACAAATGTCAGAAATTTGGCCACTCTCAGACAGCATGCTGTGGAGATGCAACATGTCCAAACTGCAGTTGCAAAACTCATACTCAATCTGAATGCAAGGCCCAAACTCCGCAGTGTCCTAATTGCAAGGGCAATCATCCAGCTTACTCCAAAGATTGTGATCTCTGGAAGTTAGGAAAAAAAATACAGAACTACAAGACTGAAAATAAAGTATCTTTTCAAGAAGCTAGAAGACAAGTAAAATCAAGTATCTTTTCAAGAAGCTAGAAGACAAGTAAAATCAAGTATTCCAAAAACCACTTACGCTTCGGCTACCCATAGTTTCAAATCAGTAGCATGTCAGACAGAAATGTCAGTCTCTCCCGACAAATTGATTGCCGACTGGGCTCGATCAGTACTATCAACTCAACCTACATCTGAATCACAGTTAGTGGACCAAAGTAATAATACGCCACTCACAGTTCCAACCCAAAACGTAACCCACAGTACAATGGCAGAAAAATTGCATAAATCAGATCCTGTGGAGGTGAAACAGCCAACAAGCATGGATACTGATGATATGCCCAACCAAGAAGATTTTCTTGAATTACATGCAGATGGAGATATGGAGGATAAAAATTATTCAGGATGCCCTAATTTTTCCAGAAAAGAAAAATCTAAATCTGACCGTTACAAATAACCCATGCATAAAAAGTAGACAGATTCATCTTCCTCTTACAAAACCAAATAATGGAACATATTATCCAATGGAACTGTAGAGGTCTTCGCAGTAAGATAGATGATATACATGAATTAATTCAGCACTATAAACCTCTTGCAATATGCTTGCGAGAAACTGATTTGACATCTCTGGTCTCAGTTTCAATCAAAAATTACACTGTATTCAGGCAAGACAGGGCTGACTCCAATAACTCTCGTGGAGGAGTAGCAATACTCGTGGATTCAAGCATCTCTGCCAGACGTATTCCATTACAAACATCCTTAGAAGCCGTTGCCACGCGTGTTGTTGATGGTATTACTCTAACATTGGTTTCCGTTTATCTTCTGCCTAATCATCAATATACTATTCAGGAACTTGAAGATCTTGTTATGCAGTTACCATCACCGTCTCCTAGTAAACAAAACGTTTACTAGGAGACTTTAATGCACATCACCCATTATGGGGTTCCCCCACCTCAGACAGACGAGGTAAGCTTATAGAAATGCTGATCGATAGGCAGAATTTAACATTACTGAATACTGGGTCTCCTACATATGTGCATCTCCCTACGGGCTCAACATCTGCCATAGACCTTTCCATCTGTTCCCCAATCCTCTTTCCAAGTATAGATTGGATATCTCTGAGTGATCCTTACAGTAGCGACCATTTTCCATTAATCTGCAAAATTCAAACATCCTATTCCTTTCCAACAGAAAGTCCAATTAAATGGAAATTTTCAAAGGCTGACTGGGCAAAATACAGATCGCACATCTCATTTGACAAAGATATCATTCAGTCCGGTTCCATCAATAGTGTTACTGAGCACATCACGAATCAAATACTGGCAGCCACATCCGTCGCAATTCCTCAATATCAAGCAAGAAATAGACGAAAAATAAATTACTGGTGGAATGAAGAGTGCAATAATGCAAAAAAAGAGAAAAAAAAAGCATGGAATCTTTTCCACAAATATCCTACCACTTCCAATCTTATTAACTATAAACGGCTCAGAGCTAAAGCTCGCTATATCAGACGCAAAGCAAGAAAATAAACTTGGATTAAATTCGTCTCATCAGTTAATAAAAATACCGATATAAGATTAATCTGGAGAAAAATAAAATGTTTGAACAATAAATTTCTGCCTCTATCCATCCCGCTACTAAACTGGAATGGACAAGAACTCTCTAATTCCACAGAAATATCAAATGCACTGGGAATTGTATTTTCTCTGTTGTCTTCTTGTAATGCTTATGATCAATCATTCCAAAAACATAAAACAGTTGCAGAGAAATCCAGACTGAATTACACTGACAATTCTGCTTTATTTTATAATCAACCATTTACCGTGTTTGAGCTACAGCAATCTCTTATAAACTCAAGAAACAGTGCTGCTGTACCTGATGGGATATATTATATAATTCTCCGAAATCTGGATCAAAGATCACTCTCTTTGCTGTTCATATTTTATAATCAAATTTTTTCTGAACATACCTTCCCAAGCTCCTGGAGTCATTCTTATGTACTACTGATTACAAAACCTGGTAAAGATCATTGTGTTCCTCAAAATTACAGACCGATATCCCTTACCAGCTGTCTCAGAAAAACTCTCTAGAAAATGATACCTCGAGTCTCAAAACTTGATAAATAACAACTAATTCGGTTTCCGGAAAAGCTGTTCCTTATTGGATCTCATGATCAAAGCCGAGACAAATATCAGAAATGCTTTCATCAAAAAGGAACATCTCATCATGGTCTGCCTTGACATTGAGAAAGCCTTTGACACTATGTGGCGTTTTGGCCACGAGAGGTAATTTACCATATTTTATCCACAATTTCCTTCAACGGAGATCCTTTCAAGTTCGTTATCGGGGAACCCTCTCTAAAATCTTTATCCAAGAAGAAGGAATTCCACAAGGGTCTGTTCTCAGCACTACCTTGTTTGCAATGAGAATGAATCATATAATTGAACTCGTTCCGAAAACTGTGGATCCATACCTTTTCACAGACGATCTCTCAGTTTCTTGTCATTCTCAAAACATGCATTACATTGAACGCCAACTTCAAATATCAATGAATTACATCCTGACATGGATGACACAAAATGGTTATAGGCTATCCAGTCAGAAATCTACTGCCATTCACTTCTGCTCCAGACGCAATATGCATCCAGAACCCGAGCTGCACTTGAATAACCATCCTCTTCCCATAACTAATTGTATTCGTCTACTAGGATTGTTCTTTGACAATAAGTTAAATTTCCAAAAGCACATTGAACATCTCCAGACTACTTGTCAAAAAAAACTGAACATACTTAGTCTTATCAGCCACATGGGGAGCAGATCATTACAGCTTGCTTCATTTATATAGAACCATAATCAGATCACGACTGGACTACAGCAGCCTGTCTTCGACTCTGCTAGGGAGAGTGCTTTATCTCACCTCAACCCTGTTCAACATTCAGCTCTCAGAACAGCACTAGGTGCATTCAGAACATCTCCAGTGCAAAGTTTGTATGTTGAAGCTCATGAGCCTCCCCTAAATATCAGGAGAAAGATGCTGCTTCTGAACTATGCAACTAAGATCCAAAACCAGATGACCCATCCTAATTGGTCAATACTTTATAATCCACAGTTTACGACCTTCTATAGAAACAAACCACAGTCAGTTCGGCCTGCTGGTATTAGGCTAAAACAACTAGCAGAAGATTGGGATATACGCTTCAATAAAATCTTGCAAAATCCTATAGATCCCGACCCTCCATGGTCTGTCATCATGCCATCTTGTGACAATTATTTCCGCCAGTGGGGTAAACACTCCCTATCAGATATTAACATCCAACAGCTACACATAGCTCATACTCAACGTTATCCTGACTTCATTAAAATTTGCGCCTCCGTAGCCAGGTGGGAAGGAGCAGCAGTGCGTAGCACACGCTTCTTGATTAGACCGGGGTTCGAGCCCGTCACCACCAAATACGGAGGATGCGGAAAGGTTAAGGAATGACCACCGCATATCCTGGAGCAATATGGCCTTAGTTGCTAATGCTCCTAAAAACCAAACAACAACAACAACAATCATTAAAATTTATAGAGATGGATCGAAGTCTGAGAGTGGAACGGGCGCAGCAGTAGTACTCCCTGATACTATCATTTCTCTGTCTCTCCCAACAGAGTGAAGTAGTTACACGACTGAATTATATGCCATAAAGCTTGCTATAGAACATATTTTCCATATGTCAATTCAAAAGAGCTTAATATACACAGACTCGCAGAATTCCTTATTAGCCTTGCAAAACAACTCCCTGTCTACTCACCCTCTAATAAAGCTGATTAGAACAGAGTTGATACGTCTGAGAGAGCATCATCAAAAGGTTATTTTCTGCTGGAAAAACTGGCCATACTGGAATACCAGGAAATGAAATTGCAGATGATGCTGCCAAACATCCATCGAGAGCAGCCCCAACGAATTTCTTAGTACCGTTCCCAGATTATAAAATTAAGATCCGAAGTATATGTAAAGGTCGATGGACTCTTCAATGGCAAGCACAAATTCATAATAAACTTTTTCAAATTAAACCTGTACCAAAATTATGGGCTTCCAGCCCCATTGCAAACAGACAAGAAGAAGTAATTCTAGCTAGAGCCAGAATCGGCCATACTTGTTTAACTCATTTGTTCCTCCTGTCAGGGAGTGACTCTCCTCAGTGTAACCATTGCCATACACCACTCACAGTCAAACACATACTTCTGGAATGTACTCTGTATAATAATGCTCAACTAGTGTCATTCATTTCTCTGGCAAGCTTAAAGGAACCTTTGTCACTTAGCCATATCATAGGCGAAAAATCAAATCTTGCAGAATTCTTCTCCTTCCTAAAACGAATAGGACTGTATAGCCATTTCTAACTGATTCTACATGAACCAACACAGGCAGTATGAACCACTTTTCTAAGTGCAATATGGCCTAAGTGGCCATTGCACTTAAAACCCCAACAACAACAACAATAGTCTGGGTGTTGCAGAAGACCTGGTACACTGAGTTGTGTTTGGACCATGATAACAACAGAGCCACTAATGTGGCTCTGTTTACACTATAGTGGGTTAACTACTTGTTTAGAGAGAGAGAGAGAGAGAGAGAGAGAGAGAGAGAGAGAGAGAGAGAGAGAGAGAGAGAGAGAGAGAGAGAGAGATCAAAATCTTTTAGTAAATCTTTTAAGACCTCCTTGGGGGAGAGGAGGGGTCTGTGGTTGCCAGTCTCATAAGAACTACTAGGTTTTTTTTTTTATCTATGTCAGTTACTCAAGTTTTATTAGCCAGTATATGAACAAATAATGTTTGTGCCAGGCCCCAGAGTAGAATTTGATTTTGAGGGATCTGAATTCATCACCCTTTGTCAGCCTACCACAGGAATCTTTGTTGCACCACCAGACTGGTCTAGAAAAAGGTATTTTTTTAACTTTATAGTGAAGAAAAGTTGCAATGAATTTCTGAGAATGTGATTATAGGGAACACAAACACAATATGACGTTGGGGAAACTGTTGGCAGCAGTTCACCAAATCTCGTGTAAGGTATGTTTTAAATGCCAAAACCCTGAAAAGTGTGAGATCCACATCTCTATTTGTGCTGTTTCATCAGTGATATAAGAATTTCAGAAACATTTGGAACTTGCAGTGCATTGCTCCAATTTGTTGCATGTATAATGCATTCCCTGACACAAACACACAATTTAAAAAAAAAAAAAAAAAGTAGTAACTGGAATATCTTTACCAAAGTGATCAATACACCAAAAACAACTAACTGACTTTTTGGCCACTCTCTATATGTACACTTATTTATTTCCATTCCTCACCACCACTTGCACTTTTCCTGTTCTAGCTATAAGGAGGTGATTATTCCATTGTATAAGGCAATGGTCAGGCCACACCTAGAGTACTGTATACAGGTCTGGAGGCCTCATTTCAAGAAGGATGTAGAGCTACTGGAACGAGTACAGAGAAGGGCAACAAGATTAGTGAATGGAACAAAGGGGTGCTCTTACGAAGAAAGGCTTAAGTTTTGCAAATTACAGTGTCTGGAGACTAGGCACCAGCGAGGTGATCTGATAGAGGTGTATAAAGCCTTGAATGGTTTAAGCATGCTCAATGCTGATGGGATTCTTCCTCTAGCTCAGAAAAATCACCTGAGAGGGCATAAATTCAAATTGAGGAAAGACAGATGTAGGATAGACGTGCGGAAATTTGCCTTTAGCCAGCGGGTGGTTGGTTGGTGGAACAGACTGCCATCCCTTGTGGTGGAGGTTGATAGCCTAAATAAGTTTAAGGCTCAGCTGGACAGGTATTTTGAACGAACAGAGGGGTGAAGTGGAAGTGGGTTTTTTTTTTTTGGCTGATGCTGCATAAGCTTGCTTTCTTGCATCAAATGCCTCTACTAATGCTAATGCTACATCCAACACATCTCCATTTTGTGCAAAACCAATAAGGATTATAAAAAAATATATATGTTTTATACACTAATAGTCACTTTATTATATACATCTACTCTATTCATGAAATGACATGCTCCATTAGTAGCAGAATCACATGTTATAAAGCAGACATGATACAGTATGTGTGCAGTTCAATGTGAGAATAGGCAAGATGAAAGTTTTAAATAACTTTGAATGTGACATGGTTGTCAGCACTAGTATGAGTATCTTGGAAACTAACCCTGCTAGGGTTTTCTCATACTACTGTGGGTGTATTGAAATAGGTCCATTAACCAAATAACATTCAGCTAATGGCAATCCTGTGATTGGAAACAGCTCAGTAATTCAAGGTGCCACTGGATGGAGGCTGACAATACTCATGCAGGGTAACAGAAAGGGTACAGCCAGTCAGATAACCCACTACAACAGTGGTAACTAGAAAGGCATTTCAGAATGCACAACTTATCATACCATATCTCTGATGGAGAATCAAGGTCAATGACCGAACTAGGTTCCATTCTTTCCCGCGAAAAATCAAGAAAGTGCAGTTACATGCAAAATTTTTTCAGTTCTTCACTGGACAGAGAAGAATTGGAAAAATGTTACATAGTCTAATGAATCCCAATTCCTGCTGCTTCACGTTGATTGGAGGGCCAGAATATGGTGAAAAACAGCATGAGTCTGTGGACCAATCCTGCAAAGTTGTGTCAATGGTGTGGGTAGTTTTTTTTTTTTTTTTTTCTTTTTTTGCATTTTACATTGACATATCAGTGGAACACCATCTGGGAATTATTTCTGACCTGGCACATCCCTTCATGGCTGCAATGTATCTGTCTGAAATGGATTCTTACACAAGATAAGGATCCATTCCTAGAATGCTGTTCTGGGGGATAAAAGGGAGACCTACTTGCTATTAGGTAAGTTTAATAAAGTGACCACTCAGTGTAAGTTTATGATCAATTTGTAAGGATCAATTTATGTGCTATGCAGTATGCTGCACATAGTCATTGCATAGCTATAAATTTATGAAAATATATTGCATTTAGAATATTTTAAAGTATTTTTTAGCAGTAATTCAACAATATGAAGACATCTAATTTTGTGTTATAGTTGAAACTCACTTTATTGCATTTAAAATGATCTGTTAAATGATTAAGTTGTCTTACCTATATTAATTTACTTATTGTTGCAGTTTTGATGTATTTAGTTTATGGCTTTGGTTATAAACTAAATACATCAGAAGAAAGCAATTAAATATAAATAATGTATAATGGTTCATTTTCTTAATATATCATCTCAAATTTTAAAAAGTCAAATTAGATTATAAGATGAACATTTTCTGTGTATATCAGGAACACAAAGTATATAAAAATATTTTATTAGGACGCTTAATTTTTGACAACTTGAAAAAGAGTATTGCCTACACTTTAACCAGTAATATTCCTGAGATCACTCCATTTCTGCTCTTCATTTTGGCTGATGTACCACTGCCACTTGGGACTGTAACCATATTGTGTATTGATTTAGGAACTGATTTGGTAAGTGAAATTATACATCACTGCTTCATAAATAATTTAAAGATAACAAATCAAATGTCTGTTGTAAAGAAAATATTTATCTAAAATGACTTGATTTGTTATATCACTTGTAGCAGTACAGTTTGCAGATTACATGTATTTTCCTATCTATATATTGGTTACTAGACTTCAAAAGTTTCCCTTTTGACACTTTCACTGCTGGCTTTTACGACAACCTATTTTGACCTGGGATTGAGTCAATCTGGATTGGAATGGACATTTTTGGACTCTCTTCTCATCAACCTCCAGTGAAGGTTGTTTGACAAAAAATATTTGGATTTATTCCAAGTGAATTAAAAACAAGTGCTGATTATTTGTGCAAGGAAGCAGTGAATGTATGAAATGCTTCAAGGAAGACATTTGTTGTCAGAAGATGCCTCTTTAGTTGCCATTTGATATTTTGAGATCATATTCTAAATGTAGCTATTACTTAACCATATTTTTTTCTGGTTCAATAGGTAAACAGTCTTCATCTACTGAATAGTATTTGGTAGATGAATCGTTTACCAAATGCTGTACACCTGATTGATTTATAATTACCATATATTGGAGATTTTATTACAGATTCATTGCAGTTTTATTATATATTTTCTTACAAAAGTCTGTGGCTTTCTTCCAAGTACAAGAAAGCCATAGGCTTTTGATGCACTGGCCAAAAAAAAAAAAAAAAAGAGTACATTACAAAATAGACAAATTATGCACTTCCTTTCACTATCCCATTGACCTTTGAATTTCTTCAAATTGTCAGCCTAAACTGCCTGTAGCGGCTACTTGTTCCAGTAATGAACAACTCCCTGGCTAAAAGAAAACTTTCTGTGGTCTAGTCTAAAACCTCTTCCCCTGTAATTTAAATTTATGGCCCTATTTCTGGCACTCTTTATAACAGTTAAAATTTTGCTAATTTTAACTGTTATAAAGTTAAAATTCATTCATTTTACTAACCCCCTTCTTCCAGAGCCTTATAAACCTTATTTAGGTCCCCTTTAAGGTGTCTAGTTGCCAAACTCTGCAGTCCTATATCAAAGTCTTTCCTTGTAATCACCCTTTTTGCCAATCTCACCATGCAAGTTGCACATTTTTAGTCCCTTTCAAGAAGATGGGGGGAGACAAAGACCAATAGATTGACAGTAGCCACTGGCAGAGGTGAAAGAGATTCTTGCACTGCTTCTATTAGAATGAGCAGAAGCCTGAAAAACAAGATGCATGGTATTTCAGAGACTGCTGGGAGCCATTGCGGTACAAGTAAACACATGGGTTGTGTTAGGGTAGCTAAGAATAGAAACAGGTGCAGGTATACTTGCGTGTACACCAATGCTAGGAGTTTAGTAAATAAATTTGATGAATTTGAGGTATTGCTCAAAACATCAAAGGCAGATATTGTTGGGATATCAGAGACGTGGTGTCACACAGATATAAGGGATGCAGAAATGCAATTTGGGGAGTACAACGTCTACAGAAAGGATAGACAGGATAGGAAGGGGGGAGGGGTTATGCTATTAGTTAAGAAACACATAAAAACCAAGGAAGTGAAGCCAGTCGACATCGCTGGACAGTGCAGTGTGGAGTCAGTTTGGTGTGACATAAGCATTGGGAGATCAAAATTGAGAGTAGGAGTGTGCTATAGGCCTAATGACTCTGATGAGTATAATAAGGAACTGTACAGGGAAATAGAGTGGGCCAGTTAATCAGAGAGTCTTATAATGGGAGATTTTAATTTCCCAGATATTGACTGGAATTTGGGGGCTGGTTACTCACACACTAGCAGGGCTTTTGTGGATTTATTGGATGATTGTTTTCTACATCAGCATGTTCGTGAGGCAACTAGAGGGAGTAATACTCTTGATTTGATTATCAGCAGTGATTCTTCATGCATTAAGAATCTGCAGATAAATGAACCACTAGGTGGAAGTGATCACAGTGTGCTGAAGTGGGATTTACTGAAAGAGGTAACTACCATTAGGGGTAAAGGGAAGGGTTATTGCTTCTGTAAAGGCGACTACGATGGACTGAGACAGAATTTAAATTCTATACAGTGGGACCAACTGATGATGTTACCAACAGCAAATTCAAAATGGGAAGCATTCAAAGAACTTATCTTGGAAGCTACTAGGCTTTACATACCAACTAAGAAATATTGTTCAAGGTTTAGGCCAAAATGGATGTCAGATGAACTAATGAGGCATATGGCAGAGAAGAAAAATGCATGGGATACTTACAAATTAACACATGACACAGAAGCCTATGATAGATACAAGTTGATATGCAACCAAGTTACAAAGGAGGTTAGGCAGGCGAAGGCAGATTACGAGAAATCCTTGGCAAGGGATGCAAAGAAAAACAGCAAAGAGTTCTTTACTTATGTAAACTCTAGAAGGAAGGGGATGAATCAGATTGGTCCACTTGATATTGATGGGTCAACTGTTGATGATCCTGCTCAGGTAGCTAACAAACTAAATGAATATTTTGCATCGACATTCACACATGAGGAGT
Organism: Mastigoproctus giganteus; assembly: GCF_048544385.1. NCBI lineage: Eukaryota > Metazoa > Arthropoda > Arachnida > Uropygi > Thelyphonidae > Mastigoproctus > Mastigoproctus giganteus. Next base: position 15,954,378 of record NC_143588.1, on the reverse strand, counting down.
TATTCAGCAAGGGGAATGCCAGAGGTGTATTAAACTCTAGCAGTAAGCTAGAGAATCTTGAAATAACTGGGAGTAAAGTGGAGGAGAAACTGTTGAAGATAAACACAAGAAAGGCACCCAGGGTGGATGGGATCTATCCAGTTATATTAAAGGAGGCAGCAAAGGAAGTAAGCAAACCCTTAGCCATAATTATGAGAGCTTCCTTGGACTCAGGGGAGGTACCCATAGACTGGAAATGTGCAAATGTGACCCCAATTCACAAAGGAGGATCAAAGGCTGACACAAGTAACTATAGACCTGTGAGCTTAACTTCTGTTCCAGGAAAATTAATGGAGGCACTGGTTAAAGAAGCACTGCAGGATCATTTAGACAAGACTTCAGTTATAGCTCAGACACAGCATGGTTTTGTTAAGGGGAAGTCTTGCCTGACCAACTTGATTGGATACTATGATGCAGTCACAAAAGAACTGGATGCAGGGAATAACTTTGATATTATATACTTGGATCTTAGAAAGGCTTTTGATACTGTTGCACATGGAAGACTGCTACACAAATTGGAGCAGTGTGACATTGGAGGCAAATTGCTGCTATGGATAAAGGGGTGGTTGAGGGGGAGAAGACAGAGAGTGGTAATCAATGGACACTGCTCATCGTGGACTAATGTTATTAGTGGAGTCCCTCAGGGCTCAGTGTTGGGTCCATTATTGTTTTCTGTATTTATAAATGATATTGATGATGGTATATCAAGCTTAATGTCCAAGTTTGCAGATGATACAAAGGTTGGCAGGGTTGTCAAGGACACTACTGACACTATGCTTCTGCAACAGGATCCAGAAAGGTTGAGCAGATGGGCTGAGAGGTGGCAAATGAAATTTAACATTGACAAATGTAAAGTACTACACATGGGAAAAAGCAACCCCAGAGCAACGTATCAACTCTGTGGTACTACATTGACAGTGGTAGAGAATGAAAGGGACTTGGGGGTGATTGTGCAGGCAGATATGAAGTTCTATGAGCAGTACAGACGGGCTGCAATAGTAGCTCATGGAGTATTGTCAATAATATACAGGAATTTTTCCAGCAGGGATAAGGAGGTGATTATTCCATTGTATAAGGCAATGGTCAGGCCACACCTAGAGTACTGTATACAGGTCTGGAGGCCTCATTTCAAGAAGGATGTAGAGCTGCTGGAACGAGTACAGAGAAGGGCAACAAGATTAGTGAATGGAACAAAGGGGTGCTCTTACGAAGAAAGGCTTAAGTTTTGCAAATTACAGTGTCTGGAGACTAGGCACCAGCGAGGTGATCTGATAGAGGTGTATAAAGCCTTGAATGGTTTAAGCATGCTCAATGCTGATGGGATTCTTCCTCTAGCTCAGAAAAATCATCTGAGAGGGCATAAATTCAAATTGAGGAAAGACAGATGTAGGATAGACGTGCGGAAATTTGCCTTTAGCCAGCGGGTGGTCGGTTGGTGGAACAGACTGCCATCCCTTGTGGTGGAGGTTGATAGCCTAAATAAGTTTAAGGCTCAGCAGGACAGGTATTTTGAACGAACAGAGGGGTGAAGTGGAAGTGGGTTTTTTTTTTTTTTTTTTTGGCTGATGCTGCATAAGCTTGCTTTCTTGCATCAAATGCCTCTACTAATACTTCCAGCTGGTGTCCATTTTCTAGTCCCACCGACCCAGCTGGTCGAGATGCTGAGGCTTTTGCAATTGCTAATGACCTTGTACAGATTTTTCATTTATCTACTGGACTATTCATATACTGGACAATCCTAACCATATGGCCAACAAGCTTTTTCTCACAAACAACCCTTCTAAGTACACGATCGAAGTGAGTGGTACTTTAGGCACCTCAGACCCCAACTTGATGATTGTCTCTTCTCCAATGGAACCATTATCTCATGGCTATTCCCAACCTCATATTGTTTGGCATTACAAGAATGCAAAATGGGATGACCTGCAAGATTTCTTTTCTTCTTTTCCTTGGTGTAGGATTACTGTTTCAAAACTTCTGATGTCAACGTTTGCTCAGATCGTGTCAGTGAAATTTGTAGTTCTTGTAGGAACAAATTCTTTTATTCTACACTCCACTTTAAAATCTCGTCCTTTATTTAAACCTTGGTTTTCCAATAAATGTGCTAAGGCTGTTCAAGAGATGAACTTCGCATATCGTAATGGGTTTTCAATTCTTCAGTTTCATTTTCTGCCTACACCAAAGCTTGCAACAATTGTAAAGCAGTTATTAATCAGTCCAAACTAGATTTTGAACAGACCAAGAGTAGAAAACTTGCCTCTTGCCCTAATGGTAGCCAAGCATTCTGGTCTCTTGCCAAAGCTATTGGCTGCAACTTTTGCCCATCTCTGCTCCCGTCCCACTTTTCCCATCTCTGTTGTCACTTCAGCCAAGGATAAAGTTGACCTGCTAGCATCCCATTTTTCTTCCAACTCATGTATTAATGATCTTGGGTAAAACACCTCCCACAATTTCCAACACCCTCCGTTCAATGCCTCCTGTGTCTTAAAGATGTCAGAAAGATTTTGATGAATCTTGATGCAAATAAAGCTCCAGGTCCTGATGGTATTTCTCCACATTTTCTCAAAACCTGTGCTCCTGTTCTTTGCCACCTTTTTTCACCTTCTTATTCCAAAGGTGTTTTTCCTTCTGTTTGGAAATTTTGCTCATATCCAGCGAGTTCCTAAGAAGGGTAACAAATCCCTCCCATCCAGTTATCATCCTATTGCAATTACTTCTACTTTTTGTAAAGTAATGGAGAAATCAATTAGCCACCAGCTCTTAAATTACCTAGAAACCTTCCATCTGATCAACTATTGCCAGTATGGATTCCGTCAGTGGTGATCCTCTGGTGATATTCTGGCTTATGTTACTCATTTATGACAAATTCAATGGAAAAGTTTGGTGAAACACAAGCAGTTGCTCTTGACATCTCAAAGGCTTTTGATCACGTTTGGCATAAAGGTCTTCTAAACAAGCTACTTCCATCTTATGGTTTTCCAACTGTTTTTTGTTGTAATTGTTTATCCAGTTTTCTCTCTGATTGCTCACTGAGGGTGATGGTAGATGGCTCTCTGTCTTCTAACTTCTCCACTAATGCTGGTGTCCCCCAAGGTTCAGTTCTTTTCCTCTTGTGTATTAATGACCTTCTTCCATTGACTGGAAATCCTATCCATAGTTTTGCCGATGACAGCACATTGCATTCCATTTTCCAATTTGAGAAACCTTGCCCTGCTCAATCAGCTTCAACTTCTTGAAAATCTGCTACCAATTCCTTAAATGCCAATCTCCAGGTAATTCTCCAGTGGGGCAAAGACAACTTAGTTGATTTCAATCCTTCTAAAACTCAGTCTTGTCTTATATCTTGCAAAAAGGATTATTCTGCTCCCATGCTTATCTTTGGTGACATTCTAATTTCTAGGCAAAATGATATCTCTTTTGGGGATTACCCTGATTTCTAATCTCTCTTGGCACAAGCACATTACAAATATTGCTTCCTCTGCATCTAAAAAACTTGGTTTTCTCTTTTGCTCTTGGCGTTACTTTTCTTCCAAACAGCTGTTCACTCTTTACAAATCGCAAATCCGCCCTACCATGGAATATTGTTCCCAAATCTGGGGGGGGGGATGCCCCCAAAATGTCTCTTGGGCTTCTTAATTCTGTTCAGAAGAGGGCAGTTAGGTTAATTAATGATTCATCTCTAACAGAGTCTCTCCACTCGCTGTCTCATAGATATTCTGTTTCTGCTGCATGCCTTTTCTACAGATACTTCCATGGGCACTGTTCTTCTGAATTGGCTTCTATAATTCCCGCTCTCTCTTTCAAAACAGTCCGAACGCATGCCGCCACCAGCCAACATCCATTTACTGTCCAACTTCAAACTCACAGAACCAACTTTTCATCTTCGTCGTTTATTCATTTAACTGCTGTTTTCTGGAACAATCTTCCTCCATACGTATTTCCTGAAAATTACAGTCTACAGAAGTTCAAGTCTAATGTCAATAAATATCTTCTTTCATCTTCTCAACCTCCAACCCAAGCATGGTACTGAGTACTATAGGTTCTAATACCTCTTGTGTTTGGGGTTTTCATAAAAAAAAAAAAAACAAAAAAAAGGCTGTTTCTAGCCTCCTGCTTACCAAATGTTTCAATTTTGACTTCACATTCTCTCTGCACAACCACCATATAACATAGTTCTATAGTTCTCCAGTTATGTTGAAATTGTTCCCTACATTTAGCTCATGAGTTACTCTATCATGCTTACTAAGTTAGTGGCGCCTCCGTGGCCAGGTGATCAGGAGAAGCAGTGCGTAGCACACGCTTCTTGATTAGTCTGTGGTTCGAGCCCATGACCACCAAATACAGAGGGTGCGGAAAGGTCAGGGAATGACCACTGCATATTCCCGGAGCAATATGGCCTTAGTTGCTAATGCTCCTAAAAACCAAAACAACAACAAAAAAATAACCAAGTTAGTTAAACATGATTTTCTCTTAACAAAACCAATATGTGTGTCCTTTAGAATTCCATCTCTATAAAATGTCCCTGGATTGCACTCTTAATCGTTGCCTTTAAGATTTTCCCTACTACTGAAGCGAAACTAACTAGTCTTTGTTATCAGCTTTGCTCATTGACCCACCTTTATGTATTTGTGATACTTTGGCTCTTCTCCAAATCAAGGGAATCTCTCTCCGGAGTCCAATTATACTTTCATAATTAACATCAGTGGTTTATTGCACTCTCCAGTCACCTCCCTCAAAATTACTGGGTATGTGCCATCAACTCCATGAGCTTTACTTGCCTTTAGGCTCAAATGTTTTTCTGATAAATAATCTTTTGAAATTTCAATATTGCTAATTTCATTCTTTCCAACTTCACTCACACAGCATATCTTCAGCCATGAAGGATCTTTTGTCAACAGAGATAGAGATGGATGCAAAGTACTTATTCAGTTTATCGGCAAGATCAGCTGGATTTTCTAAGACTCTTTTTCCCATCTGTACAACAGTTCAGACATGCTAACCTAATAAGTATGATGGTTGTTCAATAAAGAATGATCATAATTTTTCATGTACAGTTGTACTGCTTCCTATTTCTAGCTGAGCTGCAGAATTTAAGACCAAACCACGCTGCATCACACAGCAACTGCACAGTTGACTTGTGTTCACGGTGCAACCTTGGTGGTCAGTCAAGTTTATGCGTGTTCAGTTTTGCCTGCTGTTTGGGAACAGTATGCTGCTCCCAAATCTTGTTTCCATCTCAAGAAAACAGCTGAAGAAAATGAAACGTTAAAAGAGGCTTATGGTGTATCTGTGCTTCCATATAGCACAGCTCACAGGTGGTTTAGAATGTGTAAAGATGGATGTGCTTCAAAAACTAAAGTTGGTGGTACTTCAGCTCCAACCATGCTGTCACCACAGAAACAATAAACACTACTTCTGTAACTGTGAGAGAAGACCTTTGTATAAGAGTAAGGCAACTAGCAGAAATGAAAATGGTCATTCTCCGTGATCATTTGCATATGACGTGTTTTTGCTTGCTGGGTTCCAAGACTACTCACATCTGAGCAACAGCAAGTTCTCATGTAGCTTTGTCAGTAGCTACAATGGATGGTTACTGAAGATGGTGAGGTTCTGCACAAGGTGATAACAGCAGATGAGATGTGGCTTCATCATTTCAACCCAGAAAGTAAGCAACAAAGCTCTGTTAGAAGTCTACATTATCACCAACACTGAAAAAGCAAAAGTTAGCTTCTTCAGGGAAGGTTATGGTCATTTCTTTTTTTGACATTCAAGGAATGGTTTACCAGCATGTAGTGCCACATCATACAACTGTTATGGGACCTTACTACAGAACTGTACTGCACACTTTGCAGGTTCACGTTCATTATAGACAATCACAACAACTGCACACAGGTGGGTGGATGCTGTATAACAACAATGCAAGGCATCGCATTGCTCATACTGTCATTGAGTACTTAGCCAGCATTAATGTCAGATATGTTCCTCATCTACCTTACAGCCCTGTCCTGCAATTTTTTTTTTTTATTTCCAAAGTTCAAGAAGGGGTTTTTTTTTTTTTTTTTAGGAGCATTAGCAACTAAGGCCATATTGCTCCAGGATATGCGGTGGTCATTCCCTGACCTTTCCATATCCTCCATATTTGGTGGTGACGGACTCAAACCCTGGTCTAATCAAGAAATGTGTGCTACGCACTGCTGCTCCTTCCCACCTGGCTACGGAGGTGCCTCGTTCAAGAAGGAGTTGTGAAGAAAACATTTCCAGTCATCAGAAGTTGCAAAGACAGGAGATTCTCAAATACAAGTCATAAAATGGCTTCCAACATGTTTTTGAAGAATGACAGCAATGTTGGAGTAAGTGCATTTCTTAAAATGGGAAGTACTTTAAAAACTACCATCAAAATATGGATGATTAATAAAGGTATGTTGTCAAAAAGAAAAAAAAAATTAATTATGCTAATTTTTTTTTATTGAAAAGCCCTCATATTTCCCACTTCCACCAGATATACTAATATTTTTTATATCTAGTAATTGACTATTAAATTTTATACTTTTAAATTTTCAGACTTTTGCAAAATCTAGTGATAAGTTGAGGGATTTTTATTCTTGTTTCCATTATAGCCAGTAATATAACTATTTTTGAAATGAGTTGTTTGCAATGTCTCATTCTATAAGTATAGTTTATTTAATGCCAGCTACATTTTTTTTCAAGTCCACTGCTTAATAAAAAAGTTCGCTGAATGATAGAATAACTTTATTTCTCATTGCACAGTATTATATAGTAGATGCTTATATGTCATTCTCTTCAAAATACTTCCCTCTGGCAGCTCACACACTTATTCCAGTTATGGAATAAGTGTGTCATCCTGCCGGTTTCATAAACATTTCAAAATCACCTTTTGGAATCACCTGCAGACACTATGTCATGTTGGAAATTAAATCATCAGTCATGTCAAATTTTTCTCTTTTAATATGTGTGTTTGATTTTGGGCCATCCTTGTTTTTTCTTTACAGGTGCTGGGAAATGTAGTGATTAATGTGGTGATTCAGACCTAATCTTTTGTCTTCTTCAAACGTTTTGGCCAGCCTGTGACCAGTTCAGCTTCCTGATCTTTAAAATAATATCTTTAGTTTATGCCATCTGCATAAATTAAATCTGTTATATTGCATTCCCATTTCACTCTTAACTTTGGTTCTTTTCGTCCTGAAAGAGTGTGTGTGTGTGTGTGTGTGTGTGTGTGTCACTTCATAAAATACAGGAGTTTCCTGATCGGCAAGTCATATCATATTATGGTAGGCAAAATATACTGGTTTATTATTATACATCAAACATAATGATAATTACCTTTTAACAATCTACTGAAATTTTTGAAGGTGCTTACCAAGTTATCTTTTATAATAGGCCAACATCCTCTATCCTGTATCCAACTGGATAGAGGACGTTAGCCTATTATAAATGCATACCTGCTAACTTTTCTAGTTTTATATCCATAAAGGCCTCCATAGCCGAGTGGTCAGGGGTGGGAGTGCAGTAGTGCATGCTCTTTTGAGTAGACTGGGGTTCAAGCCTCTTACTACTAAATCAGTTTGGTGAGTCAGTTTGGTGTGACATAAGCATTGGGAGATCAAAATTGAGAGTAGGAGTGTGCTATAGGCTTAATGACTCTGATGAGTATAATAAGAAACTGTACAGAGAAATAGAGTGGGCCAGTAAATCAGAGAGTCTTGTTATGGGGGATTTTAATTTCCCAGATATTGACTGGAATTTGGGGGCTGGTCACTCACACACTAGCAAGGCTTTTGTGGATTTAGTGGATGATTGTTTTCTACATCAGCATGTTCGGGAGGCAACTAGAGGGAGTAATACTCTTGATTTGATTATCAGTAGTGATTCTTCATGCATTAAGAATCTGCAGATAAATGAACCACTAGGTGGCAGTGATCACAGTGTTCTGAAGTGCAATTTACTCAAAGAGGTAACTACCATTAGGGGTAAAGGGAAGGGGTATTGCTTTCGTAAAGGTGACTACGATGGACTGAGACAGTATTTAAATTCTATACAGTGGGATCAACTGATGATGTTACCAACAGCAAATTCAAAATGGGAAGCATTCAAAGAACTTATCTTGGAAGCTACTAGGCTTTACATGCCAACTAAGATATATTGTTCAAGGTTTAGGCCTAAATGGGTGTCAGATGAACTAATGAGGCATATGGCAGAGAAGAAAAATGCATGGGATACATACAAATTAACACGTGACACAGAAGCCTATGATAGATACAAGTTGATCTGTAACCAAGTTACAAAGGAGGTTAGGCAGGCAAAGGCAGATTACGAGAAATCCTTGGCAAAGGATGCGAAGAAAAACAGCAAAGAGTTCTTTACTTATGTAAACTCTAGAAGGAAGGGGATGAATCAGATTGGTCCACTTGATATCGATGGGTCAACTGTTGATGATCCTGCTCAGGTAGCTAATAAACTAAATGAATATTTTGCATCGACATTCACACATGAGGAGTTATTCAGTGAGGGGAATGCCAGAGGTGTATTCAACTCTGGCAGTAAGCTAGAGAATTTTGTAATAACTGAGAGTAAAGTGGAGGAGAAATTGTTGAAGATAAACACAAGAAAGGCACCTGGGGTGGATGGGATCTATCCAGTTATATTAAAGGAGGCAGCAATGGAAGTAAGCAAACCCTTAGCCATAATTATGAGAGCTTCCTGGGACTCAGGGGAGGTACCCATGGACTGGAGATGTGCAAATGTGACCCCAATTCACAAAGGAGGATCAAAGGTTGACACAATTAATTATAGACCTGTGAGTTTAACTTCTGTTCCAGGAAAATTAATGGAGGCACTGGTTAAAGAAGCACTGCAGGATCATCTAGACAAGACTTCAGTTATAGCTCAGACACAGCATGGTTTTGTTAAGGGAAAGTCTTGCCTGACCAATTTGATTGGATACTATGATGCAGTCACAAAAGAACTGGATGCAGGGAATAACTTTGATATTATATACTTGGATCTTATATTAGATAGTATGAATCAGAGCTGTAATACTCAATATGTTCTACGTTGATAATAATATTAGTAAATTAATAAGAGGAGTTTACCTCAATATAGTACGTGGAACACTTCCGTATGATACCCTCCAGAAATTAAAACGGAAAAAACGAAAAAATCGACAACTTACCGGTACATTAAAGTAAAATATAAATAATTAAAGTAAAATATAAATAATTAAATAATCAATTTAACACAATTCAAAATCAATTCAAAACAATTAAAATTCAAATTAACGCAATTAAAAGAATCTAACGAAAATATTCAAAACGATTTTCCTTCCTGAAGCTGACAATGCTTTTCGACCGACTGTCGTGATCACAGGAATGAAAATTACCGAATCAGGCTAAACCTGCAACTTAAATAGTGATTATGTGTCTTCGCGCATGCGCGTAAAGGTCCACGCATCGGAGATCAAATATGGCCGCCGAACATTAACAGAATTCTCGTGTAATTTAATTTCAACGGTTTCTGCAATTAATAGTCGTGTATAATTACGTTGAACGTTAAGTATTTTGGCCTCGTTAAATAAAAAAGTATGTTTTTCGTTAATGGCATGAAAGGCTAATTCTGACGCTGCTGAACGAGAAGCACGAACAGAGGCTTCGTGTTGATTTACACGGATACTAAGAGAAAACCGCGTGGAACCCTGATAAGACGAGTCGCAATCACCGCAAGAAATGTTGTATACTAGATCATTAATTTGTGTTGCGAACGCCGAAAGAACCGAGCGATTGTTCAGTATAGTGTGTAACTTCCGTATAGGCCTAGCTATAATTTTAAATTCGGTATCTTTAAAGAATCTGTTAAGCTGTTTGTGCCACTGTTCAACATATGGGACAGAAATAAAGTATTTTTTGATATTACTATTGTTGATTGGTGCAGTATTTTGTATCCTATCCTTAGCTTGTACCCTAATTCGATTTATTGTGTTAATGGGATAACCCCTGTTCAAGAATCTGCTAGTTAATATTTGTATTTCTGAGTCTAAAGCAGAATCCGTCGTTGAATATTTATAGGCATTTAGAAATTGATTAAAGATAATCGATCTTTTGTAGGTGAACGGGTGGTAGCTATTATAATGTAGAAGCATACCGGTGTTTGTGGGTTTTCGATAGATGCTAAATTGTATTTTGTTCGAGTCCCGGGTAAGCGTGAAATTTAGAAAGTTTAATGACTTAGTATCCGTATCTTCCCTTTCCAGTGTAAATTTGAGTCTAGAATGAATATTGTTAAACGAATGTAAAATATCTTGGATAGTACTACTATCGGTAATAACTAGAACATCGTCTAAATACCTCCCATAGTATGTGATACGGGGACGAAAAGGTGTCAAATGTATCTGCTCAATCGTTGAGAGATAGATCTCTGACATTAAGCCACTCAGGCTCAAACCCATTGGTAATCCAAAAATTTGTTTGTACACCTTGTCTCGAAAGGTGATGTAGTTAGCCTCAACTAATAGTTTAATTAAGTGAAAAATCTCCTTTATAGGCAGCTTCGTATAATTAATCGGTGTCGAGTTTTTATTTAACATATCCCAAATAATATCTAATGTGTATTCAACGTTTACATTCGTATATAATGATGTAACATCTAATGAGAATAAATTGTCATTGTCGCCGAGTCTACAGTCTTTAAGATTATTAAATAATGTATCGTAATTCTTAATCCCAAATTGTATAACCTGTCTAAAAGGTTTTATAATGTTATATACATGTGTGGCTAAGGCTGAAAATGCCGAGTTCCTGTAGGAAACAATAGGTCGAATCGGAAATCCAGGTTTGTGTAATTTTACCTGACCAAAAAGTGCAGGAATATTGTATGTTCTGGACTTCAATTCCTTCAACTGAACCATAGTAATGTAGTCGTTTTTACGATATGTGGTTAACGTTTTATTGTATTGATTTACCAAATTGGTAAACAGTGTCGGGTCCACTTCACAATAAGTGGAGCTATCAGATACAACTGAATCTAACTTATTAATATAATCATGTTTATCTAGTATTACCACTGTATCTCCTTTATCTGCCCTCTGTATAATAATGTCCTTATTTTCTCGAAGTTCTCGTAAAGCTGAACTGTCATGTGTATTCAATTTAGGAAGTCGTGTTTCATTTATGTTATTCACTACTTGGTTAACTTGTTGAATAAATACATCTTTTTGTGGAACACTACGAAGTCCAAATTCAAAATCAATTACGCATTGTTTTTTTGGCAGCTTTCGAGGTGGTAAATTATAATTTAATCCTTTGGATAAAAGTGAAATCTGGTCCTGCGATAGTGTACACGAGGAAAGATTTGTAATCTGTTGATATGTCGGTTCGTTGGATACTGGGTGAGGGGGTGTTCGTGAACTAGCCGACATATTCTGTGGTAGTGCGTTATGTGTCTGTGGGGGGGATGTCACCCAACTCGTGTGAACTTGGTCGCAAGCTCGCGACAATGTGTTAGAATTCGCATGAACGTGTCTTGAACTATTCGATAATGTTTGCAACTTATTAACGTGTCTGTTTTTTATTTCTGAGGCTTGTGCTTCCCGTCGCAAATCTATGGAGGTCTTCAATACAGACCAATCGTTCGGATGTAGATAATTTTTTAATTTATCGCGAAGCTTCCTAACCTGGGAAAGGTATTTTTGTTTATCCGAATATCGAGATTTTAAGGCAAGCTTAACAATATTACGTGATGTCGCCAGTGATAGTTGTTTTATGCCTGAAATTTTTTGATTTAAATTTACCCTGGCAAACTTCGGAACGATGTTGTTTTGAAGGCAATATTTTAGGAAAGAAATATGGTAACTTTGGGCCGAGTACCTTAGTGTAGATTTAATGTAATTTTGTACCAAGCCATTCAAAAAATCTCCCATAATTGTGTGTATCGATTGTATACTACTGGAGAGACAGGAAGTGAATGAAATAGTCAATAAGAGTTTGAAAATTAATTAGATAGTATGAATCAGAGCTGTAATACTCAATATGTTCTACGTTGATAATAATATTAGTAAATTAATAAGAGGAGTTTACCTCAATATAGTACGTGGAACACTTCCGTATGATACCCTCCAGAAATTAAAACGGAAAAAACGAAAAAATCGACAACTTACCGGTACATTAAAGTAAAATATAAATAATTAAAGTAAAATATAAATAATTAAATAATCAATTTAACACAATTCAAAATCAATTCAAAACAATTAAAATTCAAATTAACGCAATTAAAAGAATCTAACGAAAATATTCAAAACGATTTTCCTTCCTGAAGCTGACAATGCTTTTCGACCGACTGTCGTGATCACAGGAATGAAAATTACCGAATCAGGCTAAACCTGCAACTTAAATAGTGATTATGTGTCTCATGCAACTTAAATAGTGATTATGTGTCTCCTGCAACTTAAATAGTGATTATGTGTCTTACAACTATTAATTGCAGAAACCGTTGAAATTAAATTACACGAGAATTCTGTTAATGTTCGGCGGCCATATTTGATCTCCGATGCGTGGACCTTTACGCGCATGCGCGAAGACACATAATCACTATTTAAGTTGCAGGTTTAGCCTGATTCGGTAATTTTCATTCCTGTGATCACGACAGTCGGTCGAAAAGCATTGTCAGCTTCAGGAAGGAAAATCGTTTTGAATATTTTCGTTAGATTCTTTTAATTGCGTTAATTTGAATTTTAATTGTTTTGAATTGATTTTGAATTGTGTTAAATTGATTATTTAATTATTTATATTTTACTTTAATTATTTATATTTTACTTTAATGTACCGGTAAGTTGTCGATTTTTTCGTTTTTTCCGTTTTAATTTCTGGAGGGTATCATACGGAAGTGTTCCACGTACTATATTGAGGTAAACTCCTCTTATTAATTTACTAATACTTGGATCTTAGAAAAGCTTTTGATACTGTTGCACATGGAAGACTGCTGCACAAATTGGAGCAGTGTGGCATTGGAGGCAAATTGCTGCTATGGATAAAGGGGTGGTTGAGGCGGAGAAGACAGAGAGTAGTAATCAATGGACACTGCTCATCGTGGACTAATGTTATTAGTGGAGTCCCTCAGGGTTCAGTATTGGGTCCTTTATTGTTTTCTGTATTTATGAATGATATTGATGATGGTATATCAAGCTTAATGTTCAAGTTTGCAGACGATACGAAGGTTGGCAGGGTTGTCAAGGACACTACTGACACTATGCTGCTGCAACAGGATCTGGAAAGGTTGAGCAGATGGGCTGAGAGGTGGCAAATGAAGTTTAACATTGACAAATGTAAAGTACTACATATGGGGAAACAGCAACCCCAGAGCAACGTATCAACTCTGTGGTACTACACTGACAGTGGTAGAGAATGAAAGGGATCTGGAGTAATTGTGCAGGCAGATATGAAGTTCTCTGAGCAGTGCAGACGGGCTGCAAGAGTAGCTCATGGTGTATTGTCAATGATATATAGGAATTTTTCTAGCAGGGATAAGGAGGTGATTATTCCCTTGTATAAGGCAATGGTCAGGCCACACCTAGAGTACCTGTATTTCGCCTGGAGACCTCATTTCAAGAAGGATGTAGAGCTGCTGGAACGAGTACAGAGAAGGGCAACAAGATTAGTGAATGGAACAAAGGGGTACTCTTACGAAGAAAGGCTAAAGTTTTGCGAATTACAGTGTCTGGAGACTAGACACCAGCGAGGTGATCTGATAGAGGTGTACAAAGCCTTGAATGGTTTGAGCTGAGCATGCTCAATGCTGATGGGATTCTTCCTCTTGCTCAGAATAATCACCTGAGAGGGCATAAATTCAAATTGAGGAAAGACAGATGTAGGATAGATATGCGGAAATTTGCCTTTAGCCAGCGGGTGGTTGGTAGGTGGAACAGACTTCCATCCCTTGTCGTGGAAGTTGATAGCCTAAATAAGTTTAAGGCTCGGCTGGAAAGGTATTTCGAACGAACAGAGGGGTGAAGTGGAAGTGGTTATTTTTTATTTATTTATTTTACTTTAATTTTTTTGGCTGATGCTGCATAAGCTTGCTTTCTTGCATCAAATGCCTCTACTAATGCTAATTCTAAATATGGTCCCTCTGCCAATGCGCTCTGCCAGATTATGGTCCATTTCCCTCAACATGAATGATTGAGGAGGCTTCCATCCTGCAGCGGATTGACAGTGGCTGCAGTTTACCTCTTTTTTTTTTTTTTTTTTTTTAATCCATAAATGGGTACTATAGGATTTTATATCCAGTTTTATTCAGCTGGCATAGATGAATATTGAAAGATTTCCAGTATTCATTTATCTTTTACAGTTTTCTGACAGTTAATTTATTTTCATGATTTCATCTGAGAGTATTTTTTAAATACAAATATAAGCATATGTGTTATACTTTATTTGTAAATGCAGACTTTAAAGCTACTATCAGATGGCTCTAGCTCTACTCATGTTTCTATAGAATGCAGAATATGTTCACCAAATCATGCATAATTAAACAGTTTTTTTTTTTTTTTTTTGTATTTTTAAACAGTTGCATTGCTTCATATATTAATAACAATATACTGTATGATTATAAAAAAGATATTACAGTATTTCCAAGAATTTAGTGATACATATTCTGGTATGTTCTCTTTATTTCCTAGTGAAAAAAGTAGGTTTGCATTTTGTGCTTTATGCTGATCAAACATAATATTTCAAAAAGTAGGAAAATTGACATCACTAACCACTTGAGGTGTGCAAAACATGTTTTCAACATAAAATAATATTAAAAAGAAGTAAACAATAAAAAAGTTTTTTGATAGAAGTGTAAATTCTGATTTGGATGGTATACAAACAATGCAGCTTTTCCCTTCAATTTTAGTAGAATGCAACCTTCCTATGATTGTAGCAGATCATAATGTTGGTCTCCCTTGTTTAGAAAAATGTTACCTGTCTGTAGGGACAAAAGCAACAGAATAGTCCATTTTCTTTTTCATTTGATGGCAGCAGTGATGCAGATACAAAGATTTTTTGTGAGTGCTTTATATTCCATACCTGCCTTAAAAGATGATTCTGCCAAACAGAATATAGCTTTAGTACTTTCAGAATTTGAATGGGAAATGGCACTGGATACTGTGTGCATTGTACAGCATTCTGTGTGAACAGTGCCTTGTATGCTGTGCCGATTTCACTGTGTGGCATTCTGCAGTGGCTGCTGTTATGACAGGGCAGAAGAAGGGCATTGCAAAAGTAAAAGAAAAGCAAAAGCTCATTGTTATAATATTCATTGCCATTTAACTCATTTGTTATAGAAAAAATTAGAATTTTTGCCATTAAAATTGGATAAAATTCATTTGACTATACATAATTTCTGAGAGAGAAATGCTAAAAGAAAAAAAAAAAAGGCTTCAGAGGAGTACATAAATGCAATGTAGATTTTGAGTATCGAAATTGGGATAATATATGTGGTTAAACTTAAAATACATTTCATTAATCAAGAGAAGAACAGGTATTCCCTGACATGTTGTAGGTAGCAGAAACTATACATGTGAGGAATCATAAAATGAAAGTGGTGATGCAATCTAGGTGTGAGTCCAAGAGCCATATTCATATTAATGAAGAAGACCTACTGGTAAGTCTTTATCAGTAATCTGAATAAAACTGGTAAGCAAATATGTTATCAATAAAACTGATAAATAATTATTTGGGGGGGGGGGGAAGAGAGAGAGAGAGAGAGAGAGAGAGAGAGAGAGATAGATATCTTTATTGCAATCATTCAATTGTAAACATAGCCAAGTTGAATAGCATTGCAAAAGCCCTTCACGGTCATGAGGGTGAGAGTTAGTATTGGCTGGGTCAGTATTGAAATTTTCTAATTTAAACTATAAATAAAAGCCACCGTGGCCAGGGGCAGGCCAGTGTAGTATTGGCTGTGGGTGGCAAAATTTATCAAAAATAGAAAAAGAAACAGGGGGGGGGAAATATATATATATACATTGCTATCAATGAACAAAAAACAAGTGGTAAAAGGAATACTCTATAGAAAATTAGCACATGAATTTTTGACTGCTGAAAAACTATTTCAGTGGTAAAAATCCACCCAAAAAAGATTGTTTTATAATGAACATGAAGATAAAGATGGAATGAAAGAGAAGGCAATTTTAGGATCCACTTTTTTCAACACTTTAGTCAGCATAATCTGGTCACTGAAATACAGGTTTCAGTTGATTGTTAAGCATAACAATTAATTCCAGTTTTTACAAAATTTGAATCATGACACAGAAATAAGGATTAATGGGCTATAACAGTTTTACTGATTTAGAAGTTCTGTTTATAGATAGTGATCAAAAAACATCTCCAGCATCAGTTTATACAAAGGATTATTACAGAAAGTATTTGTGAAACCATTTCAAAGACAGTTATTCTCCACTGAAAATCTTACACTTCATATGCGCAAACAACAGTGGCAAATGATTTTGGCAAAAAGATTTACTTGGATGAAGTGATCCAAAAAATATGCTACTGTTAAGACAGGGAAAGGTTCTTCAAGTGCAAGATATTAATGAGTATGTAATCATTTATGGTACTTGTTTATTAAAGTTAAAGATTCTAATAAATTGAATTTAATAGAATAAACAAAATTATATCAAAAATTTTATTTTTGAACTGTAAAACCTCTTTCTGCTTATATTAGCATTAGCTAATATAGAGGATTAGACTGGGGTTCGAGCCCGTGACCACCAAATATGGAGGATGCGGAAAGGTCGGGGAATGACCACCGCATATCCCCAGAGTAATATGGCCTTAGTTGCTAATGCTCCTAAAAACCAAATAAACAGCTAATATAGAGGCACATGAAGAAATCAAGAAAGCAAGCTTATACAGCATCAGCCAAAGAAAAAAAAAAAAAAAAAAAAAACCCTTCCCATTTCACTGATCCATTCATTCCAAATGCCGACCGGGCTAGCCGAGTGGGTAAAGTACCTGCCCGGCAACCCAAAGGTCGCGGGTTCGATTCCCGCCTCGGGCTTGGATCAAAGTACTGCAAAAACCTTGGGAGGTGCAATATGGCCACAGAAGCCGATGCGCCAATAACTACCAAATCAAAAAAAAAAAAAAAAAAATCATTCCAAATGTTTGTCTAGTTCTGCCTTGAATTTATTTAAGCTATCAACTTCCACAACAACAACAGATAGAAGTTTGCTACAGCAATCAATTACCTGCTGGCTAAGTGCAAACTTCCACACATCTATTCTACAACTGTCTTTCCTCAGTTTGAATCTATGCCCCCTCAGGTTTGTAATCTGAGCAAGAGGAACAATCGGCACCTCCGTAGCCAGGTTGGTAGGAGCAGCAATGCATAGCACACACTTCTTGATTAGACCAGAGTTCGAGCCCGTGACCACCAAATATGGAGGATGCGGAAAACTGCTAGCTTGGGGGGAGACAAAGACTAATGGATTAACAGTAGCCACTGGCAGAGGTGAAACAGATTCTTGCACTGCTTCTATTGGAATGAGCAGAAGCCTGAAAAACAAGATGCAGGATATTTCAGAGACTGCTGGAAGTCATTGCGGTACAAGTAAACACATGGGTTGTGTTAGGATAGCTAAGAATAGAAACAGGTGCATGTATACTTGCGTGTACACCAATGCTAGGAGTTTAGTAAATAAATTTGATGAATTTGAGGTATTGCTCAAAACATCAGAGGCAGATATTGTTGGGATATCAGAGACGTGGTGTCAAACAGATATAAGGAATGCAGAACTGGAATTTGGGGAGTACAATGTGTATAGAAAGGATAGACAGGACAGGAGCGGAGGAGGGGTTATGCTATTAGTTAAAAAACACATAAAATCCAAGGAAGTGAAGCCAGTCGACATTGATGGACAGGGCAGTGTCGAGTCAGTTTGGTGTGACATAAGCATAGGTAAATCAAAATTGAGAGTAGGAGTGTGCTATAGGCCTAATGACTCTGATGAGTATAATAAGATACTGTACAGGGAAATAGAATGGGCCAGTAAATCAGAGAGTCTTATAATGGGGGATTTTAATTTCCCAGATATTGACTGAAATTTGTGGGTTGGTCACTCACACACTAGCAAGGCTTTTGTGGATTTATTGGATGATTGTTTTCTACACCAGCATGTTCGGGAGGCAACTAGAGGGAGTAATACTCTTGATCTGATTATCAGTAGTGATTCTTCATGCATTAGGAATCTGCAGATAAAGGAACCACTGGGTGGCAGTGATCACAGTGTGCTGAAGTGGGATTTACTCAAGGAGGTAACTACTATCAGAGGTAAAGGGAAGGATTTTTGCTTCCGTAAAGGCGACTATGATGGTCTGAGACAGTATTTAAATTCTATACAGTGGGACCAACTGATGATGTTACCAACAGCAAATTCAAAATGGGAAGCCTTCAAGGAACTAATCTTGGAAGCTACCAGGCTTTACATACCAACCAAGAAATATTGTTCAAGGTTCATGCCTAAATGGTTGTCATTTAAACTAATGAGACATATGGCAGAGAAGAAAAATGCATGGGATACATACAAATTAATGGGTGACATGGAAGCCTATGATAGATATAAGTTGGTCTATAACCAAGTCACAAAGGAGATTAGGCAGGCAAAGGCAGATTATGAGAAATCCTTGGCAAAGGATGCAAAGAAAAACAGAAAAGAGTTCTTTACCTATTTAAACTCAAGAAGGAAAGGGATGAATCAGATTGGTCCACTGGATGTTGATGGTTCAACAGTTGAGGATCCAGCTCAGGTGGCTAACAATCTAAACGAGTATTTTGCAAGTACATTCACACATGAGGAGTTATTCAGGAAGGGGAATGCCATAGATGAAGTAAACACTGGCAGTGAGCTAGATGATCTTGTAATAATTGAAATTAAAGTGGAGGAGAAATTGTTGAGGATAAACATAAAAAAGGCACCCGGGGTGGATGGGATCTATCCAGTTATATTAAATGAGGCAGCAAAGGAAGTAAGCAAACCCCTAGCCATAATTATGAGAGCTTCTTTGGACTCAGGGGAGGTACCCATGGACTTGAGATGTGCAAATGTAACCCCAATTCACAAAGGAGGATCAAAGGCTGACACAAGTAATTATAGACCTGTTAGTTTAACTTCGGTTCCAGGAAAATTAATGGAGGCACTGGTTAAAGAAGCACTGCAGGATCATCTGGACAAGAATTCAGTTATAGCACAGACACAGCATGGTTTTGTTAAGGGCAGGTCTTGTCTGACCAATTTGATTGGATACTATGATGTAGTCACAAAAGAACTGGATGCAGGGAATAACTTTGATATTATATATTTGGATCTTAGAAAGGCTTTTGATACTGTTGCGCATGGAAGACTGCTGCACAAATTGGAGAAGTGTGGCATTGGAGGCAAATTGCTGCTATGGATAAAGGGATGGTTGAGTGGCAGAAGACAGAGAGTGGTAATAAATGGACACTGCTCAACGTGGACTAATGTTATTAGTGGAGTTCCTCAGGGTTCAGTGTTGGGTCCATTTTTGTTTTCTGTATTTATAAATGATATTGATGATGGTGTATCAAGCTTAATGTTCAAGTTTGCAGACGATACCAAGGTTGGCAGGGTTGTTAAGGACACTACTGATACTATGCTGCTGCAACAGGATCTGGAAAGGTTGAGCAGATGGGCTGAGAGGTGGCAAATTAAGTTTAACATTGACAAATGTAAAGTACTACATATGGGAAACAGTAACCCCAGATCAACGTATCAACTCTGTGGTACTACGCTGACAGTGGTAGAGAATGAAAAGGACCTGGGGGTAATTGTGCAGGCAGATATGAAGTTCTCTGAGCAGTGCAGACGAGCTGCAAGAGTAGCTCATGGTGTCTTGTCAATGATATACAGGAATTTTTCTAGCAGGAACAGGGATGTGATTATTCCCTTGTATAAGGCATTGGTCAGGCCACTCCTTGAGTACTGTATACAGGTCTGGAGGCCTCATTTGAAGAAGGATGTAGAGCTGCTGGAATGGGTACAGAGAAGGGCAACAAGATTAGTGAATGGAACAAAGAGTTGCTCTTACGAAGAAAGGCTTAAGTTTTGCAAATTACAGAGCCTGGAGACTAGTCATCGGCGAGGTGATCTGATAGAGGTATATAAGGCTTTGAATGGCTTGAGCATGCTCAATGCCGATGGGATTCTTCCTCTTGCTCAGAATAATCACCTGAGAGGGCATAAATTCAAATTGAGGAAGGACGGATGTCGGATAGATGTGCGGAAATTTGCCTTTAGCCAGCGGGCAGTTGGTTTGTGGAATAGACTCCCATCGCTTGTTGTGGAAGTTGATAGCCTAAACAAATTTAAGGCTCAGCTGGACATGTATTTCGAACGAACGGAGGGGTGAAATGGGAGTAGTGGTTGTTTTTTTTTTTTTTTTTTTTTTTTTGGCTGATGCTGAATAAGCTTGCTTTCTTGCATCATATGCCTCTACTAATGCTAATGCTAAGATGATCCTTCGTGCTTCTTTAACCAGTGCCTCCATTAACCAGTGCTCCATTTCCTTGGAACAGAAGTTAAACTAACAGGTCTGTAATTACTTGTTGTTATTTGGTTTTTAAGAGCATTAGCAATCACAGTGATCACATTAGTGATCACAGTGTGCTGAAGTGGGATTTACTGAAAGAGGTAACTACCATTAGGGGTAAAGGGAAGGGTTATTGCTTCCGTAAAGGCGACTACGATGGACTGAGACAGTATTTAAATTCTATACAGTGGGACCAACTGATGATGTTACCAACAGCAAATTCAAAATGGGAAGCATTCAAAGAACTTATCTTGGAAGCTACTAGGCTTTACATACCAACTAAGAAATATTGTTCAAGGTTTAGGCCAAAATGGATGTCAGATGAACTAATGAGGCATATCGCAGAGAAGAAAAATGCATGGGATACTTACAAATTAACACATGACACAGAAGCCTATGATAGATACAAGTTGATATGCAACCAAGTTACAAAGGAGGTTAGGCAGCGAATGGAACAAAGAGTTGCTCTTACGAAGAAAGGCTTAAGTTTTGCAAATTACAGAGCCTGGAGACTAGTCATCGGCGAGGTGGTCTGATAGAGGTATATAAGGCTTTGAATGGCTTGAGCATGCTCAATGCCGATGGGATTCTTCCTCTTGCTCAGAATAATCACCTGAGAGGGCATAAATTCAAATTGAGGAAGGACGGATGTCGGATAGATGTGCGGAAATTTGCCTTTAGCCAGCGGGCAGTTGGTTTGTGGAATAGACTCCCATCGCTTGTTGTGGAAGTTGATAGCCTAAACAAATTTAAGGCTCAGCTGGACATGTATTTCGAACGAACGGAGGGGTGAAATGGGAGTAGTGGTTGTTTTTTTTTTTTTTTTTTTTTTTTGGCTGATGCTGAATAAGCTTGCTTTCTTGCATCATATGCCTCTACTAATGCTAATGCTAAGATGATCCTTCGTGCTTCTTTAACCAGTGCCTCCATTAACCAGTGCTCCATTTCCTTGGAACAGAAGTTAAACTAACAGGTCTGTAATTACTTGTTGTTATTTGGTTTTTAAGAGCATTAGCAATCACAGTGATCACATTAGTGATCACAGTGTGCTGAAGTGGGATTTACTGAAAGAGGTAACTACCATTAGGGGTAAAGGGAAGGGTTATTGCTTCCGTAAAGGCGACTACGATGGACTGAGACAGTATTTAAATTCTATACAGTGGGACCAACTGATGATGTTACCAACAGCAAATTCAAAATGGGAAGCATTCAAAGAACTTATCTTGGAAGCTACTAGGCTTTACATACCAACTAAGAAATATTGTTCAAGGTTTAGGCCAAAATGGATGTCAGATGAACTAATGAGGCATATCGCAGAGAATAAAAATGCATGGGATACTTACAAATTAACACATGACACAGAAGCCTATGATAGATACAAGTTGATATGCAACCAAGTTACAAAGGAGGTTAGGCAGGCGAATGGAACAAAGAGTTGCTCTTACGAAGAAAGGCTTAAGTTTTGCAAATTACAGAGCCTGGAGACTAGTCATCGGCAAGGTGATCTGATAGAGGTATATAAGGCTTTGAATGGCTTGAGCATGCTCAATGCCGATGGGATTCTTCCTCTTGCTCAGAATAATCACCTGAGAGGGCATAAATTCAAATTGAGGAAGGACGGATGTCGGATAGATGTGCGGAAATTTGCCTTCAGCCAGCGGGCAGTTGGTTTGTGGAATAGACTCCCATCGCTTGTTGTGGAAGTTGATAGCCTAAACAAATTTAAGGCTCAGCTGGACATGTATTTCGAACGAACGGAGGGGTGAAATGGGAGTAGTGGTTGTTTTTTTTTTTTTTTTTTTTTTTTTTGGCTGATGCTGAATAAGCTTGCTTTCTTGCATCATATGCCTCTACTAATGCTAATGCTAAGATGATCCTTCGTGCTTCTTTAACCAGTGCCTCCATTAATTTCCTTGGAACAGAAGTTAAACTAACAGGTCTGTAATTACTTGTTGTTATTTGGTTTTTAAGAGCATTAGCATCTAAGGCCATATTGCTCCGGGGATATGCAGTGGTCATTCCCTGACCTTTTTGCATCCTCCATATTTGGTGGTCATGGGCTCGAACCCCAGTCTAATCAAGAAGCGTGTGCTATGCACTGCTGCTCCTGCCCACCTGGCTATGGAGGCACCGTAATTACTTGTGTCGCCCTTTGATCCTCCTTTGTGAATTGGGGTCACATTAGCACATTTCTGGTTCATGAGTATCTCTCTTGAGTCCAAGGAAGCTCTCATAATTATGGCTAAGGGTTCACTTACTTCCTTTGCTGCCTCCTTTAATATAACTGGATAGATTCCATCAACCCCAGGTGCCTTTCTTATGTTTATCTTCAACAATTTCTTCACCACTTTGCTCTCAGTTATTACAAAATCATCTAGCTCACTGCTAGAGTTTAATTCACCTCTGGCATTCACCTCCCTGAATAACTCCTCATGTGTGAATGTAGATGTGAAATACTCATTTAGTTTGTTAGCTACTGAGCAGGATCATCAACAGTTGAACCATCGATATCAAGTGGACCAATCTGATTCATCCCCTTCCTTCTAGAGTTTAAATAAATAAAGACCTCTTTGCTGTTTTTCTTTGCATCCTTTGCCAAAGATTTCACGGCACACATCACATGGCTCCACGGTTGGAATTTTCCATTTGCGCACTGGGACCGGAAATGACTCGGGAGCACGCTAGCTGAAACCATTCATCACATCGAAGCACAACAGTTTCCAGGAGGGGTGTAGACGTACACCCCTATCCCTATTAATAGTATTGCTAGCTGCCCCAATACGTAAGCTCTCAAGCCATTTACGTCCCAGAACCCCTGTAAAAATTTCCCCGGAGGATGCTGTCATCACAGATCATGCACAGGGGTTCTGGGACCGTAAATGGCTTCAGAGTTTGCATATTGGGCCAGCTAGAAATACTATTAATAGGGATAGGGGTGTACGTGTGCACCCCCTCCTAGAAACCGTCATGCTTGGACGTGATGAACGGTTTCAGCTAGTGCGCTCCTGAGCCATTTCCGGTCCCGGTGCGCAAATGGAAAATTTCAACCGTGTGATGTGTGCCATGGATCTGCTATTCAAGGATGTGCCACACAGTAGACATATGCTGCTGAGGAAGGAGACTGCTGCCTCCGAAAGCTACAGCAAATTTTATCGCTTTTAATTTCTAGGTTTTTAGTATATTTTATCAGTGTTGTTTATATTTTTATTGTAAATATATCTATTTTATTTTATACTTATTTTGTTGTAAATAAAGTGTTTTTAGTTACAGTATTAAATTTATTTATCTTCTGGCTGGTGTGAAACTTAATCATCAACATGAATTGTCCCAGCCTTGTAGGCCTATTTAGTGCTAACCTCCTTTGTGACTTGGTTATAAAGGAGGTTACCTATTAATTCGTGTCACCTATTAATTTATGTGTATCCCATGCATTTTTCTTCTCTGCCACTTGTCTCATTAGTTCATCTGACATCCATTTAGGCCTAAACTTTGAAACATTTTTCTTAGTTGGTATGCAAAGCCTAGTAGCTTCCAAAATTAATTATTTGAATGCTTTCCATTTTGAATTTCCTGCTGGTAACATCATCAGTAGGTCCCTCCGTATAGAATTCAAATACTGTTTCAGACCACCATAGTCACCTTTACGGAAGCAAACACCCTTCCCTTTACCCCTAATGGTAGTTACCTCTTTGAGTAAATCCCACTTCAGCACACTGTGATCACTGCCACCTAGTGGTTCCTTTATCTGCACTGCAGATAACTAAGATTATGGAGGATCTACTGCTTATCCAAGAGCCTTATTCCTTTCAGGATAAAGTTCAAAGATATCCTCTAAGTTATAGTATGTTGCAAACTGGTGATAATCCTCAAGCAGCCATTGTGATTCATAATTTAGATTTGGTGACAAGCAGTTGACATCTGTGTGTTTTTCAAATGTTTGCTATGAGGTGAAGGGGCCTTTAGGCTTTATATATTTTGTTGTTGTGCAGTTTAACAATCTGATAACCTCTATAGTGAGTACTTGAAGAGAGAGTAGTGCAATGTTTTGTCTTGTGAGAACATTGTGGTTGGTATAGATTCAAATGCTGGTTATTCACTCTGATGATGGCAGTGTAGATCTCAAAGAGTTTCTACCACTGTGGGGTGGAATGTGGTTAATGATCTGAACCAGCTGGTCACAGATTCTTCCATACATGAGTCATATATTGATGTTATTGCAGCATCTCCTTCAACTTTATGCAGTTTGATAAACTGGAGAGTGCATGATGGCTGGTGTACAAATGATCATAGGTGTGTTACTTTTGATGTTAGTAGAGACTTAGTGATGAGGTCTTGGTTTTTTACTGAGAGATTTAATGTGAAGGTGGCCAATGGTAGGTTAGATTTGATAATATTGTGACTGATAAATTTCAAAATGTGTAGAATTGGTGTACAAAGAATTTAGACCATAAAGTTAAGTTCATTCAGCATGTGTTGATTACAGCTTCAGTTCGGTGCAGTCTCTTTAGGTGCTGTCTCCATACTTGAACGCAGTATTTCAAGTGTAGGCTTACAATTGCCTTATACAGGGATTATGACCTTCCTGTCTTTACAAGCAAATGTTCAATAAATCATTGACAGAACACTATGAACCTCCCTTTCTGTCTTCTATACTGCTCAGAAAACTCCATGGAGAACTTCAGAGAGATCCTTGTGAAGAATAAAATGATGTGCTAGAAGTGTACCATGGTGGACTGAGTATCTTACCAAAAAGAAGAGTTTAATTCATAGTGCTAGGAAGAAAGTACAATGGTTAAGAAAACTGGTCTGTAGATCTTCTGAATGACTCAAAAGAAACATATAGAATTAAGGAAACAGTATAGTCATTTGCATGGGAGCATTTTGTCCAACAGCAGGGCAGCATAAATCCATGGCACTCTGTTTATAAGTTTATAACAGATAAAGTTAGTTTTGATAATGTAATGTGTGTTGCTGGGTAAGATTGTCAGAGAGAGAGAGAGAGACTGTGGATTGTGCTCAATCTGTTGGCATTATTTTAAATGGTTCTTTTTTAAAAGATAATAGTAATGAGAATAGTTACATGCAGAGGGAGATTGTAGATGAAAATATGCTATACCATCCTGAAAGAGCCTTTCTTTCCTGAAGAATTGGAGATGGTAATTAACCTGGTGAAGGCTCCAAGTCTATATTTTCTGGAGGTTCAGATCCCGAAGTACTTTTACCATGTATAAATATTATGCATGTAATAATATGCATTATGTTAAAATTATACTTAATATATATAAATAAAGATAAATAAATAATAAAATAAAATAAACTATGACTCCCTTATCCAGCTGACCTTTGAATATTCCCAATCGGTCAGCCTCGACCATGCCTGTAGGCAACTTATACAAGTAGTCAACCTGCTAGCTAAAAGAAAACTTTCTGCAGTTCAGTCTAAAATTCTTCCCCCATAATTTGAATTTATGGCCTCTAGTTCTGGAATCGTTTATAACAGTGAATACTCCACCCTCATTCATTTTATTTTCTCCTCTCAGAGCATTATTCACTCCAGTTAGATCTATTCTAAGTTGCAAAGTTCTATAAAAAAAAAAGAAGGTAAATTGCAGCCATTATCAACCCACTGCAGGATGGAAGCCTCCTTAACAATTCATGTTGAGGGAAATGGACCATAATCTGCCACGCTGGTCCAGTGCAAGTTGGCAGATCAACTCGCACCGTATTTAGCAGTCAAGGACTTGAACCCTGGTTTACTCAAGGAGCGTGTGCTACTGCACTCCCACTCTGACCACTCAGCTACAGAGGCCTCAAGTTCTATAATACATATTCAAAGTCTTTCCTCATATGGTTATCCTTTTGCCAACCACTCTCACCTGTTCTTTGACCCTTTCAAGAATCTCATTGTCTTTTTTTAGGTGTGGCTTCATACTTGAACACAGTATTTCAAGTACAGGCTTACCTTATACAGGGATTATGACCTCCCTGTCTTTACAAGCAAATGTTCACTAAATCATTGCTAGAACACTATGAGGCTTCCTTGCTGCTGTCCACACTGTTTGTAGAACTTCATGTCTAGCCATGTTATAACTCCGAAAACCCTTTCTTCCTCTATTTATAATTCAGCATAACCAAAATGCATAAGTTATATTGGGGTTGCTATTAGCATTAGCAAAGGCACATGATGCAAGAAAGCAAGCTTATATAGCATCAGCAAAAAAACACCCTTATTTCACCCATCCACTCGCTCCAAATGTTTGTCAAGTGCTGCCTTGAATCTATTTAAGCTATCAACTTCTACAACAGCAGATGGAAGTTTGTTCCAGCAATCAACCACCCACTGGCTAAAGGCAAACTTCTGCATATCTATCCTACAACCATCTTTCCTCAATTTGAATCTATGCCCTCGCAGGCAATTATTCTGAGCAAGAGGTAGGATCCCATCAGAATTGAGCATGCTCAAACCATTCAAGGCTTTATACACCTCAATCAATTAATTCCCCAAGTGTAAGTCCTTGTATTTTGCTAGATTAAAACATAGGTGCCACTTTTCTGTTTGTCCTTAAGTCCATTTAAGTCATCCTGAAGAAATACTGCTTGGTACTGATCACTAACTGCTCTACAAATCTTCACACCATCTGCAAATTTTGATATTACATATTTTATCTCTTCATCAATGTTATTTAAGAAAATCAAAAACAACAGTGATCCCAGTACCAATCTTTGGAGAACCCCACTTCTTACTTTAGTGCAGTCTGAAAAGCGACCATTAATCACAACCTTCTACCTCCTACCCGCAGACACCTTGGGATCCATCTAAGGATTGTTCTTGTGATTCCAATATGTTCCAGCTTATACAATAACCTCTCATGCAGGAGTGAGTCAAATGTTTTGCTAAAATCCAGGCGAACAGTATCAAAATTATCTAAAACTATCAAAAACTCCCACACCTATTACAAGAGGGTTGGATTTGATTTGTCCTTCTCTTCTTTGTTTTCAGAAATGTGAAAAGCTCCTTTCCCTGTTCTTTGTTCTCTTAGTCAGCAATTTCTCATAGTCTCTTACTTTTGCTAGCATAACCTTTTCTGTGATACAATTACAGATGTTTGTAGCCATAATAGGTTTCATTACTTTTCATTGAACTGAGTAAAGCATACAAACTTTATTTGAAAACACATGTAAATTGAGAGAGAAAAAGCAAGAGCTATGGATATATGAATTACAAGATATCACATATAATATCTTTCATATATATATATATATACTGAAAGGACAGAATTCATGGTATACATGGTTCCTGGGCAATTCGATGGTGTCACTCTCCTTGCTAGTAGACGAACCCACAGCTTGGCAGATATATAGGTACACTGCATCACTGCATTCATATAGACAATAATCCAATGTCAGTACGGATAAACATAATGAGTTAACTGACTTTGAAAGAGGAATGATAGTGGGTGCCCGACACATCGGTCACTCTATCGTGAGGGTACAGAAATTGCACTATCCCCATTCAACAGTATCAAGAGTGTATCGGGAATACGCCATTTCCGGAATAACATCTCATTATGGACAGCGCTGTGGGTGGAGAAAGATGGTGGATGAATGTGGCCGTTGACGTCTGTCTTGCATTGTTTCAGCCAACTGGAGAGTGCCAGTTGGCTGAAACAATGCAAGTTTCAACAAATCACCGCCAACTTCAACAAGCGAGGTGCCAGAAACGTCCCCACCAAGACCATCAGGTGATTATTAGCTGCAATAGGTTATGGGAACCACTGACTCACCAGAGTCCCATTGCTAACACCACAACACAGAACTCTATGCCTCAGTGGGAGAAAGAACATCGGCACTGGACCTTGGATGATTGGAGATGGGTTTCCTGGTCCAGTGAGTCCCATTTCCAGTTATTTCAAGTGGATAGGTGTGGGTGTTTATCTGGCAGAAACCACACAAAGATATGCACCCGTCATGTCAAAGAAACTATTCAGGCAGGTGGACAGTCAGTAATGGTCTGGAGTGTGATCAACTGGTGCACATTGGGACTTCTGGTATGTCTAGATGCATCTCTGAAGAGTCCAGGTTATATGTCCATCCTTGCAGACCATCTGCATCCCTTCGAGGTCATTGTGCACCCACAGGGCAATGGACTCTTCTCCATAGAGCCGTGGTGACTAGAACATGGTTCAAAGAGCATTCTGCAGGGCTTACCACCATGGAATGCCCTCCCCATTTGCTGGACTTGAACCCTGTGGAGCATCTTTGGGATGCTGTGGAAAGGTCCATTTGAGCTTTGGATCCTCCACCCAGGAATGCGTTGGAATTATGGAGAGTGGTTCAGCAATCATTGATGGAAATACCTGTGGAATGCTTTCGTGAACTAGTGGACTCAATGCCTCACTGTGTTACTGCCCTTATCTGGATGAAAGGTGGGCCTACTCGTTACTAGGTAGGTATCCCATGATTTCAGTCCACTTAGTATATATATGTGATAGCAATACAGTTGAATAGGTACTAAGAAGCATAAGTAAACAAAAGGGAAAGCAGGAGAGGTAAAGAAGATAAGGTATACAAAGAGATTCCACTTCTTTTGGTTTAAGCCTACCATGTTTGGATTTTGGGTTTTGCTGCAATTTCTCTGGGTTTTAGAATGGCAGAAAAAATTTCATTTGGAGACAAATAGGTATTATTATGTGTTGTTACATACATTTTAATGTAATTTAAAATACTATTAAATACTGGTAGCCCTCAGTTTGCGATGGGGTTCCATTCCTGAAGAAACTGTCACAAAAAGAAATTTGTGTAAAATGAACCCAATTATATAATACTGTATAAGTCAATGGGAAGTCAATGAGTTACGTTCTAGGCTCCTCTCAAAATTGACATAAGTAAACAACATTATTATATTTAAAGCTCTGAAATGAATGCTATGAATGAAAAGTATTTTTATGAATATTCGAATAGTTGAGATTTCCTTTCTTTCTTTCTTTGAGAATCTCAGAATAAGGGCAAATGGATTCCATTACTCTCTTTTTCACTTTGGCACTTTGCTCATGGTCGATCTCACAGAGCTCATCAGTGAGGGTCTCCACAGCTGAATGGATGTGCTGTAAATTGCTTGTATTTATAGATTTTAGAGGAGACTCTTCATCTTTTTCTTTCTCCTCCTCATTTTGTTGGCTTAGTTCTTTAGCCAGTTCTTCCACATCTTCATTGGAAAGCTGATGTCCATGGCTATCCAACAGCTATGCTACATCTGCAACTGTAACCTTGTCCAATCCCGCCTCTTGCGCCAGCCTGCTGTTGTCTTCAACAGTGTTCTCCGCTGGCCCTAATCCTGTGAAGCCATACATAAATTGTGGAAGAAGTTTGCACCACACTGCATTCAAACAGTTCACTGACAATTCCTCCCAGCTGCAGTGATATTATTAATGCCAGCAAATGTCGATGAGTACCAATAATTCTTGATAGTTTTGTCTAACAGTCCAAAACTCTCACCATTTCCATGAAGGTTTGGCGAGGTAATAGGCTTTAAAGTTTGCTATTACCCCCTGGCCAATTGGTTGCAAAACTGAAGTGGTGTTTGGTGGTATGTAAACAACATTGATGTTCAGAGATGTTTCTACTTCAGAAAGATGTGCAGGATGGCCAGTGGCATTGTCCAAGAGAAAAAGAGCTTTGGTTGGTAACTCATTCTCTTGACAAAAACAGCACAGTAGGGCAAAAAGAGTTTGTGTACCAATCTAAGAAGATTTCTTGTGTCACCCAAGCCCTCCTGTTCCATTTCTATAAGACTGGCAATATGTCTTTGTTTAGGCCCTTGAGAGCACGTCTGTCTGTGAATGGTACACGAACACTGGTTTTAATTTTAAAGTGCCAGAGACATTTGCACCAAGCAGAAGTGTTAGCCTGTCTTTTGCAGCCTTGAAACCTGGTGCAGACTGCTCTTCATGGGCAATGAAGATTCATGATGGCAGTTTCTTCCAATAAAGCCCAGTCTCATCAACATTAAAAATGAGATCAGGAGGATAATTACCCTCCTATATGATGACTTGAAAGGAAATGCTCCAGCTGCCTCAGCATCTGCACTTGCTGCCTCGCCACTTAATTCAAGATTTAAATCTCATGAACCATCCCTTGCTACCTAAAATTGTCTCATCACCACCACCTTTTTTCTTAAGATCTTCAAATATTGACTTTGTCTTATCAGTAATAACAGCTTGAGTAAACTGAATGTTTTTTTTTTAATTTTATTTAAGTCATTCACCCACAATGCCAATGATTTCTCTATTTTTTCTAAAAGTTTATTTCTGCTATAACTCACTTGCATTGCACTTACTGTTGTAGCATGTTACATTGACTGTTTTATTTTATCTGCATTTTTCATTATGGTACTTGCAGTCGACAGAGGCAGTTTCATACTTCACACATTAGGACGTGTCTGACCATATTCCATTCTACAAATTATCTCCATCTGGTGGATCAACACTAATGGAATCCATACTGGCAGTCTTTGATGAGATGGAAGGTTTCTAGATAATTTGAGTCAACAGTAAATTTATTTCTCCATTACGTTAGAAAGAGCAGAAGTAAGTGCAATGGGATGATAATTGGATGGGATGGATTTGTCACCCTTCTTAGGAACTGACTGGATATAAGCAACTAAGCAGAAGGGAAAACACCTTCTGCTTAGTTGCTTATTTGGAGATTTGGAATAAGAAAGTGAAAAAAGGTGACACACAACGGGAGTAAGTGCTGGAGGTCAGGTTTTGAGAACAAGTAGAGAAATACCATCAGGACCTGGAGCTTTCTTGGCAACAAGATTGTTCATAATCCTTCTGACATCCTTTTGATGGAAGATCACAGGAGGCATCAAATGGAATGTAATGGGATTATTAGGAAGTGGTTTACCGAGATCATCAGTACATAAGTTAGAAGAAAAGTAGGATGCTAGCAGGTCATCTTTATCATTAGCTGAAATGGCAATAGAACTATCTGGTTTTGACAGAGGTAGGAATAGAGATGGACAGAGTTGTCACCAATATGACCAATTTTGGCAAGAGACCAGAATGCTCAACTACCATTTGGGCAAGAAGCAAGTTTTTTGCTCTTGGCCTTGAAATCTAGTTTAGACTGATTAATAACTGCTTTGCATTTGTTGCGAGCAGATAATGAAGCTGGAGATTTGGATACAAGTTAGTTGCAATGATTAGAGAATATGCCATCCTGTACATTTATTTTCCTTGAAAATTAATCTTCATTGATATTAATTTTTAAGTTTTTTTTATTATTAATCTTTACTGCCCTCAAAATCATTCCTTTCCATATTGTACATTCCATTGGAGAAGAAAAGCCTGCAGATAAAAGTTTACTATTTTTATATAGTTAACTGTACAGTTGAGAAAAACTTTACTCAAGTGTTTGTTTTGGCCCTATTCATTACTTTTACCTTTTTATTTATGAATGTATTAAATATACCCAAGCTATGGGAGACCTGCATTCCTGATTACCATTCCCACCAATGTCTAAAGCACAGCTGGGCATGGCACATACAGGTTTATGTATATTATTCATGTTGTGTACTGTTTAGACCTAAATAGATGACAGATGAATTTATGAGACTAGTGTCATAAAAATGCATGAAAAGATTATAAATTATCAAGGGACATTGACATCTAAGGTAAGTATAAATGAGTCTTCAGTTAAGGCACCAATGGGATTAGGCCAGTTAAGGCAGATCATAAGAAGTCTTTGACTAAGAATGCAAAGAAGAACAGGAAAAAATTCTTTGCTTATGTTAAGACTAGAAGAAAAGGGATACTGATACAATAGATTCATATTTATTGGACTGGTGTCTACTAGATATGATTGCTTAAAAGTTGATGATCCAACATGATACCGACAACCAATAAATATTTTGCATGTATATTCATGTGACAAAAAGTTTTTAGAGATGGGAATATCATAAGAATAACAAATTTAGACTGGCAATAAAACAATTTTGTGATAACTAGGAGGAAAGTCGAAGGGAAATTGTTCAAAATAAAAGCAATGAGACACCTAATAATGACGAAATCTATCCAATTATATTAAAAAATACAACAGAAGAGGTAAGCAAGCCTTTAGACATAATTATGAGAGCATCCTTGGATTCGGGGGAAAGTCCCCATGTGAATGTATCCCCAATTTACATAGGGTGATCGAATGATGACAAAAATAATTACAGACCTGTTAGTTTAACTTCTATTCCAGGTAAAATAACAGAGTCACTGCTTAAATAAGTAATGCAGGGCCATCTAGAGAGGAGTGCAGATATATACAATCCCAGCGGCTCACATCTGGTGAGTATGGGCTTGGCACATCCAGGGTCCTTAGCTGGATATTATCATTCTTCTCTTTCTTGGTGAGTCCCTTCTACTTCTGATTCTCTCAGGGTAACTCGGAAATTTTTTTTTAGCTGGTGCAGCATAAGCCTCAGGCTTCCTTGCACTATGTGGTGGCTGGTAATAATAATAATATTCAGTCGCAGCATGAGTTTCAGGAAAAATCTTGTCAGGCCAGTTTGATTGAATACTATGATGCTGTTACAAAGGAACTAGATGCAAAAAATAATTTTGATATCATATACTTGGATTTGAGGAAAGCTTTCAGTACCGTTGCACACAAAAGACTGCTGTACATATTAGAGCAGTATGGCATTAAGGGCAAGTTACTGCTATGGATAAAGGGATAGCTGAGTGGGAGAAGACAGAGGGTTGTTATCATACACTACTCTTTGTCGACTAATGTTATTAGTGGATTCCTCCAGGGTTTGATGCTGGTCCCATTGTTGTGTTCTGTCTCTATTAATGATATTGGCAGGGTGATTAATGACAGTAATGATGGTATGCTATGTCAACAAGATCTAGAAAAATTAGGCAGATGGGCTAAGAAGCTTAACATTGACAAATGTAAAGTACTGCATATGGGTAGCAGTAATCCCAGAGTAACATATACAGCTGTATGGTACTACACTCTGGGTAGTGGAAAATGAAAAAAGACTTGGGGGTAATTGTGCATTCAGATATGAAGTTCTCTTAGCAGTACAGACAGGCTGCCAGGGCAGCTCATGGGTTTTGGCAAAGATATACAAAAATTTTGCTATCAGGGATAAGGAGGTGATTATTCCATTGTATAAGGTAAAAGGTAATGGTCAGGCCATGTCTTGAGTACGCCATACGTGTCTGAAGGCCTCATTTTACAAAGGATGTAGAGTTGCTGGAATGGGTACAGAGAAGGACAATGGGATGCTCTTACCAAGAAAGGCTTTAGTTCTGCAAATTGCAGAATCTGTAGACTAGACACCTGTGAGGTGATCGGATTGAGGTGTTTAAGGCTTTCAATGGTTTGAGCATGTTCAATGCTAATGGGATCCTTTCTCTTGCTCAGACCATGCACATGAGGGAGGCATAAATTCTAATTGAGGAAGGATGGTTGCAGAGTAGACGTGGCGAAGTTTGCCTTTAGTCAGTGGGTGGTGATTGTGGAACAAACTTTAATCTGTTGTTGTTGTGGTGGAAGTGGATAGCTGAAATAAATTCAAGGAAGAACTAGACCAACTATCGGAGGGGATGGATATGTGAAATGGAAACTTTTCTTTTCTTTTTTTTTTTGCCAATGCTTGCTTTCTTGCATCAATTGTTGACTACTAATACTAAATAAATAAAATACAGTTGTGAATCAAGGTTGCTTGTGACCTTCTCAGGTCGCTTGTGATTAGCCTGAGCATTATTTCTCAAGTTTTAAGCTGCTTAATGTTTTCAGTCCATATGTTAAATTTGTAAGAGTTAATAAATTTTATGGAATAGGAAAAAATTTGTAGAATTTTTGCTTATTGTTTAGGCCTTGCAATTAGTATAATGGCTATAACTGTTATGGGTGCCTCCGTAGCCAGATGGGAAGGAGCAGCAGTGCGTGGCACACACTTCTTGATTAGACTGGGGTTCAAGCCCGTCACCACCAAATACGGAGGTTGCGGAAAGGTCAGGGAATGACCACCGTATATCCCGGAGCAATATGGCCTTAGTTGCTAATGCTCCTAAAAACCAAAATAATAACAAATAACAAAGAACTGCTATTTTTCTATACTGTGTGGAAAAAGGCTTGGTTTTGATTCCTGCTGTATTTAAAAATTTCTACATAATCAGCTAATAAAAATAAATCAGGAGTTCAACAGAATTTTTTTGTTTTTATTAAAAACAATTATTTTATTAATGTAAATCACTTTACATCTGGTTCAGAAATTCCAAAAACTGTGACATTTTCTTCCCATTTATTTCTTTAAAGTTAAATAACATTGTTTTTTATATTTTAACTTCTTATATTCATTCTGCTGATATCTTGTATTTTGTTAAAAAGTTCCATATATTACTTTCTCATTCTTATATTATTGTATTATAGACTATAGAGCATTTTAGGCAAGAGCCTTATTCTACATGGTAGAATAAGGCTCGTATAGGTTAGTACAATAGCATCAGTTTAATTTGTATCCATCTATCAAAGTATTTAAATTGGCTGATTTTAATTATATCTCATCCTTCACAATCCTTCATAACGAGTTGCCATGGTATTGTACTACCTCAAATAAGTAACACTTCAGTGGAGAAGACTACTATTACTTATTCTTGGCGGATACCATCACCCAGATGGCGCCATTTCAAAGCTTATTGGCTTCTCATTGGTGGGTTGGTGGGCAGGTACCCTGGTGTGGTGTTGCAATAGTGACAACCCAGTTATGAAGTATAACTCCACAATATGATGCGTGATGTGCAGTAGTATAGACTATAGAGTATTTTAGGGCAAGCTGCATGGTAGAATAGCTAACTTATAGGTTAGTGCAGAGGTTCCCAAACTTTCTCGGTTCACGGCACCCATAGTGTCCTAGTAATTTTTTCACGGCACCCCTAGGTCAAAAGAAATACCTAACACAGTGGTTGTTGGCCTTTTAATATATATCTAAATAATAATTTTATTCTTTATATAGAGGTACTAAATAAAGATCAATTATAGATCACCACCAAATTAAAAAGATATGGTACAACGGATACCATACACCTTTTTATAAAGAAATAAATATACAAATAAAAAAAAAAATAATAATAATAATAATGATTTTAAGTAACTTAAACTTAAACTCATTGTGAAGGTATTTACAATATGAGATGTAATTAAAACGATGCCAATTTAACTACTTTGGTAGATGGCTACGAATTAAACTGATGCTATTGCACTAACCTATACGTTATTTATTCTACCATGAGGCTCTTGCCCTAAAATACTCTAGTAGTCAATACTACTGCACACTATCAGGCATCTGTCATATTGTGAAGTTATATCTCATAACTGGGTTGCCACTATTGCAACACCAGGGTACCTGCCCACCCACTGATGAGAAACCAGTAAGCTTCAAAACGGTGCTCTCTGAGTGGTGGTATCCACCGAGAATGAGTAACAGTCTTCTCCTCCACTGAAGTGTTACTTATGTGAGGTAGTACAATACCATGGCAACTCATTGTGAAGGTATTCACAATATGAGATATAATTAAAACAATGCCAATTTAAATGCAGGTAATCCTCGTATAACATGGTAGTTTGGTTCCTACAAAATCTCATGTAATGTGAAACTGTGTTATATGGGACTAAGAACCAGTACAAAAAGGGGGGGTTACATTCCAAAAGCTAACAAAAATACGTCATTTTTTTTATAACTATCGGAAACTTAATTTTTATAGTAGTGATAACTTAATATAGCTACATAAGCTCATATGCTTGCTTTCTTGAATCACATGCCTCTATTACTATATTTTAACTTTATTTTTATAATAGTAGTAACTTAAATAGTAATAACTGAACAGACATCTTACCTTACAACCTGTGATACTTATACTTGATATAATGTACGTTCATTTAATTTTCTTCCTCTTTATTGCTGCTAAGCACAATCTTTTCTGCAGCATCTAGATTTTATGTGCCTTCTGCTCTCTTTAAAAGTCACGAACTGCACTCTTCGAAGTCACAATTATTTTTTATGGTCTCAAACAAGCACAAGTTCAATTTATTGTATTTAACTGTATTTTGTTGGGAAATCCTAACCCATGGATCTCCCAACAAAATACAGTACAGTGGACCCCTGCTTTAAATAATACATGAAAGTCGGAAGAATATTTTCCAGTTAGCAAAATCAAAATAAATTTACACTTACATATATAGCTTAATTAATATGTACTGTAATATGTACATACTAATTGATATTTTTGTTCACTGACCTTTTTTTTTTTTTTTTTTGTAAAATTTAAAACAGTAAAAATGATAAGCAATTAATATGCACAAGTTGCAACAAACACTATACGGAGTAATGAGTTTCTGAAAATTTATTTATGTTTTTTATATGATTGAATATTTCATGGAAGGGGAAACACATTTTACTGTAATAACGTAAAAACCCACAGAATTCCAGCTATAGGTATTATTGCAAATGCAATAAGATCGAATTTACTACCTGCTTATAATCGATTACACTAACAGAAAAGACCAGTAAACCGGAAACTGCAAATTGTTTTTATTGTTTTATGGTAGTGACCTCCAGAAATGTGCTTTAGAAAAATATCATGAAGGCAATAACAACTATTGGGTCAACAGCAAGGATTCACAAAAAGGAATGGAAACATTGAAAATTACGTCTAACATAATAGCAGAGTTTCCCAGCACAAAAACTCAAAAATACCATGTTATGCAAGATATCCAGCAATTTTCAAACCGTGTTAGAGGAAAATCTTGTTGTAGAAGTACCGTATTGTGTGAGGATTTCTGTTTATACCATTTCTTCGATAAATTACCATTTCCGTAATTTATCAATCGTGTTAGAGCGAAACCGTGTTGTAGAAGTACTGTATTATATGGTGGTTGTCTGTACTTTGGTAGATGGCTATGAATTAAACTGATGCTATTGCACTAACCTATATAATACAATGTTGTATGTGTTAATGACATACAACATGCTGTTATATTATAGATAATATACATATTATTCATAATATAACAGCATGTTGTATTGTATAAATATTATTAGTGGATACATATCATATAATATCCACTAATGGATATTATATGTAGTTATAAAATACGTATAATATCCATTAGTGACATTGTAATCATTGAGCATTGTGACTTGTTTACCATTCCCATTCTGATCTCTCAGCATTTTTAGCCAAATCAGTTCTTAATTCACTAAGATTTTGTAATCTCTGCTTGTGTCATACTTATACTGTATAGGCCTGCTAGTTAAATTATACTCTTAAACAAAAATATTTTACTGCCTTCTTCATAATAGAAGACAATTTTAACATTTATGCCTAATTTATTTGTCTTTCACCAAGTATGCTAATTAATAAAAATAACAAAAAAATCATATCTGATCAATTTTTGTATCTAAATAAAGTTTATACTATCAGTCTACATATTTCGCAGCAATAAAATGTAAAATTAGGAAACATTTTGAGAAGCTTACATAAATAATGTTTTTCTAAAAATAAAAGAGATTACTGGAAAGCTTCTCAGCAATATCATATTTTTACAAAAAATTAAATTGCAAATTTTTCACTTTTCTCAGATATTAAATTTAAAAAATTAGTAATAGTTTCTCAGTTCCATGCTTACTGCAATATCATTTTAATAAACAAAATTACTAATGAATTTAATCTCTCCTAGAATATTATTAACTGCAGGCATATGATAGTTCTTCTAGGTTTCTCTGTCTGTAAATAAATAGTACATCTCATTTTGCAATACCAAATGGGAAATATTTCATATGGTGCCATATACTTATTTCTCATTAGCTGCCAACCTTGTTTTTTTCTGTAGGCAGCAAAAAACTGAATAAATAATTGTCTCTTTTTTGTTATTTTTTTTTTTTCCAGTTTTCAGCACTGTATTTTTATTTGATAGTAACTTTGTCTCACTGATTTATTTTAGAAAAGGAAGCCAAAAACTTGTAGGGGGCATATTACCGATGATGTTACCAACAGTAAATTCTAAGTGGGAAGCATTCAAGGAATTAATCGTGGATGCTACTAAAAGTTTCATACCTATTAAGAAATATTGTTCAAGGTTTAGGCCTAAATGGTTATCAAATGAACTAATGAGATTCGTGACAGAGAAGAAAAATGCATGGGATGCATATAAATTATCAAGCGACTCAGAAGCCAATGGCAGATATCAGCTAGTCTGTAATCAGGTCACAAAGGAGGTTAGGCAGGCGAAGGCAGATTACGAGAAATTTTTGGCAAAAGATGCTAAGAAAAACAGCAAGGATTTCTTTACTTATATAAACTCTAAAAGGAAGGGGATGAATCTGATTGGTCCACTTGATATCGATGGTTCGACTGTTGATGATCCTGCTCAGATAGCAAACAAACTGAATGAGTATTTTGCATCTACATTCACACATGAGGAGTTATTTAAGGTTTGAAAATGACAGAAGGTTATCAAATTGTAGCAGGGTGCTTAATGATTTTGTAATAACTGAGAGAAAAGTGGAGGAGAAATTGTTGAAGTTAAACATAAGAAAGGCACCTGGGGTAGATGGGATTTATCCAGTTATATTAAGGGAGGCAGTAAAGCAACTAAGTAGACCCTTAGCCATAATTATGAGAGCATCCTTGGACTCAGGGTAGGTCCCCACGGACTGGAGATGTGCAAATGTATCCCCAATTCACAAAGGGGAATCGAAGGGTGATAGTTTAACTTCTGTTCCGAGTAAAATAATGGAGTCACTGGTTAAAGATGCATTGTAGGATCATCTAGACAAGACTGGAGCAATAATTGATACACAGCATGGGTTTGTTAAGGGAAAGTCTTGTCTGACAAATTTGATAGGATATTATGATGTGGTTACACAGGAACTCGATGCAAAAAATAATTTTGATATCATATATTTGGATTTCAATAAAGCTTTTGACACTGTTGCACATGGAAGACTATTGTACAAATTGGAGCAGAATGGTATTAACGGTAAGTTGCTGCAATGGATAAAAGGATGGTTGAGTGAGAGAAGACAGAGGGTGGTAATTAATGGGTACTGCTCTTCGTGGACTAATGTTATTAGTGGAGTCCCACAGGGTTAAGGGGCCATTTTGCTGAATTATACAAAGACACATGTTATCCCTTTCTATCTGACTGACTGCCAACTTTACTAAGCCTGGAATGGATATAAGACTGTTTCTGATCGAATGGTGAGTCCTTGTATGATGGAAGTGTATCTGATAAATTGGCCACATTGTATAAAGAAAAATTTTTATATAAAATTTTATCAATGCTTTTGTTTTTTGTTTTGCTTTATTTATAGAAAATTATAATCCTCTGTGTTGAGTCCTCTGTTGTTTTGTATATTTATCAATGTTATTGATGAAGGTATATCAGGCTTAGTGTCGAAGTTTGCAGATGATACAAAGGTTGGCAGGGTTGTTAATGACAGTAATGGCAGTATGCTACTGCAACAGTATCTAGATAATTTGGGCAGATGGGCTAAGAAGTGGCAACTGAAATTTAACCTTGACAAATACAAAGTACTGCATATGGGTAGAAGTAATCCCTGAGAAATGTACCAACTGTGTGATACTACATTTAAGGTGGTAGAAAATGAAAAAGACCTGGGAGTAATTGTGCAGTCAGATATGAAATTTTCTAAGCAATGCAGACAGGCTGCCAGGGCAGGTCATGGGGTTTTGTCAATGATATATAGGAATTTTTCTAGCAGGTAAAAGGAGGTGATTGTCCCTCTGTATAAGGCAATGGTCAGGCCACGCCTTGAGTACTGCGTACAGCTCTGAAGGTCTCATTTTAGGAAGGATGTAGATTTGCTTGAACGTGTATACAGAAGGACAACAAGATTGGTGAGGGGAATGAAGGGATCCTCTTACCAAGAGAGGCTTAAGTTCTGCAAATTGCAGTGGCTGGAGACTAGGCACCTGCACGGTGATCTGATTGAGGTGTATAAGGCCTTGAATGGGTTGAGTACGCTGAATTCTGATGGGATCCTTCCACTTGTTCAGATTACGAACCTAAGGGGGCATAAATTCAAATTAAGAAAAGACAGATGTAGAATAGATGTGTGGAAATTTGCCTTTAGCCAGCAGGTGGTTAATTGCTGGAACAAACTTCCATCTGTCATTGTGAAAGTTGATAGGTTAAATAAATTTAAGGAGGAATTGGACAGGCATTTGGAGGGAGTGGTGTGATTTTTTTTTTTTTTTTTTTTTGGGCTGATGCTGCATAAGCTCATACATTTGCTTTCTTGCATCACATGCCACTACTACTACTACTATATCAACATAAAGTGAAAGTTAAATAGTTGAATTCTATATATAAGCTCCTTTATTGCCAAAAAAAAACACATGGCATACCCTTTGTACAAATTTGCCAGCATTATTTTAAAAGGCCCTTGCTGAGATTGTTAAAACATACAAAAAGTACATAGTACTGCGCACAAGTAAATAATACGCTTCAAAAGAAAATAAAAATGTAGAATAGTAATAAAATTATATTGCAAAATGCAAGCCCAAATTGCTTTCATTCTAAAAGTTAGGTGATACATTAAAAAAAAAAAGTCTAAAAAGGTATTGTGTTTGGCATCCTGTAAATAACTTGTAGCCAGTAATTATACCTTGTTTAGACTTTTACTATATGGAAGAAGCAGCAAGAATACAGTGGCTCACT
This sequence comes from Mastigoproctus giganteus, assembly GCF_048544385.1. Classification (NCBI taxonomy): domain Eukaryota; kingdom Metazoa; phylum Arthropoda; class Arachnida; order Uropygi; family Thelyphonidae; genus Mastigoproctus; species Mastigoproctus giganteus. The sequence continues at coordinate 15,912,997 of NC_143588.1, read as the reverse complement.
TGATATGCCCACTACAAGTCTTTGTCAATAGCATCAACTGTATTTAAAAAAGCATTAGCCACCCCTACAGCTTCATTTTAACAGATACAACAAGCTGTTAAAACAGTAGTCTTAAACAAAGAAGGCATAAATTTTAAAGTAAACAAAGTAGTTGTAAATTACTATTATTTTCCAACAGCTCATCAGATACTTCAGCAACACTACTACCATACCCACACAAAAAAAAAATTTGTGTGAATTTTTTTTTTTTTTTGGCTTGAGCAAGCAAGAAAGCTGCATAAGCTTTCTTGCTTGCTCAAGAAAGCTCACTTGCTTTCTTGCACCACATGCTACTACTACACCCCCAAAGAATGGGTGCTACTAAAATAATAACACAAAAATACATCTTGGTCAAGGAGCCATGCATCCACTCCTCTGAGGATATTGCTTTGGTCATACTTTTTTCTATTCTTAATCTTATTTTTATGTTTATTTTTGTTTTGATATAGGGGTGGTTAGGTTCATAAGAGCAGAATAGCACCTTGCCTTAACTATAACACTATTTAACAGCATTAATTAATTTGTCACATTTATTTTGTTGTTTAAGTGTTTCTTAAAATAGCAATATAACATTGTTTTCATTTCCCATAATAAATTGATATCTATCTATAACTATGGTATGACAGTTTCTAAACAAATATTCAGCGAAGGATCATGCCTCATACCCTTGATGGGGGGTATGATCAAAACATAAAGAGTTGAAGCTACCTCTGATTCATTAAATCGATTTCAGAAACTTAACACAAATAAGCAAATGAGCAAAGCTGCCATCTGCTCATTTGATTAACAAAACAGTAAATAAACATTTGGTAGGGGAATATACTCTGCTAATTTGAAACAGGTATTTGTCTTCTTATATAAAAGCAAATTAGGTAATGTATGCAATGCATTACATTTCAAATGTATGCAATGCATTACATTTCAAATGTATTCAATGGCTTTTCCTCTTACTTAAATTAATATTTTTGTTCTTCTATTTTTATTAAACATATCTCAAGTTTATAAAAAAAATGTAATGCATTACCTGGCCACCTCCGTAGCCAGGTGGGCAGGAGCAGCAGTGCGTAGCACATGCTTCTTGATTAGACTGGGGTTCGAGCCCGTGACCACCAAATACGGAGGATTCAGAAAGGTCAGGGAATGACCACCGCATATCCTGGAGCAATATGGCCTTAGTTGCTAATGCTCCTAAAAACCAAACAACCAACCAACCAACCAACCAACCGTACATTACCTAACTTGCTTTTATATAGGAAGACAAATACCTGTTTCAAATTAGCAGGGTATATTCTCCTACCAAATGTTTACTTATTGTTTTATTTCTTTGAAATGTAAACTTAATTTTCTGTTTTTAAATGAATGAAATTTAATAATTATGCAAATGTATATTTTTGACAAGAAATAGTTCATAAAATATTAAAATAAGTGTGTGTGTGTGTGTGTGTGTGTGTGTGTGTGTGTGTGTGTGTGTGTGTGTGTGTGTGTGTGTGTGTGTGGAAAAAACATTGGGGTCAAAGGAAAGCCAATTGCTATAAACTTTCTGTGTTCATTAAGAAACAGCACAGACCAACTGAACTAATAATATTAGATATTTATAATAGTGAAGAATTTTCTTTTCAAGAATGTTGGCAGCACAATGAAAGTATGGTAGTGTAGCACAGCCACGGTTTATCTCAAGAGATTAGTAATTAGTATATAGTATCAAGGATCAGTCAGTGTTTTTCAAAAATATTCAGAGGGTTGTGTCATTATTCAAATCAGAGCAGACAACCTAGAGAAAATGAACTGTCTCTATTTAGTAGTAAGTTATAGGGAAATATATAAGATCCTTGTAAATCAGCCTTAAGCCAGTTATAGTGCCCAGTGTTCCACAAGAGCACTATATTTATTTATAACTCTGCTTCTGAACATATGGCAACAACTACTTTTTTAAAAAGCTTATTCTCTATGCAATATAATAGCAGTGCAGGTAAATAAAGGTTGTGGTATTATATTTCAATGAAGGCATTGAAATAATGTGAAAAATTGAAGAATCACATCTCTGCATTTCTGTCTTTCTATCTTTGAAAATACTTTGGATCCTCCCACGAAGGTAGACAAAAGTCAGCTGTCAAGGCTTGGGCTTGTGCCCATATTTTAGAGAAGACAATATTATTTATTCACTGGTCATCATAAATTGTTAATATCACTGTAAGTATTATTATTTAAACAAATCATTTCAATGTCTGCATTGAAATATAACTCTGCAGTCTTTAAAATTCTGCTGTGTAGAGTGAAATGTGGCCACAGTGTTGTGATTTAAAGATATACATAATTGGAAGTGTTTCTTTTGGTGTTTGTTGATCAAAGCTATCTCTCACCTAGCGAGAGACCAGTAATCATGAAAAATTGTTACAATGTACCTGAGTTTCAATCAAGTGGCACATTCGCCTTTTGATAATGCTATTTTCTTAAAATGCTATTAGCAAGTTAAGTTGGCCTATGGATAAGAGTATTTTATCTATTTATCTCCTCTCTGATATAAGAGAAGATAAATAAATAAAACTGTATTGATCATCCTAATTATTAGTGTTTTTCTAGCCCAAACTCTGCCATCATGAAAGAAACTTTCTCCCATGATGTCAATGTGTAATTATGTTTCTCTTCTAAAATTGGGATGTTTCAGGATAGAGTTTTGCCATCGGACAGAATGTGTTGTCAGTGTTTTACAGTAAATCTCTTGAAATGAAATCCCATTCAAGAAGTAGCTTTAATATCCTCTTAGTGAATAATAAGTTTCAAATGAAACAGAATAGAGATAGAATTTATTGCTTTATATTTAATAGAGTAAAGCCAGTGATGATTGTATTATATATAGTAAATGATTATATATTAACATTTTGTGATTTTCAGTGGTAACTCCTTAGTTAATTTTTGACAATTTGATTCTCTTGGACTGCATCTTACTCTAAGGCATGAATTCAGAAATGTTATGCTATATAGTATCTTTATATTTAAAAATGTACTGGTATTTTTATTACCAAAGATTAGATTTTCTTAGTCTTCTGTATTCTGTTGCCTATGTATGTATGTATTTTTATCTTATCAATATGATACAAAATTAAAGTTGTGTTTATTTTTAGAATACTGCACATTAATTAAAATTTATGTATATTTTGCTATTCATTTTATTCAACTTACTGATATTTACTTCTGTAATTTTGCTATTGACCTACCTGATGCTACTTACTAACTTAACTTAATTTACTTTACATTTAGCTGGAATGCAGTACATGCGTAGCCAAATTGGTGCTGTACAATTGGTGTTGCATGTGTGTATGAATATCTGTGTTGTGGCTAATTGTGTGTGCTTACTTTCTCTGCCCTTCCTATTATAGGTTCCTGCCATATCTCTGGCATATGAGCATGCTGAATCAGATATAATGAAACGGAGACCTCGTGATCCTAAACATGATAAGCTTGTGAATGAGAGGTAATTTTGAGAGCATAATAATTATTTATATCTTAATCACTGAACTTCAGTCCAATTTTGAACAGAGAGGGAAGGAGAAAAAAATGAGTTGTTAATGCCTGCCAAGTGGAGATTATGCTCCAGATTTAAGCTTTACTGAGATATTTTAAAATTGTTTGAAAAACTGTGCTCAGTACTGGCATTTCATGTACTCAATATTCTCTTGCAACTAGATGTTGTGCTGCTGTATGTTGCCATTAGTGGCAATGAAAAAATGTAAGTCTCTTTGTGTGGTGGCATCACTTGGTGTCGTGACTGCTGATGTCAACAGGTAAATGCTAGATCTAAAATTTCATGGTCATCATTTGCATGGTTTCTTTGTTATCTCTCATGCTTAGCATTTAGTTTAGTCTCTGCTTTTATTGTTTTTAAGTTAAAATCATTTTTCTTCATATAGTGTAACTTGCACCTTGTCTTGCTTTAAATGTCACTTGTCATGTTGAAATATTTAAACGATTGTATTTGCATTCCAGATACTAATTGTTTTATTATACTGTATTATTCTATTTTAGTAACTTAAGCTTTGTTCATAAAAGCATGGATCATCTTCACCCATTTAAAATATTCAAATATATTATTTGTTTTATCTAGCCACTTATGTTAGTAGCTTCCCATCAGTCATATTCACCATCACATTTTCTATTTTATGTTAGTATTTTTTTGTCATAGCACATCATTATCATCCTACCCCATCCCAACAGGTCCCTGCTATCTCCCTTGCTTACGAACAAGCCGAAAGTGACATCATGAAGCGACAGCCACGTGATCCTGCTAAAGACAAATTAGTGAACGAGAGGTATGTTTGACTTGAAAGAGGCATAAAATGATGCCAGTCAGGTAGGGAACGGTGGCTCCTTCTAATTCCATTTGTGGCATTTACTAAATTGTTTAGAAGGAGTCAAAATTATTTATCATGCAGATGCTGGTCACAGTTTACAGTTAGTAGACATTACAACTTTTATCCCCCCATTTATCTTATCTAAATCAGGTAATAATGAATATACTGTTTAATTTTTTTTTTACCAATATCTCTATAAATTAAATTAGGTCATATACTATTTCATTTCTTTCATCATTAAGTATCAACCATGTTGTTATCTGCATATATACTGATTAGCAGTTTATTAGGTACTACATCAACCTAATAATTAATATTTATTGTACATAAAGATACTATACAATATACCCATCATGGCATGCTGCCAGGGGTCTCACATGGATATAAATTTACAAAATAGTGATATTGAGTAACACAATATATAATGTTAATAACAAAATAACAATAATAAATCAATAAAATAAAAATCCATGATCAGATACCATGTGAGCCAGTTCTCCATACATCTAGATAAGAGGATGTGTGGTTCTCAGGTAGAGTAGGACCTAGAGTTTTCCACTGTACACTGGGTAGGGAACAGATCACGTGCTTGCAATAGGATCCTTCTCCTGTACTGCTTATCACAGATGAACTTGTTCAGATCAACATCAAGTGACTCTATCCTTGTTAACATTTCTGAGAGCAAAAATCTCTCAGACATGTGCAGTCTCCCATGGGTCGAGCACAGCTGAGGCATTGCTCGTAGCACAGGAGGGGGGAATTCTCCATCGGATCACATCCCACATGTGGGGGGTGGAGATCTTTCCTGTTAGCATTTTTAAAGTGAAAGTTAAGCGTTTCTCTTCCATCTTCACTGTCAATCGTTCCAGCCTGAGAGCCATGGCCATTGCTGTGGTTCACTGCTGTGGAGGTAACTTAGACTTCCATGTGGCCCATTTCAGTAACCAAAACGCGGCTGCATATAGTGGCTTTAGTGTGGTTTTGGTTGCAGAACCCCAAATTTCTACTCTGTGGAGGACGTGTTGGAAAATGGCAGTCTAGATGTATCTCTTGGTAATGCCTAGGTTCGTGACATAGAGAAGGTGCTGTTTCGCTGTCCAACGATTTTGATTCAATTGCAGGCATAGGTGTTCAAGATGGTGGTTGAACTGCAACTTTGTGTCAAAGATCACCCCTAGGCCATGATGCTTTGCTTTTGATGATTTTTCCTTCATGCGTAGGTTGAATGATTGTTGGTTTGGGCTTCAATGAGAAGACCATGCATGCGGCCTTGTCTGAATTGATCTCCAGACCAAAAAGTTTGAAGTAGATTCCTAGTTGAGTGAGGCTGCTGTTAATTGCATTTACCACATCTTACACGTTATCCGAGTAGTGAGTAGTGAGCATTTTAATAGTGAGTATCTCCTTCTTCAGCCCTTAGAAAAGCCTCATGTTGTCAGGGTATGGATTCCATGAGGAAGTGCCAGAAGAGTTTCACAGAGATGCTGGCCAATCCAGATATAATTACATACTGCAGTTGCTTCCAGTCGGATGGAAATGGATCCCTGTTGCAAACATTCAATCTGTCTCATCTTACAGATGATCAATTGGATTGTGATCCTGTGACTGAGCAGGCCAATGAAGCATTTAAAAGTCACCCTTATGTAATCTCCCTCTGATAGACCTCAATTTGCTGAATTATATAAAGACACATGTTATCCCTTTCTATCTGACTGACTGCCAACTTTACCAAGCCTGGAATGGATATAAGACTGTTTCTGATCGAATGGCAAGTCCTTGTATGATGGAAGTGTATCTGATAAATTGGCCACATTGTATAAAGAAAAATTTTTATATAAAATTTTATCTATGCGTTTGTTTTTTGTTTTGTTTTATTTATAGAAAATTATAATTTGAAGATTCCAAAATCTGGGATAAGACAGTATTAGCCTTATACCAGCAGTTCCGGCCCCGAGTACCAAGCGATTTATAGTGCGATTTTTCTAGTGCTTCTGTTGGGCGAGTACTAGCTTTTTTCATAAACCCTCCTCCACTCGCAACATTACTATTACTGTTTCCCTCAATCATGTCACTGCTTTACCCGCTAGCAATGTTACTGCTAACCTTGCATGCAACTTTACTGCTACCTCCACTAGCAAAGTACTGCTTTTTATTTTTATGATCACTTGGTCACTGGTTGGCACTGCTTCTGCCTCCATGCAGAGAATGAAAAGGACCTGGGGGTAATTGTGCAGGCAGATATGAAGTTCTCTGAGCAGTGCAGACAGGTTGCAAGAGTAGCTCATGGTGTCTTGATATACAGGAATTTTTCTAGCAGGGATAGTAGGGAGGTGATTATTCCCTTGTATAAGGCAATGGTCAGGCCGCACCTTGAGTACTGTATACAGGTCTGGAGGCCTCATTTCAAGAAGCATGTAGAGCTGCTGGAACGAGTACAGAGAAGGGCAACAACGTTAGTGAACAAAACGAAGGGTTGCTCTTACGAAGAAAGGCTTAAGTTTTGCAAATTACAGTGTCTGGAGACTAGACACCAGCAAGGTGATATGATAGAGGTGTACAAAGCCTTGAATGGTTTGAGTATGCTCAATGCTGATGGGATATTGCCTCTTGCTCAGAATAATCACCTGAGAGGGCATAAATTCAAATTGAGGAAAGACAGATGTAGTATAGATGTGTGGAAATTTGCCTTTAGCCAGCGGGTAGTTGGTTGGTGGAACAGACTTCCATCCCTTGTTGTGGAAGTTGATAGCCTAAATAAATTTAAGGCTCAGCTGGACAGGTATTTCGAATGAACGGAGGGGTGAAGTAGAAGGGTTTTTTTTTTTTTTTTTTTTTTGGCTGATGCTGCATAAGCTTGCTTTCTTGCATCATATGCCTCTACTAATGCTAATGTGGTGGGCCAGTAACCTGTGAGAAGGAAACCCCTCTCCCAGGGCTAAAAGGAGAAACAAAGGATTGCGATGAATATCCACCACTAGAGCCAACAGGCTCTCAACATACTAACACCCATAGAAGGGAACATGATCTCAGTCTCCCGAAAAGAAGAGAACAGATCCTAGCAAATCAGAACCACCAGCATTTTCTGATAATGCATTCATTATCCACTCAACTGGTAAGCAATTTATAGAAGAAGAAGAAGAACTATTTATTGCATACAAAACGCACATGCCATACACAATACCCTTCACGGCTACAAGCCAGGGGTTATATCTTCCTTTGTCATTCAAAGATGTCTTGAAAATTCAGCAGGAACACCAAAAATGATAAAACGACTCCAGTCAGGAGATCTATTAATTGAAACCATGCAAGCAAGACACTCTGAACTGTTATTGAAACTGTATCTATAAGCGAAATCCCAATCAAAGTCACGGCGCATAATATACTGAACTCCTCAAAAGGAGTGATAAGTGAGTGGGATTTATTGAACGTCACCGAAGAGGAAATAGTTACGAAAAAAAAGTAACACAAGCAAGGCAAATTATGATTCAGAAGGATGATAAACTAGTTCCAACACGAAGTATTATATTGACTAAATAATACTTTACACCAAATTTACCAAACTCAGTGAAAACAGGCTATCTGCACTGCCGAGTCTGTGCACACATTCCAAATCCCTTAAGATGTTTCAAATGCCAAAAATTCGGTCATTCTCAAACAACATGCAGAGGTGAAATTACATGTCCTAATTGTGGGTCGAAAAATCATTCTAAATTTCCACCATTGTTATATCAAAAAATCATTCACCAATATTTTCACAGAATTAAATTTATTGCTGTGAAATGGTTCATAGCAATGGTTCAAGAAAAACATTCAGAGAAATTTGTTCATATTTTCTACTGGATGACTGTAGAATGGAAGTTTGTGAGGGTGTAATATATATAGAAATTCTAGAATAGGAAGAAGTAGCATTACAAAAAAAAATTGGAGTATACCAATATCTGACCTTTACTAATAGATTATAAAGCTTATTAAATGTACTTTTTTATTTTTTTTTAAAGAAAAATTCATAAATTTTAAATTTGCTTTCAGCCAGTGGGTAGTTGATTGTTGGAACAATCATCCATCTGATGTTATGAAAGTGGTTTGTTTGAATAAATTTAAAGACCTATTAGACAGATTATTAGAGGAGTTGTACAGGTGATGTGGGCAGTGTTTTTTTTTTTTTTTTTTTTTGCCCCTCTGAAACAGTATCTCTCTTGAAGCAATCAAAATCAGTTGATGTTTAGCAGAAAATCCAAACAGAAATCCAGAAACAGAAAAATCCAAGGATCCGAGGTAAAGTAAGCTTTGAAAGTATGCTGTACTGGTAAAGAGTCCTCTGTCTGTATTTAATATAAAATGTGTATATTGTCAGCAAAATTTAATTTTTAGTGCAGTGTGGACCTAATTAAGAAACACTTTAATCCAGTAAATGAGTTCTTGCATCTTACAGAACTAAGCCTTTCTTGGAAAGAATACTTTTTTTTACCCATAACTAATTAATTTTATTACTCTTCTTTGCATCCTTTCCACAGGTTAGGAACTCTCATTTCTAAAAATGAGAGTTCCTAACCTGGTCCTAACATACTGCAATATTCAGTATGTGACCTAACATTGCTTTATACCAGCAGCTGGCAACAGAGAGGTGGACCGAGTCAAAAATTCTTAGCCTCATACTAGTGTTTATGGCCAGAATCACACCCGGCTTCCATTGGCTTCCCACCCACCAGGGTTTCCTCAGTAAGTCTTATGGCTAGTCTGCCTCTGGTGCTGGAAATTAGCAGGCCCATAGGCCTTATTTGTACAGCCAATAAAGGGATATTCAAAAAAAGAACCTATTGGTATGCTGGTTGCCCACTGAAGAAGATCAGGTTTCATTCTTCAATATATTAAACCTTCTTTTGAAAGTCAAAAGCTGCCGACTTTTGACATTTAAAACTTCTTGTTTTCTGCCTACTTAAAATTACCTAATCTCCAGCTTTTTAAAAGTCAAAAGTTGGCAGATTTTGACATTCAAAAGGTTTAATATATTGTCCTCTATTTTTGGAACAATATATTTCCCATTTCCCTGATAATAAAGTCATTAACAATAGCTACTTCTTGTGTGACCAGGCTTTCCATCCTTGGCAGTTCTGCTGTGCTTCTGATGCAATTTGCTTTATGCTGTTTAAAACTTTTGTCAGATTTCCCTGATATAACCATATATTAACAGTTTCATTATTTTCTATTATATTAAGCTAGGTAACTTTGTAAAAAAAAAAAAAAGTGTGCAGTTAGTAGTCAAAATTTGGAAGTGAGAATGCACACACAACATTGTGTGCCCTTTACTTCTGCTAGGAATTCGTGGTATATTTGTTTCTTCAGTCCATAACAATGACTGTTACCCTATTTTAAACACCCAGGTCCTGAGCTGGATATCATCATTCTTCTCTTTCTTGGTGATTCCCTTCTACTTTTGACTCTCTCTCTCTCTCTCTCTCTCTCTCTCTCTCTCTCTCTCTCTCTCTCTCTCTCTCTCTCTCTCTCTCTCTCTCTCTCAGGGTAACTCAGGAACTTTTTTTTTTTTTTTTCCTGGTGCAGCATAAGCCTCAGGCTTCCTTGCACCATATGGCTATTAATAATAATAATAATAATAATATTGCACATAAATTCCATGTTATTTTTACCAAATGGAACTATAGTCCTTTAGCCCTTATCTGGGACTGCTATCACCAGATGACTGATATTTTGTAATATTATTAGTATTAATACTGGAAACACGATGCAAGGAAGTAAATCTTGAGTTACCATCAGGAAAAAATAAATAAATTATATCTCTATTGCTTTCAAAAATTTGTCCACGTCTTCCTTAAATTTCTTCATACTACTCATCTTCACAACATTCGGTGGAAGTTTATTACAATATTTGATTATTCTTTGGCTTTAAATTTAAATTTATGCTTCCTTGTTTGTTTCATCTGAGAAAGGATAAATACCATCAGAATTTAGTTTACTTAAACCTTTTTTAGCTTATACACCTCAAATAGGTCACCATATAGATGCATAGTTTCTAAAAATTGCAATACACAGAACTCCAGTCTTTCAGTCTTTCCTGATTATTATTATTATTATTAGCCATATGGTGTAAGGAAGCCTGAGGCTTATGCTGCACCAGCCAAAAAAAAAATTCCTGAGTTACCCTGAGAGAGAGAGAGAGAGAGAGAGAGAGAGAGAGAGAGAGAGAGAGAGAGAGAGAGAGAGAGAGAGAGAGAGAGAGAGAGAGAGAGAGAAGTCGAAAGGAATCACCAAGAAAGAGAAGAATGATGATATTCAGCTCAGGACCCTGGGTGTGCCAAGCCCATACTCACCAGATGTGAGCCCCTGATAAAAATATCCTTTTGTGTCCCCAGCTAATCTTGTTTCTGTTCTCAGTATTCATGATGTGGCCTAACCTCTGTCTGGCAAACATTCCTCCTGTTTCCTCTGTATCTTTGACAGAACCCCATGGGCTGTTCAAGCAGCTTGCTTACTTGCACTGTTCAGGGAATTTCATCTCAGCCTGTACAAGTGCCCCTAGATTTTTTCTATACTGCGCTACCTTGAATACCCAGAATTTAGTATCATCCTTGGAGAAATTAAGGCAGAAAGGCAAAAAATTAGGCCAGAAAGAGTGCCACCTTATGGAAAATAATAAAATAAACCTTATGGAAAATAATATCTGTGTTTCTTATTAAAAAAACACAGTTTGTTTTTTTAATAGGAAATGAATCATTTGATTGTAAAAGAAGGATTCTGTGGAGAAGAAATTCCTGTATGAAAAAGAGTAGGTTACCTTGCATCTGGGTGGTATACCCAGATGGTATGATATTCTCAGATTACTGCTATCCAAATCTTGCATTTATCAGCTTTTTTTTTTGCATTTAGTCCAGCAGCTAGCAAGCCAAATATAGTTTCTTGTGCAGCAAGAAACTATATTTGGTTTTAAACAGTCACTGATTTCTTAAGGATTTCATTTCTACCAAAGGAAATCTGTATAATAAAAACATGCTTTCTTGTAATTGTTATTTTTTAAAATATTTAAATGAAAATAAAATTTTCATAATATTCACTAAATTTGAATGACAAGTATTTTTGATTCGTTCACACTATAGAGTCAATTCATATATCTGTGTTTATGTTAATTATTGACTATAAACTTAAATACTTAATATTATCACAATATAATAGCGTAGCTTAATTTAATTTATTATTAAATTTATTTATAATATTAAATATTATCAGTATCTGTTATCAGTCTTTTGTATCTGCTAAATATATTTATTATTGCACATTGAGACTTAATTTTTAAGGCTTAAAAAAATATAATATTTGCTAAAATATGTGACACGCACATGCATGATAATAGTTTATGCTTTAAATTACATACATAATTTACCTTTGAAAATGAATTCCTGGACAGTCTTTTCTCCAGTGATTCCTACACACCAATTGTTGTACAAGATTTTGCCATTTCATTGATGAAAATTGCTAAAAACATGACATTAATGTTTTGAATTATTCAAAACATCAACTTTTTCCACGTGCACCAAACAAATCTAAATGCACATGTAGGCTATTTTTTTTTACTAAACAACTAAGCTAGTAGCAAGGTCTTCAGTAGAATTTAATATCATCCTTGGAGAAATTAAGGCAGAAAGGCAAAAAATTTTACCTTTAACCAGCGGGTAGTTCATTGGTGGAACAGATTTCCATCCTTTGTTGTGGAAGTTGATGGCCTAAATAAATTTAAGGCTGAGCTGGACAGGAATTTGGAACGAATGGAGGGGTGAAATGGGAGTGGTTTTTTTTTTTTTTTTTTTGCTGTTGCTGCATAAGCTTGCTTTCTTGCATCATATGCCTCTACTAATGCTAAATTATGGCAGAAAGTGTGCTGCCTTATGGAATTCCTTTCTTATTAAAAAACACTGCTTGTTTTTTAATAAGAAATGAATCATTTGACTATAAAAGAAAGATTCTGTGGAGAAGAAATTCCTGTATGAAAAAGAGCAGGTTACCTTGTATACCACAATTTTTTTTTCAATAGGTAAAGTAGCACTGATGGGGTGAACAGTATCAAATGAAGAAGATACATCAACACAAACCAGGTCAAGTTTACCCTTGCAGTTTGTGGCATCAAATATAAGAAAGGTAATTTCTGGTATATTAGTGAAGATGCACCTTTTTTCCTACAGTGAAGTGAATGTGAGAGAAAGGAGTTAGAATTTGTGAAGTTATAAGTGGCAGAATGGATCTTTGAAACAATTTTAGTTATGAGGAGGATATAGCAGTGTGCTACTACTTTTTTTCAGTTAAACATCTATTAAATAGAGAGACTAACAATTCAAAATGTAACCAAGCTTTTTAACAAAGTTCCGGTTATTATTGCATTAAGATAAGATACTAATTTTTCAGATCAGAAACTTTAAAAAAAAATTTAGATGTAACACTTCTACAAAAAGGATTTACAGTCAAAAACAGACTGATAGGTTAGGAAGGGAGAGGGGTCATTAAACCTGGCTACGTGCTGAAGCCGTGCAAAGAGATAGCAGAGGGAAAAGCAGAACAATAAAATTTTATAAATTTCTCTCTTTTTTTAAAGAGAGAAAAAGTTGAATGGGCATCAGTATATAGATGACAGTTATGTTTCTTGGGAGCTTTCTGTTTTGCCCTAAAGCACTTCCCCTTATAAGAAACAGGAAAGTGTGCACACTCAGTTCATCTTTTTTTTTTTTTTTTTATGTGAACCCCAAACACGAGAGGTATTAGAACCTATAGTACTTGGTACCATGCTTAGGTTGGAGGTTGAGAAGACGAAAGAAGATATTTGTTGACATTGGACTTGAACTTCTGTAGATTATAATTTGCAGGAAATACGTATGAAGGAAGGTTGTTCCAGAAAACGGCAGTTGAATGAATAAATGAGGAAGATGAAAAGTTGGTTCTGTGGATTTGAAGTTGGACAGTAAATGGATGTTGGCTGGTGGCGGCACGTGTTCAGACTGTTTTGAAAGAGAGAGCGGGAATTATAGAAGCAGATTCAGAAGAACAGTGCCCATGGAAGTATCTGTAGAAGAGGCATGCAGCAGAAACAGTGCGTCTATGAGAAAGCGAGTGGAGAGACTCTGTTAGTGATGAATCATTAATTAACCTAACTGCCCTCTTCTGAATAGAATCAAGAAGCCTGAGAGAGGTTTTGGGGGCACCACCCCAGATTTAACCCAGCATTTAGAAATTTTTCTGATGCATGTCACCTCAGAAGCATAGATGTGGCAATGTAAGGCCAATCATTTTGATAGTAGAGGTAAAGAGTCAAAATTGTGAAATGGCTAGATTTAGTCGGGTCATCTATTTTTCTAAATGCCAGTGTACCTTTTAATTATACAACAGACAAATTGCCTGCTGATTCCTAATGGCTGGAGCAATTTTAAAATGAATTAATTGGTCTTGGATAAGAGGTGCAGAGTTTTTGTAATTCTGAAGCTGATTTTTCATCCTATGAAACAAACAGACCATAATATACATAATTTTTACATTTAATGTATTAGATTTAATGTATTGATAATCTCATGGCCTTAACTGCTTTAGCACTTATTTTAAATGACTTGAAACGACCCATGCTAACTGATATAAAGAGAACAACATAGATTTTTATCAAAGAATATAGTAAATACTTCAGTTGGAGACTGACTGCTTGTTTATGGGTTCCTTGGTGCATCAGCTACTTTGGTAAGTGTGGCATTTCATGTTACTAGATATGATTTTTTTTTTTTTTATTGTGTATTATATCTGTAGCAATATATGTTCACAGACCAGTTTGAATTTTGCACAAAATAGAACACTAGAAGAAGAATCTTATTCCTGCCTGTGATCAGCTAACAGCAGCCCTGATTGAAGTTGTCGGAAAGTTCTTTGAATTCTAATGGGATTCTTACCCAGGCCCTTCCCCCCTCAAATGAGTGACAGTTAAGAGTTTAATTTTGCTTAGTTATTTAATTGCTCAAATGTTGTAACAGTTTTTTCCTAGTCAAATCAAACTCTGTAAATGAGATTGGTGAAGGGGACAGAAGAGTGGTCTTTTAAATAACCTGAAATAACCAATGCTAACTGGTATAAAGAGAACATCATAGATTTTTATCAAAACATATAGATATCTGCAATATAGATACATACATAGATACAACAGTTCTGCAAATTGCAACATCTGGATACTAGGCACCTGTAAGGTGATCTGATTGAGGCTTTGAATGGATTCAGCAAGCTCGATGCTGATGGCATTCTTCCTCTTGCTCAGACTAGACACATTTCAATTCAAATTGAGAAATTATAGGCTTCAGTACTTTTTATTGCTTTGTAACTTTTCCATTCTATCTTTTTCTGCTCAAGTAATCTGGCAACTTCATTATTCACCCAACTTGGAATCCTCCTCATGGAGTATTTTTTTAATGCTATATACACATTCAAGGCTTCTGTATTAATGTTTTAAAGGTATACCATAATTCAAGCTTTGAAATTATGGCCTGATCCATTAGTTGGATTAGTGAAGCCATATTTGGAGTTAAAAACATGATTTTTACATTTGGATGGAAATCGTTTACATTGGATGGAAATCATTTCCAGGCTATTCTGTACAGGATAACCGGAAAATTATCTAATAAAAGCAAAATCTTGAAAGGAATGCCTTTTCTTTGCAATATTTCTAGAACTCAGGAATAAACAACTTGAAAATACTAATGGTTACCGAATCCTTAGGCTTTGACTGGAAATAAAGTGGAAGGGTAGCCTTACTCATGCCCTTAAGTGCGCGAGGATTTTCCGAGTGATATATGAGCAGTAGTTTCAGCCTGTAATTACTTGCTGCATTAGCTCCCGGCAAAAGCCTTACTCTATATTTTGCTGCCATGTAACCTGGCATTATCTTTTCCTCTTTAAATATATATGTATGGTCCAGTAGATTCTTGCAGAATAATCCAGTTTCATCAGTATTAAATATTTGTTGTCCTGTATAGCCACCTTCGTCGACAACTTTTTCTAACTCATCTGAAAAATTTTCAGCTGCTTTTGAATCTGCACTAGCAGCTTCACCACTCACTTTTACATTATGGAAAACAGAATTTTGCATCAGGATTATCATATTTCCCCTTAATGTCTTCGTAAAGACTTCCAGCCTTTTGATTGAATCGCCATTAAGCTTATTTGGGAACACTTCTGAAGTGATTTTTCAGCCATATTGTGAGTAACTTTTCCATCTCACAGATAGCCAGAGCATTACTTTTTTTTATTATGGTGGATTTTAATCATGCTGAACCATTCATGTGTTCTTTTATATGTGCACTATACTTCAAAATCATATTCATCGTTGAAGCAGCAGCAAGACCAAATTCATGAGCAATATAAGACTAGCTTTGACCTCCTTCATACTTCTTTATTAGCTTCATTTTCGTTTCTAAGTCAATTTATTTACACTTACAAGGTGTTACTCCTGTCTTTGCCATCATTTGGCTGCTTTCTGTCATTATTAAGGGAGGAAACCAGGTTAAATTCACTGAAAAATTATGAAAAACAGTGAATTATGCCGCCAAGCAGGTATCAGCACACATTGACAACAGCGTTTTGGTGACAATGTTAAACATGAGGAATGAGAAAAACATCATCCCCCCCCCCCCCAAAACCCCCTCAGCAACTCAGTGTTCCACAAACACTTCCAATTGGTCCAAGACAGTGTTGGGGGTCCAGACAATGATCTAATTAAATAGTTCCCCTGCTCCTTCCTCCTGCACTGTCCTTCTTCTCTTTGTGAACCCTGCTCTTTGCAAAAACTGGTAAAAATGGAATATTCCATAAACCAAATGAAGTGCGATAAATGTTCATTACATCGTAGGATTTATGGCTGCCTTGCAGCTGCTACTTTCTCTTATCTCAGCAGGCAATGTATTCATTTACTTATGCACTGATGTTCTGATATGTACTTATGTATGTGTTGTGAAATTTTTAGTTTGTGATTCAAGAAAAAGTTTACAAAAGTCAAATCATCTGTAAGTCTCGGAATGCCTGTACATAGAAAATTCTGGAAATGGAATATAAAAAATGTTATATTAACATTCATAAGTTAAGTCTCACGCTATAAAATTATGGTATAAGAAATATCTGTCTTCGTTGTTCACCTTAGCAAAACATTAGAAATATCCATAAGTTAATCTAAGTTAATCAATATCTTTAAGCATTTCAATATAAATAAAATACTAATACTGTATTTTCTGTTTAAGGTTGATTTCCATTGCATATGGTCAGATTGGTATGATACAAGGAGCAGCAGGTTTTTTTACTTATTTTGTTATCATGGGAGAAAATGGATTTTTTCCCAGTCGTTTGATGGGTTTGCGTAAGGAATGGGATTCTAAAGCCATAAATGATCTTCATGATTCCTATAATCAGGAATGGGTAAGTGGCACATTTAAGCATAATATCACATCTAAATTAAAAATTATCAATATGTATCCCTTGAATTACTTTTATATATGGAAACCAACATTGCAAACTTTTGCAAGGCTAACTGCAAAATGCACTTAGTTTAAGTTAAAAAAAAATATATATGCAAATAAATTACAACTGCTCTATTTGTTGACTTAGATACTTATAAATCATTACAGATATATAATTGTACTCATGTGTAAAGTTATTGCTTATTTATTTCACCCATCATAAAAAAAAAAAAAAATGGGTTTTTTTTTTTTTTTTTTTTTTGGCTGATGCCATATGAGCTTGCTTTCTTGCATCATGTGCCTATGCTAATGCTAATGATTACCTCAAACATGAAAGGTTATTGGAACCTGTAGTATTGTGGATTGAGAAGACAGAAGATACACCTATGCTCACTTAATGTATGCAATGCGTTTGTAGAAAGCTATACATTGTTCAAATGTATACTAACCAAATATTAAATTCCTATATAAATTTATGTAACTTACCAAGATACAGTGGAGGACAAAAAAAAACTGCATCACTTGTGAATTTTGCAAATAATGTGTTTTGTGCTGCATTGTGGGTTGCAGAAATGTTTGAAATGCATTTGCTAGATGGGATATATCTCTGTGAATGAAATCCAATAAAAAGACTCCACCTAATATACCTAATTGCCATAAATATCTTCCCAAAGGGTAAAATGTGTAATTAATGGAAATATGAGAAATCATGCAAATGGCAGTTATGACAACCAAACGTACATTTTATTGCATTTACGTGTACAAACTGAAATGACAAGTTAACATAATAGTATCATATACTGTAAAACAAAATAAGTCCTCAGTATTTTGTTCTTCCTCCTCGAACTGCAATAACAGCTCTACAATGATCTGTCATAGAGTTAATCAACTTCTGGATATACAGTTGCCCAATTTTGTGGTACCGCACCCTTACAATGCTCTCCTGCAGCAGAATCTTACTTGTTGGCTTCTTCTGAGCAATTTTAGATGACATTATGTACCAGCAATTTTCAATAGGGTTCAATTCAACACTGTACTGCCAACATTTCTGAGGTATGACTGCGCTTTAAGGGAGAAAAACAAGGCAAGACATTGGTGTAAGTATGTTTTAAGCCTTGTGAGAAAAGAAGACAAACTTATCATTAAATCTAAATAGCATAAAACTTACCAATTTTGCTGTGTGGCAAGGTGCTGAGTCCTGTTGAAAAATGCAGTTTTGGACGTCTGTGTGGTGATCCCTAATAAGAGGTTTCAGGCTCCTCCACGATAGCAGTGTAGGTTTCTGCATTCACCGTTCCATTAATAAACTTAATTTGCCCCACCCCTTTGCTTGTTATGCATCCCCAGGCCATCTGACTGGCGGAGAATTTTACAGTGTTATGCCTCCAATTTTCGTATTTTGACATACTGCTTCCCATCCAATGCACGCAGGTTGAATTTCGATTGGTCAGAAAAGATGACAGTGTCCCATTGCTCTTTTGTCCGTGAAACATGTGTTTTAGCCCAAGTAAACACTTCTTCCTCATTTGTTGGGTGTTCAAAAAAGACCACATTCCGAAAGACATCTTTGGATAGTTCGTGCACCAGAAGCCATCTCAAAGTCCAGTTTGAGATCGGGAGAACTAGCATGGCGATTACGAAGGCATAGCTGTTTCAAATATTGATCTTGGGAAGGCATAGTCACTCTCTTATGGCCTGATCCAGGTCTTCTCTTCACATCACTGGTTTTACGGTTTAATTTCAGCAATCGGGATACTGTTGACAGGTCACAGCCTATTTTATCAGGGATAGCATGCATAGAAGGCCCTTCCTGGGAAAGAGCAAAAGGTACACTTTTTTTTTCTTAGTGTCAACTGAACATATGGAGCAATGCTCACATCTCTGCAAAACAGAATATTAATGAGCATATATACCCTTCTAATGGTGTAGTTATAGAAACGGCTGATTACAAAGAACCTTACAATTACTGTCTGATGCAATAAAGCTTTATCTGATGTAATACCTATGCCTTACGACGAACAAAATGACTGTAATCAAACAATATCTTATATGTTTCATTACAAATGTTACTTTTTTTAAGGTGATGCAGTTTTTTTTGTCTGCCACTGTATGTACCCTGAGATTTATGAATAATTTGTTAACCTTTTTTTTTTTTAAATTAAATATGAATAATACGGTACTTTGGTTCCTACAAAGTCTCGTGTAATGTGAAACCATGTTATATGGGACTAAGAACCAGTACAAAAAGGTGGATTATGTTCCAAAAGCTAACAAAAATATGCCATATTTTTAATAAATATCAGAAATTTAATTATTATAGTAGTAATAACTTAATATTTTAACTTTATTTTTATAATATTATTAACTTAAATAGTAATAACTGAACAAACATTTTACCTTACAACCAGTGATACTTATATGTGAGATAATGTAGGTTCATTTAATTTTCTTCCTCTTCGTCGCTGCTAAGTACAATCTCTTCTGCAGCATCTAGATTTCGTATACCTTCTGCTCTCTTTAAAAGTCACGAACTGCACTCTTTGAAGTCACAATTATTTTTTATGGTTTTCAAACAAGCACAAGTTCAATAACACAGAACCTAACCCATGGATCTCCCAACAAAATACAGGGGACCCCCCCCTGCTTTAAATGATATGTGAAAATCGGAAGACTATTTTCCAGTTAGCAAAATAAAAATAAATATACGCTTACATACATAGCTTAATTGATACATACTGTAATGTGTACATCTAATTGATATATCTGTTTACTACTTTTTTTCTTTTTTTTTTTTTTTTTTTTTGGTTGTAAAATTTAAAACAGTGAAAATGATAAGCAATTAATAACAGCGAACACAGCACGCACGAGTTGCAACAAACACAATACGGAGTAATGAGTTTCTGAAAATTTATTTATGTTTTTTATATGATTGAATATTTGATGGAAGGGGAAACACATTTCACTGTAATAACGTGAAAACCCACAGAACTCCAGCTATCGGTACTATAGCAAATGCAAGGAGATCGAATTTGCTACCCGTTTATAGTTGATTATACTAACAGAAAAGACCAATAAACTGGAAACTGCAATTTGTTTTATGGTAGTGACCTCCAGAAATGTGCTTTAGAAAAATATCAGGAAGGCAATAACAACTAGTGGATCAACAGCAGGGATTCACAAAAATGAATGGAAACATTGAAATTTACCTCTAACATAATAGCAGGATTTTCCCAGCACTAAAGCTCAAAAATACCTTGTTATGCGAGATTTCCAGAAATTCTCAAACCATGTTGTGCGAGAATTGCCACAATTTATCAATCATGTTAGAGCGAAACCGTGTTGTAGAAGAACTGTTTTTTACGGGGGTTGCCTGTATTTGTAGTTTTGTACAGTTTTGCTTCTTTGGCATACTATCATGTTTTTCTGGTAAATGATTACAGTAATTGTAGTAATTGTACACCTCCTGATGTCTGCTATCATCTGAAATATGAACAGAAAATTTATTTATTTATGAGATTAAAAGCTAATGTGCCTTATAAAGCTGAATGTTAAACTAAATCAAGGGGTTTTGGTTTCACTTTTAATATCATTTTGGCAGCCTTAAGTATGTTACTGATCTGGTTACATGTTCTCAATTTTCATAGTTTAGTGGAACAGTAACTTATAAAAGTGCTTTTTATTATATAGTTTGGATGAGTGAAAAGAGAAAACAAGGTGATGATGTGCATGGTAGTAGAAGGGTGAAAAATAAAATTCTATGTACAAGGGATATTATTCGAGAAGAACCATATCTCAGATTTGCAGCAACTGTCATACAGTTTTGAAAAGGGGTATAATATCCTTATGGCAGTTAGAAAAATTGCTTAAATAAATTCGATGAGCTTGAAGTGCTATTCAAGACATCAAAGGCAGATATTGTTGAGATATCAGAGATATTAGCATTAGTAGAGGCATATGATGCAAGAAAGCAAGCTTATGCAGCATCAGACAAAAAAAAAACCCCTTCCACTTCACCCCTCCGTTCTTCCGAAATACCTGTCCAGCTGAGCCTTAAATTTATTTAGGCTATCAACTTCCACAACAAGGGATGGAAGTCTGTTCCACCAACCAACTACCTGCTGGCTAAAGGCAAATTTCCGCACATCTATCCTACATCTGTCTTTCCTCAATTTGAATTTATGCCCTCTCAGGTGATTATTCTGAGCAAGAGGCAGTATCCCATCAGCATTGAGCATGCTCAAACCATTCAAGGCTTTGTATACCTCTATCAGATCACCTTGCCGGTGCCTAGTCTCCAGACACTGTAATTTGCAAAACTTAAGCCTTTCTTCATAAGAGCAACCCTTCGTTCTGTTCACTAACCTTGTTGCCCTTCTCTGTACTCGTTCCAGCAGCTCTACATCCTTCTTAAAATGAGGCCTCCAGACCTGTATACAGTACTCAAGGTGCGGCCTGACCATTGCCTTATACAAGGGAATAATCACCTCCCTATATTTGCTAGAAAAATTCCTGTATATCATTGATAAGACACCATGAGCTACTCTTGCAGCCCATCTGCACTGCTCAGAGAACTTCATATCTGCCTGCACAATTACCCCCAGGTCCTTTTCTTTCTCTACCACTGTCAGTGTAGTACCACAGAGTTGATACGTTGCTCTGGGGTTGCTGTTTCCCATATGTAGTACTTTACATTTGTCAATGTTAAACTTCATTTGCCACCTCTCAGCCCATCTGCTCAACCTTTCCAGATCCTGTTGCAGCAGCATAGCATCAGTAGTGTCCTTAACATCCTTATGTCTGTGTGACATGGTGTCACACAGACAAAACCAGTGCAGAACTGGAATTTGGGTAGTACAATGTGTACAGAAAGGATAGACAGGACAGAAAGGGAGGAGGAGTTATGCTGTTAGTTAAGAAACACATAAAATCTAAGGAAGTGCCTCCAATTGATATGAGTGGACAATGCAATGTTGAGTCTGTTTAGTGTGACATAAGCACTGAGAAAGGAAAAATGAGAGTAGGTGTGCGTTATAGGCCTAATGAATCTGATGAGTATAATGAGCAATTGTGCAGAAAAATAGAGTGGGCTAGTAAATTAGAGTGTCTTATGGGGGATTTTAATTTCCCAGATATTGACTTGAATTTGTGGGTTGGTCACTCACACACTAGCAAGGCTTTTGTGTATTTATTAGATGATTGTTTTCTACAGCAGCAGCATGTTGGGGAGACAACTAGAGGGAGTGATACTCTTGATCTGATTATCAGTAGTGATTCTTCATGCATCAAGAATCTGCAGATAAAGGAACCACTAGGTGGCAGTGATCACAGTGTGCTGAAGTGGGATTTACTCAAAGAGGTAACTACCATCAAGGGTAAAGGGAAGGGTTTTTGCTTTCGTAACGGTGACTACGGTGGTCTGAGATAGTATTTAAATTCTATACGTTGGACCAACTGATGATGTTAACAACAGCAAATTCAAAATGGGAAGCATTCAAAGAATTAATCTTGGAAGCTACTAGGCTTTTCACACCAACAAAGAAAATATTGTTCAAGATTTAGGCCTAAATGGATGTCAGATGAACTAATTAGACATGTGACAGAGAAGAAAAATGCATGGGATACATAGAAATTAACATGTGATACAGAAGTCTTGATAGATATAAGCTGGTCTGTAACCAAGTTACAAAGGAGGTTAGGCAGGCGAAAGCAGATTACAAAAAATCTTTGGCAAAGGATGCAAAGAAAAACAGCAAAGAATTCTTTACTTATGTAAACTCTAGAAGGAAGGGGATGGAATCAGATTGGTCCACTTGATATCAATGGTTGAACTGTTCATGATCCTGCTCAGGTAGCTAACAAACTAAATCAATATTTTGCATCTACATTCACACATGAGGAGTTATTCAGTGAGGGAAATGCTAGAGGTGTATTCAACTCTGTCAGTAAGCTAGATGATTTTGTAATAATGGGGACTTAGGACCATTTGTTTCATCATGCTGGAGGGTTTGGTCTTTTCCTCTTCACGCTGACCAGGAGTCTTGAAGAGAACCACTGTACACATTCGTTGCCAGCCAAGTGATATAACAGGGCTTACTATCGAGAAGGTGTGCATGAGTGGATTTTAGTGAGGCAGGCCAACCGGACATCTAAATCTGTAATAGAAAGATATTGGATCCATCAGTGTTTTAGACTGAGAACAGGTATTCTGTGATAACACACAAAATACCTGTTCCCCTCTAAGCTCCCATATTATGGTTTGCCAACTGTTTTTTGTAATTGGGTATCCAGTTTTCTCTTTGACTGCTCACCTAGTGAAAGTAGATAGCTCTCTGTCTTCTAACTTCTCCACTAATGCTGGTGTTCCACAAAGTTTAGTTCTTTCTCCCACTCTTTTCCTCTTCTATATTAATAACCTTCTTCCATTGACCAGAAATCCTATGCATAGTTTTATTTATGATAGCACATTGCATTTGACCTTCCAGTTTGAGAAACCTTGCCCTGCACAAAGAGCTTATACTTCTCGAATATCAACTGCCAATTTCTTAAATGCTGATATCCAGGTAATTCTCCAGTAGGGCAAAGATAACTTAGTTGATTTTAATCTTTGTAAAACTCCATTCTGTCTTATATCTCGCAAAAGGGATTCTTCTGCTCCTATGTTTATCTTCGATGACACTCCAATTTCTAGGTAATATCATATATCTCTATTGGGGATTACCCTGACTTCCAATCTCTCTCTTGGCATAAGCATAATTAAAAGCACATTACAAATATTGTAATGCAATATTTGTAATGTTCATCTAAAAAACTGCATCTAAAAAACTGGGTTTTCTCTTTTTCTCTCAACATTACTTTTCTTCCAAACAGCTGTTCACTTGGTAAAAATTACAAACCCATCCTACCATGGAATATTGTTCCCACATCTTTGGTGGCACTCCCAAAACCTTTCTCTCTCAGGCTTCTAGATTCCATTCATAAGAGGGGAGTTAAGTTAATTAATGACTCTTCTCTAACAGAGTCTCCCCACTCTGTGTTTCATAGACATTCTGTTTCTGCTGCATGCCTTTTCTATAGATACTTCCATGGGCAATGTTCTTCTAAATTGGCTTGTATAATTCCTGCTTTCTCTCTCTCTCTCTCTCCCCCAGAGAAAGAGAGAAAATTTAAAAAGTTAATTTTTTACTGAACATACTTTATAAATTCTATTCAAAATTTCAAAAAATGTTATAACATAAAATGTACACATGAAATTATCAGTCACTTCCATTTTATAGTTCATAAAGTCATAAATTCAGCCTGAACACATGCTGCAAGCAGTCAACCTCCTTGTATCGTCCAACTTCAAACTCACAGAACAACTTTTCTTATTCCTCATTTATTCATTCAACTTCTATTTTCTGGAACAACCTTCCTTCATATGTATTTCCTGAAAATTACAATCTACAGAAGTTCAAGTCTAATGTCAACAAATAATTTCTTTCATCTTCTCAACCTTCAACCTATGCACAGTACTAAGTACTATAGGTTCTAATACCTCTTGTGTTTGGGATTTCATAAAAAAAAAAATATATATATATATATATATATATATATATATAAAAATCTTTTTGAATATAAGTGATATTCAGATATATTATTTGGATTTTGATATTTGTGTCTAACTTATTTATTTTAGTTATTGTTTTCTTAAATTATACATTTTTTATTGTCTTTTATGATTTCATCCTTTTTACTATTCTCACATCTTCTAGGCCTGTAAACTTATACTAAGAATACAGGACTGACTTTTAGTAAATTTTCTAAAAAAACATATATGTGTACATATTTTTTAGTATTTATATACTTAATATATATGCAGAAATATATGTGGCTGTACAAATTTGTAATTTAGCACCTTTGTGAATTTATGAACTATGAAACAGAAGTGACTGATAATTTCATGTGTACATTTTATGTTATAACATTTTTTTGAAATTTTGAATAGAATTTATAAAGTACTTTCTGTAAAAAAATTAACTTCTTAAATTTTCAAATTTTTCATTAAAAAATAAATAAAACTGTCATGTAATAATTAATGCAGTCCATTAGTAAAGTGCAGCCATTATCAACCCACTGCAGGACGGAAGCCTCCTCAACAATTCATGCTGAGAGAAATGGACCATAAACTACCACGCTGATCCAGTGTGGGTTGGCAGATCAACCGTATTCAGCAGTCAGGGGCATGAACCCCGGTCTACTCAAAGAGTGTGTGCTACTGCACTCCCGCTCCTGACCACTCGGCTATGAAGGCCTGTTTTTTTTTTTTTTTTTTATTAGTAGAAAGGTCACACATTGTTATACCCCAAGCAAAAAAGGCACATGTGCACCCTGTACACACGAAAGATGTTTTTTGTTAAAACACCTTTCAGTTTGTTTGCTATCTGAGCAAGATCATCAACAGTCAAACCATTGATTGGTCCTTGATATCAATGGTTTGACTGTTGATGATCCTGCTCAGTTAGCAAACAAACTGACTGAGTATTTTGCATCTGCATTCACACATGAGGATTTATTAAGGTTTCAAAATGCCACAAGGTTATCAAGTTGTAACAGGGTGGGTGCTTAATGATTTTGTAATAACTGAAAGCAAAGTGGAGGAGAAATTGTTGAAGTTAAACATAAGAAAAGCACCAGGGGTGGATGGGATCTATCCAGTTATATTAAAGGAGGCGGCAAAGCAACTAAGCAAACCGTTAGCCATAATTATGAGAGCATCCTTGGACTCAGAGGAGGTTCCCACGGCCTGGAGATGTGCAAATGTATCCCCAATTCACAAAGGGCGATCGAAAGGTGACACAAGTAATTACAGACCAGTTAGTTTAACTTCTGTTCTGGGTAAAATAATGGAGTTGCTGGTTAAAGATGCATTGCAGGATCATCTAGAAAAGACTGCAGCAATAATTTAGACACAGCATGGGTTTGTTAAGGGAAAGTCTTGTCTGACAAATTTGATTGGTTATTATGATGTGGTTACAAAGGAACTGGATGCAAAAAATAATTTTGATATCATATACTTGGATTTCAGGAAAGCTTTTGACACTGTTGCGCATGGAAAAGTACTGTACAAATTGGAGCAGAATGGTATTAAGGGTAAGTTGCTACAATGGATAAAAGGATGGTTGAGTGGGAGAAGACAGAGGGTGGTAATCATTGGGTGCTGCTCTTCATGGACTAATGTTATTAGTGGAGTCCCACAGGGTTCGGTTTTGGGACGACTGTTGTTTTTTGTATATTTATCAATGATATTGATGAAGGTATATCAGGCTTAGTATTGAAGTTTGACGATGATACAAAGGTTGGCAGGATTGTTAATGACAGTAATGGCAGTGTGATACTGCAACAGGATCTAGAAAATTTGGGCAGATGGGCTGAGAAGTGGTAAGTGAAGTTTAACATTGAAAAATGCGAAGTACTGCATATGGGTAGAAGTAACCCCAGAGAAACGTACCAACTGTGTGGTACTACAATTATTATTATTATTAGCCATATGGTGCAAGGAAGCCTGAGGCTTATGCTGCACCAGTCAAAAAAAAAAAAAAAAAATCTGAATTACCCTGAGAGACAGACAGAGAGAGAGAGAAGTAGAAGGGAATCACCAAGAAAAGAAGAGAAGAATGATGATATCCAGCTCAAGGTGGTAGAAAATGAAAAAGACCTGGGAGTAATTGTGCAGTCAGATATGAAGTTTTCTGAACAATGCAGACAGGCTGCCAGGGCAGGTCATGGAGTGTTGTCAATGATATACAAGAATTTTTCTAGCAGGGAAAAGGAGGTGATTGTCCCTCTGTATAAGGCAATGGTCAGGCCATGCCTTGAGTACTGCATGCAGGTCTGGAGGCCTCATTTTAGGAAGGATGTAGATTTGCTTGAGCATGTACAGAGAAGGGCAACAAGATTGGTGAGGGGAATGAAGGGGTCGTCTTGCTAAGAAAGGCTTAAGTTCTGCAAATTGCAGTGTCTGGAGACTAGGCACCTGCAAAGTGATCTGATTGAGGTGTATAAGGACGAATGGGTTGAGCACGCTGAATTCTGATGGGATTCTTCTACTTGTTCAGATTATGAACCTAAGGGGGTATAAATTGAAATTGAGGAAGGACAGATGTAGAATAGATGTGCGGAAATTTGCCTTTAGCCAGCGGGTGGTTAATTGCTGGAATAAACTTCCATCTGTCGTTGTGGAAGTTGATAGGTTAAATAAATTTTTTTTTTTTTTTTTTTTTTTTGGCTGATGCTACATAAACTCATACACTTGCTTTATTGTCACATGCCACTACTACTACTACTACCTTTGACGAAAATGTGAAATGGAAGTGACCCAAATTATGTCACTTTCTAAATGATGTTAATGCAATCAGTATCATTGATTCGGTAGAGTAAGTAGATTGATTTGTCAGATTGGGCTCACGCCTGCTTCTTACTCTACCAGATCAACATTAGTGAGTGACTGTATTAGCATCTTTTAGGAAGGGATGTCATTTGTGTCATTTCCGTATGACATTTTTGTTACCAATTGATTTTGTTTCAGTCCAAAAACAAAATAGGTGCCGCCAAAGATGTTTTCACATCATAAACTAAAAAAAAAATTTAAAGTAATTCATGTATCTATCAAGCATAGCATGACCACTTTTATTATAAAGATCTACCAGATCAACATTAGTGAGTGACTGTATTAGCATCTTTTAGGAAGGGATGTCATTTGTGTCATTTCCGTATGACATTTTTGTTACCAATTGATTTTGTTTCAGTCCAAAAACAAAATATGTGCCGCCAAAGATGTTTTCACATCATAAACTAAAAAAAACATTTAAAGTAATTCATGTATCTATCAAGCATAGCATGACCACTTTTATTATAAGAGGGATATGACCACTGCTGCATTAACAACTGCATTGATATTTGTAATAGATATATCAACTTTGATGCTTTTTTTTTAAATCCAAAAAAAAAAAAAATGCATAAAAAATATATGATTCGTAGAGGGCATCAAATTTTGAAATGTTGTTTTATATTTTCCTTTGTTACTTTTGTAGTCCCTCATTGTGGAATTACTGTCTTTTGGGGCAATACATTTTTAATTATTACTATTATACATTTGTATTATACAAGTGGAATGGTTATTAAATTTGCTCAGATATGTGCTCTTTGTAATTTCAGACCTACCATGACCGTAAGATATTAGAATATACCTGTCATACAGCCTTCTTTGTTTCCATTGTGATAGTCCAGTGGGCTGATATCATCATTTGCAAAACACGTCGCAACTCTGTTGTACACCAGGGAATGAAGTAAGTTAAAATACTTTGTTATTGATTTTTAAGGCATGCTGAATTTTCTTATCCATAGTATTTTAGTGCAGTGGTTTGCAATCCTAATGGTGACTTCTGATAACCATTCATACTAATTTTATTGCAAGTAGCACAATAATTATAGCTTAGGATTATTAAATAACAGTAATATGGTAGGTAAATTATCAGGTAGTTAGGAGATTGCAATTTCCCCATCCACGAAGGTAAGGATAGTCTCTGCATTAACAACTACTCTTCTAATTCCATTGTCTCTATTTCTTAAATCATAAAGAACAAGTGATAAACTGTCTTAAAACACAATGCCCAATTCCTTTTTAACAGGCACAAACTTAGCTTTTGGAGTAGGTTCTTATCTAGCTGTTTAGATAATTGAATTAGTACATGTTATTGTTTCCATCTGAAAGCCAAACTAGAGTGTGGTGACCGGATTCTGATGGCCACAACTGTTACAAATATGAGTTTTAAAGTCTAAAATCCAATTTATTTAAAAAACTGCAATACTGAAAGTACATTATATTTAGCATTAGCATTAGTAGAGGCATATGATGCAAGAAAGCAAACTTATATAAAGCAGGAGTGGCCATAGCATGGCTCGTGAGTTGCATGCGGTTCGTGCAGGCTTATGGTGTGGCTGTCATGCTGATATATTTATTTACATCAATATTTTATATATAACACTGATTAAAGTTTAAAAATAATTTTATTTTTTACTTAAACATATTTCTTGTTACAAAGTTTTTATTTCAAAAACATAAAAGAGATAACAAATTTCAGAAAATACTAATTCTGACACAATACTTCACAGAAGATATTTACATGTTAGATTTTCTTGTCAATGCTTTACAGGTGTTGTTCATCTTAGCAGTTAACTGCTTAAGGTTTGGTTGATGACTTGTTAGGGCAGTACGTACAAGCTCATTTAAATGCTCATCAGTCAAAACAGACCGATACTTATTTTTAATAAGTATCGGTATCTCTGCCTTAAATCCCCTATTCTTGTCTTCATATTTAAATTTTACAGACAGCATAAAACTTTGAAGGATCTCACTTAAAAAGAAACTAATAAGCTTCACACATTTTAACAAATTAACGGAAAAAAAACTGATTGAACCACACATGTAAAGTGTTTGTCATAGAGATGCTATGAACAACAGAAGGCGCCATTGGCTCATGGTGACATATTTGTGCATTTTATTATATAGCTCTTACCAATATGCCTTCCACTATTGTGGCTCCCAAAGGTCGTCTAGCTGGTCGCCCCTATTATATAGCATCAGCCAAAAGGAGCAGCAGTGCGTAGCACACGCTTCTTGATTAGACTGGGGTTCGAGCCCGTCAACACCAAATACGGAGGATGCGGAAAGGTCAGGGAATGACCACCGCATATCCCGGAGCAATATGGTCTTAGTTGCTAATGCTCCTGAAAACCAAATAACAACAACAACAACAACATCAGCCAAAAAAAAAAAAAAAACCTCTTCCCATTTTGCCCATCTATTCACTCCAAATGTTTGTCTAGTTCTGGCTTGAACTTATTTAAGTTGCTGACCTCCACTACAACAGATGGAAGGTTGTTCTAACTATACACCAAAGTGAATTTCCGCACATCTATTCAACAATTGTCTTTCCCAATTTGAATTTATATCCTCTCAGGTGAGTAATCTGAGCGAGAGGAAGAATCCCATTAGCATTGAGCTTGCTCAATCCATTCAAGGCCGTATACAAATTAGATCACTTCGCAGATGCCTAGTCTCCAGAAGATACAATTTGCAGAACTTAAGCCTTTCTTGGTAACACCAACCCTTTGTTCCAATCACCAATCTTGTTGCCCTTCTCTGTACTCGTTCCAGCAGCTCTACATCTTTCCTAAAATGAGGCCTCAGACCTGTATACAGTACTCAAGGTGTGGCCTGACCATTGCCTTATACAAGGGAATAATCACCTCCTTATCCCTGCTAGAAAAATTTCTGTATATCATTGACAAGACACCATGAGCTACTTTTGCAGCCCATCTGCACTGCTGAGAGAACTTCATATCTGCCTGCACAATTACCCCCAGGTCCTTTTCATTCTCTACCACTGTCAGTGTAGTACCACAGAGTTGATACATTGCTCTGGGGTTACTGTTTCCCATACGTAGTACTTTACATTTGTCAATGTTAAACCTCATTTGCCACCTCTCAGCCCATCTGCTCAACCCTTCCAGATCCTGTTGCAGCAGCATAGCATCAGTAGTGTCCATAACACCCATGCCAACCTTTGTATCGTCTGCAAACTTGGACATTAAGCTTGATATACCATCATCAATATCATTTATAAATACAGCAAACAACAATTGACCCAAAACTGAACCTTGAGGAACTCCACTAATAACATTAGTCCACAATGAGCAGTGTCCATTGATTACCACTCTCTGTTTTCTCCCCCCCTCAACCATCCCTTTATCCGTAGCAGCAATTTGCCTCCAATGCCACACTACTCCAATTTGGGCAGTCTTCCATGTGCAACAGTATCAAACACCTTTCTAAGATCCAAATATATAATATCAAAGTTATTCCCTGCATCAAAGTTCTTTTGTGACTGCATCATAGTATCCAATCAAATTGGTCAGGCAAGACTTTCCCTTAACAAAACCATGCTGTGTCTGAGCTATAACTGAATTCTTGTCTAGATGATTCTGCAGTGCTTCTTTAACCAGTGCCTCCATTAATTTTCCTTGAACAGAAGTTAAACTCACAGGTCTATAATTACTTGCCATTAGCATTAGTAGAGGCATATAATGCAAGAAAGCAAGCTTATGCAGCATCAGCCAAAAAAAAAAACCCTTCCACTTCACCCCTCCATTCTTCTGAAATACCTGTCCAGCTGAGCCTTAAATTTATTTAGGCTATCAACTTCCACAACAAGGGATGGAAGTCTGTTCCACCAACCAACTACCCACTGGCTAAAGGCAAATTTCTGCACATCTATCCTACATCTGTCTTTCCTCAATTTGAATTTATGCCCTCTCAGGTGATTATTCTGAGCAAGAGGCAGTATCCCATCAGCATAGAGCATGCTCAAACCATTCAAGGCTTTGTACACCTCTATTAGATCACCTCGCCGGTGCCTAGTCTCCAGACACAGTAATTTGCAAAACTTAAGCCTTTCTTCATAAGAGCAACCCTTCGTTCCGTTCACTAACCTTGTTGCCCTTCTTTGTACTCATTCCAGCAGCTCTACATGCTTCTTGAAATGAGGCCTCCAGACCTGTATACAGTACTCAAGGTGCGGCCTGACCATTGCCTTATACAAGGCAATAATCACCTCCCTATCCCTGCTAGAAAAATTCCTATATATCATTGATAAGACACCATGAGCTATTCTTGCAGCCCGTCTGCACTGCTCAGAGAACTTCATATCTGCCTGCACAATTACCCCCAGGTCCTTTTCATTCTCTACCACTGTCAGTGTAGTACCACAGAGTTGATACTTTGCTCTGGGGTTGCTGTTTCCCATATGTAGTACTTTACATTTGTCAATGTTAAACTTCATTTGCCATCCATCTGCTCAACCTTTCCAGATCCTGTTGCAGCAGCATAGCATCAGTAGTGTCCTTAACAACCCTGCCAACCTTTGTATCGTCTGCAAACTTGGACATTAAGCTTGATATACCATCATCAATATCATTTATAAATACAGAAAACAACAATGGACCCAACACTGAAGCCTGAGGGACTCCACTAATAACATTAGTCCACGATGAGCAGTGTCCATTAATTACCACTCTCTGTCTTCTGCCACTCAACCATCCCTTTATCCATAGCAACAAATTGCCACCAATGCCACACTTCTTCAATTTGTGCAGCAGTCTTCCATGTGCAACAATATCAAAAGCCTTTCTAAGATCCAAATATATAATATCAAAGTTATTCCCTGCATCCAATTCTTTTGTGACTACATTATAGTATCCAATCAAATTGGTCAGGCAAGACCCTTCCCTTAACAAAACCATGCTGTGTTTGTGCTATAACTGAATTCTTGTCAAGATGATCCTGCAGTGCTTCTTTAACCAGTGCTTCCATTAATTTTCCTGGAACAGAAGTTAAACTCACAAGTCTATAATTACTTGTGTCAGCCTTTGATCCTCCTTTGTGAATTGGGGTTACATTTGCATGTCTCCAGTCTGTGGGTACCTCCCCTGAGTCCAAGGAAGCTCTCATAATTATGGCTAACTGATTGCTTACTTCCTTTGCTGCCTCCTTTAATATAACTGGATAGATCCCATTCACTCCAGGTGCCTTTCTTGTATTTATATTCAACAATTTCTCCTCCACTTTAATCTCAATTATTACAAGATCATCTAGCTCACTGCCAGTGTTTACTTCATCTATGGCATTCCCCTTCCTGAATAACTCCTCATGTGTGAATGTAGATGCAAAATATTGATTTAGTTTGTTAGCTACCTGAGCAGGATCATGAACAGTTGAACCATTGATATCAAGTGGACCAATCTGATTCATCCCCTTCCTTCTAGAGTTTACATAAGTAAAGAACTCTTTGCTGTTTTTCTTTGCATCCCTTGCCAAAGATTTCTCGTAATCTGCCTTTGCCTGCCTAACCTCCTTTGTAACTTGGTTACAGATCAACTTATATCTATCATAGGCTTGTGTCACATGTTAATTTATATGTATCCCATGCATTTTTCTTCTCTGCCATATGTCTCATTAGTTCATCTGACATCCATTTAGGCCTGAACCTTGAACAATATTTTTTAGTTGGTATGTAAAGCCTAGTAGCTTCCAAAATAAGTTCTTTGAATGCTTCCCATTTTGAATTTGCTGTTGGTAACATCATCAGTTGGTCCCACTGTATAGAATTTAAATACTGTCTCAGACCATCATAGTTGCCTTTACGAAAGCAAAAACCCTTCCCTTTACCCATAATGGTAGTTACCTCTTTGAGTAAATCCCACTTCAGCACACTGTGATCATTACTTCCACTTAGTGGTTCCTTTTTCTGCAGATTCTTAATGCATGAAGAATCACTACTGATAATCAAATCAAGAGTATTGCTCCCTCTAGTTGCCTCCCGAACATGCTGATTTAGAAAACAATCATCCAATAAATCCACAAAAGCCTTGCTAGTGTGTGAGTGACCAACCCACAAATTCCAGTCAATATCTGGGAAATTAAAACCATTATGAGACTCTCTGATTTACTGGCCCACTCTATTTCCCTGTACAGTTTCTTATTATACTCATCAGCGTCATTAGGCCTATAGCACACTCCTACTCTCAATTTTGATCTCCCAGTGCTTATGTCACACCAAACTGACTCGACACTGCACTGTCCAGCGATGTCGACTGGCTTCACTTCCTTGGATTTTATGTGTTTTTTAACTAATAGCATAATCCCTCCTCCCTTCCTTTTAGGCACTAATTAAACACACAATTTATATAGACAAGAAATGTTAAATCAGCAAAAGCGGTGCTTACAGATTAAAATACTTTACGTTTCGTGAACCAGAAAAAAGATTCTGTCTGAACAGCTAACATAGAATAACTGATGAAGGGGTTTCCTGAATGAGGAAGTTGTTTCAAAAATAACCAGACAAACACAGCACTGTTTATTGCTATGTTTGGTTATAAGAGTCAGTTTTGAATGCCTTTGTGATATTTTTCTAAAGCACATATCTGTAGGTCATGACCATAAAACAATAAAAACAATTTGCACTTTTGGGTTTATTGGGCTTTTCTGTTAGTGTAATCTAATTATAAACAGGTAGTAAACTCAATCTTATTGCATTTTCAATAATTCTGACAGCTGGAATTCTGTGGGATTTATGTTATTATGGTGAAATGTATTTCTCCTTCAATGAAATCTTCAATCATGTAAAAAACCTAAATAAATTTTCAAAATCTGCTCTTCTTTCCTATTTTTGAAGCTTTGTAAAAAAAAAATTGTGCAGGTAGCAAAACTCGCCGTGCAATCTAAAATCTAAAATTTTTGCACATATATAACCTCCCAAACTGTGCACTTTTTATTTATTCTATAAATTTGAATTTATTGAGGGTACATTTAATTTTTCTATGTATTCACAATTCATATCAAATATTTCGTTTTTTTTTTACTTGCCTTGCAAGCATGGGATTTACTTGCCTTGCAAGCATAGATGAGGATTATGACTAGTGAAAAGCATCAGTATGCAGAAAAACCATTGACATCAGAATTTTTTTGATGAAACTCGCTACATGATTAATTAAGTTGAAAACAGTCCACATTATGATGTAAAAGTCTTGGTGATGTTAGTGACATCGGAAAAACAGTGCTGTCCTGAAGACAAAAGTCGGGTGGAAACAATCAACTTATTTCCTGGAAGGGGTTGTCATAGCATCTGGTAGGCAGCCTAATGAGATGCAGAGTTATTAGCATTAGCATTAATAGAGGCATTTGATGCAAGAAAGCAAGCTTATTCAGCATCAGCCAAAAAAAAAAAAAAAAAAACACCACTCCCATTTCCCCCCTCCGTTCGCTCGAAATACCTGTCCAGTTGAGCCTTAAATTTGTTTAGGCTATCAACTTCAACAACAAGTGATGGAAGTCGGTTCCACCAACCAACCACCCGCTGGCCAAAGGCAAATTTCCGCACATCTATCCGACATCCGTCCTTCCTCAATTTGAATTTATGCCCTCTGAGCTGATTATTCTGAGCAAGATGAAGAATCCCATTGGCATTGAGCATGCTCAAACTATTCAAAGCCTTATACACCTCTATCAGATCACCTCGCCGGTGCCTAGTCTCCAGACTCTGTAATTTGCAAAACTTAAGCCTTTCTTCGTAAGAGCAACCCTTTGTTCCATTCACTAATCTTGTTGCCCTTCTCTGTACCCGTTCCAGCAGCTCTACATCCTTCTTGAAATGAGGCCTCCAGACCTGTATACAGTACTCAAGATGTGGCCTAACCATTGCCTTATACAAGGGAATAATCACCTCCTTATCCCTGCTAGAAAAATTCCTGTATATCATTGACAAGACACCATGGGCTACTCTTGCAGCTCGTCTGCACTGCTCAGAGAACTTCATATCTGCCTGGAAAATTACCCCCAGGTCCTTTTCATTCTCCACCACTGTCAGTGTAGTACCGCAGAGTTGATACGTTGCTCTGGGGTTACTGTTTCCCATATGTAGTACTTTACATTTGTCAATGTTAAATTTCATTTGCCACCTCTCAGCCCATCTGTTCAACCTTTCCAGATCCTGTTGCAGCAGCATAGCATCAGTGGTGTCCTTAACAACCCTGCCAACCTTTGTATCATCTGCAAACTTGGACATTAAACTTGATATCAAATCATCAATATCATTCATAAACACCGAAAACAACAACGGACCCAACACTGAACCCTGAGGAACTCCACTAATAACATTAGTCCAAGTTGAGCAGTGTCCATTGATTACCACTCTCTGTCTTCTGCCACTCAACCATCCCCTTATCCATAGCAGCAATTTGCCTCCAATGCCACAATGCTCCAATTTGTGCAGCAGTCTTCCATGTGCAACAGTCTCAAAAGCCTTTCTAAGATCCAAATATATAATATCAAAGTTATTCCCTGCATCTAGTTCTTTTGTGACTACATCATAGTATCCAATCAAATTGGTCAGGCAAGACCTGCCCTTAACAAAACCATGCTGCGTCTGAGCTATAACTGAATTCTTGTCTAGATGATCCTGCAGTGCTTCTTTAACCAGTGCCTCCATTAATTTACCTGGAACAGAAGTTAACTAACAGATCTATAATTACTTGTGTCAGCCTTTGATCCTCCTTTGTGAATTGGGGTTACATTTGCACATCTCCAGTCTATGGGTACCTCCCCTGAGTCCAAAGAAGCTCTAATAATTATGGCTAGGGGTTTGCTTACTTCCTTTGCTGCCTCCTTTAATATAACTGGATAGATCCCATCCACCCCAGGTGCCTTTTTTATGTTTATCCTCTACAATCTCTCCTCCACTTTCCTCTCAGTTAGCATTAGCATTAGCATTAGTAGAGGCATTTGATGCAAGAAAGCAAGCTTATGCAGCATCAGCCAAAAAAAAAAAACCACTTCCACTTCACCCCTCTGTTCGTTCAAAATACCTGTCCAGCTGAGCCTTAAACTTATTTAGGCTATCAACCTCCACCACAAGGGATGGAAGTCTGTTCCACCAACCAACCACCCGCTGGCTAAAGGCAAATTTCCGCACGTCTATCCTACATCTGTCTTTCCTCAATTTGAATTTATGCCCTCTCAAGTGATTATT
The DNA here is from genome assembly GCF_048544385.1 of Mastigoproctus giganteus. Classification (NCBI taxonomy): domain Eukaryota; kingdom Metazoa; phylum Arthropoda; class Arachnida; order Uropygi; family Thelyphonidae; genus Mastigoproctus; species Mastigoproctus giganteus. The sequence goes on along the minus strand of NC_143588.1, from coordinate 15,876,511 downwards.
CTGAGCTAGAGGTAGAATCCCATCAGCATTGAGCATGCTTAAACCATTCAAGGCTTTATACACCTCTATCAGATCACCTCGCTGGTGCCTAGTCTCCAGACACTGTAATTTGCAAAACTTAAGCCTTTCTTCATAAGAGCACCCCTTTGTTCCATTCACTAATCTTGTTGCCCTTCTCTGTACTCGTTCCAGCAGCTCTACATCCTTCGTGAAATGAGGCCTCCAGACCTGTATACAGTACTCTAGGTGTGGCCTGACCATCGCCTTATACAATGGAATAATCACCTCCTTATCCCTGCTGGAAAAATTCCTGTATATCATTGACAATACTCCATGAGCTACTCTTGCAGCCCGTCTGCACTGCTCAGAGAACTTCATATCTGCCTGCACAATCACCCCCAAGTCCCTTTCATTCTCTACCACTGTCAGTGTTGTACCATAGAGTTGATACGTTGCTCTGGGGTTGCTGTTTCCCATGTGTAGTACTTTACATTTGTCAATGTTAAACTTCATTTGCCACCTCTCAGCCCATCTGCTCAACCCCTCCAGATCCTGTTGCAGAAGCATAGTGTCAGTAGTGTCCTTGACAACCCTGCCAACCTTTGTATCGTCTGCAAATTTGGACATTAATCCCGATATACCATCATCAATATCATTTATAAATACAGAAAACAATAATGGACCCAACACTGAGCCCTGAGGGACTCCACTAATAACATCAGTCCTCGATGAGCAGTGTCTATTGATTACCACTCTCTGTCTTCTCCCCCTCAACCACCCCTTTATCCATAGCAGCAATTTGCCTCCAATGTCACACTGCTCCAATTTGTGTAGCAGTCTTCCATGTGCAACAGTATCAAAAGCCTTTCTAAGATCCAACTATATAATATCAAAGTTATTCCCTGCATCCAGTTCTTTTGTGACTGCATCATAGTATCCAATCAAGTTGGTCAGGCAAGACTTCCCCTTAACAAAACCATGCTGTGTCTGAGCTATAACTGAAGTCTTGTCTAAATGATCCTGCAGTGCGTCTTTAACCAGTGCCTCCATTAATTTTCCTGGAACAGAAGTCAAGCTCACAGGTCTATAATTACTTGTGTCAGCCTTTGATCCTCCTTTATGAATTGGGGTCACATTTGCACATTTCCAGTCTATGGGTACCTCCCCTGAGTCCAAGGAAGCTCTCATAATTATGGCTAAGGGTTTGCTTACTTCCTTTGCTGCCTCCCTTAATATAACTGGATAGATCCCATCCACCCCGGGTGCCTTTCTTGTGTTTATCTTCAACAGTTTCTCCTCCACTTTACTCCCAGTTATTTCAAGATTCTGTAACTTACTGCTAGAGTTGAATACACCTCTGGCATTCCCCTCGCTGAATAACTCCTCATGTGTGAATGTCGATGCAAAATATTCATTTAGTTTGTTAGCCACCTGAGCAGGATCATCAACACTTGACCCATCAATATCAAGTGGACCACTCTGATTCATCCCTTTCCTTCTAGAGTTTACATAAGTAAAGAACTCTTTGCTGTTTTTCTTTGCATCCCTTGCCAAGGATTTCTCGTAATCTGCCTTCGCCTGCCTAACCTCCTTTGTAACTTGGTTGCATATCAACTTGTATCTATCATAGGCTTCTGTGTCATGTGTTAATTTGTAAGTATCCCATGCCTTTTTCTTCTCTGCCATATGCCTCATTAGTTCATCTGACATCCATTTTGGCCTAAACCTTGAACAATATTTCTTAGTTGGTATGTAAAGCCTAGTAGCTTCCAAGATAAGTTCTTTGAATGCTTCCCATTTTGAATTTGCTGTTGGTAACATCATCAGTTGGTCCCACTGTATAGAATTTAAATACTGTCTCAGTCCATCGTAGTCGCCTTTACGGAAGCAATAACCCTTCCCTTTACCCCTAATGGTAGTTACCTCTTTGAGTAAATCCCACTTCAGCATACTGTGATCACTGCCACCTAGTGGTTCATTTATCTGCAGATTCTTGATGCATGAAGAATCACTGCTGATAATCAAATCAAGAGTATTACTCCCTCTAGTTGCCTCCCGAACATGCTGATGTAGAAAACAATCATCCAATAAATCCACAAAAGCCCTGCTAGTGTGTGAGTATCCAGCCCCCAAATTCCAGTCAATATCTGGGAAATTAAAATCTCCCATTATAAGACACTCTGATTTACTGGCCCACTCTATTTCCCTGTACAGTTCCTTATTATACTCATCAGAGTCATTAGGCCTATAGCACACTCCTACTCTCAATTTTGATCTCCCAATGCTTTTGTCACACCAAACTGACTCCACACTGCACTGTCCAGCGATGTCGACTGGCTTCACCTCCTTGGTTTTTATGTGTTTCTTAACTAATAGCATAACACCTCCCCCCTTCCTATCCTGTCTATCCTTTCTGTAGACGTTGTACTCCCCAAATTGCAGTTCCGCATCCCTTATATCTGTGTGACACCACGTCTCTGATATCCCAACAATACCTGCCTTCGATGTTTTGAGCAATACCTCAAATTCATCAAATTTATTTACTAAACTCCTAGCATTGGTGTACACGCAAGTATACCTGCACCTGTTTCTATTCTTAGCTACCCTAACACAACCCATGTGTTTACTTGTACCACAATGGCTCCCAGCAGTCTCTGAAATACCATGCATCTTGTTTTTCAGGCTTCTGCTCATTCTAATAGAAGCAGTGCAAGAATCTCTTTCACCTCTGCCAGTGGCTACTGTCAATCTATTGGTCTTTACTTTCTAATAACTCTACAGTTATTACAAAATCATCCAGCTCACTGCCAATGTTTACTTTACCTACATCATTCTCCTTCCTGAATAACTCCTCATGCGTGAATGTAGATGCAAAATACTCGTTTAGATTGTTAGCCACCTGAGCCGGATCCTCAACTGTTGAACCATCAATATCCAGTGGACCAATCTGATTCATCCCTTTCCTTCTTGAGTTTAAATAGGTAAAGAACTCTTTTCTGTTTTTCTTTGCATCCTTTGCCAAGGATTTTTCGTAGTCTGCCTTTGCCTGCCTAATCTCCTTTGTGACTTGGTTACAGATCAACTTATATCTATCATAGGCTTCCATGTCACCCATTAATTTGTATGTATCCCATGCATTTTTCTTCTCTGCCACATGTCTCATTAGTTCATCTGACAACCATTTAGGCCAAACCTTGAACAATATTTCTTAGTTGGTATGTAAAGTCTAGTAGCTTCCAAGATAAGTTCTTTGAATGCTTCCCATTTTGAATTTGCTGTTGGTAACATTATCAGTTGGTCCCACTGTATAGAATTTAAATACTGTCTCAGACCATCATAGTCGCCTTTACGAAAACAAAAACCTTTCCCTTTACCTCTGATGGTAGTTACCTCCTTGAGTAAATCCCACTTCAACACACTGTGATCACTGCCACCTAGTGGTTCATTTATCTGCAGATTCTTAATGCATGAAGAATCACTACTGATAATCAGATCAAGAGTATTGCTCCCTCTTGTTGCCTCACGAACATGCTGATGTAGAAAACAATCATCCAATAAATCCACAAAAGCCTTGCTAGTGTGCGAGTGACCAACCCACAAATTGCAGTCAATATCTGGGAAATAAAAATCCCCCATTATAAGACTCTCTGATTTACTGGCCCACTCTATTTCACTGTACAGTATCTTATTATACTCATCAGAGTCATTAGGCCTATAGCACACTACTACTCTCAATTTTGATTTCCCTATGCTTATGTCACACCAAACTGACTCGACACTGCCCTGTCCATCGATGTCGACTGGCTTCACTTCCTTGGACTTTGTGTTTCTTAACTAATAGCATAACCTCTCCTCCCCTCCTGTCCTGTCTATCCTTTCTATACACATTGTATTCCCCAAATTCCAGTTCCGCATTCTTTATATCTGTGTGACACCACGTCTCTGACATCCCAACAATATCTGCCTTTGATGTTTTGAGCAATACCTCAAATTCATCAAATTTATTTACCAAACTCCTAGCATTGGTGTACACGCAGGTATACATGCACCTGTTTCTATTCTTGGCTACCCTAACAGAACCCATGTGTTTACTTGTACCGCAATGACTCCCAGCAGTCTCTGAAATATCCTGCATCTTGTTTTTCAGGCTTCTGCTTATTTCAATAGAAGCAGTGCAAGAATCACTTCCACCTCTGCCAGTGGCTACTGTTAATCTATTAATCCTTGTATCCCCCCAATCTAGCAGTTTTCTGACCCACCTAACTCTGCCTCGACAGCATCAGCAAAAATTCTTGCACCCTTTCTATTTAAGTGTATCCCATCCCTGTAGAAGCAATCTCTCCTGTTAACAAGTACAGTCCAGGCTGAAAAAAATTCTACCCCTAAATCTGTTGGCTTTTCTTTACTGTTCGACAAACACAAAAAGGTCTAAGAACCGCTGATATGCTATTTAAAGAGGATAAATTTTTTTCTTGATTGACCAAGAATATGGAAAATAAGAAATCTTGACCAAAAATAATACGACAAATGTCTTAAAGGGAGTTCCGAGGTCATCAGGGTTTAAAAAGAGCAACATTTTCCTAAATGGAGCGCTAGTTAATAAACTAACTCATTTTCAACAATCAAGCATGTACGTAACATTGCATACGTCCATCTATAATTGCATGGATCCATTCGGCAGAATTTGGGAAATTGTAGAATCCCTCCTTAAAACAATGACATTCGCTATGAACAAAGCGATTGCCACAATTCCCGAAATAATTTTTATAAGAGGAATGTGAGAGGGGAAAAAAAAAAAATCCGATAGTATCCGATTCCATTTAACGAATGACTTTTCCGTCCACGAATAACAAATCAGCAGTGGTTAGAGACCAAAATCCACCTTTCGAGTGATTCAGTGTATAAATCACTCCATACCGCAATGAGGAAATCTGAGGCTCTCAGAAAAATATCTGGATAAAGCAGCTCGTACCATATTGCATCAGTGTATTTTGACTGCGAATTAGAGTGAAATCCTAGACTAGGCATGTCAAACTGGCACCCCGCCCAAATGTTGGCAGCTTTCAGAGGTTAACAGCGTTAAACCCGTATGAAAATGATGGATGGTTATACTTAACTGAGGTATACTAATACTTATAAGATTTAAATATACCTCAATTTAAATATTTAAATTTTAGTATACCTCAGTTATACTTAACTGAGGTATACTAATACTTATAAGATTTAAATAAAATATATGACATACGAACTTTCATAAATGTTGATGGTCCTGAGATTGCATATTTTTGCTGAAGGGTATATATATGAAAATATTTAATATATTTCTCTCAGTAAAACCACTAGGCTGCTGCATGCACACCAGTACGGCTGCGAACTTTTAATGCGGTTCACAAGAACTTCTGAGTTGTACACCTCCCCCTCGTCCTGGACATTTCCGTCCAGCAGCCTAAGTTACTAATCGAAATTCGACTCAATGAATAAGTGAGATAATAAAAAAAATCTGGAATGTTTTCTCGGGTCGTGATCAGTGCTGAAAGTTATTGTTAGAACAGAGTATGCGCATTGTGCAATACTTAAATTGTGAATCAGATATTCTGTCACCTGACCAGAATTTCAAACATTTATCTTACTGGTTAGAAAGAAAGTGTTTCTTTAGATACAGGTCCTTCCGAAGATCTCTTATCTTATCTCCACTTCAAGGTTGCTTACTTATTTCAGTGACAAGGATTCTTGACGCTGAAATTAAGGATAATGGAAATAACGCAAAATGTTAGCCGATATTCTCTTCAATGAACTTACTAAAAATCTATCTGCGAATCCAATAAATATTAAGAAAAAGATTATTTCTCGAAAAACCTTGTTGGATGACCAGGTTGCTTCTTGTCATGATGTATTATGTTGTTGTTGGGTTTTAGGAGCATCAGCGACTAAGGCCATATTGCTCCGTATACTGTCTGTAAATTGCGTGTTCTGAGTTCGATTTTCTGTTTGCTGGACGAAAAACCAGAGTTTTCGAGATTAAAAACCATGCTACCCTCTCCTGAGATCGAATAACTCAGCCACGTTGTGAAAAAGGCCCATAAAATTCTTCAAGTGATCGACGGGACTCGAACTCGGGTCTTTTCCACCCGGTGTTGGGAGGAGGGCGATTCTACCAACTGCTACCCATGATGTTTTACGTAACCTAACTGATAATTCAAATAATCGTGAATGATCTTCATGATTCACGACTATTAATCGTAAATGAAATGCGAAGTCTGCCAATTCACCTAGAAATAATTTATTTTCAATGGTAACGTACACAATTAATCTTATATAAAAAAAAAAACTTGCACTACGACAATTTTATAAATATGGGAAACTAAAAATATTTTTTTACTAAACAAATTCCTTTCTCATTGCTTAACATTTGCTAAAATCAGAAGTTTTTACCTGTGAACAAAGCAGGATTCCCATAAATCAAACAGGCATCATTTTAGAAAATCTTCTTGGATTTGTCCATTATATCAACAGTTATTCTCAACCTAACTTTTTTTTTTTTTTTTTAATAATTTAATTTTGTTCCTCCACTCTTTCTTTTCTGTCCTCCCAGTCTCTATTCTTCAATGTACTGGATTGACCTCATTAATGGGTTGACAACAGGTCTGTAGCCTTTTGGAGCACACCAATACTCTTCTCACTGGCTATTCACCCTATAAAAAAGCAGATTCATATAAGTTATTGTTATTTGGTTTTAGAAGGCCATATTGCTCCAGGTATATGCGGTGGTCATTCCCTGACCTTTCCGCATCCTCCGTATTTGGTGGTCACGAGCTCAAATCAGATTCGTATAAATCCAGATTGTTACCCACTTTCATATACATTAACTACCATATCTTCAATTCTGTGTATACTACTATGTACATCAAGGGTCCCCAACCTACGGCCCATGGGCCAGATCCAGCCCGCCAGATGATTTCATCCAGCCCGAAAGACTATTTCATCCGCCTCGTGAAATTTATTCTATAGAAATCTTTTTTGGTTGCTACATATCGTATATAAGGATATTTTTAATCAAAATATAATGTAAATGCGTTCAAATATTAATTTTGTAACATTGTTGCAACTCTGTGCACTTCCACTTGACAGCAGTGTTTCTTGCGATGTCAGAAATCCCAACGGTGCGAGTGCCCAAGGCTATAAGTTTATAGCCTCGAGTATTTCCGGTGAACACGAGTTGTCAAAAAGTGAAATAGTAAAGTTAAAATAAGCGACTGTTAAAACAATTGCTAAACACTAATCTAAATATTAATCAAGTAAGTATTAGTGAAATAATTGTATGCAATGCATTCTTTACAGTTTGCAATGTAAAGATGAGCACGCGTATTAATCTTTCTCCTGGTCAGCTATTCTCATTCAGACCGTTGTCATCGGGCCGCTGCACCGATTATCATGCGCAACAATTTATTAGTGCTATTTTTATAAATGCATATTATTTTTAATTTTATTTAATTTTAATTTTAGCGAATCAAGATGTCAAGGAAAAGAAAAATTGATTCCAAATGTTGTGTCTTCAATGAACTTTGGTCTATTAATTATTTTTTTATAAGGGACAATAACCAATGTACCTGCCTTATATGTAAGGAAGCAGTTTCTGTGTTGAAAGAATATAATTTGAAATGGCATTATACGACAAAACATGCTTCAACTTACGATAAACTTCAAGGAGAGTTGCGAAACAAGAAATTACAAGAGCTGAGCTTTGATTTCAAGAGGCAACAACTTGTCCCTATTAGACTTAGGAAAGTAATAGTAGGAGTGGAAAAGAAACGGTGTAGAAGAATGAAAGGGACAGTAACTCCTTCAACTCACACCACACAAAAACTCCTCGAATAGGCAACGCTTCCCCGGTGGAGAAGGCTGTTGTTACCTATTCTTGGAAACTCCGGACATTATCAGGCTCCCCCTGGTGCCGTTTCAGGGCTATTTGGCTCTTCTTCGGTGGGTGGGTAGGTACCCAAGTGATGTAATGATGGCAAAACAGTTGTGAAGTATATCTTCACAATATGAGAGATGCCTGATGGTGTATGATATAAGTTAAAACTCTAATGCATTAGGGCTTAAAGCCTCAAGCTGCAAAAGAGATTAGACTATGTGTATTTTAGTGCAATTACATAATTTATACACAGCTAAATAAGATTAGCAAATTTGCAATAGTGGCATCGTTTGTTACATCTCATATTGTGAATACCTTCACAATGAGTTGCCATGACATTGCACTACTTCGAATAAGTAATGCTTCACCCGGAGGAGAAGACTGTTATTACTTATTCTCAGTGGATACCACCACCCAGACGGCACTGTTTCAGGGCTATTTGGCCCTTCTTTGGTGGGTGGGTAGGTATTTGAGTTCTTCTATAATAATTATTATTATTTTAATATTTAATAATATCTTTCCAATTTCATGATATACATAATATAAGTGTGAAAGGTAGACCACTACTGCACAAATTGGAAATGATTTATTCAATGGCATTTGCTTCTTATTGAAGTCAGTCAAAAAAGCAGCAGCTCCCATGCAAATTGTGTATTCTGCCAAAAGTATAGTGAAAGACTAATTTCATGCAGTGGTGCTGGAACTTTGGGAGGAGATTTGAATTGTCTGCCCACCCAGTATTTTTATTGGGTGGAAAAACAATTTGGAGTGACTGTTCCTTCCCTCCCAAAAAAAAAAAAAAAAAAAAATTAGCACTAATCAAGCGTTGAAAAATAAATAGTTGAATCTTAAATCTTAATTGATGAGAAGAAAGTCATAAAAAATATTCTTAAAATATTCATTAAAATGTTCATTAAATATTCATAAAATATTCATTAAAATGTTCATTAAATATTCATAAAAAATATTCTAGTCATATGTCATAAAAATATTCTTGCATACACCAAAAATACTTTTTTATCTTGTTATTTTATTAAGTTTATTTATTTACACATCAGTTGAACCATATTGGAGTGGACTCAAAGACACCAACTGATAAGAGCTAATACTAATGCCTACTTAACTGCACCTGCAATTTTACATAGGTACTTACTGTTTTGTTTTGCTTATTGGTTTCAATAGTTGCATTGTCCATACACGATGGATAAATGGAAGAAAATGAAATTTTTTCAACAATGGAAAAGTAGACAGGATCTGATTTCAGAACAGTACTCGTCTACATTCTTATCTTCTTCTGGCTCAAATCAACAGTGAGCCATTCTACACAAAGAATGACAACAGGTCTGTGTGAAAACTGTGTAGGATTCTGCACAGGGCATGAAACATGGTCAAAAATTGTCAAAATCGGCTGCCAATTCCAAGCACACTGGGACAAAAAAAGAAGTATGCCTAGTCTATTTATGATGAGATAGTGATAAAACTTTCTGTAAATTTTGCAAAGAATCTTATAAATCGAAGTTGATAACATTTTCAACAAAGTTTGAAACTGCTTTCTTGTGCAGTTCTTTTGCTAAGCAGAAGATAACTTTAGAGAAACTTAGAAAAGTAGGATGAAAATCCTGCCATAGAAAACGTAGGATGAAGATGAAAATTAATGTTAAAGCAGATACAAATGATTCCAGTCACTTGCATGATATAACAAAGAAATAGACAAATGCAAGATTATACACTTTACTATGGGGACTGACATGGTAATGAATCCCATCAAAGAATAAGCACCACTTTGAATAATAGCTGAAATAATAGATATTATAAATGAATAATAGATGAAAATAACTAATAAGCACCACTTCTTCAAGAGGATGCCAGCATTTGTCAACTCTAAAAAGAACTGTATTTCAGGCATTGACTGCTATCCAACAGAGTGCCAATGGATGTCATGTCCCTATATGATCCAACCAGATAATAAATAGTGAATAGAACTCAGACTTCAGAAGTAAAAGAGGTACCATGGCTGCTGCCCTATATAGGTTGAATAAGCAAAAATAACAAGCCAAAATGCAAATTTAGCATAAACACAGTCAGTCGACAGATCTAACTTAAATGCTGATAAGTTAACATGAAAGTTAACATGAAAAAAATCAAAATAAACAAATTGCATAATTATATTATACAGTTGCATATAGACAACGTACAAGTTGTCTATATGCAACTGTATCATATTAGTATGCAGCTAATATAATACTCTGAATTAGCACAAATATGCAAAGGCGGCATCGTTTAAGTTATATATCATATTGTGAATACCTTCACAATGAGTTGCCATGATATTGCACTACTTTGAATAAGTAAACGCTTCACCCGAAGGAGAAGACTGTTGTTACTTATTCTCAGCGGATATCACCACCCAGACGGCACCGTTTCAGGGCTATTTTGTATGTGTGGGATAATAACTCTACTATCCACTTGTCCGTATTAGACTTAGAAAAGCAAAAAAGTAGATGGAAAGTAATAGTAGGAGTGGAAGAGGAAAAGAAACGGTGTAGAAGAATGAAAGGGACAGTAACTGCTTCAACTCATACCACTCAAAAACTCAAACTCCTCAAATAGGCAATGCTTTCCCAGTGGGGAAGACTGTTGTTACATATTCTTGGAAACTCCAGACATCATCAGGCTCCCCCTGGTGACTGTTTCACAGGCTATTTGGTCCTTCTTTGGTGGGTGGGTAGGTACCCTAGTGAGGCAATGATGACAAAACAGTTATGAAGTATAACTCCACAATGTGAGAGATGCCTGATGGTGTATAATATAAACTTGCACTAACTTGTACATTGTCAATCTCTCACAGCCTGAGGCTAAAGCCCTTAACACATTTCAGTCTTAATTTATATTATACACCATCAGGCATCTCTCATATTGTGGAGTTATACTTCATAACTGTTTTGTCATCGTTGCATCACTTGGGTACCTACCCACCCACCGAAGAAGGGCCAAATAGACCTGAAACAGCACCAGAGGGAGCCTGATGATGTCCAGATGTTTCCAAGAATAGGTAACAACAGCCTTCTCCACTGGAGAAGCGTTACCTATTCGCGGAGTTTATGAGGTTTTGAGTGGTGTGAGTTGGAGTTACTGTCCCTTTCATTCTTCTACACTGTTTCTTTTCCTCTTGCACTCCTACTATTACTTTCCCTCTACCTTTTTTGCTTTTCTAAGTCTAATAGGGACACGTGGATAGTCGAGTTATTATCCCACACATATACAAAATAGCCCTGAAATGGGGAAGTCTGATGATGTCCAGAGTTTCCAAGAATAGGTAGCAACAGTCTTCCCCACTGGGGAAGCGTTGCCTATTCAAGGAGTTTGAGTGGTGTGAGATGAAGGAGTTACTGTCCTTTTCATTCTTCTACACAATTTATTTTCCTCTACTTTTTTGCTTTTCTAAATCTAATAGGGACAAGTGGATAGTCGAGTTATTATCCCACACATATACAAAATAGCCCTGAAACAGTGCCGTCTGGGTGGTGGTATCCACTGAGAATAAGTAACAACAGTCTTCTCCTTTGGTGAAGCGCTACTTATTCGAAGTAGTGCAATATCATGGCAACTCGTTGTGAAGGTGTTCACAATATGAGATATAACTTAAATGATGCCACCTTTGCATATTTGTGCTAATTCAGAGTTTAGCTGCATACTAATATGATGCGTTTGCACTAACTTGTACATTGTCTAAATCTCTCGCAGTCTGAGGCTAAAGCCCTTAAAACATTTCAGTCTTTACAGTTGCATATATTATGCATTTGAAAGAACCATTATACATTTTTCAAAACTTCCATGAGCTGTCCTGGCAGACAGGCTGCCAGGACAACTCATGCCAACCGGGCTAGCCGGGTGGGTAAAGTCCCTACCTAGCAACCCAAAGGTCGCGGGTTCGAATCCCGCCTCTGGCTTGGACCAAAGTACTGCAAAAACCTTGGGAGGTGCATTATGGCCACAGAAGCCGATGCACCAACAACTACTACTACTACAAAAAAAAAAAAAGGACAACTCATGGGAGTTTTATTAATGATATATATATATATATATATATATATAGAAATTTTGATAGCAGGAATAAGGAGGTGATTATCCCATTGTATGAAGCAGTGGTCAGGCCACATCTTGAGTACTGCATACATGGCTGGAAGTCTCATTTTAGGAAGGATATAGAGCTGCTAGAATGGGTACAGAGAAGGGCAACAAGACTGGTGAGGGGAACAAAGGGCTGCTCTTACCAAGAAAGGCTTCAGTTCTGCAAATTGTAGCATCTGAAGATTAGGCACCTGTGAGGTGATCTGATTGAGGTGTTTATGCATCACTAATGAGATTCTTCCTCTTGCTCAGATTATGTGTATGAGGGGATAAATTCAAATTGAGGAAAGATGATTGTAGAATAGATGTCCAGAAGTTTTCTTTCAGCCAACAAGTGGTTGATTACTGGAACAAGCTTCCATCCATTGTTGTGGAAGTGGATAGTTTGAATTAATTCAAAGAACTAGTCCAATTATTACAGGGGATGGATAGGTGAAATAAGATTTTTTTTTTTTTTTTTTGGCTGATGCTGTATAAGCTTGTTGCTTTCTTGCATCATTTGCTAAAATACTAATTTCCAAAAAAGTGGTGGTCGTTGTTTGGTGGATGTGGGTATGTGTCTCCTTGGACTGGGCATCGTGTATTATTCATGCTGCTGCTGGAGATGAGGATTGCTTTGTTTTGTCTTCTTTATTTTATTATTTTGTTTCATTTTATTTTTGTGTTTGCTTGGTACATTAGGAGCAGAATCACACCCTACTAAGTTCAGCCATAAAAGATGGCAGGAATTTGCTGCATTTTCAATGTTGTTCACTTATTGTTTTATTGCTCATTTTAGAATGTAAAATTGCACTCTTAGAAATGTTTTCTTCTCTTTGGGACCTGTGCATTCAAGGATTGGCTATAAAAGAGCTCTGATGACACAAGCAAATCTAGAATGCTGTGATATGAGAGCAGGAGCAAAGAACATTTTTATATAGTGATTTTTTCACACAAAAAAATTGTCTCATGATATTACTAACAAGATAATTGACATAATGTTTCGTCATTCTCTTGAAAAATAGTTCAGAAAATAAAAAAACAATGCATATTATGCAATTATGGTTGACAAAACTATAAGCTTTTTTCAGTATTTCTAACAAACTGTGTTCTACTTGATACAAGATATTCTATCAAGGTTTGATTTGAACATCTCAGCCTGCCGAGGCCAGTGTTCTGATGGTGCTGCAGCTGTGGCAGGGCTTTTTACTGGGGTTCAAGCTAAATTTTCTGAAGTAAAAAGGAAGCCTAGGGCTTTGCCTGTATAGATTCTCACTCATCATACAAGTTTAATACTTCAATGTGTGATTAAATCTTCCTAGTTACAACAGCATGTTTAACATAAAGAAAAAAAAATGTATTATATTTCTCTGTAACTCTCCAAAAACAGATGCATCACGAGAGAAAAGTAAATCTGCATCCATTCTGTGTCACAAAGTGATTTTTGTCATCATTCTTTAATTAAATGAAAGCCAACTATAACTCTATCTCTCTCTTGTAATTCATGAAAGAAATTTCTGACACAGAATTTGATGGAGGAATAAAAGCTCATAGATGGTGGCGCCTCCGTAGCCAGGTGGGAAGGAGCAGCAATGTGTAGCACACGCTTCTTGATTAGACCTGGGTTCGAGCCCATCACCACCAAATACGGAGGATGCGGGAAGGTCAGGGAATGACCACCGTATATTCCCGGAACAATATGGCCCTAGTTGCTAATGCTCCTAAAATCCAAATAACAACAACAACATCGTAGATGGTTTACATGATGGCTCATAGTTTACATGAGCTCTTTTCATTTTTATTTTCATTGATCATTTATATATTTCAGATATTTTTAAATGAAATATCTGAAGTTGTAAATACTTCTCTAAAAAAGAAAATTTTATCATTTCAGCAAAAAATTTTAATAAAATAATTGAAGTTATGTCACTAACAGTTACAGAAGGATGTAAAAACATAGGTCAGTGAACTTTTCTTTCATGCAGTAATAATGAACTTATTATTGCATTAGAAGAATGCTCCCTGAATATGAGAAAATGATTGTCTCTCTTGAATTCTTAACTCTAAAAGACATTATTGAAAAATATATTTTGAATCAACAGGTACTGCTTTTTCACTGAAAAATTATTTACAACAATAGCAACACAGCAAAGGCTGAGTAATGCAACTATTATCAACATCCACAGAGGGATGGTGTAAAAAATATCGGTCTAAAAACCTCAATGGATAAATTCATAAGTTGAGTGAGACACAAAGCAACAAGATAATCAATACTCATGATACAAAAGTGAAACCAGCTTATAAAGGAGATTTGGATAAAAAGAGAGAGAGGTTAAGGTGACACATACGTATGCTTCTGTATTTTAAAAAAAAAAAAAAATTGTCAGTCCATAAATTTTGGAAATCTGGTCAACTCTATGAAAAACTTATCAAAATAGTTTTTAACCATACTGATAACTTCCACTGAACAATGCAATGTGACCATTATCAACACCCACAAGGATATCATAAAAAAAATCAACCTAGAAACCTTGATGGATAAATTCAGAAGTAGAATGGACACAGGACATTCATCTCATCACAGCACTAATGAAGTACAAGTTATTTTCAGTTTGTTCGTATGTGGTAATGCTCATAATTATGTTTGTGTGGATCATGATCCCTTAGTTGCATTCACAAATAGTGTACTGACATGTGTACTCACAATAGTGTACATTGTCATGTGGCAATTATAGTAGCTACAAGGTGAACCTCACAGCTACCACATTCCCCAAATCATAAAAAAACCACATGTTATGCCACCTACAATTTTATAGGTGGTTTCTCTTTCCTGCCAGAGCACTTGATTTGATTGCACTACGTTCGATTTATTCTTGCTCAATATGTACAAAAGCATGCCAAGCAATTCAGAAGTGCTGAAAGGAACAAAGAAAGAGCATAATGTGGAATTAGCAAGAAAACATAGGCTGCCACAATGAACCATATAATGAACCATGTTCAGTATAATAGTGCACATTTAATGATACCCTTAAATCTCTAAATTTAATTGTATATAGTAAATAGTATATAGATAGTATATTTGAATCATATAGCTACAATAAATTTATCTTGAATGTGATTTGTAGGGAATTACTTGGGCTAGAATTGCTTTTAAAGGAAAAAGGATTTACACTCAAGTGATGAATTTTTGTATTGTTAATTTTACTGTGAAACATTAATTTTATTAATAATTCACTATTTTCACTTTTTTTTCCATATTGTGTTCTCTATTTTTGTTTTATTAATATTCTCCTGCACTTATTTTAATTTTAGGTGAACATTAATTCTATTGTGAGATCAATTTGCAGGCAAATATTGTATTTTTTTAGGAAAAACGTACTACTTAATTTTCAGAAAAATTTGGAAAGAAATATCAAAAAAATTATATACAGTTATCTACAAAATTATTTTTTATATACCACTTATTTTTATTTTTTTTTTTAATTCCCAGTCACGTGCATTTTTGATCTGCAAAATTGTAAGTTAGAGAACAGAACACATAAGGAGAAAAATTGAACATGTGTGATTTGTTATAGAAATTATTTACCAAAAAATATACCATTGCACATTGAAGATTGAAACATATTTCAAAATGTTTTAGTGAATAACCATTGTTTCCTGGATTGCTAGTTTACATTTTGCCCAGTCTACATATCATAGAAGCAGTCATGAAAATTCATATATTCTTCAAAATTTGTTAATTTAGGAATCATGCCCTTAACTTTGGATTGGTGTTTGAAACAGCTTTAGCTGCCTTCCTATCTTACTGCCCAGGAATGGATAAAGGGTTGAAGATGTATCCTCTAAAGTAAGTAATTAAGTTGCTGCAGTGGTGCATTATAATACTGTATATTATATTGGCTAACTGCAGTGCACTTTTATCCAGTACAATAATTCCTGTGTGATTTCTTTGTAACATTGAACAGGCATTATATTTTTAAAGAAATTGACAGATAACAGATTTCTAATTCTAGGAATTGGATAAATATCAGTCAGTATTTTGACTTTTTCTGTGTCTAATCTGTGAAATCGTCAATAAAAACACCATAAAGAATGAAGACTCTTAACTCAGCTTTACTCAACTATCAGTTTGTATGTCTCTAGAAATTTTGGTACTTCTGTATCATATCTATACAAAGGCTCTAGTGAGCTTAGACTGTTAGTCAGTCATTCAATTGGTTAGTCTGTTTATTAGTGAATTTGAAGTGAACTGGTCAGAGTTTTTTCATAATCTAATTTATAAAGCTAAACAAATAAAAATAGATAAAGTAGCTCCAGAAACAAAGGAACCACTATCTAGAAGTGATCATAATATATTGATGTGGGATTTACCTAAAGATATAACTATTATCATGGATAAAGGGAAGGGATTTTGCTTTCATAAAGGTGACTACAATAGACTTACAGTTTTGGGATCAACTGATGATGTTACCAACTGCAAATTCTAAATGAGAAGCATTCATGGAAGTAATCATAGAAGTGCTACTAAGCAGTATTGTTCAAAGTTAGGCCCAAATGGATGAATTGATGAGACTAGTGACAGAGAAATACATGCATTGGATGATTATAAATTATCAGGGAACACAGAAACATACAGTAAATATAAAGTAGTCTGCAATCAAGTCGAAAAAGAGGTTAAATGGGCTAAGGCAGATTATGAGAAATAGCAAATAATTGTTTCTTATGTTAACACTAGAAGGAAAGCAATGAACCACATTGGTCCGCTAGATATGAATTTCATAACTATGATCCTGTTCAAGTTGCTGACAAATTAATGCTGTTAATTAATGACAAATGCTGTTAATGATCCTGTTCAAGTTGCTGACAAACAGAATAAATATTTTGCATCTATATTCACATGTGAAGACGTGTTTAGGGATAGGTATACCAGAACCATACTGACTTTTAACTGAGAACTGAATTTGTGTTAACTGAGAGGAAACTGAAATAAAAATTGTTGAGAGACTAAAAGTAAATAAGACAACTGGGGCTATCTAATTATATTAAAAGAAGCAGTAAAACACGTAAGTAAAACTTTAGCCATAATTATGAGGAAATCCGTAGATTCGGGGAGATTTTTATGGATTGGATATGTACAAATATATTTCGAGTTCACAAAAGGTGAAGTGAGGAATTACAGACCTGTAAGCTTGACTTCTGTTTCAAAGAAAATAATGAAAGCAGTGGTTAAAGAGATATTGCATGATTAACTTGATAGGAATGCAGTTAGACAAAAATGACAGCAGGGATATGTTAAGGGGGGATCTTGTCTGACCAATGTGATTAGATACTATGATGCACTAACAAAAGAACTGGTTGCAAGAAATAATTTTGACATCATATATATAGATTTCAGTAAAGCTGTTCCGCATGAAAGATTTCTGTAGTATGAACCAGAGCTATAATGCTCAATACGTTCTACGTTGATACCAATAGTTGTAAAAAGAATAAGAGAAGTTTACATCAATATGATACGTAGAACACTTCCGTATGATACTCTCCAGAAATTAAAATGAAACAATAAAAAATCGAAAATCTTACATTACAGTAAGAAATGATTAAAATTGAACACAATTAAAAATCAATTTAATGCAAATAAAAAATTAAGTAAAAAATTAATCTAACAAAAAGATTTTAAAAATCGTTTTGCAATCTTTTTGTTAAATTAATTTTTTTTGCATTAAATTGATTTTTAATTGTGTTCAATTTTAATTATTTCTTACTGTAATTAGATAGTATGAATCAGAGCTCAATATGTTCTACGTTGATAGTAATATTAGTAAAATAATAAGAGGAGTATACCTCATTGTAGTGCGTAGAACACTTCCCTATGATACCCTCCAGAAATTAAAACGGAAAAAACGAAAAAATCGACAACTTACCGGTACATTAGAGTAAAATATAAATAATTAAATAATCAATTTAACACAATTCAAATCAATTTAAAACAATTAAAAATCAAATTAACGCAATTAAAAGAATCTAACGAAAATATTCAAAACGATTTTCCTTCCTGAAGCTGACAACGCTTTTCGACCATATGTAGTGATCACAGGAATGAAAATTACCGAATCGGGTTAAACCTGATACTTAAATAGAGATTATTTGTCTTTGCGCATGCGTGTAAAGGTCCACGCATCGGAGATCAAATATGGCCGCCGAACATTAACAGAATTCTCGTGTAATTTCATTTCAACGGTTTCTGCAATTAATAGTCGCGTATAATTACGTTGAACGTTAAGTATTTTGGCTTCGTTAAATAAAAAAGTATGTTTTTCGTTAATGGCATGAAAGGCTAATTCTGACGCTGCTGAACTGAGGCTTCATGCTGATTTACACGAATATTAAGAGAAAATCGGGTTGAACCCCGATAAGACGAGTCGCAATCACAGCAAGAAATGTTGTATACCAGATCATTAATTTGTGTTGCGAATGCTGAAAGAACTGAGCGATTGTTCAGTATAGTGTGTAACTTCCGTATTGGCCTAGCTACAATTTTAAATTCGATATCTTTAAAGAATCTGTTAAGCTGTTTGATTGCGCTAATTTGATTTTTAATTGTTTTAAATTGATTTGAATTGTGTTAAATTGATTATTTAATTATTTATATTTTACTCTAATGTACCGGTAAGTTGTTGTTTTTTTTTTTTTTTCGTTTTTTTGTTTTTTTTTTCCGTTTTAATTTCTGGAGGGTATCATACAGAAGTGTTCTACGCACTACATTGAGGTATACTCCTCTTATTATTTTACTAATATTACTATCAACGTAGAACATATTGAGTAGTACAGCTCTGATTCATACTATCTAATTAAATTTTAAACTCTTATTGACTATTTCATTCACTTCCTGTCTCTCCAGCAGTAAACAATCAATACACATAACTATGGGATATTTTTTGAATGGCTTGGTACAAAATTACATTAAATCTACACTAAGGTACTCGGCCCAAAGTTACCATATTTCTTTTCTAAAATATTGCCTTCAAAACAACATCGTTCTGAAGTTTGCCGGGGTGAATTTAAATCAAAAAATATCAGGCATAAAACAACTAACACTGGCGACATCGCATAATATTGTTAAGCTTGCCTTAAAATCTCGATATTCGAATAAACAAAAATACCTTTCTCAGGTTAGGAAGCTTCGCGATAAATTAAAAAATTATCTACATCCGAACGATTGGTCTGTATTGAAGACCTCCATAGATTTGCGACGGGAAGCACAGGCCTCAGAAATAAAAAACAGACACGTTAATAAGTTGCAAACATTATCGGATAGATCAAGACACGTTCATGCGAATTCTAACACATTGTTGCGGGCTTGTGACCAAGTTCATACGAGTTGGGTGACATCCCCCCCCACAGACACACAACGTGTTACCACAGAATATGTCAGCTAGTTCACGAACACCCCTCACCAATTATCCAACGAAACGACATATCAACAGGTTACAAATCTTTCTTCGTGTACACTATCACAGGATTAGATTTTGCTTTTATCCAAAGGACTAAATTATAATTTACCACCTCGAAAACTGCCTAAAAAACAATGCGTAATTGATATTGAATTTGGACTTCGTAATGTTCCACAAAAAGATGTATTTATTCAACAAGTTAACCAAGTAGTGAAAAACATAAAAGAAACGCGACTTCCTAAATTGAATACACATGACAGTTCAGCTTTACGAGAACTTCGGGGAAATAAGGACATTATTATACAGAGGGCAGATAAAGGAGATACAGTGGTAATACTAGATAAACATGATTATATTAATAAGTTAGATTCAGTTGTGTCAGATACCTCCACTTATCGTGAAGTAGACCTGCCACTGTTTACCAATTTGGTCAATCAATACAATAAGACGTTAACCACGTATCGAAAAAACGACTACATTACTATGGTTCAGTTAAAGGAATTGAAGTCCAGAACATACAATATTCCTGCACTTTTCGGTCAGGTAAAATTACACAAGATTGGATTTCCTATTCGACCTATTGTTTCCTACAGGAACTCGGCATTTTCATCCTTAGTCACACATGTATATAACATTATAAAACCCTTTAGACAGGTAATACAATTTGGGATTAAGAACTACGATACATTATTTAATTAGCTTAAAGACTGTAGGCTCGACGACAATGACAATTTATTCTCACTAGATGTTACCTCATTATATACAAATGTAAACGTTGAATACACATTAGATATTATTTGGGATATGTTAAATAAAAACTCGACACCGATTAATTATACGAAGCTACCTATTAAGGAAATTTTTCACTTAATTAAACTGTTAGTTGAGGCTAACTACATCACCTTTCGAGACAAGGTATACAAACAAATTTTTGGATTACCAATGGGTTTGAGCCTGAGTGGCTTAATGTCAGAGATCTATCTCTCAACGATTGAGCAGATACATTTGACACCTTTTCGAACCCGTGTCACATACTATGGGAGGTATTTAGATGATGTTCTAGTTATTACCGATAGTAATACTATCCAAGACATTTTACATTCGTTTAATAATATTCATTCTAGACTCAAATTTACATTGGAAAGGGAGGATACGGATACTAAGTCATTAAACTTTCTAAATTTCACGCTTACCCGGGACTCGAATAAAATACAATTTAGCATCTATCGAAAACCTACAAACACCGGTATGCTTCTACATTATAATAGCTATCACCCGTTCACCTACAAAAGATCGATTATCTTTAATCAATTTCTTAATGCCTATAAATATTCAACGACAGAATCTGCTTTAGACTCAGAAATACAAATATTAACTAGCAGATTCTTAAACAGGGGTTATTCCATTACCACAATAAACCGAATTAGGGTACAAGCTAAGGATAGGATACAAAATACTACACCAATCAACAATAGTAATATCAAAAAATACTTTATTTCTGTACCATATGTTGAACAGTGGCAAACAGCTTAACAGATTCTTTAAAGATACCGAATTTAAAATTGTAGCTAGGCCAATACGGAAGTTACCCACTATACTGAACAATCGCTCAGTTCTTTCAGCGTTCGCAACACAAATTAATGATCTGGTATACAACATTTCTTGCGGTGATTGCGACTCATCTTATCAGGGTTCAATCCGATTTTCTCTTAATATTCGTGTAAATCAACATGAAGCCTCAGTTCGTGCTTCTCGTTCAGCAGCGTCAGAATTAGCCTTTCATGCCATTAACGAAAAACATACTTTTTTATTTAACGAAGCCAAAATACTTAACATTCAACGTAATTATACGCGACTATTAATTGCAGAAACCGTTGAAATTAAATTACACGAGAATTCTGTTAATGTTCGGCAGCCATATTTGATCTCTGATGCATAGACCTTTACGCGCATGCGCGAAGACAAATAATCTCTATTTAAGTATCAGGTTTAACATGATTCGGTAATTTTCATTCCTGTGATCACTACATATGGTCGAAAAGCGTTGTCAGCTTCAGGAAGGAAAATCGTTTTGAATATTTTCGTTAGATTCTTTTAATTGCATCAATTTGATTTTTAATTGTTTTAAATTGATTTGAATTGTGTTAAATTGATTATTTAATTATTTATATTTTACTCTAATGTACCGGTAAGTTGTCGATTTTTTTCGTTTTTTCCATTTTAATTTCTGGAGGGTATCATAGGGAAGTGTTCTACGCACTACAATGAGGTATACTCCTCTTATTATTTTACTAATTCTTACTGTAATGTAAGATTTTCGATTTTTTAATTGTTTTCATTTTAATTTCTGGAGAGTATCATACGGAAATGTCCTGTGTATCGTATTTAGGTAAACTTCTCTTATTCTTTTACAAATAATGAAATATTTCTGTACATATTGGAGCAGTGTGGCATTAGGGGTAAGTTACTACTATAAATAAAGGGGTGGTTATAAACAGGCACTGTTCTTTCTGCACTTAATATTATTAATGACATCCCTCAGCATTCAGTATTGGGCCCCTTAGTGTTTTCAATATTTATTAATGGTATTGATGAAGGCATATCAAGCTTATTGCCAAAGTTTTCAAGGTGGTTAATGATAGGAATCAGGGTATACTACTGCAACAAGACCTTGAATAACATACTAGTTGGGTGACACCACACTTAAGGTGGTAGAGAATGAAAAAGTCCTAAGGGAAATTGTAGTCTAACATGAAGTTCTCTGAGCAGTGGAGATAGGCTGCTAGGACAACTTGTGGGTTTTGTCAATTAGCATTAGCATTAGCATTAGTAGAGGCATATGATGCAAGAAACAAGCTTATTCAGCATCAGCCAAAAAAAAAAAAAAAAAAAAGCACAACCACTACTCCCATTTCACCCCTCCGTTCGTTCGAAATACCTGTCCAGCTGAGCCTTAAATTTGTTTAGGCTATCAACTTCAACAACAAGTGATAGAAGTCTATTCAACAAACCAACTGCCCGCTGGCTAAAGGCAAATTTCCGCACATCTGTCCGACATCCGTCCTTCCTCAATTTGAATTTATGCCCTCTCAGGTGATTATTCTGAGCAAGAGGAAGAATCCCATTGGCATTGAGCATGCTCAAGCCATTCAAAGCCTTATACTCCTCTATAAGATCACCTCGCTGATGCCTAGTCTCCAGACTCTGTAATTTGCAAAACTTAAGCCTTTCTTCGTAAGAAAGAGCAACCCTTTGTTCCATTCACTAATCTTGTTGCCCTTCTCTGTACTCATTCCAGCAGCTCTACATCCTTCTTGAAATGAGGTCTCCAGACCTGTATACAGTACTCAAGGTGCGGCCTGACCATTGCCTTATACAAGGGAATAATCACATCCCTATCCCTGCTAGAAAAATTCCTGTATATCATTGACAAGACACCGTGAGCTACTCTTGCAGCTTGTCTGCACTGCTCAGAGAACTTCATATCTACCTGCACAATTACCTCCAGGTCTTTTTCATTCTCTACCACTGTCAGCGTAGTACCACAGAGTTGATACGTTGATCTGGGGTTACTGTTTCCCATATGTAGTACTTTACATTTGTCAATGTTAAACTTAATTTGCCACCTCTCAGCCCATCTGCTAAACCTTTCCAGATCCTGTTGCAGCAGCATAGCATCAGTAGTGTCCTTAACAACCCTGCCAACCTTTGTATCGTCTGCAAACTTGGACATTAAGCTTGATATACCATCATCTATATCATTTATAAATACAGAAAACAACAATGGACCCAACACTGAACCCTGAGGAACTCCACTAATAACATTAGTCCACGTTGAGCAGTGTCCATTGATTACCACTCTGTCTTCTGCCACTCAACCATCCCTTTATCCATAGCAGCAATTTGCCTCCAATGCCACACTGCTCCAATTTGTGGAGCAGTCTTCCATGCGCAACAGTATCAAAAGCCTTTCTAAGGCTTTTGATAGAGATATGAACAAATATGTAATATCAAAGTTATTCCCTGCATCCAGTTCTTTTGTGACTACATCATAGTATCCAATCAAATTGGTCAGACAAGACCTGCCCTTAACAAAATCATGCTGTGTCTGAGCTATAACTGAATTCTTGTCCAGATGATCCTGCAGTGCTTCTTTAACCAGTGCCTCCATTAATTTTCCTGGAACCGAAGTTAAACTAACAGATCTATAATTACTTGTGTCAGCCTTTGATCCTCCTTTGTGAATTGGGGTTACATTTGCACATCTCCAGTCTGTGGGTACCTCCCCTGAGTCCAAGGAAGCTCTCATAATTATGGCTAACGGATTGCTTACTTCCTTTGCTGCCTCCTTTAATATAACTGGATAGATCCCATCCACCCCGGGTGCCTTTCTTGTATTTATATTCAACAATTTCTCCTCCACTTTAATTTCAATTATTACAAGATCATCTAGCTCACTGCCAGTGTTTACTTCATCTATGGCATTCCCCTTCCTGAATAACTCCTCATGTGTGAATGTAGATGCAAAATATTGATTTAGTTTGTTAGCTACCTGAGCAGGATCCTCAACTGTTGAACCATCAACATCCAGTGGACCAATCTGATTCATCCCTTTCCTTCTTGAGTTTAAATAGGTAAAGAACTCTTTTCTGTTTTTCTTTGCATCCTTTGCCAAGGAGTTCTCATAATCTGCCTTTGCCTGCCTAATCTCCTTTGTGACTTGGTTACAGACCAACTTATATCAATCATAGGCTTCCATGTCACCCATTAATTTGTATGTATCCCATGCATTTTTCTTCTCTACCATATGTCTCATTAGTTCATCTGACAACCATTTAGGCCTGAACCTTGAACAATATTTCTTGGTTGGTATGTATAGCAATTATATGCAGGAACAAGGAAGTGATTATCTTATTGTATAAAGCAGTGGTTAGGCCACATCTTGAGTACTCTATACGGGTGTGGGAGTCATTTTAAGAAGGCTATGTAACTGTTAGAATGGGTGCAGAGAAGATCAATATCAGAGAAGGATGAAAGACTTCAGTATTGCAGTTTATTGTCAAACAAGTTCATCCAAATGAAGAGCTGAACATTCTAAATGTGTGCTTATGATATTTCCAACTCGTGGAACTTAACAAGTATTAATTTTCTCTCAGTGTAGCAGAGCCTTTCTTATCAGTTTCTTCTTTGCACATGCAGTGTGCAAAGAAGACACCTTAGCAATCTCAATACTGCTGTTTTACAGCAAACATTTTTATTCCTCTAATTTTCTTTCCTATCCTAAACCAAAGAATATTTGCTGATGCTATCGAGGCAGTGTTAGGTGGGTCGGAAAACTGCTAGCTTGGGGGGAGACAAAGACCAATATATTGACAGTAGCCACTGGCAGAGGTGAAAGAGATTCTTGCACTGCTTCTATTAGAATGAGCAGAAGCCTGAAAAACAAGATGCATGGTATTTCAGAGACTGCTGAGAGCCATTGCAGTACAAGTAAACACATGGGTTGTGTTAGGGTAGCTAAGAATAGAAACAGGTGCAGGTATACTTGCGTGTACACCAATGCTAGGAGTTTAGTAAATAAATTTGATGAATTTGAGGTATTGCTCAAAACATCAAAGGCAGATATTGTTGGGATATCAGAGACGTGGTGTCACACAGATATAAGGGATGCAGAACTGCAATTTGGGGAGTACAACGTCTACAGAAAGGATAGACAGGATAGGAAGGGAGGAGGGGTTATGCTATTAGTTAAGAAACACATAAAAACCAAGGAAGTGAAGCCAGTCGACATCGCTGGACAGTGCAGTGTGGAGTCAGTTTGGTGTGACATAAACATTGGGAGATCAAAATTGAGAGTAGGAGTGTGCTATAGGCCTAATGACTCTGATGAGTATAATAAGGAACTGTACAGGGAAATAGAGTGGGCTAGTTAATCAGAGTGTCTTATAATGGGAGATTTTAATTTCCCAGATATTGACCGGAGTTTGGGGGCTGGTTACTCACGCACTAGCAGGACTTTTGTGGATTTATTGGATGATTGTTTTCTACATCAGCATGTTCGGGAAGCAACTAGAGGGAGTAATACTCTTGATTTGATTATCAGCAGTGATTCTTCATGCATTAAGAATCTGCAGATAAATGAACCACTAGGTGGCAGTGATCACAGTGTGCTGAAGTGGGATTTACTCAAAGAGGTAACTACCATTAGGGGTAAAGGGAAGGGTTATTGCTTCCGTAAAGGCGACTACGATGGACTGAGACAGTATTTAAATTCTATACAGTGGGACCAACTGATGATGTTACCAACAGCAAATTCAAAATGGGAAGCATTCAAAGAACTTATCTTGGAAGCTACTAGGCTTTACATACCAACTAAGAAATATTGTTCAAGGTTTAGGCCAAAATGGATGTCAGATGAACTAATGAGGCATATGGCAGAGAAGAAAAATGCATGGGATACATACAAATTAACACATGACACAGAAGCCTATGATAGATACAAGTTGATATGCAACCAAGTTACAAAGGAGGTTAGGCAGGCGAAGGCAGATTACGAGAAATCCTTGGCAAGGGATGCAAAGAAAAACAGCAAAGAATTCTTTACTTATGTAAACTCTAGAAGGAAGGGGATGAATCAGATTGGTCCACTTGATATTGATGGGTCAAGTGTTGATGATCCTGCTCAGGTAGCTAACAAACTAAATGAATATTTTGCATCGACATTCACACATGAAGAGTTATTCAGCGAGGGGAATGCCAGAGGTGTATTCAACTCTAGCAGTAAGCTACAGAATCTTGAAATAACTGGGAGTAAAGTGGAGGAGAAACTGTTGAAGATAAACACAAGAAAGGCACCCGGGGTGGATGGGATCTATCCAGTTATATTAAAGGAGGCAGCAAAGGAAGTAAGCAAACCCTTAGCCATAATTATGAGAGCTTCCTTGGACTCAGGGGAGGTACCCATAGACTGGAAATGTGCAAATGTGACCCCAATTCACAAAGGAGGATCAAAGGCTGACACAAGTAATTATAGACCTGTGAGCTTAACTTCTGTTCCAGGAAAATTAATGGAGGCGCTGGTTAAAGAAGCACTGCAGGATCATTTAGACAAGAATTCAGTTATAGCTCAGACACAGCATGGTTTTGTTAAGGGGATGTCTTGCCTGACCAACTTGATTGGATACTATGATGCAGTCACAAAAGAACTGGATGCAGGGAATAACTTTGATATTACATATTTGTTCATATCTGTATCAAAAGCCTTAGAAAGGCTTTTGATACTGTTGCACATGGAAGACTGCTACACAAATTGGTGCAGTGTGACATTGGAGGCAAATTGCTGCTATGGATAAAGGGGTGGTTGAGGGGGAGAAGACAGAGAGTGGTAATCAATGGACACTGCTCATCGTGGACTGATGTTATTAGTGGAGTCCCTCAGGGCTCAGTGTTGGGTCCATTATTGTTTTCTGTATTTATAAATGATATTGATGATGTTATATCGGGCTTAATGTCCAAGTTTGCAGACGATACAAAGGTTGGCAGGGTTGTCAAGGACACTACTGACACTATGCTGCTGCAACAGGATCTGGAAAGGTTGAGCAGATGGGCTGAGAGGTGGCAAATGAAGTTTAACATTGACAAATGTAAAGTACTACACATGGGAAACAGCAACCCCGGAGCAACGTATCAACTCTGTGGTACTACACTGACAGTGGTAGAGAATGAAAGGGACTTGGGGGTGGTTGTGCAGGCAGATATGAAGTTCTCTGAGCAGTGCAGACGGGCTGCAAGAGTAGCTCATGGAGTATTCTCAATGATATACAGGAATTTTTCCAGCAGGGATAAGGAGGTGATTATTCCATTGTATAAGGCGATGGTCAGGCCACACTTAGAGTACTGTATACAGGTCTGGAGGCCTCATTTCAAGAAGGATGTAGAGCTGCTGGAACGAGTACAGAGAAGGGCAACAAGATTAGTGAATGGAACAAAGGGGTGCTCTTATGAAGAAAGGCTTAAGTTTTGCAAATTACAGTGTCTGGAGACTAGGCACCAGCGAGGTGATCTGATAGAGGTGTATAAAGCCTTGAATGGTTTAAGCATGCTCAATGCTGATGGGATTCTTCCTCTAGCTCAGAAAAATCACCTGAGAGGGCAGAAATTCAAATTGAGGAAAGACAGATGTAGGATAGACGTGCGGAAATTTGCCTTTAGCCAGCGGGTGGTTGGTCGGTGGAACAGACTTCCATCCCTTGTGGTGGAGGTTGATAGCCTAAATAAGTTTAAGGCTCAGCTGGACAGGTATTTTGAACGAACAGAGGGGTGAAGTGGAAGTGGATTTTTTTTTGGCTGATGCTGCATAAGCTTGCTTTCTTGCATCAAATGCCTCTACTAATGCTAATGCTATTTCCTAGCCAGTGGCATAGGAATGCCTTGGCATTGGGGCAGGTGCCAAGGGTGCCAACAGGAGAAGGGCGCCACTGAGAGGCCACATCAGTACAGTGCAAGCTATTTTGACACCCGTGACTAGCTGGCGAAATGGTGCCCCTCAATGATGTCGAATCAAGATGACAGCACAGGGCGGAGTGGAAAGTAATTTTCACACAGTGATCCAAGTTTGCATGCAGCCTTACATACTGCATAGCGTCATAGATCTATTTGCTGGCCAGAATGTAACTTTGAAGGGACCAATCAGGCGATTGCTTCATCAGCGCATGCTCGAATGCATAGTAGTTTGCAATTCACACATTGTGTACAAACTGATTAAGTTATAGTGGTGTTGTGATTGCTGTATAAACAGGTAATCGTGAATATTGTGATTTGTAATTTAAATAAAACAATAAAGACCAAATTAATTATAGACATGCCACCAAAGAAAAAAAGTGGACATCAGTACCGCGTAGAAAGACTGCATAAAGAGGAAATTAGAAAAAAACATTCTGCTAATTTACAAAACTGGCTTACAATAAGCCACTGCAAACCTGAAAGTGACAAAGAAAACAAACATGATTTGAATGAAGATGAAACAAATGATGATGCCACTAAAATGAAAGTCCAAGAAAAAGCTCAAATAATTTAAGTTACTTTAAAAGAATTATAAAGTGTGGACAATAACCAACAACAGTTGGTAGAAGAAAATGATGGCAGCAATAATATTAACATTGAACATGTAAGTCTGAATTTTAATGATCCAACCACATGGAACTTTAATACCCACAAAAACAGATCTCTTATGGTGCAACACGGTCCCGAACGTATAGTGTTAAATATGTATCCTGTCACTAATGGCCGATGTTTCAATAATTCGTGGAAATACAAAAATGAAGGTATTGAAAAAAAAAAAAAAAAAAAATAGAGGAAATGGTTATTTTATTGCAAAAACAAAGATGCAGTATATTGTTTTCCATGCCTCTTATTTGTATCTGGCACAAATAACGTTCCATTTTGTAGCTCAGATGGATTTAAGAATTGGAAACATCTAAATTCAAAGGTTATTTTTCATGAGAATTCATTACAACACATAAACAATTTCACAAAATGGAAATTATTAGAAAAGGATCTTCAAGAAGGTGGACTAGTTGACGATGCTGCACAAGCAGCACTAAGAAGCAAAATTTCGAAATGGCATCATATATTTAAAATAGTATTGAAATGTGTATTGTTCTGTGCTGAAAATAATTTGGCATTTCGTGGACATGCTAGTAATATCAATACTGAAGAAACAAATTGTGGCGTATTTTAAACTTGATAAAATTTGTCAGCCAATTTGACATTGGTTTAAAAAATGCTCTGCAATCGCATATTAAACACCACACTAATTATATATCTCCAGAAATTCAGAATGAATTTATTAATTTGTTAGCAGCAAAAGTACGAAGTGAAATAAAAGAAATCAAAATGGCTAAATAGTATAGTATAATATTTGATAGCACTCCAGATGTATCACACAGAAACCAATTAATGGAAATTATTAGGTATGTAAAATTTTCAGACAATAAATATACAATTGAAGAAATGTTCATTGCTTTTATAAACACAACAGAAAAAACGGGAGAGGGAATTGCATCAGAAATTAAGGAGAAACTAATTCAAGACAGCCTATTAACTGAAAATGTACGTGGGCAAGGCTACGATAATGGTGCCAATGTGTCGGGAAAGTACAAAGGTGTCCAAGCTATATTTCAAAAGGAGAATTCCCTTGCTCGGTATATTGCATGTTGTGTACATAATCTTAATTTGATAGGTGTACATGCAGCTAGCATTAATGCAGATGTTGTCACATTTTTCGGAACTATACCGTCATTGTACAATTTCTTCTCTTCATCCACTAGCAGATGGGAAAAACTATCATCGGTCATAAAAATCAGCCTGAAGAGACATACCGATACAAGATGGTGTTCAAAAGTAAATGCCATACGTGCTGTATATGGACAACTCAAAGAAATTATTTTAATATTAGACCAAATGAAAGATGATTATTTACTTGGTGACGTGTTATCTTTTGCCCGTCAAATGAGTAGTTACAAGTTTATTGTGTTTTTAAGCCTGTGGAATTTGATACTGGAAAGGATAAATAGAGTCAACATATCACTGAAAAAAAAAAAGATCAGGATATTTATCGATCATCCGTATTAATTAAAGGACTTGTAGATTATTTTAAAGATCTAAGAAATAACGAAATTTATAATGTTTTTACTGAAATCGAGGAAACTTGCAAAAAATGAAAATAGTAAGAGTTGAAAAGAGGAAGGAGGCAAAACAAAAGAAAATGTCAGTTGTGTATGCTGAAGATGAATCGTCGAACTTCGATGGAATAAAAATTTCTTTTTTTTCAATAATTGATTCCATTATAATGCAGTTAAATGAAAGATTTGAATCTCTAAAAAAGATGGCAGAAGACTCATTTTTTGACTGGTGAAGCATTCCATTCAGTGACAAGTGAGGATTTAGAAACTAAAGATATTTTATTGTCAGAAAAATATCCTGAAATTAACCAAGACCAATTTAAAATTGAAATTAAATGCTTTAAACACCAAATAATTGAAATATTAGGAAACAAAATTCCTGGTACAATATATCACTTAGATATTTTGAATGTATTGGCTAAATGGGAGTTGCAAGAAACTTATCCAAATATTGAAAGGGCTCTTAAAATATTCCTTACAGTGCCAACAACAGTAGGCACTGAAGAAAGGAGTTTTAGCAAGTTAAAACTTGTTAAGAATTATTTGAGATCGACATCAGGACAAGAATGCACATCACATCTGTCTCCTTTCGATTGAACATGAACTTGCTAGCAAAATAGACTTCGATGAAAGTATCACAAATTTTGCTAACATTAAAGCAAGAAAAATTAAGCTTTGATGTAAGTTAATAATTTTATGTTCCTATATAATAACTTTATGTACCTATCCATATGAATCTGTGATTTTATGTATTTTTTCCTCTAGAAGTATTTCTTATGTATTATTTTGTTATTAAATAAGAGAAGTTTATTTGTTTTACATTATATATGTATACACATATAACCAATGATATTGTTTACGTTTCAACTCAATAAAACAATGATCAAAATTCAGTCGGACTTCTATATAACGAAATTGACGTTCGCTTACAAAAATTCATTAAACAGAAATTTTGATATAAAGAAATATGACCTTTTCAACAATTAAAAATAATTCAACATTCAAAAATATGGTACAATCAGAAGCAAGTGGAATAAATAAATTTTCTAACATTTGAAAACAGTTAATTTGTTAATACATGCATATTAAGAAACAATTTTTTCATTCGTACATTCACTAATTAGGAATTATTTTGCAAAATATTTGGCTATCTTTTGTTGTACACTGGATTTTATTAGTAAATTAATAAGAGGAGTTACCTCAATATAGTACGTGGAACACTTCCGTATGATACCCTCCAGAAATTAAAACGGAAAAAACGAAAAAATCGACAACTTACCGGTACATTAAAGTAAAATATAAATAATTAAAGTAAAATATAAATAATTAAATAATCAATTTAACACAATTCAAAATCAATTCAAAACAATTAAAATTCAAATTAACGCAATTAAAAGAATCTAACGAAAATATTCAAAACGATTTTCTGGATTTTATTGTACATCCAACTGGATTTTATTGTACATCCATCATTAAAAAATGTTCGTATTTTTTTTTATGTTCAGGATAATTTTTTTCACACTGAAGGCCTCAACAAAATTTCAAAAGTTGCCAACATTTCATGTTTAAGTTTAATATCTTTGTTGCCCTCATTTTCTTCATCTTGTCACCAATATTGTCACTAGTTCTTAATTTCATTCTTTTTTTTGAAACTATCCAATGTCTGAGTACTGGGATATTCAACTATTCACTACTATGACCATGTAAACAGGGGAAATATAAGGCAATGTGTGGAAGATTCACTTCCATGAAACAACAGATGACCGCTTTTAGGGATAAATGAAAACCACTCTCTTCTAAATCTCTAACAGGGTGCTTACAATAGAAGCTTGACCAGAGCCTATTGTATGAATGTTTAGCACACCTTGGTCTGCTCACTGGCTATGGATACACAGAAAGTAGTTGACCAGCTTGACTTCTCTGTATGTGGGACAGGTTTTACGGGTCCCACTGAGTTGCAGATGGTAATCTCTTTATCTCTTAATTCGGGTGTAACAACAGCACTATTGCTTGCTTTTGAAGGCCATGGGTGCGAATGATGTGTACCCAGTTAAGTCTGGTAATGCAGTCGTTATATGGAAAATTTTTTTCATTCTACGAACGAAGAAAAAAAAATTTGGTAAAGAATAAAATTCTATTTAG
Source organism: Mastigoproctus giganteus (assembly GCF_048544385.1). Classification (NCBI taxonomy): domain Eukaryota; kingdom Metazoa; phylum Arthropoda; class Arachnida; order Uropygi; family Thelyphonidae; genus Mastigoproctus; species Mastigoproctus giganteus. The sequence goes on along the minus strand of NC_143588.1, from coordinate 15,844,211 downwards.
CGAATTCTAAAAAAATTTGGTAAAAAGAAAACATTTATCTCTAAATAGAAAAATTCGCTATAAAGAAGTTTATTAAACAGAGGTCCAACTGTACTTATTATTTATTCTGATTTTACCAATTATCAAAAAGAGGTGCATAGTCACAAATTTGCCAAGGGCACCGAAAACCTAGCTATGCCTCTGTTCCTAGCACTGTATTTTCAGTTGACACAAAGTGCACTTCTTACTAGATAATGTATTTTTATTATTTTTTTATTTTATTCTTTTCCCATTTAAATGCAGAAAATATTGAGGTGATAAGTTACAAAGAAGTGTTGTCTGAATTATTTTATGTATTTTATACAACCATAATCATCCCTTATCAGTGCAGTCTGTAACTTGATACATCCCCATGGACTTTGTACAGTTAGTATAGGGTTAATATAAAAGACATTCATATAATCTTTCCTATCATGGCAGACATAAATACATTTTGCCTCATATTTCATGATCAAGGTTACCAATTTACCAATTTGTTATGCTTCAAGTCATTAGTTCCCAAATGAATAATACACTCTAGTTCCAGCCTAACCTAACCATTTCATCTGTCTATATACTCCCATTTTTAAGATTATGACCCAGAACCAAGCATTCCACAATGAATGATCTAGTCCTGGGATTGCACTCAAGAGAGCATTGACCAACATAGAATTAGACACTTAAATCTTTCCCTCTCTTGAGCGTCCAGTTTTATTTTGCTCTGGGGCATCATCTCATTTCATTTGAGATTCAGTGTTGTCTAACAGGACACAGATTTTTAATTTCATATCATCAAATACTCTGTATACATGTAACATTGAGTACAAGTAAAAATGCCATAATTTCTCATGGTTAAAACAAGTCATGTTAAAATATCCCACTTAAAAATTGAACTGAAATTACAATGATAAATATTGCAGTATACCGAATAAAACAAAAAAATTATAGTTCACAAATTAGTCACCTACTTTTAAAACCAAAACTAATTCTTTAGAAGTTCTGTATTTATGACTACCCAAATACAAATGCTAATACCTAAAATTATTTTAATATATTTAGTACAATACTAATTTTAAGTACAGTGATGTACTGTTTAAAATATATGCTATAATTTTTAATAGAAAATTGCACAGTAATCAGAATTTACCAAATAAAAACATCCAGTTAAGTATACATGTAATTTACTGGGTGAGTTTTTTTGTTCTTAAAGAGCTCACTGTTAAGGTAACGGAATCTCACATTCACTTAAAAAAATGTTTGTTTGTTTTTTGTTGTTTTTTTTTTTTTTGTGGTTATCAATATGCAGGCAATAACCCTTTGAGAATATTAATGAGCTAATCCAAAATGAAAACTGAATAACCCTCATTAATGAGTGCCCATGTTGAGATTATAAAAAATGTTTCATAAACAGTTGTTCAATATTGCACATTGCAAATGCACAACGAAAATCATCTGTGCTTGATCTTCAACAGTGGAAAAAGGCACATTTCTAAACTGTAACAGGTTCCACAACATCAGTTTATCATTTTAAATCACAAATAAACCTTTACTCTAAAGACAGCACCACAAAGGTTCACCAGTGAAGAAAGTAATCCTGTCCTCCCCTGTTCACAACCTTTTGTAGTCTATTCTTGAATGAAATAAGTAGTAAACTTCAAAATTCTCACAAAAATATACTTTTGGAATATTACTAGGCCCAATAATAGTTTTACTGATTTTCAAATTGAATTAAATGCATCATAAACAATATTGATATGCATAAATAAAATAATTAAATTTGATAGTTTCAGTTTATACGTATTGTTTATTAGGCTTAAACTTGGTATTTATCAATTGAGACAATTTCACTACATATAGTTTTAATGTGATTCTTTCTTGAAATATCAATTTGAATTATTAAATCTCTTACACAAATGGGTTCAGAAACAATATTTGAAGACTTAATAGCTCTAAATATTCCTTAGTAATTTTTAAGAACCTTTCACATGGAGGCATGTAAGAAGGGTCAAATTTCTAGGGAGAGAAAGATATCTATCTACCAGTTGAGTACACAAGCAAATGCATGTTCAATTGAATACCAATATCCAGTATTTAGAAATTAGTTAACACAGTTTATTTATAGGTAATAATATAAAATCTGTTACTGTATTATGCTTTACAAATAGTTCTGGATTTCTTATCTTGTTTATTACATTTACAGAATCAACTGGTGGTTACCAGCACTTCCATTTTCACTACTTATTTTTGTCTATGATGAAATCAGGCGCTTTATTTTGAGGCGCAATCCAGGAGGGTGGGTTGAAAGAGAGACTTATTACTAATGTTATAAGAGGCCTAGTCCATCATCTTGCTCTCAAGCAACATCCCATTATTTTCTGATGAGATGTTTTGGGGCTCATTTCATGTGTTCAGCCATCAAGGGTGAGTTTCACTTGACATAGGTTTTTCACCTAGGATAGTATGGTGCTTACATAAGATGCAAAGGATAAGAAGCTTGACAGATAGGATGTATGAATATGGAAGGCATTTTTGAAGCCGCTTACAAATGTTTTGCCACTTTAAAGTTGTCCATTTGGATTTTAACTTTTATGAAAAAGTGCAGAATGTATAATTTCCTATAAAGTGAATGTTTTAATAACAAATCCAATGTTAATTATAAAATTTATATTCCTTTGAGGGGGGGATAATGAGTTAACAGCTCATATAGCATAATTCATGCTTTTTAAAAAAAAAATACATATATATATATAATACACATGTATATTCTTTATTGTGCATTAAAGGTGAGAAGAAAGCAAATAATTGCATATCGCTTAAAGCAGTTAAAATATGTATTGTACAGGATAGTACAGTGGAAAGGTGGGAGAATCGTTAAAATCATTGATAAAATCTTCACGATTATTTGTTTAGATCTCAGGTTTCATCTTTTTTTCCATCCCTTCCCGGTAGTATTTAAAATGGTTTATATCTTTGTTACTTAGTAATGTCATGTTTGTCATGTTTCAAACTGCTGTGCACAGTCTAAAATTTTAGAGAACATTACTTGGTAATAACTACATTTATCACAAACTTTTGTAATATACAGCCATTTCTGTTGAATCTCAGGAAATGTTTATCAGTGTGTGCATATTACTGGACCATATAAAAGGATCTGTTAATACTGCCGAAGTACTTATTTGAACAGCATAAAATATGAGAATGGCAAAGACTGGGTACAAATTCTAATTTGGTAGAGTGAAACAAGAAGAACATGATAATGCATAGGTGAAGTGACTTTATGTGTTTGAGCACTAGAAAATGTCAAACAGCAGGGTATATAATGTAGCAAAACAGTCCAGAGAGTGTAGTGGCATTTCTTCCTTGTAGCCACAGTAGTCCTCAAAAATGTTTCCAAAGCACAGGTAACACACATAACACATCTTTAAATTTTAGGTTACAAAAGCAAAAAAAAAAAAAAAAAAAAAAAAAAAAAAGCCTGAAAAAGAAAAAAAATAGTATTTTAGGAAAGATCTTACCTAGTATAGTCAAAAATGTGAGACTATAATAAAGCACAGCCGATATATTTGCATTTTAGACTGCTGTTTACAGCTGCATTAGTGAGAAAAAGAAATTGACTTCCAGATCAATGACAAAAAATCTATATAGAGAACACAATTATATATAAATACATATAAATATATATATGTATATGTATTTTAGTAGTAGTTTACAAGTGACACTTAAAAGAAAAAAGCAATGTAGTTTAATAGTGAAACGAAGATTATATGAACTTGTGATATGTGTTTGTGTGAAAATAATGTATATTTATGATGTGGATGTATAATTTTCAGTTAAAAATAAAGTGTGAATAATACTGTTTTTGTTTCTTAAATATAAATATCAATTGGAAAGAATATTGCTGCACATAGGTATGGATGCATTTCTGCTGTGATATATTTGTTGTGTTTCTATACCATTATTGACCACAGTCAAGCTGATGTTGATTATAAACATACTCCAGTTGCTTAATTTGCTCATAAAATTGTTTGTGCAGGTATTATTGCAAACTGTGTATCTCCTGTTGAAAATAAAAACATTAAATAACATATATTTACGATAAATTGTTTCAAGATTAAGAATACATATGTCACATGCAGTTTTTATCACTTTTTCTTATTATAAGATAAAAGTAATGCTATTGGCATTATGTGCTGATAACATTTCTTCAATATTTGTCATTATGGATTGCCCAACGTGAATATATGAAACCTATGATTAAAATATGTTCTGTTGGGAAATTTTTGGACTAAAGTTTGGTAGGTGTCAGATATAATATTTGTGTCCATATTTTTGAAGACAGATTTCTTGTAGACAAAATTTCACATTTCTTGTTATGTGCAGCTGTTCATTCTTGAAAAATTTATCTCGCCTTTCTGAATTGAAAGTTATCTTTACCTCATAACACCTTAATTCTGCATAACCGTAAAATGTGATAGTGGTTGCTCTCCAGTTTCTAGCAATATTCTTTAGTAGTTTGCAAGGATAGTACTTTGTTTGGCTTACAACACAAAAATTATTGTGTTGGAAGCCAAACCTGGAGCTTTAAAAGAAACTTATGTAATCTTGGAAACTTATTATGAAAACTTAGGTTCCCTTTTCTGTGACTTTATTGCCTCTGATACCTGTATGAATGCTGTATTTAAAATAAAAAGGCAGTGTTTAACATGCAACTCTTAGCTGCTGACAAGAGATACTGTACCATTCTTGAATTACAAAAGTCTGTGATTCCAATTTAGTATTTTTTTTATGAAAATCCCAAACACAAAAGGTATTCAATCTATTATACTTAGTATGATGCATGGATTAAAAGGTTAGTTCTGTGAGTTTGTAGATGATGTTTCAGGTACACATTTAGACTAGTGGAATTACAGATGCTGCTTCAGAAGAACAGTGACCATAGAAAAGGCATACAGCAGAAACCACACATCTATAGGACAGGTTTTTATAAGGGATGGGTCATTAATCAACCTGACTCCCCTCTTGAATAGAGTCTAGTGCTTGAGAAAGGTTTTGGTACATAATCCCACATGTGAGATGGATTTTTTTTTTTTTACAGCCTTTTGTTCCTTTTCTTTAAGGTAATGGTAAATGCAGTGGTATGCAACCTTTGTTTGCAACCCAAAAACTGTAGACAAAAGAAAGAGAAGAAAGGTGAGCAGGCTTCTAAGCACTGGCTTATCCATAGCCATCTGAAATCAACTAAGTTGATTAGCTTTCAAAGAGTAAGAGCATGAAAAAATAAATGTAAATTTTTAATGAATATTATTCAGCAATTGTTTTTAATCAAACAGAGTGAAAACAATGATGATATGGTGCAGCATCCACTTTTGAAAGCTCTGGTTTTTGCAAAAGAGATTAGAAGTCATTGGTAATTCCCAGTAGCAAGGCGCCTCCATAGCCAGGTGGGAAGGAGTAGCAGTGCATAGCACATGCTTCTTGATTATACCGGGGTTCGAGCCCGTCACCACCAAATATGGAGGATATGGAAAGGTTAGGGAATGACCACCGCATATCCTGGAGCAATATGGCCTTAGTTGCTAATGCTCCTAAAAACCAAATAACAACAACCCAGTAGCAATATACGACCTTGTCTGGAAGTCTCAGTGTGAAATTGCACATGAGATCAGTACGCTCTTTTTTTTTTTTTTTTATAAGAAATAAAAGAAGACTGGGTTTTAGAAATAGTTGTTTTGTTTACCCCATTGGAGAATTACATGGAGATTGGCATACAAGAAGTTGAAGCTGCTTGTGCAGATGAGGTTTCTGATGAAAGGTGGATTGTAGTGTGTTCATTGGCAAAACTGTCAAACACTGAGAAAAAGAACTGAACTTTTGGAGACACCAGCATTAGTCAAGAAGACAGACAGACAGACATACATCTACCACTACCCACAGTGATAAGACTGGCTAACCAGTTGCAAAAACAACAAAGGGTAAGATGGGAACTTGTTTAGACCTTTATGGCAAACAATCAGAAGTCTTGGAAATGTCAAAGACAACGGCTTGAGGTTTATTGAACTATTCCATTGAATTTTGACAAAGATGAGTAACATAAACCAGAGGATTGACACTTTTGGAATCTGTATTGGTAATCACTGATCACATCAGTCCCGGATTATCATATAAGAACATGCTAGGGCACCAGAAAAATGTATGACCGTTTCAATTTGCAATGATGGCAACACTGGTATTTTCCCACATTTTTGGCTTTTCAGCAGCATTTGTATAAATCATCAGAACTTCTATATTGTGTTGCCAACTTTTCCCAGTTTATATGTTATAAAGGCAATTTTATGTGTAGTTAATTCATTGGTTTCATTATTTTTATTTTGATATAAATATAATTATGAACTCAAAGTATATGATAACAATTTTGATGATTACTCCTTATAATGAAAAATATAATTTTATTAAAACTGCTCTATTCATCCAAAAATAATTATATTTTTTATATATCTAAGTATCTGTAATTAGTTTGTAGATGATATTTCATAAAATGAAAAAATAATAAAACATTTTAGTTGTTTTTACTCCTGCAAGGTAAAACTAGTAGAGTATAATCTTCAGTATACATTTCTGATATTTATAATGACTGAACTTATCATATACAAAACATAATATTGAGTTATCACAATGAGTTTTACTGATCTGATGAGTCATGACCATCATTAACATTTTTTTTTTGGCATATTTGTACTTACAAAAACAGAACATTTATTTATTTTAAACTGGAATTAAATGTTTTAGTTTTTGTACCTCCTTTTCTTAGTTTTAATGTCTGTGACCATTGAAAAAATTTTCTTGTATGCTGCACTTGAGGCGCTAATGCTGAAACCTTTTGAGCTAATTTACAAATGTTAGAAAACAAATTTTCCAGAAAAATCTTTCGTATTAGAAATTTCATGCCACATTTCATCGAAAGAATAGGCTTATTCTTTAAACATTCAATTTGATTAGTTCTAAATAAAATGGTAAGACTCTGCATTCAGTCTGAACCAAGTTTATATCTATCTTAAATATTGCATAAAGTATTGAGATTTCTCTTTTTTCTTTGTATACATCAAAATTTAGACAAATTTTAGGATCTATAAATCCAGTCCCTGAGAGAACAAAAATTTGATCCTAATGGTGAATCAATATGTTCTAAGTACTCCTCACACTCTGGACCAGTATACATTTTATCAATTTTGATAAAATTGGTGGGATGCAAAATATTTATTTTCATTAGTTCACTTTTTAGTAAATGTGGTTTTAAGTAATTTGTAGCAATTATTTTGAAAAGTTTCAATAACACTGGTTTAATAAAATGAATGAGTGAAGATTTGCTCTGAAAAAGAGCATTGAATATGTTCATGTAATCCAAAATGTGGGTGAGCTTTAAGCTCTGGATTACACATTGCATCATATATTTCTTTTGCTTTTTTGCCTTTTTTGATCAACACACTCAAGCTGTATATAGTTAAATAGGGCATCCCACATATCTAATATTCTATTTACACAAGGGCATGAGCTAACCATTTAACCACTTTGTTTGACTTGGTTTTAACAGAGATAACTTTAAATGGAAAAAATATTCAACCATATCCTCAATTTATTTTAACACTATTTGCTGGATAGCTAGTGATATTTGTTATAAACTGCTCTACAAAATCTGGCGAGATTGCAGAAGCTGAACTTGATATCAGGGTTGATGTATTTGCCATACATCAGTCCTCAGCAAAACATTTGAACATCCTCTTTAAGTTTTGAGAAAAAGGAATTCTTTGCACCATCACAAGCAATACCCAAAATATTATTCAGCGGGATATTTTTTAAACATTTATTTAGTATAAATGCCTTCGCTGTACAACTTTTAGCATCAAGTTCAATGAGTTCTAATAATCGACAGGTAACTGAACCATTATCTGGCTTTATGTACTGTACTGTACAAGTGCAAGATATTTGTTGCCACTCACTACAAATATGCTAAGGTATTTTTTCTTTTAACATTTCAACAAGTTCAGCAGTTTCAGTTTTAGGCAAAACTGAAATTGTTAATGATAGCTCTACACTTGTCTTTTTTCAGTGTAACTGCCTGAGCAAGCAATTTTGCTCTACAAAGAAGAAATTCTTATTTCAGCAGTTTTAACTTGTTCTTCAAATTTTTTAGCTTTATTAATGTCAGACATTTGTTTATGATCTTTACCATTAACATTCTTGTCTAATTCACTTGTACCAGCTTGAATTTTTATATTGCAGCACTTACAATGAGCTAAATAATCACTACCGTCTAATTTTTCAAACCAACCTTTGTTACAGTCCAGCAACCGCAAATCTTGAAATTTGATGCTTATGCCCTTTATCTATAGGAGACAGTTCACCACAATCATTCAGTACTTTGTTTGCAGTGTAATTTCCAATTTTCTCATTTCTAAATGCATGTATAACAAGTGAAATTACTTTTAAACAAAATATTTACCTAAAACAAGAGTGAACGTTTAATATTAGAAGGAAGATTCAGTCACATGAATGCATGAAAATTCCAGTCTTGTAATAGACCAGGCATTAATCTCTTTTTGTTAAACTGTAAACAATCTTTTACAGACAGGTATATAGTCCATTACCATCAAGTAGTTCACTAAGTCACTTGCATATGACTGAGAGTACACAGGCTGGCACTAGCATTTGTGGCGCCTGTGGAAAAACCTTGTAATGGTGCCTAATACAGAAAAACATCTGCACTCTGCAGAATCATTAAAAGAAAGCACTTAACAAAATAGTTTATTAATAATTCCTAAAATTAGATATTTTCAAAATTTTGAGTTGTAGAACGTTAACAAAAGAATTGCGTAAAAAAACACTCTTTATAGGAGAAGATAATTATAATAAATAGGTATATTAATTTATTAAATTAATAAAGACAATATTATTATTACAAAAGATGCAAATTTAAAAATAATAAATGATAAGCACAAAGATACCTAGCAAATATATTTTCAAAACAGAAAAATATAAAGGGTAACAAATTTTACATAACCTCAATCTTTCTGGCTTTTTACATCTGCAAATTCATTTAAAAGTTCAGAATAATTGATGCTTTCCTATATCTCTTTTTATATAGAAATTACCGCTAGTGCTACTAAACGATCTTGTGTCATTGTCATTCTCATGTAGTTTTTAATTATCATTAATTTTGAGAAACTGCATTCTCCCGAAGCCACAGATGCAGGTAAAGTAAGTAAAAATTTTAATGCAATTATTACATTTGGAAACAAAGAGCCCAATTCATTATTATGCAAATATACCGAGTCTAAAGGGTAATGAATATCAGTGGAAAGAGATACAGCTAGTAATTCTTTGAAAAGCTCAGTCCCATTAATATGTATGCTCACCATCTGTAAGAGATGGTTGTAAATCTATGCAGCATTTGGTTAAATTATCTTTTGACATTTCTCCTAATGCTTTAAAATTATACAAAAACAAACGTGCTACAATGATCTTCCAATAACGTGAATTGTTCTTTGATAGAAGCTATTACTTTATCTAGAACAATGAAGTAAATTTCAACCTTAAATTTGAATGTGGGGTCCTGAATACATTCATTGCATGATTCATAATTGAATTTTTTTTTCAAGCTCTTAGAGGTACAATATCTTTTCAAGTAGCTTCTACGTCTAATGCAGGGGGTGGGCAAATAAAACTTCTGTAAGGTACACATGAGCCAATTTTTTTTTAGCCTTTCGCATTTTTTAGGACAATTAAAATGGTGTATATTGAAAAAATTATTGGTTTATTTTTTCTCTCTATGAAAATATAGTAGTCATTTGTCTACTTTTCTTGAAAGGTGCGATGTTCCAAATCTACCTTTCTCTGTTTATATGGTGTTGCCATCCTAATAAAAAAATATAACCTTTAATAAACATATTCATAGACAAAAAAAATAAATCGGAAATTATAATTTCAAAGATTTTATAAAACCATAATAATCTTAGATTTTCAATTATGCATTGTTGATAGGTTTCAATAAATACCCTAATAAAAAATAAATTGATAAATCCTCTCCAAATTATTTATTTTTATCCACCGATTATCCACTTGCATTGCAATGATAATGGTAACAGTAAGTTGTAATTCTGCAACTTACTCGAGTCATGGCACCTCCATAGCCAGGTGGAAAGGAGCAGCAGTGCGTAGCACACGCTTCTTGATTAGACCAGGATTCGAGCCCGTCACCACCAAATACGAAGGATACGGAAAGGTCAGGGAATGACCACTGCATATTCCTGGAGCAATATGGCCTTTGTTAATGCTCCTAAAAACCAAATAACAAACAAACAACAAACTCGAGTCGTGACATATGGCACAAATTCAAATGAGTCATAGATGTTGGACAATGAAAACGATAAAAACAATTTAATAACAGCAAATATAATAAAAATTACAATAAACAATTTCATATTCATTCTTTGGCAGGCCATTTATTACCCTCATATAACACTGTAGTTAGGTTCCTATAAAACGTTGTGTTGTGCGAAACTGTTTTACAGGACTAAGAAAAAATACAAAAAGGGGGGTTACATTCCAAAAGCTAACAAAAATGCACTATTTCATTAACAAAATGTTAACAAAAACACACCATTCTAGATTTTATGTATCTTCTGCTCTTTAAAAAAAATCAGTATTCTGGTTTTGTTTGCTTTTGCTTGATAAATCTTTGTGAATTTCATCGTATGGAACTAAGCATTTTTGAAGCTCCTTTTTGAACTTGGGGCTCCTTTCATTCAAGAATCTGCATTCAAAAAAATAAGATTCTAATTCTAAAAAGCATACTTCCCGTATGCTTGGAAGTTTAGAATTTTCATCTGCGCTATCATCCTCTGAATTGATTTGGTTTACCTCCAATGCCATTTCCACCAAATCTGCTTTGCCAGCCTCTGTTTCTACTAATTCCTGAACAGTAATCATATCTTTAGTTATTCTTTTTAGGAGCATTGGCGACTAAGCCCATGTTGCTCTGTGTATAAATTGCATATGTCCTGAGGTCGAATTTCTGTTTTGCTGGACGAAAAACCCGTGTTTCCAGGAGAAAAAAACCATGCTACCCTCACCTGAGCCCGACTAACTCAGTCACACTGTGAAAAAGACCCATAAAAATTCCTCCCGTTATTGACAGGATTTGAACTCAGTCTTTTCTGCCCAGTGTGGGGAGGATGGCGAGTCTAACAACTGTGCTACCCATGAGGACTTCAGTAGTCATATCATCAAAACCTTCTCTCCTACCGACTTAGCAAGTTCTACTATCACACCAATTCCGTTTTCTTGCCGGTTCAACCATATATTTTTCCACACGCATTTAATGTTGGCGGTTTACTTCTTTCAGCAATAAAGCTATGATTCTGATACAGTCCACAACTGCGAAATGTTTCCATGCCTCCATTACTTCAATAGATTCAGAATCAATTTTTTCCAAAATCCATTGTAACGATTTTCTGATGTAATGAGTTTGAAAGCTGGATCTTTGCTTTCACTTGATAAATCTTTGTGAATTTGCCTTGATCTAATGGCTGAATGAAAGAAGCTGTATTAACCTAGTACAACTGTGGTAGAAACATAACTTCAACGTTTGGATGGCCTAGTGTTCTATCCAATAGTAATAAACTTTGAAATCTAGATTTTTCTACATGTTCAATAACACAAAACGTAACACAGGGATTTCCCAATAATTTTTTTTATTAGCAGATCAACAGGGGGATTCAAAAAGAGTGGAAATGTTGAAAAATTACATCCATAATTTGAAAGATTTAATTACATCAGGGGTAAAGGAAAGGGTTTTTGCTTCCGTAAAGGTGAGTACAGTGGTCTCAGAAAGTTTTTAAATTCTGTACAGTGGGATCAACTGGCGATGTTACTAACGGTAAATTCTAAGTGGGAAGCATTCAAGGAATTAATCGTGGATGCTACTAAAAGTTTCATACCTATTAAGAAATATTGTTCAAGGTTTAGGCCTAAATGGTTTTCAAATGAACTAATGAGACTCATAACAGAGAAGAAAAATGCATGGGATGCACATAAATTATCAAGCGACTCAGAAGCCTATGGCAGATATATGCTAGTCTGTAATCAGGTCACAAAGGAGGTTAGGCAGATGAAGGCAGATTACGAGAAATTCTTGGCAAAAGATGCTAAGAAAAACAGCAAGGATTTCTTTACTTATATAAACTCTAAAAGGAAGGGGATGAATCTGATTGGTTCACTTGACATCGATGGTTCGACTGTTGATGATCCTGCTCAGATAGCAAACAAACTGAATGAGTATTTTGCATCTACATTCACACATGAGGAATTATTAAGGTTTGAAATGGCAGAAGGTTATCAAATTGTAGGAGGATACTTAATGATTTTGTAATAACTGAGAGCAAAGTGGAGGAGAAATTGTTGAAGTTAAACATAAGAAAAGCACCTGGGGTGGATGGGATCTATCCAGTTATATTAGAGGCGGTGGCAAAGTAATTAACAAACCCTTAGCCATAATTATGAGAGCATCCTTGGACTCGGGAGGTTCCCACGGACTGGAGATGTGCAAATGTATCCCCAATTCACAAAGGGGGATCGAAGGGTGACACGAGTAATTACAGACCAGTTAGTTTAACTTCTGTTCCGGATAAAATAATGGACTCGCTGATTAAAGATGCATTGCAGGATCATCTAGACAAGACTGCAGCAATAATTCAGACACACCATGGGTTTGTTAAGGGAAAGTCTTGTCTGACAAATTTGATGGGATATAATGATGTGGTTACAAAGGAACTGGATGCAAAAAATAATTTTGATATATATTTGGATTTCAGGAAAGCTTTTGACACTGTTGCGCATGGAAGACTATTGTACAAATTGGAGCAGAATGGTATTAAGGGTAAGTGGCTAAAATGGATAAAAGGATGGTTAGGTGGGAGAAGACAGAAGGTGGTAATCAGTGGGTGCTGCTCTTTGTGGACTAATGTTATTAGTGGAGTCCCACAGGGTTCGGTGTTGGGTCCACTGTTGTTTTGTATATTTATCAATGATATTGATGAAGTTTGATAGGATATTATGATGTGGTTACAAAGGAACTGGATGCAAAAAATAATTTTGATATCATATATTTGGATTTGTTTGAAGAAGGTATATCAGGCAGGGTTGTTAATGACAGCAATGGCAGTGTGCTACTGCAACAGGCGCCTCCGTAGCCAGGTGGGAAGGAGCAGCATTGCGTAGCACATGCTTCTTGATTAGACCGGGGTTCGAGCCCGTCACCACCAAATACGGAGGATGTGGAAAGGTCAGGGAATGACCACTGCATATCCTGGAGCAATATGGCCTTAGTTGCTAATGCTCCTAAAAAAAAAAAAAAAAAAAACAAGCTACTGCTACAGGATCTAGATAATTTGAGCAGATGGGCTAAGTGGCAACTGAAGTTTAACTTTGACAAATGCAAAGTACTGCATATGGGTAGAAGTAACACCAGAGAAACGTACCAACTGTGTGTACTACACTTAAGGTGATAGAAAATGAAAAAGACCTGCGAGTAATTGTGCTGTCAGATATGAAGTTTTCTGAACAATGCAGACAGGCTGCCATCAATGATATACAGGAATTTTGCTAGCAGGGAAAAGGAGGTGATTGTCCCTCTGTATAAGGCAATGGTCAGGCTACACCTTGAGTACTGCGTACGGGTCTAGAGGCCTCATTTTAGGAAGGATGTAGATTTGCTTGAGCATGTACAGAGAAGGGCAACAAGATTGGTGAGGTGAGGTGAATGAAGGGATCCTCTTACCAAGAGAGGCTTAAACCTGCAAATTACAGTGGCTGGAGACTAGACACCTGCACGGTGATCTGATTGAGGTGTATAGGGCCTTGAATGGGTTGAGTACACTGAATTCTGATGGGATCCTTCCACTTTTTCAGATTACAAACCTATAAGCTCATACACTTCCTTTCTTGCATCACGTGCCACTACTACTACCTTGTTATGCGAGGTTTGCTGAAATTCTCTAACCGTGTTATAGAAGTAGTGTGTTGTGCAAGGATTACCGCAAGTTATCAATCGTGTTAGAGCAAAACCATGTATTGTGTTATACCGGGGGTTGCCCATCCCTAGTCTAAAGCATTTGCAAGTTTGCTAAAATTTGTATCAGTTTTTCAAACCCTGCATCAGAATGTTTTCCTACTAAAAAAATATTTAGCTTCTTTAAGGAGTCTTAAACATTCTATAACATTTAAACACAGGTTCTGCAAAATCTTGCAAACCATTGTTTTTTCAGGATACCATATCATAACTGTACATATAAATTTTAAAGTTATTATTTTTCTTGCTAGTGACTCTGCTAAATGATGAGACATAGTGGTTTTTTTTTGTTATTTTATGACAACTCTAACAGTGCATCATATATACTATCTAAATGATATCACAATGGTCCAAAAGCATCTATGCGACAACCAGCGTGTTTCAGACAGAGGTTTAAAGTTACTGATGGAACATCTTTTAGTAATGTAGCACACCTAGAATTAGAACCGGAAAAATATACATAAAGATCTTGGTATTAAATGAAGCTATTCTTTCTATTGAGGCTGATACAGAATCATTAATCACTAAATTTTATGAATGATTTGCAAATGTAATGAAAAATGCACATGAATTTAATATTTCATATAAATTTTTTACCTTTCATGTTTGCCTGTGTAGGTCACCTAAAGGTAAATCAAAACTTTCTAATTGTTTTAATATCATTCTCACTAGTCCCAAACTGGTGGTATCATTTGATTGGTATAAAACCCAAAAAATGCTCCCTAATTTAAAATAACAAATCTAATAATAATTCATATTCAAAAAGTTAATACTCAAAAACCAGCCAAGTAATTAAATATTTAATAAGATAAAATAAAATAAAGTATGATGATACAGTAAACTGGACTATTACAATAAGTATTAAAAGAAATAAAATTGGTTAAAACAGATAAAAACTAACAATGCTAAAATCGTTAAAATACCGGAAATACGAAGCTTTCGGAGACAGCTGTCTCCTTTCTCAACAGTGTACTGTTCCTACAATGACACATCCTTAAGTAACAGGCCAATGGTACTCATGTGACTCACCAGGAACATCTCATCAGTACTCTCTATTTGCGCACCGGAAACGGAAGTGACCCGGGAGCGTGCCATGTGGAATCGCCTCAAAGAGGGGATGTAATCGCACACCCCTGTCCCTGTTAATAGTAGACAGGATGAACCGATTCGCAAGCTCTCGAGCCACTTGCGTTCCCAGAACCCATGCGCACAGTCAGTAATGACCGCATCCTCAGGGGAGCTCCGATGCTGCTTCTCCCAGAAATGTTCCGCCACAGCAGACCTAGCATAGTTCGCAGTCTTAATGGCGGGCAAATGTTCCCCCAGACAGTCTTTTAGACATCACCCTGTCTCCCCCACAATCCGGGCACTTAATCTTATAAATTACACTACTGGTGGAATTCTGGGTTACGGGGGTCTTTGACCTGAGACACCACTGTGTGCAACCTCCGCCCCGGAAGCTGCACACAGCGGGTCTGACACTCCCGTAGTGCCCGGATAGTAGGGAATGTAAGCAGTAGCCACTGAGGGAGGTGGTTCCTGGCGACACAAACCAATGTGTCGTAGTCGGTATGTCCATTACAGTTCAGCACAGGCTTATCAACATAAAGATAGCGTAGCCAGGCCACTAATAAATAGGGTTGGTCCCACTGCCGTATCCCCCCCCCGAGGATAGGGAAATGGAAATTAGTAAGATCACACCAGACCTTAGTAAGTGTGGTTACCCCCAGAGGGTCTTGGACAAATATGTTTATAGGACTTGGTCCAATCGCCGGGAACCACCTCTCTCAATGGCTACTGCTTATATTTCCTACTATCTGGGCCTTTCAGAGTGTGTGGCGTGGGCACTACGGGAGTGTCAGACCCGCTGTGTGCAGCTTCTGGGGCGGAGGTTGCACACAGTGGTGTCTCAGGTCAAAGACCCCATAACCCGGGATTCCACCAGTAGTGTAGTTTATGAGATTAAGTGCCTGGATTGTGGGGGAGACATCTAAAAGACCGTCTGGGAGAGCATTTGACTGCCATTAAGACTGCGAACTATGCTAGGTCTGCTGTAGCGGAACATTTCTGGAAGAAGCAGCATCGGATCTCCCCTGAGGATGCGGTCATTACTGACTATGCGCATGGGTTCTGGGAACGCAAGTGGCTCGAGAGCTTGCGAATCGGTTCATCCCGTCATACTATTAACGGGGATAGGGGTGTGCAATTACACCCCCTCTTTGAGGCAATGATCGGTTCCACATGGCACGCTCCCGGTGCACAAATAGAGAGTACTGACGATGTTCATTGTGAGTCACATAAGTACCATGGGCTTGTTACTTAAGGATGTGTCATTGTAGCAACAGTACACTGTTGAGAAAGGAGACAGCTGTCTCCGAAAGCTTCGGATTTCCGGTATTTTAACTGTTTTAACCGATGTTATTTCTTTTAATACTTATTGTAATAGTCCAGTTTACTGTATCATCTTACTTTATTTTATCTTATTAAATATTTAATTACTTGGCTGATGTTTGAGTATTAACCTTTTGAATATGGAATTTCCCAGCCCCATAGGCCTGTTTGAGGATAATAATAATTCATCTGTTTGGTATGACTTTTATCGGGTGTGCAATCTAAAATAATTGAGTAATATTTGGCTTCTAATACCATTTTTAAGATTTTAGTCTGCACCGATTTTGCCAATAAATTAATTAGTTCATTTTGTATTTCTTTACTGAGATAATGAGTAAGATAATGAGTACATGTGGCATTGTCTTTTATTTTTAGTAAATGTTCTGATATGACACTATCAAATTTTCCCATGGTTTCCATTATCATGATGGAATAATTTATCCGATTGACTTGCCAAAAATTGCACAGCAATGATTAGTCTCTCTAAAATACCACACCGATTAATCTTTGGTTTTCACAATGTATAGTTTTTTCTGTTCTAAGACTCTTTCCAAGTTTTAAAAGAGTTTCTATGTTATTTTTTCATGCATTTGTAATGTACTACCTAGATTTTTCCATATTGAATATCCTTTCCTTGGCCAAGTGCAGCTGTCGGAAGAAAATAGTTTACAACAAGAACAATAAACTGCTTCATTTGTTATGGAGTAAACAAGCCAAGATCTTTCAATCATTGAGAACCATCACTTTGAGGGAACTTAAATCTGAATGAGACACTTTCACAGGTCCTTTAAAAAAAGTTGTCTAATATTGTAATTTAAAACATGTGGCCACAAAAATGGATCATTAGGAATTGGAGTAGTAACGCTATTAATAATTACCGATACATCTTTTTCTACATCTTGGAGATTTGTTTTCTATATTCTTGCAAGTATGCAATGGAGAAGTTGAAGGGGAACATTAGTTTCACAAGAAGTTTTATTTGTTGTAGAAATTTTCCTCAATATAAAGCGATCCATAGCTTTTGACTGATTTTTTGTTCTGCTCGTTTTTGAATTTTTTCTTTTCACACTTCCACCTATTATTTCAGGGTAGGTACTGTTTTGAAAAGTTTCGACCAGCTATAAAAAACATTTTGACAAAATTACACAAAAATAATATTGAAATTAATTAATGTATGGCAATTTCAATTTTATAAAAGAAATTTAAATGAAGGTTCTTCTAAAATATTATACATAGTATTTGTGTATGCTTGTTTTAATACTAAATGTAAAACGCAGTAATCTAAAATGTCCTAAGATTTTTCACTATTGCGACATAGAAAAGTAAAGATCTTATCTTTAAATTAAAGAAGCCGGTTAATCACACTTTGCAGCTCAATAAATGCACTTAAGTGAGATGAAAGGAATAGTTTTCTTTGTTAAGATTATTACTATAATTAATACCATGTGAAATTAATAACATATTTAATACAGAAGTTTTCTTTGCTCTGTCAGTGTGAACGATAGGCTTAACTGATTGGGCTGGAAGTGGCCTTAAATTGAAGATATTTCTTCCTAGGTGTGCACAAAGTTGTTAAAATTTAAAAGTTATGAAGTTTTATTTTACAGAATGGGCCAGTTTTGTACTACAAAAAACGAGAATAGTTCAACATTCACTTCTTAGATGTGAGCCACAGAAAGATTTTAACTGTTAAACAAACAATGTCTAAGTTGATAAGGCATTTTTTTGTGATTAATAATTTGCACAATCATGTCCTTTGTTCTGAAAATAATAATAAAACTCTGCTACCAATTGCGAAATTCTCTACTAGTGCTGTCTACCTGAAAAGAAAGAACTCATTTTATCATTATCAACTTCGAGTTTATTTAAGGATTTAGAAGTATGTCACAGTCAAAATGCTACAAGGAAACAAACCTTTTCGTATTTTTGCAAATGTATTCAGCATAATTTTGAAAGACTGATCCTGAATACATTTACACGTATACTGTATGGCTTCACTTCGGACAAATTAATTTAGAACTGAGTTTAAAAACTCTAGCGTTTCTTGTCCTGATAACTACAAATATGGATGTATCTAAATACTTCAGTGAGGCCGCCGTAGCCTAGTGGTCAGGCGCGCGGGTGCATAAGTACACATGCCTTGAGTGACCGGGGTTCAAGCCCGTGACTGCTGAATACGGTACTGTTTCTTGTATTCTGTCTATCTTGTGAACTTCTCTGACTGGTTCTGTTGAACGTACCTTGTGGCAAAGGGGAAACAAGCCTTTTCGTGTTTCTGCAGATGTATTCAGGATCATTTTGAAAGACTGATCCTGAATACATTTACACGTATACTGTATGACTTCACTCCGGACAAATTAATTTTGAACTGAGTTTAAAAACTCTAGCATTTCTTGTCCTGATAACTACAAATATGGATGTATCTGAATACTTCAGTGACAGTATTTTTCCTGATTCTGGAAGATTCAAAATTTGGCAATTTTATTTTAATTAATAAAAATGTAACGATATATATTGATACTACATTTCTTTAGGACAGCTAGAGAAAAACTGCTACCAATTATGGAATTTTTGCAAGAGGTACTGCTACTATAGTTTATTAAACTAATTACCTAAACCACTACACATTTAAGGTGACGTTTCAGACATATTGATGTCATCATCAAACCATGTTTTTAGGGGCCAGATAAGTATAAAGAGTTACAAATTTGAATATATTACAATTACATATAAATCATTTAATTGTGAATAAATAAATCTAAAGTATTAAATTTGAATTACCATCGCAATAGAAAACATATTACATTAAGCGAAACCAAATACATAAAGATTACATTCTTCCTGCTGACAGCAGTTAATTTATAGGTTTAAGACCATTAGCCAATGGTATGGTGCCAAGTTTTCTATCCTGGATTTGGTAGTTCTTGTGTAGGCTGCTTCTCTGAATATCGGACAATTTTCTCCCCTCCCCCCCAGCATGGTCTGATGATGGGTACCAGTATGATGCCTGAATACCTTAAATATATAGTGCTTTAGGCTATTAGGTTAATAAACTATATTATTAATTTCATGTGGTATGTGAGTAACATTAATTATATTAGTATTAGCAATGGCCAACATGGTGCAAAAAAGCTTATGCTGGCCCAGCCAAAAAAAATAAAAATTAATAAGACAACCTATGTGTTTCCCTCTGCCCGTAGATAATTATCCAGCCTCTACCACCCATGTAGGTAACATAACTTATTGCAATCTAGTCTAAACATCTTCCCCCCCCCCCATAACTTGAAATTATGGCCTAGTTCTAGAATCATTTATAGCCATTTAGTAATAATCTTAATGGAAAATAACTACATAGCATCATTCCCTATCTATATTTCTTTCTTAAATAATTGTCCTTAAATGCAAGAGGGTGAGATGTGAATATTTACTGTAATTAAATTTTAAACCATCATACCTCACTCAGCATTAAAGGGGTGATTACCAGAATTTTATGGTCCAACTCATAGTCGGGGATTATGGATTACTGTATTCAGATATTTGTATAATTGTAGATAGTGAAAACCTAACAGTACAATAAATAAAAAATATTTTGGGTAGAGAGAAAGTAGAAATTTCATATTGAATTTAAACGTAAAACATTTAAACGTTTTATTGTGACAATTTTGACCAATTGAGAGTAGTTTTTGATAAATTTGCAAGCAATTCAAATTTAATTGAAAATTTTCCAGAATATAGGAGCATTGGCTCCTTTACGATCATTTAATGTTTTTTTTTTTTTTTTTTTTTTGATAAATGAACTTTATTGAATTAGTTATAGATGATTAAAACGATACTTGAAACTTATGACCTTTGAAGCATCCTATTCGTAATCATTTTTTTAAATGTTTTTAAATGAAGAGCTTGCTTGTCATTTACAGATGACAGCCCACAGTATATTTTTTATTTACTGTAAAATGGGAATTTTACTAGAATAAAACTTGTCTGCTGGCAGTAGGATAACATTAGCATATGGTCAGATGAAAAATATATATATATATGTAGGTTTTGCTTTCAGATAACTAAGAAAACAGACATAACGAAACATCACTGAGTGGGGCACATAAATGTAAACTAGAAGAAAAGAAAAAAAAAACCCAAAAAGTTTGACATTTTTCAAAGCAAACCTGGAGCATTACCCTTTCTCAATAACAAGTATCTCAGATGACTGTTCTAGTAGTAAACATGGAAATAGTGCTTAAAATGACAGAAAGATGTAACTATCAACATATCTGTATCAAAAAGGGATTCACCATCCAAAAATAAATGGCTAACATGGTGGCACCACAATTTGGTAGGAAGAAATCCATCTTTAATGATATGTTGAACCCCAGTTTTTCATAAGTAGTAATGAAATCTTCCATAAGCTGCCAGCTTTAACATTTCAAAATGCTTTCCATGCTGATTTCTTGCTATCACTAAGGCCACATTTGAACTGTTTATCTTTGAAGTCTGTGTGGGCAGCACAGTGATATCATCACCTTCCTCCCCACGCCAGGTGAAAAAGGCTTGGGTTCCATCCCGTCACTGCTGAGAAGAACTTTGATGGGCTTATTTCACTCCCTGGCTGAGTTAGTCAGTCAGAGGCATAGATAGCAAGGTTGTTTTTTTGTCCAGTGAAACAGGCAAATTACAGAAACGATACATATATGGGATTCAGCTCGTTCGTGCGAACCTATTCCTAGAATCTCCCAAGTTCACCAAACTGGTTCCTAAAAGCTGTTTCACACCGAATGCCATGCAAGCTACACTACACCATCCATGTTCACACTGGCAGACACGTACCCTCAGCTATTCTGTTCCTAGTCGTGATGTAGATTTATTGCTACTTACACATTACTAGAATATTGATGAAGATGTTGTCCCTTGGAAAGCTGCCACAATCATGAAATTCCAAGTACTATACAAAAGGCAAAAAATATTTTCAATACAGTTGCTATTAGTTCTGCGGAGGCAGAAAGAGGTTTTTCTAGGATGAATATTATATATTTGGCAAATTTGATGACTAACCTGATTGACCTACCATTGAATTCCTGGAATCCCACTCCATCTGTTCAAGCATGGCTAAGAGTTAACCACACAGCCAATGAAGGCTGTGTGGTTAACTCTTAAATAAAATATGTTTGGTTTTTCTTTTTTACCTTGAAAGGGGGGAGTAAGATGATAGGGAACTGGTTTTTAAAATTTTTGATTCCCACCACTGCATATATGGGTATATCAAAAAATTTTCGGGTAACCCTAATGTAATTGTTTGTCTTTGAAAAGTTGCCTTAATCTTCTCTGTACTAAGTCTTGGGAATTTCTCTTGCAAGTATATGAATGCTGGACCATTCACTTTGAAAGCCTTCACAAAATTTTTCATGAGCCGAAACTTTATTTGGGATCTAACAGAGGTTCAGATGCTACATTCTGGCCAACTACCCCACTCACAGAGAAAGCAATAATACTGTAACCCTTTTTGTAGTCCTAATAAAATGATTACCTTGAAATCACCACATATCTGCCACTAATACTTCTGAATGTTTCTTTTTTATGGATGGCATCATATTTTCATTGTCTAATAACACAGCTTTAAGGCTAATCTTAGAAGCATCTGTATAGTTGTCATTCTTTGGGAATGTTCATTGCTGCCATTAGACCATCTAATTTTGTAATGTCCATACAAACAGTGAGTTCACCTTCTGCTTTATAGAATTTATCATAGTCTTTATTTTGAGTATGAAATGTCAGTTTCACCGAAAGATTCCACTGTTTTAGCCTTGAGGCTACAACAGTCTTCAACTGCCTTCAGTTCAAGATCGTTAAGCTCACTTTCTGTGATTCGAAGGATAAGGGTTTGTACAAAATGGTGGAGCCTCTGATGTTCATCAAAGTGTACAGAAAAATGGTTGGGTAGTACTTTACTGTCATTCCTTTTCTAATAGGATGTAACATACCGAAGTCTGTGATATGATTTGTTGGCTCCATCTATATCATGGGCACAAAACATCCCTTTTGATGAACAGGTAGTGCAGGATATGTGTGGAGCCCAGTTCTTGTCCTGGTTGCCTACTTTAAACCTCAAGTACAAGAAGTCATCCAGACTATTTACAGAGAACAAATCACCCAGTACTTAGCCGTAGTTTAATATAGAGTAACTTGCTAATATGAGACCATCTGTAATTCAAAAAGAAGAGCCAGTCGGCAAATTGTAATGTGATTTTCATGTTCAGCAGCATAGAATTAGTCAAGATTGGGTATTTTTGTAACATTTTATGTGTTGACCAGTGTTATCATTCTTCTGATGTAAATAATAGAGTGAAAGATTGTGGACCAAAAGACTTCCAACTGTATTGGTTTGTTTTCTGATAAATTCTCATGAACCCGATTTGTTTCAGTAGATGGATTCAGTGATTGGTGAAATGCATATGTAATTGAACAATTCAATGTTGATATATTCAACTCAAAGACAGGGTTTTGGTTTGACACAAGAATTGGAGGAACAGAGGAGAACATAAATACTGGAAAAGGCTGTTGGAAGTGTAAGCATGGATTCATATGTTCAGTTGACATCAAGGGGAAAAAAAAAAAAATGTAGCTGTTGCTCTGTCACCAGTATCCTGAAACAAAAGCATTAACTATCCAAAATGGCAGTGAGACACTGTCATCTTTTCTTTCATCAGAAAATGAAAATTGGGTTAGTCTATGCCAGATCTTTGCTGATTTACAGTACATAATATACACGTTTACAGTACATAATTTACAGTACATTACAGTACATAATTTACAGTACATTAACTACACGTTTTACCCTTTGAGAAGATATTTATGGCAATTAGGTATAGTCTTTTTATTGGATTTCAAACATTTCTCAAATTGCAGAGGATAGTTGTATGACAATGGTGCCAATACAGTGGAAGATTTTAGAATTTAACAATTTTGGCAGTGTTTGTGCTGCTCTTCAGCAGAAAGAGGAGAATAGGTCAAGGAAGTTTTCCTCTCTAACCAAGATTCCCAAAATCTAGTTGAATTGTATCCTTCTGGAGTATAATAATACAATGTGTAGTGCACAAACAATTTTTTTTCTCAGCTTTAGAATGGAATCCCTCAGAGAAAACAGACTTGTTCAAATTAATAACTGTTGCAGAATATGAAATTATAGATTTTTAATGTGCTATATTCATTATAAAACCAAGTTGTCAACAAGACCAAGAAATTATTACTACACTAAAAGAAAATAGTAATTTCACTATATCTAAGCAAATGTTAGAGTCAGTGATTGAACCAAGAAGGGTACCACAACTGCTTGACTTTTTTTTTTTTTTTTTATGTAAACCCCAAATACGAGAGGTATTAGAACCTATAGTACTAAGTACTGTGCCTGGAGGTTGAGAAGACGAAAGGAGATATTTGTTGACATTGGACTTGAACTTCTGTAGACTGAAATTTTCAGGAAATACGTATGAAGGAAGGTTGTTCCAGAAAATGGCAGTTGAATGAATAAACGAGGAAGATGAAAAGTTGGTTCTGTGAGTTTGAAGTTGGACAGTAAATGGATGTTGGCAGCAAGGGTTCGGACTGTTTTGAAAGAGAGAGTGGGAATTATAGAAGCCAATTCAGAAGAACAATGCCCATGTAAACATCTGTAGAAGAGGCATGCAGCAGAAACAGTATATCTATGAGATAGCGAGTGGAGAGACTCTGTTAGAGATGAATCATTAATTAACCTAACTGCCCTCTTCTGAATGGAATCAAGAAGCCTGAGAGAGGTTTTGGGGGCACCACCCCAGTTGTGGGAACAATATTCCATGGCAGGGCGGATTTGTGATTTATACAGTGTGCAGCTGTTTGGAAGAAAAGTAATGCCGAGAGCGAAAGAGAAAACAATATTTGTAATGTGCTTGTGCCAAGAGAGATTAGAAGTCAGGGTAATCCCCAAAAGAGATATCATTTGCCTAGAAATTGGAGTGTCACTAAAGATAAGCATAGGAGCAGAAGAATCCTTTTTGCGAGATATAAGACGAGACTGAGTTTTAGAAGGGTTGAAATCAACTAAGTTGTCTTTGCCCCACTGGAGAATTACCTGAATATCAGCATTTAAGGAATTGGTAGCAGATTTTCGAGAAATTGAAGCTGTTGAGCAGGACAAGGTTTCTCAAAATGAAAAGTGGAATGCTATCATCGGCAAAACTATGGATAGGATTTCCAGTCAATGGAAGAAGGTCATTAATATACAAGAGGGAAAGAACTGAACCTTTGGGGACACCTTAGTTAGAAGACAGAGAGAAAACTGGATAACCAATTACTAAAAACAGTTGGCAAACCATAAGATGGAAGCTTGTTTAGAAGACCTTTATGCCAAACACAATCGAAAGCCTTTGAGATGTCAAGAGCAACTACTTGTGTTTTCCCGAACCTTTCCATTGAATTAGTCCATAGCATAAGCCAGAATATCACCAGTGGATCGACACTGATGGAAAGTTTCTAGGTAGTTTAAAATTTGGCGGTTAATTGATTTCTCCATTACTTTAGAAAGAGTAGACGTAATTGCAATGGGAGGGATTTGTCACCCTTTTTAGGAACTGGCTGGATATGAGCAAATTTCCAAGCAGAAGGAAAAACACCTTTGGAATAAGAAAGTGAAAATAGGCGGCAAAGAATAGGAGTAAGTTCAGGAGCACAGGTTTTGAGAACAAGTGGAGAAATACCATTGGGACCTAGATCTTTCTTAGCATCAAGATTCCTCAAAATTCTTCTGACATCCTTTTGATGGAGTATGTTGGGAGGTGTTTTACCAAGATCATTAATACATGAGTTGGAAGAAAAATGGGATGCTAGCAGGTCAGCTTTATCCATGGCCGAAGTGACAACAGACCCATCTGGTTTGGACAGTTGTGACCAATAGTTTTGGCAAGAAGCAAGTTTTCTACTCTTAGCCTGATTAATAACTGCTTTTCAATTGTTGCGAGCTTTGGTGTAGGCAGAAAATGAAACAAGCCAATTACGATATGCAAAATTGTTCTCTTGAACAGCCTTAGCACATTTATTGGAAAAACCAAGGTTTAGATAAAGAACAAGATTTTAAAGTGGAGTATGGGATAAAGGATTCCATTCCTGCAAGAATAATTTCACTGACATGATCTGAGCAAACGTTGACATCAGAAGTTTTGGAACAGTAATCCAGCCAAGGAAAAGAAGTCTCACAGGTTATCCCAAACAACACGAGGTTGGGAATAGCCATGAGATAAAGTTCCAATCACCAAGTTGTGATCTGAAGTGCCTAAAGGACCTCTCACTTCGACCGTAAACTTAGAAGGGTTGTTTGTGAGAAAAAGATCAAGCGTATTGGCTGCACCGGTATTCTTTTAGGTAAATGAACAATCTGTGCAAGGTCATTAGTAATTGCAAAAGCCTCAGCATCTCGACCAGCTGGAGTTGTGAACATTAAAATCACCTCACTGTTAGGAAAGTTGGAGAGCGAGATTTTAAGCCAGGGAAGAGATTCCAGATTGCCAAGTCTCTGACAGGATATATCAGAACGGACATATGCACAAGTACCACCTTTGAGGTGAAAGGAATCATACAGCGAATAATTTGGGCATCTGAGATGAGCAGTAGTTGAATCAACAGATAACTGAGAAAAAGTACATGGGGTTTGGCAGATTGCAAGTGGAAATCGTTGAGATTAGAATTGAGACCATGTATATTTGTGAAATGAATTAGGAAGTGCTTGGGGGTTTAGATCTTTTCGCAGATAAGCTTGCTCTATTAGTTTGACAATGCTCCCTGCATACACACTATCTGACCCGGCAGCCTCCTAGAGAGTTACCAATAGGTTCGGTCTTGTGTACTAACTAGCGGCCGGCCTGCGAACACCGTTTTAGAGACTAAACATGGGTTCCAATAAGCAATGTGGTGGTATTGCACTGGTTGATGAGAGTCATCTACCACCTACTTGCTCATGAGGTCATTAAATTTTCACTTTAGCTAACCAGGAATTCTATATTACAAATTTCCATTTTGTTCTGATAATGCATTACTCTGCTGTGTGAAGGGAAGTATGATTGGTAATGGTTTGCAACTGGTATAAAATCTGTGTGGGTGGGAAAGGAAGTATATTAATTAGATAGACATCTTTAAGGTGGAAAAAAAAAAAGTCTACAGCTTATTTGAATAGGTAAGGATGTCATAGTAGATTAACTGGTGATTTTCTTTGATATAGAAAAATGTACACTTGTATTAGTTGAGCTAGATTTTTGTTTACCATATCTTGTGTTAAGGGAGTGTACTTCTTATTAAAAAAAAAAAAAGTAGTTGTATAGACTACTGTTGTGAAGTCTTTTATTAACAGAGAGCAAAAATGTACATCTGATCATTAAAGCTGGTATAGTAACAGTAAATATAGAACTTTCAAACAGATTCAAGGCACAGATATTACTTACTTTGATGATCTGTAAAGGTTTTATAAAAATAAAGGGATGCTGCTGATAATAATTTACAAGATGGAAATGGCAACTGATGTGTTGAATTCATCTTTTTAAAGAATAATTATTTACATGGCACCTATTTACAATATACATGATCATTCAGAAGGTAATGAGAGAGAGTAGCTATTAGTTGTACATGTGTAAGTTTTCTAATTCCAGAAACCACTCGACTTGAGTCGGTTCTCATTAAGTTCTGAATGAGTGTAATACATGAATTATCTTTAGTTACAAAATTTACAAGAACTGAAGCATCATTCAATTGCTTTCTATCAGTACGTGAATTAAATCTGATACTGGTTGTCTCATCTCTCATGAGCAACAGCGTAATTCTATATACACAGTTTCAACTATAACAAACATGTTTAAATTTACATTTGTGTGAACACTTTTCTTCTGGCAGTAATGAGCTTGTTTTTGGCACCAAGATGATTTAAACAATAATTTCCCTTATCACACGACGTGACCTGGAATTTGGGGTTGAGTATCCACTCTCTAAACTTTCATCAAATGAGAGAGAAATCTGTTGATTTTTTTCCTCGTCTCCCATGGCATAGGGGTCTGGTAATCCACTGACATCGTAGTATGGAGGATCTGCAAGAGAAATAAAAACTGTCATTAACAGGGGAGAAAGGGCAAGTGTGCTAAAATTGTTTCTGTGTGGCCAGCTGGGTGTATTACTGCAACAGAATCTAAAGAATTAATATTGATTATTCAGACAGTAAAAGTTGTTTTAAACACTTACGTAAATGTTCTCTATTTTTCATGTTCATAACTTCTTCATTTAGTGGTTGATAATCTTCTGGATAGAAGTAACTATTAGTCAAGCCACCATCAAAGGGATGATATGTTCCTTCTGGTTGTAGGTCAGATTTTAGCCACATATCTGACTGGTTATCACTTATCATACACTGGTTCAGTTCTCTGTCTTGAGGATATAATAAACCTGTAAAGTTAATCAATATTTTCATTAAGTGTTTGTTAGAGTTAGTTCAAATTTGAAAAAAAAGAAGTCTTAAACCTCATGTATTGTAATTAATTAAGTAGTTTTTTTGGAATACTAAGCTTTGGTTGGCTCCACCATTGATTTTTCTGTTTCCGATGTGTGTACTAGGGTAAAAAAAAAGTAACAATGTCACTCTACTGTGTAGTGAAGAGATGTTTTGATCATATTCTAAAATAGACACGTTAGGATGGAGTATATGATGAGATACACTTAAATAGAAAGGGTGCAAGAATATTATGGAGCAATTAAATACATGGGCTGTGTTAGGGTAACTAAGAGTAAGAACAAGTGCTGATCAAGACATCAAAGGTTGTGATATAAGCAGTGCAAAAAGGATTGGTTATACTGTTAGTTAAGAAACACAATGTTGAGTCTGTTTGGTGTGACATAAGTACTGAGAAAGGAAAAATTAGAGTAGCAGTATGGTATTGGCCTAATGAGTACAATGAACAGTTCTGCAGAGAAATAGAATGGGATAATAAATCAGAATGTCTTGTAGGTTGGACTAATTCAACTTGTGGGTTGGTCACTCGGATGCTAGCAAGACTTGTTTTCTACAGCAACATGTTCGAGGGAGTAATACCCTTCATCTGATAATCAGCAGTGATGATGCATGCATTAGAAATTTGCAGATAAAGGAACCATTAGGTGACAGTGATCTGATGTGGGATTTACTTAAAGTTATAACTACAGCGGTCTCAGACAGTTTTCAAATTCTATATGGAAAGACTTGGAGTCTTTCCATGCCAACTAAGAAATACTGTTCAAGGTTCAGGCCTAAATGGATGCATATAAATTATCAGGTGTGACAGATTACGAGAAATGTTTGGCAAAGGATGCAAAGAGTTCTTTACTTATGTAAAACTTTACTGCCTCTAGAAGGAAGGGGATGAATCAGATTGGTCCACTTAACATAGATGGTTCGACTATTGATGATGATTATGCATCTACATTCACACAAGTTATTCAAGGAGGGGAATGCCAGAAGTTTATCAAATTCTAACAGAGCTAAGTGGAGAAATTGTTGAAGTTAAAAATAAAAAAGCCACCTTGGATAGATGGAATCTATCCAGTTATAATGAAGGAGGCAGCAAACCCTTAGCCATAATTATGAGAGTATCCTTGGGGAAGGTCCCCATGGACTGAAGATGTGCAAATGTATGCCTAATTCACAAAGGGGGATGCAAATAATTATAGACCTGTTAGTTTAACTTCTGTTCCAGAGTCACTAATTAAACAGGTGATACAGGATCACCTAGCCAGGACAGCATGGGTTTGTTAACGGAAATCTTGTGACCAATTTGATATCATATACTTAGATTTCAGGAAAGCTTTTGATACTGTTGCACATGGACTAAATGTTATTAGCGGAGTACCCTAGGGTTCAGTGCTGGGCCCACTGTTGTTTTGTGTATTTATCAATGAAGGTATATCAGGCTTAATGTTGCTACTGCAACAGGATCTAGAAAACTTAGGCAGATGGGCAACTGAAGTTTAACATTGACAAATCCAAAGTACTGCATATCAGTAGCACAAGAGAAACATACCAACAGCGAGTGGAGAGACTCTGTTAGAGATGAATCATTAATTAACCTAACTTCTGTGAGGTGGTGAATGAAAAAGACCTAGGGGTAATTGTGCAGTCAGATAGGCTGCCTGAGCAGATCATGGGGCAATGGTCAGGCCACACCTTGAGTACTGTATACAGGTCTGGAGGCCTCATTTTAGGAAGGGAAAAAAGGGGTGCACTTATGAAGAAAGCAAGTTGCAGCAGCCGAAGACTAGGCACCTGCAAAGTGTGTGAGGCCTTGAATGGTTTGAGCAGGCTCAATCTAGAGGATTGGCTATATCCATCATTCCTAAGATGTTCTGTTCATCCTGTAGGTACCTTGACTATAATGTTAACATCAGTCTTTTTTTATGTAAACCCCAAACATAAAAGGTATTAGAACCTATAGTACTTAGTACCGTGCTTGGGTTGGAGGTTGAGAAGACATTGGACTACTGTAGACTGTAATTTTCAGGAAATACATATGAAGGAAGGTTGTTCCAGAAAATGGCAGTTGAATGAATAAACAAGGAAGATGGAAAGTTGGTTCTGTGAGTTTGAAGTTGGACAGTAAATGGATGTTGGCGGCACGTGTTTGGACTGTTTTGAAAGAGAGAGCAGGAATTATAGAAGAGGCATGCAGCAGAAAAGTCTCTCCACTCGCTATGAGACAGCGAGTGGAGAGACTCTGTTAGAGATGAATCATTAATTAACCTAACTTCTGAATGGAATCAAGAAGCCTGAGAGAGGTTTTGGGGGCACCACCCCAGATGTGGGAACAATATTCCATGGCAGGGCAGATTTGCGATTTATACAGAGTGAGCAAGTGAGTGAGTGAGTTTGGAAGGAAAGTAACACCGGGAGCGAAAACCAAGCTTTTTAGATGCAGAGGAAGCAATATTTGTAATGTGATTGTGCCAAGAGAGATATCATTTTGCCTAGAAATCGGAGTGTCACTAAAGGTAATATTTGGAGCAGAAGAATCCTTTTTGCGAGATATAAAAGGGTTGAAATCAACTAAGTTGTCTTTGCCCCACTGGATAATTACCTGAAGATCGGTGGCAGATTTTTGAGAAGTTGAAGCTGATTGAACAGGACAAGGTTTCTCAAAATGGAAAGTGGAATGCAATGTGCTATCATCGGCAAAACTATGGATAGGATTTCCAGTCAATTAATATACAAGAGGAAAAGAACTGAATCTTTGGAGGATACCTGCATTAGTGGAGAAGTTAAAGACAGAAAGCTATCTACCATCACCCTCAGTGAGAAAACTGGATAACCAATTAATAAAAACAGTTGGCAAACCATAAGATGGAAGCTTATTTAGAAGACCTTTATGCCAAATGCAACCACTTGTGTTTCACCAAACCTTTCCATTGAATTAGTCCATAAATGGGTAACATAAGCCAGAACATCACCAGTGGATCGACACTGATGGAAGGTTTCTAGGTAGTTTAAGAGTTGGCGGTTAATTAATTTCTCCATTACTTCAGAAAGAGTAGAAGTAATTGCAATGGGACGATAATTGGATGGGAGGGATTTGTCACCCTTTTTAGGAACTGGCTGGATATGAGCAAATTTCTAAGCAGAAGGAAAAACATCTTTGGAATAAGAAAGTGAAAAAAGGTGGCAAAGAATAGGAGTAAGTTCAGGAGCACAGGTTTTGGGAACAAGTGGGGAAATACCATCGGGACCTGGAGTTTTCTTAGCATCGATCAGATTCGTCAAAATCCTTCTGACAGAAGACCACAGGAGGCATTGAATGGAGGGAGGTGTTTTACCAAGATCATTAATATATGAGTTGGAAGAAAAATGGGATGCTAACAGGTCAGCTTTATCCTTGGCTGAAGTGACAACAGAAGCATCTGGTTTGGACAGAGGGACAAAAGTTGTGGCCAATAGCTTTGGCAAGGTACCAGAATGCTCAGCTACCATTAGGGCAAGAAGCAAGTTTTCTACTCTTAGCCTGTTCAAACTCTAGTTTGGACTGATTAATAACTGCTTTACAATTGTTGTGAGCTTTGGTGTAGGAAGAAAATGAAACCGGAGAATTACGATATTCTTCTCTTGAACAGCCTTAGCACATTTATTGGAAAAACAAGGTAGATAAAGGAAGAGATTTTAAAGTGGAGTGTGGGTCAAAGGATTCCATTCCTGCAAGAATAATTTCACTGACATGATCTGAGCAAACGTTGACATCAGAAGCTTTGAAACAGTAATCCGACCAAGGAAAAGAAATCTCACAGGTCATCCCATTTTGCATTCTTGTAAAACAATACAAGGCTCCATTGGAAAAGAAATAAAGGCTCCATTGGAAAAGAAACAATCACCAGGTTGTGATCTGAAGTGCCTAAAGGACCTCTCACTTCGATGGGTTGTTTGTGAGAAAAAGATCAAGCGTGTTGGCTGTATGATTAGGATTGTCCGGCATTCTTGTAGGTAAATGAATAATCTGTCAAAGGTCATTAGTAATTGCAAAAGCCTCAGCATCTCGACCAGCTGGAGTTGTGAACATTAAAATCACCAAGGAAAATTGGACTGTAAAGTCAAAGGAGTTCCAAGTGATTAGTGGAGTTGGGAGAATGGTAGAGAGATTTTAAGCCAGAGAAGGTCAGAGAGTAGATTCCAAATTGCCAAATCTCTGACAGGGAATATCAGAATGGACATATGCACAAGTACCACCTTTGAGGCAAAAGGAATCATACAATGAATAATTTGGACATCTGAGATGAGCAGTAGTTGAATCAACCGATAACTGAGATTCCTGAGATTCTGTCAGAAAAAGTACATGGGGTTTGGCAGACTGCAAGTGGAAATGAATTAGGAAGTGCTTGGAAGGTTTAGATCTTTTCACAGATAAGCTTGCTCTATTAGTTTGACAATTCATGGTGTATTCAATAGTAAGAAAAAGTGGTTGGGACATGCTGTATGAAGTAATGAAATTTTTGGATATGGCGTACACATGGTAAGAATATACCCAGATCCTTGACAATGCTCCCCACATACACACTACTTGGACTCCCTCCAGTCACTAGTGATCTGGGTGGTCACCCACCATTGTGCAGGTGCAAGCAGAGGATTTGGCTGTCACAGACCGTCCGGACATCGCCGAATTGGGTCCACTTGAATCGAGTGCCACCCGAATATCAGTTCCATCAGTGTTTTAGACTCCCAGGAAGCAAGTACAGCTTGTCTGGCATATCTGAGAGAATGTCTGTGACAACCTCAAGGACCAAGTCTGCTCAATAACATAGGTGTAAAATGGTTAGTTTCCCATACATTCAATTTGGAAGGAGAAATTTATTTTTTGCACAGAACATAAAAAATCTCCACAAAAGTTGAATTATGGCATGTGTACTGTAGGAGGAAAAGCATTTTAAAAGAACACAGCTCTCCCTCTCTCAATTTCTTTGAAAGTAAGCAAATAAAAAGCCTTGTGTTTCTCAATTACTAGTGAAAACATCAACTTACCTGGTGGTGAAGAATTTGAGATATGTCCATTTACACAGGAAGAATTATCTGATATATTAGCTATATACATTGCAGGTTTTGATAAGCCATCTATGACATTATCTTGCATCTTGTTTATTCCAGCTTCTGGATAATATGGACCTGTCACAGCTTTTGGTCGGACACTGTAAATAAATAGAATACAGGTTAAGTATTGTGTATATAATAACATCAACCAAATACAAAATTCCAGCCCATGGTTTGTATATATTTCTAGGGTGCAAAAAAAAAACCCTGATGACACTCAGCTATGGGATCATGAACTTATTTTGTAATAACTCTCATACTTTTACCATTTTATAAAGTAGTGCTATAGATACCCACTGTCTCCTTTTAATTTTTGTGCATTTATTCCAAGGAAACTATTCTATTATGCATAACTATCCAATGTGAAGTTTATGATAACATGCCTTGAAAGTTGTCTGAATTATCATTCCTCCCACCCCCACATAACAGGTAAAACTGCTATTATACTTACTTTGAAGACTCCATCTCATAATCTTTTTTGCCTGCAACAAAAAAAAAAAAAAAAAAAAAATTCAGTTTAGTTATAATTAAATAATTAGTATATAAATAAGACTCTTCATTTGTCTAGATCTGTGTGGTACAATACTTTAATTCCAATTGTTAGTATAAAAATGTTTCACACTAGTTAATATGCCAGTTATTCAGGATTTATAATAAATAATTCACAGGATAACTTTATATTGCCAATAAGTGTTATCTTCATTGTTATTTATAATAAAACTTCACAAGATAAATAAGAATTTTCTGTTAAGGTGGAGTATACAAATGAAAGAGTAAAATTATGTATTCCTAAAGCCAAGCCAGAAGAATCCTAGAGTGAATAGTCTCCAATTAAGTTACTCAGGGACTAAGCACCTAAGGTTGATGATTTATCCAGTTATAGATAAAAAGAAGTGGTCAAACTTAGAATTCTGAGCAAGTCCTGTTCAGAAGGAAATGAGGTAAAATTAATTTGCAAGAGAGAGGATAAAAAGATATGGTGAAATTCTTCGTGTAACTAAATCCCTTTGAATAAAAGTATCAGGGATGTTACAAACACAGTATCATTTGGTGTCTGTCAAGGAACCACTGCCAGATCTTAAGTTGCAAAATACAGATGGTTATTAAATTCACAATTATGATATCTCCAAAAAAAAAAAAAACACTACTTGAAGGAATTTGTCCATGTAGCACCCTATCATCAGCCAAAACTTTCCTATTAAATGCTGTTGAAATAATATACTTAATTTAATTCAATTTGGAGACTATAGGGTGAATACACTTTGTACTATGTGTGAGCAACTCACACTATTTTTAATATCACTATACAATAGTTCATTGGCATTCTGCTTGTTGCATTACCCTATTTGCAGAACCATAAATTCAATGCAAGAGGCTGTTTGTGTAGATTAGCCAAACTCTTCATGCAATAGAACAACTGATTACATTTTTGAATCCTGTCCAAATTCCTAACAGCAGGATTCAACAGAAAATGCAATTCTCTACACAACATCATAATCCTAAATAACAAAAATGAATACCTTTTTTGCCCTTCTTGCACCAACAGCAACATATAACTATTATCATCAGAATAAGAAACACTGCACCAGCAATAGCAATAATTACAATAAGGTTTTCTGTCGATATTGGTGGCTGGGCTTCTTTCGTACGGGACAGTGAATCTGAAAAAAAAAAAAAAAAAAAACCTTTATTACTTAGGAATTTAATGTTCATCGAGTGTATAATCTCTCATATTGTAACTGAAAAATAATTAGTATATAAATCCATCTGACCATGAACTTTAAATGTGTATTGAGAAGAAAAAAAAATATATACAGTTGAACTTGGTTATAATGAGCAAAAAGCCATAATGATTTTAATTTATACGTATTCCCATAATCACTCACTGTTATAACGAGCATACTACACGGATATACTGAACAAATTTTGGTAACTATACAATAGTGTATTGGCATTCCGCTTGTCATATTACCCTATTTACAGATTCTCTTGAATTCACTGAACCATAAATTTATTTCAGGACTTCTAAGAACTTTGTATGCATATCGTTTTAAAGTAGAATCAATTAGAAATGAACCCTTCCTTCGGAAACATGTCTACTAACAAAAGAAAGTCTCTCAATTCACGAAAAAGTTAGAACATGGTACAAAAAATTCTTTGTTCTCTTCAAGTATATTGACATTATGGAAGAATAAAAGTATTGAATAAAAGGAATAAAGGTAAAGAACATAACTGGAAAAAAAAAAAATATATATATATATATATATTAGAAAGTGTGAGGTTACAAACGTTGAGGAAGCATTGCTTCACCACACAAAGAAGTGCAGGATTTTCAATAGACGGTCCAATCTTGAAAGCTCAAGCGGAAAAATTTGCTAAACAATTTGGACGCAATGATTTTGTGTGTAACAATGGTTGGCTGGATCGATTTAAAAACTCACATAACATTGTTATTGCAAAAAGTAGTGGAGAATCTTGATCTGCAGATCCAATGGCAAATGAATGGATTGACCATGTTTGGGCAGAAATCAGGAAAGATTTCAATGATGAAGAAGAAATTTTTATAATTTAAATTCAAATGGGAAAAAAAAAAATCAAAGGCTCGCATGCACAAATATGACAGGAACTGATAAAAAAAAACCCTGTTTGTTATTGGAAAATTGTTAAAACCTCAGTGTTTCAAAAACATAAGGAAACTTCCTGTGGATTACACTGCAAACAAGAAAGCTTGGATGACTTCAGATATTTTTCGGCAATACATAAATGATTGGAAAAAGGGCTATTCAAAAATAAGAAAAATATTTTATTGTTGATAACTGTCCTGCACATCCCCAACATTAAACTGGTGTTTCTGCCTCCCAATGCAACATAAATTTTACAACCAATGGATGTAGGTGTAATCAAGAGTTCGAAAGGATTTTATAGGAGATGTCTACATCTGATCAGTCAAATTGAACAGAAACTTACTGTCTATATTGATATTGGATGAAATGTTACTTCGACAACCATATTGAATTGCTTCAAGAAAACAATGTTGTAGGTTTTAATACAGATAAAAACTTATTAGCTAGTGATCTTCCTACAAAGATGACAAATGAAAGTGAATCAAAATCAGTGCCGACAATTTCAAGGTGCACTCTTTTTTTTAATGGTAAACTTAAGAAATATCAGAGCGAAATCATTAAAACAAACATCAATTTTAAGATTATAAATGAAGACTAATTGAAATCGTGTTTAGTATTGTAGTTTATACAAGCATATTAAATAATAATGTGCAGGTATATATTTATATTATTTTTTTCTCGAGTTATTGAGAATTTAAAAAAATAGAAGTAGATTTAACTCATCACTGATATAGCGAGTAATGGTTATAATGAGGAAATTTTGTCAGTTCCCTGATGCTTGTTATACCAAGTTCGACTGTATATATAAATATGCATATCATGATGACTTAACGAAGTTTCTATTGTGGCCATAGTAATAATTAAATATAAACACATTATTTCCAAGAATCATAATTTAAAAAAAAAAATTCATTCTCTGTCCTAGAATAAGCACCAGTCTGTGATTTAGCTATAGCTAATTTAGGTTTCTGTTTACCAAACAGCTGCATTTTCATGTGCTTCTTAATTCTTAAACCCAATAACTGCTGTGATTACATAAGACAGAAATTTTCAAGTGAAACTGGATGAAAATGGACTTTTAACATAATGTCCTTCATTTTCTAAAATGACTTAGATAAGCCATCGCCTCCTCATGTTAGAATAATTCTCTGGAAAAATCAACTGTAATGCTACACTGGATGTGTCTCACCATGTTCCATACTGCAGGTATAATCACACTTCACTGGAACATAATTAAAACAAAAGAACAGTTTGATTGAGAAAATAGTTGAATTTTATTGTTAATGCACATAGACAATTATTACCAAAGTAAGTATTTAGATTTGAAAAAAAACTTCTACATACAAAATAACTAATGCTATTTTGGGATTTTGAAAGCATGACTTCCTCTTCTGTTTTTCAGCAGAATCAATTTCACAACCAAATGTTAAGCTACCATACTGATATGATGGCCTGTTCTGGAACTAACTGTTCTCATATGAACATTAAGACCATTTTGTTCCTGCTAGCCAGGAAAGAAAAAGTTCTTTTAACTTTCATAACCTCTTACCACACCAAGAAAGAATTTTTCAGGAGCCATGCTCTGATCTCCTCCTGGTTTATCAAATTAAACTGCATACCTCTGTGTGAGACTGGCTAACTAAAAATCTAGGTATTTGTAAATTTATAAGTGCCAAACCCACACTGATCTTAGCTTTCATATATATATGTGAATATCTTAAAAGCAGAGCATTGCAAGGATGCTGTGATGAAACTACAGTAATCTGCTGAGAAATATTTTGTAAATAGTGAGCAATTTTCCCATACATAAAACATTGCATCACTGACTAAGACCATATTGCACTGCCTCTATTTTGTCACTTTGCTGGTGGAAAAATAAATATTACTAGCATCATTGATGGATTTGAATCTGGGCCTACTTGCAAGAATGCATTTCGTATTATACGTAAACACCACGATGTCCTGGAGTATGTACAAGGTTTTAGACAAGTATGAAATGTAAAAATTGAAGATAACAGGAGAAAGCAATTCAGCCATCTACTTTTTGATAATTTTTTCTAAATTATTATTTTATCCCTAGGGCTGTTGGTCAAAATTTGATGCAAAAAACTTACTTTCATAATATTCTAAAAAAGTACCACACTATATATATTTTTTATTTTTACCAAGAGCAAAGGCTTTTAGATTTTCTTCCCTTGTGATTGACACAGAACAGTTATATTGGTTGCTGCATGAAAGTATTCCAAATCCTTGAACTGCCCTAAAAAATGCAATATTTTAATTTGGCATTACTGTACTCATCACTTTCAAATGCACTCTTCAATGTTAGTGGCAAAAACTGAAACTAAATTCTCTGTAACTGTTTGGATGCCTTTAAATGATTAATTTGGTAAGTAGCGCAGCCTGGGGAGGATAACAATACTATTTTGCACTGCCTACTCCTGTCAGTGACCATCAATGAATGTCACAACAACACTTAGCCAGAAGAGTAGAATGGTATTAAGGGTAAGTTGTTACAATGGATAAAGGGCAACTGAAGTTTAACCTTGACAAATGCAAAGTACTGCATGAAGTAACCCCAGAGAAACGTACCAACTGTGTGGTACTAAATGAAAAAGACCTGGGAGTAATTGTGCAGTCAGATATGAAGTTTTCTGAGCAATGCAGACAGGCTGCCAGGGTTCATGGGGTCATGGGGTTTTGTCAATGATATATAGGAATTTTGCTAGCAGGGAAAAGGAGGTGATTGTCCTTCTGTATATAAGGCAATGGTCAGGCCACGCCTTGAGTACTGCGTACAGCTCTTAAGACCTCATTTTAGGAAGGATGTAGATTTGCTTGAGCGTGTACAGAGAAGGGCAACAAGATTGGTGAGGGGGGAATGAAGGGATCCTCGTACCAAGAGAGGCCTAAGTTCTGCAAATTGCAGTGGCTGGAGACTAGGCACCTGCACGGTGATCTGATTGAGGTGTATAAGGCCTTGAATGGGTTGAGCACGCTGAATTCTGATGGGATCCTTCCACTTGTTCAGATTACGAACCTAAGGGGGCATAAATTCAAATTAAGAAAAGACAGATGTAGAATAGATGTGCGGAAATTTGCCTTTAGCCAGTCACCCACTTTAAGGAGGAACTGGACAGGCATTTGGAGGGAATGGTGTGATTTTTTTTTTTTTTTGGCTGATGCTGCATAAGCTCATACACTTGCTTTCTTGCATCACATGCCACTACTATATATGTTATTCTAATTATTTTCTGCAGATTGTAATTCTACATTGTCTTTACTTATAGCCAAACATACTAAAGTTCTTTTTGGAAGCTCTAAATTAAATATAATTGAGCTTGCTAATTTCACACTGATACTATACTGCATGTTAAGTATCAAGAAGTATATTCACCACAGATAATCTTGAATTATTACTTTGTAACCGCATCTTATCGATGTGGTTAAAAAGCTGTATGTATATAACCTCAGTGACAATATCTAGTTT
The DNA here is from genome assembly GCF_048544385.1 of Mastigoproctus giganteus. Taxonomy (NCBI): domain Eukaryota; kingdom Metazoa; phylum Arthropoda; class Arachnida; order Uropygi; family Thelyphonidae; genus Mastigoproctus; species Mastigoproctus giganteus. The sequence goes on along the minus strand of NC_143588.1, from coordinate 15,804,975 downwards.
TCATTTTTTGGTCTGCAACCCTAAATTGATAATTTCGGTACTTACATAAAATAATTACAACAAACATTTCATGATCTTTACCTTCAAATAAATTGGCTAGTCTGGCATCTCCACACCATGAATCATTGCTAAGTAGACACAAAATTACTCTTACATCACTGAACCCTTCTGCTGGTGGCTGAAGATAAACACTTTCTTCATTGCTTGCGATTGGAATTTTCTTTTCATAATTCCATTCTTTATGAGCTGCAGATTTGGCTTGGATCTGAGAGAAAGAATTAAAAACATTACAACTGCCACAAATTCAATTACTGCATACCCATTTATTTAAACTAAAATACATTTTTTTGTTTATTAATCTTTTTGTGAATAAGTTTTGTTTTGAAAAAATTAACTCTTTATACATAAATACTTTTAAATATTAATTTCTTCTATTTTGGCTTTGTTGTTTTTATTGCCTGTATCATTAACTTGGTATATTCTATACATAAAAAGTTAACTTTATAATATTGATGTAAATACACCATACAGTTTACCCATAAGTAGTGTTAAGGCATCGTTTGATTTTATCTCATATTGTGGCTACCTTCACAACGAGATACCAGGTATTGCACTACTGCGAATAAACAACACTTCTCTAATAGAGGAGGCTACTGTTATTTATTCTCAGTGGGCATCACCACCCAGATGGCACTGTTTCGGAGCTTGTTGGCTCACTCATTGGTGGGTGGGCAGGTACCCTGGTAATGCAAACATGCCATCACGGTTGTGGAGTTAATTCCACAATGAGAGATGCCAAATGGTGTAGGTAATAATAATATTTAAAAGACAATGTTTACATTACCAGGGTACCTGCCTATTTATTCCCTGGCTAAAAGAAACAGTAGCCTTGTTTATTCAAAGTTAAACTATGGTGTATTTACCCAATATTATATAGTTAATTTCAACCCATAACATATTATGTCTTCTAAACACAAAAAGTTAAATATCTATTAGAATTCCTCCTGTACAATATTAGCTATAAATAAAATTCTTCACAGCTAATCTTATTATACAATATACTGTCAAAACAACATTTTAAAATTAGTACTAGCCCAAAAAAAAATTAACTATCTGTTTCACTCCCTCCTCGTGGTAGAGTTCAACAGCTTATTCCAGTAATTAATGTGCTGGCTAAAAGAAAACCTGTAATCCAGTCTCAACCTCTTCCCCTGTAATCTCAATCATTTATAATAGTGAAAATCCCACCCCTCAATCAAGTCTTCTCTAAGGTGCCTAGGTTCCAAACTCTGTAGCCCATATATTCAATGTCTTTCCTCGATCTTACTATCTGTACAAGAAATCATCAATAAGGCACCATGAGCATTCCTCATTGTCCATCTACACTACTCAGAGAACTTCAGGTCGGACTATATCCCAAATCTGTTCATATATTCTTCCACAAGACCTTCAATCAGACCTCTCTTTAATGAACTTTTTTGATATCCCCTTGGTCATTACATTGAAAATAGTTTCTGATTTTGAGAGACCTCAGTATGCATTGTTCGCACCTCTGGTCTTCAGGCAATAAAGCTGATACTGTAGAAAGCATTAATCCCTTTAGCTTTTAATAGTTAAAGGCCTTAATTCCATGAATTAAGAGCTAAAACATTTTAAATTTAATGGTGCCTGAGAAAACTGGCCAACCACAGTGCGGGATAGAAAAAGATGGAAGTTTGGGAGAGGCCTTTGCCCATCATTGGGTCAGCAATGGCTAAAAAGAAGTAAAACCTATACACTATGTAAAAATAGTATGGAGAGAATTACACTCTTGGTTGCAAATTAGAAGTCCCACTGGTCAGCTGTCCACAGCCATCGGCAAAGGTTAAGGCATATTCCCAATGTGGGCATTGGCTCTGGTCAACTTATATGTAGATCTACTGTAAGCATCCTATTATAGAATTAGAAGAAAGCGATTTACCTTTATCTCGGAAATTCATCATCCACACTTTCACTTGTCTCTGTTTACATGGTCCCTAATTTCAGCTTTGTTTTAACTGCTGTGCAAGTAACCTTACAGTGTCTAAGAAGAAATCCTTGAGTGTAGATTGCGGCGTTAAAAAAAAACAAGAAATTGCTTTAAAATTTAATGTCCCTGCAGTAGTGTCTCAACCATTCTGAAAAACCCCGTTTCGATTCTCACTGTTCAAGGAAATGAGACCCAGTCAGAAGCATGTGAAATTATGCCTTTGGGAAAATGAAGCAGATTCGAGACCAAAACATGCCGATATCAGGGCTATTAATAAAAGAAAAGGAGTACGCATCGTTTCTAGGGCACAAAACACTCCAAGCCAGTTTGGTTGGTTGGACAAATTTAAAGAGCGTCACGGCTTACACAAAGTTATTTCTGATGAACGTGGAGTTGCAATCGAAGAAGACTATACTCATCGGAAAGAAACTATGCAGCGCTGAGAGTCCAAAGACATTCAACATTGATGAAACATGTCTATTTTTTAAATGTGATAAATGTTTAGGTGGTAAAAATAGTATGGAGAGAATTACACTCTTGGTTGCAAATATAGCTAGTAATGAAAAACTGAAGCTTTTGGTAATAGGCAAAAGTAAATAACCCTGATGTTTCAAAGGAGTAAAGTCATTAGACTACAACAAAAAACCTTGAATGACAAGCAAAATTTTTGAGCAGTGGATTTAAATGTCGATAGAAAGATGATGAAATAAAACAGAAAAATCGTATTGATTGTTGACAACTGCCCACCTTCACTTGGTAATTTCGAAACTTACAAGTGTGAAGCTTGTTTTCTTCCTCTGAATAATTTGTCTTAACTAAGGTTTACAATACCGAGATTCTGGTACTAATTGTCATGATTTATTCACAAAGAATAAATTTATAGAATCGACAACAATAAATCATTAATACTGCTGAATTTGCAAATGATGGATTGTTATACACACAGTACAAATGCAACGGAAACCTGAAAACGTCATGAAACTGTAAGACAAAATCTTACAAATATATTTCTCTTAGTAAGTATAGTACTTAAAGAATAACGAAAACATCATTACGGAAATATTTCCATTAGTGGCAGTAGGCCTGGTAGTGCAATTAAGGAATATGGTGAACAATGATATGTCAGGTGTGGGAGAGTTAAAATCAAAAGCTTCTGAACAATAGTTTAATCCCTCTATTACACCTCTACTTGAGGATGCGGCACAGTGCCAGTATGGAGCAGTTCAAAGGTATTGTGAACAGGTGATTGGGTCAGGTTTAAATTACTTTTTTTATAAGCAAGCTTATGTGAAAACCCCAGAGGGGTTAAAAAAAGTAGTACAGGGGGTGATTATAACTTGCAATCAATTCAATAAATAAAATGCTTGCACCAAAAGAGGGGTTTGTGATTGTTGTTTGGAGGGTTTGCAGACTTCCAGTGGTAATTCTGGGAGCATCCAGCTGTATAGTGAAGGGTTCCTGTGCTAGAAGTTAATCTGGAATTTGAATAACAAGCCAGTCAGATAGTGCCCTGGCTTCTACTACTGCTGTGGTAATTTCCTTCAGTATTAACAGAGAAATGTTCTCAAAATAAGGCAGTACTGGAACAGCTATACAGCAGAGTTCAACTAAGAAGAGAGAAACATCACTGCACTCTGTGGAAGGAACCTGCACAAAGGAATACCACAGTGAAAGAGAAGGAAGGTAAGTTTCCTGAACTGTGTTGTTTTGGAAATGGTACTTAGATAAAGTGGGAGATTATTTTAGAGTAAGGTTGAAGTTAAAAAGAAAATTGATATTGCTAAATTAAGAGAGATTACATGGAATTGTTAGCATTAAGGTAGCAACTTATGGATTGCTGCAGAGAGAGTTGAGATTGTTAATTGAGAGGAATTTTATTGAAATGATAACATGTATTAACAGATTAAATGTAAATGAACACCAGTTATGTAGATTTGTATGATAAATGACTTTTGTTTTATATTTGTGTCATTGCTCTTGAGAAACTTGATAGCTCACATATAATATATATACTTGGGGGGGGGATATCCCTCAGCTCCTGGAAATTCTCATTTTTTAAGCCCCACAAGCAGTCAGGTAGCTTGTGGGGAGCTGCTGTATGAATATCATAAGAATGGCCACTGACAGTGATACTAAGGTATAGGGAAATAAATATTAATAAATAAATAACCCCTCCACAATTTAGATTTGGTTTCCTCACCAAGCTTAACTGTCAGTCCCTTTCTTTCATTAATACGGATATAGTGCCATAAGTCAGAAAGGAAATATTTTTTATTTTTGATAATGGGGGGGGGGGGGGCTAAACTGCAACTCGTCTACGACTATCTCAGTACAAAGCACCAACCAGTGCAGAATCCAAAAGGACGTTTTCTGTCACTAATTAAATATGTACCAAAATTAGATCCAGTTTAGACGATAACACTATTGAGTTTCTTTAAAGCTCACTTTATTGAGACAGATAGTGTAGATGCTTTTTTTTTGTTTTTAGAATAACTGTATGTTTAACAATTTTTGCAATAAAAGTTTGATTTAAAACGAATTCAAGTAATTACCTGTTTTTTCCTTACTTTATTGCAAAAAATGTTTTTTTTTTTGGAATAACGGTATAAGATTTTGCCTGGTATTGTGAGCCCTAGTCTTAACTGCAGCCAATGGACCAAGGCAGTATCAAGAATTTGAAAATGCACTACCGAAGGCACATACTCAGAATAGAAACCAACCAACCAACCTATAGATTCTGTTAGAGATTTGTGGATGTGCATATCAGAGTTAGCAAACATGTGGAGTCAAGGTGTGACAGAAATAACAATTAAGAATTGTTTTGCAAAAATGCTAATTAACAGAGATGAACTACTAGAAGACATTGAGCAATCTTGGGAAGAGTTCCAAGCGAGGTTTGATCAGTGAAGAAATTGTTATTGACGAATTTTTAGGAGTTGATAATGATGTCATAGTAGCTGAATATTCGAGTGACTCCAACATTTTGGAGTGTATTTAAAGAACTAGTGACGATATCGACAATGAGTTGGATGAAAATGAGGACCATATTATTAAACCTTCCAAACAAATGTCAGCAGCATTTGAACCTTTTCATCGAGGTCTTCAGTGGGAAGAAAATATATCTGAGTGTTTAAAGTTTAAACAAATACAAATATTTTTATGAATAGTGTACAACAAAAAAATAGCCAAATATTTTATGACATAATTCTTAAAAATGTACTAATAAATTGTGGGCATCATGTAAGTAATTTCTTAATATGTATACAGGTAACCTTGTATAACACAGTTATTAGGTTCCTGTAAAATGTCGTGTTGTACGAAACAGTGTTATATGGGACTGTTCCAAAAGCTAACAAAAATACACCATTCTGGGTTTGTTTTCTTTTGCTTGATAAACCTTTGTGAATTTCATTGTATGGAACTAAGCAGTTTTGAACTTTGGGCTTCCCTCATTCAAAAAATAAGATTCTAATTGCTCAGCTAACTTTATGCCTTCCCCTATGCTTTTTAGTGTAAAGTTTAGAATTTTCATCTGCGATATCATCATCGAAATTGATTTAATTTTACCTTCGATGCCATTTGCACAAAATCTGCTACGCCGGCTTCTTTTTCTACCAGTAATTCTTGAACATCTTCAGTAATCATATCTTTTTTTATGAGCATCGGCGACTAAGGCCATGTTACTCTGTGTATACTGTCTGTAAATTGCACGTGTCCTGAGGTCGATTTTCTGTCTTTTTCACTTGAAAAATACCCATAAAAATTCCTCCCTTCATCGACAGGATTCGAACTCTGGTGTGGGGAGGAGTGTGATTCTATGAACTGTGCTACCCATGAAGGCTTCAGTAGTTATATCATCAAAACCTTCCCCCTCCTAGCAAGTTCTACTATCGCACTGATCCGTTTTCTACCCATTTGATCATATTTCCTAAATGAACTGACTGTGGCCATACATTTTTTCAAGGGAACAATCGATTTCATTATATAGAGGTCCGACTGTATTTCTTTCCCCCTCCCCAAAAAAACAGATTTTACTACTTATCTTGTGTATAAAATTCAGCGATGAATTTCGCATGGCAGTGGTTAGAGTAAAATTATCAATTTAGAGGTTTTTTTAAAGCTGTAATATCTTCTACATCCATTTAATTTAATTTCATCAACTTTTGAATCTGAATTCCAGTACCTGTAAGCCAAGAATAGCCAACAGGTATCTGAAACTTTGGTAAAAAAAAAGTAGAAGATACAAAATTACATTCCTGTTTTGTTAACATTAAAATCAAACTATTGCAATTTAAGTTGCATCCACTAAGGTCAAATTATACAGAACTAACCTTAAAATAAACACCTAAATCGTGATAACTGTAATTTCTTTTAAACCCACGTTCAATACATAATTCACAATAAAAACTTTAGTCATGCTTCACAAAAATAATGAGACTTGACTTACTTTTGCTATTAGATGCAGTTCAGTTGACTCAACAGAAAAAGTTAAATAATCACTCTCCTTGTCATAATGAGCTTCTCTTGCACGTGGCATGTCTAGATCCAACAAATATTCTGTTAATACAAAGTCTTAAGCTGGTTTCTGATATAAACAAAAAGACACCTGCCAACTTGAACATCATGATAATGTACTACTTAAATATCTGAATGTTTAAGATAAAACCTAAATTTACTTCAGATCAGTAATCTACCATTTCTGACCTTTTCCTTTAATTCATAAAGCCACAAGTTGTATGGATAACAACTGGTTTTCTCCTTACTAAAATGACTTGAAATTATCTTAAAAACACTCTGTTCTCTAGGTGTTTTCAGTTAAAATAAATACACATTCAAAATGCAAGAATTATAGTTGTCTGTGGTCATTAGATAATGTATATAGACACAGCCCTTTTGTTAATTGGTACATCAGCTGTAACAAAACTTCTCTGGCTGCAGAGATCATCCCAAGTGTAAACCAAAATTTAATTTGTTCATGAAACTGTTAAGTTTAAAATGATACCAAATTCAATTTGAATCTGATAGCAAAATTGTGTTTCCTAGGGCTACAATGTACAGGAACTCCCCAACTTATGTAATTTTTTGCCAGCTAGTGCAAACTGAAAAAAATATGGAAACAAATTTTGCATCTGTAGGGATAAATGGAGGTATTGTGAAAATATCTTAATGTGAACCCAATAACACATTGTTTTTCATTCCAAGTCCTTGGAAGTTTAAAATTTCGCTATATTACTAAGCTATTTATCTCTCTAAAAGGTCATATTTAATGGAAATTGCCCTACACTTTCATCATTATCATATGTGCCCATTATAAGAATTAATTTTGAACCACGTTTCTGAAGGTCACAATTAAAAATCAATTTGCACTTCAGATTCTATTATTCAGATATATTCAGATTCACAATCTATTATTATAAATGGGTAGTAAACTAGATTTAATTGCATTTGTGATAATCCCGATAACTGGAATTCTGAGGGTTTTTACATTACAGTATTATGGCGAAATGAGTTCCCCTTCACTGAAATCATATAAAAAACAAATTTTCAGAAACTTCTCTTCATTCCTATTTACATATTGCAATGATGAAGGGAAAGGGACCAAGGGAAAGTGCTGGCAGTGCCAGGAAACAAAACAAAATTGATTGTCTCACTGCTTCAACATTGAATACTATTTTAAAGGACAGTGCGAGTATAAAAAAACATGTCAAAGGATCACTGCACTTAAGATCAACAATGATCACAAAACAGTGTTCAGGTGCTATATCAAAGATGGATGGAAAATCAGATTCAGAAGCAAGTTCCCCTGAGTTTAATGGCCATTCAAGCAAAAAGTATTTATGAAGATATTAAGGGTAAGTACAGCGAACCCCAAGCCAAGTTTGTGGCAAGCAACGGGTGGTTTAATAGGTTCAAGCATCACGCTGGTTTCCAAAACATTAAAGTATGCGGTGAAGTTGCCAGTGCCGATTCTGCAGCTAGAGAGAAATTTTGTGATGTTTTGGAAAAAATTATTGAAGGCGGCTCTTCAATGCAGCAAATTTTTTACTTTGACAAGACTGCTCTGTATTGGAAAAAAAATGCCGGATCAAACATACATTGCCAGGTTTCAAAAGATAGGGCCACGCTCTTGCTTGAGGCTAATGGAGCGGGAGATTACAGATTAACACCACTGCTTGTATACAATTCTGGAAATCCTTATGCATTTAAGGGCATTAATAAAGCTACCCTATCTGTGCATCTCCGATCGAACCAGAGAGCATGGATAACAATACCCCTCTCTCTCTCTGAGGATTGGTTTAAATGCTGCTTCATTCCCAAGGTTGAAAAATATTGTAAAAACAACTTTCCTTTCAAGATTTTGCTTCTGGACATCTTACGCATCTAGATGATTTCAACCACCAAACACTACTTCACTCATCCAACCTATGGATCAGGGTGTTATTTCAAATTTAAAAGCATACTATTTATGCACAATATTTGCTCAGACATTGTGAAAAATTTTACAATATTCACCACGCCATCTTAACCATTAATAAAGCCTGGGCAGAAATTACTAAAATAGTTGTTTAAATGGCATGTGGAAGAAAATATACCCATGGCACATAAAAGGCTTCGAAAAAGATGAATCATATGAAGAGGTTACAGAGCTACTTCAGTTGGAGGTTGTTGCCAAAGACTTGGAGGAGTTAGGAAGAAGAGAAGGAATCATCTAACGAAGAACTTATTGACTTGCAGGCAGCAATAGTGAAAGAAAATGCTGATGAAGCTCAAGATACTTCATCATCATCAGAGAGAGATGGCAATGGCGAAGTTTGAGAAGATGGATCCTGACAGTGAACGATATGCTTGATTGCTACAAAGAAATCTATGATGAAAAGAAAAAAAGCCATTGTCCAGTCATCCATTGATATGTTCTTTCGTAAGGTGAGCAGCCGACTCCTCCTAAATCTCCACAGCGGTGTGCTTATCAGCTGAAGATGCTCAAGAGATAAAACTTACTGATGTTATGCCTGCCTCCTCTCTTTTTTTGTAATTTTTCCTCCACATGAGATAAAAAAATTGAATAATTCTAGTCACATGTTCGTCGAACATTTCGTTTTTGATTCAATCAATTCAGCGAGCGGCTGTACAGTGTTATTTAATGATTTTTAACCATCAAAATAATAAATTTCAAAGAATACCAAGCAGAATTATTGCTTGGTCAATTCATTAAGTGCTGCAACTCTTTAACCTCTTTGAAGCTGCATAGTATAATAAAATTAAGATGCTCTTAATTTCCCATACGAAACAACTTTATAAGAATAACAACAAAGATGTTCATCAAGCTGTACATGATTTTATGACTAAACGTTACCACTGCTATAATATGCGGAACATGAAATAAAATATTTATTATCTTTACAAAGGCAAAAAGTTAATTTCCTGTGTATGTTAAGTGAATGTAACCTGGAAAAGGGGACTTTTGTTTCTCTGACAGTTGGATAATCAATAATTAGGTATCATACCATAAGCATCTTAAGGTTTGGACAAGGGGTGGCTTTTGTCTTTTTTTTTTTCAGGTCCTAATAATTTACAGCACAGGAACATAAACCTACATCAAGTTTCTGAATGGGTAAAATTTTGTGATTCATCTTTCTGTATTGTATTTAATGTTAATTAAACTTAACTGCTTTAATCTTTAAAGATTAAGCAGGAGCAAATTGATGGCATCCTTACTCTTGTTCAAACAACAAGAGTGGGCATAAATTTAAACTGAGGAAGGAATGTTGCATAATAGACGTGTGGAAGTAGATTGTTTGAATAAATTAACTGGACAAATCATTAGAGAAAACGGACAGATGGCACAAGAGGTTTTTTTTTAATGGACTATTATTGAAGAAATTTTGTTAGCAATTGATCAGAAATATCATCATGCCTCTGTTTCCCATTCCCAAAAGAAATATGAATATAGTTACAATAAGTTATTTGTGTAGTCATACTACCTACATGTTTTCTGCTTGTATAGATTTTTTGCCCAAAAACAAGGTTGCTGGTTTTCAGATGTTCTAACAACACCACATTGAGACAATCCAATAACATCATATTAAAAGTATAGCCAATATGGTATTGATCCAAATAATTTAATACATTAACTCAAATTATTTACTAAATTATCAGGTGTGTTTTGAATTACACATACATTCACCTAAAAGGTACAATTAAGTTTTCTACATTTAAAATTATAATTCTTTTTAACCCTCTTCCTTAATACTGCATTACCAGACTCGCAGACATCCTTTTCGATTTCTGATGTTATTGCCATTATATTACTTCTGAATTAAAATCAACACAGAACATCAAAAGTTTTTTTTCCAAAAATTGCAGATTTTAAAGAACTCTTAACTTAAGATGATTTCATTCATCATGGTAAATTCAAAATTACTGTATAATTTAAGTAGTTTTATCATCAGCATTTTCTACTGTTAAAATTATTTTTCATTTTCACTTTTATGGTGTTTGGGCAACTTAGGCCATGATGTCGCAACTCCAAGAATATAAAATAATAGGGTACTGAAGTTGAGGGAGAGATATGGGTAGAATCCCCCCCCCCCGCAAAGTGAATGGGGATTGTAGTCTTATCTGGTTATGCAATCTGTGTAATTTACACAGAGTCATCTGGGTCAATATGGCAATTAACGTTTTAGGGACATACAGTTTTGCCCGATCTTTTTCAAGTACATCCCTACCAGTAAAAGAAAATTTTTTTTGCAGCTGCATTTCTCATTCAAGAATGAAAAATTTGAAAAATTAATTATATTCATGTGTAGAAAATTTAATACAAATTTTCTTAATATTTTTTTCTGCAGGTCAGGTTCAGACCTAACCTGTTAAATATGGTCTGTGGCAGCCATATTTAACAAGCTAGTTAAAATGTTTAGTTTTTAGTCCAGTGAGAAGAGTAGTAACAACTGAGCATCCAAATTTAATGTTACTATTTATGGTTTGGAGAATGACTATACATGATAGTACATATTAAATGGATATTAGCTTTAATATGCTTTTAATATTCCTATAAATAGCTATATTTCTACAGGCCCCCTTCCTGAGAATTCTATACTTTCACAACCCGTTCAGACAACAAGGTACACATAAAGCATATAGAAGCCGACCGGGCTAGCCGAGTGGGTAAAGTACCTGCCCGGCAACCCAAAGGTCGCAGGTTCGATTCCCGCCTCGGGCTTGGATCAGAGTACTGCAAAAACCTTGGGAGGTGCAATATGGCCACAGAAGCCGATGCGCCAACAACTACCAAATCAAAAAAAAAAAAAAAAAAAAAAAAAAGCATATAGAGTGGGGGCACTGTAGCACAATTTTTTATATCAGTTGCACATTTCTTCCCATTATAATTTCAGTGGACCAAAGAGATGAGCAATGCTGTGAACAAGGTTACATGCTTTCAATATGTAAAAGTATGAATTCTTACACCTCATGTATATACACAAATAAATGTGATGTGAAGAATTCTGCTATCTCTCTCTCTACACTGTTTCTACCTTACTTCCAGATAACCCTCATTACATAGCTAGAAATATCAGCAAGGTATTGAAAAACAGTACAACTTTTACATAAGCATTATGTAAAAGTATTGTAATAATTCAAGTATTCATCATAAGGTCAAGATGACTCTACCTGCATAAAGTGTTACAAGTAAAGCCTAGTCTATAAAAATTCAATATGAATTTTTGAACTTGACAACATAAAAAGATAAAAGGTAATCTTGATGAATTATAATCATAATATTTAAGAAAAAAAAGAAATTGTAAAGCAAAATTTGGTGCTTACCTCTTAAATTCACTGTTCAAGAGAAGGGGAAGCAGGGAAAAGAAAGAAAAAAAATATATATATTAAAAAATATACCTACAAATGATAAGATAATCATTAAAGTGAAATTTATTTGTCTTTACTTGAATGAAAAAAAGAGAGATTTCTATATTTGATGACAGTTCAATAAGTCTTTTTTTTCATAAAAATGTCCTGGCATATATTATCCAAACAGTCATTCTCAGGATGAATACCAAATACTTTTTCTACTTGATTTTTACTTGATTAAAAAAAAAAAAAAAAAACCTCTTTGAGTATATGGCAGGAATTATCTTTATGCTAATCAAAAACCAAGATAAATTAACATATTTTGTGTTCATAAAAGCCCATACTTCCTACAGCATGTTCATTTTTTTCACTTATGGAAACTGAAGATGGATTCTGAACTGACCTATAATATTTAGCATAATTAATGCAAAGACAGGCTTATTCAGTAACAAAAAAAAAAAAAAAAACTGGTAACTTTAGAAGATGCCTGGTTCATCCAGGCATCCCCTCCCATGTAGCTGGTAACTTGGTATTTTGATACATCAAAAACAGTACAACTTATGAATTTAATTATTCTCCAGTTCATTTGCATCGTTAGCTGTAAAATATTGTTTCCTTATTTTATCTTATTATACAATATACAATCTCAGAATTTAAAATGGAAACAATCTTATTTTTTAACTATTTCTTGCCTTTTTTCACAAAAAACTGAGTGATAAAGACAGCCACACACCTGCTGTTACAGTTTTTTTGTGCAATAAGATTAGGTGGCAATTTGATCCCACATTTAATGATCCTTTTGACTAAGAGAATTTCATATATCCAGTCTGCACAGAAGGCTGCTGACTATTTTTTTTTTTGTTTTTTTTTTTTTTTTTCAAAATTTAAATACATTTCCTCTAGTCTGTGCTATCTCTGAATTAAAATGATATCCCACAAATCAATTTAGTAAGGCCTTAAATATTACATTTGTTTAAAATTTCAGTCTTGGATCTTATAAGTTATACATGTTTTAACAAAAATATAAGTCAAAAATAAAATTTTTAATTATCAATATTTTCGATTCTGAGTATTTGTTCTCCCTACCCACCATCCTAGATAAGTGGGAGTTCACTGTAAATCTCAAACTCTTTTTCCTGCATTATCACCCCTGCCAAAAAGCACTAGTTAGCCCTAAATCTTAGCTTTGCACGAATGACTCAATATTCAAATGAAAATTTATCCAGTTTTCACAATGAAATATGTTTCCCCCTCCCCCTTTAAATATACTGAAAGAGTGATCAGATGACTAAAGTTGATGAAAATATGAAAAAAAAAAAAAAGATTACAATAAGTTTTATTTGCTGCATCACTGAAAATTGTTTACACAGTTGAAAATTAATATCAGGTGTGACGAACACCTCCTTAAATATAAGCAATGATTGGCACACATTAGGTCATTCCCGGGTCTGTTTCACCTGAGTTTAATCATGTCTCAACTGGGGAAAGAACAGATCTGGTGATCTTGCAGGTTGGAAGAACCAATCTAGCAATTGGGAACACCTACATTATCTGTATTTGCCAAAAACAATAACCAATGCCTCTCTCTCTCTCTTTTCTGACCCACGCACGCACAACAATAATTAGAAGAGGGAGGCAAACAGTTCAATGGGACCCAAGATTGGAGCCCTGCTTCCTGCAATTGATTGTAAACTGTGCGAGAAGTCGCACAGAGTATGGGGAAAAGCACCAGATACACAGGTTCTCTGCCTTTCTCTTTCCATTGTAACCATCATTGATGAACTGTAGATGGCTCCTGTCCAACTCAATCAATAACATTATACTCTCTCTCTCTCTTGAAGTCCATTAGTTGGACAAGCAGAGGAATTTGACTTCTCAACACTATTCTAGGAATATAAAAATTTCAAGTCCATAATTTTTTGCAAACAATCTTATAACTCTTTTAATAGATAATCAAATTCCCTGAAAATTTATTCCTATAATTCCTTTTAACATTACTCTTTGCAGTTGAAACCAACCTTTCAGTTCTATTACAATTCCAAACAACTAAATGTTTGAAGATCAAGAAGAAACTTAAAACAAAAAAAAACACAGATTTGTACATCTTAACACACACAAGCGATAACGAATCTATCATAAGGCCATGACAGCAATTAATCACATCTCCATAGCCCTCTCTTTCATACCATGATATCCAAATTACAATTCTCCCTTTCATAATCTCTTGCCCATCACCTTTAAGTAACCTGTTCCTGTAAATATCTTACACATTACAATTCTAATTTCCTGACCACTTCTCCCATATCACACTTTTACCAGATATCTCTGTACAATTTTAACTCCTCTATATATATATTGATCAATGCTGGGAATGACAACACCATTGTCTAATCCAAGTACAATTAAATCTCTCCAATAAATTCCCATATCATGTTTTTCTAAATCCACAAACAACAGAGAATAAACATTCTTATTCATCTTTCTTTCCATTGCATTCCTCTCCTAGCATTTCCTCTATCCCCCCCCCTCAGTTTTGCTACATATGTAATATGAGACTAATTGTGTTGAAATACATTTCATTGCATTCTTTTTCTTCTCTATTTTACAATAATCATAACATTAGATAAAGTCCTATGGTTGTTTTCCCTTCTCATATGTTATCTGTATACATGTTTTTGTTAGTGCCTTTATCTCTGCATTTCACATTACTTCAAATATTAACACTGAATTTGCATTGATTCCACTGCCTTTCCATTAATGCAGCTCAAACCTCATTTCACCTGAATCTCAACCTTATCTGTTCAACTACTTTCTGCCACATTACCTTACTTCTTAAATTATTTAAAAACTTCATTGTTTCAGACATTGACCCACACCATCCCTTTTGTTATAACTTTCTGTATTTCCTTCTAATTGATCTATCCTTTATTTTTATCTGGTTCTTATCCACATTTTCACTGTTGGCCTTACTTCTCAGTTTTCTAAATTGAATCCTTTCAATCCTTCACTGACATTATTCCTATAATCTTTGACTTCTAATATAAGTTGGTATCTTCCCACATTCTCCAACCTCCTTTTATGATTTTTCAAAGCATGTATTCATCACTTCCAATCTCCATTACCACCAGATAATAATTCATTTTCTCCAATTATTTCCTCTTCATCGCCATTATAAAATCATTAACATATTCAATCTCTTGCACACATTCCCTTACTTCTTCCCTCAACACTAGAATACAGAACCTTATAAGGCAAGATTTTAAAAGTGCACTTCCCCTCAGTCTTGCACTATCCATCTCCATTCTTAAACTGCCATTTTTCCTCATTGTCTTCACATTCCATGTTGCTATCCCTATCTCTTCTTGTCAACCCTCCCCCCATAAAATAAAAAATAATATTTTGCCTACCTTTTGTTTTTGCAGTAATTTCTTCTGAATATGGACTGTACCCTCTTGTGTTGACTGCCAGTACTTTGAATCTATAATTTGTTTCAGACTGAAGACCTATAAAATGGATAATATATAAAAGTTAGTGTATAATTCCCATATAATTATACAGATACCTTTTGATAAACAATAAATATGTACACAAACATTCAAGCCAGAGCAGAGGCTCCAATTTTAGAGGAATACTAACAAAGTACAAAACGGTTACAGCATTGTTCATGAAAGTCACAAGATCTGCACCAGCTTGGGCATTTTGGATCAGTGTAAATAATGAATGCATTAAAAATAATTCAACACAAAACAACTAGCAAATTTCAATTTACAGCTGTTGGCTAACAATACATTCAACCCTTTTTTCATTGGCGCCTCCGTAGCCAGGTGGGAAGGAGCAGCAGTGCATAGCACATGCTTCTTGATTAGACCGGGGTTTGAGCCCGTGATCCACCAAATATGGTGGATGAGGAAAGGTCAGGGAATGACTACCGCATACCCCCCTGGAACAATATGGCCTTAGTTGCTAATGCTCCTAAAAACCAAACAACCTTTTCCGTTCTCAAATGAAGAAGGAAAAAAATCATTTGCACTCTACAATTACTATGCATACTTGGGAGAGGAAATTAAGGTTTAGCATATCCTCCCATTATGAAAAGTTATGAGCTGTAAATAAGAACAAACCAACTGAGTACTAAGTCTATAAACAAAAACGAAACAATCCTGCAAATAGCCCCAAGTTTAATCACTGTGCCAATATCATGTGCCTTTGCTCATTTACTGACTGCCTTATATGTGGTATAAGGCAGTCAGTAAATTCAGAGGCAGTAAACAAGGCCCCCCCTTTTTTTTTAATTACAATAAGAGTCAATCTCAATTTTTCACTGCCACTTGTTTAAGTAATTCTCTGAGATGGAGGTTAAAAACTATTTAAACTGTTTTCCCACTCCAAATTAAGAAGGATATGAAAGTTGATATGATAATAATTAATAAATAAAATATTACACACCTGTTATTTGACATACATTCTGTGAGCGACAACTCTCATTTTTGGATTGTGCAGTCTCAAGATTTATATATGTTACCAAGAATTCTGTATTTACAAAACCACCATTGAATCCTTCCATCCAACCTAGAGTAATTTTATCAGAATTTACATCCAAAACCTTTACTTGGTATGGCCGATCAGGTGCATCTAATGAAATAAAAAAATAAAATATAGTTTTGCATTTGGAATTTCACACATTGCATAAATTATGATATATTTATCTAATGATGTTCCCAACCCCCCTTCCCCAAAAAAAATATCACAAATTAAATAATGAGAGCTTTTGCACCACTAAGCAAAAGCTCTCATTAAAAATTCATAAACAGCAATCTCTAGACATATACAGAATTTTTTTTATATATTTACAAAATGTCATTTATCATTCCCTAAATTCTGTATTTACTAGTTCTAATACTACAGTTAATTTTGTGATATTCAATGATAAAAATACTAAAGATGCTGACCATTTCAGTTGCATCTTTATACATGAGAATACTCATGAAAAACCCAGGAGCAATCCAAGGAGAATTCTGACTGATTTTTGAAGACTGTGTATTAGCAGTAGTAGAGGCATACGATGCAAGTAAGCAAGCTTATGCAGCATCAGCCAAAAAAAATCGCTTCCATTTTACCCCTCCGTTCGTTCTAAATACCTGTCCAGCTCAGTCTCAAATTTATTTAGGCTATCAACTTCCACAACAAAAGATGGAAGTCTGTTCCACCAATCAACTACCCGCTGGCTAAAGGCAAACTTCTGCACATCTATCCTACAACTGTCTTTCCTCAATTTGGATTTGGTGATTTCTCAGTTGATTATTCTGAGCAAGAGAAAGAATCCCATCAGCATTCAGCTTGCTCAAACCATTTAAGGCTTTATACACCTCAATCAGATCACCTCACAGGTGCCTAGTCTCCAGACACTGTAATCTGCAAAACTTAAGCCTTTCTTCGTAAGAGCAACCCTTCGTTCCAACAGTTCTACATCCTTCCTAAAATGAGGCCTCCAAACTTGTATACAGTACTCAAGGAGTAACTTGTCAAGAGATCTTTCTGCATTTCCCGTTTTAGCACTGATAATGACTGTAGATGAAACCCAATTAGAAAAAGTCCATCTCCTCCCCAACTAATTTACAGATTATATTTCAAGTGAACAGCTATGCTGCTCAACCTAGTTCTATAGTGGAGTTTAGGGGTTACATCCTTTGATTTTTTTCATTCACTGACACTTTATGGTTTCTGACAAGATAAGACCTCAGCAGGGGGGGGGGAATCTTCCTCATATAATTTTTATTCAATTTTCAAAAAGGGCTACATGAGTGTCTTAGCAAACACTATGTACTTTCCAAAGTGTTCCTTCTAATTCAATGCTGGCCTACAAGACAGCCAAAACAATCATAAACAAACAGTTCATACTAGGCTTCTAATATATAAGCACCTGAATTCTTAAGATGCTTTAAAGGTTAGTCGACCAATACAACCTCTCTGTTCATCACAGACTGTGAGGAATGCAATACTGCCCAGTTTCATCATGCTGTCTTTTACTTAGTTCTGTCCACTAAAACGAAAATCTCATTGGAATGAATTATTTTTATTTAGAAAATGGCAGGAGAAAAAAAAAAAAAAAAAAAAAAACTTATCCCCTCAAAGGAGAGTTTATAGAAATATCAAAAAGTTACAGCCTGAAATATAAGACTTACTTCTCCATCAAAAACAGCTAATTAATCTCTGATAATAATTAAAAGAAATAAACACTGGTGGAGAAATATGTCAAAAAGACTATACTGTATACCTGTTGTGGACTTACTAGACTTTCCCATTTAACACATTTTCTGCTGGCATGGCATGGACTGAATTCAAAAATCACAGGATTAAGTCAATCTGGATTGGGAAGGGCATAGACATTTTTGGGCTTTCTTCTCACTAAGGCTGAATTGGAAAAACTGTTCGATAAAAATATCCAGTTTTTGTTTTGGCAAATCAGAAGAAAATAGTTCTTCTGATCAGGTGGATTAAAATACCCTTCAAAGTGCATACACATCAAACTAGCAATGATGCATGTTAAATTTTCATCTCCTTATTCCACAATTATATAAATAACTGCAATAAATGTCACTAAAATAAAAATAGCATTGGAATGAATGATGCAATTATCTTTATCTAACATGTGGCAGAAAAAAAAAGTATGTACATGTTTTTATAACAATGGGCCACCTTTTTTGGCATTTAAAATGCAAAAATCACAGAGTGAAACAAGTTCAAATATGCTGCTAAAAAGACTTACCTTTTTTAACAAGTTTTATTATGGTTTTTTTGTCATCTCTAAACTGATTCCATGCTCGACATGTGTATTCACCATAATCTTTTTCCCGGACATCTTTAATAGAAAGTACTCCTGCATAGATATCATCTCCAAGATCAGTTATGTTGGTACCATAATTCTCATTGTCATTCAGAGTACTACCATTTACAAACCAATCAAAATTGGGTTGGGGATAAGCCTGCATTTTGCAGGTTAATACTGCTGTTTCACCAATATCATATGCAACCCTGTTGTAATTATGTCTCACAAGGGGAGAATCTGAAAATAACATTTAACTGCATAAATAAAAAATTTCAACTAGTGATAACTAAAATTATATTTTATATATAAGTATGCTGGCATTTGGAAAGTACATTTTAAATTTACTCTTGAAAACAGACTTAAAAATAAAGAACTCCCAGAGAACTTTGTAATATAATAACAGTTAAAAAGCTATATCAGAATATGCATTTTTAAAGCTATTTTCAACCAGTATAATGCAATGTTTAGCAATAACATAAAAAGAAACAACACCTAGAAGAAGAAGAAGAATTAATGATATATACCATACTATAAAACTTCAATTTTTTTAACCCTTCCAGAAACATGCAAAATAATGCATATATTTCAGTTAATAAGAAAAATAAATTTACTTATGGATAAAAGTAACTAGTAAAACTTTCTAAGGGACTAATGGAATATCATTTCAAATATGAAAGTTGAAAGATAATGTGACAGATAAATAACTAATAAAGCAGTAACACTATTTGTCAGCATAGGTCATGCTTTCCAAATTATCTCCATAGTTTCACTTAGCCATTAGTTTTCTGTCTGTCCATTGACACATTTTACCAATATAGATTTATTCATAAATTTATCTTATAGTTCTTTTTTTTTCATTTAAATGCCTCATAAAAACAACTTAAACGTAATTTCAAATGACAATATTCTTTGGCATGAAGAAATGAGTGTTTTATTGCCTTAAAGTTAATTAACTCCTCATGATAAATGTAGCATTAAATAAAAAAAATGTCTTATTGTTTTATACTTGACAATACTCTTGTTAACTAATGTAGAAGTTATAACAGATACCAAAACTGAATCTGAAATGCTGCCATTAGGTTTCGGTAAACTGTTTAACACGTACCAGGTGGTGATAAAATAAATTTCCCTATTCAGGTCAAGATGGTTAGAGTTAGCCGGTTAGAGTACTGTGAAAATCGATGGGTATGTATGTCATTTAGGGTATGGGGAAGCGATTTGTAGAAAAAAAAAATAGTTCAAATTTCTGCCGCCAGGGGGAAGATGCACAGCACATATGCAAAAGTTGTCATTTACTTCAAGACACGCTGCTTACGCAAATGACATCCTATTAGATAGAAGCAGAAGGGCCAATGCCACCATCAATAACCATTATGGTTCTTACAAAAAGGAACATGCTCTTTTAGTAAAAATGTTCTACCAGAATAATAGTAATGCTAATGCAGACTGTGAGAATATTGGAAATTTAAAGGTTTGCATAAAGGGCCTTTGACATCAGTGGAGCTTCGAAGTGACCACGTATCAGAATGGAGGTAGTGGTGGTTGCAACAGCCTCCAGGTCAGAATGCAAAACACTACCAGTCAGTAGTGCCAGAGATGCGTCAAGAGACTTGAACCTTCCATGGTCTACTGTACGTAAAGTGCTTCAAATAATTTTACGCTGGTTCAGTTCCCATACAAGATTCACGTAGTGCAAGAACTAAAGTCTTGTGAACAGCAACAATGAACAGACTTTGCTCTACGATTACTGGCTCGTATGAAACTTGATGAACAGACTTTGCTCTACGATTACTGGCTCGTATAAAACGATGATACATGGGCTCAAATGATCTTATGGTCCTATGAGGCACATTTCACTCTTCAAGGGGCTGTAAATGCACAAAACTGCCGAATATGGAGAACCTCTCATCCATTTGCTGTGCATGAAAGACCACTACAAAATCCATACGTTATAGCATGGTGTGAATTCACAGCAGTTTATAATCAGACCATTTTTCTTTGAAGAGTATAAACCTCATGGCCTCGTAAGGTTTACGGTAACTAGTGCATGGTACTGTGCTTTTCTAAGAGATTACATATTCCTACTCTGCAAGAAAGGTAATGCTTCAAGACTGTAGTGTTCAAGCAAGGTGGTGCCCCTCCTCACGTTGGTCGACAAGTGAAGGAACGGCTCCATTTAACATTCGGAAATGATCGCATCATTTCTAGAGACTTTCCGCAGTTCTGGCCAGTCTGATCACTAGATCTGAATCCCTGTGATTTCTGGCTATGGGAATACCTGAAAGACAGAGTTTAACATGGCGGCATACAGACACTTGTCGATTTGAAAGCAAGCATTAAAGAGCATGTAGCTAACATCCCCAATAAGATGCTATGCGAAACTGTATCGCACGCAGTCCTCCATTTTCAGAATGTCATCTCAAGTGAAAGAAAGCACATAGAACAATATCTGTAGATTTGTAAGTTCTGATATTAAAATCTAATCCTAAGTTAAGTATTCCATCTCATGTTTACAGTGCCAATCCCTGGTGGTGGAAATTTGAACTAATTTTTTTTTTTTCTACAAATTGCTTCCCCATGCCCTAAATGACATACCCACCGATTTTCACAGTGCTATCTCTAACCGTTTTGACACTAGAGTCTCCTAAATAGGGAAACTTATTTTATAACCACCCGGTATTACTTACATGGAGTGAAATGTTATTTTATTATTTTAGTCAGTCAGATCATTTCTAGTTTTTATGGGAATAAGTTTATATTTATAGTTTAAATTTTACATGATCAGATGATTTTTTTTGCTACTGGATATAAATACTAAATAAAATAAGAGGCATACTAAATTGGACGTTTATCAAAAAAGTTTGTAATTTAATAGCTCTGACAAATTACGTAGATAAACAGTGAATAATTAAACTTACTAAAAAAAATCAGTTAAGAAACTGATCACGAGAATTAATGAACTGAGTACGAGACTTGAACATCATTGGTCTCACTGGAGAATTACATTTGTGCTTACAAGGTGTGTGGTGTGGCAGTGATCAAGGTTCCAGTAAAGGTGTTTCAATTCCATTAATGTGAATAATAAATGATTTTATTATGTTGTAAACGTAATTAGCATCAATATTTATTTGGAACTATTTTTCACATGAAAGGAAAACAAACAACAACAGAACAAAGAAAAATACATCAAGTTTACTGATAATGAATTGTCGTAATGGTGGGTAATAAACTGTAACTTTGATGGAACCCCACAGCTTCGTAGGAATCACTTATTTACACAATCTCTTACTTCTAACAGATAATGAGAGGCATACTAACTTGTCCAAAAATTATTCCTTCTTTTGGATCATCACTTATTTGACTAATAAATGATGGAGTCTTTTCAATAAAAAAGAAAAGTTTATAAATTTTTGTTAAACTCAATACACAAATGGCTACCTTTATGGCCATCATTCACTTGCTTTTGATACTACCATCACTACCTCTCACACTGTAAATAGTAAGGTAGAACCTTCATTATAGTGGAATAGTTAGACTGACAAGGTAAAATATTTCCACCTTTGCACTAATCATTAAAAACAACACCATCCACTGTGTGTGTGTGTTGTTTTAAAGTTGTTGACATAGAATCCTTTTATTTATCACACTATCTATCCATGATTGCTAGTAACAAGCTGCAGTAGTCAAGCAGTCAAATACGAAGTAGTAGTAGTAGTAGTGGCATGTGATGCAAGAAAGCAAGTGTATGAGCTTATGCAGCATCAACCAAAAAAAAAAAAAAAATCACACTATTCGCTCCAAATGCCTGTCCAGTTCCTCCTTAAATTTATTTAACCTATCAACTTCCACAACGACAGATGGAAGTTTGTTCCAGCAATTAACCACCCGCTGGCTAAAGGCAAATTTCTGCACATCTATTCTACATCTGTCTACAAGGGTACAGTACCACATGTTTCAGTTGACTATGGTTCTTGCAGCCATTGTGACTTCTTTAGCAGTACTGTTCTTGTAAACTCCTCTAACCCTATGTGGTCATCCTAGAGTATAAACAGAAAATTTCTGTCTGTAATTTACATTGTTTCAGCTGCATTGTTTGGAAATTAAAAGTTTAAACATAGTTGACTGTAGATGAAGTTCATCATTGCTAGAACAGAATGTGCACTTCTTTTTGGAGTTTGGAAATATGCCTACCTCATTTTATGCAATATTTTCATAGTAAGACTTTCTTACTATGCATCACACAACACCCACTTTTCACATTTCTGTACCATATGTACATAGGATTCCTGTTTTAATGTGCACAAGACATTCATTACACTTGTATTAGTAGCTTAGTTTTCCTCAAGCCCAAAAAAAAAATTGCTCTTTCTGTTGTACCTGTAAAATCTACCACTGCAGCAGCACCAGTGATGGATACAAACACAACTGCAAACCAATGAAAAACACTTTTAATGTATTTGTCTTCATTGTTACATTATTTGTTTTCCTGCTGTATGTAAAGTAAATTATTATAAGTGCCCGAAGCTGAAAGACTACTTTGTAGAGGGAGGAAGTGGATGTATTCCTATGAATAAAAGCAATAAATACAATATGAAAAATAATTATTGTCATTAATCTACTATTATGCAAATTAAAAAGATATTCAACAATTTTTAACTTACGTTGAACTCTTAAAACCATTTCAGAAAGAGCAGACTCTCCAAACCCATTTTCATATTCACAGCTGTATCGACCTCGATCTGCAGGTGAAATACTTCCACCTTTGCGATTAATGCCTTCGAATACAAGGGTGCTTTGTACTGAATAGGCACTACTGTCTTCTATACTGCTGTTTGTCAAAATTTTAAATAAGCCTTGATCCTGTGAGATTTCATGTCCATTCTGCACCCATCTCACACGTGGCTTAGGCTTTCCACGTGAACGACAAGTTATACCGAAACCAGTATCACCATCCTTTCTAACAATTTGAGGACGAAGTGGAACTGTAACCGTTGCTGGCTCTACAAATACAAAAGAACATTATTCCATAGTACACATTTACTGATTTAAATCTTCATGTGACATAGTACTAATTACATATTTACTGTTGTTTTTTTTTTAATAGTGATCTCAGACACAAAAGGTACTGGAACTAGTACTCTAGTAACATTTATAGGTTGAGGAGTGAAAATAGAAGATATCTATTAACTCGGGATTTGAATTTCTGTAGATTATAATTTTCAGGAAATAAGAAAGACTATTCCAAGAATGAAGTAGAAGGGATAAATGAAGAAGAAAAAGAAGTTTTTTGGAGTTGCATAAATGGATGTTGACTGATTTAGAAGAAAGAGGTAGAATTATAGATACTAATTCAGAAGAAAAGTGCCAGGATATATTCTATAGAAAAGGTATTCAAAAAACTAAACATAATGACTTTATAAATGAGGGATCATTAACTAACTGCACCCTTTGGGATATAAAATTTTTAAAAAAATGCATGTCTGATAACAACAGTAAACATAATACACAAACATGAGAATCAAGTCATCTTCACATATAAAATGTTAATATGAAGTACTTGACCACAGTAAGCTATTAATAGTAGTTTACTAGCAGGTTATATGCAGTAATATGCAATTTTGTTGAGAATAATTTCCACAATGAAAGTTGTAAGAATTATTACCAGTCCCTTTTTGACATTTTTTTTAAATATGATTTGAAAATTAATCATAAGAATCAGAGTTATGCATCATTAAAAAAGTACATAGGATACATTAAGGAGGGAAATTCCTTTTTTTTTCTTTAACAAATATTCACAATTAAACATTTTTCTATTAAACTTAAATACCAGTTTATTTAAGTATTTTTCAGAAGACACCATGCATCTTATTAGCCATTACAGAGCAAAATAGTACTGTAGAATTATAATGCTTTTAATTCTTATGACTTATTTTCCCTTATACATTAATGAAAAGGTAAGACTGAATGAACTTTATTGAAAACTTTCATTTATTTGGCATTTAATAAATAAAGGTAATGCCAAAATATTTCTGTTATGAAAATCCTTCACTTGTTAAGGATAAATTTCAGTTCACTATTGACCAGTCTAACTTCAGTGGCAGGAAAAATCATAGAAACAATGACCAAGAGTGAAGTATGATCATTTACATAGAAATAGAATTCTGAAGAAAACACAGTATGGTTTTGTAAAGAAAAAATCATGTTTAAACAATCTGGTTAGTTATTTTGACATTTTTTATTTGGATTTTATCAAAGCATTTGACTGAGTTCCTCATTTATTACATAAGGTTTTGAGATGGACTGGATAAGAGGCAGAGAGTTGTAATTAAAGGTTACCCTTCACATTGGTTTAACGTTAGAAGTGATGTTCCCCAAGGATCAACTTCAGGACTACTGTTGTTTCTAATTTTCATAAATGGCATCGACAAAGGAATAGAGGGCACAATGTCAAAATCTGCAAATATGAAGTTTGGGAGCATGGTTAATGACCAGCACTAAGCAGTGGTTCTTCAGGATAACTTGGATAGGCTTCAAGGATAGTTATAAAAGTGAAATGCACTTGGGGAATAGCACCTCAAAATCAATTACACCATTGGGCTAAATTAAAAACACAGTGAAAGGGATTTAGGAGTTACAATATGGGCAAACATTAAATTCTACAAGCAGTGTACACAGGTGGCAAGGTAAGCCCATGGTGGCCTATCAGATGTTAGCTTATAGAGATAGGGAAGTCATAATCCCACTGTATAAGACTACAGCCTGCACTTGGAATACTGTGTTCAAGTAAACCTAAAAAAAGACAATGAGCTTCTTTAAAGGATCGAAAGGCAATCAACCTACTGGGCAAGAAGATTTGCAAAAGGGCACCTAGATTGAGTTTTTAATGAAGAATGGATTCACCTACTGGGTGATATTATTTGATTAAAAATAATATTAGTCACTTTAGGTCAACTTGTGGATATATGTAGTCATAAAGAACTTGAGCCCAAGCTTTGTCACTGTCACTGAATGGACAACATTGTCCCTAGGCAGTAATATGCAGTGTAGTATTATTTCCTCAAACTATTTCAGTACCTGCATTGAAATACTACCCTGCTTTTTTACTTGATTGCAGTTTCTTTTTATTATTTAGTTGGTGCAGCAAAAACCTGTGGCTTCCTTGCACTACATGACTAATACTAAGACTGCAGGGTAATCATAACAAACTTTATGCATAAAATTATAATTTTTTTCACTTACCATGTACTGTTAAATAAACAGATGAAATTGAACCATGACCATACAGATTCTGTGGTTGACAGTAGTACTGACCCTCCTGGCTCACATGGGCACTAATGATAGTGTAATTAGCAGTTTTACTTAACTCAGCCCGTTCTCCTTCCTTCCACCAACGAAACTCAGGGACTGGCCATCCAGGAGGTCTAGCAGCACATGTTAGGATGACAGGCTGACCAGCAATTGCAATAGGATGGGGAGGATGAATTTCAGTTTCACCTGGTTTATCTATCATAAGAAGATTAAGTTGATTAACTACAGGAGTATATGAACAAATTAATTTAAATTTTAACATCTTTAAGGTCATTTACATTTCACCTGAACTAATAACACAGACTCACAAAACATTATTCAAAGAACAACTGTGATCAAAGGTGCAGCCATAAAGTAGTCACCTTATTGCTGCACAATTTTCTCCTCAAATGCTTTAACTCTCATCAGAGACATAACTAAGGTATGGTAAATGTGGTCCCAGGCACAGATTCATCAAAGGTTCTAAATGAAGTTAAAGACTTAGAACAGCTAATTTACTTTTAAAATATGACTGTTACTGTCTAAATCAATTATTATAAAAACAGCTTTTTACATAAAAAGTGCCATATCATGGATAATAATTATACTTTAATTATTTTATGAAAAAAGCACATTTCTGATATTTAGCCATGGGTGTCAAAAATTCCCTGTTACCTTCCACTTCTCATACAGGATGAGTAATGAGGAATATACACAACTTTAGGATATAATTTCTGATGTTATATCAAAACAGTTCTTCAAATTTTACAATGCTACAAAATGAGAATAAAGCAATGTGGATCTGGTAAGTCTATTTAAAGAATCTCTTTAAATTTTGTTTACAACATTTGGCATAACATGGACTATTTTTCTCCATTTTAAACGCAAAATCTAAAGACAGAATCTAGAGAACTAGGTGGCCAACTTTGTAACTTACTGGCAATTCATCTGCCTGAAAAATGACTGTTGCATAGCTCTGCAAGATTACAAAGTGTTTTGAAAGTTTTTTTGGTGCACCTTCTTCTGTGGTATGTCAATTCATGTGACTATTCCATGGTTTATTATGTAAATGGCTGCACAAGTGTGTGCATTAGAACATACAAACAGACCCACATCTTTATAGGAAATGTTAGCAAGATTTACTAGGTTTTGTACAAAATCTTGTAAACAAATTTTAAAGAATGAATGCTCTTAAAAAACAAACAGCCTGACACACACACATTGCCTTATTATTGTATTCTTGCATTCTCAACTCCATTTATTAAACTGGTAAATTCTGAACAGCCATAATTCCACAACCACTTAGAGTCAGACCCATGTTGATACAACATGTTTTACTCAGAATGGCCTCAGAAATTACATCCTGAATTAGTAACATTCATCAAGACTCCTCCCCACGTGCAATCAACATTTTTAATTAACTCAGCAAAAAAACTAAGTTTCACAAAAGGAATCTGCAATTATGAATATCCCTATTTTGTCCTCTGTGGCAACTTAGTTGGCACAATATACAAAATTTTGAAGCTGAATTTGTCCATTTTTTTAATTTTATATAATAACATATATAAAAATATTTAACTACATAGCTTAATAAACTAAAAAGGCTTGAAAGGTTTATTATTTAGATATTTGTACTAGATATTTGAATATAAATATTTGTACTTAGTTGCTCAGAAAAGTCAATATTTTGTGTGCAGTAACCTGGAGAATAGTCTTAGGGTTTCTGATAAGTTACTGACCTTGCATATTAGCAAAAATTATTTCAAGATATCTTAATTTTTCACTTTGAAAAACATTTCTATTTCTATTTATTTTTTTGTAAAATATTTTTACTATTTCTAAGTATATATATATATATATATATATATATAAACTAAAATAAAATGCATGCCAAACTAAGCAAAATGATAAACTAAACCGGTGAAACAATACAAAAGGGGAAAAAAAAGTGGTGGGGCAGTAGTCAAGACTTCTTGACTACTTTCTCCCCTTTTCTTTTGTATTGTCTCACCAGTTTAGTTTATCATTTCGCTCTACTGGTTTGCCATACTACTGGCATACATTGTATTTTAGTTTATTTCACACAGCATTTAATGGAATGTGCATATATGCTGCCACTGATGTTTGCATTACTAATTTTATATTTATTTTTATCTTTTTTGTTAAACTTTAGATTATAGATACACAGATAAGCCGAATCGTTATTCCAGCGAGTCGTTATGCAAATCGAAGCAACTGCTGGTGAACTACAGCACATGCGCGAGTCAGTACACAGTATAAAAAAACACCTGATAACTGAGCTCCATTAATCGGTTTTACTCTTGTTCTTCAGGTGGGAACGGCAGCAGACTTAAGCAAGTTTGGCAAAGGCCAAACTGTAATGGCCAGATGACTAGTCAGAGCATATTTGAAATGGCATGGCTGGTGGGGCTCACGGTCAGCCATGGTTAGTACCTACCGAAAGTGGTCCAAAGAGAGGAAACCCACGAACTGCCAGCAAGATGTTGGACGACCACGGCTCATCGATGCTTGAGGTGAGCGAATGGTACGTGGCAACAGAAGAGTGACTGTGGCACAACTCGCTGGTAATTGGAATGCTGGTGATGGGAGTAATGTGTCACAACACAGAGTACAGCGAACCCTGCCGAAAATGGAGCTGTGTAGCCGCAGGCCGCTCCAAGTGCCCATGCTAACCACGGTTCACTGGCGACAGTGCCTACAATGGCCATGCGAGCATTGAAACTGGACCTTGAGTGATTGGAAGAAGGTCATCTGGTCTGATGAATCAAGTTTCCTGTTGCACCATGTGGACAGCCAGGTACGTGTGCATCATTTACCTGGGAAAATGATGCCGCCTGGATGCACAATAGAACAAAAACAAGCCAATGGCAGCAGTGTCATGCCTTGAGCAATGTTCTGCTGGGATACCCTGGGTCCAGTCATCCATGTGCTGAATACTCTGACATCTACCACCTACCACATCATTGCAGACTAGATACACCCTTTCATAACAACGGTCTTCCCCTCTGGCAGTGCAGTCTTTCAGCAGGATAATTCGCCATGCCACACTGCCCGGATTGTTCGAGACTGGCTCGCAGGACATGAGGAAGACTTCCACATATTGCCCTGGCCTCCAAATTCCCCAGACATCGATGCCATCGAGCATCTGTGGTTTGTGTTGGAACAGCAACTCTGATCAGCAGTGTTTCAACCACGGGCTTTACAGGCTACCAGATACCACAAGACACATTTAGAAATCTTGTAGCGTCCATGCCTCACCGTGTATGAGCTGTTTTGGCTGCATGTAGAGGACCAACATCATATTAAGTAGGTGGTCATAATGTTTTGGCTCATCGGTGTATATATATTGTATTTGGCTCATCGGTGTATATATATATATATTGTATTTGGCTCATTGGTTTATATATATATATATATATATATATATATATATATACACCAATGACCAAAACATTATGACCACCTACTTAATATGATGTTGATCCTCCACATGCAGCCAAAACAGCAAAACACATATGCTTTTTTTTTTAACAAAATGTAATCTACAGCTATCTGTAAATTACATTTTGTTAAAATGTAATTTACTATAGAACATATCCCATGAACTGCTATGGAACATATCCCATACAGTGCATACAGGACAATGTATATTTAATATACATTGTCCATTTATATTAAAAATAAGTGCTCCCTCATCCCCAAATTTTGAATGTGATTCACAGTATTTTTAAATCTAATCCATAATAAAGATGTGTTTCATTTATGATCCAGTCGACAATGTAATGTGTTCTTCTGACCAAAATGGTTGGAAGCCCTGAATTGAATAAAGAAGTCCTGAATTACAGAAAATAGGAAAATGTAAATCATCTCTAAAAAAAAAAGTAAGAAAAATAGAATATACTTACGTCTCACATTAATAGTAATTGAAGCATTACTGCTAGATTCTCTTTGTAGGGATGATCCACTTGTCCGCAACAACACAGCGGCTTGACAGGTATATCTTCCAGAATCATCAGCAGAAATAGCATCTAGCCTTAAAGTATCACCATTTTGCTGAAAGAATGGATCACCTTCTTTCAACCACTGAAGAAAATGTGGCAATGGATTAGATGCCACATTGCATTTCACTGCCAGTGATTCTCCTAATGAGACTTCCTTCTCAGGTAACAGATTTACCTTAGGACCATCTAAAAAGTAAGATTAAACATGCAGAAATTTATGTAAAAATGATATAAAAGTATTTTTATTGTAATGAATATTTATCAAAAAGAATTAGAGCATTAATTTGCAATATCTGTCAAACTTACATAGTACAGAGAGTTCCAAGTTAGCCTGAGTTGCTTCTCCAACTCCATTATCTGCCATACAAGTATACAGACCACTGTCTTCTGATGTAACTCTAGGAATTGTATGATTGTGTGTATTAGAAAGTAAATGTCCTGATTTAACCCATCGTACTGATCGCACAGGAGGATTAGCTGATACAGAGCAAGTGAGAACAGCATCAGTATCAATCATAACATTGAGGGGGTTATATGGTCCAACAACAACCCTTGGTACATCTGAAAAATAACCCAAGAATTAACCAACAGTTATATTATAAAAAGCAATGTATCTAAACATGCAAATGAATGTGTATCAGAACAGCATCAGAATGAGTAAATATGTATAATGGGTAAATATGTATTTGAAAAATAAATTATACATATTTATGTCACCAATTATTCCAAATATTTTCCTTACTTATGGAAACCATGTGTTAATTAGATGAACACGGTTTCAACTATGTGCAATATTTTCTATGATATCAAAGTAATTATAAGAAACTAAAATCTTACAGTGGACACGAAGAGTGACACTAGCTTCCATACGCATTTCTTCTCGAATAGCACGATTCCAAACGGCACAGCGATAGGTAGCGCCATCATCTTCCATTCGAGGACTGATGGTAAGAATACTTGAAGTAGGCCTATCTCGCGATCCACCTTTCTGCAGCTGACCCTGGAGTGGTATACCTTCTCGGTACCATTGAACTAAAGGATCTGGACTACCTCCTTCGCTCATGCATGTAAGTGCAAAGGTTTCTCCTTCCTTGCCTACAGGATTTGGAGGTGTAATCTGAGGTGGCCCAGGTGGAACTAAGAGAAACAGAATAAACAATGAATTTTGCAATTAATATCAAAGAAGTTAACCTACTTAAATTCTGAAGAGGAGCAGCAAACTTTTGGCAGGTTTCAACCCTATTCAGGGTTGAAAACTGCCAAATTTTATACAAGTTTCAATATTTCAAAGTACCTTTCCACTTTAAAGAAAATAAAATTATTTGAATACAAAATAAAGCTATTTTTGAATGAGTCCAAATATGCTAGGTGCATGCTATTTCAGAGAAGGCTTGAAAATAGACACTGGATAATATGCACTAAAAACTAGTCAAAATATGCAAATGCAAAAAAAATAAGAAAAATGTTACAGCTAAAACATTACATTTACTATCATAATTAATCGAATCATGATTCTGTTATATAATGAAACCTCCCTTTTAGAGAAGAGTCCATTAAGACACTTTTTTGTGGATACTCAACCTTGGGTCCCAGCCAGAAGTATCAGAATTTATTTCTTAGATTATCTCTCCAAAATGCACACTCTCTAATATGGATCTGGATAATTTAATAGGCTGCCTTTTGACATTTTCAAAGGTAATCAATGTGCATACACATTTTCATTTTTTCAACAAGCATTCACTGTGAAGGCTATTACAGTAATACTAATTAGACTTGTGATGGCCATAGATTACTCACAGAGCAAATGGCACAATATGTTGTTAATAAGCAAATCACTGCTGGTAGGGAATATTTACAAACTTATCTGGATCATTCAAACACAGTTCCACCATTGTGCATCTAGCAAAGGCAATAAAACTGCCAAACTGAGAAAGCTGTTTCCAGAATTAAAAATAACAACATAATAGTACTGTAGCAAGTCTGTATACAGAATTCAGTTTGTGATGTGTGCATAAAAAAATGTGTGGGAAGAGCTATAATATGAATCTGGATATAACAATACTAACATTTGCAAATACCAATTAATTTAATGGCAAGACATACTTAATTTACTTTCAATTCCCCCCCCCCCTTCAAGTGTGCTGGGGAGAAGCAAACAAGTATAATATGTATATGCCAAGTTCTGCACCACAAGCTTTCAAAAAAAAAAAAAAAAAAAAAACCTACTAACAGACAATAGATAATAATGACCATCTGCTGGTTGGTGATTTTATTGGCACATTAGCAACTAAGGCTATAATGCACCAAAATCAGGTCTATGACCATCTGCTCATGAGTGTTTTCTGCAATAGAGTATCAACTAAAAACATTACTTTGTGAATAAGGCGCCAGATACAACTCTTAAACTAGGTGATAGAGCATATCTTCAAGTTTTTATTCACCAGCCGAATAAACACATCTTGCAGCACCTGCTGCAGGTAAGTTTTTGAGACTATTTTAATTTGGAGGTCAACCAAAATCAAAAGAGATCTGAAAAAGTTAGTGCAACACTGGTTTATATGAATACAGTACTTCCTTCCAATTTAGATTATAATGTAGAAGTGCGATGCTAGTTTCAAACTTAAATTGCTTCCATAAGAAATGAATATTTTTTTTCAATAAACTGGCTTAATTTCTGCTGCATTAATATGCCTTTTGACTGACTAAAGCTCAAGTTTAGGTGAGGCTTCAAAAGGTGAACATAATAGTACTGTAGCAAGTCTGTATACAGAATTCAGTTTTTTTTGGAAGAACTACCATACTGCTAAGTTTGGGGGGGAGAGACTCATTCAAAATCTTAGATAGGGAAAAGGTTGTTGAATTTGCGATGCCTACAAATAACTTTCTTTTTTTTTTTTTTACCTCCCATAATATAACATTTGCAAATACCAATTAATTTAATGACAAGACATACTTAATTTACTTTCAATCCCCCCTTCAAGGGTGCTGGGGGGAGAAGCAAACAAGTGTAATATGTATATGCCAAGTTCTGCACTATGAGCATAAATTTAGTGGGGAGGGATTCCACCTTTGCAGCTAGATAAAATAAACTAAATAGTGTTCTCAAGAACAGTAACCAAACCAATTTTGTGGGAGAATTTAAAGTTCGGTCAAGAAAAAATAAATATCCCTATAACCAATCAAAATTGAAGCATACTTCTAATACATGCATAATGTGACCATTTAAATTGCACTGTAAAGAACACACTTTTTCTTTTTTTTTTTAATGCATTTTAGCTGCCTCCATGACTGAATTCTTTAAGTCATGGAGTTTAAGTTCCCTTCTTTAAGGATCAAAATAATATCTTTAACAATATAAATCTGATTAAAATACCTATTTTGGATTATTTGTTTGAAAGGAAAAATCTAGCCCATCAATAATGTTTTAGATGCAGTCTGTGAACATAAAAAATGGGCAGAATTGTCCAGGACCAGTAACTTTCAATATTTAAGGTTTATTTTATTATTAAGATGTACTTACTTAAAACTGTTATTACAAAAGCAACATTGTAGATATCTGCTCCACTGCCACCTTCCTTCAGTTTGCATTCAAAATGGCCATTATCCTTATCATACTGAGCCCTTGAAATAACTAGGTCATATCTGCCCTCCTGAGGAGAAAATTCTATAGTGTAGTGAGATTCAAGGGCAACATCTTTAATTGCTGCATTGTCTCTACCATCTCGATTAGTCCTTATCCAGTAATAAAGTGTGTTGCTGGAGGCTAAAGCAGCATGAAAACGACACTGGAGCTTAATGGACTCTCCTTCAACTACATCTCGATTTTCACTAGGTAAAAGCTGTGCCCAACCACATACAACTGAAAATAGAAGAAAATTATAAAGCATTTATAACAAATAAAATGATAATGCACGTAATATTTATTCTAAACTAAAAAGCAAAGTTCATCCTATTTTATCATGCAATTGCTATTATGAATTAATTTTTAAATTTCTATAATTGTTCATAAAAATTTAAGGTGCTTTAAGATTTGATTCCCATTCTTATGAGATAGGTCTAGAGCAGTGCAGAGTTGGAGAGGAGTCTTATCCTCTCCAACTCCAAGGTAATATACATGCTACCCTCCAACACTTATACAGCAGTGATGTGTTGTAAGTGCAATCAATAAAAGTATCAACAGAAAATCATTTATGTCAACATTTAACATTTCCAGAATTTCAGGTCTACCAACTAATGGTTTATTCCACATGAAGCTTAAATAAATTACTAAAACAAAGAAGAAATATTATGTACAGTATTCACTAAACACAGTATATAAGTTACTAAATTCAGAATAATTAATATACACATATACTTCCAAACCCAAATTCAGGGTTAAATTCAGATCACCCTCAATCAAATAGAATTTTTGAACTCTCAGAGTTGGTGAAGAAATATTTTTAATTTTTATTTTAACAGTTATGGGAAAGTGTCATATTAAAGGATTGATAAGAATGCATAATAAACTAAAATGAGGCCCTCTACATATTATGAAGTAAGCAACAATTATTAATTATTAAAAATTTCCTCATTCATTTCACAAATTTACATGGTCCAACCTGAATGGTCCATTATCGCCTAAAGTCTGCCAAGTCCCACTTATATCTCTTCATTTATCAGTATTTTTTTAGAATTAATGCTGAACAAGAGCTGGGAGTTATCATAGCCCTAAATGATTGTTTGACTAGTCTTTTGACTGACTCTTAGTCAGACAGATGTTATTGCTTATTTCATTTCATTTACATACTTCTTTATACATATGTACATAAGTTAACATATTTTATATAATTATGAGTTTTAAAGAATTGAAAAGTGGAATAAAAACAAAACAAGCTCGAAGTGATAGAACAACTTGAAAATGGTGTTCCTGGAAAAAAAAATTGCTGAAGAATTTGGTATTGGCCAACAGACTGTGTCAGATATTAAAAAAACAAAACGAATCTATAAAGGCATTTACTTTAAAATCGATGTTAGGCTAATTTTTATTTGAAAATGCTATTGTTGTTATTTCGTTTTTAGGAGCATTAGCAACTAAGGCCATATTGCTCCAGGGATACGTGGTGGTCATTCCCTGACCTTTCCGCATCCTCCGTATTTGGTGGTCACAGGCTCAAACCCCGGTCTAATCAAGAAGTGTGCACTACGCACTGCGGCTCCTGCCATTATGTTCAAAAACAAGTACAATTTCTGAATCTTCTATCAATGGATAAATGTCTTTTTATAGTTTTTAGATAAAGGCTATAACAGTGATTTTTTTTATTTTCATCAGCACTACCTGTATCATTGAATTTTTCATTTATTTGTCTTTTAGGGCTAAATTTGACTTCACTAATCTGGATGACCTCTTCCCCAATTAATCCAGATTGGCGATGGTTTACTGGTAGGGTAGGGACTGCAACTATAGCTCCCCCATGATAAAAGTAAAGATGTGTTTTTTTTTACTGCTACATGACCATTAAAGCTTAACAATTCCTCAGAACACTGCTTTAGAAACCCCCCCCCCCAAAAATCTGACAATAGACTGTTGGTTTGGCATGATTGTTAAATTGCACAGGAGGGTCCTCTCATCAGTCTTGAGTGTGGGCTACTATGTATGAGACTCCATTTCCAAGCGGTTTGCCCTTGAAAAGATAGGCTTAAGTTCAGTAATGAAACTGCAAATTCTGAATTTCCCTGTGCTCTTTAAACAACCAACCTCTGTCACTTTCTCTGTAGTGGCACAGACCTTGCTGTATGGTTCATCTGCTACCTAAGTCAATTCATAATTCCATTTGATTTTGTCAGTGATCCAGAAATACTGAAATAAAACAATATAATAATCTTGATGATCATCCTATTTTGCATTTTGTAATGCAAAACAATGTTGAGAATGGCTCCATTGGAGAAGAGACCCCACCAAGTTGATCCAAGATGCCAAGAGGACTACTTACCTTGACCATGTACTTTGAAGGGTTATTTGTAAGAAAAAGATAAGGGTGTGTGGTTAGGATTGTCTAGTATTCTGGTAGGTTAATGAACAGTTTGTATGAGGGTCATTAGTAATTGCAATAGCCTCAGTATCTTGACCAGCCATAGCCATGCCTAGAAAACTGAAGCCAGGTATTGTGAACATTAAAATCTCCAAGGAAAATGATCTCTGTGAAGAAAGTTGAGTTTCATAGATAGACAGTCAGAATACGTAAATTTTAAACTTAGGGTAAAACTGCCGACTGGAGAGAAAACAAATATGCCATTGTATGAGACAATGAAATTTGTGAATACATACATGCTGTTTTATGATAGGTCGATGTGTTTAAAAATTAATGGAGACCATTGCTGTGTCATAAATGTCATTGTTTTAATTGCATTATCTTTTGAAATTAGGCACGGGTAAGCTGTTGCATGAAACAGCCATAATAGCACACGCTTCTTTGATTAGACCGGGGTTCGCGCCTGTGCCCACCAAATACGGAGGATGAGGAAAGGTCAGAGAATGACCACCGCATATCCCCGGAGCAATATGGCCTTAGTTGCTAATGCTCCTAAAAACCAAATAACAACAATAGCATTTTCAAATAAAAATTAGCCTAATTTAGTGTTTCGTACATTATTTGAAAAAAAACTTTCCTTCTGTGTGGAACTGTAAATTTATAAATGCATTCAGAAAACCATGAAAATTCATTGGCATCTAAATAATATAAGCCTTGTTGGGTCTTGAAGATACATTCCTACTACCTAACGCACAAGCAAAATAACTGGAATTCACTTTTATATTTTTCCTCCTTGGGCAGAAACAATAAGATGAGCAATACCAATGACAAACATCCTGTTAGAATGATAAAATCGGTCAGCTGACCGTGAATAATTACCGCGTTACCCACTGTAACTAAATTCCCCTCTCTTTGCTGAATGCTCGCATAAACGCTATTATATTATTATTGTAATGCACTTGCGTGCAAGCCCAAATAAAACTAATGCACACTTGAAAAACAGGAAGACAACAGCTTGTCACGCCATCTACTGTATTTTTCGTATACTCGCGTTGCTGTACTGACTATCGTTCCGCTAATTCTGCAGATTAGTCAGTCTTTGGAATTGTGTTGACTTTAACCGATGTATCATTTTTGCCATTTCATTGCCTTCTCTACCTTTCGATATTTGCAAAATATCAACATAGAACGTATGAGCATTACAGCTCTGATTCATACTATCTTCCTTTTGATGTAAGGCCACATTAGATTAGAAGAATTTAAACGATTGCCAGAGAGAAAATATAAGAAAAGCAAGTCTGAATCAACAAATTATGAGAATTCTCAATTGAATGCTGAAACTTCTAAACACTTCCTATCACTTACGATTTGTAGAAAAAAGTACTTTGGTGAAAGTGGAAAACATGCAATTAATGCTATATTACAGTAACAAGACAACACAAGTTGAATATGTGTATGGTACTGTGAATTTGGAAATTAAGAAGGTAGTGTTGGCCTCGAACTGATCCCAGCGCAAAAATGTATATAATACTACATATTACTAGGGAACATTTCCTTATTTGTGCCTAAATAATTAAAAGTTGATGCGGCACGAAATAGGAATTCAGATTTTGTCTATTTTATTGTGCAATACTCAAGTTTAAATTAATACACAATAAGCTTACTACATTTCATCAAAAGTGTGGGTGTGTTGGGAGGGGCTGAGTCCAGATATTTTACAAGATATATCTCTATTAGGGATTACCCTGATCTCTTTTGGCATAAGAACATCACAAATATTGCTTCCTCTGCATATAAAAACCAGATGAGAGATTTCTCTTTCGTTCTCGGCGTTACTTTCTTCTAAACAGTTATCACACTGTACAAATCTCAAATCTGCCGTACCA
This sequence comes from Mastigoproctus giganteus, assembly GCF_048544385.1. Taxonomy (NCBI): domain Eukaryota; kingdom Metazoa; phylum Arthropoda; class Arachnida; order Uropygi; family Thelyphonidae; genus Mastigoproctus; species Mastigoproctus giganteus. The sequence goes on along the minus strand of NC_143588.1, from coordinate 15,767,089 downwards.
CAGAATATTGTTTACATATCTAGGATGGCACCCCATTCAAAAGAAGACAGTTAGGTCAATAAATGACCCATCTCTTACAAAGTCCTTTTCTATAGAAGGCCACTGTTCTTCTGAATTGGCTTCTATAGCTCCTCTCTCTCTTCCAAACCTGTTAGCATTCTTTTACTCTCCAACTTCAAACTCACCGAACCAGCTTTTCTTCTTCCTTCAGCTTGTGTTTCCTAAAAATTACAGCCTATAGAAATTCAAGTCTAATGTTAACAAGCATATTCAAGATGTATCACTAAGTACTATAGGTTTTAATACCTTCCGCATTTGGCATTTTCAATAAAAATGCCAAATACGGAAATATATATATATGAAAATTTTTCACATATATAAGACATATAAATCACATATATAGATTTGCCTGCTTTGCCATAATGAAAAACCCTCGTCTGACTAACCCAGCTAAGATGCGCAGTTGTGGGAGACCACGGTGGCGTCGCGCCCTAAACATTATGGCGCTAACCCAGCTACGATGTGCAAAAAAAAAAAAAAAAAAAAAAGCCATAAAAATTTCTCCCGTCTTCACAGGATATCGATATTTTTTTCTCTTGATGAGAAGTACAGCTCCTAACCAATGATACCTGCGAAGTTATTGTACAAGATGTTACCCAAGTTTCCGGACTTCCCTTGCCATCTGTGCTGAAAAGGAAGTCTGGATTAATGGTGTGCACTTTGGAGCAACCGACTCCTGTAAAGGAACAGAAAGTGAATTCCTGTTTTACAAACACTACATTTTCTTCCTAATTTTTGCTCCTTTCAATGAACTTTTTATGAAATGAGCTAAGAGCTTTTCGTGATTCAAATGTTGGAAAGGTTAAGAAAACATTTGAAAAAAATCTAAATTTTGCCTAGAACCACATCAAGTGATGTTCCTCTTTCTTTCACTGCCAAGTTGAAGGTGATCTTCTAAGTATCATGAACAGAGGCGCATTTTCATCCTTTCCAGTCCTTCTTTGTTTAAAATAGAAATTTAACTACTATAATCCCATCCTGTAAGTTATGGAGACAGTCTGACAAAGCTGTTTAATTAATGGGAATTCGTGAGTCATCCCTGGCGAAACACAATAGGAAGCAGCTACTGTGTAGCGTGGCTGAAATGTTATTATGAAGCCACCAAGATTAACCTCTACCCCCCATGCCTGAGGGTGGTCAAGTTCAGTTACCAACGATACGAAGATCGTCACACCCTACTGCCCTGTTATTAAGGAGCGAAGGAATGACGGGAAGGAAACAACCCAGGTTAGTTAATTTTGTTAACTGCATGTGTCTTGGTGGATAAAGATCAAGTATTTATCTATTGTTTGAGAGCTGCTTATGCCTAACACATCCAGACTTCAACTGCCATTATTCTTTACTTGGTACAAATTTGGTTTCGAGGCTTAGTAAGATTTAAAAATTATTGCAAATTAACTATAGCTGCTTAATAAAATTCTTAGCTCCCTGGAAATATTTTATCAAAAAAAATGTCAAAATTCTGCAATTTTTAAAAGTTACAAAAGAAGACACCACCATAACTTTTAAATACTACAAACAAAATATGAAAAGCAATTCTTCAAAAAAAAAAAAAAAAAAAAAAAAAAAAAACAATAAACCAGTCTCAAATGGGAAAATTAAAAAACTGCGTCTTTCAATCGGAAATTTCGTATCCGAAGCCAGAATCATATTCCACAATTCATGTTTCCATTACTGTTTAGAAATGTTTTGCGGGTTAACAAATTTTAAGAAATGTACTACTGATAAAGGATTTTTAAAACACTACAGAATCGTACAAGCTACGAATTGTGCTTTCCTTTTAAATAGTTGGTATTTTTTATGCGAAAGCGATCAGCGTCCACCATCTGTAAGGTGGCTCCAATATCTGACAATTCAACGAAAACAAAAGAGCGGGGAAAGAGGTTGGGAGGGATTAAAGCGGAAAGACGTGCTTTTCAAGTACCATCTGTGCAGTTGTGACCTCAAACCTGAAGATTTACCTGAAAACATAACTGCCGTCTCCATGGAGACGGTCAGTTGTGAGCGGCAAACCTGACTTCCAAGAAAAGGAGTAATTTAAGTGAAACAGCCTCGGGAGATGTGGGAGTGCTGTAATTTAGAAGGACCACAGAGATTTCCATTAGTTCACCAACTAGGATCGGCAAACAGCATTTGGCAGGTTTTAAGACCTTGTAGTAACAGATGGTCCATTAGAAGTTTGTAAAAATGACTCCCCCGAACAGACGGGCCTTGTGAGGAGATCCCTCGGGCCAGTTGTAAGGAGATAGGAGTGTATTTTAATGACTGCACCGCATTAGCTGCTTTAAAATGAACTGGAAGAAAGCCAAATTAACCTCAGTATTGTACCGAGGTTCAACCTTAATGGATACCTTTCTTTTTATATTACTTTTTTGTTGTTTAATAAAGTTAAACTTATTTCTGCGAAATCTTTAAAGTTTCCGACAATACTGCACAGCGACAAAGTACAAATTCTCAATACAACATGCCAAATTCACAATTTATTAGTCGATTGCATGTTTTCATTCGTATTTCTATATTAAGTGGTAATAATCTTCTCCGTAAAATACAGTCCTTTTGGGTGTTTTTGTCCCCTCACCTTAGCGCATTCGAAATCCTAGTATCAGCTCCTCCCACTGCAATTGTAGTTTTGTGCCGTAATAAGACTGCAAAAATAAAGGAAATACTTTTTGTATTTGTAACAACAGATTTAATAAAAGTCAACAGACGAAGCTACAGCGACATGCTACCCAGAAACCGGTTCATTCGGATGCTTGCATGCGCAGACAGCGCATTTCCTAAGATACCGAATTCATTTGGCAGAGAAAGTTTCGCTCCAGTTTCTAGTCTCGCATGCTTTTTGTTAGCATTTATTCGCAATGGATATGACAAGTGATTTGTTTAACAAAAAATAAACAAAAGACTTTTCGCCGCTGTCACACGAAGATAAACTGGAAATTAAATGATTTGGCGGACATCTACCCGATTTAAATATCATGGAAAAGCAGCAATATAATGGCAATTGTTTGCAATCTCTCCGAGTATAAAAACTCCTCCCCATCACACGATTGTAGTCGAATTTTAATATTCGTCGATTGAAAAAAGACATAACGTACATTTATATATATAGATAAGGAGCATTGGGTAAAGTATAGTATAAGGAACCAGTTGTCGAAACCATAGGAAAAAATACATACTCCTCATCTATAATATTATTATCTACATTCCTTATAGCTGCTGGGTTCTTTCTACTATTAGTGTAGGAACACAAAGCCATAATCCTTTACCACGTCTATTGATAACATTATATTTTATATATATATATATATATATATATATATATATATATATATATGTATTCATTCGGATATATATACACATGGATTCGAAGGATTGTTTCAAAAAAATCGACGACCCACGGGATGGGAACTACTGTTAGTAAAATATATATAGATATTTTATTATTTTGGCACTAACAGTTGAAATCATCAGAACCAGCTAGTGGTCCGTATACCGCGCTCTATAATAACGAGCATGAAAAGTGTTTTTCCATCGCAGATTTTTTTTTCTCCGTTTCCATAGGACTATTTAGCGCTCCCTATGTAAGCGCGAGGACTGTCTAATCCTTTATGAAAACAGTTGACTTTCGTAATGAGCTACAAACAGTTTCCAATTAGAAGAACTTGTTTCACTTAGGTACCTTTCGTTCTACTTATTTTCCATCATATACGTGCATATGAGCGAGGCACCATTCTCAGTCAAAGCTAACGACTTGCCTCTCAAGACGGGGAGAGTCGTTAAGAGTTCTTAATGGTGCGTGCCACCGGTTGGCTCCTGTCTCCGTTAATGATTGCAGACATGTTCCGCCAATTTGAGGACGCAGGGATGGTGGGGTGGGGGAGAGAACTCGCTTCTTACACCCACTGAAGTTTGCCACCAGTTCAAACCTGTTGCTTTTAATGTCTCTCTTGCAGCTCGCCAGCCATTAGCGGCAGCTGTTTTAGGTGTCCCTATTTCAGCCCGAAGAGCAGCCACACCTACGTCTGCAAGAGATTGACTTAGAAAGGAAAAATAAATTCTTTACGCTTGTAAAAGACGCGTGTTAGCTACAAAGCAATGAACCTGGTAGTGAGACAAATCCTGAAAATTGCAGTAAATGATCAATCAGTCACAAATTAGGTGAAAATCATAAAAATGTCCATCGATGTTAATTAATTTTAATCAAATTGAAAAAAAAAAAAAAAGTGGGGCATCATCTCAGTCATGGATTTTTTGATACTGAAAACGGGCGAACCGGTCGACGGGCAATTAAAATTCTGCGGAACAATTTATCCCCAAGGGAACCCCAACTGAACAAAGCATGAATGAAAAACACACCATGCATTAAAATGTAAAGCCATAACTTTACCATCTAAAAATACTCATAAACAAGAACGGAATGTACTAATGGCCAGCTGGAAGAAACCCCTTTAACCATCGCAATATTTAAAAAAAAAAAAAAAATGATAAAATAAGCTAATGACGACCAAACATATTTAAACTTACAACCTACTGTTTGTAAATCGTGTCCAGTGGCAAGTTTTCCAGGATAGGTTGTAAACGATCCCAGCTATCGTAATCTTGTCAGGCAGGTATTTTTTTTTTTTTTTTTTTTGTTGTTGTCCCAGAACAGCTGGAAGCTATCTATAAGATGTGAGGTATGTTTAGGAAGCTAGTGTAGTCTCTTGATACTGGACAAAGAGTAGCTGTAGCTGACTTCCAGGTTTCTATTTCATATAACCGCCTAGCTTTTCAAATATGATGAATATTAACACATTCATATTCCCATTATTCTTATTTTTTTGTGAGAAAATAATTATGTGGGCAGATTTGTTAGCTCAAACTGCTGAAATTGTTTCGAGTTGCTGCATTAGCTTGTTGAAGTCTGTGAGTAATACATGTACTTAGAGGTGTAGTGCTAAAAAAAAAAAAAATAGTACCGGAACGCTCGTTCTCCAGAAGACTATATGATAACGCCACATCGACTGTACAGTAACTGTATCAGACTTCAGACTCACTATTCATATAAACAACCAGTTCTAGCGTTCAGCTCATGGCGAATCAAAATGCAGTGTTCGCACGCATCACAGTATATCTCATTCGTTGGATCTCTCTATCTAACACATTGTACTTTAGTAAGAAACGTTCACATTTCATTGCGAAATTTATATTTTTGTTTTTAAATAAATTTTTAAAGAAATCTTATTAATTTTAAAGATTACTATTAATACATATTTTTAGTAGCAATGGGTAAAATATATATATCTTCTTCCCCTTTGATTATGCCATTGTTTCATAATATTAGGTGAATAAATTTAATGATTTTCTATTATGACATTTAGAAAAAAGTAACGGAACGTCGTTCCGACCCGAATACACTACTGCATGTACTGTTTATATATATTGAGAACAGTTGGATAAGATGTACTCAGGCGTCTTATGTTTAATAACGGTATGTGGCTATGCCTCGAGTAAAAACTGATGTTGGACGACTTCATATAGCCTTAATAGAGTCGAAGCTCTATATAACGACCGCCCGGGGAATGAGAAAACGGTCGTTATACCTGAAGGGCGTTATATTGATTGTTAATAAAATAGCATTAGGTTAACCAGAAATTGGCCGGCCCAACCGTATAGGACATTACGCGATAAAGAGCTTCGACATTTACCAGTTTCTTGTTGCTCCAAGCAACTGAAAGGTATTATATAAATATCTTTAAATATGGTGATATAAATTCCCCGAGTGTATTGGATTTATTTTATCTGGAAGATAACGTTTTTAATTGCTATATCAAAATATTATTTTATATAAACACATGCTTTTTATTTATTATCAGACCAAGTGTGCCCAACTTTCACTAGGGGGCCAAAGAGATAAAAAAAAATTCTGAACGTCACGCTGTGCAAGAAGAGTTCCTTCCCACCGTTATGAATTTTTAAAAATAGGATTTAATATCTATTGATGAGCATTTATATTTACAGTTTATTTTTCAAATTCGAACATTATTATTATTACGTGACACTAATAATATTCTTCTGGCATGGATAATGGATAAAATTGGAAATATCCAATTTTCACATCTCGAAATCGGAACACAGCGAACTCTGAAAGAAATTTTATTCTTATCATACTTATGTTACTATGTGTATTTTATCAATAAACCTTACAATCCACGTCTACCCTGCCAAAGAGAAAAAAATATAGTAATTTTGCTATATTTTTATGAGTAATTCCTCATAAAAGCCTTCATCTAGTGTCATTCAGTAAATTTAAAAAACTTATGGGGTTGTAAGTGTCATCAAGAGGGCTCCGACCGCCCTTAAACGGCATCGGCTTCTGAATCACTGCTAACCTGTGCAAAACAGTGAAGAACTGAACAGAATCCAGGTTAAAAAAAAAAAAAAAAAAAACAGGAGGTGCTTGAAGAGAGGGGAAGACCGAATGTATTCATGGTGCGAAATGATGCGTACTGCAGTTGCAAGGCTGGCAATGCGTTAAACGCAATTGCCCATCGAAGTGGCTTGCGCGTGCACAAAACACCGGTAGCAATCACGTTGACGGCGAGCAAAAAAAAAAAGCGGTGTGCTAAGCGAAGTGAACAGGGCCAGTTTTTACACGAAGCGTGCCAGTTAAGCTACACTCATCAACATGCCGCAACTGCTCGGTCGTGCCTTCTTAGCTGCACGTTTGGAGAACGTTGCAAAGTAAGAAAATTCGTCACCACAAGATGCCCGACTTAAACAAATGGGGAAGTGTTTAGGACTGTTTTCAGTAACAGCCTTTGACTGTTTAGTCTCGCTGTGTCTTCAACGTCAACATGTCTCGCTACTTGAATAATTAATCATTCGGGGAGATGACAGATATCAATACGTCAGGCGTGTAGCCTCGAAACTGCACTGCTACTTGCATCCGGATCTTATTCCATTTCAATGGCAGACTCGCTTTCCCGGCTTCGAAGATTTATGACACGGGTACAACGCAAACATGCGCGTCTTTAACTACAAAAAGCCTTCCCAAAACTCATTGTACTGGTGGGGGAAATTGCGTGCTGCCGCGTCCATTTCCAATGTTTGCCGATCATAACTTTTGCGATGCTCACTTCTTGCCAATCACAACCCCAGTAGACAGCTGCGTTTACATTTCGGCTTAAAGTGCAGTAAATACGGCCGTTACTTTAAGACGTGAAGGTAATGGGAACCTACCGTACTCCAGACCCATCCCTGGGGTCGTCACTTTCCGAGAAACTACTTTTACTGTTTACTTAAGGATATCTCCCCATCTGTGCATGTATTTACAAAATTTTCAGTATCTATCGTGGCTACCGCGTTACATGTAAGAATCAATGTATCCATCCGCTGGATCACGCAAAGCCCGCACCAAAACCTGAATATCCAGTGAACTTTGATTTAAAAAAATATAAGCAAAGAAATGCTAATCGTGGGAGGAAAATATACAGTATGGGTGTTTTTTTTTTTTTTTTGCTTAATTTTATAAATTTCACGATTATCGGAGTGGTAAGTAAATATAACTGTTTTTATATTTATAAACTGATTAAGCACCAATAGGCAACGTACATGTATTAAATTCGGGTGAATATCTGATTTTATATTTTAAACGCACCAAAGAAAACACATTATACACTACCTTGTTTCTCCCGCTCTTGAAAACGTTTAAAATGAAAAAAAAAAAAAAAAAACTGGGATTCATTTCACAAAATGCTTTGATTGTTATTATTTTATAAATTATGCAGATCTGAGGCATTACACTGCCATCGCCCGGTATTCTCTCGAATGTGCTCCCTCATAAGAGCAATGCCAAAGCTTAAAAGATTTCCGATTAAAAAGATATTAACATAGGTGAATCAAGGGTAACGGTATTTGTTTGATGTCAAACGTTTTAAGATGGACATAAGAGTAGCGCAGAATTCTTGGCCCTAAAGCGCAACTGTGCCTTTTTATTTTTTTTTTATCTTTACCATGTCGTCTCTGTTCTTTGTCAACAAAAATAGTGACTCGTCATATTTCTAAAATATGAACGGATTAAATCTGATCTTACCGCGTGAGATGTCTCATTTGGAATTTCAAATTTACATGTGATCTTAAAAGTCCAAACACTAATTTAAAGTCTCATTAGAAATACAAGTAAAGGGCTTGCTCTTGCCGATATATTTGCATCTACTTTCATACTTATAATACTAACCAACCTTATGTTGCAATTAAGATTTTTCTCTCTCTCTAAACTTAACATCATAATACTGGCTACGCATAAGTAAACAGATGGGTCGCATATTTCTTCTGCTTTTCTTTAAAATCTTAAGCAACCTTGGCCGCAATGATGAAGAACAAAAGACTGCTTTTCCTTTAAGGAAAATTAGGATTCGGTTATATGCCCAAATAAATGAGAATTTGCGATTTATTATTTTCTAAATATTTTTGTTGGAAGATAAAACTAGCCGTTGCTGTGAATCTCAATTTTCCCGCTACATATTAAATACCTGAACTGTCAAAGCTTGCTACAGCCGTAAATCGTATGTCTCGTGTTCGCGTCTCGGTCATGCGGGTACCCACTCAAGTGCTCAGTCGAAGAACAAAGAGCTCTTGTTCCTTTGCCTTCGCGTAGGCTGAATCAAGCCTAACATTAAAGATAAAAGAAAAAAAAGGAAATTCACACCGATATTTGATAGTACAAGTTTCTAGTTGCGGGGTGGCACCTGTATGTCGTCCCCTCAAACACCCTTCCATGCAAATCCATAACTGCACACCACACATTAGAAACAAGGCAGTCTAACAGAGTGCTGACAATTTCCTCAACCAAGCTGGTAGCACTGAGAATTCATTAAATCTAACCGATCTGGAAATCCAAGCCTTTTCATCGAATATTCAGCCGGATTTCAATACACAATTAAAAACGTGGTATTTCTGCAACGAATGCAAGCACATTGCTTTAGTTCAACATGGAGGCTTCGTCACGCTGACTCTGCGGGTGCCACAAATAAAGTGACACTCGCAATAGTCTTGCCTAGAAGTGGGTGTTGGCAGCATTCGCGTTTGGTTCAGGGTTAAAAATAATGATGGAGTTGGAGTCCTGACGGCAGTAAACAAAAGATACGAAGAAGAAAAAGAAAACTAGGTTGGTCTGGTTAAAGAAAGGAGCAGGTTGGTGCGTGTCGTGTAGTATGCTCACGGACACAAAGGAAACGGAGAAGCGAATATAGGTATTGTTCTAAGTTTTCAGCGGTCTTTCTAAATGTCAGGTAGATAATTGAGAAATTTCTCCCTCCCCGTGAACTGGTTTTATCGAGAACGTAATTGCAAATTACGTGATACCCTGGACTAAGTGAACTGTTTCTTTACTGTTAGTTTTCAGGTTAAGTATCGATAGATCAAAAAATGCAATTGTGTTTTGCCTTCCTTTTTTCCAATTAGTAATTTAAAGCATTTGAGATAATTACGCAACCATTCACGAAGTGTGAATAACCAGTCCCATTAAAACTGTCACCCATATCGTTTAAAAAAAAATAATAAACAATGGCTGTGTAATGCACTCAGATTTGTTTCGCATACTCTGAATTTTAGCCCGTGAGCAGTGATCCAATCATTTGCCATTAAGGAATAACTGTTCGCTAATTGAGTGCAAATTCTGCACATTGGAAGGAGGGCTATATACAGAGGCGGATTTAACGGCGGGCGCACCGGGCCCCGACTTCTGAAGGGCCCACGCAAAACCCCAACAAATTAGTTGAACATATTAGTTCAAAACTTTGTGATTATTATTATGCTATTATTAATTATATTATACATATTATATTCAAATTTTATTGGAAATAAAACATTAATAGTACATAATATTTTTTATTTATTTAAAAAAATGGTTAACATGTATTTTTGTTTTCCCTCTCTCTCTCTCTTTTTTAAGGGGCCCAATATTTTCTTCTGCGCCCGGAGCCTCTACCGACCTTAATCCGCTCCTGGCTATATAGGCCTTAATTTGAGGCATGTCCCCCTCTCGCCAAAAACCATGTCTCAAGATGCTGATCGGGAGTCAGGGCATAAAGCAACCGAATCAAAGATGCCAAGAAAAAAAAAAAGCTCCCTTAGAGTAAACTTGACCAGCCTTTCAGAAGACGAATTTTACGATATTAGAAAGTGCCCCTCGCCCTCGACACAAAGAAATAGGAAAATAGTGATAATGGCTCTCTGGAGTAGTCCGCACAGAAGAACAGGAATCGTACAGAAACTCTATATGTGCGAACTCACGTGCTCCAAATTTCAAAATAGGTTTGCATTCATCTCGGCAATTCTTGTACAGAACCATTACTGAGATGCCCTTGCAAATATTCATTTCCCTACCTCCTGACACGGGATGGGTACCCACTTCAACCAGCGTGCTTAGACGACCTCACCGCCAAGTAGGCCTTGGTAGATGCAAGCCAAGCGAAGAACAGAATTAAAGCTGTAGGGCCGTGCACCGCGGTCTCCACTATTGAATGCTGATGAAGCAGACGGCGCCTGCAGTGCATGCAGCGAAGGTAGAATGTCCCGAGGAGAGATGATTAATTCGCCTAAGAAGTGACTCCAGTTTAGTTGCAAGGGGGAGCGGTTAATTGTAAACGTAAATGAGGTAAGCGGTGGGCCCCCTCCTAGAGACAAAGCTGGTTACCTCAACCAATATAATTAGATAGTTATGAAAACGATACATCGTGATCTTTCCCTCATTAGCACGCAGTCATGAAGTGCGGATACACAGCGTGCAATCAAAACACCTTTCAGTTTATTTTGGTTAATTAATTCAATTTGCAACTATTATTACTGCAAGGAGTATCAGGTTTGTCATCCTGCGAGCACACCAACCAAATATCAGTCCAACTGTGTGGGAGCGTCAATAACGTGACACGTTTTATTCGAAAGAGAAGGTACAGAGTCGTGTTTACCTCCTTATAGGTGCACCACGAAAACGGACGCTCTAGTTCCCCACTAAACCTCTACCCTTTGTTGTGCGTACAGTAAACACCAGGTGTTTGGTCCCTCCTGGAGGCGTAATTCATCAAATTATGTAAGTTTCTACACAGCGAATCGGTACCGCTAACCATTTTTTTTTCTCTTGTTACTTCTGCAAAAAATAAGTCTTCTAAAAGCGGTTGATGGAAAAAAAACTGTTTGCAAAAACCTAATTTTAAGCGAATTCTGCAAATTATACCCGGCGGTTAATGGATATTCAAATCTAGTTGTGCACATTTAAACACTCACTTTCTCTGATGTTTCCTGTGTGCCATTTACACTTGTCGTGGGACCAACTACTGGCAGACTATTACACTTTGAAATTGACCGTGACCCCAGTATAATCTGTAAGCTGCTGGTGCTTTGTCATAAGAGGTTAGATAAGAACAAAAGCCAGCGAAAAAAATGCCACCATAATGACCACGGGGTGCTGGTCTTGTCTGACCACCGGTTACGCTTGGGCAGTGGGTCGAGTCTTCGTATTCTATGTAATGCAGGATGTAAGGGGGCTGAGAATCGGCTACCATGACGCGATCTTCATCAGCCAGCGTTTACACACGCCACTAGTTGCTTTCCCTTTCCGGAGACGATGTCATGACTACCACACGAAATAACCATTGTTTCAGGTGCACCGCTGTTAGACCACACGTTATCTTGGTTGGTTGTTTTTCTAGCTCGATGACTTCCTTCACCAACTCCCGGATCCGTAGCTTCGAGTGCAAATCCATAATTTCAATTTTTAGGCTTAAAAAGAAAGCACGCCAGGTAGCCTTGCCTACAGATGAACACCTACAAATAAGTTATAGGGCACACAGTTGTATCGTTGTCATTATTATTTAGGATATTTAGTTAAATAGATGCGGCCCACCCCCCGCTAAAATTTCTCTTAGTGCTTGAAGAGAGAGAAATTTTTGAATTTCATTAAAACCTAACTTTTGATTTCCAACACTAATAGTAGGCACTCAACCAATTTCAATAGCATTTAGTTCAATATAAATAGCGGGAGCAAGGAACTACCCCTCTCTCGCCCGCGCCCGTACCGCAGGAGCTTCTTGGAAACTCAATACACCCAAAAACGGGTGTATTGAATTTTCAGGAAGCCCCACCCTCTCCCGTGTACTGGTCTGTGTGTCCTACGGGTCGGTTTGGGTCTGTGAGGGGGAAACCGGAGTACCCGGAAAAAACCTCACTCCACGGCCTGAGACCGACTAACTCAGAAACCGAGCGGGCAAAGGCCGGAAAAACTTCCTGAATGCCACTGCTGGGATTCGAACCCAGGTCTCTGCACTCGGCGAGCAAGCACGCTACAACTGTGCTACCGTGGACCGCACGAACCTTTGTCAGTAGTTAGGTTATATCTTTACATTTCGATAAAATTTGCGGATACAGGGTAATACGAATGTTATTACTGTCAACTGTTGGATTTTCGTATTTGATTATTAAATTTAATAATATATCCTATATCTAAAATAAAGGTACCCTGTTGATTTATAACATAATAGAATATACGAATTATCGAGCACTTAATAGCTCTCAATTATCAAATATATCTAAAATAAAGGTAATCCGTGTTGATTTATAATATAAATTTAAAAATATATATAAACCGTAAATATAAACGTTGATAATAAATAATAATGTTCTTATGACCACCTGGTTTAAATCGTACATAGATTATTTAAGAACGGAATAACTTAAATTCTAAATGTTCTATTTAAATAAATGACAAATTCTTGTCATTTATTTAAATAGAACATTCTTTCTTGTGTTAAGATACCTTGCTCAAATGCTTCAGATAATCCACAGAACATTTTTATTTTAAAATTGTTGCGTCTAAAGAACAGACATAATGCTTTGCTTAAGTTTGGGAAAAACTCTTTAAACACCGTGATAATCGATGTTGAAATCCCTACTGCGCAGCCTCAGGCTGGCTCAGTGAGGAACTACTAATAAAAAATAGCCTGAACTCCGATCCTGTGGGGAAATCCCTAATTTTTCGACAGGATATACAGTGTCTATAAGTTATTCACCTGATTATGAAGCTCAATTAAATTTTTATTGTAATAGGTATTGTAAAATGGTTTGCACTTAAAAAAGCAACTCGAAGAATTTCTTATCACACAACCGCACTTCAGTAAACTTCCATATGGACATAATAAAAAAATTTGTATGTATTTATTACTTTTATTTGCTGGACACCTTTGATAGCGTGCAGAATGTGAAGACGGTAGCTTATTTCATTCCAAGTGTTTCCGTAGAAGGAAAATGGTCAAATCACCTGGCTGAAGCAATGCGCAACACACCGTTTACCTAGGGACTATCATGCTCGTGTTCACAACTGAGTGGGGACTTTCAGGTCCCCATTTTCGACAATTGTGTCTGTTAACTTTACCAGCGCTTTATTTTCCATAAAGCGCTCATTTCGTTTATACGGTTGAGAATGTAAACAGCAAATCCTTCTCGTTGTGGTTTGTGGTAAGGCTTAATTTACTGGACGATTTACACTTTGTAAGCATACAGTTTCAATCTCTTGAGAAACAATGTTGCCCTGTGCAATGTTATTCACGGTATTTGCAGCTGCAGGCTTTCGGATAAACACTTCCTGAATTTTCGAAACTATCTGCAGATGCATTAAGCCTATTTGCTCCTTTCTCGTGCAGCACACTGCCAATTTCTCGAAATTGTTTCAACCATCGTCTCACTGATTGTTCCATGGATATTTCTGAAATTCCCATTGAAAACGTCTCTTTACAGTCACTAGAGATTTGGTATCCCACAAAACTCACATTGCTTGCTGGGAACAAGGCTGCCAACCGCATGAGAAAAAAAAAAAAGCTCATTGAGTTGCTTTGATACTGCAGCAAACCATTTTAAGATACCTATTACAATAAAATTTTAATCTAGCTTCAAAATCGGGTGAATATAGAGACCCTGAAATTACCCCACATAATTTCAAGGTATCCCCCATTTAAACTTAAAGAGATGTTTAAAGTCGATTTACTTTGTACCCATCTTTTATAAGCCACTTGCAGATTTTTAAAGCATTTATTATTAAACGTAATCGTTCACATTTATTAATTATCAAAGTAACATAAGACACAACGCATGTCCAATACGTTTCGTCTTTTACGAGTACAATCCTGCATAATGGCGATTAAATACTACAGATCTCAAAGCTTCGACTAACAATAAAAAAAACCGCGTGTGTACCCTGTATGTACGAAAGATGTTTCTGACGAAAATCAGAACCGTTTTAAAAATCGAACGAAGCTTGAACCGAAGTCATGAATGATGTAAAGTTTTATGCTCACACCCGCTACTTACTCTACCGAATCAACGTTTGGAAGAGGTTAGCGAAATCTAAGTCATTATAGTCTAATTCCAACAATACAAATACTCGTTAACCTTAACGTAAATGACGTCATCGCAAAATCGTGACAATTGGTTTTACTACAGTAGGTGCCGCCAAAGATGTTTACAAATAACCAAACTGGAAGTTGAGTAGACTAAGAACATATAAAATCTGTTAATATTAAAATACTTGTGGGTCCGGAACATCATTTTCCCCAAGCTTAAAGCACCTGCATAATAAGTTAGTGAAAATGCCTGTTCCAAACTGGATGGGGTAATTTTGGGAACCATATTTTATGTAAAAAGTATCTATCAAATATAATAACTTTGGTCATTTAGTGATGGTAAAATTTCTAGAATAAAATAATTGTATTCGCTAACTATTATTCTCATTTTAAATATTATTTTGTCATAGAAATTCATTGTAAGAGTCAATAAATTTCTGAAATTAGTAATTCTAAATCTGAAATAGATATAGCTTAAGTTGAGAGTGATACCTAATTTCAGTCCAATATATGTGACGGAAGCAAGGAACTACCCCTCTCCCGCGTAGGGATAGTTCCCGTAGGAGAAGTGCCTTGAAAATCTAATACACCCAAAAACGGGTGTATTAAACTTTCAAGCCCCCCCCCCCTCGCGCTGTGTACCCGGTTGTGTTCCGTATGTCGGTTTGGGTCTGTGAGGGGGAAACCGGAGTACCCGGAGAAAACCTCACTCCACGGCCTGAGACCGACTAACTCAGCAACCGAGTGGGCACAAGGCTGAAAAAACTTCCTAAATGCCATTGCTGGGATTCGTCACAAAATACGATGAGTGTGGGGAAGATAACTAGATAAAAAATTACAAGGGACGGAGAAAGGTTCAATTTGCAATTTCTGCGTCCCAGTGAGATGTTTTCCAAGCACATTACGGACTTTAATTAACCTAGGTGTCAAAGTTACGATCGAATAGCATTATTAGTAACTGTATTAGTATTTTTTTTAACTTATTTTTATTAGAACTTCTTTATTAGAAATATCTCCGATTGGCAACAATAGGTATTCCTCTTTTTGTTTGCTTTGTTGTCCTTCAAGATTTTTCTCATACTAGAAGTCTTAGATTCTAGAATAACATTGTCTTGTTTTGACAGACTGTTGTGTAATGTTGGCTGTCTTCTATTTAAGTCATCGGGTTGATTCTGCCAGCACTCCACCCAACCGCTTGTTTCATTTAAATTAATTGTCTCTCATTACTAAATTTAAAGATACGGTACTAAGAATAAGTTGTTGCTCTTGTAGATAAGATTTCGTAAATAAGACATTGTAAATGACTCTGTTAACATTCCAGCAGGTGGAAGCCACGTGTACCACAATGTAACCCCGCATGTGGTAACTCGCACAAGTATGAGTTAACACCCTTCTAGCCTGTGGCTGTTCAGGGGCTGAATCCTCTTGGATTAATAAACTATTCACTCTTTTATTTTCCTTACTCTTCGCTATTATCACTAAGAGATAAAGTGGAAGTAACCATTACTAAATCAGAGGTTCCCAGCAGTGCTGAATGCAGGTCTGCTTTACCGCAAGGGTAAAAAGCCTCTAGGGAGACACCGGAAATGTTTTTACGTGAATGCATTGAACAGGTTGGATGGGAAATAGTAGCTGCGACGGGGTATATGGTATCTCCCAGCAGTGTCTTAACGAAGAAAGTTGGCGACCGATGTTCTGAAAGATCATTCAGACAGCGTCCCATCCTTGAAGCGCTACTCTTGTTATTACCCACCATGATTGCAGCCCTCTTCCCAGTAGATTAATCTGGAGGGGAAGGGGGTATTGCAAAATCCAGTCTAAATTAAGGGAGTGAATTTGGATGAACTGGTACATAAAACCCAAAGGTGCGAGCGGTAACACACCGCAGTGATACCAACGAGTAACCCCCCCCCATCGCCCATTACTTTTTATAGACAAGAGGGGATTTTTCTGATGACAGAGGATGCTCGAATTATACGGTTTGGATGTGACAAATCAGTACCCCATCCACTCGTCCCATTGGGCTTTTTTTAATGCTAGCGTACAGGTAAAGCCTTCATTGTGAGAGGACCCTCGAGAGCACAACCAGCCAAGGGCTTTTTCAGTCTTGCTTCGCTGGTTCTTTTATTGCTTTTTCCTTCCATCAGGATGAGGGAAGGAAGAAAGAATCGCGTCCCTAGAACCCACATGACTCTCAATCACCGTCTGTCGGACTATTACACCTTACGAGCACCGCTTCGTCCCCGCCAAGTTCAGTCGGGGTCACTTTTCCGAGCCTACAAGTGGCAGCTGTGTAAGCTAAGCTGGTCCTTAATACGTCACAATTATCTCCTTGACTGACTCGCTTTTGCTGCAATCCAGACACCGTGCTCCGGAGAGTAGCCAAAGTGCCCAGACTTTTAGAATGGCTCTTTGTTCGCGAGCAACGAGTTCGTCCGCTCCAACAGCTGCGGTCCTCGAACTTTGCACTAAACGGTGTACTAGTGGCGATTTATTATTCTGACGAACACTGCGTCGGAATGCAGAACTGGAGGATCGGTTTCAGCATGATACAACGGACAGTCTTTTCTCCACGCATACAAAGAAAAAAAGCGAGCTCCATCCACTTGAGACGTATGGACTATTAGTGCCTCTGCGACGTCAGTGACGTTGACTACATTTAGGTGAATATGAGCCGTTTCATTATAAACAGAGCACTTTCACGATCAGGTCTACCAGACAAATGGTGCGAATGAGTTATTCCACAATACAAGACGGTGAAAATTAAGAGTATGGTAATTAGACCTTAATTATCCTGAGAGCTGTTATCAAGGGCTTTTGCTCCATATTTCAAAATGTAGTGGGGGTAATTATTGCTGATTTATAGAATGCTTTACATCGCCATCTCTTTGATACTCGGGAAAAAATCCCCCATAAATTGCATGTATTTCGCGAACAGTTCAAAGTCTTGGTGGATGAAAAATCCGAATTTCAGGAAGAAATATCATAAAAAAAAATTAACGTGATAAATGTGCTTCAAATCAAGATTGAATCGAACCCAGGCCTTTTTCTACAAAGTGTGGAAGGACAGTGATAAGTTATAGGGGACACAAAATAAACTGTTTATCTCGGAGATTCATTAGATAAGTACAATTCTATCTTGGGCCACTGGCTACCAGTAGGTGGATGATATAGCAAGAGCAGAGACGATTATAGATAGAGGACAGGTATACAATGTCATTGCAACTGTGGTGATGGATTCATATATCCCAAGAATATCTCATAAAGATGAAAAACCAAGAGCCAATGAAACACATATTGCTGTTGCCAGATATTAATAGTTGACTCCCAAAGGAACTGGAGGCAAAATAGACTTCGCCAGCCCAGTCCAGTTACAAATTAACGTGTCCCAATGACATGATAAGTTCTTGTCATTATCCAAAAAATATTAATTTATTGTATTTCTAATCAAATGTGGCAAAATTTGTAATTTTTATGTTTTGCTGAAACAAAAAATAAAAATGTCACGTTGTATCAGTTGCCGATCCCTACGCAAAAGAACTTTTTCAAGGTGACGTATACTTATTCTATATTAACTAACGCACACAATATTTTGGATCACAGCAACGCAAAATATTTCATTTTACGTCGGGATTTTATCTTTAAAAAATCTCTTCTCGTTTGCAAGAAATTGGTCAGAGAGAGAGCAAAGGTACAGCAAAATGGACACACAATATATACATAAGACAAATGAGAAGTGAAGAGATGAAAGGGGGTGGGTGAATACAAAAGAGAGGAAACTGGACTGCCCTCCTACCCGTCGTTGGGTTCCCTCCATTTGAAAGTCACGTCTTGTGTCTAGGCGGTTGGCCTTTAAATTTTTCTTGGCAGGACTGGAGCAGACATCATTACCTTCAGTTTTCATTTGTCTGACTGCGTGCAATAGATAATAAATAAGTCCGAAGTGGCTGGATGAGGAGGCTCATGTCGGAGAACTCGATCCACCTTTAACAGTATGCATTTGATAATGACGGTTATTTATGATAAAACCAGTGCAGTTTCCTGTGTGGAATACAGATAGTTACCGTCAGTGTGGTTGTAAGCCATGACCCAGTTGAAAGAACAGGTTTCCCTGCCCTTCTTATATCCACTCCCATCTAAATCTAAGAACTGGGTTGACTCTACTGCTTTATCTACAGCACGAAGCCTCCCCAATTCCAAATGGAAGGGGGGGGGGTGTTAACTAAAAAAGCCATGTGACATGTGGTCTACTTCTGTAAGGTCACTCAATCCCAACAAAATAGTTACTTCCGGAAGGGTTTTTGCCCTTTGCACTCCTCCCTCTTTAATTAAGCGTGCAGACAAACGGTTCAATCAAGGCCAAACAAACACGTTTTCCTAATTGTATACATGCAAACCAAGACACGACTTGATACAGTTGAGTCCTCGGTTAACACGACACAGTTTTAATCATCTCTCTCTCTCAGAAACAAATATAGCACATGAAAAGGGAGGGGTTGCTGTAGTGTGCCAGGCCTTTGTTTGGAAGATTCTATTGTTAAAACATGAGCAATGACCTTATTTAGAACTAAGACATAATTGAAAAAGAGGTCGTAGATGGGAACAGGTAATTAATAATACTGAGGAAACTTTTTAATTTACAAAAATGGAAATTTTTAAAAATAGCAATTACATAGCAATCCTCACAGTAGCATAGTGGATAGCGTCATTACTTGCTTTCCCACTTTACTAGCCCATCAAACAGAACCACATTAAAAGAAACATTGTCTTTGAGATCTTAACAAGAAAATTTATACCAATAAACTTAAATTAACTTTAACGGTACGGATGTGGGCTTCATTGAGTCTCCTGCCAGCATAATATTTATAGAATAATCATTTCTTAACGAGACGAAATAGGAGTGAGCGTCCCAACCACTCAAGCGCACCAGTGCACGTGGACCAATTACTTCCTTTCAGTTAAAGGAAATAAAGTTGTCTTTCACAATGAGTAAGTCTCGTAGTGGCGTCAGGCTTGTAGTTAATCAACATGTGAGTTAAGAGCAATCATGGCATTGACTTTCTAATCAACGTTTACGTTTAGAAGAGGACGTTATTGAAGACTGCAATCGATGCTCAATACCGTACCACGTTTCGGAACACATTTGGAAAAAATGCTTCAGTTCAAGCTATGTGGGTTTAAATTGCCAGAATTCAGTTGGAAAGCCTTGCCCAATGACTTATTTATCCTACAACAAGAGATGTCAATTTGACAGTAATTTGGATTTCTCAAGAAATAGCTCAAACTGCTTCATTTCTAAAGATTACACATTTCTACACAAAGTGAACTCGGTGCAGTTTGAAATTGCATCGCAGCAGCTCAAAAACTTCGACGACAATGTAAAGGGAACCCAAACCTTTTATGGATGGTGTGTTACTATATATGTAGTTTAGGCAGATCAAGTTGCTTAGGCAGCGCCAAAGCAACTAAGGTTGTGAGCCGCCAGTATATTGTGACCGTCAATTGCGTGTATTCTGTGGTGAATTCGTCCGCTTGCTGGACAAAAAACCCGAGTTTAAGTAATAAAAAAACAAGCAACCTTCATTTGAGATCGACTAACTCAGCCACGTTGTGAAAAAATACCCATAAAATTTCCTCGCGTCATTGAGGGGATACGAAATCAGATCTTTTCCACCTGGTGTGATTATAACACTTGTGTTACCCTTGAGCGTCAGGAATCGAATAGTATGTGCCTTGATTTTTCACCAGAATAGTAAGTGGAATGAAAAACAACTTACAAAATAGAAAAAGAAAAAAAAAAAAGAAATGTAAATTTAGTGGTGGGATGTTCAAAGCACACAACAGGTAGCTGAGTTGGTAGCTCAACACGCTTGACGTAACATTGATTTTTCATGTGTTTGATCCTGCCGATGCCCAACAGAGAACTTTTCAACTCTTTATCCGGTTTGTCAAAAGGTGGGTGAAGCAGGCTGCCGTTTCACTGCTTCCGTAGTGTGTTTTTTTTATATTTATCTGTACACATTTCAAATTTACGAAGTTTAAAATACGTTTTCTCTAGTCCACCTACCGCTAAGTATGGAAAGATTTCCTCACCTGCTAACGTTGAAACATCATAATTCGTCCATCTACTGACTACTGTATTCGTAGCGCGCAGTAAAGATGTTTATTTTTTTGTTTGTTGTTCTTTGTAGTTTCTAGCAAGCAGTACATATCTTACCCCAGTCATACATAGAAAACTATTCTCCAACAAAGATGAATAAAATCGTTTTTTATACGACGTCTCCTTCATTTAATATTTTGAACTGTATGCCGAAGTTGTTAATTTTCGAGATGGAGAAGAATGATGATCAGCATGATGTTCATCATCAATCTAATTTTGCATGAACTTCATCAAAATTCCACTACACTGGGAAAGGACAGAGAATTCCTGGATACGGAAAGGAGAAAATAATGATGTTTCTATGAAAATGGGTTTTCTCTAGTCCGCCTGCTGCTTGGTGTGGAGAGATTTCCTCACCTTCTCATTACCGTGTCTGGCTCAGTAAGTCACTGTCAGGGGGAACACCATTATCTGATACTGTGACTGTACTTTGCTTAGTACGTGATACGAAATTCTGTAGTGCTGATAGTCAATGTACGTAACCTTCCTGCTCGATGCACAGGGAGTGTTCTGTCCGTTACAGCACACTTTCCTTTGGGAGAGGTTACTGAAGTGTGGCGGCAAGATCTTATCACTGAAATCATACGTAATGGCCGAAGCTGAAGATAGGGGTGGGAAAGGGGGTGTGGAAAGTCATTTGCGATGGATTCAGGTCTCCGACGAAACAAGGTAACGTATATTTATCGAAGGCTTGTGTTACCATGGGATTTCGACCGCATATGAGAAACCTTGTTTCCCTGAAGAAAGTTATTTCCCCGACCTTCGTTTCAGGTTCTAAGAAATATTCTCAGCAGTCGTATTACTTTTAAACTTTGCTACGAGTTCCTTGTAGATAAAGGTTATAAACTAGTACCTTTCCTTCATTATCCATCACTCTTTCCTCTGAAAAGTTATATGCAATACATTGTCGATTTGGGGGGGATGAAACACCAAGCAACCCTCTCCCGTGACCCTCTAATCAGCCGCGCGTGCAAAAGATCCATAAAAGTCGAAGCTCAGCATTTTGCCTACGACGTGGAAAATCAGCCATGATCTTAGTAAACAGAAAACAGAGAACAATGCACTCTGGATTGCAGCGATTTATTTTCCAGTAAAGCATGTTTCTCCAGCCCAGAATAATCGATTTGGAACAGCGTGAAATATTATACGGCCCAAATTCTAGTCCTTTCTAAGTTACCATTTAATTAACATCCTTAGTTCGGCCATAGCTCATAGGTAGCCCGGTTACCAAAGCAATTTGAGAAAGAGGACCACCCACGTACCAACAGGATGAAGCCAGATAACTATTGGGCGTAGGCTCGAAAAGTTCTCCTTAGCTCCACCTAAGACTGCTGCTATGAGGGAGAGCATCGCTACAATAAAACTACAAGATGATTGGCTACAGATGAACAGGTACTCCGATTAGTGAACACAACTTGGAGATGAAGAGTGAGGATTTATGACTGCTCCTGTTAAGATGAGTGTACGTATGCTGTAAGGCGAGAAAACAACTCTAAATTAAATGCAAGTAAAAAAAACAGGGTATGAAACCTAGCCGCGTAGTTTGACATTAACACGTTCCCCAAGTTTAGAACGATAATTTTGAATTGGCCCATATAAATACCTCATTTTTCGCAGTAAAGGGTTAAATATAACTCAACGTTAAGTGAGGTGTAACTTTAGAGTTGGATTTAAAAGCCTTCTTTCTTTTCTAATCGCTCTTATCCACGTGTAAAATGATATTACTCGTAGTAACAGTCAAATATCCACTTCACAGAGCCGCACTTGACATTTTTCCCATGCTTACACAGGCATTAAAAATAGGACACCACTGTTTCTGAACACTACCGGCAATGGTGACAGCAGGACTACAGAGCATAAACAGGCTATTGAGGACTGCCACTTCAGAGGTTCTATGATTTGTTTTTATAAACAGAGGAAACAAGCCTCTTCAGTAGGCTGAGAAGCAATTTTGGACTACAGTATTTGACTCTATCGGTGAACTTAACCAGAGTTTAAGTGAAGTTATTCCTCTGAAAACTGAGGCAAATCAGGTTTGTAGAATGAGCTTCCTCTTCCCCCCACCCAAAAAAAAAAAACTGGTGTAAGTTTCCTGAAATCGCTTTCTGTTTAGCCAGGTGCAAGATGTGTTGAACTGACTAACTCCTCGACTTGGGGGTTTCTTCTTCCAAGCTGATTGAAGCAAAGCAGATATAACATAAGCTTGCCAGATGGCAAGGTTGTATAAAACAGACCTGCATTGGTAAACATGAGAATGTATTGCTGCTCTGATCCTTTCCGCTTTCATCCAAAGACCGCAAACAAACAGTAATTCCCTAGGGCCCGTTACTTAAGACCCTGCTTAAACGGATAATAGAATAGGGGGAAAGCTTCCGTTGTCCGGTTCCTTAAACCAAATTTTAAGACCACTTTCAAGGTGTTTTTGCTTTCCTTCAGGTGGAAGTTGGCTCGAAATAATAACTTCTCGTTTTTATTCACGTTAGGTCTTATTAAAGTGGATTTTGTTGGAATTCTATTTTTAGTCTCCCTGCTTTTGAATTTATAATTAATGCATTTTGGTTTTCTGCTTTCTTGGGATTAATTGTTAATTAATTAATCTGACCAGAGAGAGAGAGACCAATACGAACTAAACAACCTGCTAACACAGAAGAATATATCAACTAAGGTAAATTCAACGAAATTGTCAGTCATTTCATACAACGAAACCAATCACCTAAAATAAAATTTTATCTTACATAAAAAAAAAATAAATGGTATATAAATGTGTTTGTAGCGAATAACTGGAAACATTTCTGAAATTTTTAGATTTACTTTTAAATTAATACTGTATTATTCCCCTCTTCCAAGCTTTGGGTATTCCTGAATAATAAATGCAATAATACAGATAAAGGACTGCATGCGGCATCTGGAGGACAATGCCAGAAACATGATAAAAATAAAACTTAATAAACAATCAGGGTTGTTGTTGCACAAGACCACATCACCAATGGAATTTATAGCTGGTTATTTTTTAATCATAGCTAAACAGAAGCTAAACATAGCTAAACAGAAGGGAGCTGTACGGTCACTATTGACACTGTTTTTAGAACTGGATGGCACAGATTTGATCACTGCTCATTATTTGCAGCAGTCTCTTTTTTTCTTATAAAAGAACGTGTCTATTAAAAGCATACGCTCTCACTAACAAAAAGATACACCCTTGCTAAACGAACAGCTGCTAAAAACTGGCCACAGAACCAATTTTGTTGGTTAGATATCATCAAACGTAGCATAGCATCAAACGTAATCATAATCAAACGCATAACGTGAGGTCGCACTAGTAATTAGTTTACTTACAGGTAATGACACTTCCGAAATTCCCCCCACCATAAAAAGAATGCCTTATTTAAAGCGGGTGAGTTAATATCCCTTAGGGAATTTTCCTTTCTTAGAAATGATAATAACTGTTATCCTGAAGTTTCACGTGCTACATTAGATGGCGCTGTTAATGTTTGCGTCCTAAAACAAGTTTAGAGCATTCAGGCGCACTAGGCTACACAATAAAGTGCCTGAAATTGCGATGGCGTCACCGATAACATTGCACCGGAAAGAAGAATTGAATAGTATGGCGTGATTGGGTGATATTTCATTGACCAGAGATGGGGGGGGGGGGGAAACAACATCAGACGTAACACACGCTAGTACAATTTGGCTGAACCGTGTTCCATATCCGGCTAGATAACATGTCCCTAAGGCAGACAAACTAGTCGGGCTGGGCGGCACCCTTCTCTCGGTTTTCTTTTTCTTCTTACTTATTCTCACTTCTAAGAACAAACCTCTTCTGCGCTTGGAAAAGAGGTGTCTTGCATGAAGGAGACATGCACTGCATGTTTGGATTGGTGCTCAGGTGAGTGCGCATTTGAACACGCATAACAAAAAATAGAAGCCTTAAAAATACAAAAACTGGAATTTTTGGAAAACGAACCTTAAGCAACTAAGAGAAGGCAAGAATTGAGTCGCTGCCATATGAAAAATGTAATTAGTTATTTACAAAGTAATACCTCTGCCGCTTGATACAAATCTCTACTAGAAGTTCAAGAGTTAAACGCGAACAAGTTACAGTTTCTTTACTGGTGCTGGAAAAGACCCCAAAGATCACGAGCACGCAGTCGCGAACTGCAATATAAACCCACATTACAATGAACTGCCAGTTACAACTGAGTTCTTTTGATGGATAACTTTTCAAAATAGTCATACTCGTGTCTGCCTTCCTTCACATTCAAAGCTTTTATCGAGATCAGATTAATAGCACGAGACTAAACTTCCCAATAACGTTATGAAAGGCGTTTAGAATCAAATGATAAATAGTACTGAGTGGAAATGGGCCTACGATCTCAGGATTCATATTTAATATAAACAAGCAGTATTAAATAAATTATCTAATCCATTTTCTCAGCGATACTGCTTATTTATATTAAATAGTACTGAGGTGGCAAGAACTAGCATAATGCTAGCCAAATCCCAAATCCATTAAGAACTCGTTGCTTTATATCTATAAATTTTTGTGACAATTCACTGGGATCCAAATAGAAATTATGAAAGCTGAAATATATCAAGAAGATGGAACTCTATAAAACTTTTGTAGATGATCAATAGACTCAATTGTGTTGATTTCGAACAGATACATGCCTCAGTTTTCAGGAATCATAATCAGAAACCCAGAACTGGGGGGGGGGGGTCTGCATATTTCATACTTTTAATTGGAAGTATGATTATATCCGTAGGATGATTCCTACATACATCCGCGTGCTGTTTACAAGGCTGATGATTAATGTCATGAGTAACCCGTAGCCGAGTGGTCAGCGCAAGGGTGCACTTTGAGTGAAGGGGTTCAAGCCCGTGACTGCTAAATACGGCTGTTTCTTGTATTGTCTCTATCTTGTGAACTACTCAGACTGTATGGTCGTCCCGGAGTATAAACAGAAAATTTATTTCTTCTTAAATTATTAATAAACGCCACTCAAAGTGTACTAGGAGGTCGACATGCCTCATTTCGCCTCCAAAGACATCCCAGATATATGCTTAGTCTGGATAGATGACGCTCCTCACGTTGATGGAATAATTATTCGTCCAACACTGTGACTCAAAGCTTTTTATGCAATTGTAATGGTTTATTTAGAATTTAAAATTTCTTTAAAATTAAAATTGTCTTTAAAATTGAAAATCTTAAATCTGTTCCCTACCAATAAGCAAGTTTAATATATTACTTATGCACCCTTACACTTGACCACTCGGCTACGGCCACGCTTCATTTAATGGTGAGTCAAATTTATAAAAAAAATAATCCACGACCGACTTTACTTTGGACAGCTATGCCAGTGTGAAACCTAATTTTTCTGAAACTAGACGAAGCATTACTGAGCTGGAACACGAAAGTTGCACAGAAGGCATACTATATTGACATGCTGATCAAAATGTTAAAATTTTATGCAGAACTAAAGGTATTCGACACGAAATGGTCCAAATCGAAACAAGGAAAGCAACTCCACACCATGATGAATTTCATCTCTCCCTCTCTCTTGGATCACTGGCCCGATTATATTTCAACTGTGTATATGCATTAAAACAAAATAAGAATAAACAGAACGGTATTCTGGCTAGGTAATAGCGCAAGGCCTAATGGGCATTTTTCGACGCGTGCACTAATAGCAGGGAAAGAAGATTTATCTAAGCTGCCCTATAATTTACGAGTCACAGAGATGATCTGTAGATCAAGCAGACCTCTCTGCACACTGGAAGAACTCTGCGCTTTAGGGCGCAGTTTGTCGCGGTCAAGCTCCGATATTTTTTCTTATACACGGCGGGGCGACCAAGATCCCCTGATGTTCTGCCCGAACACCCACTGCCATTTAATCCCACCAAGGCTACAAAACCCAATCACCATTTTCAAGGTTCAAGTAGAAATAAGTCTCAGGTTATTGGAAAGGTCACGGTTATCTGTTAGCGGCAGAAAGGCCCCACCTAGTGGAACGTGACCGACATTCCGTATACAAGTGGCAGCTGAACAAAAAAAACTGGGTCTAAAATTTTCAGACGCACAGACGCAGCTAACTAGTTGTTTACATTACAGTATTTTCGCCATCGGTTTATGCTGAGTTAGTGAAACACCAGCGGCGTGAAATAGTCCAAATATAAATCATAGTTGAATTATTACAACTACCATGAGATGAAATCGCAGCGCCCTCTTACAATTTTGTGATTTCACGGGCAAAAAATTATCGGGTCGCCCCATAAGTAATGTCGTTTTTTATCCTCAACCTTTGTCCAAATAAAAATACAACTCCATCAAATCAAATATATTTGTAGTCATTGTCTATGGTTTTTCTGCGACATTCCTATGAACACTTTATACAGTTTATAAAGTGTTTATAGGTTCTAAACTGTTTATTTTTAATGTGGAAAATGGCGCTGATAATTCGCAATTTTGGACTGAAGTTAAACATCAAGAAAACAAAACTTACGGTGATCAAGTAAGAAAGAAGTGCGAACAAAAATTACAATTAATAATGAAGAAATTGAAAGGGTTAAAAGTTATCGCTACCTTGGATGTATGCTGAGCGATTACTGGGACCATTCTATTGACGTACGCTCAAGAATTGAACAAGCGAGTGCAGCCTTCCTTAAAATGAAGAATCTTCTATGCCGCAGTGATCTTACGCTTCCTTTAAGAACAAGAATAGTGAGATGTTCTGTCATCCTTTATTGAGCTGAGGCCTGGACACTGGCAAATAAGACCCAGATTAAGTTAAATGCTTTTGAGATGTGGTGTTACAGACGAATGTTATGAGTGTTTATCTGATAAGATAAAGAATGATAAGATCATGAGACGAATGATGATAAAGACAGAAATAACTAACACCATTAAGGAGAGGAACACAAAACATTTAGGGCATATGATGAGGAATGACAATATAAGATGTTGCAATTGGTAATACAGGACAAGTCGAGGGAAAAGAAGGAAATCTTGGTTGGCAAACCTCAGAGTAGTATGATCAGAGTAAAGAGGGTTTGTTTAGAGCTTCTACCTCACGTTCATCCATTGCGAAGATGACAGCCAACTTCTGCAAAGAGACGGCACACTGAAGAAGAATTCGCATTTCCGTGAAGATTTCTTGGAGCTGTTTGGCATTACTGTAATGGTGGGGCATAGTGCCATCCTGCATAAAAGTTCCCGTGAAAACCACGTTCATTAATCTGTGGGAATTTTGTTCATGGAGTCCACCCTTCAGGCTTTACGTACCGTGTTCGAGGGAATATCAGCTAGATGAAATGCACCGCGAGCCACTACATCATCTGAACGATTTTGATCGTCGTTGTTGCTGCACCTAATCAATTCTTTGGATCACTTCTTGGGATGCTGAAGGGCGAGCATTTCTAGGCTTAGGATATAGGTAGCCTCCTTTGAAACGCCTTACAATATTCAATACAGATGTTCTTTGATTCAATTCAATTCAATTTCTATTCTTGTAATAAAGTTTAGTTAAAAACGCGCTTTATTTTCAGGCAACATTTTAAAACAAACTTTTAAACATTTAAAAACAAACAAGAGGTATGAGAAGGCGCGTTGTTCTGATGAAATACACATCAGAGCAACGCGCGATTGGTAGACTTAGGGGGATGGTTCAACGCAATGAAGTTCTTAGTTATTGGCAGGAGACTTCGACTGTGGTGGTTTTACTAGTTTGCAACAGATCAAGATAAACCACATCATGAAACTTACAGCAAAACCTTTGTAGAACCTCTTCGCACTACCTCTTGGCTATAATGAAGCTGATTCTCCATAAAAAAGGTAAAGTGCAGCCATTACCAACCCACTGCAGGATGGAAGCCTCCTCAACAATTCATGCTGAGGGAAATGGACCATAATCCGCCACGCTGGTCTAGGTTGGCAGATCGACCGTATTCAGGGGCTTGAACCCCGGTCTACTCAAAGAGCGTGTGCTATTGCACTCCCGCTCCTGACCACTCGGCTACGATTCTCCATACTAACCCATTTTATGAATGATGTAATAGAACACAATGAGTTTCTGGATTAAGTTCTTCAGCAATTAAATCAGAGTCATCAAGTTTTGCTATAAGCAGGTCATTATCAAAGTGAATTCGGTTCATCATGTCTATCTTCAGAAGGGATGCACTTTATCGTGCATCCCTTCTGAAGATAGGTCTGATCATCACATACAATGAATGGTCAACTTCATTAAGTACACTCACCAATTGGCGAGAGTAGATTCGTCCCCCTTCCTAGCCTGGATTCATCGTAGCACGGACTCAACGAGGTGCCAAAAGTGTGCCACAGGATGCTGGTCCACGTTAACCCAACTGCTTCCCACAGTTGTTGCAAATTGGGTAGTTGCAGATCTCTACTCCGACGAACTCATTTCGCTCATCCCACAGGTATTCAATTGGCTCGAGATCTGGCGACGCAAAGCAGTATGCGGAATTGAACACTGTTTTCTCGAACCCGTTCTGCACAACAATGTATGGTGCATTTTCCTGTAGAAAGAGCCCTCAGTGAAGGAGTGCTCTATTTCATTAAAAGAATAGGTGTACCTAATAAAGTGGTCACTCAGATCTTAATCTTATAGGATGAAAAGAAACACAGAGATGAATAAAAATGTTCAGATTTGTTTTGTGGATGCAGAAAAAAAGTTTAATACGGGAAAAATGGAAAATTAGCATTTAGCATTAGCAGAGGCATTTGATGCAAGAAAGCAAGCTTATGCAGCATCAGCCAAAAAAAAAAAAAAAAAAAAAAAACCACTTCCACTTCACCCCTCTGTTCGTTCAAAATACCTGTCCAGCTGAGCCTTAAACTTATTTAGGCTATCAACCTCCACCACAAGGGATGGAAGTCTGTTCCACCAACCAACCACCAGCTGGCTAAACGCAAATTTCCGCACGTCTATCCTACATCTGTCTTTCCTCAATTTGAATTTATGCCCTTTCAGGTGATTTTTCTGAGCTAGAGGAAGAATCCCATCAGCATTGAGCATGCTTAAACCATTCAAGGCTTTATACACCTCTATCAGATCACCTCGCTGGTGCCTAGTCTCCAGACACTGTAATTTACAAAACTTAAGCCTTTCTTCGTAAGAGCACCCCTTTGTTCCATTCACTAATCTTGTTGCCCTTCTCTGTACTCGTTCCAGCAGCTCTACATCCTTCTTGAAATGAGGCCTCCAAACCTGTATACAGTACTCTAGGTGTGGCCTGACCATTGCCTTGTACAATGGAATAATCACCTCCTTATCCCTGCTGGAAAAATTCCTGTATATCATTGACAATACTCCATGAGCTACTCTTGCAGCCCGTCTGCACTGCTCAGAGAACTTCATATCTGCCTGCACAATCACCCCCAAGTCCCTTTCATTCTCTACCACTGTCAGTGTAGTACCACAGAGTTGATACGTTGCTCTGGGGTTGCTGTTTCCCATGTGTAGTACTTTACATTTGTCAATGTTAAACTTCATTTGCCACCTCTCAGCCCATCTGCTCAACCTTTCCAGATCCTGTTGCAGCAGTGTAGTGTCAGTAGTGTCCTTGACAACCCTGCCAACCTTTGTATCATCTGCAAACTTGGACATTAAGCTTGATATACCATCATCAATATCATTTATAAATACAGAAAACAATAATGGACCCAACACTGAGCCCTGAGGGACTCCACTAATAACATTAGTCCACGATGAGCAGTGTCCATTGATTACCACTCTCTGTCTTCTCCCACTCAACCACCCCTTTATCCATAGCAGCAATTTGCCTCCAATGTCACACTGCTCCAATTTGTGTAGCAGTCTTCCATGTGCAACAGTATCAAAAGCCTTTCTAAGATCCAAGTATATAATATCAAAGTTATTCCCTGCATCCAGTTCTTTTGTGACTGCATCATAGTATCCAATCAAGTTGGTCAGGCAAGACTTCCCCTTAACAAAACCATGCTGTGTCTGAGCTATAACTGAAGTCTTGTCTAAATGATCCTGCAATGCTTCTTTAACCAGTGCCTCCATTAATTTTCCTGGAACAGAAGTTAAGCTCACAGGTCTATAGTTACTTGTGTCAGCCTTTGATCCTCCTTTGTGAATTGGGGTCACATTTGCACATTTCCAGTCTATGGGTACCTCCCCTGAGTCCAAGGAAGCTCTCATAATTATGGCTAAGGGTTTGCTTACTTCCTTTGCTGCCTCCTTTAATATAACTGGATAGATCCCATCCACCCCGGGTGCCTTTCTTGTGTTTATCTTCAACAGTTTCTCCTCCACTTTACTCCCAGTTATTTCAAGATTCTGTAGCTTACTGCTAGAGTTGAATACACCTCTGGCATTCCCCTTGCTGAATAACTGCTCATGTGTAAATGTTAACGAGTTATTGAAAACTATGGGAAGTGATTGAGACAGAGAGGATTGTTATAGGAAATACACTAGAAAAACAGAAATAGGTAGAGGGTGGGGGATTTTACAAAAGGTAAGAGTTAGTAAGATAAGAGATGGGGAGAAAAGAGTGGCAGAGAAAAAAAAAAGTTACAAATAGATAAATGCAGGTAGCTTGACAGTGTGCTAATAATTTTTTATGGGAGAAGTAGGAAATCAGAATTAAAACTGCAATGAATAACACAAAATTTGAGAAGCAGGAAAAATGGATATCGAGTTAAGAACGAAGTTAGTTAAATGTCTAATTGAAACTTTCGCTGATGCGCATGGATTTATTCATTTGATGTATTTCGACTATATTTGCGCAGGTTCCTGGAGTACACATCTCTCAAAGCTGAGACAAGCTAACGATCCATGACAGGATTACTGATTCTACGCAAAGTGAGAGTCTACATCAACACCAACAGAGTCCATTTGAAGAGTCTGAACTTGATTGATCATGTCATTATCGACGAAAGAAAACAAACAAAGCCAAGCAAACTCATACAATACTCGTATTATTGTCTAGCTAGGAATATTATCAGTATTTCTTAATCCACAAAATGGCTTATGGAGGGATTCACTTTTCATCAACATCGTCTAAGTCTTTACACATCTCATATACAGAGAGGGTCAATGCCATTCGATCTTTAAGGCTAGGGAAACGTAATGGAAGGGGGAGAGCTAAGTCCACGTGTCTCCCATTCGACGTTCAATAGAAGCCACCTTGTTACCAACAGGCTGGGCTCTGCAGGCAGGCGGGGGGGATGCTTGCTTCCTTTTTTCACAGGCTCAACATTAAACTTTAATTACAGTTTCTGCTGAAGGCCCAATGGGGTTGCTCATTGCTGCCTGGCGGGGTCGTGGAAGAACCAGTTCTTCGCGTGACCGGAGTCTACAAGACATTAGGAGGGGTCTGCATTGGCGGGCGAACCCCCAAACGGGTCCAGGAGTGGACAGGTCGTTGACTGCTGTCAAGCGGCATCAGTAAATGACTGTAGCAAGCGAAATAAGCGGTTTATCAAGCTGGCGATGCTATAAAAACATACTCAGCGGGCAACTGGAGAAATTTATGGTACTTTAATAAGATGCCCTACTAATATATACCACAGGTAACTTATTGACTACTACGGACAGTAATAGTACAGGTCTGCAGATTCGTTACGCTTTTGGATTAGTATATTCCGTGTTACAGCAGAACTAAACTAAGTAGACGCCAAACTCAAGTCGAAGGCTATTTGGACACACAGGTCTGAATTCAATGAACAGTAGAAGGTATTGTGCGCACGTGCGGGTGTTTAATGTTACAATGAAATATGGCACGAAATTTTAATTTTGTCGCTAAACTTTTAATAAAAACTAAGCATAAAAAAGAAGCAATTGAGAAAATACTTCAAGTTGGAATGGAGGGAGGAAATATAACTGTTCAAGGATTCACCGAGATAGCTAAGGCAATGAAGAGAACAAATTGCGCATATTCTCTGGTCAGTTTTATGGAAAGAAAGCCCTATTTTCTGAGAGGTAAAGGCGCCTCCATAGCCAGGTGGGAAGGAGCAGCAGTGCGTAGCACACGCTTCTTGATTAGACCGGGGTTCGAGC
Source organism: Mastigoproctus giganteus (assembly GCF_048544385.1). NCBI lineage: Eukaryota > Metazoa > Arthropoda > Arachnida > Uropygi > Thelyphonidae > Mastigoproctus > Mastigoproctus giganteus. The sequence continues at coordinate 15,734,453 of NC_143588.1, read as the reverse complement.
CCGTCACCACCAAATACGGAAGATGCGGAAAGGTCAGGGAATGACCACCGCACCGGAGCAATATGGCCTTAGTTGCTAATGCTCCTAAAAACCAAAACAACAACAACAACAACTGAGAGGTAAACGAAGCAACTGTCACTCGAGACCCACTGACTCGGCCGTGATACGAAGACCCTCCCGTCTCATCAGCTATCTGTACACTTGCAATGAAGGCTCATTCTGTGGTGTGGTGGGATTTGGGGGTGGAGTCTGTAGTAGTACAGAATCACAGTTCTAAAAAGGCTAAGAAACGTGGTCTACCAAAAGGTTTCTGTACCTTGTACTGATCAGTCTCTCAAGTACAAAATATCGAATGCAAAAATAAAAGATTGGCTTCGCTCCAGAATTAACAGACAACTGCAATGGTCGCTCTCTCTCTCTCTCTCTCTCTCTCTCTCTCTCTCTCTCTCTCTCTCTCTCACACACACACACACACACACACACACACACACACACTTGTCCTTCACTCGAGACTGGAAGAGAAAGACGCATGCGCGAGTGCATGTTTACTCGCATATAGCTTTTGTCCTGCCTCCACCCTGACCCAAGGCTGACCGGCCGCGCTTAAATTTTCCAGTTTGGTTTCCCTCCAATTTCTCCCTCTTCTATATATAATACATTTTAATATTAATAATATTTAAATATATATTAAAAGATATTTGTGCTAATTATCCAATAGTGTCAGAATAAAGAATAAAAGTATAGAGCGCACCATTTTCAACAATTTATTACACTTTGATCCCACCTCACTTATTCTCCCTTTGAATTTCGGTGGAAAGCCATATATGCATTGCTTAGCCATGCCTCCTACATATTCAAACTTCAATGACTCAGAAATCCCTCGACATAAACACGCTCTCCTCCTACGAAGTGGAGTATCGATACATCTGCTTCTTATCAGAGTCTGGGGAAGAGAGGCAATGACCTGTTCAATCCCAAAACTCACCCGGAGACTTGCCTCAAGGGAAGAACACGTATTACCGGTCCTTAACAGTTCATCACTATTCGTTATGGAAAAAGACAAGAATATGCTCGTTCAATTGAATAACAAACTATTCCAAGTAAGTATTTAATAACAGACACTCATAAATCCCGGTTTAATTTTGATTAATTAAAGACGCTTTTAATAAGATTCCTCAGGCAAGCGCATACATTAACGACCCAAAAAGTCTTTTAAAGTCATAATATGGCCGCTTATATTCAGGTGTTATTTGAAGCCAGCGAATTAAGAAAATTTTTAAACAACTGCCGAAGTATGAAGGGGAAAACAAAGATTTTTCTGTCCCTAACTTTGTCTTTGGTGGAGGAAGAGGAGATTATAACGTGGAAAGGTTATAACATGGCGAATCGAATACTTCAAAAAACCCTCACAACTCTAAAAAGGTTTACAAAGTTTGTGTGTTACTAATTTATGTGCAACGTATGATGTGGCAGTTATTTAATGAGTGAATTTTATTAAATGCAAATTTGAGTACTTCGAAGTTCTTTTTGTTACCTCTGATGGTTTTGTTGTAAGATTTTGTTGTTTAGCAAGTTTCGCACACGTTTTTCAAACTCGTTTCCTCATTGTAAGAAGGGGAATAAAAAATCTTTTTACCCAAAGGGATTTCTCTTCATTTGTGATACTGTAGGAAGCGACAACCGAGAAAATTCCGTTTGAAGCATGCAGGCTAAAAGGCCAGTCTTAAGTGTCAGCGAGACGAGAAAGAAGGCCTTCCGCCTATTTAGCCAGAGGAAGGACAAGCAGCCTAGGCCAAGGAGGCCAAGTGCACGCTTTTCACGAGGCCGTGCAGTCAAAAGCAGACGCCCGAAGTCCAATATCGCGGAAGTGTGTACCGCGTCTGCAGTGACCACCAGAAGGTAAGGGGGCATTTGTGTTCGGCCCTCTCAACTGCTTTTCATCACTCTTTTTCTTTTATCCACTTTTTTCAGTTGGAAACAAATACGGCTTATCGCTGGATAAAATAATATTATCTGTGTATTCAAATATGCATTTTTTTTTATCAATAAACTTTAAAACCTCTTCTAATCTAACGTGTATTGTTTATTTGATTTTTTTATGAAAATCCCAAAAATGAGAGGATTAGAACCTGTGGTGCTTAGTACCGTGCATGAGTTGAAGGTTGAGAGAAGATGAAAGAAGATATTTGACTTGAACTTCTGTACATTGTAATTTTCAAGAAATACATAGGAAGGAAGGTTGTTCCAGAAAACGGAAGCTGAATGAATGAATAAATAAGGACGAAGAAAAGTTAGTTCCGTGAGTTTGAAGTTGGACAGTAAAAGGATGTTGCAGCACGTGTTCGGACTGATTTGAATGAGAGAGAGCGGGAATTATAGAAGCCAATTCAGAAGAACAGTGCCCATAGAAGTATCTGTAGAAAAGGCATGCAGCAGAAACAGTACGTCTATGAGACAGAGAGTGGAGGGACTCCGTTAGAGATGAGTCATTAACCTAATTGCCATGTTTTGAATGGAATCTGGAAGCCTGGGATAGGTTCTTCTCCAGTTGTGGGAATAATATTCCATGGTAGGATGGATTTGCGATTTGTTACTTTTCTTCCAAACAGCTGTTTGGAAGAAAAGTAACGCCGAGAGCTAGAGAAAACCCAGTTTTTTAGATGCAAAGGAAGCAATATTTGTGATGTGCTTATTTAGAAGTCAGGGTAATCCGCAATAGAGATATATGATCTTGCCTAGAAATCAGAGTGTCATAGAAGATAAGCGTGGGAGCAGAATTATTTTTGAATCTGAAGATCAGCATTTAAGGAATTGGTAGTGGATATTCCGGAAGTTTAAGCTGTTTGTGCAGGACAAGGTTTCTCAAACTGGATTTGTTTGTTATTTGGTTTTTAGGAGCATTAGCAACTAAGGCCATATTGCTCCGGGGATATGCTGTGGTCATTCACTGACCTTTCCGCATCTCCGGGTTTGGTCACGGGCTCGAACCCCGGTCTCATCAAGAAGCATGTGCTAAGCACTGCTGCTCCTGCCCACCTGGCTACGGAGGCGCCTTCTCAAACTGGAAGATGCAGTACAATGTGCTATCATCAGCAGAACTATGGATAGGATTTCCGGTCAATGGAAGAAGAACATTAATATACAATAGGAAAAGAGTGGGAGAAAGAACTGAACCTTGGGGTACACCAGCATTAATGGAGAAGTTAGAAGACAGTGCCATCTACCATCACACGCAGTGGGCCGTCAGAGAGAAAACTGGATACCCAATTACAAAAATCGGTTGGCAAACCATAAGATGGAAGTTTATATAAAAGATCTTTGCCAAACACGATTAAAAGCCCTTGAAATGTCAAGAGCAACTGCTCGATATTGTTAGAAAATTACACGGCTTTTATTTTGTAAATACCCGTGTATAATCAGTATAGGAGCATTGGCTTCGTCCCCCACCTCCTTTTACATGGCAAATAAAAGCTCCCGGCATAAATTTTGTATATGTCGTTAAACTGACCCACATCCCCAACCAACAAAAAAACCCAATAATTTTGGATGCGCAATTGGTACTTAATAATCCGTGTTTATGCAATTCCTATTTTTTAGCAACATTAAGCAAACTGCTACTCGTTCCTTGATTAATCCAAATTAGGTTGAGTCCATTTGAAATGCGTAAGTAGGTTTGCAATTAATTAAATCACTCGTTGCAATTAACTTCCTGTCCTTTTGGGTAGGATGGGGGGGTCGACTCAATCACTCCAGCAACATCTAAGGGTGATGTAATGAGTATCCCAACGCATTCCTGTCTGCAAACGAATGCTTTGCAGGTGACATTAATGATGTTGAAAGGTGAGCCCAGAGTGAGCCAATTAACAACTTTGCAAGACTGTCTAGGCAGACGCTTATACGACATTTGTAGATAAGGGTCATGAATATTACTGAGATTTTGTTTTTCCTCTTTAACAGATTCCTTTTTATTTTTTTAACGCATGAAAATACGCTAGCGTATTTTTCAACATTTTTTTTTTTTAAAAGTTGGAGCGTTACTTTATTCTAAGGAAGCATTTTCAAATTTTGTTTTGTCAATTAACAACTTTGCATTTCCTAACCACTATAATTAAGAAAATAGCTATCTGGTTTAAGGAAATAAATTTAAAATTCATTATTCAAATCTTTTTTATGAAATAAGTGCGGTCAAAAAGTTCTGAGAACGGAATATAAAAGACAGATACAAAATTCTATGTTTGTGTTTTCTATGTTCTATTCTATGTTTATATTTATCCACTATATTCACCCAGAAATTCAATGCGTTTATTGTATTTAATCTGCAAAGAGTTTAATCCTTCGAATTGAGCATCAAACCACGCTTCCACAGTTGCTTTAGCTGTTCATCATCTTTAAAATCAGTTCCATGAAAAGGAGACTTTCTGAACAAATATAAGTCAATTAGGGCTACATCTAGTTTTTAAGGGAGCGGTATAATTGTTCAAATCCATACTCATAAATTTTACGGTGTGCAAACGGCTTTGTGCACGGTGCATTGTCATGAAGAAGCAAAAGCCGATGAACCAACTTTCCTCGTTTATTTTTCCGAATTGCAGCTTTTGACTTTGATATAAGGCTGGTATAATATTGCTGGTATAATATTAGGTACAAGGTAATCAATCAGCAGCCCTGACTGAGGCCAGCACTTTTCCAGCTGATGATTGAATTCGAAATTGTTTTGGGGTTGGAGATCGCTTGTGCTTCCACTGATGCTTTCTAATTTGGATCCAGGATCATAACAAATTAGCCAAGGCACATTGTACCTTGGTTCCTTGGCTAATTTTTTATGTTTATCCATTTGGTGCAAGTCACCAAATGGATAAACATCTAGCTGGATTAACAAGAATTAATTTTAAATTCTCTTTTGATACTCCATCCTCTGACGTTTGTCACGAATGGAACGGTTTCTGGGAACCCATCTTGTGCAAACTTTGGACATTCCCAAATGCTCATGTATTATTAATAAAATGCTTCCTGGGATACGTTAAGTACTTTTTCAAATTCAGACCCTTTAATTCTTGTTTTCTAAAATGTTTTCTTCAACGATGGCAATTGTTTCAAAACTGATTGCTTCCGATTGCCGACCAGACTTGGCTCATCCTTTACTGACTCCCGTCCTTTCTGAACTCTGCCAACCACCTTGCAACAACAGCGTATACTTCGCCACACACTCTAGTCACTCTTTCACGGATTTCTTTAGATTTGGTCAAAAATATGATCACTGAACGATGCTGGATTCGCTGATATTCATGTTGCGTTCTACAAATACCAACAGAATTATTAACTCTCCTGGCACTATATATGACAATCTCGAAGTATAATTCGGCTACTGGGATGGAGAACGAGTTTAACATACATATACACTTTTCAGATATTACCTGTCTTCAAATATATATATATTTATCCCCCCCCCCAATTGTATATATATTTGGATATACAATTAAAAAAATTAATTGTATTAATTGTAATTAAAAAAAAAAGAAAGAAAACTAGCGAACAAGGTCCGGAAACGTGCTGCGAAAACTGTACCTCGTTCCTAGCATCTCCTCAAGTCCTCATTATTTTTTATAAAGACAGTGCCGTATCAGTTTCCTTCTAAGAAGCCTACTGTTTGAGGTCAACGCAACTAATGATTCAATCGGGAGTGCCATGACACAACTGCAGCCAATGATAAACTGTTTTGTCACCGGCCTCAGGACGACGTGCCCACACTTCCGTCCACCTAGTGGATATTTTAAAGACTTCTAAGGCATTTCATGAAATTAGGGTAGATGGCTGCTGGAGATATTTCTTCGTTTAACGATTATGACTCAGGTTCTTTCACAGAGTTGCAATAGAGGGGGAATACATGTTTTGTGTCCAGTGCCCACGCTACCTGTTTTGACATCCAGTGCCAAGGACTGCCGCGCTGCCCCTTCCAAATTTATCGAAGACTGGTTTCAAATCTAAGAATGGAAAATAATGAGATATATAATAATGAGGCAAATCACCTAAATACAGAAGAGCTTTGTGGAAAGTAAGACTTTGATCTTTACCTTCTGGCCATACCTAGGACTGACTACATCCAGTTGTATATATTTCCTGTCCGAGTGCATCTGCTGGGCCCCTCTTTCCTTTTTTTTTATTTTCACTTTTCCCCTCCGTGCTCAACCTGCTATTTACGAACAATCACCCATTCTCCGTGCATTTCTACCGCAGCACCACTAATGGGAAAGGCACGAAGTCAAGCTAGTTGACATAACAATACGGCATCCTGTCGGGCGGCGTGTTACAGTTGCCGACGATTGTCCACATTCTAACACACAAAAAAAGAAACGGTCCTCAGTGCAATCCGACTGCAGTGAGGTTTCATTGGAACCCTAACAACAAGGAGCCATTTACAAGTTGGAAATTTATTTTTGATGTTCATTGGAACAATTGTACAATTAAATATTTTATACCATAATACCCAATACGGGGTGACCCAATTCTCGAGGGTACCTAACGCTCAAGGGGAGACAAAAATTCATAATTTAAAACCTCTTAGGATGCGTTTTCTCTCTCTCTCTCTCTGATTTCTCTTCAAATACGATTTTATTAAAATATATGAATCAGTTTCTTTTGCATAATGGGGACAATCTATATACGGATTGTTATTGAAAGTTAGGCATCAGCATTTGTTGTTTAAAATAATCAAATATTTCCCTCTCTTTTGAAATGGGGGACCCTTTTTTCCTTAGGCAATACTTTCGAACAAGGACATATTTGGGGAGACAAGTGGAAAGATGGTGAAAAGTACTCTTCAACAGCAGTCATTTTCAAGTCGGATAATAACCACCACTATCGACAAAGATTTCTCGGACCCCGTACTAGCTTCAGGCCCTATCGTCGCAATTCATTAACTCCATAGTATAAAGAAAATTATAGGGCCTCTGAGTCCTATAATTTGCTTTGTCTGGCCCCCTTCTCTCAGTGACCTCGATCACTAGACTGTTTAGAATTTGCTATGGTCCGAAGGTTGTCAAGTAATTTTCACGAAGCGGGATATCGGTCCATTCTTCCCATTCCTCGGCACTACCTATCCTCAAGACAAGGGATTTGTTACTGAAAATTAAGTTGTAAATGCTCGATGGAACTAATAAAACAAAACTAGATTAAACATTTTGGTAGCCAAAATCCTCATTGATTGGTGCACAATTACGTGAACAAACAGGGAGTTCAGATAGCTAATATTATCGCAGCAACGATCTATGGTTTTAGGGAAGGCAGAAACTTGGAACAAACATTTCACTAGTTTCCATGGTCTGGTGAGTTTCACACGCTTAACAAGTAACGGATCTCGAACGATCCCTGCAGCTTCCCTCCGGTGATTATATTTTCCCTCATGCGCAAATAAAAAAACACATACACACACACTTTTGCTCACTTCCCGAGGAGTTTATAAAACCACTTGAACTGAGACGATAAGCACAAATAATGAAACGAAGGATGCTGGGAATAAGGGACCTGCAGGTGCCCAGCCGCCAGCTTCCAGTTTCTGCGAGGGGAAAGAGCAGATAGCCATTGCCGATGGCTTGTTAGCGATGTAGTGGTTGAAAATTTTGCTAAAAGAACTTAAGAAAACACAGCTCATCTCAGAACATCTGCTGATATGTTAAATTGGAGATGCTAGACTGTTCCACGGACACAGATCAGTTTCATCGGCACTAGTTGAAAGACGTTTCTGCATAAGCAAAAGGAGATTTCTACAAATCGATCCTCTATGAACAAGAAATCTGTTTCCGAGAACATAGGTCTTTTCTTATATTGGCATGTCAACCATACGATTATTATCGAAGTTTCAGACATTAAAGAACTTCTAAAACTTTATTTGTGGACATTTGAAAAAAAACAAAAAACCACGAGGATAATCTCTGCAGTATGGCGAGTGTCAAAATTCCTTTTCGATTAATAAAAAATAAGCAAAATAATAAATAAATAAATAATTAAAGAAAAACATACATATGACATGATACTTTGCTAAGTCCAGCGTCACTGTTTATTAGCATGTGCACTGTTGTTTTTCTTATATGAGATTGAGAACTGTTCCAACCTCGTCTCGAACTCCTTTAATTAAGGGCATATAATTTATTGTTAGGGACACGACTCTACTGCGAAATTACTGCATTAAAATTGATCTGAAGGTAGATGGATTATTCGCACTCAACTTTTTGGCATCACATATTTCAAGATGTTCGCATTTTGAAAAAAAAAACAAAAGTATAACATCGCAAATTACAATTATTTCTTGCAGGTGGTACATTTAGAAATATCTGACTGCTAAGTTAGAGCCCTTCCAAGTTGACGTTTAAGACGAGAGCGTCTGCAATGACCAAACTAACTCCGCGTTCACCGATCAAGAGGAACCAATTTACGTTCCCTTAAAAAAAAAAAAAAAATCACGGGCATCCAAAAAAACTACTTACATGTCACTATCAGAGACGCGAGAAGCAAATCACTCCTGGTTGTGCGTACCCTCATGATCTCCTAAACTCACAAGATGCGTAAGTGTCCAAAAATGTCTAGTAAGAGATGATTGTCCAATTTCAGAGCGCACTCACTCAAAGCACATGTCCAGCGATCACTCACGAGCAACCTGCGCGTTCTTAGAGCACGAGCCGACAGCCAACGCACGCTTCTCGTGCCGTGACCCACAGTTAATCTGTTGCTCCACCCCAAGCACGACTCGCGACTCTGTTACTCAAAGCGTGTATTCATCCGCCAAATAAAATAGGTCCCTCTTAAATTTCCGCCGAGTGAAATAATGGATAATTTGGCATACGGGTCGTTTGTATACACGTGTAACACAGTATCTACTGCGCTGAACAGTACGTTATAATATGCGTGCAGAGCATGCGCATTTATAAAGCGTTTAATTTTAAATAGCCTTTTGTGATGATGCGGAAGACTCTGAAAGCAGCCGTGACATCACACTGTGGATATTAAGTGCGCCTCATTCGAACATATGGCGAAGATGTAGGGCAACTAAGACGTACACTTTTGGAAAATTATCTTTAGTTGTTTCTATTAAAAACAGGAAAGATGTAACTCGTTTCTTTGATCTCTTTCACTTGACCAATATTAGCTTTTAGCCAATAATACTCAGTATCACAAACACAGTTTAAGATAAAATAGCTGCTCTGAAGGGCGGGGGGGGGGGGATCTTCCATCAGCGACTGGAGCCAAACCAGATTATGAGGAAGAGTTTTAGATTAACCCCCTCTCCATATACAGAAGACTGTATTCTTCTCAACAAATAAATAAACAAGATTTAAATTAGCATCCATGTCACGATATGTGTCCTCTTCCTACACTCCAAACACGATTAGCATCGTTACACCATCAAACTGGTTGTCATGACGATGTACAAGGTCCATCGCCATTGCACAAGTTCAATCGCCCGTGTATTAAATCTAACGAAAACTCTTCGACTGTTCCGAAGATACTTTTGAGCTCCACCCTTCTTTTGTAGGCCCGGAGACTGGAAATGACATATTTCCGCCTTGCTTTGTTCTTAAACTAGTTCACAAGGAAACTTAAGCTGACAAGTAACGCATGGGACTGAATGTTTTATTAGGCGATGGAGAAAGAACAAAGGTAAACTCTCTGCCATATGCAGACTTAACTGGAATGGTATTTGAAATTAGTCTCCTCCCTCAGCAAAAGTAATTTACAATGCGATTTAAAGTACAATATACAGAAAAAAAAAAACCAAAACAAAACAACGCCATGTTTATTTCAGTGGCTATTTACATTTGCATTAACAAGACGCCATTGCTGAATACGGAAGATGGTGAGGCAATCTCTAGATTTCCCCCCAACCAAAAGGCATTTTTTGCTAACATCCCCCTTACGTCGCGCCACCACCCCTCAAACACACGCTGCTGTTTTCCAATCGTAAATTAATCATTGGCCAAACTGAAAAAAAAATATATATATATTGTGATCATTACTCCCAATAATAAAACTCTGTCGGTGGAAATGTGTGCAGAACTTATTAACTGGTGTAATCAGATACTGGTAATGATCACATTTGCCTCCAAGGAAGTGTCATTTTCATTTTTGTCAATAGCTATGTTGAGTACATCTAAGCATGGAAATTTCACGCCATCTCCACGGTTCTTTCAATTTTGGAAACATATCGAAATCTGCTGGACTGATATTTGGACATAGGACCAAACCTTCCAGTTGTATTCCTTCAAAAACTCAATCGCTGTACAGTCCTAGAGGATACACAGTCACGAAGAATCAATGTACCCCCACTTAACAGGTCTGACTGCTTCTTTTGCAGTGCAGATTATAAAAATTTCCTTAGAAAAGAAACATAATATTCTCTATTGACTGTCTGACCTTGTGGAACCGAGGAAATATCTCTAACAAGCAATGACCATTTGTTTCCTTTTTCTTGGCTCCCGTCAAACTTTCTTGGGTCTTGATGATGAAGGACTGTGACCTTCAGCAGAATTTTAGTTCAGGTTAAAAATACCCCAACGATACTTCATAAACTTCAATGATTCGTTATAAAAACGATAGAAATTTTTCCATTGGATAACAACAAAGATAGATGCAATTCACCTTCAGAAGTAGGGTCCCAATGAAACGCAAGTTTTTCCATTCCAAAATGTTCCCTCAAAATTCTATAAACTGTACTGTGGGTAATGCGAAAAGCACATTTTGGATGCCCCCAGCATTGACAACATCCTATACAGCAGGAAGAGAAGAAGAGACCAAAATTACAACTTTACTATCTACAGAAAAACACTTCAAAGCCTAACATGTATTTCATACATGTTCCCCTCCAATACCATGAAGTTCGGCAACATCCTTGAAATAGATCAAAGTAAAATATGTTTTGAAAAGAAAACAAATCCTGGCTGAAACATTCTCCGTGGTTCAATCCTGACGAGCACGAGCGATTCCATGGTTGATTAGCTCTACAAACGAGAAACCCTACGTCATCTGCCTGCAAGGGCCAATTCAGAATGCTGCTTTCTTCCTGGGATGTGCCAATGGCCACTTTTTATGTTGGAGTTCAAAATGGACTTCAGACTTTCTCCTACCAATCTCATTGATCAATTTATATTCATGTTTGTCGAATTGATTTGATCTAATTTACTCATGTTATACATTTATTTTTATTTTGTTTATTTCCATAAATCTCTTATTTTATTATTATTATACACTAATTATTTATCTCTTGAGTTGGTGATTACTGACTTCTCACTAATATAACCCGACTAGCACTTTGCTGTCTAGGGGTGAGATTATGATCTCTAACTGAATAAATAAATAATTTCATGAGCCAGTTTTAAATTTTCTTGCAATAATCCTTGGATGCATTTTTCCGAAAATTTTGTCAATTGTGGCATGTAGAAGCCTTTTAGATCGAGGTTTCTGTCCAGAAAGAGGAATGGCTCAATGGTCAAACGCGAGGTACGGCAGTACATACGTTTCGGATGACCGTGGTTCTATACACTGACTGCTAAATAGTGCTGTTCTTGTATTCTCTTTATCAAGATCTTAAAGAATGGTACGCAAGCCAACCTCTTTCAAAGATTGGCGAATTTCACTTAGGAATTTTCCAAATGCAGTTTCAGTTTTACCAGTGTTCCTTTCTCCTCCTTGGTTAACTGTATTCGCGTGACTGTCATCGTGTCACACGCTTTCAGTTTTCCAGGGTATATTACATTATGTTCAACAAACAAGAAACACACCACTCATTATTATTTCAGAAAGTACTGAGGCTTATGTAGAACTTATTGGTTGACTCTCTCAATTACTTCAAGGTCTGCTCTGCAGCTTTCATAATGATTAAAAAAAAAAACAGGTCCCTGAACATACATAAATTGGTGATTGTGGGGGGGGGGGTGTCTAGACAGATCGCAGTGTCTACATTTTAGGTTTTGTCCATAACGTTGAAGATAAGTTCCTTATAAATCTGGCATGGCAATTGGCGCAATCGAAGTTGACTCACGCTAAAGATAAATGAACGTTTTATTTCAGGTAAGACTGGATATTTAGACGCCTTCAATTATGTGGTATAACAAAAAAAAAATAATAAAAATGAAGTAAAATATTCTCTGTATGAGCGATAACATTCCTCGTCCCCACCCTCTCCACCGACACACACGCGTTCGTTTCTGCTTCCCAATCATTTGTAATAATGAGCAAGTTTGCATGCGATTCCTTCCATGACTGCCTCGAAAGGAAGCTGGCTAGCGTGCATTTACCTAAACGAAGCGCAATACACCCCAAAATCGATTTCGCAACGGAAATTGATTCGAACCCTGTCGGGGTGAGACATGGGAACACGAGTCACTCACTGGGTCACACGCGCGAATGAAATGGAGAAACTCATCACGCAATTCACGAACAAGCACACAAAAGATGGGGAATGACAGAAGAGTGAAATGGAAAGAACTGCCAGAAGTCCCTCGATGACATTGAGAAAAAAGGACACCAAATTTCTCTCGCGAGCTCGCTCTAACCCATGGCAGCACACATCTCCCAGTCGCATCAACGCCACACGGCTAAAAATTATTTACTATCTGCTAAGGATAGAAGACTCTGGTCGCTGCCAGTTTTTTTTAAAACTGAAAGCAGAAAACAAAAAAAAAAAAAAAAAAATAGAATAACATTATTATATCTTAAATATAAGCTTATGTTAGTAATTTTCTTTTTTCAACTAATTCATACCAACTAAAATTAGCAGAAACCCTCACTCAATCCATAGAACTTGTTTAAATAATAATTAAAAAAAAAAAGCAGCGTTTTTTCATAACTATGCTATGATACGTCCACATTATCCCGTTTATTACGTGAGAAAATTTCCTTAATCACATGTTCATATTTTCCACTATCCTGGAAAAACTACTGCAATTTTCAGAAGTTTGAAAGTTTTTCCTCTAGTATAGAGCTAAGATGAAGCTCCGTGCAAAATTTCATTAAATTTGGTCCAGTAGAAGATAAATTAAACTGGAATAAATTTTCGTAACGCTTTTCTCGTGACGGTTTTTCGTTACAAAATTTTTGGAATAACGCCAGCTAAGACGTTTTTAACGTCAAAAAAGTTAAGACTAGATACTTCTGGTTTTTTGAAATGAATGGCTGTGTTTAACATCTTCGTGACATGGATACGAATCATTCAAATACTAAATGTCAAATACACCGCTGGATGATTTCATCGATGAGTCCCAGTATATGTCGGAAGATCAGGTACAGTATCTAAACTAATAGCGCAGAGTACGTGTGAATTAAATGTAACCAATTTTGAAATAAAATTTAGGCCGGAGATGAGCAGTTATTTTTACTCTTAAATCCACCCGAACCTCGACTTCTACTCGAGGATGTCAAGTTAATTCAACCATACAGCAATTTTAATGCACTGTTCTTAAAAATAAGGGCCGGTTCTTTTTAAAATCGACAGGAAATTCTTCAAAGTACTGTTTTTGTAGCTAACCCCCCCCCCCCCCGGTCATGATCCACCAGATGGGAGCCCAACTGGTCACAGAACAGAACCATGAGGTTTTCAGTGTACAAACTAAACTCGTATATCTTCCTTAAGTAATCAATAATATAAACTTTCACATATGCAAATATTATGGCTAAAGCTTCAGCTAGATTACACAGAATTAAAATACACGGAACAATTGATAAGTTCTATTTTGAAAATACCGTGGCTTCATTAAAATTTGATGTGAAAACAACCCATTAATCTTATGAGTGATTTCGTTCATTTCGCAGATGGCGGTAGTTTTCCTTCCGATCGTACATCCCTCTCACATACATATTTACAAGGTAATAAATACAATCTTTTGCGAGGAACTTTCTGTTATCTGGGCCATCACTCTCCACGAATATTGTCTGCCCCGAGCACTGAAAGAAGAAAAAGAAAAGCATATTAAATTGATGTGCCTCCCACGTTTACCTCTTTGTACGTTTCCCTTTCCTTCTGAGCAGGGAAGTTCTCTCCCAACCTGTTTTAAGGTCGAGAGCTCTTGATACGGCAGGGGCCTTTGATTTACATTCTAGGGATGCCATAAAACCGTTTGTATCATCGAACTATACCGCATGTTTAAATTTATAGTTTTGTTGCTCAGTGCGGACATGGAAGAGTTTGTTTATCACGGGCTAACAAACACACAAAGATCACCTTTAAGTTCTTCTTGCTTTTAACAGATTCACTTTCCGTTCTCCAACATCAAATTTTCTTTCATGTTCAGAGATCATAAATGCGTAATCCAAGAATATGACACTCCGAAAATTTTGATGTCGTAGCCGTCAGATTTCTCTTCCACCAAATGTGTTTTAAGGGCACTGAAATTGGTCCTTCGACAAAGCTGTAGGCAGGTTGTTCCATCTAGTACAATTCCCATCATTAACACTCTTTAAACTGGACGATAAACTCCGTCCAGACCAGGGTTCTTCAACCTTTTAAGGCCGACGGCTGCTATTAAAATATTAGAAGCCGAGGGCAAGATCATTTGTAAACTTTAATTCTCGTTTTGTCTTTTTTGTCGTCCACAGGGGATGGTGATTAGTGCACTACGTCGCCACAAGCAAATTCGACGCGGCTGAAGCCAGAACAATCGATAATAACGAAGTTTTGAACTTAAGAATTCGATTTCACAGGCACAAAGGATCTCTCAAAGAAGTGCATGCGAAAGTCGGTCTAGAATAGACACTTTAAAAGCGACTCATGGCCTTCGCAGTTACCTAAAAACAGTTATTCTGATTGGCATTTTTAACTGTTGTAAACGACGCGGTATGAAAACGTGTACACTACTCCAATTACTGGTTTCATTTTGATACGGACGAATTTTATGTACGTTTTAAAATTCAAATTAAAGTAAGAGAAATAATAAAATTCACTTATAAATGTTTAAGTTTTTATAGGCTGCATTCAGAAGTACTTCAGATTGGGATTAAAGCAGCAAGTGTACAGTCAACAAGGTTATGAATAGGGATCGTTCTAATAACATGATAATTGCTTTCATGGTTCCTTTAAAAGCTTGTTCTAGTCACTGGCTCCAAGCTGATACCCTACTATTAGTGATAGTTTGATTAGCCATCTTTGCGTACCAGCTGCCTCGCTCATTTCAGGTGGGACTGAATTAGAGGAGCCAGTGGAAGAGGCCAGACTCAATTTTCTGCACGAGGCAGGTGCTGCTCTAACGGCTGAGGAACCTTAAGGTGTCCATCGTGATGTTTCACTTACAACAAAGCCCTTGTCTTCCTACTTCCTTTCCCTTGACACTGTACCCAAAAACCTGCCCCACGCGAGCACGAGATAACCTCCGATTCCCTAAAGGTAGGAAAAACCGAAAGTACGAGACAGCTGGCGCACGCGCTGGTCTGTCGCGTGCCCGGGAAGGGATATTTAAAATTTTCGATGTCACGTGCCAGTGTTTTCGGACAAGGAACACCTGGAGTCGCCTTGGTGGACAGGGGAGAGCTTTACGCTTATTTCCCCACCTCGTCTTTGTAGAAACTCGGCTATTTACCCTCCGGGCCTCGGAATGGTGGCCTCTATTTGTCCCCCGTGCTTCGCTATGCATGAAGGAGTGCTCTTAACCTAGGAGAGCTACACAACCACCCCGCTGGAAACCTCTCGTCCCCTCAGGTAGTGGCGCACTGATAAAATAGTCTCTTTTGAGCGATATTTCCGGCCCTATGCTATTGGCGGTCATAAGAGAACTTCCTATGGCGCGAGGAAACGGAACATCTGGAATTGCTTGTGAGTCCACCGCAGAACCAACTGAAGCTTTCAGAAGGAGCTATTTATCCCGAGCATGAATAGAAGGCAAAGATGTTGGTGAATTCTGCTCAAGTACTCTTATTCTTGAACCGTAGAGCTAACTACCCACCTTGTGCGGCGTGGGGGGGGGGGAAGACTGTAGGTTAGGGGTACGAGGAAGCGCGTGAATAGAATTAACCTGGTCTTTCACGCCAGCTCTATGTCCACTTGAACTACGGCTTTGTCATTTTTATAAAAAGGGGTTTCTAACTATAAGAGAGGGTGTGTACTCAAAGAAAGGAAACGTGGACATCCTCTTCTTGCCAAATACCAAGAAGGTAGAAGAAAAACACGCGTACATAGAAATAACTTATTTTAATGCAGGTAAAAAAGCTATAACGAAAATATATAAACAAATAATTTAAAATATAAAACAGACAAAGTTTGCTTTATATAAGTTTGTTTTATATAAGATTGTTCTAAAAAAAGTAAATAGATGTTATTCATTACAGACTACAAAAATAATCTTAAGCGGATGAAGACTTGTGTACTAAATCCTATACAAAAATTCAGTAAAGAACAAAACATGGTATTTACTGTGTGTGCGGAAATACAAGTGGGTTTAACGTTCGGTAGATTGAATCGCCATCAAATAGTTTTCCGAGATAATTTTTGTCATATGAATATCAGTTAGGCTTCTTGCCAAACACTTGCATTGCAAAGGCTTTTAGATGCGGCTATTAAACAGGAGGATAAATCTCCTCCCTAATGGCACTGAAAGAGGAAAGGGGCTGTAAAAAAATTCATTTCGCGACACCGATTTACTACTTACGAAAATTAATAAACACATCGAACCTAAATCAGCCTAATCAAAATATGTTGTTTATTTATTAACCAATTAGGAGACTCAGGACCGGTCTTGGAGTTCAGGGGATCCGTCTGCCAAAAATTAACGTTGGGAGAAACTAACAGTAAGGTGTTCTTCCTGTCTGGATCAACGGGGCAAGGCCCCTTTGTTGGAATTTGGGACCCGTTTCAGTCCTGTGACTCAAGGATCAGCAAAGAAGCCACTAACAAGTAAAGTAATGTCTTGCGCATTTCGTTGTATTACAGGTGCATTCAATTATCGAATAGCGTACCTCGGAAGTTAAAGCTTCTTCGACTCTGTGTACAATAAGTGTTTTCCAGAATATTTTATTTATGCAGCAGGTGTTTACTTGGAAGGGGGGAGAATTGGTACAGAAAAGATATCAGTTAACCCTATTGGCATAATATTTGATATGATAGTCGA
Organism: Mastigoproctus giganteus; assembly: GCF_048544385.1. Lineage (NCBI taxonomy): Eukaryota > Metazoa > Arthropoda > Arachnida > Uropygi > Thelyphonidae > Mastigoproctus > Mastigoproctus giganteus. The sequence goes on along the minus strand of NC_143588.1, from coordinate 15,717,372 downwards.
AAAGAATATAATAATAAAGTCCTGAAATTCTGGAGTGGACCACAGCTGCCATTCCAAATTTATCGCAACGTTTCTGTTGGGTGGAAGGAGGAAAACTGAGGAAGGCTATAGAATCGGAATTGAACCTACTGCCTCCAGGACACCAAAACGTGCAATGTGGTGTGGATCCGACTTTTTCTTTTTGCACAAAATAGCAAGAACTCCAGAAACTTACTTTAATATATATATATATATATATATATATATATATATATATATATTTATATTTATTATATATATATACTAATTATACTATATATATTTATATATTTATAAATATATATATACTATATATATTTATATTTATTATATATATATAATATAATAAATATACTAATATATATTTATATTAGTATATTTATTTATTTATATTTAGATATTATGTAGAAGAAAACTGGGATGGAGATATGGAATCAGAAATAGTTCTAAAAATGATCAGCGTTTATTTAGTTGGTTTGTTGTTTGTTTGTTATTTTGATTTTTAGGAGCATTAGCAACCAAGGCCATATTGCTCCGGGAATATGCGGTGGTCATTCCCTGACCTTTTCCGCATCCTCCGTATTTGGTGGTGACGGGCTCGAACCCCAGTCTAATCAAGAAGCGTGTGCTACGCACTGCTGCTCCGTCCCACATGGCTACGGATGCGCCTTTATTTTGTTGGTCCCTGCAGAAAGGACCCACAAAATAAAAGCTGTTAATTTTACTTAGGCCTGACGTAGCCCAGTGGTCAGGAGCGAGAGTGCATAGCACGCGTTCCTTGAGTGGACCGGGGTTCAAGCCCGTGACTACTAAATACGATAAATATTTGTATTGACGATTTATTGTAAACTCTACTGACTTGGTTGTCGTGCCGGAGTATAAACAGAAAATTTATTTTTACCTGTTCGAGTAATGCCCGAAAGAATATACTTGGGAAGATTGGGATCGGAACTGATCCCAATCTTTCCAAGTACTAATGCTGAAAATTTGATGTCGATCTCATTCCTAAGGCCAAACTGTTTCCATTTTCTATTTATATACTATTTATTTATAGAGATATCTCGAAATTTCACGGTGGGGGGAGTCAAATTACTTCTGGTCCGATTTTATTGAAATTTAGGATGGTTCAACAAATCTTTCTAAAAGACTCAAATATAAGTGGGCTCTTCTCTCCTTAAGGTTTTTGCAAAGACAATCCTAGCGTAACTTATTGAGCTTTGTTTTCATCACAGACCTTGCCACCTTCACAGCCTTATCCCCGGGAGATCTACTATCTCCAATCTCCTTCAAACATTGTTTCACATACAGGAAGCTTTGAATTCTCGAACGCAGCTCGACATAATTTATCTTGACGTTAAATCTGTATATGATAGGATTTCCATCACACCTTTACTTAACATCCTGAAGAACTACTTCAAGATCTCTGATAACCTCCCCTCTGTACTCAAAAAAATTTTGCAGGAAAGACGACTTCTTGTTGAGCACAATGGTCTCTCATGATCCTTAACTATTTTCAGAGGGATTCCACAGGGTAGCGAATTTTCAAAACACGGTATCGTATGCCGACCATTTCAAGCTTTTCATTCTTTCGGATCAGCCGGAGCAAGCGCTCTCTAGCCAAAGAGCTGCAATAAAACAAATCTCTGAGATAAGCGCGGAAAATCTTCCCGGATGACGTTTACAAAAAGGAGAAGAATAATCCCAATGCAAATCTCTATAAATGGACATCAAATTAAACTTGTCAAGTCTCACAAAGACCTAGGCTTGGTCTGAGATTCGAACATGTCTTTTCAGAACTTCAAGGAAGCTAGAAACAAATTCTTCTCAGCCCTTTGGTCAGCTCGACAGGAACTAGTGGATTACCGCAATAGCAAGCTGACAACTAAGTACAGTATATCCGATCTTGGTAGTACCGGTGGCTCTCTACGCACCGGAAATCTGGTCTTCTGCCCCTCCAACCTACCTGCGGCAGTTCTTGGGGAATGAGCTTCTTGGCTTCTTCGATCGCTCAATAGGACTTCAGGACATCTCCTTACTATCTCTAGGGGTATACTACATTCGCTGCATGGAATGATCCCTTGGAAGCAAATCATTACCACTCGCAACATAATTACCCTCTCTAAGCTCATTTCCGGTAAACTAGACGCTCCCAGCATCGATAGCCTCATCATCCTGCCCAAGAATAACAGAAGAATAAGTAATCGGCAAACATCTGTGATCCGACCTGCCCTCAACCAGATCAGCTCGTTCAGTCATATGTTCCCAGCAAACACGATTGGACTTCCCAAAGACTTAAACATCAACCCTGGGGCAATTTGTGTTGACAAAGCCTACAGAACAAACGTTTTTGCAGATACCTATGCTATCTTGCAATTTTAGACCTCCATTTCATCATCGTCCTACGTGGCTTCTGTAATTGAGGATCATCTGTGCACCTTCTCCTGTTCCAGTCAACCTACAGCACATCCTGCCGGCATCCCCGCACTCTGCTTGGACAGACGCTGACTTGAGCATTTATGTCGAACATAATCTGTCCTCGCATCTTTTATATTACTCAATATAGATTTTGTATTGCTATGTTATGGTTTTGTTTACCATCCTAGCATTTGATTGCTGTCTAGGAGTGAATGTAACTTTTACTTTATCTGAATAAAATAAAATTTCATGAAAATCCATCCACTGGGAGCAGTACAATTAAATTATTTTTATTTAATTAATATATTTTCCAACAAGATTTCCAGACCTGAATCCCAGTGATCGTGGACCTCCGGAGAGACAAATATCGAGCCACAATACAACTCTTTCCCCTGAAGATCCCATGAGTTACATTTCTTTGGTGAAACTGCTGCATAGCGTTTGACTTTTCAGAGGAGCCTTGGCATTTATACGACTGCACAATGTAATTTTTCGTGTTGTATTGTAAATTCGCTCGAGTTTCGGTTTTGGATTTAGTGTCACTGCACACTTCTGTTTTTTTTTTTTTTTTTTTTTTAACGCAAAAAAACCCATAAGAAAACTGTTAACAGACACCAGAAATGTCAGAAGGATTTCGCACAGGGTTCCTTGTTCAAGCATGAAACTTAAGTCTATGGGAGCAAATTTCGTTACTATGAAACCCCCTACATACTGTATCTTTGAAGCCAGTCAAATTGCAGAAGCGCCCAACCTTTATGTTCGATGAGGATAATTTCTAATTGAACAATCCGCAAAGAGAATTGCTTTGTATCGACTTTTTAGTATTATATTTTCTACTGATGATTCGTCTATTTAAATTTTAAAAAAATCTGGCTTGTTCACGAATTCCCAAAGTATGAATATTTATTTCCACCACTTTTAACATCTGCGTGCCATTTTCTTCGTCCAGAGACTTCCACATACATTTTTAGAAACTGCATAAAGGATAGACCCTCTCGCATTGTTTTCGAACTGAGCTCCCACTTTAATTACCCTGGAACAGAAGGGGTTACTGTAATCTACAGGTACAGCCTTCCTCGTCGCGGGAGGTCGCCTATAGAAACCCAGTCGGATTATCTCAAATATCTTCCTTAACTCGAGACAAGCGATGGACTTGAACAGCCCAGGGTAAATACCGTGGGTGCGGCACAAACGAAGGAGTTCAGTAATGAGCAAAGGTGACTCTGTTCTGTCTTGGCGACTGTCTGCTTGAAGAAACCGTGACGGGGTTGTCTTTTATCCTCCTGCCGTTAGCGGCCGACTTTTCAATGTGATAAAACGCAGGCGTGTCTGTGGATGAAATGCCCGTCTGCACTGATGGGTGTTGGCTGCCAGCGGCTCTGCAACAACTCACTCAGCCCCTGCTTATTTGACACTGACCCTTCCATTTCTTATCCCCCATACCATCGGGGTCAAGTCCTGAAAAGGCTAAGTCTAGGGTTTGGTTGTTTGTAAGTCAAAATCACCTTAGCGACAACGCTGATCTGTAACCTTCACTTGCTGCTTGAAAGCTGTTGACATACGACATAGGGAAATTAACTCGGGGGTGCGTCGGGTGGGGGGAGAAGGAGAATTTCAAATCTTCCATTATCCAATAAAATTTTGTTCAGATTGCCAAAAGTCTGTTTAGAAATTATTTCGATTATTGAAAATTCTGTTCAGTTCACGCATTGAATTTTAATGTACTGCCCACTTGGTCCTACAATTTCTATAAAAGCGAAGTTAGAATCATAAACAGATTTAGCAGTTTCCATCGTATGACGCAGTTGAGGTAATTAAAAAACAAAGAAAAAAATGGCAAGCGGAAGCTAGTTCCGGGCCAAATGGATTCTTTAGAGTGCACATTGAAAAAAAATGGAGGTTTATAAGAGCCACGAAGGGATTTTTTTCTTTCATTACATATCATTAGCTACTGTGCACAAAAAGAAGGTTGCTGGAACAACAAGTAAACGCTTTCAGTCAAAATACAGCGCCACCTGTTGCTGAATTACAGCCATGCCTGTACTCCGACAGTTCTTTGTCTGGCAAGATTTCTTTCATTTCATTCCCATGCTGAGAAAACGGAGCAAATAGTACTAATAGACGCCTGTTGATTATACCCTGTCACCTTCAAGTCGGGTACTCAGCCAAACAGTCGGGCTGCAAGCGCTCTGTCCGCCATTTTTGTACACAGCGGTTAACTGTCGACTTAATGAACTCCCGTCAATACTTCCTCTATTTCCAGGTACGTTGACATAAAGTAATCGTTGCTATGTCCATGCATACGCCATGGACAAAAAAAAAAAACCACAGATCCGCTCGAAACCTATGAAAAACTGGATAGCTATAATTAATTCCTAATATAAAGTTCCGCCCGCATTTTTCGAAGTTTTTCTCCAGGAAAATGTTTTTATTTTTAAAACATTCATTTCCTGTTTATATAGGATGAAGGGTGAATAGATTTGTTTCTTGGCATCTCACACTCTGGCTGGTGGAACACTGCATTTCATTTCTACAGTCAATTAAATACCATTTGAATTTTGTTAACCGCACCAGTTAATCCAGTTGTATTTCTCTCTTTTTTTTTAATTCCTAACTTGAGGTGGGAAACTTGAGGTGGAAAATATAACTTTTACAGCGTAAAAAAACTTTAAACGAATGAAAAAGAATAAGCGCTATTTATATAAAACAGCAAACAATGTACAGAGGCACCAAAATAAAGTACAGCTTGTAGAAATAACTTTATTTCATAAAGCATCGGCCTCCACTCAAAATGGTACCATTTTTATTTAACTGCATCATTCTTGTCATTATTATTTATATAATGTGTTAATTCTTTGATTTAAATATATTCAAAATAACAACTTCGCATTACAAATGGAAGAATTTAATTATGAGGTATTCTGCTTTAAATTTCAGAAAGTATGTTTTATGTCAGGCCTGCCCTATTTAACTAAGTTCTCCAGTAAAGAAGGCACTAGCTTGGGTCTATTTACCTCTCGTGTATCTTATTATCTGTGGAGTGTTTTGTGGTCGATTTTCCCTGTTTGAGGGATGAAATCTTTCAGTCACGAAGATCCAATTCTACAGTGCTAAGCAGTGTTAGAATCATTAATGACTTACCCATGAATTATGCAAAGTGATGCTTGTGTGTTTGTTACTTCCAGTCACAGTATTGATCTCCGATATCTTGTTGGTACTCTTGTTCCACCTGACTAACGTAACCTCAAAGCTATAGTGGAAGAATATCTAATAATAATAGTGTCGCGTTCACTTTGGCCGATTTCATTTACATGTCATTAATTTCTCTTTAAATGGGCACAAAGGAAAGTGGCATAAAAAAAAAAGGTAAAAACCTCACAGTGCAATTGTACGATGAAGCATCTGTTACAGAACACGAGAGAATTTTCTGTACTGTTCACTGCTTATTCTAAAATGAAATGAGATCTGCTTTTGACTTTATTCGCTACATGTGCCAGGTAAAAAAAAAAGTTGGAGGAAGAAAAAAGGGAGAAGGAATAAAGATTTAAACAAGTTTCCAACTTATGGTCTGCCTTCCGTTTTTTACCACCGGGGTAACCAGTTTCTTCTCTAACCGATCAATACGGCGATGGCTTCTGCCTTCTCAACTAATGCTAGGGCTGCTCAAAAAAAAGTTTCAGTTTTCTGTTTATACTCCAGGATGACCACACCGTCATAGCAGTTCACAAGATAGAAAGAGCGTACTTCCACTTCTGTAAGTTGCATTTTTAAGGAAACACACACGGGGAGGGGGTGGGTTGTTTCAGAGGCCAGAAGTAGAGATTATTAATGGATGGCCGGTTGGGTGATGCGCATCTTCTGACGTTCCATTTACAACCTTTGCCATAGTTTTTATTGAAAGAAGTTGGCAGTAGGCTAGTACGGAGAAGGGCTAAGGGTAGGCGGGTAAGTTCTCTACAGATTATGTAGGTGTCGGAATTGGAGTCCGAGGTCCCTACATGGAAAATCGCTCTAGCGCAGTGAGGCGTTTCAGCAGGGCCGTGGCGATTTTCGAAGTTCCTAAGGTATACGGTACGCCAAAAGACATTTAGTTAGCATGGAAGACGGCAGTTAAAAGAATGTCTAGTTTTGCACCAAGTAACTAAGGTCGTGAGGCGTCTATATATAATACTTCTGAATTGCATATATTGTATTCTCTCTTTGCTTCATAAAAACAATCCGAGTTACTAGGTGGGGGAGGAAACCAACTCATTTTCCTCACCGCATGGTTCCTAACCACAATAATACCTAAAGGACTTAGTATGGAGACAAGATGTAAAGAAATACTTTTCTTTTTTTTTTTTTTTTTTTGGAGTCTTTTGAAATCCATGTTTTTTCAAGTAGCTAAGATTGGTTGGTTGCAGGTTGAGAAGATTGAGGAAGAAAATTATTAAAACAAACTAAAAGAAAGGAAAAAATTAAGATTAACAGTTTCTTTTTCAGGCTACTTCTTGCATTCCTTCTTTCTAAGTCGCCAATATTTTTCTTATTTCCTAAATCTTTTACTTCATTGATTCTGTTTATTTTTTATCCCTGTGTCATTACACTGATCTGTCGCCCGTACACAAAATTGTCGTACTCACCGAATTATCGTAGCCACCAATGGTCTTCCATCAAATTGTCTTGCACCAGTGCACTAATTCGATATGCATCGAATTTTCACATGAACCGAACTGTCGTATAACAAATTGTCTTGCAACGAATTGACGTGGACCCTGTTAGGGCCAAATGCTTGAGAAGAAAATTTATATTTACAGTACCTGTATATATTCTTAAAGTCGTTCCTAACTACAAGGGTTTTCCACCTGACAAGGATTAAAAAAATCCTTCACAAGGACAGTTAAGGTGGGTGTACCTCAGGGTGAGGGTTCTATAGGGCTCCTCTTCTCTGCCGCAATTCCTCCATTCTTATGCCAGCAAACACAAAAAGATTTCGTACTGTTTGCATTAGTAGAAGTATGTCATGCAAGAAAGCAAGCTTATACAGCATCAGCAAAAAAAAAACTTCCCATATCCATTCATTCGCTCCAAATTTTTGTCCAGTTCGGCCTTGAATTTATTTCAGCTGTCAACTTCTACAATGACAGATGAAAGTTTGTTCCAGCAATCAACCACCCGCTGGCTAAAGGCAAATTTCCGCACATCTTTTCTACAACTGACTTTCCTCAATTTGAATTTATGTTCCCTCAGGCGATTAAATATTGATTAATGCTGATGGGATTCTTCAGCATTGATCAATATTTGTTCAATTATCTTGATGTTAAATCTGTATATGATAGGATTTCCATCACATCTTTACTTAACATCCTGAAGAACTACTTCAAGATCTTGAATCATGAATGGAGATAAATTTAATATTGATCTCCGTTCAAAATTAAATAAATGTTCAATGCTGATGGGATTCTTCCTCTGGACTAGAGTAAAAAATCCCATCAGCATTGAACTTGCTCAAACCATTCAGGGCTTTATACACCTCAATTAGATCATCTGGCATGTGCCGGGTCTCCAGAAGCTGCAATTTGCAGCACTTAACCCTTTCTTGGTAACATCAACCTTTTCTTCCACTCATCAATCTCGCTGCCCTTCTCTGTACTTGTTCCAGCAGCTCTATATCCTTCCTAAAATGAGGCCTCCAGACATGTACACAGTACTCAAGGTGTAGCCTGACCATTGCCTTATACAAGGGGATAATCACCTCCTTATCCCTGCTAGCATAATTCCTGTATATCATTGACAAGACACCATGCAGACCTACTCTTGCAGACCGTCTGCACTGCTCAGAAAACTTCATACCTGACTGCACAATTACCCCCAGATCCTTTTCATTCTCCATTACCCTGAGTGTAGTACCACCCAGTTGATACGGTACTCTGGGGTTACTGCTATCCATATGCAGTACTTTACATTTGTCAATGTTAAACTTCAGTTGCCACCTCTCAGACCACCTGCTCAACTTTTCCAGATCCTGTTGCAGTAGGGTACTATCATTACTGTCTTTAACAACCGTATCGTCTGCAAACTTGGACATTAAGCCTGATATACATCCATCAGTATCATTAATGAATACAGAAAACAACAATGGACCCAACACTGAACACTGAGGGATTCCATTAATAACATTAGTCGACGAAAAGCAGTGTCCATTGATTACCATTCTCTGTCTTCTCTCATTCAACCATCCCTTTATCCATAGCAGCAATTTGCCCTTATTGCCATACTACTCCAATTTGTACAGTAGTCTTCCACGTGCAACAGTATCAAAGGCTTTCCTAATATCCAAGTATATGATATCAAAATTATTATTTTTTGCATCCGGTTCCTTTGTGACCACATCATAGTATCCCATTGGATGCTATGAACTGGTCAGACAAAACTTCCCTCTAACAAACACAAGCTGTGTCTAAATTATTACTCCAGTCTTGTCTAGATAATCTTTCAGTACTTCTTTAACCAGTGCTCCATTAATTTCCCTGGAACAGAAGTTAAACTAACAGGTCTATAATTACTTGTGTCACCCTTTGATCCCTCTTTGTGAATTGGAGTCATGTTTGCACAAGGAAGCTCTCATAATTATGGCTAAGGGTTTGCTTACTTCCTTTGCCGCCTCCTTTAATATAACTGGATAGATCCGATCCACCCCAGGTGCCTTTTTTATGTTTATCTTCCAACAATTTCTCCTCAAATTTTCTGTCAGTTATTACAAAATCATTTCGCTCACTACCAAAGTTTAATACACCTCTGGCATTCCCTCCCTGAATAACTGCTCATGTGTGAATGTCGATGCAAAATATTCATTTAGTTTGTTAGCTATCTGAGCAGGATCATCAACAGTTGAATCATCGATATAAAGTGGACCAATCAGATTCATCCCATTCCTTCTACAGTTTACATAAGTAACGAACTCTTTGCTGTATTTCATTGCATCCTTTCCCAAAGATTTCTCGTAATCTGCCTTTGCCTGTCTAACCTCCTTTGTGACTTCATTACAGACCAGCTTATGTCTACCATAGGCGTCTGTGTCACCTGATAATTTACATGTATCCCATGCATTTTTTTCTCTGCCACGTGTCTCGTTAGTTCATCTAACACCCATTTAGACTTAAACCTTGAACAATATTTTTTAGTTGGTATGAAAAGCCTAGTAGCCTTCCAAGATTAATTCTTTGAATGCTTCCCATTTAGAATTTGCTGTTGGTAACATCATCATCAGTTGGCCCACCGTATAGAATTTAAATACTGTCTGAGATCACTGTAGTCACCTTTACGAAAGTAAAAACCCTTCCCTTTACCTCTGATGGTAGTTACCTCTTTAATTAAATCTAACATCAGCACACTGTGGTCACTGCCATCTAGTGGTTCCTTTATCTGCAGATTATTAATGCATGATGAACCACAACTGATAATCAGGTCAAGAGTATTACTTCCTCTGGTTGCCTCCTGAACATGCTGCTCTAGAAAACAATCATCCAATAAATCCACAAAAGCCTTGCTAGTGTGTGAGTGACCAATCCACAAGTTCAGGGCAATATCTGGGAAGTTAAAATCCCCCATTATAAAACACTCTGATTTACTCGCCCACTCTATTTCTCTGTACAATTGTTCATTGTACTCATCAGAGTTATTAGGCCTATAACACACTCCTACTCTCAATTTCGCTTTCTGAGTGCTTATGTTACACCAAACTGACTAAACCCTGCACTGTCCACCCATATTAATTGTATGCCATTCGTTAGATATTATTTATTTCTTTACGAATAACATAGCTGCTCCTCCCTGCCTATCCTGTCCATCCCTTATGTGCATATTGTACTCCCCAAATTCCGATTGTTCATTTCTTATATCTGTGTAACACCAGATCGCTGATCTCCATACAATATCTGCCTTTGATGTTTTGATTAGCACCTCAAATTCATCAAATTTATTTACTAAACTCCTAGCATTGGTGTACACTCAAGCATACATGCGCCTGTTCTTATTCTTAGCTACCCTAACACAGCCCATGTATGAAAGGACAGAATTCATAGGATACCTGATTCCTGGGCAACCCGACGCTGTCACCCCCCCGCTAGTGGACGACCCCACCGCTTGGCAGGTATATAGGTACACTGCATTCACGTAGACGTAGCTAATTCGATGTCAGTATGGATAAACGTCGTGAGTTAACCGACTTCGAAAGAGGGATGATAGTGGGTGCCCGACGCATGGGTCACTTTATCGCATAGGTGGTTCAGAAATTGCACTGTCCCAGTTCGACAGTATCAAGAGTGTATCGGGAATATGCCATTTCCGGATTAACATCTCATCGTGGACAGCGCTGTGGCGGAGAAAGGTTGTGGATGAACGTGGCCGTCAACGTCTGTCTCCCATTGCTTCAGCCAACTGAAGAGTGACAGTGGCACAAATCACCGCCGATTTCAACGAGAGAGGCGCCAGAAACATCTTCACCAGACCATCAGGCGATTATTAGCAGCAATAGGTTACGGGAGCCGCCGATCCACCAGAGTCCCATTGCTAACACAGTACTCTACACCTCAACTAGGCGAAAGAACATCGGTACTGGACTTTGACGATGCATAGCATCGGCACGAAGCTATGCATCGTCATGTCAACAAGGAACTGTTCATGCAGGTAGACGGTCGGTAATGGTCTGGAGCGTGTTCAACTGGCACAGATTAGGACCTCTAGTACGTCTAGACGCATCTCTGAACGGTCCAGGTTACGTGTGCATCTGCATCCCTTCATGGTCATCGTGCACCTACCGGGCAGTGGACTCTTCCAGCAGGACAATGCGCCTATCCACAGAGCTGTGGGGACTAGAACATGGTTCGAAGAGCATTCCGCAGATTTTTACCACCAGGAATGGCCTCCCTGTTCACCGGACATGAATCCTGTGAAGATCTTTGGATGCTGTGGAAAGGTCCGTTCCGAGCTTTGGATCCTCCACCCAGGAATGCGAGGGAATTATGGACAGCAGTGCAACAAGTATAGATGGAAATACCTGTGGAACGCTTTCGTGAACTAGTGGCCGCAATGCCCCGCTATGTGACTGCCGTTATTCGAGCGAAAGTTAGGTCTACCCGTTACTACGTAGGGTATCTCACGATTTCTGTCCAGTCAGTGTATTTACTTATTCCGCATTGACTCCGAGCAGTCTCTGAAATTCCAGGCTGCTGCTCATTCCAATAGAAGCAGTGCAAGAATCACTTTAACCTTTTACAGCGGCTACTGTTAGTCTATTATCGTGTATCTTCCCAAAACTAGTAGTTTTCCGACCCACCTAACACTGCCTGGATAGCAATAGCCAATATTGCTGTCCAGATTTGGTGAGGGGAATGGAGGGATCCTCTTACCAAAAGAGGCTTAAGTTCTGCGAATTGCAGTGGCTGGAGACTAGGCACCTGCGCGGTGATCTGATTGAGGTATATAAGGCCTGGAATGGGTTGAGCACGCTGAATTCTGATGGGATCCTTCCACTTGTTCAGATTACAAACCTAAGGGGGCATAAATTCAAATTAAGAAAGGCCAGATTTAGAGTAGATGTGTGGAAATTTGCCTTTAGCCAGCGGGTGGTTAATTGCTGGAACAAACTTCCATCTGTCGTTGTGGAAATTTATAGGCTAAATAAATTTAAGGAGGAACTGGACAGGCATTTGTAGGGAATGGTGTGATTTTTTTTTTTTTTTTTTGGCTGATGCTGCATAAGCTCATACACTTGCTTTCTTGCATCACATGCCACTACTACTATTCTTGCACCCTTTATATTTAATCGTATTCCATCCCAGTATAAGCAATTTCTCCTGTTAACAAGCACAGACCACGCTGAGAAAAATTCTACCCCTTGAGCCTTGCACAATCTCTCCAGGGACAAAATTATTATCAAGGTTCTCATCATGTACTCCTATCGTGTCTGGGCAGAATTGCAGACATTTTCAAATTCAACCCTAATTCACGGCTTTTTTTCAACGCTGACCTGTACTTGTTAAGTAATTCCGCCGTTCTACTATTCTTAATATCATTAGTTCCAGCATGTACAACAATATCACCTTTTGTGCCCTTAAAAGATGATATCTGCTCTACAGTGTCATCAACTTTTGCCCTTGGCAGACATACTCTGCTCCTGTTCCACCTATCCTTTTTGCACAACATATTCCCCGTTTCTCTGACTATAGAGTCACCGACAACAACTAGTTCCTGTTCTTAGACTGACGATCTGAATCCTCTATAGGATCCACGAGACCAACAGCTCAAAAAGCGCATCTGCCTACATCATCAGCAGCGTACAGAATCTGACAACAGAATTCTCAGCTTCCCCTAAAATAAATCCAACAAAATCTGAATTAATGATATTCACTCAAAAATCACATCCGACCCAGTTGCATCTGGAAATTTAGGAACTCCCATCCCACCAGTAACCAAGCACAGGCATCTTGGAGGTCATATTTGACTCAAAACTCAGTTTTAAACATCACGTTGCAAACATCCGTAGATCCAGGTGGCTTGCCAAGTAACACCTTCGACATATCACAATAAAGTACACTTACCGCTTTGTTCAGCCTTATTATCTATAGAGCTGAAATACAGCGTCTCGAAAAAACAACGCTGAAAACCATCACATCTGATGAATACTGGCCACTGGGATGGATCCTGTATGCTTCAAGATAAGGGAATTACTGAACTTTAGAAAAGTTTCAGAAAGAATCTCTGCCCTCCACTTACTCGCAACAATAAAAATGATAGTGGACGAAATAAATACTCCAAGTTTTTGGCAACTGTATCAATGGAGAATCTCTCCCTTCTAGTCTGTGGCATGGATGCTCAGAAAAGTCGATAAGTTCCTGCCAATGAAAATGCTGTACATCGTACGGAAGATTGATGCTGATTACAAGAAGGTTATTAATGACAAAGCCTACAGAAGGACTATATGGGCTTTGTCAATTCTCGTCATAACGGATTCAAGAAGTATGGTCGCCACGCCAAAGTGGTACAAAGAGTGATGCTGCAATGCCTGAGCGATCCAGCTGATGCCAAGCAAGAATGATATTGTGTATAAAGTAGATCCCGATTCTACTGAAAAAAAAAAGTCTGCTGATCTCGACCTGACCTTCAATGACATTTGGGTTTCTAAGCAAGATCACATGGCTCTGTTAGGGATTATTCTGATTTCTAATCTCATTTCGCATAAACACAGCGCAAATATTTTTACTCTCGGCGTTACTTTTCTTCCTGCCTCTGTACTACAAATCTAAAATCCCAGTATGGCCAAATGATGCAATAAAGCACGCTTTTTCTGCATCAGCAAAAAAAAAAAAAAATGACAGGGGCGCCATTTTGTACAAAATAATGCACAGAACAAAGCAAATACGACACTCAAACATAATGTGACTGACACAGGCACAGCTAAAGACGGAATTACTTTGAAGTAAACGTTACTCACGACCAAACTGCGTGACGTCTCGAACTAGAATGGCGATTGCATCAGCATCAGTGTTGCCAACTGTAGTCAGTTGAAAATAGCTGAGCAGCAATGCAAAAATAGATAAAATCCTATGTTAACAATGAAAAAGAAAAAAAAAAAAAAAAAACTATTTTGTAGCTAAAAGGGAATTTAAACGATTGGTGTATATTCTTCGAAAAATAACTGGGGAGCACGTGCCCCGGTGCACCTACCCTGAATCTGCCACTGATAACAACATAATACGCAATATCTATGCTATTCTCATCCTCATAAGGTAACTGACCAATTCTGCTTTGAAATTAGCCAGACACACGCGCTGGATGCAACTTACTCCAGTGTCCGACAACCCACCGCTCATAGGCGAACTTCTTGTGATCCAATCTTCTGCTGTTATTCCCTGAGATTTTATATATGTCAACTAGTTCTCGTCTCATCTACGAGGAAGAAAATCCTTCCTCATTCGTTTTATTCAACCCGTTCAGTGTTGAGTACACTTCAATCAGATCTTTCCATTAGATATCTAGTTGTAACACTTTTCAGGATACACTGTTCTTCATATATACATCCCCTCATCTTATCTAGTCACTCTTCTTTGAATCGTCTCCAGATATTTTTTTAGGTGCGATCTCCAGACCTCAATACAATGTTCCAAATGCGGTTTGACCACGCCTTGAAAAAAGGAATAATGGCCTTCTTCTCTCTTTATAGGAGAAAAGGTCCTATAAATCATGGAATGGACATCCTGTGACTTATCCTGTTAAAATGCATGAAGAATTTCATGTCAGATTGAATTGTAACAGCTGCCTTTTTTTCCCTTCAATCTCTTTCGGCTCCTCTCCACCTATGCGCAACATATCCGAGTCTTTTTGAAGCAACATGGCTCGCATAGTTAGCCACCCATACCAATTTCAAATCATCAGTAACGTTTGAAAGCCTTCCTTGTATACCCTCGTCGATATCATTTATAAAAATCAAAAATAGGAGGGGCCTAACAATAAATCCTGAGACACTCCATTTGTTACATCGATCCACCTTTAAGACTGACCATTAAACAACCTTTTCTTTCTCTCCTAACTAGCCTGCTTTTCAGCATAGGATCTCACCAGTAACTCCAACTTCTTCCATGGGGAGACGGTATCGAAAGCATTATTAAAGTCTAGGTGTATAATGTCAAAATTGTTACGTGCATCCAACTGCTTAATGACCACATCATAGTAATTTAATAAACTGGCATGACCTCCCCTTAACGAACCTACATTTGGATCTATTCAGGATACCATTCTTGTCCAGTTGGCCCTGAATTGGATCCTTCCTGATCTTCTCCACCAACTCCTCTTTAGCCACCTTTGCCGGCGTCTAATGACGCGCTCGTTAACTAAATCTCCTTTGGAATTTAGACAATTTCTTCCAAGACCTTTGCAAATTCTTCATAATCTTCACCCATCCCAGGTCATTTCATATTTTAAATTTGGAAATTGTTTGAGATGTCTTCTACGAAATTGAGATATTGTTGTACATTTCTTCATAATGTACAACTATGTACACAATATGTATACATAAGTTATTTTTTTGAAAAAAAAAACCTTTCTTAAGAGTTTGTGTTTTCAGTCCCACTATCAAGCGATGGGAGAGTTAATGGTTGCACTCTCTCGCGTGTCAGAGTTATTGTTCGCCCTTAGGGCATGTACGAGTGACGCCCTGGCCAACATCCCCTCGCGTGCTAATCTCCGCTTCGTAGGTCGGAAAGTCTGCGTTAGTAGAAATCCGGAGTTAATTTCCGGCGACTCCTTTATCCTGAAACCTATGAGCTGCGTATTTTTTTATTCCCACGGTGTGTAGCGAAATGGTCTGTAGCATGTGCCTCCGTGTCATAAACTTTCACTAAAGTTATAGGTTTTCATTATTTTACTTCCTTCTGGAAAAAATATGTTTTAGTTCCTGTCTTTCAGCCTGCAATGATAACTTATTATCAGTGCAGGCAAAAAGATTCTGATGTGGTTTGCGCCGAAAGATCATTTAGAACACTATTGATCTGCAGGCTGAAATATTTTTAGGACTTAATTTGCAGGCTGAAAGACACTCGATTAGTTAGAAACTACTTTTGATAGATGGAGTTCCAATGGTAAAAAAATAAGTGTAGTAAATAAGATCGCATGGGCTGAAGGAAGCATAGTGTTTACTTGCAGTGTGTCCAAGAACAAATCATTAAAAATAGATTGGAACGTACCGGTGCATACCAGTCCAATGTTTTATCTGCTACAAACAAGCCACAATTTTAAATGGTGAACTTGTAGATCTATGAAAGAAACCGGTTTATATTTAGCTGCGCAAGGGTGTGTCGTATCAGCTTTAAATAGCAAACAAAAGAATCTTTGGAGTTCGGTAGAAGAAGAAACTCAGAACACCAAGGATGGTCTGTATTACAAACACAAGTCTGGTAGCTGGTGTCCCGCTACTTGAAAAAAATTTGTGCAGATTGAAATAGTCGGAATATTTATGTACGTTCTTGTCTCACCAGTAAAACTCCCCCTAAACAGCAAAGGGCATGCGAGTCGTTCACGGTATAATAGCTTAAAGGCCGCTTGTCAACACCAGAGTATTTGTTATATAATTAAATCCACTTCCTGTGTGGTTATGCCATTAGCTTCTCCCTGACAATGAGGCAGTTCTTACTTTGAATAATGCATTTCACGTAGATGAATTCACAGAAGAATGCGCTTATCAAATTACCGAAGGTATTCTTCTCTGTGGAAGACTGCGGCGTGCATTGTGCCGAAAACCAAGCGAAAGCCCTAATTTGTGTTTCCATAATGAGAACCAGAAGGTCGAGTTGCCCTTTTAATGATTTTACTGTTTTTTTCTGCTCGAAGTGACTTTTTTCTTTCCTCCCTCTCCAGGAACAATCCTTTGGCACAAGAGGATGGCTGTTTTCTTTCTCGAGTTGCTCTTCGGAAGGAAACGTGATCCAGCTGTTAGTAACAGAACCCCTTTGTAATGGAGACTTCTTTGCTCGAACAAAAACATCAATCTCTGTGAGAATGTGACCTCGGGTCGACGGCATATTTCACTATTTCAGTGTGACCCCCACGTAGCCGCCATCAGAAGTACTGTAGGGCAGGAGGGGATCCGAAAACTGGCTTTATTAGCAACTGTAGCGAGTTCAGTTTGGCGAAATGGGAGATGAAGGTAAGAGGAGGAGGGGCGGGCATTTTCTTTTGGAATAAATTGCAGTTTTTCGGTAGTAATGAGATCATCATTTGTGGCAAACGACTTCTAGAAATTGGATACGAGACAAGAGGTGGAAGAGGGTATCGAAATATATATTACGTCAAATAGTTTAGCTAACGATAATGGCACGAAGTTAATTATCAAGTTCTTGACCTTGGTCATATCTCAGGTGATGTGTCCGTAGGTGGTGCGAACTTCGCCATTTATACGAATCGCGTTGACAATTACTTTAATTACGTGTTAAAAGTTTCGCCATTTCAAAAATGGGGAAAATCAACAGTACCCCAAAGGCAAAGGGTATTTTTTTTTTTTTTTTTTTTTTTTGCACCCACATTGGCCAGTTGGAACTATCTGTACGAGAGGAACGTCTTTTTAATGACAATTATAAAATAAAACCTTTTATTAAATACTGAAAGTTTCTTTTGTTGTTGTTGTTGTTGTTATATATAACTTGGTCAGCAAGCTTGTGGGATGGGTACTGTTCGTGTCATTATACGAAGGCTACAGTTCATAACCTAGCAGCCACAATGCGTTACGTAACGAAAATATCTAAAGCGATGGGTGAACGAACCCCCCTAGAATGAAATACTGCGTCACCCCTTATAAATCCACTTTTCACGTCTCTATTAGCGACATTTAATACTTGACAAGTTCAACCAACTTTGAAATTCCGACGTGTGGAAGTAACACTACGCATGACAACCCTGAGTTGACTGAGTGGGGGAGGGGTGGGTGCATTGTACGCTCTTTAAGCCGCTATAGCGTTTTCTTAGGAGAATGTGCATGGTAGAACACGATGAAATTGTGCGCAGTTATTTTTAGATCAGGGGTTTACCCGTACAATTTTTCACTTCTGAATCTAATCACTGTATTTCGGCATTAGTGTGCCATACTGGACACAATGTGTTCCAAATTTACATAAAAAATGTAATTCGGATTACTTATCAGCAGTAAAAACAGAAATTTTCTTTAAAATGCAGTCTGGTAATTAATGGTGCTTATAAATAGAGGGGGAGCGGATCGATTCACCTTTTCATTCGAGGACCAGCTTCAGATTAAAGAATGGATTGCGTCTAGCGTAAAGAAACTGGACAGACTGGAACTGGATATCACAGCGAATCAGTTAATGACGAGTAATAATCGGTTTGCTGAACCTGCGGGTCACAGGTTTTGTGTACGTACGATGGAGAAATAACAAATCTCCAGCAGGGCGTCAGCCCCAAACTGGTGTGTCAGAGGCGCGCGAATCTGTTGCTCATCTGAATGTGAACAAAAAGACTCATTTATTGAGACTCGAGGCAGGATACGACTGACGATAGTTGCCAAGATCTGATTTTCATAAATCAACTCGGACAGAAGCACACAATGAAGTTACTCGAGCAGCAACTGCATTACGAACGGCTGTTGCAATTAGTGATCAAGTTGCCTTCCCCGATAATTCGAGTTCGGGAATCCCAATTAAAAAGGAGCTGAAAGATAATAACTACTATCCGCTGCTGGAACACCATCTTAAGAGCTGCCGGTAGTTAGTAATTAAAATAAGTCCGCTTAGCAGTAGGCTAAGGTGACACCGGACTTGCAACTGATGGCATTCATCGTAACAGCGAAGTTATTGATACTCCAATTTAATAACTACAGTGGCAACTTGAGAAGAAGGTTCACTTCGTCATGTGCTATTTATATACACATTTGTTGAACGGTTTTCGTAAGCAGGAAGTGACGTACTGGTTTGCTTTTTCTTTTTCAAAGTTCACAGAGTGCACATAAATACAGCAGATGAACTGATTTGGATTGTTTGAATCAGCACAAAGGCAACTGAGGCCACGATGTCTGTAAACTAAGTATGTATATTTTACAGCAGAGAGCCGGTCTGGTTTAACTGAAAGAAAAACCGGAGTTTTCTGCAAGTTTTCTGATTGTTAAATACAGTGACATTCTTCTCACTGTATTTAACAATCGTTGTGAAAGTCAATAAAAAATCGAAGGAATTCGAATCTAGTCAATTTTAGGAAGCACAACTTTTATGCACGAACCAAGAACATTTTGATTCTCCCATTCATTCTTCAAACAACGTGGGGGGGGGGGGACATAATATCCAGTGCTTCAGCTACAATATATGGCATATGGATAGCCTATGTGATATGTATATATATATAAAAAAGAATAAATAAATAAAATAATTGTCGAATTGCTATTTGTCCTAAATTAATGAAATTTAGGAAAGCTCACTGAATCATTCTAAAAGAGTGAATTATAAAATTTCATGAAAATGAGTGCCGAGTTATTACATGCGGACGGACAAACAAATAATAACTGCCAGATTTATATCGGCTGATTTTAACGAAATTTGGGATGCTCTACAAACACTGTATTTCTAAAAGAGCTCGGTATAAAATTCATCCAGTAGGAATCAAGTTATTACATTCCGAAGAACAGGCCATGGGTGCAATACGCATATATGCTAATACACCTCAAAATGGTTGATCAGTCGAAATACAGCTTACCAAAAAAGTATCACACGGTGATATAGAGCTTGAATTACTTTCAAAAGTGTTGGTCAAATGACAAAATGCTTTGCATCGAATACCGTTTAATATCAGGATGTTTTCACCGCGTATCCAGTCCTCCCCCTTCAGTAAAGCCAGGTGTTTTTGAAAACAAATTTTTTGCTCGCCTCTGATTCCTTACGTAGGCGCAACGTGAACTCGGAGACATTCGTCAATATTTTGACCCCAAGTGACGTCCGCGGTGGATCACTGGCTGAGAGTAACGGCAGTTGTAGATAATTATCGTCAATCTTGCCGTAATCTGGGCGCAGTCACTCGATGTTCTTACTTATCGCCGATGTCGGAATCGATCCCTCAATAAACTCGCAGCTGCTGCCTGCGCGGGACAATTACGCGGTGGTCTTAATATTTTTTGCCCACCTGTTGTAGGCGAGTTTTCCTCATCTGCAGTCCGCACCTGGCGCCTGTATCGACGCTGGACATTTCGGGGCCCTCCTCCTGTTACAACCTGCAGGCCCGAAAAGTAATCTGTTTTCTCGGCGCAACTCGCTTTAACCTTTCTTCGGAAGCCAACGCCAACGGGCAAACAACACCCCACCGTCTGACGAGCATCTGCCGGCCACCTAGCGTCAAGTGATCTTGTTTTCGAGTGTCGTACATTTTCGCTGGCTGTCGACCGTGAAATTAACTAACCGAGGCTCCCTTACAGTTACGATGCGCAGCCGCGTTATGACCGCAAATCTCCAGACAAACAAAAAAATTACTGAAATAACGAACGAATAACCCACTTAATTAATGTTACGGGATAATTTAATAATAAATTTCTACTAATTTAAATTTAAACAATTTTCTATTAATGTACCTATTAACGGCTTTTGCTTTTAATCTATTTCGGGTTTTTGATATCTGAAACTGAGGTTAGTTAAAATTGAGTATTTTCCCACCTTTTCTCAGTTCGGATGTCGTTCTGACACGCGATGTGTTTCCCCTCTTTCTATAGAATGTATGTTTTCGTGTACAATGGCCGGTTTTCCTGTTTGTGAAAGGATATTAATGTATGGGGGAAAAATTATATTTATTTATGTCAAGATCAGACTTAACATAGTACCGGTTTGCTACTGTGCACTGATCTCATACTGCGTACCCCGTTCACCACGAGGTGCCTCGGTATTATATTATTCTAAACAAAATGGCTTTTATACATTATCTTACACTTATTTTCTCAGGGATAAACTATTTCTTCCTTTCATAAAACAAAGTTTTTATTTACGTTTACTTTCGCATGTGTGCACATTAAAAATCTTTGTCGGGCCAAACCAGATTTCATTAAAATCAGATAAACAGAAATCAAGTAATTATTTATTTTTTCCGTACAATTTGTATTGAAAAAATAAATTCATAGATTAAATGTAGTTTTAATGAAATGTTGTTAGCTTAGACAATCCGTGCACGCTTCGCGTGTATTCTTATACAAGACTCGTGAACATGACGTCACTTGTGAAGAAATACATTTAATATATGTATACTGTATATGTATACAAAGAGAAATGAGATTTAAAAGAAAAGTAATAAGGGAAGAGAGTAATAAATATTATACAGTTGTAATTAAACTAATTGGCTGTTTAAAGAATATAAACTATAGAGTTTTAATCAGTGTTAATAAAAATAAAATTATAATCTTAGCAAGTAATTAATTGGTAAGGAGATAACTCGATGTACCGTTTCTATTTATCACAGAAAATGCCAAAAAAAAAATTAATTTGGGGGGGGGGGGAGACAGAACTCGCCTTATATGTAACGCACTGCGTACATTATTTAACTAACTTGTTTCGTTATTTTTTTTACAAATAACTAATAAGAGCTTTCTCCCTTTAAAAATATTATTTCCTGTGAGTTATGGTGCCCCCGAGATGGTTTTAAAGATGCTTTCCCCAGAGAATACCAGGTGTTCGGGGACCGCATGCTTTTATTCGAAGCATAATTACTACAAATGCTTTAGGACAAGTCTTAAAAAACAAAAATTAACATCGTGTTAAACGTGTTTGCATTTATTAAATCCATTCAAGAATTTATACCATTAGTTCCCACGGGGGGGGGGGGGACTGGAGCCCCACAACTCTTAATGAATGCCTATTAAGGTCGGCTTCTGGGCGGCAAAGCCAGTGTTTCGTCTCATGGTGGTTTATTCCCCCCAAGTTACTTTCTCCCTTTGGCATCTTGGTGTCCCCGACAGCCGATCACAATAACTCACTCATTAGCCACGTCATTTCCTGTCATTTGTAGCTTCAATATTGTTTTAATGGTTCCCCATACGAAGCGCGCATGTCTCAAGTTGTGCATGCCCCGAACTAGTATAATTAGGTTTCATTTTAATTTCCATTTATTGTTATTTATGATGTCTGAAGTACGGGGGGGGGCGAATATTCCGACAGCGGGTTAAAATCGTGACCTATATTAACCGCGGGGCTGTGCATCTCGACACGCTATCCTATCTTTTCCCAGAGAAAAACAAAACACACCAAGAAAAGAATAAATTAATAATTAATACCCATGTATACTATTTTAATGATAAAAGAGATCTGACTGCCAATAGAGCTTTCCAATCGAGATTAACGTGCCGTATTAAAAGGTGCAACAAAGAAACCTAAAAAGAGCTCCAAGTCCAGTCTTAGTACGGCTTCCTCAGATGGAGCAATAACGGTTTTCCATTGGCTATTAATTCTGCGAGACTATTCGATTTTTTTTTATTTATTTAATGGGGTCATTGGTCGGAACTTGGAAGAGCACCAATTTAATTTAATGTAATTTTTTAAAAATCAGTACTGAATTTTACATACCGTTTAGTGATTTATATCTGTAACATGAATACTTGTATTTAATTTCGCAATATGTATCCAACTGTATGGTAGAAGTCTGTATACCAAACAGCTACAACTACGTATGGTTTCAGCATATGATAGAGGTTTTGTTTACTTTTCTACCCTCAGTGCTGGTGTCCACCAAGAGCGTGCGAATTTGATGTCAGAGTGATAGTCTGATGCAGCTGTGGTAGCTATAAAGTTCAGCCAACGTGTTAATATATTATGGTGAGGTCAAAGGTACAATGATCAAGCGCAGGAGGTCCCAAATGTCAATGGGCTACAGTTTTTTTTTTTTTTCACAAATGCAATTAACAATAATATCTTCTTCCTTTCTGAAAGGTCATGCGTATCTAAGTCGTTCGCATGCAGTCATATTTAATTTTTCAATATGTGCATTCTACGTTTTATTTATTATTTTTTTTCACAGAATATATAAAAATACATTGAGAAAACTTTTAACGCCCTTAGATTGGACGGCTATTGATTCGAAATTAAAATGTAGCAACTTCCCAAGGCCACATTAAATAGATTTTGTAAGAACCGTATTTCCTCACCATACTCATCTAGGTCCTTGAATGGGTCTTGGCTATTGTTTCAATTCAGACAATAGCTTTTTGGAAATAATCATTTCAAAAAAGGTTTCTTTGGAAATGATTATTTCCTTCGTTTTGAAATTTTCAGCAATAAGGAAAATGAAAGAAATGTTACTTGAAAGCTTACTGAAAAGTTACTTGATTATCAAGAAAGAGGTGTTTCAAAGACTTTCCTTTCAAACACTTTCCCTTACAGAACGCAAATCATCGCATCCCCTTTCCACACCCCTTACTCTCAAATTAAATCCATATCAGTTAGATGTATAAACAAATTTGAGTTAAAACTGCATATAGGTAAAGTTCCAGAATGTCCAGGTTAGAACTGAATAGATCCATTTGAGGAACTAGTTCCAATTCTGGTTCTACTGTCCAACATTAGTCCATGAATTAATGTCGGACAGTAGAACACATAAATTACGGTTAATTTATCTTCTTTTTTCTTTTCACTATAATGGTTTGACAGAATCACGGGGAGGTAGGAGAAAGAAAGAATAAAACTCCGAAAATGAAATATAAAAACAGCAAAGAAGAAGAAGATACTTTTCATTCATCTTTCCCACACCCCACGTAGAATTTTTTTTTTTTTTATTTCACTACTCGCCACCTTCCCCTCCTCTCCTTCCGGTTTCCGGTTTGAACGGAAGAGAAATAAAGTGCGTCTGGAGATATTTAAAGGTTGAACTTGAGATGCGTATCAACTTTTAAGCAGCCGCCATTTTTAAAATTAAATCAGAAAATTATTATTCATCTTATTTTTTTCGTGTGTTGGGTAAGCGAGAGAGAGAATATCTTTTTGACGTGGATCAAACTTAACAAAACACTTTTTGGAGAGTTCCGATCTGTACAAGGTGAATTAAGGAACGTGCGCGCATAACTGACTACAGCTCCCTCTAGGTTAGCTTTTCAGACATAAATAGTAACAGACCACAGTGTGATACAGTGCATCGGACACAGGATGGAAAATTGATTCATCCTAAGAAGGAATCTTACCAGGAAGAAATTTTCGCTTATTCATCTATCAGATGAATAAGCGAAATAGAAAGATACCAGGGTAGACAAAAAAGGGTTTTCTTCAAAGTGGACTGGAGTAGTTAGTTGGGGGGAAGGGGTCCTTCAGTGATCAGTGCTTGGTTCTCTTTTCCTAAATGATACTGATGAGAAAATACTCGGGAGGTATCAAAATATGCTGAAGACTAAAAGGTCCTGAGGGTGGTAACGTTTAGAATCAGTCTATGTTGCTTAAAAAGGATTTTGATAAACTTAAAGTATAGTCTGAAAAATGACAGCTGAAGTTTAACGCTAACAAATGCAAAGCACTGCACGTGGGGAGCAGAAACAAAGGAGTGATGTACAGATTAGAGGAGAGAGAGAGGAACTAAAATCAAGATGTAAATAGGCGGCAAAAAGGGCCTATGATTAATCGTAATTTTGCAAATACAGAGGAAGTTTCCCTCTTCATAAAACGAAAGTGCAACTACACTTGGTATATTACAGCCGGAAGCCGTATATAAAGAAAGATATAGAACTTCTGCAGAAGGTACAAAGAAGGGAGATTAGATTGGTGAGAGTACTAAGAATTATCCCTGTGAAGAATGACTTGGATGTGGGCTTCAAACCTTAGCAAGTAGATGTCTCCTGATGGAGGGGGATTTGATCGAAGTATTTGATCGAGCCAAGAGGGCTTAGCAAAATAAATGATAGAGGATATTCTCATTGGTCAATGAGACAAGAACCAGAGGACGCAACCGTAAAATCTTAAGGAAAAACAGTAGACTAGCCAGTGGAGCGCAAACGTATTTCGTTCGCGACCCGCTTTATTAAAATATACAATTGACGCGACCCCTCAATGTAAACCCAATAATGGATGACCAAATTTTCAGAGAAGAAAAATGGCATTTTATAAATTATGTAGTATAAAATTTTATTCAAATACTGAGAAAGGAATAAAAAAATTGTCTCCTTTTTTATTCACATATTAAAATAATTGTTTATTTTTTTAATTGAATACAGAAAAAACAAAAAATCAAATTACAAAACAGCAGAATATTTTAGGGCTAAAACCTCAGGTTACGTAGGAAGTTAATTGACGTACAAATTAGTGCAACTGCATCATTTCTGTATGTAGCCACCTACTTAAGGATATCTGATATTGTGAATACCTCATCTTCGTATATAAAAGAAACGTTTCATAAGCGGATCCCAGGACCGTGCATAGGGGCCTCGATGCAAAAGGGGTGAAGGGGCTCGTTTATTTATGTTGAGACTTTGGCTGTTAATGCAGCCCCACTACCAGTACAAATTGCAAATCCGTTGTTCCAATTAGATTATTTGTTTGAAAGAAAATATTTACAACGTCAAAAACCTTCTAACACATCGCTCTTCCTTTCAAAGCTTTGCAAAATATAAAATCCTCCAAAATATTTCCCTCGCAGCAGTATCTGACATATACAATAAGTTGAGCAAGGTCTGAAATATCTGTGGATTCATCTACCTGTATTGCAAAAATCGGACTTTCAATCGATTTAATAAATTAAATTTTACGCTGTCCTGTAGAGGAATGGTTTTTAAATCTTCGCTGTACTTTTCTCGATGCATAATTAAAATCATTTTCATTGCAGCAGGGAGAACAAGAGATTCAGCAATAGTATGTGGTTTCAAATCTTTTCCTATTAAATATGAAACTTCCAACGATGCTCTTAAAGCTTTACAAGGAACTACCGCATGTTTCTTCATGAAATATTTCAGACCTTGCATGGCGTCGGCGTGTCTTTTGAAAAAGGATTCAAAATTTTTCATTAGCTTTGGATGTTTTGTGTGTCTTTTTCATTTAATGTTTCATGCTTTCGTTAGCCAGTTTTTCGTAACATATTGCGCACACAGGATGTTGCTCATCATCAAATTCTTGATATTTTCTATTCTTTTTCATTCCTTTTGATTTGGGATATGATCGCTCTGTACCAGAAATTGGTGGTTGCAGTAAACTTGAAATAATGTTAGTATCCAAATTTTCGTGATATATTTCTTACCCTTTTTAGCTTCTGAAGTACAGCATCTGTAGCAACATTAGTGTCGTCACTCCTCGTCCGTTTTGTTCTGATTACCCAAGTGTCCATGGTGAAATACTATATATATATATATATATATATATATATATATATATATATATATTGTTCTATTCTTAAAAAACAATGATAATATAAAGAGTAGCAGAAGAATGAAAAACATCCGAGTTGACACAAAAGCACCGAATTACGAATCAGAATAAAGCATGCGTGCAACAGACTTGTTATAATTATAACATATATTTACTGCCAACCGCATATTCGTACCACTGGCCTTTAGGCAATTTGAGAATTTGTGCTGTTGGAAGCACGAATTAAGAGCTAAAAGGATTACAGTTCAGTAAGTGTACTGAGAAGTATTAACATATACTGAGAAGTCGCACTAGTCAGCTGCTTTCTGGTGTCAGTGAGTAAATTAAGACGTATTCCCGACACGAACAATAAGAACACCATCTGCGTCACACGTGTGTACCCACCCTAAAAATAAAGAATGGCAGTAAAGTTCATTCGTTCGAGTAGTAAGGTCTCTACGTAGACCTACAGTATCGAAAAAGTAATTTTAACCACAGGTTTTTTTAACTTTTATGTACACAAAAACTGATTTTATTTAAAAATTGCCGCGAGCCCTCTGGGATCGCGCCCCACTGGACTAGACCTTTTGAAGGGACAGCGTTTGTTGAACGTTGTTTACGAGTGTAGCCGAGGCGGAGAGTTTGGCAATATTTAAAACAGAGGTTCCCAAAGTGTGGAGACTTCTTTTATTGTTATTTTATATTTTATTTATTTGTTTATTTTTTTTGTACTACTGGACACATATTTTACACGAGTTCGTGTATTTCATCCAAAATGATAGATATCATTTGGGATGAAAAATCAATGTGTCTGCTTGGCTCTTGCGTGCAATCTCTAGTTTTTCATTATTTCCTATGGGAAAGTGGTTCTCAATTTACGTGTTTTTAATTCACCGCATCTACCTCGTATTTTTAAAAATGTTCCTAGATGAGATTCCGTATCAAATGCATCCATCCTAATACAAGTGGTGGATTCGTATTCTGTAATTAACTTCCAGATGTATTGGTGATAAACTTCCAGTTGTCACCGACACATCGAAGTACATTATCATTCCAAACTAATTATCCGTTGACGTAACATAGTGCATGTAAAACTAGTGAGTGGCACGGTTTGCTAATAAAAGGTTGTTGCACCGTTTCCATATTAATTCACATTTCGAGCTGCTGCGCGAAATGAGCTCGTGACAACGCCAGGGCGGACTCGCGTGACTCACGACATTTGTAGGCAAAGTTAAATTTACAACGGTGATGGCGAGACTGTAATATTCTTTGTGCGCAGGCACTAATACAGAAAAACACATCGATCGCACTCCAACTAGCGATATTATAAAAACACGCTGGCACTACCGGGTCCGGCACACATATGTCAAGGAGGGCAATTAGCGGGGCAAGGCCTGCGTATTGTTGGGGGTTATGGTTCACGACGTACAACAACAACACAGACTCGAAACAAATACGGTTGTTTATTTAGAATATTAGATTGAAAACTAGCCGAAACAGTACAGTAAAAATATGGATGCTGAAAAACCGGCACCCATACAAAATATATATTTAAATTGCATAAATGACCCGGTTGACTGACTTCAGTACACAATATGATGTGTGCATTTAAACCAAGAATGTCGCGTAAAACAAGATTTGTGCCATGTAAGCCGCCATTTTGATTCATGGATGGAAGTGAGCATGACAGCGCCTGCGAGAAATTCTACTTTCCTGACACACCTACAAAAAGAAACACGGTCGGAAACAATGCGCATAACTATCATTTTATGGAAACGGAAGTGATTTAAAATGAAGGAAATGGGAAATTCACAGCGCTGGACACGGATGTGACGTGAGCGGAAATTAATTCAACAAAACTTTGTAAGTTGTGGAAAAAGTTTTTTTTTTTTTTTTTTGTGGAAACTAGAGGGCGTACGTGACTGTTTTCCTGCATTAAGGAACATAATAGCCTGTTCGGTTTCTTTGAACTCGCACGATTTATTAGCTGTGTGAGCGTGTGCGCGCACGTGAAGAAAACGCTTCATCAGAAGAGGAATGAGTTATGAGTTTATTATTTAAAGTACTATAATAAAGTAGTAAATGAACACAAATGTGCGTTCTGAAGGTCGTTTTGTCTGGTGGTAAAGGGATGTTTTCCGAAGGGGAGCCCATATATCTGAATATGAGAATGCCTTCAGGTAAAAAAACATTCTTATATTCGTTGATCAGGATCAAAACTCAGACCTCTTTTTTGTTTGTTTTTTCCTATGGTAGCCTTAAACAGGAAAAGTTATTGGAAACTGCAGTATTCTAGTACCATTTTAGGTCGAAAAGGCGGAAAATGCTCGTTGAACCGCTACAACTTGTAATTTCCAAAGGACACAAGTAGAAGGGATAAAATCGGAGGAGAAGAAATTAGTTCAGTGAATTTGCAGCTGGACAGTGAATGGATGCTGACTGGTTGAGGCACGTGTTCGGACTAGTTTGGAAGAGAAGAGAAATAATAAAAGTCAATTCATAAAAAAATACCCATGGAAGTATCTAAAGGAAAGGCATGCAGCAGGAATTGAACGTTTATGATACAAAGAACGGAGAGATGACCACCCTCTTTTGAATGAAGTCTAGAAGCCTGAGAGAGGTTTTGGGGGAACCGTCCCAGACGTGGGAACAATATTCCATGGTAGAGTGGATTTGAGATTTGTACAGAGTGAGTGGTTGTTTAGAAAGAAATTAACGCGAGAGCGAAAGAGAAAACCTAAATCCGAAAACTTGGGGAAATTTTTTTCCCCAAGAAAGAATAAAGGAGTAGAGTTTCTTTGCTCTAAGGGAGGATTATCTGAAGATCGGGATTTGAGAAATTGGCAATGAGTAATCGAGAAGTTGAAGCTGTCTGTACAAACCGGAAGTGGAATGTAGTGTGCTGTCATCAGCAAAACTATGGATAGGATTTTCACTTAACGGAGGAAGGAAAAGAATGGAAGAAAGAACTGAACATTGGGAAACTGTAGTTTTAGTTGAAAAGTCACGAGGAGGTAACTGCGAATTTTATAGAATAGAATCTGTAATTGCAGTTTGAGCTTTATACAATTAAACCCGTCACGGTGGTGCCAAGGGTTTACAATGCATATTTACATCCATATAGACATTAGAGATACACATAAGAAATACATACATGTTACACAATATACATCCATACATGTATGTGAGCGAATGCATAAATAATTAAATCAAATCATTACGTTAACCATAACCACATACTGATAAGATGTTTCTTTAGACTAAAATAAAATTAGGGTATATAATTAATCAGTTGCTGCGAGGCAACATCAGCAAAAGTGATGTAGAAGATGGTTGTGAAAGGATTAAAAGCACAATTGTCAAGACTGCTGAAGAGTTTTTGGGAAAAAGTCAAAAATGACGCAAAAGAAATGGATGACGAAGAAGATTTTTAGTCTGATGGATCATCGAAGAGCGGTCAAGAACAATCGTTTTGAATACCTACGACAGAATTCACAAACTGATCAAAGCGTTGGAGATCTGTTCAGTGATGTGGTTAGACAGGACGCAATGGGAGACGTAACTGACATGGAAGGGCCAAAGATATTACAATCAGAGGTGCGCTATGCCATCCAACAGGCATCAACTGGAAAAGCTCCTGGTCCAGATGAAGTTGCAACTGAGATGCTCAAACTTAGGAAAGCTTACCGATGTATTAAATAAGGTATACCAAACGGCCTCCGTAGCTGAGTGATCAGTAGCACACGCTCTTTGAGTAGACCGGGGTTCAAGCCCCTGACTGCTGAATACGGTCGATCTGCCAACCCGCAGTGGACCAGCGTGGCAGATTATGGTCCATTTCCCTCAGCATGAATTGTTGAGG
Organism: Mastigoproctus giganteus; assembly: GCF_048544385.1. Classification (NCBI taxonomy): domain Eukaryota; kingdom Metazoa; phylum Arthropoda; class Arachnida; order Uropygi; family Thelyphonidae; genus Mastigoproctus; species Mastigoproctus giganteus. Next base: position 15,687,261 of record NC_143588.1, on the reverse strand, counting down.
AGGCTTCCATCCTGCAGTGGGTTGATAATGGCTGCACTTTACTTTACTATTACCAAACAGGACATATCCCAGATGATTGGCTTAAATCAACTTTTTCTTGACATTTCCTAAGAAAAGTAATCCTAAGTGTTGCTGCGACTTCCGACTAATCAGTCTTATGAGTCATATGCTGAAAATATTACTAACGTTATTCGAAAACTGCATATTCCCTAATGTGAATACGTGATTGGTGATACGCAATGCAGATTCCGCAACGGCCTTGGAACTCCAGATGCACTTTTCTGCATGCAAGTAACTGTTACTACAGAGATGCAGAGACTTAGGACAAGACGTGTATATATGTTTCATTGATTTTGAAAAGGCCTTTGATCGTGTACCAAAGCCCTGTAAGAACAAAATTCTTACACTTATCCTAGCGAAGGTTATGTTATAAATATAATAACATAACAGGAAGAAAAATATATATATATTAAATAATATTATTTACATAGGATGATTTTAAGCTCAGATTGCGATCGCTCTGTACCATACAGTCAAGTAGGGGAGGATTAACGTAACAACGGGGGGGTAGCAGGACGGTACACAAGACAATGGGAGCACTGGAACACTAGTACAAAGGGAGCACCGCAAGGCCAGTTCATGGTCGCATAAACAGAAAGTGAGCAACTCTTTGGAAGAAGAAGAACAAGGGAACCGACTCCCCCTTGTGGAGAGAAAGATTTTAAGAACTAAGAGGGTGAAGAAAACCCTGGATGCGATATACACTATGTAGAAATAGCTAGCCGCTAGATGAAACAGACCGACTCCTTGAGCACTTACTAATTTCAAGGAGCGGTAGAGAAGAAACAGAGGAGACTAATAGCGGTAAGTGAATCGGGAATGATCACAAGGAAATATCTAGAAATTTCTAGACGCCCTGTAGTTCATCGAAGTTGCTGGAAATTTTGTAAATAGGAAGTTACCCCAGGAGAGGGAAGGGCCAAGAAAAACGGAAGAAGTGGGAGAGAGCGAATGAGAATAATGAGATGATGGAGAACGAACGACGATTGGATCAAAATAGAATGAGCGCCTGAAACAAAGAAGAGATGCAAGACAGAAAAGACAGTGAGGAGTTTATTGGGGGAGTTAGGAGTTTTTTGGGAGAGTTGGGAGTTTTGGGAGTGTGGAAGTTTGGAGAGTTCCCGTGGAGATGCCTGAGTGATGTGCGGCTGGAAAGAAATCCCGAGAAGTGCCGGGAGAATCGCCAGAAAGTAGCGGCCAGAGTAATGAGTTGTGGGAGATGCTGTTTAAGAGTTGTTGAAATAGGAAGGAGATAATCCTTGAAAGATGGAAACACCTATGCTGGAGCTGAGTAAAAAGGATCGAAAAGCCTCACCATAGAACGATAAGGAAGAGCTACATAGCCAGGCTTCTTAATAAAGCAGTAAGAAGAGTCCTGATAATCCTATTATGCTTCCCAGTTTCATCGAACTGATCAGACGCCCAAAAAGCAGGCCGGAGCAACTTATTTAATAGCCGTATGTAAAGAAGAGAGAGTTCCTGAACGTAGGAGAATCCCTGTAGATGAACAGCAGTACTTTGCCGATGAATACTTCCAGTTAGAGCCTGATGATGCCCTATGCTGTTGATGATGAGTCGCCCCTGAACTGAGAAAAGGTAGTGTAAAGAGTGATTCCCTAAGTTAATATGTAAGTACGAGATAATAATTTTAAGCTAGATTTGAAGAGAAGGACTTTAGAAAAATGTTTATTTAGTTGATAGTAGATTTGGTATTGATTAGTATAAAAGGAAGAAAAGGGTTCATAGATGTATGTACTTCATCTCAAGGATAAGTTAAAGCAAGGAAGAATTAGATACATGTACTTGAGACTGGTATGTTCTAAGTTAAGATGTAAAGGTGTTCTATGTACTTGAAACGTTACAAGATAATATGATTGAATTATTTTGGAAGGGATAAATTAATGAAAGATTACAGCGGGGATTTATAAATCTAGGACACTATCCATAGAGGTGTTAAGCCCACTGAGGTAATTCCAGTTGGGAAGTTTAACTGTTAGAAAGAAAAAATAATGTTATGAGATGTAACCTAAACCAGAAGGAGAAAAAGCAGAAAGACACGAAGAGACATATTATATCATTTGCTATTAATTTTACATCTTAACACACATATAATGTCAGTTATTAACATTATACCAATTGATGTTGTATGATACAATTCTTTAATGTATATACTGTGAAATAAACAAATTTGTATATGTTTATCATGTGTAGTTTTGAGTCATTCTGAATACTCAGCCAGTCCAGAGGAGACATACACGAACTATTATTCCCCCAGAATCTGTGATCTTCTGTGCAGTATACAAGTCAGGTGTTAACGTGGAGGGGAGGTAAATTAAAGGGGAAATTTAATTGAGAAATACAAAGTTAAAGGAGGTGGGTCTGGAAGGATAACGGGATTTATTATTAAAGAAATAAATAATAAATAAATAATAATAAAAAGAGAAAAAATATTATTACCCCCCCAGAATCTAGCTATCTATTCTCTACTAACCAACCCCCCCACAGCCCCTCATCAACATGTTACAACAGATTGGACTTGATGGTAAAGACATATGCATTATCAAGAATCTTTATTGGAAACAGAGGGCAGTAGTCAGAGTGGAGGACACTGAGACGCAGGAGACCGAGATCAGTAGAGAAGTCAGGCAGGGCTGTATACTCTCACGACTCTTTTCAACATACACTCCGAATATATTTTCAGGGAAGCTTTAGAAGCAGTGAAAAAGGGCATAAAAGTAAACGGCCACATAATAAATATCATTCTGACGATATGGCGTTAATAGCAAGTAGCAAAAGAACTGCAAGAAATGTTGGAAAACATTTCTTGCAGTTCTTTTGAGTAAATCAGCACGTGAAGATCAGGACTTGCATATCAACATACAAAAAACAAAAGTAATGATCGTCAATAGGACTGGAGTCGATGGGACAAATCTTGTTTTAAATGGCAAGAGTATTGAAAGAGTTAAAAGGTTCAAATACCTCGGCTATTTGCTAAATGAAAGTTTAGACCCTGATGAAGAGATCAAGGTCAGAACTGAGATCGCGAGATCCGGTTTCATGAAATATAAATCACTGGTTTCGGAAAAAAAACTTGCACTGGCAACTCGCATGAAGTTTGTTAAGTGCTACGTGTGGCCACTACTTCTGTATGGACTGGAAATCTGGACACTCGGGGCTTCAGCAGTGAAGAGAGTGGAGTCCTTTGAGATGTGGGCATATAGAAGAATGCTGTGGATCCTCTGGACGAAGCGGATGACAAATGAATAGGTGCTACAGATTATAGGACATAATCGGCAACTGATGAGCATCGTGAAAAGACGGAAGGCAAAATACCTGGGCCATATCATGAGAGGAAGGAAGTACAAGCAGGTGATTCTGGAGGGGAAGATGGAAGGGAAGAGAAAAGTTGGCCGAAGGAAAATCTCATGGATGGATAACACAAGAGATGGACGAGAATGGGGTTCGAAGCTAGTCAGATGGGCTGAAGATAGGAGTTCAAAAAAGTGATCGCCGACTTCTCGACCCAGAGAAGGCACCGAAAGAAGAAGAAGAATTAATTAGCAGCAAAGAAAAGAAACAAAACCGCGTGAAAGCGTCTGGAGAAATACTAACATGGTTTTGAGAGACACGGTAAAGAAGTTTAATCGCAAAGTGACTGGTGATGAGACATGGATCAGTTATTATGACCCATAAATATCTCATAAAATGGCTCACACTTGCATCACGTAACTTAAGGCCATTTTTGCAACTACCAGACAATATGTCAGAACTTGCAATTGTGTCGGTGTATTTTTGGACATGTACTCTCCTGCCATCTACCTGCTCACTGAAACTTGAGTGGCTTTACGGTGGCACTGCCATTACGCGACTTAAATGATTAACCGGTGTAATAGTTTACAAAACTTGCTTGTTCAATAAGGTGCTATGGAGGCCACAAATGCAATTTCAAAAAATTATGCTAACGAGTCGGATATGAAAAACTTTGAACGCTAAAGAACGTGGATAACTTTCAATTCAGTGGTTTTCAACAGCTTATGGAAAAGAGGTTAGAAGGGATTGTGATATCCAAAATAAAGAGGGTGGGGAGGAAGGGGTGTGCTGCGAACAGTTGAGAGTTTTGGGGATGCCAAAAGTAGAAGGCCGAGAAACTACAAGTAACTTTGGGAACATATTTATCAAGAGATAATTTGAACAGCCTACTAACTCGATCACCGTGTGAAAAGAAACCTAGAAATGCTCCTACTTTCGTTATCAGGTCTCAGTCGCCTTCTGACAACTTTTGCGTATTCAATGTAACCCCTGATGATTATGGATTTCGATCTTTTGATTGCGTCGACCTGGAAAATATCAAGCCACCAACCCACAAATGATTCTGATGATTCAGATCACTGTCTCTTGTCCTAAGCAGTAGGCAGGGCGGGCTAATCTGAGGTGGAAACCGTTTCTGTTCTATTAAATATACTGTATAAATAAATATAAATTATATGTATATATATATAATTCCAGTTATTGCAATTCATGTGAGAGTGGGTTGGTTTCCAGATACGAAATACTATGCCAAAATTTAAATAACAAAGAAAATTCTTATCCCAGAGAAGATGGAATCGGATTTAAAGAACTAGCCTTAATGAACTCTGCGCAAAGTGATGCGCGCTTTTAAAAAAGTCCTCAGGGTAGACGATGACCCTCCATGTAATTTGAAACTGCTGCTCAGGAGTTTACAGTAAAAGAACTGGCCACGTGCGCAATCTAGTTTGACCGCATTGCCGACGTCTTGATGAGGAAATTTGTATGCGGCAGCGACGGCGTGCGGAATAGCAGCTCAATAGGTTCAAGCATCCCGCTTGGTGCCGTGCGTTACAACCAATTAGCGCGGCCTTTATATTAAATGGCGGGAAAAGAATGCTGACAGACGACACTATTTTTTTTTAGCGGTATCTTTTGATTCCAGTAGTACAGAAGACAATTTTAATACGATGTCACTGTACAGCGATTCCTACTGTACAGTAGTTAATATTTTCAGAAACTACGAAGTGGGGGCCCCGCAGCTCATTGTAGATCATGCGGGAAAGTCGGCTGTAAAAGTTATAACACTCCGGATCAGTCTTACATAACCAGTTTACAGATGGGGTTCTAATTTTCTTCGGCACTGTTCCACCTTCCACTGCTCTCTAAACCCCAGAAGGCGCGCAACTAAAATAATTATCGATCAAGCAGCCGATAGCGGGAGGTCATGATGCACGGCGCGTTGTTCAGCTCTCTGTCTCCTCCCCTGTAATATTTTCAGACATATCCGAAGACAGACGGACGGACATCGGCAGTGACGCTAACTGAAGGCTTTTACGGGGCCTCTCTGCGGATAGATACAATCTTCTTGCACCACTTTTCCCCCTTCCTTATCTTTCCCGGTCCTTTCCTTTCAAGAAATGTTTTATTTACTTAACCAGCAGCAGTTGGGTTTTAGCAGGCAGCAAAAGAGAGAAAAAAAAAAGCACGTTTTATTCCACAGAAACTAGATCCTATCGCAATAATAGTGATGTAGGAAAATGAGTAGATTATTTCTCGATTTCTGAAAGAACATCAACGTTATTAAGAAACGCTTTCTTCAATCTCTGATAACTGTAATTGAGGGAGCTGAGCTCGTGCATTTAAACATGTAGCGAGTCCGCTTTGTCACGAAAATGCTATTGCGATCTCCACTGATGTACAACTCTGAAAGGGTACGCAGTTCAGTAGCTTTCAATGTAGTGTTCCGCTTTCTAAGATTAAGTGAAATGTCTTTATTTATAAGACGTTATATTTCTGAAGAGGAGTGCGACCATAAGATTTGTGCCCCAATTCAACTCGTAGAGTTCTCAAGAGACATTTAGATTCAGTGTTGTAAAAAATTCATTTAAGACGAAGGTCTGTTCTCACGTAGGCAGGAAGTGTACTAGAGAAAGGGAAGGTTCTCTCACTGAGTCAGACTTTGTTTACTGTTAGTATGGCAGGCGAGCACACATACACATAAACACTCGCAGAGGAAATTAAGTTACCATCTGTCTCTTCCGCCATCTTAAAACAAGAAAAAAGGCTGCGTTGATAGCTTAGAGCTCGGCAATAATAATAATAAGAAAAAAGTTGTCTAAAGGGTCGACGTAATTTGACCAGCTGCAGTGGGAAAAAAGTGCCACACCAGTGATTCATCTTTCTGGCCACCTGCGTAATTGGGAAAGCTTACCAGTCGCTCTCACTCTAAACGATCTTTAAAAGTCTACATTGGAATACAAAATATACTTTAACAGATAACAAGGTCAAAACTGTGATAATTGCTTGCAACCATTGCTTTTTGATGGTTTCAAGCACACAAAAGACGTTCCATCTATTAGCATATTAAATAATAAATTGCTGTTAATTTTAAATATTAATAGTAGATAATATTCTTAATTTAATATTCTATTATAGTAAATATTCTTAATTTAATATTCTATTATAGTAAATATTCTTAATTTAATATTCTATTATAGTAAATATTCTTAATGGTAAGTTATATATACGAGGGGGCGGTCAAAAAGTTCTATATAAAATAGATTTATAAATTATAGAAAGTTGTTTTGATAACTACTAACTATTCCATCTTGGGCAGTGTTGGTACCAGAAAATACAGGACAAAAGCCTCAGGAATCATTAATAGTCAATATACAGAAATAGGACAATGGTTGAAATACTTTTTTGCACTCAGTTTTGGGACAACTATGTGGCAGAAGACTTTCTTTATCCTCCAGAAATATGGGCAGAAAAACCTTCATGTGAAACAAGGACGACAAATGGTACGGAATCTTTCAAATTTCAGCATCCCTCATCCCAATATACATCAAGTCTGTAATGTACTTCTGGATATTCAGACTGAAACCGTTCAAAAAACCGTTTAAAGAAAACCTTGAGGAAAGAAACCAAAGAAGGTCGAAATGAATTCATCCTGAAAACATGGGATAATTACACTAATTAAAAAAAAAAAATTGGCTTGTTGTCCTTTAGGAAAATAACTGGACTCGGCTTCCAGGACAGTGAAGTATAATTAAGAAGAATATACAACGGCAGGACGTATTTGTTTTAATTTGTCTACATATTCTTTCATGTAATTTTAAGTTGTTTTAAAGAATTTAAATAATCATATGCTGCGCATAAGTGGCTGTATTTTTAATATTTTTTTAACATAATTCTCTTATTTTGAGAATAAAATCCATTATCTGTCATTTACTACTCGGTCTCATCCTACCGGACTAAGTTAGGATTAAGGATGTTTCCAGCAATGCTTTGTCAATAATTAATTCAACTAAAATAGACTTCTATAATTGTGCTAGTGATATGCAGAAAAACTCAAGATTGACAACGGAGAATAAGTAAATATATATACATTGCTCTTGCTGTTTACTCTGGCTCAATTAAAAAATAATAATAATTGCCCAATCCTATTGTGTTTTCGGATTTAGTTCCTAATCATGAACCGCTGGCTTGGGGAATAATCGCCCAGTTCAACTGTTGTAAGGTGGTTGGCAGAGTTCAAGAGTAAAAGAGTCAGTTGAGGATGATTCAAGGTCTTCTCGGCCATCTGAACTGCACTAATTCTTCTGTTTAGAAAACAGAAGAATCAATGTACCTCCCATTGAGGTATTTTTTCATAAACGCATGAGCATTTGGGAATGTCCAAAGTTTGTGCAAGATGGATTCGAAGAAATCTTTCCATCAAGAATTTAAAATTAATCCCCGCTAATACAGATCGATTTTTATCCCGTTTGGTGACCGGTAATGAAACTTGGCTACATTTTTATGCTCCTAAATCCCAATTAGAAAATGCATGCAGTGGGAGGCTCCAACCTCGAAAAAGTTCCGAACACAATCATCAGTTGGAAATTGTTGGTTTCAGTTTTCTAGAAAGTTGTTAATTGATTTACTTGCATATAAATCGACAACAATAAGGGAATTTTATACCAGCCTTATGCCAAAGTTAAAAGCTACAATTCGGGAAAATAAACGAGAAAAACTGGGTTATCTGGTTTTGCTTCTCCATGGCAATGCATCTGTGCACAAAGTTCGAGTTGCACTGGCAAAAATTTGTGAACGTGGATTTGAACAATTAACCCCCTACCGCCAACCCGTACATCCGAGGTCTGGGCACAAATGACTGATATTTGTTTAGAAAGTGTCATCTTTGCGGAACTAATTTTAAAGATGACGAATAGCTAAAAGCAGCTGTAGAAGACTGATTTAATGTCCAACTTGAAGAATTTTTTTTGAAGGATTAAACTCTGCAAATTTAATACAATAAATGGGGGGGGGGGAAGAATATAGAATTTCTCAGAACTTTCTTTGACCATCCCTCATAAAAATAGTAATAGTAAAAATAATACACAGTTCTGGATTTATGATGTACACTGTACATAACTAAAATTTCGTTGTTGACATTCGCTGTCAACGCTCCCATTGGAAAATGTTAACAAACGGAAATACAGTATAATACACGTATTTCCATTTGAAGAATTGGAAAGAGACCTCAAATTTTTTTTATAATTGCTATATAAAATAGCACGTATTCAAACATTATGCACCAGTTTTCAGTGGTCCTGACATTTCATGTCACGATTAACTACGAATGTGTTCGTATCTGTAAAAAAAATTTGAAAAACTTCTTTTTTGGGTGGGGAGGGGGTTAGTTTAATAAACTATACGTTTTAATGCAATTAAAAAAAAATCTATGGACTTAGCGTGCCAGCGCGTTCCAGTCCATTTCGGGCAATGAACATCAAGAAAAAGATTAGCACCACTGCCCATGGTTCTTTATAATCCTTTTTGTTACCTTGGCCCTAATTCAAAACTCCGTTTATTTTTTATTATTACGTTTTAATACCCCATGTGTTTCATAACATATCATGAGACACTAGCACTTCATACTCCAGTGCGTTTGAAAGTACTGGCTGTGAAAACACGCAGCACTTGACCCCTTTCGCCAAGTGGTGCCAATGCGGCAGTGCGATTAGGAGAATTTTCAGTTTCCTCCGATATTGGAAACTGAAGGGGAAATTGTGAAAAGTTAAGTTAATAAAGAAGAAAAGCACGCTATAATTAAAACTGAAGAAGCGATGGACCGACGATCACGTGCCCTCAACACGTCACTAACGGGATCATGACGCAATACCTGGTTTGCCGCCAAAATTCCGCGCGTATCAGTATACAGTCAGCAAGATTGATGCCCTGTACAGACAGGGCAGGTTACCTTGGCGCTCCACCCAGATGAACCTTCGAAAACACATAATTCTTTTGCTGCCTGACATTAAAAAATCAACTTGATTGTTTTGCGATGCCCATAATTTGTTTTTCAACGATATTTTATTTTATGTCAGTTGTAACATAATGTGATTTATTAAATTTTTTCTAGAAGGGATGTAAGTATTCTAACAAACCCGATGAGGTATGTCAATATTCGAAACTCCATGGAAACTGCAAAAACAGTTATAAAAGTACATGTATAATAAACCCCTCCGACCTATGATTTAAAATCACACTTATTATCGGAACTGTGCAAGCGGTTAATCGGAAATGAAATCTGTTTATTCTGGTGGAAACTTGTAGAAATCCGAAACCAAAAAGTATAACGATGTAACTTTAGAAGAATAAACGTAAATTACGAGCCCTTTGATCTAGATTCGGACCAACGAGTATCTAATCTTACACATCGTCTGCCAGCAGAAGCCATCACAGTCGCCATCTTTCATCTTTGCTTTCTGCTGTGTATGTGTAAATAAAGTGCCTGGAGTCAAGTGCCTCGTGGCACGTATTTCGCTCACGAGACTGCGAATTGTTTAAATTAAGAGGTCTAAGATCAGCTAGGGGATTGCCCCTTTATCCCGAGCTGCATATTTGCAGTTTTCCCTCTGGTGGGCGGACAATGTTTATAACATTCATGCAGCTTAAAGAATTGTGAGAATTTTGAACTCTAGGACCGCAGTTTGGAAAAAAAAAAAAAAAAAAAAGATGGATAGAAAGCTACGCTGATTTTCTCACGTTCTCTTGTTCCGGGCATAGTTTTAAGCTGAGGAAATCTCTTTACATTCAATAATACATACTGCTTGCGCATGGTCAGTGATATCTGATCAACTTAAGATACCCCTCGAGTTTGTAATTATCACAATTTATTTCGCACCAAGCATTAAATTTCCTCTTAACCGGATTGGTCAGTTTTTTGTTGACACTTTATAATATAAAGTAAACTAAAAGTTGACACTTCAAGGTATTTGCTGAAAAGAGTTTGAAATAAATAAAAAACTTGTATAAAGCTAACCACTTGTTTGTTCTCTTCCTTATTTGCTGTTGTGCACGAGCAGCATTAAATATTACTCGCGGGCTTTAATTTCGAAAATAAACAGCTGCTTGCTTAAGGCCATAACTCATACTGAACTAAGGTGACCCACTCAAAGAGACACAAGTGGGTGGAATGTGGGACAATCCAGGAATAATGCATTAAAATGTGTCTCGTTTATAATAAAAAGTGTAACACAAGCTGTAAATACGCCGAGTGCGCTGCCAAATAAAACTAAAAGTTTAAGATTATACGAATGCACGTTCGATCCGGTTACATATCGTTCAAAGATAATTGACACTATTATTATAGTAATAAAGAAATTATATGGGAAATCATTAACACATTTGAGAAATTTTACTCACTGATTATGCTCTACATCTTGTAATGCTGTTCACTCTTCTCGACGCCATGACGTCAGCTCGTGATTTGGCTTAAACTGTTCACGCGATTACTTCTTCTGCATTGTAAATTATTAATAAAAGGGGGAATTACTATCGCTTTTGTAATTCAACGATTTTTATTTAAAAATTACTTAAAGAATAATATAATTATATTAGTTTTTTAATTATTAGCCAGCTATTTTCTTAATTAATTAAATTTTAATAATTATTAAATTAAAATTCATTCAAACATATACGCATTTTCACACGATCGAATTAGTATTATTATCGAATTAAAATTAGCGTGGTTAGCAGTAAAAGCGAGCACACTGTAGTTATGAAGGATATGTTGAATAAGGCATCGATTTTTTATATATGGGACGAGTATATGATTTTTCCGTAATCATGAAATCTCAAATGCCGAAATAAATATCTAAGAAAAGTTTATGGACAATGATTGGAATGGTCAGTCTATTTTTGTCTTTATTAGGTTTACTGTGTTAGAAAGTTGTGTAGCGTCCCTCCCACAACCCCTGTACGTTGTACGCTGGCATCATTCGATTCAAATTCTGCTACTTACTCTTACATCTTTGAAGTACTAAACCAGTTAAGTGCAACACATAGGAGCCTTCTATCTGAATTCTTATCAACGCACACGTAGTTTCACGCATCTAGCGCACGTGGGCCGGGCTAAGAATGCCAGCAATTACTCCGCTATTACAGGTGAATATGTGCCCAAGGTCAGTAGGGGATGAGCAAGTCCTCCATTCCAAAGGAATTTGCCACTTACCTTGTCATCAAAACAACCTGAACACGCATTAGCTTTAACCTTATCACTTTACATTTACGTTATTAGCAAGCGCGCGAAACAAAAATACTAAACTGGAGATTTTTTTTTTTTTTTAAGGATTGCTAAGGACAGTAGTATGAGGCTTCTATGGTTGTTTCGTAACATCTAGCTTTCACTTTTGAAAGCTACATTCACAATCTACCGTGATCATACAGCTGGAGAGCAAGAAACCTTGATGTCCTTATCAGTCTGTTTACTAACATTAATATACACTCAGAGTTTATGAATTTTAAATGACATGACACGGCGGCTAAGTTCCTTAAAAGTAATTTTTGTACTATTTCAACCATCTCAAGTTTTAATTTAGACTAAACTTATGTTCCAAGGTCACGGAAGGACATGAAATTGTTTGGATACACTATTTCTTTATGGATAAATGTAGGGTTCACTTGGAGTAGCTACTTTCAGGTTGGTTTGAGTCAGTCAAGCCAATATACGGATAATTAACTGCTGTCAAGTGACTTGTTGTCTAAACACCATAATCAGAAATCTCAAGTATTCCGCTTTTGTCTTCAGGATTTTGACGAGTTAGAACAGCTCCAGGAATGACCGAGGAAACAGATTCGATGCTGTTACGGCGAGGAGAAAAATTTTAGACTTTCCTTTCGCCACCACTCCCCTTCCTGCTGCAGGGGAACAAAAAACCAACTACACCCAAGCGGCTCCCTGACCGCCCGGATCCACTAGTGATTTATGTTGCCAAAAGGACACACCTTCTGCATTGTTTCAGTTTTAGCTACCGGTAATGAGTAGTTTTCTAAAATACCTGCACTTCTCTTTACATTTAGACTACCCGGTTAGTGTTCTGCATTGGCAACTTTTCAACGTTCCACACCATAATCATGCTTTTATCTAAACTTGAATGAATTTAAATATCTCAAGAGATCAGCGACATTATTTCAAGAAATGATAACATCCAAATATACTGGCGGGTTGATCTTGAAAAATAATCTGTTCTTGTCTTTTTAAATCAAAGATGGCCAAACTAGTTAGCCGGCTACATTCCATGCTACAAAGATGCCTCCGGGGTCGCACCTATAATTTTTCTTCTCGAATCATCGTCGGTTTTTTCACGTTTAAGTTTGCCAGTGAATAGCAGGTGTTAACCTGTACGCAAAAGCAATTAATATTAATTCTGTCTTGTAAGCGTATAACGCTGTTTTTAAACTTGTGGCCCACTAACTGGCTATCCAGTGCTAGATCATTAGTGTCCCTGGGATAGCTAGAACAAGTTTTCAGAATAACGCTCGATGATCATCTCTTAATTACTGAAGCCCAGTTTGGCGCTTTTAACGAACAGGATAAACACTAGTAGCAGTTTGATGATGTGCTACCTCTTCTACGCTTATGAAGTATTTTACTGAATGAAAAAAATTGAAACACGCAAGACGATCGATGTTTCTTTAAAATTCTTATTATAATCACCCGTTATGATTTTAAAGATGTAAAATCGATCATGGTTTCTTCATGAAAATTTATCGGTATTTGAGTTCCGATGATATACGAGAAGTAAAAAAGTTCTGAGAAAACAGGGTATATAAAATGTATTAATAATTACAGAACGAGTTATTTTTATAGCTTAATGTTTTATAAATAACCTGAAAAAATTGTATGTCGGTCGGTGGAAGTGAATGAATATCGAGCATTGTCCAGTAATCAGATTTTCTGTCAAAGATATAGAAATGCTAAATAAATCTACGAAAGAATGTGGCTAAAGTATTTTATGAAGATATTACCCAGTTATGCTACTGCTATAAGGTGGTCGTGTAAGATTCAAAATCTTACAGAATAAAAATAATAATAAGTTGGTTTTTATTAATTAAGAAATAGGAGTTCTTGTTGCTAGTGAATACGAAAGTAATATCGTCTGATTTCAATAATAAGAATTTTTCAGCATGGAATATAAATTTAATGGGTAGTAAGAAATAAAAGCAGAGCCATTAGCCACCAACTTCCGTTATCAGCGGGGAATAAACGTAGAAAACTACTGTAAAGCGGCATGGGTCCAAACAACCACAGACAAATTAAGGTTTATGCTGGGTCGAACTTAGTAGGGACAGTCAGGTCGTAAACAGGAAGTGGTTTTTTGACCAGCACATAAGTTTCCAAATATAGTGCTGTGGTCAGGAGATGTGATTTTCGTGGTTTTAGAACGCTACGGGGACAAAGGCGTTATATGAGAGGAGAGAGTTGTTTTTTGGATAATTGGCAAATAGCAAAGGGCACACAGTATGGGAGAAAATCTTGTAGAATTGTAAAAAGTGGGTGTATGGTAACACGTGCTACTGGGCAGACTGAGTAAGGGGTTTTCTAACAAATGAGAGAAGAAGAAATCCGTAAATAAGTACAGTATAGGATTGGAAGGAGTCACTGAGGATAGGCGTGGCGAAATCGGGAGTAAGATGAAGGAAAAAGGGAGTGAAAGGGTGGCAGACACACACACGAAGTTGAGGTTTTTGTCGTGGTAGGAAATATGAGTTAAGAGCACAAAAAGTTGAGATTTTAGTTAGTGTTAGTGAAATGAGCTGTTCTGTCAGAGTTGAGCAAGTTTTTTGACAAAATTTAGGATGGTATAGTTAGTGTCAGTAAGTTGAGTAGTTGTAGTATAAGTTAGTGTTGGAGAGAAGAAAGGGGATCAAGTTAAGATGTAGCAGTCAGTCAATCCGTCAGTAAGCCAGTAGCGGACAGAGTTTTTTTGAATGAGGGAGTGAAAGGAATAGAGAAAGGTGCCGTAGAGAAAAATTAAAATCGTTGGACAATAAAGGAAGCACGACGTATTGTTAGTAAAGAGCAGTAGACAACTAAAATAGTTGAGAAAGCAAAATACGGTGAAGTTAGCTCATTGTAGGATCTCGCACAATAATTCCGAAGGAATCAACTCCCGTGTTAATAAACAAGATATCTGATGCCCAGGAGATAATGGAGCTGAAGCCGATAGAATCCAGAGCCGGACAGAAGGGAAGACAAACATGCTAAAGGATGGAATGAATTACTTTCAAGGAGCAAAGGAACCCGAGTCCCAGGAAACAAATCAGATAACTCCTGTCAAACCTTCCATGGGTTTGTGAGATGCGTTCAGGATGGAATGGACCTGCTGTTCACCGCGAGAAAGATGAAGGACATGCCGCAGAGCCCTACAAGATAACTAAGTAAGTGATTAGTTCTCTTAAGTATTCTCACCATCACACAAAAGACTGTAGATATCCCGATAGCCGAATTGGTAGAACTTTTAACAGAACACTGTGAGATGTGTATAAGAATTACTGCGCGCCTCCATAGCCAGGTGGGAAGGAGTAGCAGTGCGTAGCACACGCTTCTTGATTAAACTGGGGTTCGAGCCCATCACCACCAAATACGGAGGATGCGGAAAGGTCAGGGAATGACCACCGCATATCCCCGGAGCAATATGGCCTTAGTTGCTAATGCTCCTAAAAACCAAACAACAAACATAAGAATTACTAGTTGTAAGGACAGGTTATTTTAGGATATGTGCTGAAGGACATTAGCCAAGGCAAGTTAATAAATATATAAATAATTTTGGAAGCGAATACATATATATAAAATATTTGAAGTAATTGATGCCTTGTTTATAATTGCTTAATAGGCTACAATTAAATATTTTTTGATGGGAATTAGAAGTGAGTGATACCTGTTCATAATCATCGTAATAAGTAAATGAATAAGTATTGAATTTTGTAAAGGAATAGAAAGGGATTGATATTTTGTTATTAATGGTCTTAAATGATGCAGGATTGAATATACGCAGAAGGGAATTGAACGAGAATGGTATTTGTTATTAATGGTTTTAACTGATGCATGATTAAGATATATATATATATATAAGAAGATGAGACTAGATTATGTTGTCATATGTTTGGGTTTAATAATTTTGGTTTTGATGTATTCATGTAAATATGTAAAATAAACTGAATTTTATATTTTGTGAAAAATAACCTTTGTGTGTTTTTTTTTGTTGTTCCGAGTACCAGCCTATCCGAAGGGAATTAAATACACCTAAGAGCTTTTCCCCTGAACCAAAAATTTTCTGTGAAGTTAATAGTCAGATGCGCAAGTGGGGAGTTATTTTAAAGGGGAACTAATCACAAGGGGATAGATAAAAATATATAAGAAAAAGGATATACAAAAATAAATAAAATAAAAAAAAAATTCCCACAGTCGGTAGATTTTAAAAGAGGCCAGGAGTCAAAGATGAGGCAAGGTATGGTCGGCAATCTGAAGCAATCAATTCTGAAAAAAATGCTATAATTGAAGAAAATAATCAGCAAACAGAAGGATTACAGCGTGACTTTTAAAAGTACTTAAGAGCATTTGTATAAATGCAAGATGAGTTCCCGAAAGATGAGTTTTGCAAGATGAGTTCCCGAAAACTTTCCATTCATGATAAATATCAGAGGGTGGAGTCATTAAAAGAGAATTTAGAGTTGGTGACTGGTAATGAAACTTGGCTACATTTTTATGATCCTGAATCAAAATTAGAAAAAGCATGTAGTGGAAGCCCAAGGGATCTACAACCTTGAAAAAGTTTTGAACCGAACCATCATTGAACCCTGATATATGGCCAATTTGTATTTATTTCTGTATTTATGTCTAGCTCTGCGTTTTTATGCTGTATTTGTATTGCTTTTGTATTTGTGATCGGTATTTTGTAGCCTTTTGTATTTGTTCGCTGTATTTTTGTAGCCTTTTGAATTTGTTCGCGGTATTTTGTAGCCTTTTGAATTTGTAAACTGTATTTTGTAGGATTTTGTATTTGTTCGCTGTACATATCTTTTCTCTAACTGCTATATGTGAACCCCTGGCGCTCGTCGCCGTGATGGGACATTGTGCTGTAACTCTACTTCACAATAAAGATTTATTTATTTATCAGTTAGAAAAATGTTCGTTCCAGAAACAATCCCAGAATACTCTAAAAAGAAGGGGCTAAAGCAGTGTTCTGGCAAATGATTCAGCTTTAATTATCACGGAACAAAATAATTACCATTATTTTCATCATGGCGGAGGTTACAGACCCTTTAGCTCTTACCCGAGGCTTCCCCTGGTTGGATAAAATTTTCTGGGACACAAAAGAATTGTTGCTAAACCTTGCACCTAAAACCACATTAACTAGGGAATCTTATGCTACCTTTCTACCAAAGTTAAAAGTTGCAATTTGGAAAAAAGGCAAGAAATATGCACCCATGCAAAAGCCCACGATAATGCACCCATGCAAAAGCCCACGTTGCACAGGCTAAACATGAACGTATTTTTGAATAATTAATCCCCCTTCGAGTGCAAATCTGGCCCCGAAGTGTATTATTTCTTCGGAAAAGTTTATGGATTAAAATCAGAGGACCAGTACAGTGTGTTTAAAATAGAGCGTCATCAATTTCAGCATAAAGTTTCAAAAGACCCACTTATTTATTTTAACTAGTATATTTTAAACTCGCAGACAACTGCTCATGATGCCGGTGATGTGTGAATAGTTTGAAAACTATAGCTGTAGCCTACGCCTTGTATCTGTTTGTGAAAAACAACTACGTGTTGAATTTCTGTCAAAAGTAACATTAAACTTCCGTATCAGATGACCACATTCTGAGGCCAACTTCAAAGGAGCAACGAAATCTGTTCTAAGAGTTTTGAAAACGTCATTATGATCGGTGTCACTTAAAATGAAGCCGTATATAGTGCCGCCATCTAGTAGGAGTTCAGTAAAATATTTTGGATATAGATAGAAGTTAGCAAAAGCTACCAGCTAAATTAATTTTTCCGGAGGATCCAGTTTCATTATTTTTTTTTGTCCTCTACATTATATCAGATCTCAAAATTTATTTGATATTGTTCTCCACGACACTATTGTCTTTTAGCTACATGTCACTCGTTTGTAGAAATCAATTTAAATCCTGTCGGAGATTGGAGGAATTCTTAAAGGCTTCTTCAATAAACTGTACGCTAAAACCGTCACATCACTCAACCAACTTAAGCATATAATTGAGAACATCGTAAGTGACATTATTTTAAAAGAAAAATACTGTTATGCATGATTTTTAAATCCAGTATACATGCAAATATATTAATAACTATTTTTTAATATAAGGATAATGGATTATTGTCCACCGTAAAAAAAAAAAAAAAAAAAAAAAATAGAAGCTCTGTTTTATCCTCAAGGTTCTCAGAACCATTGTCTCCATGACAATGGTTCTGTGAACTATTTTCACAAGTTATATGGACCACAAGTAGAGAAACACTTCTTTAAGGCTTTAAAAGTTGTCTGAGACTATTCATTACATATCTGATGCAAATAAATAGACTCAGTTCGATCATATAACATCTCACAGCATTTATTAAACAACTCACTTCATTCCAGTCTTAAACATCACCTCCAAATTATGTTTAACTATGAATGACGCAGGTGTTTTGGTCTAGCAGACATTCTATGAGAATTGTCTTGTCTGCACTGCCATTATTAATAGGATCCAGACAGCCAACAGCTGTATATTTGAACGAGGTATTATTCAAGTGGAAATATTTGAGAATCTCAGTTCGGTCTTTACTTGCCTGTATTATAGCCAAGGGATATTACGTTGTTCGCTTAATCTCCTATATTCACGAACAGGACAGAAAGCTTAAAAAAAAGTCTAAATTTTTTACATCCAATATTGTAAAAAAAATAAATAAATAAACAAATAGGTAATAAATAAATAAAACCATTAAAACCTACTTGGTCCTTTTCTAATTCTGTTAAACAGAATTTGAAAATTACTTTAGGTCTTTAGTCTCTACTTAAACAAAAAACATTGAAATCACAGTTTAGAGATACGAAAAAAATTCATTAACTACAACTGGTTAATGAATTTCTGGTTAATTTAAAAGTTAATTAACTGGAGGTCTTCGATTTTGTTTTACTAGTTCCTAAGTCTGCCGTATTTTGTTAATTACGTCTTCAATATATTTTTTATTCAACCTGGCTAAATTGCTGCAGGTTTAGTTTTACAAAGCAAGATAAAATAGCCCGCTAAAAGGTGTTAATTGAGTCATCCCATCATTACGTAGACTCCTAATACTCGAGCATCCCCTGGTAGACACATGCATCACATACATTTCATTTTATTTAAAAAAGAAATGAACTTTACACAAAGAAAGCACAGTTCCCCCTATTAATGTAATTAGGTGGAATGAATCGACCAATAAATCTGTTTTCCTCCTTAGAGGGAAAAACAAAGGAAACCCAATTTGCACTGTGTAATTAGCGACTAATTTTGGTTAGCACTCGTTGCATTGCCTTTCTTTACCTCTAAACAGTTTCATAACGTATCCCCCTCAGAAGAGTTCTAGCTAAATTATGTCCTAGGCAGGGGTTACAGCAAAATTTTTTTTTTTTCCAAACGAAACTGCAAATGCGGCTTTTCAGACCAATATTTATTCATTTTTACCTGATTTTACTAATAAAGACTTCAGTTCTAGTTATAAACAAAAGACTTCAAGTTTTTTATTGTTGTTTAGAAAAATTTAACTATGTAATAAAATATTTTAGTGATTAGGACGATGTTTTGTAATAAAAAAAAAACAAAACAAACTAACATTATTTAATATCGTATCGGAAAGCCACAAAATGGATTTTTTTAACCTTTATACTGTGTAGCGTAAAAATAATAAAATTCATTGAACCAATAATGCACGCTACAATTTTAAGAGTTCTCACTAGATGTCACCACATGCATTGAAGATAATTGTTCAGATTGTGGAAAAATAAGCGCATTAATTCAGCATAATATTCAGTTTCCTTTCTTGACAACGACGTGCCATTCATTTATTAATTTAAAAGTGCCATAAAAGTAGACTGTAGGATTTTTTTGTGTCTTGCTCACTCAAATGGCAGTAGTAGACAATCAATCACGTAATCCAGGTGACGCATGCGCTTTAGGCGCAGCTCCAATAAGTGAAATCATTACTTCGTGAGAATCAGAAAATACTTGATGTTGAATTTCTGTCTGAGACAATTATGATCCAAGTGGATCACAGATGCGGTAGAGGCTGATTATAAAGGTCAAAAATGATATTCTAGTTCAGCAGCCAGTTTATTTCGTTCATTTGTTTTTCTAAAAGAATCAAGGAACAGTTAGAAGTGGGGGAGGGGAAGACCTACTTCTCACTTTGACCGCGTGTATATGAAATAATAAAAGCACACATGAAAGCTTTTATAGTACTGGTCCAACTGTTATCGTTGTGCTTATAATATCTTCGATTTACAACGTGAATTAGTTTTGCGCAAACGCATTAATTCCCCAATTTCGTGTTTAAAAAGGAACTCATTAAATTCTAGTTACTACCAGAAATTCGATTGCTGGTTGAGACTTTTCGGATGATATGTGATTTATTTTTGTAGATGCAAAACTGGAGGTCGATATCATAAACAAACATATATTGAAGAACGGTTTTGATAAGGAATGATAGATTGTTTACATTTGTTTAGAACTATGTTACTGATCTGTTTTTTAAAAGCTCCAATTCAAGTGAACAGAAAATACGAGCGAAAAGCAACAGCTTTTATGCGCGAACTTTTCGTTATATTCAGAGCTTCACTCCAGCTACAACATAAGGTATGTGGTTGGCTCATCTGATATGTATGAAATGAAATGAATGAATGAATAAATAAATAAATAATAATTTCAGGAATGTAAAATTTCATGAAAATTCACGCACTAGTAGTCGAGTTATTACGTGCGGACGGACGGACGGGGGGGGGAAACAATAATAAAATAATAATAATAATAAAAATAATAATTATTATTGCCGGATTTCTATTGCTCCGAATTTAATGAAATATGGAATGCCTCAAGAAATCTTTCTAAAAGATCCAAATATAAAATTTTATGAAAAGCTTCTACTGGGAATCGAATTGTTACGTGAGGTCAGATAGACGGGCGGACATGGTGAAGACAATAGGCGCATTATATACAGGGTGTCCAAAAAAATGTATACACACTTTATCAGCCCATAACTCAGTAACATTTTTTTTGTTTTTCAGTTGCAAGTTGGTGGTGAAGAAGAAGACCAGACTTATATTTGAACAACGGAAATTTGTGTTGAAGTGGTATTGGAAGTCAGAAAATATCAACGAACTCCAGAGACAGTTTAGGGTGAATACCACACTTGAACCACGAACATATCTCACTATTTCGCGTATTCGTGATAAGTTTGAAGCGGATGGCATTGCGCAAAATGTACACAGGCAACGATTAGGAAGACCTCGCACATCCACGAGATCACAAGAGGTGCTGAAACTTTTCTGACAAATACCAAGGAAATCTGTCCGACAAGCTGCTCGCGAAACGCCAATCCCCAAATCCAGCGTGCATAACATTTTAAAGCGTGCAATGGAAAATGTACGTTCCAAGATTAGTGCAGACCCTGAACGAAGATGATCCTGATCATAGGGTTGAATTTTCCGAACTGTTTTTAAGAAAATCTGCAGAGGACGCTGTGTTTGCCAGAAGATCGTTTGGAGTGAAGAGGCAACATTCAAATTGAATGGTACAATTAATCTCCACAATTGTTCGTAATGGGCAATCGAGAATGAACATTACTGAGAAACAACATTTGAATTTACTGGGCATTACAATCTTTCTTAATAAGAGCAACAACAGTATTAAACCTATAATGAAACATGCTTTAAATATATCCGCGATCTTCCTTGTCCAGTTGAGTATCCATCAAAATTTACCACGGCATTTTGCTTGGGATTGATTGGACCATTCTTTTTTGATGCAACTGTTACTGATGCTGTTTACCTCAACTTGCCTCAGGAATCAATCGTCCCACACATTCGTGAGCTATTTGAGGATGATCATGAATTTTATTTTCAACATGATGGGGCACCTCCCAATTTTCATCGCGATATTAGGGCTTATCTGGATGAAACTTCCCAAACAGATGGATTGGACGAAGAGACAGTGTTGAGTTCCTTCCGTGTTCACCAAATCTAACCCTGTTGGATTTTTATTTATGGGGATACCTCAAAGATAAAGTTTATGCCACAAAACCAAAAACAATCGCTGAATTACGGCAAGCTATTGAAGCAGAATGTGCAGCAATGTCAAGAGATATCTTAGATGATACATGCACTTCAGTTTCTCGACGATGTCAACAATGTCTGGATGAGAATGGAGGACACTTGCGTTAATATATTTTTTTCCTCACATTTTTGATTCATAAAATATAAGGAGTAAAAGCTTAGGCGCTATCATTGTACCTATTAAAATTAAATTAAATTTTATTTAGACGAATCTCTCTTCTTTCTGATAAGGTAAGTAAGTGAAATTGGTAACACCAACCTGTGCGTGTCTCAAAGAAGCACAATTGCGGAGGAATTTGATGAAACCTTTCTATGATCTTTTTAAAACCAGCTTCCGAAAAGTATGAGGCATATTGAATTATTGGAAGAACCATCATCTTATATATCTTAATCATACTATTCCTGTCGAGATTCCTTTAATAAGACTTAGGGACATGGAAGCTTTCTTAATAAGAGCAACAACAGTATTAAACACCTATAATGAAACACGCTATGAATATATCCGCGATCTTCCTTGTCCAGTTGAGTATCCATCAAAATTTACCACGGTCTTTTGCTTCCATTAACAATATTTGGTATACAACAAGAAAATCTATGCATTAAGAATACATAAAATTTTATTATGTGGTGATTTATTGCCGAAGCTATAAAAAGAGACGTAAGAATTTAAAATTTCCAAGAATTATCTATTTATTTCAATGAATATTTTAACCAGTGAAACAGAATTCGAATCCGAAATACTGCACTTATACCAACATAGCATTTTGGAGGATGGATTGCCCATCCAGTTACTCCCCAACATTTATCGTTCTTGTGTATAGCAGTATGTAAATAGAGATCTGTTACATCTTCCGTCATCATAAGAGTAAAGCAAGAATCTGAAGTGGAATAGGGGCGGCTCTTAGTGTTTACAGTACTCCATCTAACCTCATTCTTGCAATAATGAAGTTATTGGACGAATCCTCTAAACTCCTTCCGTCAAAACAAATTTCTCTCTGGCCATCAAAAAATAGCTGATCGCTTTTGGAGTGTGGGGGGCTTGTCACAAACAATATCTCGCCTGACATTTTCTATGCAAGTTTGTGGTTTGAATACTTGCTGAGGTTTATCTCCTCAGTTATGATAAACGAATTGACCAAAGCTTATTTTGGAATAAAAACCATACAGCGTGGTAATTGGTCTCACAATTTATGCATCCACTTCTTGAAGGCCATACAGTAATGCCCAGAAATAAATGCGTAGGACGACTAGGCTTTCGTGTTACGTATACGAACTTCGGTATAGTTGTAAGCGTTCTTTGTTCTCCGCTGATGGATGAGTGTCGATGTGTCAGAAATTATGAATAGAGTCCAGTGCTGTTTGAAAATTACGTATATTGTCCTGTATCGGTATGGGACAGCGCTTTTCATAAGCGTGGTTGAATACTCAAAGTTAAACCAACTTCAGCATTCTCTGTTGGGTGCTCTTGGAGATACTGCATCCCATTAAAATATGCTAGTTTCCTTAAGAAAATTACATCGCAGTTTATGGAACACAGATTACTTGTGATGCGTTGAACCTGTCTTACTGAAGCAAAGCGAAATCGTTTATATATTTATACGTATTCATTTATTATTAAAAATGATGGGCATAAATTCGTACTACGAATTATACAGTAAATGTAATTAGTTACAGAACGTGTCTACTTAACGAAGAGCAAATACTGTGTCTGAAGAGCAGACAGTAAAATTGCGTAATATAATATAATATTTAATTTGTGAAGCCCCTGAATTATTCGTACCATAGTTTGGAACAATAAGGGCGAAGGAATCTTGCTATGCATTTATTTACTCGATCAAACTGAGCTTAACTCGGTAATATTTAAGCAAAACTCGGGAGTTGGTCTTAGCACAAAAGGGATTTACCTGCCAGACTATTGAGCATAGTTGAGGGAGGACTTGCTTCAGGAAGTTCTACAAGCTATGGTTGTCAGCTTTTATCGCCGATGGTAGTGGATTTGTTGGAAGTACGACGCTTCATGTAAGGTTAAGGAAGCCACCATACGGGATCAGATTCTGGACCCGAATGCCATGAATTGAGCAGAATGTAATGCACCAGAATGTCTGATTTATGGATCAGACTTCGAGAAGGTATTTAAGGTAAACCAAAACTTCTCGATGGGAAAATGCCAACATTACACTGATGCACCTATTTTATGTTTTTTTCAGCCATTTTTGTTCTAAACCCTTGAAAACCGTTAGAAAATGCTGTTTACGGTAAAGAGACTGGACCCGTGAAACGTGGTTCCAGGCTCTTTATCGAGTTCATCATGTGTTAACGAATTTTTAAGGTTGCTTTCTTCGCACGAATCCAATTTCCTCTAAAACTTGGCAGCCACGTACGTCCACAAAATTTCTTTTTCTCTCACTAAATAAGTATACTGCTTGTAGCTAACCGTCTTAGGCAACCGCTCGTGGATGCAAATGAATGGGAATTAGTGATAACGTGTTTGAAATTACGAATAGAGGGCAGTTCTGTTTAACAATCACGTCTGTTGCCCTCTATGGACGTTTATCACGAGTGTGGTTGAATATTTGGGACTGTCCACTGCAGGTTTGGATTTTCCATAGGTCAAAGGTTTATGGGAAGAAGTCATGCCTGTCCTTCGAAACAGGACCTGAATTTGATGAAGTGCGTTATCGGGGGCGCCTATTATCTTATTCGGTTTCATGGATCTGAATTAATGAAAATTCAGATCATGTAAATTATGTATTATTTAAATTATGTTAATAAACGTAATTTACACTTCACAGAGGTTAACAAGCAGCCTACTGGGGGGGGGGGGGATTAAACCTCATCGACCTCACATTTTAATCTTCAAAATGTGTTACTGATTAAGATATAGAGGCTTTCTTTAAGTCTGATCACCAGCCAGTATCTCTATCTTGGTTTCTAGAGGCAGCCAACTTCAATCTTCCAATGGACAAAACAGTCAGATATGTTACAAAACCAGAATATCTTAACACTCAACTTTGTGTAGGAGCTGTTCCTCCATCCCCTGGAATGTGCTCATTGACCTTAGCCTTGCTGTCACACTTATGTCCGACTGGATTTGCTGCCACTGGATTTGTTGTGCTGACTCCCCACTCCCGATCCTGGTGGACACCCAGCTTTAATTACTGATTCAAAGGGAAACAAGAATACATAGGAAGTTATCGAATGACAGTTAAGACAGAATCGTCTTTTTCTGAGCCACAGCTCTGTTTAAATGGGAAAAGTGGGAGCCATTCAGTGTTGCTGAATGGCTCCCACTTTTCTGAAAAAATCTGAGAAAAGGGAGGCCATTTTACGATGCTCGTCATAGCTACTCCAGTCAAACCCTCAATCATGAAAAATGTTCTTATTCCCAACTACAAGCAAATGACTACTAGATATCCCTCGGGCTTTCTTGAGACCATTCAAATTACGAAACGGCAGATAATTCAAGCCACCAATGCTCTTCTGGCATCTGTTACTGCCAGGGAGGATGGGATTCAACAAATGATCTTTTCAAAGATCATTTTCACTTCTGGGATGATATGCTCTGCTTTACTGAATTTCTGCTCTGGAAGAGAACACTATTTTTGCATCTAAATCACAAGTCCTTTCTTACAATATCACTGCTAGAGTGCTGCAAGGAGGCGTCTTATCCAGTGTCCTGTTTATTGCTGTCATTGCGCCTCATATCTCCGTCAGGGATGCTGTTGTGTTTTAGGAGCATCAGCGACTAAGGCCATATTACCCCGTGTATATTGTCTGTAAATTGCTTATGTTCTGTGGTCGATTTTCTGTTTGCTGGACGAAAAACCCTGCTGAGTTATTCAGTCTCAGACGAGGGTCTGAGACCGACTAACTCAGCCACGTTTTAAAAAAAGCCCATAAAAATTCCTCACGTCATCGACGGGACTCCAATTCCACCCCTTTCCACCCGGCGTGGGGAAGACGGCGATTCTACCAATTGTGCTACCCACGAGGGCCCACTAGGGATGGTTTACTCTGCTATGCAGATGACGTCAAACTGCTGACACAAGTCAAGTGTCAAAACCAAACAGCTCTCAAATAGAATCAATTCACAACTCAGAGACATTGAAATGTACTTGGCGAGATTCAACCCTCAAATTAATCCAGAGAAATCTATACAGGTACTGTACTCCTTTAAACTAGTGCCGACACGACTGAATGTTTCGCTTGGAGGGGTCGCTATATCCAACATGTTCTTCCACACCGACTTAGGAGTTTTATTTGGCCATCGAATGTCATTTAACAGCCAGACAGACAAAATCATTGTTAAAAATTATTCGACTCGGGATCTCAAAGCACCAATTGCTACGCTTTCGAGATCTCGCTATTCTCAAGAGATTCATCATCTCCACATTTGGGCCTCAGTCGCACCTTCCAACCTTAAGCGCCTGTACACCGCTGAATACTAGCTCTTGAAATGGTCCAATGTCAAGCTACATCTTCCTTTCCCCCCCACTGGCATTACAACTACCGCCATGGTACAAGCGCTTCAGGATCTTAAGTCCATAATCATGGACCTCTGATCCTGAAATATGTTTTCTTTATTTTATATACATTTACTTGAATATAACATACGTTGTTTATCTTAATACAAACATTAAACGTAGATATTTTATGCTTATAAATATTATACGTTGCTCTTCGGATCCTTTTTAGTTCTTTTTTTAATACTGGGAGTTCAATGCGGTGTGTAGAGTTCTATTTGGGACATTACGGAGATTCAGGGCCAACAAAGTCTTTCCTTAGAGATTTGAGACATTACGTCGACACCTTTTCAATGCCCTCATTTTGTTTTTCATATATTTCCCGGTCTGTTTGTCTCATGTTTGGATTCTGTTTTCCCATCGGACTTATTCATAAAGCCATGCTGAGGACAAAGGTAACAGATTATAGCACAGCTTATGGTCTCAGGGTACTAGACTATCCCTCGGAGACTACCACCGCCACCGTACTATTAGTGTCTGGTTTCTAATATTCGCCTCATTGCTACCGACATTTGTGTACTAGACAGCCTATCTTTAGCCACTGCTACAAACGAAAAATAGCTGTAATTACTTAGCTCGCCGAGTTTCCCTCATAGGGATCTCTCCCGCCCTATTGATTTCCTCTTGGATACGCACAAGCAAACATCCAGATGTAATTACCAAGTACAGGGATTACCACCGATAAACACTTTCTTCCATCACACAAACAACTTACGGCACATGCAAAAGACCGAGAATGCAAGGAGTGCAATTACCATCAAATTGGTAACCGGATAAGTGCTACAAAAACAAAAATCATCTATTTGTGGGTAAAATGTGGGGTAATTTTAACAGTTTTTAAGAATGGAGTTGTTTAGACAAAATACGGAGGGGAGGAGCTGAACTCATAAGTCCTAAATATATTTCCCGTACGTTGCGTGCATTCTATATGTTTTCGGGATGAAAAATCACAACTTCCACTCTACAGAATCTATTTCACGAAGGCCAATTCTTAGATAAGAGGTTCAAAATAGTTTAGATTTTAATTTGAATACGTTGAGAATGTAAAAGAATATTTATCGCAATTATGCGCAGTAGACAGAGGTAATATTCTGACATTTCAAAGTGGCAGCTTCGTTATATAAAAATATAATAATACCACAATTTTATTTGTTGCCTTTACGTTTTCTCGTTTCAGTAAATTATGAAGGATGTTATTTAACTAATAGAGGTACGACCAACGGCTTACAAATGAAATTTTAAAAAAGAAAAGAATTCATAGTTGAAGAAAAAAATAAATGTATGTTTCTGAAGATATAAAATTAGCAGCGAAAGTCTTTGACAGTGACATTGACGCTAATTTGTCTGAAGACAACTTAATGCAATTTTTAAAGTTCGCCAAAGCAGAGATTTTATGAAAATAAAATATAAAAACTTGTTGGCAGTTGAGAGTCATTTCCAAATAATAAAACAATAATATTTTCATCGCTGTTTTGTGAGGAAATAATAGCGGAAAAAGATCCCTTTTTATCTTTTAAGAAGATTCAAAAATGATTGTGTTTCGCTACTTTGAGATGGTTGATTTGGACACACTGGTTTTGTCCATAATTGAGACTGAAAACTCGGAAAGATCACTTGTCTTCCCCATGACTAGATTCACCAAAAAAGCCACAGGAATGTGTACAGTATTTATCTGATACCAAGGAACTTGTGATCATACCACGTGGCAACTTACATTTGCATATCGTATTTAACTTTCTGTTGATGGCATTTACAAAGTGTTTTAATGTTTTGGCCATGAGTGTAGTAGAAAATGCTGTTCCAGAAAATATAGAAATCTCGTTTTCATTTGACTTCCCCTCGCAAAGCTGCTAATCTCCTGCAATAACCACACCATGGGATGAAAAATCCCATGGTGTGGTTATTGCGTTTGTTTGTCTAAGTTGTGGTTTTTCATCCCGATAGATTTCGCTTCCAGAATAAGAAGTATAAAAGCTTCTTTGTATTCTTTTTATAAACATTTAAACTTACATTCATTTCACTCAAGAACTTTCAGAATACAAACTTTTAAAGTGAAGCATAAAAATACTGAAACACTCAGAATTCAAAGTAATAAACAATATTAAAGTTTTTTTTATGTAATGTGATACTTATTATTCCGAGAAGCGAATAAAAAACTTATATTTCATGTTTTCACGTTAATTAAAAAAAAAAAAAAAACGCATTTTTAATCCTTTTTTAAAACTCCAAAATGTGTTTCGTAAGAAATCATTATTTTTGTTCTAAGTTTGCATTTATCCAAATAAATTGCACTTTATTGTAAAATTCGTTTTGATTTTGCTCCAAAGCAACTAAGACTATAAGATAGTGTACTGAGTTAGACAATTAAATGTTTAGCTGTTTGATGATAACAAAACGGAATTTCCTGGACATAAAAATTCCATTTTGTTCGGGTAGCAAATTTACCTTGTTAAAACTGTTTTCTGCTGATATCAAGTGTTATTGAGGTTATGTTAACTATTTCCGTCTATTCTTGGAAGAAATAGGAATCTTTGGGAGAGGAAAAGATCACGCAAAAGCTTTCAATTGGTACATTGAATTCCTCCTTTGGAAATCTAACAGCAGTAAAAATATAGCTGAGATTAATGTGACAATAGCATTCTGGGCATCAGAGTAGTGGATGATAATTCCTTTCTTCTTTTTTAGAGTGTGATGGCGACTCTGATAAAGCAGTAGCAACTGATGGTGTATTTGTATAGTGCCCGCAAGATGATTCTGAGATTGAAACAGAGTGTAAGATTCAAAAATCTTACAGAATAAAAAGAATAAGAAGTTTGTTTTTATTAATTAAGAAATAGGAATTCTTGCTGCTAGTGAATAAGAAAGTAATATCGTCTGAGTTCAATAATAGGATTTTTCAGCATGGAATATAAATTTAATGAGTGGCAAGTAATAAAAGCAGAGCCATTAGACATCAACTTCCGTTATAAGCGGGGAAAAACTACTGTAAAGCGGCATGGGTCCAACAGCAACAGACAAATTAAGCTTTATGCGGGGTCGAACCTAGTAGGTCGTCAACAGGAAGTGGGTTCTTAAAGAGCACACAAGTTTCCAAAGATAGATGCTGTGGTTACTAATGTCATTTTTTGTGGTTTTGGAATGTTATGGAGACAAGCCGTTATATGAGAGGAGAAGAGTTGTTTTCTGGATGTTCGGCAAACATCAAAGGGCACACCGGATGGCAGCAGATCCAGCAGGTTGTAAAAAGGGGAGTATTGATCACGTGCTACTGGGCCGGCGGAATAAGAGTTTTCCAACAAATGGAATGAAAAAAAAATCGGAAGTAGATATAGGATTGGAAGGAGTCACTGAGAATAGGCGTGGCGAAATCGGGAGTAAGATGAAGGAAAAAGGCAGTGAAAGGATGGAAAAGGGGCACAAAGTTGAGATTTTGGCGATGTGAGTTAAAATGGTTTAGGAGACAGAGTTGAGGTTTTAGTCGGTGTTTCTGAAGATGAGAAGGAGAGTTTTTCCTTGAGTGAAGGAGTGGGTAGAGAGAGGGAGAGGGATGATTTTAAGAAAGTAAGTCGGGCAGTCCAGATGTGTAAAGAAGTGTACAAAAGTATAGGACAGTGTAGTACTGTAGCGTAGTGTAGTGTTCTGGGAATCGAGTAGTGAGAAAAAATAAAGGGGAAAGGAAGTGTCGATAGCAAGTGCTTGTGAAAAGTAAGTGGACGAGGAGAAAGGGGAACATAGTCAATGTTAGCTCTTTGGAAAGTCTAGGAGTTGGGAAGAAATAGTGAAAGACAAAACGAGTCTCTCACAAGAAAAAGGTAAATCAAATCTGCCGTTAAAGATCAAGATTCCTGAAATCTTGGAAGGCAAAGTGCTGAACCGGATGGAATCGGAACATCGACCGACATGAGAGTAGCCATTCTGGAACAGAAGAAGTGCATCAAGCTGGCTGAATAAATGAAGCCGAAATCTACCTGGCAGCCCTACTACCCGTGCCAAATTCTTCGAAGATAGTAAGACGCCGCCCCAGACAGTGAAGGTAAGCAGTACCTAACCGGAAAGACGAAAGGTGACGCCCCGCAGAGTTCTACAAGTAAGTGGCTAGATTGTAGTAGTACCTTCACACACACAAAGAACTGTAGGAACCCCGAAATTTGATTAGCAGGACTTTTAAAAAAAAATACTGTGAGATATGTACTAGAAATATCTAATTGTAAAGATAGTTTAGAGAAGAATCAGGAAGGAAAGACATTAACAAAAAGGGGAAATTTATTGTATATATATATATATGATATTTTGGAAGGGAATAGTAAAGGATCGATATTTGTTATTTTGGTTTTAATATACTAGGATTAAACATATGTAGAAAGGGATAGAATGGAATTGATATTTCTTACTAATGGTATTTAAATGATGCAGGATTAAATATACCTAGAAAGGAAGGGATTGATATCAGCTATAACCTTTGTGTGTTTTTTGTTGTTCTGAGTACCAGCCTATCCGAAGGGAATTAAATACATCTAAGAGCTTTTCCCCTTGAACTTCGAATTTTCTGTGAAGTTAATAGTCAGATGCGCAAGTGGGGAGTTATTCTAAAGAGGATCTAATCACAAGGGGATAGATAAAAATATATATAGAAAAAGGTATACAAATATATGTAATAAATAAGTTTCTTAAAATCCCCACCCCCCACACGAGTAGTCGGGAATGAGCAGGACGATATAGACAGATGCCTATCGCCTTAAATTTAGATTGGGGAACATCTATCGATGCAGTCTTCTACCAAATTTTCCGCAAAAGGTACAACCCCATCTGGCTTCTTGTAATTTTCTTAATTTTATGACTTCGTAAAAATCATTGGCATTCTTGATTAAAATAAAGTTTTAAAGGTTGGGAAAAAACTTTGATCCAACGGTTGATATGCATGTGTTGCGGCTGGGAAAACACAGAATTATTATATCGTTTTATTACATCTTCCTACTCGCTGAATCGTCTTCCTAACCATCTTGATTGCATTGGAAATCGCAAAACCCACTCGAAAAGCCGAGAGCATTCATTCCTCTAGATGGCTGGCCACCATCTTCGAGCGGCTTTCATTAAGAAACAATCTCTTTAGGAAGTGGAAGGACTCTGAAGATGTCATGGATAGAGTAGCTTTCTCACGCTAGAGTAATATTCAACCTCCATAAGTATTCTACTATTAAATTGCGCATTCTAGTATCCCTGTAGAAAGAAATGTATTTTTTTCCCTCTCGCGGGTTTTCCAGTTTAACTGAACATTTAGAGGTTGGATGCGCGGCGTTGTCTATTAAAACTATTTCGACATCCCTCTGATGCTCCAAATGCTTTTGATTTTCTGTAAATCCTTTTTTTTCCCACTCTTCAGTCAACCGTTTCAAATGCTCTCCCACCAAAAGCCTTCACGGCTCACGGACGGCCTTCATCTGTCCGGGGTGGGGGGGGAGTCAACTTTCACTAACCTAGTCTCCACCACTTTGAAGATCTTGGAACTTTTGAAGAGAAAGCAGAGGAGGTGATCACGCAAATTGACAATCAGGCTGTGTTTGACTCTATCAAGTCCATCCACCAAGTCATCTTCTTTAATTTTATTTTGATGCACACATGGAGATTGCCTTCGGCTTCTCCACGGAATTCTGCAGAACAAAAAGATTATCCTCAAAACAAGAGATTCAGCTAAAGTTAGGAGCATTAACGTTGGTGTCTCAAAAGAGGACCTTCTCTCACCAGTCTGCCCATTGCTGTCCTAGTCCCATTTGTCAATAGACTTAATTTTATAACCTATGCATGATGTCAAGATATTCATTAATCCATCCACAGAATGATTCTCTTCAAATTAACGTCAATATTAAGCAAAAGCTGGTTGAATTATGAATTATCTCTCTCCTTTCATCTTTATTGTGTACAAAAGGCTGTATACAAAGTACCCTTCACAACAGGAATGCCAGGGGCTTCACATTGGCTGGTGGACAAAGGCCTTGAGGACGGGGCCCACCTCGAAGTTCGGGTTCATCCCCCAGGGCCAACAATATAATAAGTTTCAGTTAAATTATTCACAATATATTCATGAAAATATTAAACAGTATTTTTG
Organism: Mastigoproctus giganteus; assembly: GCF_048544385.1. Taxonomy (NCBI): domain Eukaryota; kingdom Metazoa; phylum Arthropoda; class Arachnida; order Uropygi; family Thelyphonidae; genus Mastigoproctus; species Mastigoproctus giganteus. The sequence goes on along the minus strand of NC_143588.1, from coordinate 15,654,934 downwards.
ACATTATATACAGACATCCTTTTTTAAATTTATTATACAGCAACATTACTGTGCAGTTTGCATGGTTGAGTTTAGGTCATCAAGGATCTCTCACCGGTATTTACGATCCTTGACAAATTTGTAGAGGTCGCCTTCGATTGCTTGGACTGTGATAAGCATCTGCTTGGGGAGAAAGCGGTAGCTAAGGGCTAGCCTATTATGGTTGGCTATAAGTGTTGGAGCTGACTTCAATCCGGGTTGAGGAATTTTCCAGCTGCACAGTTCCCATATGTTTGACTCCTAGATTATTCCAGTGGTCATTTTGGCAGTTAATGTGAGGCGTCATTCCATTATAAGGTTTGGCAGTCGGGCAAATTTCAGTGCGGTTGCCATTGCAGTTGTTCTTTGCTGGGGTGGACGATGATGTTTATGTGTGATCCAACGAAGGAGCCAGTATTCGGAGAAGTACACACGCTTGATATTCGTGGGGGCTGCAGATGCCCATATTTCTGAGGCGTATAACACGACGGAGTATACAGAGGTGTATACGTACCGCCGAGTCACATCCAGATCTTTTACGTTAAGTAGTTGTTGTTCGGTAATCCACCGCATTTTGCAGAATTTTGTTGTGAGCTTGTCAATGTGGGGCTTGAAGGTCAGTTTGCAATTGAAGACGACTCCCAAGTCCGTATGTGTATTTACCACTGGAAGGAGAATGCCATCTAGAGAAGCTTGGACTTCAGTTGGTTGGTGCTTCAAACAAAAGGCAATTTGGGCTGATTTTGCAGGATTAATAAGTAGTCCAAATTGATGAAGATAGGATTCTAAGTCGTGTAGGTTTCGATTGATCTTTTCATTAATTTTTGAGATATGTTCGGCCGGGTTAATCTGGGTGTGTAGCTTAATATCGTCAGCATAGCAGATCATGTCTTCTCTCTCTTGAACAAACGGAATAATGACTGCAGTAAATAATGCTCCAGAGAGGACTCCGCCCTGGGGAACTCCCGCAGTGACTTTTCTTGAGATTATATCTTGATGCGCTGTAAGAACAATGATTCTGTCTGATAGCAGGTAGTAGATAGTCTGTTGAGTTGATCGACAGATTAACTCAACAGACTATCTGCTGAGTTGATCTGTCGGCTAAAGGTGCGCTTACCTTCCTTGCTGTTTCTATTAATATTAATTGAATAACTCCAGTTAGCCTCAGGTGTTCCTTTTAGTTTTAACAAGAATTCATTATCAGAATTCTTCTTTTTAGCATTAACAATTTCGCTCTCAGTTATTAGAAAATCGTTTAGTTTAGAATATTTCTGCTTCCCCCCATCCTTAAATACTTCTTTAACGCATGAATGTAGACTCAGTAGCTTCTACCAGTACTTCCCCGAATGCTTTCCATTTAAATAGCGAATTTTATACTGATGACATTACCAACAGCGAGTTGGTAACTGTTGGTCCCACTGAACAGAATTTTAAAAACTGTCTTGAGACCAGTGTAGTCATCTTTACGAAAGCAAAAGCCCTTCCCTTAACAATAGTTACATCTTTAAACAAATTCTAAATCAATACACTGTGGTCATGATCACTTCCATCTAATAGTTCTTTTATCGGCAGATTCTTAAATGCATGAAGATTACTGATGATAATAAGATCAAGAGTGTTGCTTTATCTCGCTGCGTCCAAGCTCTTGTAGGCACTTGAAATCATAATATTTTGGCGCTAAGTCAGATTTATACATACACCATATTGTGAAGTTTTGTGTGTGTGCAACTCTTCCTTAAAATCCGATGGTACTGAAGCTGCTAAGTCTCGTTCTTTAACAATTATCATTTCCTGTTTGATAATATTTCTTGCATACTTGATGAGGAATATTTTCAAACAGAAGGAATATTGACTGCCAGCAGAAAATTCCGTCCATTTCTTCATTCTTCTACCCAGATGTTTCTCACTTAGTTGCTTTTGGAGCTTCCATTTGGTGTTGAATACGAGTCATTTGGAACACCACATGGAATCGCCAAAAGCAACTAAAGCGTCAGTATCTCGTGTTGTAAATTGCATGTATTCTCTGGACCATTTGCCAGTTTGTTGGATGAAAAACCCGAGATTCAGAGAGAAAAAACATCCAACTCTCGTCCGAGACCGGTTAACTTATCCACGTTGAGAAAAAAAAAGCCAATAATTCCTTACGGCATTGAATTAAAATCTGGTCCTTTCGTTCTCCGTGACAGTATAGTGGCTTCGCCACCTGTCACTGACAACGAAAGGCCCAGATTCGAACGAGGGGGGGGAAGAGAGAGAGAGAGAGAGAGTAGGGTTTCCTCCCTCTGAGTTATTCCAAGTTTTTCGGTCCGCATAACACTTCCACTTAATAGTTCTATTAGGTGGAAGTGTTAACCAAATTCCAGGAGTGCCTGGATACTTCTCGCAATACAGTGAGTTCCTTTGGCTAATAACCTCAGACTTATTGAGATCATCCCTTCAACCTGAGGACTCGATTAATTTTACCACAGACTTCAATCAGCTAATCAAAATATTCGAACTTGATCAATTCCCAATCCTAATAATGTAAAATTACATTTTCTTTTTATACCAAGTTCTAAGCAAGTTCAGGCTCGCTGTGCCATTAATTTCTACCAGAGGTAAATGGCACAACGATCCCTAGTATCATCGTGACCTTTGAATAAGTTTTATTCAAATTATTATTTAAAGTACACTGGAACTTGTTAATATATTGGCTGTAGAAGCGTGTTCAAGGGTGAGAAATCAGGGAATTCCTCCAGTCGTCAACGGGAATCGAACCCAGAACTTCCCAAAGAGTCGTACACGACGTATCGAGCCTAGAGTGGGACAAACGGGGTAATTGTCCCCACTGAATTAAAACCAGGAGCGAAAAATAATAAAATAACGTATATGTACGTTAATTTTTAAAAATTTTCAACTATTGAAACACGGGTGAATGTGACGCACACTTTGCACGTACCCTTCCTCCCCTTACGTACTAAAATTCAACTAGTAATTTTAGTTCGAGAAACCACATACTTGTCTGCTATTCGCATTTATCAGAATTTGCATAATTATGTAGGCATTCAGGGGGTTTAATCTCCACTAGTAAATAATTAAAGACGCCAAAAAAGCACCTTTTTTAACCACCCTGTGTTATAATGAAATACTTAATTGGGTAAGACAATTAATGCTTCATTAAGCGCCATCTGTAGGATTGAAGCTCTGCTAACAGTTCAATTGTTGCATCTACACTCAAAACAACGCATATTTCAGTAAAATTATAAATATATTTGCATATCACACGGTACCTGAAATAATTGAGTATTTACAACTCAAAAACCTTGAAATTTCTTTCTTTTGCATTGCTGGGCAGTCACGTCCATAATTCCTTAACGTTGTCCACTAATTTGTCCACAACTGACCACCCTCACGAAAGAAAACACTTGGGTAAGAAAGGAAGCCAACTACTTTCCAAACTCGAAGCATTCACTACAATCAAACTGCAGTTTTAGAATGTGCGCATGCGCTGCACTCTGAGGGTTGTCACAAACGTAAAATCAACCGAATTTGAACGCAGCGTTAGATAGATAAGTAGCGTTGAATCGAAAATGTATTAAGAGGGAATAAAACGAAAGAATTCTATAGACAGCATTACTAAAATTAGTTCTACGGGTATTAAATAAGAAATTGTACAAAGTTAACAGAAAGAGCAAGGCTACAATTACGTTTAGAATTAAAATAATGAAATTTGGGACGTTTTATTCGTTAATTGGTTTTCAGCATCCATAATCCTCATGGAATTTTGAGGGGGGGGGAAATCCCTCAACTGTAATTACTAATTTTCTTACCGCGTGTTTATTTTCAAATATAGCCATGAAGGAACATTGAGGCGCCATGTTTGATGTGATTGGTGTCTGAAGTACCGTTATCATAACGCATATTCAGATTTCATAAATGCACCGCTCGACAAAATTAACAGAACAAAATGTGTTTCGTGAATATTTTATTGTGAACAGTACCACCGAAGGTGAATATTTGGTATAATACGCATCCAGGCATGCAAATTCCGACTATCCAATAGAAATGGATCTATCACCTTACAGGGCCGCACATTATGCAAATTATTAAACACGGGTTGCGACCACATCACTTCCTTCCTGTTTTCTTTAGCTTGCTCAGTGGGACAGCCACATCTGCATTATTCAGGATGGCAAGTCATCGACCTTTAGATGATTCTTTGAGATGCTGTTGGACGACTTGAAGCCGGACCGTCGCAGAGAGGTTGCCCGTTGGCTCAGTATGTCACGCAGTGTCGTCTCGGTACTATGTGGCATCGAGGACTGGCAACACGTGATTTACTCTTGCCCAATCTACCAAGAAGTGTCAACTACATCTCATCAATTTGCTCCTTGAAATGAACATGATTTAATTGCAAATAAGCAAACTTTTTGAAATCTTCCAAGAATTTGCAAAAGAAATCTTTAACAGATGGTGCCAGCTAACTTGCTGTTTTCTTTCTTCCCTATTTCTTCATCTTCTGCTGTCTTGTCTCCTGTGTGAAAGGGTATGTGTGCCCTGATGCCCGCTTGCCGCACCAGGTTCTTTGAATAGTTTCAAACTCGCTTTGGACATTCAATGCGTGACTGTCGAGGTTAACCACTGTACATGTGGCCTACCACTCCACTCCGTGGTGTAGTCGGACACTGGGCACGCCTTCCTGGTGACAAAATAGGCAGATAAAACTAATCAAGACAACAACACACACTGCACAAACATTTCTGGCACATTTTTTTTCGACATTGCCGTTCACCTGACGTCCAGATGCCACTCCACATAAGATACTATACATGTATATGGAAGCAATTTCAGGAGAGGAACCATCACAAAAAAAAGCTGGCCAAGATTTTGCGACGGCTACGCCAAAAAGAACAGACCACTATCTGGGATCTAACAAACAGCAAGACAAAACCCTACGATGTCCTGTCATCAACCGTCTCTTGAAGTTGCTGTAGCCACAAGTGAAAACATTTCCAACTGGACTGCGCTAAGAAGGCTCAATTCAAGTGGGCTCTACGCAAGGAAGCCAGTGGTTCGAATTCCATTAACCCCAGACCATCACAGAGCTGGTCAAAATTGGTACCATGAACAAGTGACTTGGAGCCCTCACAAATCAGTACAGTTCTGTTCTCTGATGAGTACCGTTTTAGTCTACAAACATTCTAGACGTTATTTCATCTCGATACAAGGAGGAATGCGGTACCATCCCTCCAACACCAGAGGAAGGGAACTTACGGTGGAGACGGGGAAGCCAGTAGTTTGAAAAGTGGTCAGCATCCCTCTTCATGATTCTGATAGAGGGTACCGTAACTGCTCAGAGGTACCGAAAACAGATCCTCGAACCCTATGTGCGACTTTTTAGGGGTGCGGTTGGCCCAGACTTTCTTTCCGTGCACAACACCCCTCTGCACATAGAGCTGAAGTGGTGGAGGAGTATTTTGAACTGAAGGTATCCAACGACTGTAGTGGCTGGCACGATCACCAGACTTAAATCCGATCAAATATGTGTGAGTTGCTCTTGGGTTTCGCATTGCACGACAGCCAACTCATCGGTCACTTGATGAGCTAAGGTCTGTGCTGGTGGAAGAATGGGATTTTTGTCACAGAATCTTATAGATATCCTTACATCGAGCATTGTTTACCGTTATGAGTACTGGTTAGCCATTGGAGAGTACAAATAATTTATTTGTGTATTGTTTTGTATAAGTATGGTACACTGCATTGATCAAAGGACAGTATGCCGAACAGAAAGTAAGCATTATTTATTCAAACAATACGTTTCCTTGGTCCGAATCCGTGCTAATAATACTTCCAAATAACAGATTATTTCTAATATTTTAATAAAACTAAAGAGCAAAAAGGGGGCGATAAAATTTGGTCAACTGAAAGGCACCCGAAAGGTTAAGAATTATTGGTCTCTTGCAGAATTTCTGAAACTGTGGTCCAAGGATCCTCGGGATCCATGAGATATACCAGGAGGTTCGTGTATTATGTCTGAAATTTCTTATAAAAATTTAAAAACCTGTGAGAATCTATTTAGCAGGAATGTTTCCAAGGACCCCACAAATTTAACAGAATTCTTTTTAGTTTGGGGATCCGTGAAAATTTTTCAAACTAAAAGGGAGTTCTTATGTCACTGGAGGGAGTATTGTGTAAGCGGTGGGGGGGGGGGGGGGAAGACGCTGTCGAGGCCAAGTTAAATATTTTAAAAGAAATATTTAACAAAATAATCGCTGTGCAAATAAACAAAGTTGGGATGATTAATCCGGGATGAAAGTTGGATTACGCATGCCACCTGTTTTCTAGAAATGTAATGAATCGCGCAGCTCAGTAAATGGGTTCTGTCAATTGTTCTTTGTGATAAGCACACTGAAAAGGGTCAGATTTTTAAAGTTTATTTACTATTTGAGTTAGATACATCTGTATAATGGACATATTTCACGAGCATCTGATATTCAGTGCCCTGACGTGGTTTAAATGTTTTGCCATTTTTTGACAGTCAGCGATTAGTTCTTCAGCTTTGTTCTGTAAAACTGGCCAATACATATACACACATTGTCCTGTCGTTCACAGTGGTCGAAAGAAAAACGAAAAAAGAAAATAAAAAGAAAAGAAACGAAACTATTGGCTAACGTCTACCAAAATGTAGGAATATGTTTTTGGATTCCTTCCTGTGTGGTCGACTGTATCCTCGGTATTCCTGTTCAGGAATTTCTTTGGTAAGAAGGGCTGAGTTTACATCTGAAAAAGGGTTTTGACCTGTAACCTCAAGTTCTATCATTTCAGGATAGCCGAATTCTTCGAGTGGTTTCGTTCTGATGAGTTCATAGCGTGGTTCAGTTAGAAGGCTTTCCAGCGTGTCATCGACATTCCTCTTCACACGTCTCTTTTCAGTTTCGTTAGGCTTGTGAGGATCTTGATCTCCGTTGGTAGCGTTTTTTGAATGCCTGGATGCAATTGCGTTTCTCGATTCGGAACCATCCCCGGATTCATATTCGCTCGATCTCTTATTGATGTGACGAAAGAGCGTTGCATTTTCATCGTTTAATTCTGGATCATCATTGCTTTCAGGAGAAGATTTTTTCCCGAAGTGAATCATTGCGTGAGAACCTCTTGGAGCCGGTGATCTTTTACCGAAATGAATCATGGAATGAGCTCGCTTATCGTCGTCAAATCTTTTACCGAAGTACATCATGGCATGACCTCCTCTATTCTGCCTATCGAGTAGATACTTTCCAAGTTGTAAAGCTGTGGGATAGCTTTCAGATACTTCGTCATATAAACCTTCGGCACCATCCGCATCCATTCTCTTTCCAAAGTACATCATGGAATGACCTCTGCTTTGTCTGTCGGGCAAAAACTCTCCAAAATGTAACGTCGCTGGGTCGATCTCGGCAGCTTCCTCATCCAGTCCGTATAAATCTTCGGTGCCATCCTCATCTGTTCTCTTACCAAAGTGGATCATTGCGTGAGGACGCCGCTTCGCACTGGCGTAGTTCGTTATCAAGTCGTCCGTGTTTTCTTCGGAGAATCCGTCTCTTTTTCCAAAGTGAATCATCGCATGTGCCCTTTTTCCGCCTTCCCTTTCTTTCGCATCGCTGATGGGCGAACTTCCCATTATAAATTGTGGCACCAATCCATCAACGGCTTCTCTCTTTCCAAAGTGTATCATCGAATGACCTCTGCCGGAGTCGCGCTTGCCAAAGTGAATGATGTGATGAGCTCGTTTCATTTGATCGGCATCGGGGTAGGCTACGAGCGGAAGTAACAGAGATTGGTCGATGGCGTCTTGGTCAGCGAAACGTTTACCGAAATGCATCAGCGCGTGAGATGCTCGTTTGTCCTCGTCCATATCTTGCCTTTTACCGAAACGCATGATGTTATGACCTCTCTTCCACGAACTCTCTTGGCTTCTTTGTAAATACTGAAGAAGTTCCGGAATGTTGTCTTGTTCTGTACGTTTACCGAAGAAAAGTCGGTGGTGTTGAGTTCGTCCCCTTTCGTTTCCTTTCTTGTCGAGTTCGGAGATGTAGGGCCTCTTACCGAAGCGGAGAATGTTGTGAGCTCGTTTCATTTCTTCTTGTATGTTGTCGGATATAGAGGACGGCGAATCTGAAAGAAAGAGCAATCAAAATTAAGAAGTCATTCAGAAGGAAGATTTATATTCATTCAATTACACCAATTACGCAAGCAATGAGATCTCTTTTTGTGGTGGTGGGGGGGGGGACATTTGAACCTTAATTACTTAAAGCAGCAATAATCCAAACTATGGCTGGTCCAAGTAGTGACCGGCTGCAATCTATTATGCCCATCACCGGTTTTAAATAAATCTTAAAACTCAACTTGGCAATGGAGATCTCTTTGCTATTAGAATCTTAGTAAACTTGAAAACGCATGTTGAAGAAACATCTTAAATACAAAAACAGTAAAACTACATAATAGTTCATTTATAAAACAAAAAGAAAATTAATATAATTAATCGTATTAAGGTTTATAATAGACAGTGAAATAAATTAGATTCAAAATAGATCTGATTCTAGGAGGCACCCGGATTGTACATTTTTCGCCTCTCCCATCCTTAAGATTCAGCTCATTTGGACAGGATTTATCCTGACTTATTTCTTCTCCTTTTGGCCGAGGTTGTTCTTCATTTTAAATCAATGATTTTAAGAGAGCGTTTTTTAAATTTAAGATTCATTCAATCGGATTTAAATGTTTGAGATTTTTCTGCAGTCGTTCCTTCTTACTCATCCCCTTGCAGATGAGCTGTTTTGGTTGTCTCACCGGATCGCGCTGATTATCCATGAACAAAATTTGCATTTTGTCTTCTCGTTCAAGACCTAGGTGGCGTACCGAACTAATTCGATTATTTAAATCGAAGCAGGTTAGTTTGGAGTCAAAAGAAAGGTCTTTAATGAAATGTGTTGCTATTTTTATGGAGAAGTTGTGTAATATTTGATTATCGAGGAACTACGTTAATTTAATGGTGAAATTCAGTTTTTTCGCCAAATTCTATTGATGTAAAGTATCAGGATACTATACTTTTAGTCAATTGGTGATGTCTTTTGGAGTAAAACGATCTGGTCAAACGAGAGTTAAGCCAAAAGAGTATGAGACTCTTGAAAACAAGATGAACTTCACAGGACACTGGAAGAGACTTCTGCTGTCCCATGCTCAAATAATGAGTATTTGTCCCGATTTTTTCTTCTTCATGAAGAGTAAATATTCTGTTAAATGCCAAGTATTGGATATTATATTGACTGACAAGGAATTGTCAAGTTCACTCTTCTGTCAAGTTAGGACGCTAATTTGTGGAACTTACTTTATTGCATATTAAGGCCACGGATTATGGGAACTCTGCTGTGGGATAAGAACCATGAAATTTTGATGGTTCTCCTCCCACAGCCATAGCTGATCGTCCGTGCTGATATTGGAACCGTAAATGGCTGGAGAGCTTGAGAATTTGTTCTTCTGAGCCTAGTACCATTAATAGTCTTAACTTGAGTCTTGTTTGGTTGCGTCCAACCATTAGTCAGGTTTTTTGTTGGTTCTCAGGTCTGGGAAACTGGGAGCAGGATTGCTGGCATCTACCGGTATTGCACTACTTCCAGTGGGTGCGGGATTTGTGCACAATTGCACTTACAGGATTAAATATACCCAGGCACGAGTACCACAACTGGTGGCGAAGTGGCCTGATCCTAACAGACGTTTCGCAGAGGTTCTGCGCCGTAACAGGTGAACAAGCTGGAGATGTGCGCATGTCTAGGAGCCACCTTCGATACCAGGACACATACACCCCACTACTAGAGACAGGGGAATTCGTATTCATTCCCTCTTTGAAACCATAATTCTGGAGTGGATGAACGGTTCAACGCTCCCGAGGCATTTCCGTGTACTTGTGGAGGATACTGCCCACGCTCCTACGATAACACGTGCTGCGAGCAGTGATCCTGCAGTTATTTAAGAATGTACTGTGACAAGTTGTTTTTATCGCTCTTAATTCTGTGTAGTGTAATTTCTGTTATTTTAACTTTTATTTTTATCAAATTTATTGTATAATCAGTGTATTTTATTTAATCATTTTTTATTTTAATAAAGTTTCAGTTATACGGGTGGTGTGTTGCACTCTACTTATGAGTCAAGTGGAACTTTCTTCATCAACACGAAACTGACCCTCAAATCCTTATTTATTTTTTGGTCCTCTCTTCAATTGTAAACCTCCCAAACTCCTAGTGCCCAAGGTACCATTTTCTATTGCTTTGTATGTATTTCATATAATTGGTATTTTAGGAAGATTTCTTCAAATTTGTTGGCTTTTGTAACATGTGGTATAATGTTGTGGATGTCTAGAACCACAGGCCGAGTATGAAAAATCATTAGCAAAGATACTTATTGGATGGTGGAAGTGAGTTCAATTCTGTATGAATGCAAAGTAGCAGAAATAAATTCTATAAGGCTTCCAGAAAAGTCAAACGGGTAGTACAGTAGGAAATCCAGGCTGGAATACAATCAGTTCTACTGAAAACGGCAGAAAATTAGTGTACCCAAACATTAGTAATGTTAAGGAAGTCCCTGTAGATTCAGGAATTATTCCCTGGTACTAATGGTGCCAGTCCCTAAGGGAGAAGGTGAAGGAATGATGGCCAATTATAGACCAGCGAGTATGGCTTCTGTGGTTGATAAGATCATGGTTAGACATAATACTGGACAAGAATGGCATTTTAAAATGAGTCTCAGAGTGGTTTCGAGAAGGATATCTTGCCTAGTTTGGTAAATTACCATGACGAGGTTATAAAGCAGCCGGAGGTTATTGGATAACAGGGACAATCTATCAGTGAATGGGGGGTATGTTTGAAGGGTGGTTATGAAAGGTATTCTTCACAGTGGACTGGAAAAAAAAGTAGGATGCCACAAGGATACGTGCTCAAACTTCTCTTCCTAAACGATATTGAGGAAATGCGGAGCAGCTGTCAAAGCTTAAAGACAGATTGCCAGTCTGTAATAAAAAATGAAAGCTGGAGTTTAATGCATTCAATTGTAGCTTGGAACACGGGTAGAGGAATTAAAGGATGTATTGAATAAGAAAGATAGGAAATTCAACAAGCTCTTTTTGAGGATGGGGAATGAGAGTTTCTTTTTCAGACAGATGCAGGATAAGTTCGCTTCTTTGTACCATCATTCCATTTTAATATTAATGTCATTGAAGGGATCTTAAGGAATCAGAATGCTCTTATTTGGGTGGGGAAATTAGCCATATTTTCAGAAAACAAAGATGATATTGTTAGACACGTAACGACGATATTAAGACGGGACTGTTCTTATAAAGATGGAACACGCTGGAGGAGAAAAAGATTGAAGAATATTTGCTGATTAGGTTTTTACATTCTTGCGCTGATTCGAACTATTGGGTTATATGCAACCAATCTTTCTTCATATAGTTGCCCTTTTGCCGATTTCATCATGCGAGCTGCCTGTCGTTGGACCCTTTCAAGCAGCTCAATGCCTTTTTTTCCAGATGACGTCTCCATACTTGGACACAGTGTTCCAAATGTGGTCTTACAGTTGGATTATGACCTCCCTCAATACAGGCTATTCAATAAATCATTGATAGGACACCATGTACTTTCCTTACCGCCTGTTTACATGGTCAGAAAATTTCATATATATACCCATATCGTAACTCCAAGATGCCTTTCTTTCTCTGTTTTTAATTCACCCCCACCCCATCAAGTACATAAGTTACTTGGGGTTGCTATTCCCCAAGTTTAAGACACTGAATTTTGCTACATTAAAACAGAGCTGTCATTCTTGACGCCTGTTCAAGTCATCTTGAAGGAATCCTGCTTGACCCTGATCATTAATGACTCTTCCAATCTTTACATCGCATTATCTGCAAATTTTTACATCACGCCCTCTATCCCTTCATCGATGTCCTTTATGATAATCAGAAACAACAGTGGTCCAAGAACCGATTTCTGGGAAACCCACTTCTAACATTACACTAACTAAAGAACATCCATTGATCACAACCTGTCTTCTGCCATCCTGTGATCCATCTTAGAATCTTTCTATTAGTTCCAACATGTTCCAGCTTATACAGTAACTCTGATAATGGACGGACTCAAATGTCGAATTAAAACCAAATAAACTATGTCGAAATTGTTCCCTACATCCAGCTCAAATAGCCTATTAAGTTAGATAAACATGATTTTCCATTAACAATTATGATTCTTAATCATTGCCTCCAAGATTTTCCCTACCATTAAAGACTAACCGGTATATAGTTACCGGTGTCTTCAATGGTAGGGAACTGTTGGCACTTATCCAATCCAAAGGAATCTCTCCCGAGTCCAATGATTCTCTGATAATCTCAATGGTTCAATAAACCCTCTGCCCGCTTTCCACAAAATTACTGGGTAATTCTAACACAGGGATTAGTGACAATGGCTATAAGGCTCTGTAGGATATGGAAAGTAAGGAACAGTTGCTGTGCAATGTCCAAGTAGAAAATTCTTGGAGATAGTACTTCTGTAAGCAACAGCATGGGTATATTAGAGTTAAAACAAATATAAAAAGAAACGTCTTTGCGTATTGAGCTTAATTTTAACAACTACAAATGCTGCTGGATTTCAAGGAAGATAATTTGGTAACTAATTCGCTTTCTATATCAAATAAGAGATATTATTCAAGGTGGATATCAAAAGAACTGATGATGATCCTAGTGGCAGAAATGGAAGTTGAACGAGATGATTACAAATTACTAGAAGATTCCGAATTCCAGAGTATAATTACTCGTTATAAGTTTAACTTCTGTACGAGGGAAGATTGCCGAATTCTGATAATAAGGAACCAATCACTGAGTGGAACAAAGTCACTGCGTGGCTTTGTTAAGAGGAAAATCATGTCTGATTAATCTGATTAGTATTATTTACCGTGTTTTTTAAATTTCAAATAATCAAAATAAATAATATAAAACAGAATATTTATAATAATCCCATTCCCAGAGCATCCAGTTCTGCTATGGATAAAGCCACACTGAATTGCCTCTCGTTGGGAGGCAACTTATTCCAGTGCTCGACTCGACAACCCGCAGCTCATTAGGCTTCTGTTATATCTTGAGAATTTCTCTTGAGAATCTGTGTCCACCGGCTCTGGTCTGGACTGCAAAGGAGAAATCATCTTCAGCGCTTTCTGCATCTCAGCCAGATTTCCTCTTAGATATCTGGTCGTCAGATTTTGCAGTCCACACCTTCTGTTCTTAGTGCATCGATTTCCAATCATCATAAATCCCGTCGGCTTTCTTTGAACCCCTCATTAGAAGTTCTACGTCCTGTTTTTTTAGGTCTGGTCTCTGGTCCTGAATACAGTATTCAAAATGGGGGCTAACCATCGCCTTGTAAAGGAGGATAATGATGTTCTTCAACCTACTAGCAATAACCTTATAATCAGAAGCATTATTATCTCCTCTTAACAAGCCCATGCTAAAATATATTGACGATACCATTCTTATCGAGATAGCACCAAAAGACATCCTTCACAGCAGAAGTTAAATACACTGGCCTACAATTACCAAACTTCTCTTTTAGTACCATCTTTGCAGACTAGGAACACGTTAAATATTTGTAACAAAGCTACAGAATGATTGCTTGAGCACCTTGTCGAAGTATGGACACCCCACATTGAGGTACATCAATAGAGGGACTCTATTTGATAGAAATAGGGAGTCACTGGACACCTGTCTTCCTTCTTTCCTCAATTCAAAAGATAACATCAGTCTGAAAAGTACCATCACCTTCAAACGACTTCTTGGAACTCGTAGACAAATATGGAGACATGCAACAAAGATCCTTGAATCTAAATGTTTAATTATGTCCTCAGATAACGGTGGGTTGACACAGATCAACTCTGTTTACAGTCATCTAAGTTACTGAGTTCATGTGACAAGGTCAACTCGATATTGTCATAATCACTATCTAAACAACTGAAGTCAACTGCTTCTTAATGAGCTCAGAGCCCCTTCCTGTTTTCCCTGCTCTTACAGTCCATCAATTCAGCTTGCATAATGTTGACTTGGATCACCGAAACGTTGCCGGATATGAGATTGACATCTATCGTAGGCAGAACACTCTGAAACAGCGTCTGACAATGGTTCCAGGGCATATTTACTTTCCTAATTGATAGCGCATGAAGACGATGGAGGGTTGCGCACAATCGCTTGGCTGCAGATCCGTAAGTTTTAAGATAAATGAGGGAATAAAACGGTCCAGCCATCGTTTAATCATGTGGTCACACGACCTTGACAACAGATGACACATGAGTTTGTACCGAGAAGATGCAAACTATCGAGAGAAGCTTAACTACCCCAATACATTTTATGTACAGGATGCAGCGGGGTTTTAAATAGCGAGATGATGTCTTATTTGTCAAAGAGAAATGTTAAATCAGCATTTTACCTTGGGTTTCTTGTCCAGCCGGTGTATTCCAAACTGCACCAATCACGCACATCAGGATTACCGGTAACACCGAGATGTTGATGTCTGACCTGCAACATTCAAAGATACGCAGTCTTATTTATACGAGCATAATTATTCACAGAAGAGAAACGCGTTTGTTATGGTAAGAGGGAGTTCGCAATCATAACAACTGATGGTGATGTGTTTTGTTTAAATGGCAATCTCAGATGATCAAATATACTCATGTGCATAAGTTAAGGAACATTCTTAGAAATACTTCATCACCACTTATCCACTTAAATAAAACTATGCGCACAACATACGCTGCCTTACCATTAATATCCAGACACCCCTCCACGGATGGAAAAAGAGGTCCTATGCATGCAACACGTCATTTGCACATTGGGCTTCGAACAAACAATTTTCCATCAAAACTTTATGACCACATCCATATTGGAGCAATTAACTGTTCCTACCTAGGAAAGGGACTTATCTGGTACCGGTTGAAGGTTGGCAGCTATGATTGAAACTGCGAATCTTCTTGGAGTGCTGTAGTTAAGTTGATTCAAGAGTGGACGAATAGCAGCAGTTGCAAGCCGATAGACGATAAAGAGTGGAACAGCTGACCATGGACTTTAACTAGAGGACAACCAGCGGTGTTTCCAAGCCCATGATCCAAGCAAGCCTTCTACGTATGGGACGCCCATGTTTATGGCCATCCATTGCCAACGACGCCTAAAATTTGCATTTGAACGGCATCATTCGACCGCTGACGACTGGAAAAAAGTTGTGGACAGTAGATGGAGGATCTGCCTGTTTCTGTTGGACAAGGACATCGGAATAATTCCTCTCAGCAGTTAGTAGCCGTAAGGAATTATTCCGATGTCCTTGTCCAACAGAAACAGGCAGATGGCAGCAGTGTTTGGTATGGGTGGATGCTTTCCTGGAAAATTTCTGCAGCCTTCTAAATGCTCCTCCTTCATGGTTGTCTTCACGGATGACACATGTGTGTTCCAGCGGGATAATTCGCTCTGCCGCGTTGCCGGTATTATTAAAGAGTGGTTTGCCGAACCGGAAAGTGACTTCCAGGAGCTACCTAGGCCGCCGAATTTGCTTGATATGAAATCCAATAGGACATCTCTGGGATTACGTGGATCGACAGATTCGGCTTTTGGAACTCCCACCACGTAATAATCCAGACAACATGGTAGACGAGAACATAGTCACTATTAGGTAGATGGTCATAATGTTTTGACTGGACAGTATATTTAACAGTGTTCGGAAATTTATGTCACACGTTCAGTGTGTTCGATGTATCTTCCACGATGTATCTTCCAAGTTTATCAATAATGTGGCAGTCGGATTAAGGTGCAAAGAACATGCTTCGATGTTTCCTCCTAATGAAAAAAACTTCATTTCATCTTCAATCGCTTTCTCCAGCTCAAGAATGATTTGTGGATTCTTCTAAAACAATTTGTCTTTGAGATAACACGGATGAGTTAAAAATCACGTGGCTTTAAATCAGATGACGTTGGGACCAACGCCAGTCCTTTGTCATACACCTCAGGCCATTGGTTATAAACGACCCTGTTGTCAAAAATGTCATCCAGGAACTCAAGGACAACTCCTGCAGTATTTAATGTGGCCAACGAAATCTTCAAACCTTTCTCTAAACAGCAATAATGTTGTTGGTCTGAAAAACACCAAGCTTGCGAAATTGCAAACAAAAGAAACAGTATGATTTAAAATTCAGCCCGTACAAGGATTAATAAGGGAACAATTCTCACACTCGAACCTTCAAGGTTATATTTATATATGGAACACCTTTCTCCAGTTTTTTTTCGCATACAACCTAAAGGTGGAATTCGTCTTACTTCCTTATCTTTTGCACATTAGTGTATTTAGTGAAATGTGAAAACATCTATCAGTTAATACATAATAACCAAGTTCTAAAATAACTGTAGAACTAATTCAGTTTAAAATATATTTTAATGTATTAAAAGTTAAAAACAATCGGTTGTTAAGAAACAGCTAAGTTTGAGATTTTTAAATTCAGCAGATCAAAGATCTGACATGGTGGCAGTTTAATAATATAAGCGTCATGTTTCAAGGCATTTTATCTCAGACAAAGAATTTATACTTAAAAAAACACAGCTAGAATATTCTTAAGTAAGTTGGGATGGAGAAAAGCAGGGCCCAAAAAGGAGAACAGTTTATCAACTTGCAAGATGTGAATTTAAGTTTGACAACTGCATGTTCCGAGGCATGGATAAGTCTGATGAGATCCCACAACCACGTCTATTCCCAGATGTATGTGGAAGAGAAAAGAGAAGACCATAACCTATGAAACAACTTGTGTGGGTAGCAGATGGTGAAGGATAATCAAATAAAAGAAAAAATATTTTATTCGCCTACCAGAGGATTCTCTTTTCAGATATTAACAGAAGTGGCCACATTCCTGCAATCAATACCCCAACGCGTATAAAGTAAGGGTCGTGCATTAGTGGATTTCCGAGGGGGGGCTTCCTACTACAGACATTTATGCGTTACTGCATCTTTATCCACTGGAGTGACCGTGCTCGATAAGAAAATAAACTGCTGTATTTCTCTCTTTCTGATGGACATATTTTTCCACGTTTACTGGAACAGCTATTCCTTTGTGAACTGTCAAAAGATCTTTCGCAGTTTCCTCTTATGTGCTGGGTCCCAATGGAATGACAAGCAGCGTGAAGGATGCCACAGATCTACTGGATGTTCTGAGTGATAAACTTAAAGCGTGAATATTCTCTGGCTGTTGTAGTTCGAAGGAAAGAAGAAGAGAGTGTTCAATATTTATTTTTCGAAAATGCACGTTATTCTGAGTTAGCTGTCAAACCCGCATCTTCTTGAAGAACGCTTTTTTCAGCATTCATTTTGTGATGTAAGTAACCACAGAATGTGGCCAATAGTTTGGAGATTATTCATGTCGTATCTAGTGTCATTCGATTGTACTGAATGTAGAAGCATCCAAAGAACTGTGAACAGATGCAACTGAGACCAAAAATGTAAAGGTTCGGATCGAGGTTTCGAGATGATCGTCGCTTAACGATGGAAAAATTAATTTCTACATTTAACGCGGGAATATCACAAAGCCCAGTACATCCACCATGCGAAAAACACTACAATGAATGCGACCTGGAAGTGGGAGACCTTAATGGTGGGCGCTGATCAAGGACAGCAACCAGAAGATGTGAAAGTGTGGTTTGAAGAACACGAGGAAGGCTTTATGCATTCGTCCTGGCCTGCCCAACATCTCAGTCCACTGAACGGCTGTAAGATGAACTGGAAAGGCGTGCTCCTCAGCAGAAACCTTTGCCCAGGTCAATCCTTGAATTGAGGATTTTTTTTACACGAATTGTCCAATGTTCCACGCGTCAGCTTTCAACATCTTACTCCACGCCACTTTATTAGTTCATGGTCCTAATAAAGTGGCTAAGCAGTGCATTTTCAATTGGGGAAGGAGGAACTTTCATGGGTTTTCCACATTACGGATAAGTTAGCCGTTCTTCAAGGATTGCGTGGTTTTTCATCCCGAAAACCAGCCAACCGAAGTCTAAACGCGCAAATTTACAAGACACAATATAAGGATGATTCGTGGATTTAATTTTTTCGGAGTAATTTCTAAATAAATCAGAAAGTTTTCGCTAAACTTTGGTATTTCGTATAATACATTGTATTTGTCCACAACTGAATTTCAAATATATTAAGGCCGATTTCCTTTTAAATCTTTGTAAAGTAAATCTCCTGGTGGCTGTAGAATTGTTTGTTTCTAGGTCTGGCATTTTCATTGGTCTAATTTCCATTTACCTTTGAATTCACTTTCATTTCGTGTCCATATGTGACGGTGCCCGAGCAAAGTGAATAGTTCATCCACGTGGAAGAAAGCACTGGAGAAACTGTAATCTCTTCCCCCACATCATCCCCAACTCAGCGCAATTATAAATCATGACAGAAACATAATTATGCTAATAATTTGACGCTAATTAGAGCATTTGAAATAATGGGAAGAACGCTTTTGGAAAACCACATGAATAATCGCTTTGTGCTCACAACAACCCTTAGTTTTATCGGTGGGTGTTTACAGCGTTTCCTTCAAAATGAGTGGCCACTCCACATTTATAAATTACCTAATTATATCTTTATAAACAATCAAGGACTAACGGTAATAGTTAACTTTGGAAGATAATTATTTAAATTAACCAAACATCGTGAAGCTATAACCTTCAGAAGAAAGAAATCTAAAATGCTTTTGAGCCAACTTAAACGGTTAGGTTGCTCAACATACTTTTCACCCTCCCCATTAATATACGATGATAAGCAAGGATTGTCTTTAGGGTAATAAATATTTCGTTTCATTCTCATGGAAATGACAGAAAAGAATAGATTGAAATGAGGGTGCCATCTTGAATGTTAAGATAAGGAAACCAAGGCTTGGGAACCGTGAATTGAATGCTATTAAATATTTATATAATGCTGTGGCTTCTTTCCTTTAACCCAATACTGAAACAAGAAGATAATCTTCAAATGTTAGGAGGTTAAAGTTAAAATAAACTTGTCCCAGCTAATGGAAGCGGTTAAGTCTTATAATGTGTGTTCACCAATTTCGTTTCCTTTTCATTGCTGTAGATCAAAGCTTTTTCATGCTTCTCGTAATGGTGTCTTTGATGGCAAAGTCTCGAGAGAGAGAGCCACTTTCGATTAGCCCACAGGGTTATATTCGTACACATAAAACTGATCTGCAGTGTCTCCTGTGGTCAGATTTGGAGAAACGTTCTCCCCTGAAGTCTGACTTTGAAAAGGCCAATCACCTTTTGATGTCTTTTTAAGTAAATTTCTACGTACAGGCTCCGATGAAATTTCCAAGATTTTCATCCAAGGATTTTTATAACGTGCTCCGATGAAATCAAAGAATAATATCCAAGGATTTTCATCCAAGGATTTTTATACGTGCTCCAATGAAATCAAAGAATAATATCCAAGGATTTTTAACAGCGGATATTTAGTGACATTTTTTGAAAAGTAAGACGTGCCAGAAAATAAACGATTTCGCACAGTTTACGGTTCTGTGGGCCACATGAAAAGAAGGTCAGAGGTTGCCACTTGGTCATCATGTTGTCTGAATAGACAGTTATCTAATATGCTACAGAAAAGTACGATATCACCTCTGAGTTACTTGTCGAGCGATTAATCCAACTGTAATATGTGAAACTCTTTTAAGTTCAGCTGCAAGGCGATTAATATCTTTCTGTAAACAGGGATGATAGACCTGCACGCGATTCTCTAGTTGCAACAGCGAGTTCTCTTTGGTTACAGTCCCCGTAATTTCGGGTGTTTTGAAAGTAAGAACGCTTCTCAAGTAATCTATTTGTTTCTTGGATGAGTTTCTCTGATTATGCGGGTCCGTGATCAGAGAAAGGCAAGCAGTTATCGATTATTCGAGACTTTGCAGAAATGGCAATTTTCAAGAGGTATTATAACTACATAAGATTAGGTATTATAAAAGACAGATTATTTGATCTTGTGCTGTTAAGATATTAATTATTGTATTTGGGAAAATATAATCGGATTCCTGCTGTATGGCTTCTTTATGATGGCAGCTTTTGACCAAATAAATCTTCTTAGTCATGTTGGAATTGGAGAAATTGTTATTTTAATGTCTTTTGTTTCAGTGTCCAAGAACAGGCCCAACTTCAGCTGAGAAACCTTCGTTAGTAAAAGCATAATCGAGTGGCGAAATCTTGGTTTTAGCAATCCACTGGTTGCATTTCCTGCAATGAACGGTATAACTGTTCTGTTCACCCGATAGATTGAAGTCCAATCAACGATCAAATAAAATTTCTTAATCTTTTATGATATTTCTTTAAAAAGTACTACAACTTAAATGCGCTCTTGAAAATATACAAAGATTTATGCACAAATAAACTTTTATTGTAATTAATAATGTAGCAAAGTAAATATGGTTGGATGTTCACCATGACCATCCATGACCTCTTGAAATGAGGACAGAGTTGCAAAAGTTCGGGAAATTGCGGCAAGAGATCGTCGTTTGACCTTCAGAACGATAACTTATGAGTTGGATATGAATAAGGAGACGATTCGTCTAATTTTTCATGAAGATTTAGGGAAAAGGAAGGTCTGTGCAAAATTTTTGTTGCACAAACTCACGATGAGCAGAAGCAATGAAGAGTGTCATCATTCGAAGATTTCATCTAGACTTATTAAGAAAATTCTAATTTTCTCGACTGTATTGTCGTTGGAGATGAGCGCTGGATGTTTCAGTACGATCCAGAGACAAAGCATCAGGCATTCAGTGAACTTCAAAGTCATCACCAACTCCCAAAAGAAGTCGAAGATCAAGATCATATTTTTGGACAAACAGACGTGATTCCCAAAGAATTTGTACTTAAATGGGAGAAACTCAATGCTGCGTTCTATAGTCTTTGAATACAGGTGCTTCTTCAAAGACTATTGAGGAGCATTTCCCGGGCGAGGCCACAATTTCGAAAGGCAGCCGGTTCTTGTTGCACAATGCCTCTTTCTATTCCGCACTTGTTATGAAACAGCAATGTATACAGATAATCCACCCTACTCTCCTGATCAGTGGACTTCTTCCTCTTTCCCAAGGTGAAAACTGTTCTCAATGGAAAAAGATTTCAGGATGTTGAGGACGTAAAGTGGAAAAAGCCCATAAAAGTTTCTCAAGTCATTGACGCGATTCTAACCTGAACCTTTGCACCCGGTGTGAGGAGGACAAAAGCACAGCGATTACAACCACTGTGCTACCTTCGAGACTACTGGTACTGTTTGCGTAGTATTTGGGTAAGGAGCCACCCGTGGTTCCCACAAACAGCTGAAAGGATGGGTCTTTAAACTATCTGTTAACTTCTTCGCGATCGATGAAATGGAGAGCCTGCGCCACTGATTTTTTATTGAAGGAATAAGTAAAGAAGCGAGAGTAAATTTCTGGTAAATAAGTTAGTAAATTCTACGCTATAGATTAAATAAGTGTGCATTGGCATCCTCTGAAGAAAAGCACCAAACACCTTAAATTAAAAGCAGCACCAAAGCGTCTCAGGGAACTTTTAATATGCATGCATTGAACTCAGGTTTCATTATTTGTTTCTTAGGGTCTTCAGTTTTTGTCATCCGAATATTTTACCATAAATTGAACTCTCCAAAATTCCTTTAAAATTCGTTTAAAGTCCAATGCAAATTCCCCCACACAGTAATTATAATCACAATCGAAGCTTCTGTCAAATAGAAAACTCGGAAACAAACTTTTCTCAAAAGGTTTCCGAATATAAGGAATGATAAATGTGAATTTTCAACTGAGAAAATACTTGTGTGGAATTAGTCAAGGTTTTGTTCTGCCCCAAAGAGCAGTTCTCCAGAGATATTTATCACGATGTCCTCGACAAAATCCAAAAGTACTCATTATATACCCATATTATTATACGTTACACTCCATGGCTAAGGATTTAATCGTAAGAATAACGAAATGCTTGATAAGCTATAAAAGTTCTTTTCTACACTTAAATAATTCATCTTAGAAAAACCCGGTGAATTCAAGAGGAAGTATTTTTGAACTGTGTTCTCCATTTTGCATGCCTCGGTGGGTTCACTTAGCCTGTGGAAATAAAGGTTCATTAATCTTTGATCTGATGCTCTGAGCAAGGATTGTTAGCAAGTTACTCCCCCGCGTTAATTTACTTCGATCACATGGTAGGGAAAACCGCAATGTCGCTTTGGGCTGTCTCACTCGATTGACAAATATTGATGGCATTTATTAAACGTACCAAATCATTTGCATGTTTAATAAAGCACGAAGTTCTATTTGATTGGAAAGCCCTTGTGCATTGCAAACAGCGGTCTGCTTATTAATCCAATTCTTTCTATCCGTTCAAATATTTTTCTTAGTCTCAGTTCACATCTACAAAGTACAGCTTTAATTTTAATGCGGTTTACTCAATAAATTTAAATCTCTAATATACTAATAGTTCTTCGCAGTGGATCTCAACTATTAGTTTATATTAGGACTGTCACATGATCAACCCGTGACGTTACATACGTCAAAATGACCTTGAACGTGGCCTACTAGAATCAAGGCCATCCCACGAATGGTGCTTCGCGATCAGATTTACATTTTAAATTAGTTTTAGCAGTAATCCATCTCAATTGGTAATTGGTTCCTTAAGAAACAAATAAGAAAATTGTTTCACTCCCAATTGATGATATCATCAATTGGGAGTGAATTTGATGAAGATGATATCATCATCTGCTTTAAAGACACGAGAGCTAAATATCCAGAGTCTGGTCCACAGACAAAAAACCAACAACAAGCGTTGTTCCTTTGTGGATATGCATAAGTGGTTAAAGAGATGGGAGATTTTATCTCATGGCAAAATATATAATGGCCTTAGTTCACAGAATGAATACTGTCTTGAAGTTCCATCGCTGAATTCCTGGCAGCAACAGAGGGCGGAAACTTCCCTCAGGCTGTACATCTTCAAGAATCTGGTTACTTTTCCAAGGGTAAAGTTCCAGGGGTAAGTTAAAAAGGAGAAGATGGAGATACCACCGATATTGACCATCTTGTCTTCCACCGTCACAGTAGTCCCCGCACATGCGTGGATGTGCTCAGAATGCAGTGATGTACGTATACATTCCTCTCAGATGACCACATCTCGAAGTGGCTTTAGGATCATCTTCATGCTCACAATACATAAAGGACAATACATATATATGTATGGATATTTTGAGAACTTGATGATCTCACCTCTACAACTTTACCACCGCTGATAAACCCAACGCGGAGTATCAGTGCGTACCACGCATGTTGTTACTAGCACTGATAATTACAGTAGACACACCACATCACAATATTAATCAGGGTAATTTAATTTCACGACGAGTAACCAAGAAGCACCAATCATGTGTTGACTAAGTTTAAACACTTTCATAACACCACAGCCTCGTGGAAGATAAGATCTGCTTATTGAACTCATCAGCGTCAAGTGAAATTATGTCGAGGAACTGATGGTAGTAACCGAGGCTGACAACATCTGATTATGGTCAAATTCCATAAGGCTCGAAGCGATTAAAGAAATCGGTTAATGAAGACAATTACAAGTTGCATTAACTTCCTTCTAATAGAAGTTTATCGTGTGCTCCGGTAGGAGTGAGAAAAACCATCTGCTCGCTGTTAATTTTTAAAATCTTTATCCAAAATCATGGCTAATAACTGCTGATACAACAGCATCAAATACACAAAGGAAAACATGTGTTTCCAATAAACATTTCTTTAATTATACTTACAGACGCTTTTTTATTGGGATGAATTCAATTAATAGTGAACATTCCACAGACAGGACCACCAAATTAAAACAAAAGAGAATGGAAGGTCTGGCAGTCTATCTTAAGCTATTGCTATAATTGATCGGAATATATGGAAGCATTTTAAGTGTCTGAATCCTGTCTGCCTCTAATTGCAACAGCTAATACGTATCTTAAATCTTAAAGTATCTTAATGCGTTTGTCGGCACAATTTTTCCTTGGTCCTGGCAGACACAGCAATTGGAAATGAATGGGGTTCAAGGATTTAAATTCGATAGAATTAAATGGAAAAGGATGTTAGACACATTAAAAGCTGGCCTCTGTCTAGCTGAGACACGGACTGCTTTCATTGGAGATTAAACAAGCCTGAGAAATATTCAAACGATGCTCTAAGTGTTTATATAAGATGCGATCTGCGAGAGAAGTAGAATCTTAGAAATTAATTTTATTTTGGATTCATAACTTATGCTTTCTTTCCACTACATCCAGTAATTTCTGCAACAACTTTTAATATTGTTCAAAAGTTACGTAAGATGAAGGAATACGACCATATGTAGTGTTTTACACTGCTAGGACAAAATATTAGAAGCCCTATCCAACTTGCATTGGCAAGATGCAAATGAAATACAAGATGGTGAGCCAGAGAGTGAATATTACCCTCATAAACCCTGCTCTTGATATATCCTTATAATTATAAGTCTAAATGATAAGGATCAGGAGAAGGAGGTGGCCACGTATTGACAAAATGCGAGGAAATCATGTTGGCCTCATCATATGTAGCCCGAAGTAACTATTTTATGAGAAGTGTGTGGTGAAGCATAAAATCAATTGTCCAAACATCTTCTTCCTTGACGGGTAGAATGACTAGGTGTAGGAGATCAAGGTAATCCCTCCCCATAAATGTACAAGTTTTAGTATTAGAAATCGAACAACCTTGAAGAAGAAACGTCCAGTTATGAAGTTGGGTGTGAATTCGTATGACAACCGATCCATAAGACGATTGAGGATCACGTGAAGTAAATGGTATGGTACGTGGATTTTTGTAAGAAGAGCACTGCGGGGAGAATCGAAGAACGTTCCGGAGTCGCCCTTGGAATATATCTTTCTCTACACCTCTTGGACTATGGATGATTAGAAACAAATATTTGACTGTGAATCCTGATTTCCAATCTTTTGCATAGAAGAGGAGCATGTTCTCATGTTAGATTCCCTACCATTATTATAGAAAATAACCGAGGGGTGAGCCCCCGGGGAGAGAAAATTGAATAAATTTAAGTTTGCTAAGAATTTCTTCGAATTATTACAAATATGAATTTTTTTCTAATACTAGGCTGTAATAACTAATTTTTTATTTTATTTTTTTTATTGTACCAGGCGTTCTCTTCCAAATTATGGCATCCCATCATATATTACAATACCATACTTACAATATTACAAATACAATTTACACTATCTTAGAATGCTCATGTTTTGTCGGTCAAAGATATCTGGAAAATAGTGCAGAAAAATCCAGCCCTTGAAGGACGAGGGAAACACGAGGGGACTAACCGAGTCAATGTAAATAGGAATGTAGTTTCCTACTCCTGTTATCCCTAATAACAAGGTGGATACGTGAATATTATTATTACAACTTAAAGAAAAACATTTTCCAATACCGGAGAGGATGCTTCTCTGCAATACTCAAGTATCTCACAGGGAAGCCAATTGTTCGACTTGTAGAAAATTTTGGTCATCCTGTACAAGCGATTTTAGTGCTCCCTCCACAAACTAAAGAACTCATTAAAAGGTCAATAATTTTTTATCTTATCTTCTATTTTCTTATGATTAAATTATTTTATTTTAATTATAAAATCACAGATGTGAAAAATAAAATTTTGAAAATTTATTTTTCACTTCTGTAGATGGTTTTCGGCTAATCCCCCCGCTATTTATAGGCTGGCCCACTTAATCAGTGGCACGTGAGAGCGAGTATTCATAAACTTTACCGCCGATACGTTTCTGCATCGACCGATTTATCCGCATTAGAATTGGTCCATAAATTCCACCGCTCATTCGATAACACTCCTTTTTGATTCGTTAAATTTCTTACTCCTTGTTGATTTCCTTAATAACCTTTTTTGTCGCGAATAGAAATCTTCCCATTTTGCTGGGGCGGTAACTGAAGTTGGCTCCGAAAGAGATCCGCTTTATTGCTAGCATTTATCGAGGGCGTCTTAGCGGAGAACAAATGACACTCCAACTTAACGATGCTCTTAAAGGCGAGGCTAGAATTTCTCACGCTGAACTCTGCTTGTTCTCAGATATACGCAATTTCTCCGCGCCTCTCGGCACCGACAGAACGTGTAAAAGTTGCCGCTATTTCGCCTCTCGGTACGTGGCGAAATAATAGTAACTTTTACACGTGCGTTACAATTTACTCGAAATAGAAAAAACTCGCAGCCAACTAAACACATATTTTGGCATCCTTTAACAACTTAAACTATGGAATGTGTTCAGACAGTTATTACGAAAGCTAGCCTTATATATTTGATGACCTCACTGAATATGCTGCTTGACCTTCCGAAAATATCATTAATATTATAAACAGGTTATTAAAAATATATACAAAGGATGCTTTTTGTTTCTACTACGCCATCAAAATTCAAACGAGTTTATATAAGGCAATTTTTTTATTATAGTGCATTACTAGCCTCCCCAGTATGCTAGAGAAAAAAAGTTACATTTCTAAG
Organism: Mastigoproctus giganteus; assembly: GCF_048544385.1. Lineage (NCBI taxonomy): Eukaryota > Metazoa > Arthropoda > Arachnida > Uropygi > Thelyphonidae > Mastigoproctus > Mastigoproctus giganteus. The sequence continues at coordinate 15,628,344 of NC_143588.1, read as the reverse complement.
TGAATTATAGACAGAAATCCAACGGCCTCCTAAGTACCATTCTTCTTACAAAATTATCCATCTATTGTTATATTGGTTAAAGAAACACATGGAAAACTCTTCGACTCTTATTTGCAGGGTCATTATCTTCACGCATTTCCTGAAAGAACACCGCAGCATCCAGTTTTTTTCAGTTTCTTAAAGTTGATTTTCCAATTAAGGAATTATTAAAGAATCTACTATCAAATTTCTTTTAATTTTTTACTCCAATGGGAATAAAGGATTACGAAATCTTCCCTTTGCATCATGAACTTCTGGTATCAATTTCATCTATCTTTGCACTGAGATAAAACTAGTTATATATTGGACAAAATTTGATCCTAATGGTTTTAGCGTCTCGGAATAGGTCATAGCAGTCAACAAGAGTCACCACCCAGCCTCGTTCATTCTGCGTTCCAGTATATTCATTGCTGATTGCACGAGTGGCTTACAGACCATAAAGAGACCATTGCTCTCATAAGTGGTTTCGAAGAGAACATTTTTAATGGTTACTCCAAATTCGAAAGGTTGCTGAAATCTATGGTAGCCTAGTACCTATGGATTAAGCTTTCAGAAATCAGAGGAAACTTGAAACTGGACTCGTATTCTATAGGTGTTTGCCCAAGGAGAAATGTTGTTCCAAAAAAAAAAAGAAGTAGAAGAGATAATTGAAAAGGAAGATAATATTCGGCGTATCTCAACTCTAAACGAATGTCGATTAGTTGAGGTACACGTTCGGATTGGTTTTGAAGAAAGAGATGAACATACGGATGCTAATTTAGAATAATATTGTCCATGGAAATTGACAATATTATTATTGAAAAATTACACACAGAAACAAAGGGAAGCTATTCATAAATGTGGAGTTATTATCAAGGAATGAAACTGTGGTTTAAAATTTAAACCGCCTATCTAGAGACCCTCTCTAGAATCCAGTAGATAAACTGGATTGGTACCTAGATTTTGCTTACTCCATTTTGGAGAATTATTTCCATAAGTTGAATTTTCCCTTATTACTCTGCTCCCAAAACATCTACAAATAGAACGTAAGCCGGTATTTGAGAGCTCATCAATTTTTCAGAATCTTTCGCTGGAAAGTCAAAAAGGATGTAGCGAGTTGCAGGTTGAAGACCTCCCTGCTATATGGCATATGTGAATAAATAAATAAATTGAAAACAGAGTTTGCCAAAGCTGTGCCCGCCTTAGTTTGTGAAGTCGCCCACGCTGACTTTTCAACTTTGAAAAAAGAGAAAAAAATTACTTTTTAAACTGAAGTCAGCGCACAGCATCACTGTCTTACATACCAGCGCTAACAATAAGAAACGCGTGTTCTAAATAAAATTATACAACTTAAGACTGATGGGTGGTGGGGGGAATCCTCCTAAACGTTTGGAATCAAAGCGTATGTTCAAGAATGGCTTATAGCTCTTTTTTTCTTAAAATTTCTTAAATTCTGACGATGTCACTCACTCCAGAAAAATAGAATCAACTCCAGATCTTGATTGAACCATCATCGTGTAACGCTAAACAATGTGGCACTATTTTTCTTCAGTAGATCGTCTCACATGAACTCTACGCTTGGATCAAAAAATTCCAAATTTGGATTCATCTGTCCATATTACGTTTTTCCACTCTTCAGTTGTTCAATGTTGAAGCAGAAAATGAAACGTGATTCCAAACTTTTAGGTGAAAGTGTATATTCATAAATAAACAAAGCTTCAGAACGAAAGGATTGTAAAGTGCAGAGTGAACCCGAGAATAATCACCAGTTTTTATTATTCGCAGGAGCTACAGTATAATTTGAGGATTTCAAAACACATATAAACAGCAATAAAATCATCATCAGTCAATAGGATTTGGTCATACTTATATTTTATTAATTATTTCCAGTTTATACACTGTCAAATCAAAACATTATGACCACCTATCTAACAGTGGACATATCCTCCTCTTGGCGCCAGTACTGCCGCCACAACGCGAAGCACGGACTCGTCTGGACGTTGCAAGAGGTACGTTGTACCAAGACGTCAAGATTGCGTCCCGTAGATCAGCTATCAGAGAATTTCAAGTGGTGGAAGATCCAAACGCCGGATATGTCGATTCACGTCCGCTCATGGAACGTACAAGTTCAGTTGGGCTTGTCCAAGAAGTCCACTCTTGGAACATACAAGTTGGAATAATAAAAGTCCAGTTTCAACAAGTCTCCTCTGATTTCTGAACGCTCAATCCATCGGGACCAGTGGCACTAGGCTACCGTAGATTTCAGTAACTTCAGCGTATATTCGTATATTTTAGAGTAATACCAGGGTGTGAGGTTTTAAGATGTGGGATCTAAAGAGAAATTTTTAGAAATGCCAAGATTTATGTGGAAAACTATAACTGGAGGAGCAAATAGAAATTCGGCTCCTTGATGCTACAATCGGCAATTGTAGTATCAAGGAGCCACAAATAGGGATTAAGAGAGAGAGAGAGAGAGAGAGAGAGAGAGAGAGAGAGAGAGAGAGAGAGAGAGAGAGAGAGAGAGAGAGTTATGTTTTGAAAATATTCTTCCATACAGCATCCTTGAGGAAAGAAACGCCTCAGTTCTATCATTTTCTAAAGTGATGGTATAGTGGGGCACGTCTCCTTTTCATTTTGTGGTCATGGGTTCGATTACGCAGGAGCGTTTTGTTTACGTCATATTTTTTATTTCTAAGGAAATACCATTGAATTCCAGAGAAGTTCTTTTGGTTATAAAGATTATAATCGAAAGAGCAACTACTCGTGAAAGTTTAAGATCTTGGCTCCTATAAAATAAATCTGTTTCTAAGCTAATCTGTTTCCGAACTGCAGTAAACACAAATGGTATTTGATGCAACTGGCGTCAGTGTTCATCATATATTTCTTTGAGAAAAATCTGATCACATCGATCAAGTCTTAGAAACTGCAAGACAGTCCCAAGGACTACTTCCAGCTGTGGAAAGAAGCAAGTCATCGATTTGGAGTAAAAAAAACCATTCTCAATCAATGCGGTTGATGATATGTTAGAAGGAAACTTATATAGATTTATTCTGATAAGAATTCATGAAATAAACGAAACACGAGAGTATGAGTACCGACTTTCTTCCTTGTGAAGGAATAATTTACCTTTTCAACGTATTCATTGATTTTTAATAACACATGGAACAGAATATAGTCAAATGAATGTCTAGAAACAAAACAAACCTAATGTCATGTAGTAAAAAAACAAAAAATCATCCTATATTCAGAGAAAGGCAAATTTAAATTCAGAGATTTTTTTAACAGAGAAGGAGAAAAAAGTATCTGATTGCAAAATCATTGGAGTTTATTTCAACCGAAACTGAAAATCAATCGACAATATCTTTGTTGCATTATTCAAAGCAAACTGAAAATGAAATCAAAGCTTTGTGTCTGGAAAAATACTGGATTATCCAATTAAAATGTAAATCAGTCCGCAATACAAAAATTTACCAAAAAACGAAAGCAGATTCAATTAAAACTATCAGAGAATGTGCTGGATGTGTCCACCTTACTGGTTACAAAGTTGTCCCTTTAGAGACAGATGTTTCTAAAGGGATAAGTTTTATAGAATAAGCAGGCAGCAGAATCTTTTGTTTAAACAAACAAAGGATGAAACATGGCACACAATTCGAAAGGTGCTCTGGCAAATGGAATTCTTACTTGAACAGTTTTAGAGATGAGTGGCGTGGTACTTGGATATACTGAAAGCATCTTAAAGGAGTAATGTGATATTGAAAATATTTCATTCACAATAAATTATCAGAATTTAATTAGAAACTAAAACAACCCCTCAAATTTGGACACCTCTAAATCCAAGGGGCAGCTGTTTTTATCTCCAACGCTCGGTAAAATAAAAAAAAAAACAGAATTAGTGATTAACACGGCAATACCACGCATCAATCCATACTTTCGTTTCCTTTTGACAGAGATTATCACTTAAGTTGCTTACATCCCAGAAGGCCATAAATCATTAACGTTACGATCAGCTTTCTGCCTGATATCGATTGCACAGCGCGCGCTAGTTTCAAGAGCAGATCGAGCAATTCTTTGATACTGCGGGAGCTCCTAGGTTTTAATTGTTTCGTTTCTTTTGTCTAAGGAGGAAGAGGAAAATCTTTTTTATTTTTAAAAATTATATTTCTGCAGTTTGGAGGCCACCGAAAGCAGAAAAGTAAGAACGTGGACAGCAGAGTGTTTCAAGAAAGAGGTCAGAGGTTATGACCACTTATTATAGCGGGAATTTTAATTTTAAAAAGCGTGGCCAAGTTAGTCGGTCTCGGACAATCTCCCAAAAATTCAGGTTTTTTCATTAGTAAAGTGATAATTGAATAGTCATTGAGATATTTAAATGAATTTTTGATACTGATGTGAGATGAAACTATCATGATATCTTCCAAAATTGATTTAATTTTAATTTCCAAAATGATTTTAGAGGTATCGCAGGTGGCCAATGTTTAAGAGGGCTAGAAATATTCCAGGCAAGCATTCTGACAATCCAGGCTTCACTCAACTATAAATAGATCTGGAGCTGTTCGCTATCAAAATCTAATCATGTCTGCGTAGGCAAGGATGTATTAAGTGCGCGTGCCGGTGTTAGCTACTCCAAAAAAGGTAGCTTTAGTCATCTTATACAGATGAGTGCAAGGAGAGCAAGTAAGAATGCGGCGACCACCCACAGGATTACACGTTGCCATGTTTGCTCTTGTAATTAAGAGAAAATATTAATAAATGTACGTCGTTCACTTGTGAGATTAACAAAAAATATTCAAGGGCAGTTCTCGAGAATGCTTCACGAGTTTGCGTGACACAATCACGTTAGCGAGAGATTACGACACTGTTGAAAAAGAAAAAGATTACAAGTTGCTGAAAACTTTTATTAAAGGTGCACGAAGACAAACACCGAGCAATGAAGGGCGTATATTAAGGAAGCCTACTTGGCTGTAAGACATCTCTGCCTTGCGATAAAGCGAAGATTAGAATAGCTGCCTCACAGATATGCACAGCTGATGTCTGTCAGAGATATAGTCATTTTCATTTTTTATATAACCCCAAGCTACTCAATGAATGTTTTTTTATGGCGATTCTGTAGTTTAGAAGATATTCATCAGAGAGATTAAAAGGTGCTTTCATTCACTTTCAGTTCCAAATTATTATGGCTACTTTGTGAATAGATTTGCACGTGTTTATTTTAACCAAGGTTGTATACTTAGTTGTGTTTAGTTTTAAAAACCAATGGTAGGGTGAAAGTGTGGTGTGAACCTCACGAATCTATGTATCCAGACTCTCTCGGGTCTACCACTCAAGCGGCTGGAGGAGATACCATGGTATGGTACGGACCGGATTCGCTCATACCGTTAGAAGACTGTGTTACCGCTAGTATTTTTACTCGGATTAGGATGGATTAGTTGAAGCCGACAACGCACTATCCACAATACAAAATTGTGTTGACTGGTTCGAGGAACACTCCCAAGATTTTCGATATCCATCCTGGCAGCCTAATTCTCCAGATCTGAATCCAATTGAAAATGTCTGGGATATGCTGGAAAAGGGCAGTTCAACTTTGCAGTTCCCTACCAACCATAAAACCGACTACGAACCAAGTGCCACGGTAGTCGGCCCGTCTGGAAGATTACCATGGCAATGTAAATCCTGTGTCGGGCCAACAACATTGGAAATCCGGTGGTCACAAATACCTCGTTGATGAGAGAGAGGCCTATGGAGGCTGACAGAGTTGTGCAGGGTAAAAGAAAGGCTATACTCAGTTAAAGAACAATCCAGTATACCAGTGTTAACCAAAGAAGAATTTAAGAAAGTACCATGTCATGCATGGGATATCGTAGCCGATACAGAACCAGGTTCCATAGTGGACTCAGGAACGTCAACACTGCACAAAAGAGGATTACAAAAATTGCCAAATCTGACAAATCCCGGTTCCGGCTGTTTAACGCTGATGAGAGGACGAGGATATGGAACTGCGGGGAATAACTGTGTCAAAATGGACCAGTATCCCTGTGGCACGCTATCGACAACTTGTTCAGTTCATACCACAACAAATCCAGGCTGTTCTTAGGGCTGAAAGAAGACCTAATAAAATGGCATTCAGTGTAAATATAAAATTACATGTTTAAATTATTTTTTAAGTGCAAGTTTCATCTACTACAACGTTGGAGTATTGACAGTATTGAGTAAAAGACGTTTTAACCTTGGCTGACTTCAATTTTCAAGTCAAAGTCCACGTAGTGTTCTTGTATTTGTCAATGATGCATTTATTCATGACTGGCGGCATCTTTGTATAGCAGAAGCAGTTTCTCTATTAGCATATCGAACCTTCGGTGGTAAAACTTTCGAATTACTCCCTTCCACGTCAACAGACTGGTTCCATACCTTTACTTCAGCCAATCATAGAACGCTTGCTCTGTCGAAAATGGGGATTTGATGAAACCGTGGATAAATTATAGATGTAAGTGCCACTGTTGAGGATAATAGGTCTTCGCGATTCCTTCAGTGTAGTGAACAATCACAATCACTGGCGTTTAGAGTGATACGAGGGATGCGATGGCAGCTGGATTCTTTTTCTGGTCAGAAAACATCTGAACGCACAAAGGGCATTATGTTAATGGCGATCAAATTTCTTTGTGACAATTTGGGTAGAATTTATACACACTATCTAGAATTCTTTGAGGTTCCAGCCTCCTTCCTAGTGTAGTCTTTTCGTTTTTTTTTGCGAATTAAACGAAGCAAACGAAGAGTAGAATATTCTACTCTTCGCGTTTCAATAGTTTTTTTTGGGAATTTTTAAATAATAGTTATTATTTAATAGAAGTGATATTTCCTCATTGGAGAGGTATTTAATGAAAAAGAAAACACCAGTCTTAACAACTGGAAGCATCACAATATGGGTAATAATGATTATCCAAAGAGATTATTTTATAAGAAAACTTCACCCAAGAAAGGCAAATATTCTCGCTGCTTCTTTCTTGACTTTTTCGGAGTTTGGTAATCAGTAGTTCGACTGGCAGATGATTAACAAACTGCCAAGGAAGGCCACTGATGGGGCTTGGAAAAAACAAAGCTGAAACACTGAATAATGCCACAGACGGGGTGGGTCGATGGAAAGTTTGGTACTAACCCAAGCAATGACAAGCATGAAGAGAACTTTCCAAGGTATATCGAATTTTACTTTGAATAATTCAAGTGTGTCCAGAATCATGTTGTCCGCATATCTTTTCTTGTATATAGATGCCTTTGAGATACGTCTCAGTGTTTGTGCAGTTGGTTCCCCTAATATATATTTGATCAACTAAACAGGGTGTCCTTGAAAGGTTTGATAAAGATGCCTTCAATACGTTTTATACTTTTTATCTGAGATTATGAATAAGAAAAATAACACGAGGGAGGCGAAGCATTTTCTATGGTTTAGTAATATTAAAATGAGTTGCAATAATTTCAAAATTTAAAATATTAGTTCAGCTTCATAAACTAGAAAGTTTAAGTATAATGAAAGGAAACTTCACCGCAGTACACCAGAGCATCACAAGAAAGCCACAATACTGTCAATGTTAAATTTCGGAAGGAAAATCTTTCCCTCATCAGATCGCATACGTTACCAGAAAGAGCCTCGTGACATCAAAGACAACATTAACTACTATGAAATGTTTTTTTATCCAAACAGGATTAAAATTACTTAGATTTAAGTGGTGAATATAGAAGAACTAAGTTATCCATCAATACTCAGTCATCATCAGCCATTTTCAATCCACTGCAGGATGAAGGCCTCACCAGCCGCTTTCCAATTCCTTCTGTTTTGTGCAATGGCCATCTATTTACCACCCACGAACTCGTGAATTTCAGCTGTCCATCTCCGTTGTTGTGTTCCAGGTTTTCTTTTAGCTCCTCTTGGGTACCAGAGAGGTCCATCTACCAGTCCATCGGTCATCATGTCTTCGAGCTGTGTCCTGCCCAAGTCCATTTCAGTTCTTTAGTTTTGATAAGAATGTCCTTTGCTTGAGTTTGCTGCCGAATCCATGTGTTTCTCTTCTCATCCAACTGTCTGATTCCTAATATAATTCATTCCATCCTTTGCTGTGTAGTTCTCAGCTTCTCTTCCATTCTTTTGGTGAGTGCCCAAGTTCCACTTACTTCCATAAGTCATGGTGGGGAGTATACCTTGGTTCATTATTTTACGTTTCAGACAAATTGGGATATTTCTCTTCAGTATGTGACTATATTTCCTGGATGCTATCCATCGGAAATTAATTTTCTCTTGACTCTTCTCTTCTCTTGACAATAGTATGCTATAGTAGAACATCGGAAAGATGGTAAACCGCTGAACGAAGATAACATTATAGAAGTGTTGGGAAAACACCACAGTCTACAAAGAAATCCACAGCACTGTATGCCAAAGAATCATCCGAGACACCTAAGATGAGACTATTTTCTTTCACTTAAACAAATCTCAACAATGATGCTAGTTTTGGCAGGATATTATCAAAGTATGATAAGATAGATCCAGGACACTTTGAGAAAAATGGTAAATTCAGGTATAGCTGCTATTTTTATTGCGGAAAGGAGATTGAACAGGGACGTTTTCAACTTTAGCTTCCTTAGAGAAATTCGAAAGAAACTTCTTTTTAAAAGGAAGATTTTTTAAGATCAGTTTATCTTTTTTTTAAAAGCTGCATGAAGTGCGCTGTCCAACAGCAGTAACTACGTAAGAAAGGAAATATTCTGAAGGTACTTTAGGTGTAAAATGAGCTGCAAACTTCGATTTGGCAACAGTAAGGCCAGCTGGTTTCTAGCTAAATACATACGTTTTAGCACGGAAAAGGATTCTGCAGCTACTCAGAACATCCCTATGCGTGCCTAGAAATTTTTTTATAAAAGGTTAAGAGGCAAGAAAAACTAGTTCAAGGTTACTTCATAACATTTATCGTAAAATGACAGTATTCGGAAATACTTCGTAATTTTATTAAACTCTGATATGAGACTATAAGAATCTGCTGAGACTATAAAAGGATTCGATCCCGCAGCCTCTCACTTTCTTATGAAACAAGTTATAATACTGTATCGGACATTAAGACTATCTAAGATGCGTGAATTGACCAATAATCCATTACTTCGCGCTGAGCTATTAAAATCAGAGGAATATCAAGGAAGTGTTTGATTTTCATTTACATTCTCCTCCATCTTTAAAGATCTTATTATAACACGTTTTCAAAGGGTTTTCAGAAAGTTTTTCTTCCTTTTCTAATCAGCCTCCACCGCCCTCCTAAACTTTATTCATATATTCAGTCTCTAAATACACTTCTTTTGACGAGAGATGTTAACCCATCTTCAAAGGAACCAGAAAAGATGCAGCGAATTAATTATTAAAATTTTATCAAGGATCAAAGAGGACCAATCCCTCAAATATGTCTTATGTTAATCAAGTTTTAATGCAACTCAGACCACGGGAAATATTCCAAATCCACCACAGGTTAAATGCCACGTGCTTAACAAGTTTCAAAGGTCTTGAAATCAAAGTTGGTTCTGTGGATTTCATTCTGCGTATCTCTGCGATTCTTTTTCTATACTCCGTTTTGCTACTCTTCTTAAGTTTATTTCCCTCTGCTGCTATATTTGCATATGCTTTTAGAGAAAAAAGAGGAGGGAGAAGGATTCGCTCGCTGTTTGTATTAGAAGACCACCGAATATTATTATAGCGTATTTCGATTGCATAAGATAAATATTTAAATGTGGTTGCATTTCTGAAGAAAGCACTGACAATGGAGCAAACTTGCGGAGAAATAACATGCACTCGGAAGAACACACTTAGGAGAGAAACCCCCAGCAAACAAAAATCAAAAGAACGCTACATAAATAAAATATGTTCCAGATAACGCCAATATCTGATTATTTAATACTTAAGACAATGTGGAACGTCTCACCATGGACTAAGTCTGTGCTGGTGGCACAGTAATTATAATCATTGATTATAATCATTGATGAGATTCGAACTCAGGTCTTTTCCACCCGGTATGGTGAGGGCAGTGATTATACCAATGCTATCGACGATGGCACAGGTGCCTTCGAGGAGGATAAGGCACGTTGCCGATATTGTTGGAGAGCGGTTGGCCATAACGAAAGTGACTTCTAATTACTAACTTGGAAGACAAATTTGCCATACGAATCCCATAGAAGATCTCTGGGATTACGTGGATCGACAGATCCGGCGTTTGGATCCTCCACCACGGACTATTGCAAATTTACAGGATTCAGTTCTGAAGAAGTGGTAAGAAGACATACCCACTATTAGGTGGTTAGAATAGTCAAGCAACTACTGGAAACTGACCATCACAGCAAGATCTGAAACACTCCAGAACTTCTCAATCAGCAGTATCGGTTCTTTTTAATCTGACAATAAGTTTACTTGAGAAAAAATTGGTACAAGGTTGAATTTTTTGAAGTTTTTGGGGTGGGAGAAGGTTATTTAGGAGAAGATAGGAGAATGAACCTACAGCTGTAAAGCAATCTTGCCTTCTGTAGTTAGTTTGACTGCATGGGACGAAGATATTTGCCGAAATGCTGGGGATAGGTTGCATTATAGTTTAACTTTCGCATTCTCAAAACATGACGTTGTTTAAAGAACAAAATTTCTCAAGAGCGTTCAAGAATTTATGGATCCCTCGTTGTGAATACATTAATGAAGACGCTCTGCATAAACAGTAATGTCTTTGAGCATCCATGTACTTCTACTTAAGGGTTCACTTATTTAATCTTCTCGGCAGCTAAGCATTTTAATATTTCAAATCGTTTATTAGCCGTTTCTCCCAAAATGAGGTGTTTCAATTCGGTAGGATCCTTTGAAGTAATAATTTATAAGATGTAAAACCTAAGAGAGTGGTTGCATTACGTGGGAGGAGAGTCGCGGCTTCTCTTTTGTGCCCGGGAGTGGCTTATTTCCAAAGCGCGTGATATTTTCACTCTAAAAGCCTGCCATACCTAAAGCAAGTAATCTATCTTGATAGGCGCTTCTAACTGATTATTAATATCTGCGCAACATCCTCCAAAAACTTCCCAATACTTATCAGCAGTAAATTACCTTTCTAAGAAATATAGTTTGCTATTTACGAAGGTAATTTTATGATTACCTCGCATATGACCTCGACGAATGCAAGCGATCCCCCCCCCCCTATAATGAAGAAAGATATTCTCATTCGAAGCATAAGAAAGCGATTGCCCGAATTTCTCTTATGTTTAGCATCCATTTTCTGAAGTCGAGTTTATAAAATGTTGGCTCAATGAACTGGAAATATATGAGCGGATCAGTAAGTAATGCACGATTACTCACGCGCGTGCATAAGGAAGAGCAGGGGGAGGGAATTTATAGTGCACACTTGTTGTAATACTAATTGCCCATTAACGCACCTAATGTCATTTTTCTAGTGTTTTTAGATCTGAAGATATGGATGGACAAAGTGGCAGCCACTCCTGGGCAACGGTGTCAGATGGACTTCCTCTTCAAATTGGGTGATCAATCGACACATCTATCCACCGAAAACACCTAGCAGTCTATGGGGGACTAGACAATTTCGTAATGTCCAGAGGGGCTCCAACGGAGAAGGCGATTTCGATATCAAGGACAAACCAAGAGCAGGAAGACTAACGTCTCTCACAGACAGAGAAAACGGACTCATTGACCAGCTCATTCGAGATGACAGGCGCGTAACCACCAAACAATGTTAAAGGGAAGTGTTTTAACCATCATCAATAGACTTGGGTACAGAAAAATCTATTCTAGTTGGGTTCCGAATCTGCTCACATAAGAGGGAGATGATGGCTAGGAAGAAAGAGATCTGTGGGCAGATTCGGAACCCAAGAGAGCAGATTTTTCTGTACATGTGATGAAACATGGCTCTTACATTATGATCCACAAACCAAACGACAACCCATGAAATGGACACACCCGACATCACCAGTAAACAAAAAGCCAAAGCTTTCCAAATCATCGACAAAACTTATGCCCACTTTTTTCTGGGATCGAAATGTCAATTTTTATCGATTTCTTGGCAAGTGGAACAACCATCAACAAAGAAAGATATTGCTTGTCTCTGGAAAAGCTTAATCGAGCTGCGAAAAAGCAAAAGACCTGAACTGAATCCGCAGGACATCTAGTTTTATCAGGACAACGCAAGGCCGCGCATAGCACAAGATGAGCTGGAGTGGATTTTTGTTTTGCAGACTGAAGGCATATCTGAATGGTAAGGGGTTTGAGGGACATGGAACTCATTTCATTCTAAACCACCTGCCAACTGTGCTATACAGGGTGTTTCAAAAATGATGGTCAATAATTTAAAGGTGAAGAGTACAAACTAAAATAAACAAAAAAAGTCCCAGTGCATCGGGACTGGGACTGGAACTTCGGGCCTCAAATGAACCGTTTCCGAGATCCGCCACTGACTATGGGAGCACTCGTTAAGCAAAAAGCTGTGAATCCTACATAAGATAATACATTTTTAATTTTTGGTTTCAACACCACAGGATTTTACAGATGTTACTCCTTCAACCTGACGCTGCAATCCCTCAACTGTGTTGATGTCAGAAGTGTACACCAAGCTTTTTACATGATTCCAGATACAAAAATCCATAGGATTTAATTCTGGTAATCTGGGGACCACATTACAGGCCCATCTCTACCTATCCACCGTTGACCATACCTTCTAGTTAGATACCGAGTCACAACTTGAGCAAAATGTGCCGGTGCACCATCATGCATAAACCACATGTTCTGGTATTGCTGAAGTGGAACGTTATCATCATCAAAGGGGTCTGGAAGGGCATTCTACAGGAACTGAAGATACAGCTCTCCTGTTTGGCAGAAAGAGGTTAGATGTCGTGAATTGCATTAGGATTTTCGTCAGACCAAACGTGACAGTTATTGTTCAGGACACACTGTTGTTGCATCCACTGACAGAAGTTCACTCTGGGAGGGTAGTCTGTATTGCTGAGACTTGTGCACGCTGGATATGGTAGGTGTACAGTAACTGGCGATGTAAAATTCGCCCACACACTGCTATGACTCAGTACACGCTCTTGCAGAGCAACCCTCCTTGTCGAAATTCCTGGATTTTGTTCTGTTCTTTCTAACACCCTTTCCTCAACATCAGGTGTTATGCTTATGGGCTTATCTTCTCGTCCTCCATGTGCGAAGCGCCCATGTTCTCTAAGGCGTTGATGTACCCTGATGAATGTGCGCCTGTTTGGTCTTAAATGAAAAATCTTAACCAATGTTAAGATGGGAAGTGCTGTTCCATCTATCATATAATCCACCTTTTCCCTTTCTGGCTTTCATCTGTTTAACCTTTCGAAGAACGTCAACTGCCTTACTTTCAAAACAGCCCTCCTACTATTCTTAGAAAATAAATTTAATGTCGTGGTTTTATTCTAAGATTTATTGACGTTTTCGCTTTCATTACAATGTCTTATTTTCTTCCGATGAATTACTAGCAATCTTTTACATCCGGACATCGATCCATTTCTGCTACATCATTCTACATCTCGAAATAATTGCAATTATTATCTCGTAGGATGCAGCCATTTCATTATATTCACAATCATAAGAAAATAACTCTTCTCAAAGGTCATTTAAATTATATTCGCTATTTAGCTTTCCCCCTATCACATTTAGCAGGGGTACAAAAATAACAAGACCAGAAGGATCTGGTTTCACCCTTTCTGATAAACTATTTATCTTTGCGCTTCAATTTCGTTGTAAACCTTTAAGGCCATAATTCGAAATTAAGTTCGAAGAGGATTCTTATTTTCTTGGTATCAAATTTCTTGTTCATCTTACCCTTTTACTTAACTTTCCAATAACTCTTTGAAACAAGATTCTCGAGCTAAAGTCTTGATATTTACATGTTGTAAGCTGCCTTTAAACTGAAGTTTTCTTTTGATGGAATCTACTTTCTGGACATTGTTCAATGACAACTTGACTGGCAGTTTTTCATTAGGGCATGCCACCCTCTTCTCGCAGAGAATAGTTCAGGGTGCAGTCGAGGCAGTTGTGTTGTTTGTTGTGATAGTAACTGCGAAAAAGGACCGCATCATTTTCCACTCCGGTTTAAATAAACCTTGCAAATGGAAGCGTGTACTGGAAAAGCTAATTAAGCATCTTTCGATGATGGAAGACTTTTTTTTTTTGGACCAAGTACGATGAATGAAATGCGTGAAATCTAACAGATGGAATAAACAAGGAGGATTCCATCGGAAAGAGCAAATCATTTGTGATATTAATTATTGGAGGGAGGATAATGCGAGGGCAATCTAATTATGTTGTGGTATATTTAATAATAACAGGCTGATGAGTAAATTATTTGGAGATCTTTTTCGAAGTATTCACTTAAAAAATTGAGGACAATTAGCGGACTCAATACGAAACCTTTTAGCGGTGATAAAAGTTGATGGAATGGTCGTTGGTGTTGCGCATTTTGTTTAGAAACTGTGAAAGGATTGGATAGAAAAATTTCCGCTTTTGTGAACAAGAAGAAAGATGCAGGAGCGTTCTGCTGTCTAATAAGGAGAGTTTTGTACATCACCTATATGGAAATTACTAGAAAAGATTTTAGGATGTCTTAAAAAAGTACATCCCGAAGACGTGGAAGCAAAGGCACTCCAATATTCCTAATAATACACCGTCAAAGAGAGTGAATCCAGAATTAAAAAGTGCTTTTAATTTTCGCTCGTTTGAAATATCATTTGGAGAAATGGGATTGTCTCATCACGAGCGTCTTTTGTATTCGAAGGTTGTCTCGAGGGCTCGCTATGATTTATTCATTCTGAGAAAAGTTACCGAAACTTCAATTCCCAGGCAGACATTTCAAACAAAGGGATAAAATACATTAAAGATGCTCGAGAAAATTACAAATTATAAAAGAATGTTTAAAAGCACGTGTCTACCGGAAAATGTGGTAATGTTAAGTAAATAAATCAATATTTCTTTGAATACGTTGCCCAACAGTTAACCGGAAAAAATGAGATTTATTATATGGAGTCAAACAAGAAACTAATGTTAAGCTAATGAAGCCCATTTGGATCGATAGGCTTAGCTTTTCCGACAGCGATTGACAAGAAGGAAACGTTTGTCAGCACCCCATTCAGATGCTGCTGTTAAGAAGATTATATCGTGATCACTGTGCATCGTCAGTAATTCTTACGGAGAAATAGAATGGTCAGCAGGATTTGTGGCATGAACTCCACGATGGTTTCTTTTAAAACAATCGATGTACAGCCAAGTGGAAAAGAGATTAAGAAAAAAAGTTTCTTGACGTCATCAAACTTAAATTCCTGTTGATTTAAGGGGATCGCTTGTGGAATTTGTTCTGTAGGACGATGTTGTCTTGAATAAAAATCAACGGGATCCAGATTTGGTGACCACGAGGCCATTTCATTGTAGCATCTTGACCAGGATTCATCCATCGTACTAGTAATGGTTATTCAGGTTGAAAGGATCAGAAGAAGAGTTTGCACTGCTGCTCAGACCTGTGAATTGAACAGCCCCCTGTAAAAAGCATCCTTTTGTTGTCAGGACATGTAAAATTAAAGATGGAATTCTGAATCAACTTATAAAGATGTTTTTTTTCATCTGTAATTCTTTTCCATTTTATATTTGCAATTTTTCCAGTTTTCAGAATATAAATTGAAGGATATTAGCTATTTATTACAGCGCACTATTAATCTGCTCGCAATGTTTGTTCAGAACAGTCGAATGCGTCACAGGGAACGAGCGAATAGAAAATCCATCATGTATTTTCAAGTTCTAAAAAAAACAAAACAATAATTCTCATTACATAAACGTAATAAGATATTGCAGTACCATGACATTTCGTATCGTAATTTCTGTTTACATCTATTTTCATTTCCTTAGCAGGATGACTCCAAAAAGAAGACGAAGAATATGCACTAATGAAGATCTGTAGGATGGGATCAGTGTGATTATTTTGTGAAAAATCAGCGCGAGCCTTCAAGTGACAGGCGATCAACTGTACAAAACAAAAATAGTTAGCTCCACTTCTTTTTTTTTACCATCGCGTGTCCATAGCAACAACATCACCGCTGAAGGGCGCTTGGAGTTGTTTTCCCGATAGGACAAATTCTAAGATTTCAAAAAAATCTTAAAGATGTACTGCAATATACGCTACATTACCAAATTATTCGAACACTGGTTGAAGTTTATCAACGTCTGGATTGGTCTTTGGAGCGAATGATGTCCTGGAAAAACAATCAGCCTCTGATTAGCCTTGCAGTGCTGAAAGAATTGGTTGACTATCTCTTGAGAGGACATTGCACATAAGGTTTTAAATAAACAATTATCTTCTTCCTTCTCTTTTTTGTAATTCAACCTACAAAATTTTTATTGGATGCTTGGAATGAATCAAGGGGGTTGATTTATTGCATACTGAAACAGGATATGAACGCCTTTATAAAATGCCTGTTACATATCCGGCCAGCTAAACATTCTGCACCTTGCATCTTCTCTCGCAATTAGTTAATCATATTAAAAGAATCCGAGTCCACCACAAACGAACTATTTATCAGTATTTGTACGCATCAAAATTCTCAAGATTCTTCGATACCGAAGAAAGAAAAATGAATCATGAATATGTGTTTATCCGGCGTGCATTTGAAATGAATTACCACAACCCATTACTGCCGTTAATTTGAAGTTTCCCTTTTTTTTAACGCGGTTCACAGTAGAAACAGATGTAAGATTTAATTACTTTTTAAAGTATCATTTTGCGACTGCCATAATTCATACAAAAGCAGACATAACGCGCAATGTTGACGTTTTTTTATGACTCCATTATACAGTGACAGTTATTAAAACTAATGACTGTTGAAATTACAACCGAATAACGCGTCTCATTAAAAGTAACAGCGACACCTGCTTTTTTTAACGTGAGACAAAGTATTTTTTATTCGTTAATGGTTGGGGTATTAATTCTTATAATTCTAGTAAACTAAAACATCAAAACTGGGGCGTATTTTCGACAGCAAAAATAAAAGAAAACAAATCACAGAAAAGTTGGTTGGATTGGTAGAATAAACAGTCCAATTTTCCCTACTTTTAGAAGCTCGTAATTTTAACTCTTTGAATACATACTGAATAGTTGGGACATGTTCATTGTCTTTGTAAAAGAGGGATGCATACATTGAGTTGGCTTTGCATCAGCAACACCTACTTAATACCACGCCGGGCCATCTTTTGCCCGTACACGTCTTGGCACAAACTCCACAAGGTACTGCACGGTGTTCTGTGGTAGTGGCACAAATATCCAGTAATGCCCGCATATTGTCATCTGGATATTAGCCGTTCCCGAATTCGCAAACCCTCCATATCCTGTGGAATTCTGGATACTGTCCTCAGATAGCACTTCGGATATGGAAAACAGAAAGTTCTGGTTTGGGATTTGCTCATCAGGTGGATTATTATGTCGCTAAGCTTTGTCAATGTCATAAAGGAAACTAAGGTCTGTTCTTTAGCGATCAAAGACGTCTTTATCAATTGGTTTTGAAATTTTAGAGATTTTTGGAAATTTTCTCTATAGGATTGAGGTCAGGGCCTGGGCTGGCCAATCCAACTTTTCTACTCTTATTTTCTCAAACTACCTTGCTACCACACGAGCGGCATTATGATATGGAGGATTGTCCTGTTGTCCTGACAGGTCTTCCCCAATGTGCTCACAACTTAGGTAATGCGTCATTGTCCAGGACATTTAGATAGACCTCAACATTCACGGTTTTGTCCAAAACAACCAATGGTCTCAGGCCAAACCATGAAAAGCAGCCTCAATCGGTACGATACAGTAATTACCTCACACAGGCACGACCACCAGACTGGCAGCGCAGCTAGTAACTCGAAGAACAGTTGCTTAACAGTAGTCTACGTTCCAAGAAGAGAGAGAGAGGGTGTTACACCAAATTAGATGGTATCTGGAATTAGTCGGGATGATCAGTGGTTTGTGAAAGGCTGCCCGAACGTGGTGACCAATGTCATGCAGCGTCCTGCGCACTGCTGACACGTATCCCAATCGTCTTACTGAGGACCTGAGTTCCGAAAGGACGATTCTTTGCGGGGATTGTCCTGTCACGTTCCGTCATTTGCAGATCACATCGATCTCAGAATCTTTACTGCCTTTGAAATGTCACGTACAGATGAACTACTTATGCAGCACCTTATTATCAGTCCGCACTGCAAGTTTGTTAACTCTATCAATCTGAGAACTTTGCATTCTTAATCGTACTATGACAGGATGGTTTTCTCAGTCATTTGATCTACGAAGATTTGCCCGCTAGCGCTATTGTGTTTCAATTCTGTGCACTATAAATAGCGATGTTGTATTAACTTATCAACCAGAAAGAATGAAATCTGTTCTGCCGGATGATGGATGATGAACTCACAGCGCAGATTCTACCGAGGTCTATAAAAGCTCCTTTATATGCTTTCGGAAAAAAATGAGAGATTCTTTCAAATTCGCGAATCCTTACATAATTGAGTCTCCTGGGAACTCTTTAGTCTGGAAGTGGAGTCTAACTGTCTACTGTCCTTTTTGTTCGCCTAATTCTCGAATCTTCTTGATAAAACGAGCGACTGCTAACTCAGGAGGCTAACAGAACTTTACCGACCTTATCAAAACATTTCTAAGGAACTGTTCGTAATGTTGCGACATCCCTTCTTTCCGGTTAACGCTAGCCCAATTACAATGAGTGTAATCAATTTACCCACATGCGATTTATTTGCAGAATTCTTTATGACAAGCTCCACTGCCGAAAACCAAACAGTAAACTGTTTGTCTGATCAATATTTTGTTACGCTTGTGATGATACTAAACGTGGATTTATGTTCTGCATTTTTAATCCTTTGAGTTTGTAGAGGAGACTGCTGGAAGTAAATTATTATTATTATCACAAGTGATTGCTTTCACCTCTTTTAAACAACCGACCGACCAGCTAGAAGGGTGTATAAAAATGCAAGAATCGCAATATTTACAATACAATATTTAGAAAACATGTTGAATATTTACAAAACTTTTTTACAATATTTACAAAACATATTTACAAAACATGTTTACAATATTTACAGAAGTGCAAATAATTTACAGTATTATTTACAGACTGTAATTATCGACAACATTAGAAGAGGAAATTATTCACATTTAAAAGATATCCAACAGTTATTTTATATTGGTCATTCCATCCTATTTATAAACTTCAAGTTCCTAGCTTCTTTCTAGTTCAAGCTTCTTTCTAGTTCGAAGTTCTCTCTAGTTCAAGCTTCTTTCTAGTTCAAGCTTTTTTCTAGTTCGAGTTTCTTTCTAGTTCAAGCTTCTCTCTAGATCAAGCTTCTTTCAAGTTCGGGCTTCTTTCTAGTTCAATCTTCTGTCTAGTTCGAGCTTCTTTCTAATTCGAGTTTCTTTCTAGTTCAAGTTTCTTTCTAGTTCCAGCTTCTTTCTAGTTCGAGCTTCTTTCTAGTTCGAGCTTCTTTCTAGTTCAAGCTGCTTTCTAGTTCGATCTTCTTTCTAGTTCAAGCTGCTTTCTAGTTCAAGCTTTTTTCTGGTTCGAGCTTCTTTCTAATTCAAGTTCCTTTCTAGTGCGAGCTCCTTTCTAATTCGAGTTTCTTTCTAGTTCAAGTTTCTTTGTAGTGCGAGCTTCTTTCTAGTTCGAGCTTCTTTATACTTCTATAGTTCAAGCAAACTGCACGCTTCAGAGAGGCTGTTCACTCTGTACTGCTTGCCTTCAGAGTATTTCACAGGGTCTATTGCCAATGAATTGAAAAGGGTGACTGCGTTGTTCGGAAAGAAGTTCTTCAGACAGCACAGGTTGGACAGTGTGGAATGAAACGGTAAGTAGGGGTTGTCATTACTGGGTCCAGTACGTGGAGTAGCGATAACTCCATGAAGACTGGGGGCGTCAATCACACCGGTACGCATCTGAGACAGAAGAAGAATATTCCGGGATGCAATGCGAACTTAAATATCACGGAGTGATATTTAAGTTGGTATATAAAACAGCCCTCGGGACAGAAGGTGAATGCGTTGCCCTTGACCCTGTTCATCCATCGCATTACACGGCACTCGACTGTGAGGAATCTTTATATGTACAACGTTGGGGCAGAAGACCAGATTGGTGATGCATATAGTGCGATAGGTTGTAGGTACCGCTGGACGTATTCTCCGACTACATCGAAGTTGAGTAACCCCGTCAGTTCTTGTCGAATTGCCCACATCGCCGAGAAAGTATTCGTTTTCATAATCGAAAAATGGTTCTGAAAAGTGAGGCCCTCGTCTCTTTTTTGTAAATGTAATTTGGGCTGATTTAGATATGTTTAGCTCCAGACCTATCTACAGCAGATAGATTACAGGGCTGTTGATCAGGACGGCGACTGGCTGATTTATCGGGAGGGTTTGTTCAGGGTCTTTTAATTTTATATATAATTTGAGGTCATCTGCATATGATGAGAAATCAGTGTACCTTGCGAGGAAAGGTTCAATGGCGGCGGCGAACAACAAACCGGACAGAACAACTCCCTGCAGTACTCCTCGCGGTATAACACGCTCCTGTTGGAAGGATGAGGTTGATGGTTTTTAACAGGCTTCCTGTAAATTTACAGAATGTAGATGAGAGCGGGAATTGAGAGCTTGTCATAAGCAGATGAGATGATAAATTGAATGCCAGTTAGCCAAAAAATATGTTCCTTGTCAAAATCGGAATGTTATTCGAGGAATAATATCCTCAACAATCTTCTTATTCGATGTATTTTCTAATATTCAAGTAGGCCAGTGATATCTTACACCTTTCAAAGCTCGCAGATTAATTTTGTTCTTCACCATGTTCAAGCAAGTGGCAACGCAAGATTTGATTCCGTTTTATATGTTAATTTCTTAAACTGAGTGGGGGGAACAAGCGCCAAAATTACGCTCCAAGGTCCGCCCACGGGGAAATCCGTGGACCATCCAGCAAGAAAAGATATACAGTAGTAGAACCAACGCGTGTAGAACGATGTTTACGAACGCAGAACTAATCCAGTGGGTTAAAACTACGAAAGGGTGTTCAAATTTCAGTTAAAACTTCGATCTTAACAAAAACAGGATTATCAGAGCAGAGTGCAAAGTAATTAAGGGTCGAATAACACCGATTGTTTGCCTTCCTACGCACACGAAGAGAGATTACAGATGGGAGCCACGGATGTGTTCTGAACGTTACAGCAGAAGTGCCTTGAAATTGAATCCACTGGATGTTTCCATTCACTTGATTTAGTCACTGACCAATTTGGTCCATCGTATCTTCGGCTGGTTCAAGCTGTCAATACTGATGCATATTTTTTTGGTACTTAATGAATACTAACCTCTGGACCAACCAACAATAACAACGTATTGGTTATGACTGTTTTATTCTGAAAATATTTCTTATTCTGTTTCTAACATTTACAATTGTTTTCTCAAATATATACAGTAGTGGCCAAAAAACACAAAAACTTGAAAATGTTTATTTAAAACTCATCAATAGAGATAACACTTGACTATATTCATAAGAAAGTTAATTTCTACTATAATACATAAACAGAGATTGTAATTATTGTCTGACGATGATTGCAGGCACAAAGGTGTGTACAGAGTCAACTTATCTTACCTATCCAGTTGACTATCTTCCTACAATCTAATCTAAACCTCAATCCCTGTAATTTATGAATGCCAGTTCCGCAATTGTTTAGAACAATGAGAATCCCATCTTCATTTATTTTACTAATCCCTCTCAGAGCCTTGTAAATCTCAATCAGGTTACCTCCGAGGTGCTTGGTTGCCAAGCTCTGTAGTCAATGTAATTGGAGTCTTTCTGCCGATCTCATCATTCGAGTTGCCCGTCTTTGAACCCTTTCAAGAAACTCAATATCTTTTTTCAGATGAGGTCTTCATACTTGAACACAGTATTCCAAATGGTTGTTTTACAATTGCCTTATGTAGTGGGATTATGACCTCCCTATCTCTACAGGATAGCTTTCGATAAATCATTGAATTTACATCATGGACTTTCCTGGCCGCATGTTTACACTGCTCCGAAAACTTCATATCTGCCCGTATTGTAACTTCCAGATCCCTTCCTTCCTGCTTTTTTCCTGTTTGGAATTGAACCCCACCAAGTGTATAATTTATTTGTGAGTTGCTGTTCCCCAAGCATTAAAACATAGCTGCCACTTCTCTGACTGTCTTTGAGGCCTGTTCAAGTCATCTTGCTTGGCACTGATCATTAACGACTCTACTAATCTTTATGTCATCTGCAAATTTTGACATCACGCCTTCTATCCCTTCATCGATGTCATTTATGAAAATGTGAAACAACAGTGGTCCAAAAACCAATCCTTGAGGGACCCTTCCTGACGTTACACCAACTTGCAGTATATCCATTAATCACAATCCTTTGCCTTGTGCCCTGCAGCCACCCATCTTAGAATCTTACCATTTCCCAATCTGTTCTAGCTTATACAATAACCTCTCATGAGGGACCGAGTCAAATGCTTTCCCAAAATCCAAATAAACTATCTAAATCCAGCTCATGAGTAACTGTGTCAAAACAGCCTACTAAATTAGTTAAACCCTTAACAAAGCCATTTTGTGTGTCCTTCAGAATATCATATCTGTTTAAATATCCTTGGATTGCACTCTAAGATTTTTTTCCTGTTGATTTTTGCTTTAAAAGTATTCGCCATTCCTCAGCAATCCACCCAGTTCACAGATGTCATATAGCGCCTTAAACTGTCAAAGTCCCCTCTTCTGAAGTTAAAGCCTTTACCTTTAACTACTGCAACGTCTTTCTTCATCTTCCAGCTGACGATTTCATAAAAGCCATAAAGGTACCAAATGTGGTACTAAAAAGAAGAGTATAAAAGGTGGTCGCAGACAAGGTGTCCACGTAAATTTTAAAACAGACTTAGAACAAGATCTGTTTAGACCTTGTCTGTTTGAACAAAGTTTAGGCCTGGTTGATCTTCTTTGAACAAGATAACCGAGGGCTGTTTTAAAGGAAGGTAATGGATAAAGAACAGGTATTTTTGTGAGGAGATAATCGTTAAAAGTAGTCTTTCTAACCAAGTAGTTCAGGTAAAAATAGAAAAATAAGACAAGCTTTGGAAAACCACAAAAACAAAGCGGGAAGGATTAAAAAAACTTTCCTTATTAAAACTTGAGAAGAAATCGAAGATTATTTTCATCAAAACAGAATCACGTGATCGCCTCAGCTATTAGCGAAAGGAGATCCCAAAGGGGTGAGCTGTTTTACCACAAGGGACAGCATCGCTAAGTTGAAGCACATAATCCAGAACCAGTGGGAATTCAAAAGTCTTCTACCAACTCATTTTATCGATTACTCCAAGCTTCTAAAAATCGCAAATTTAAGAATTTTTTCGAGGGTAGTCGGGGTAATCTTAAGTTACTTTCAACGTATGAAGGCAACAGAAAAGGGTCTAAATGACATTGAATAGAATGAAGCCGGGGACCTTCTATACATGGTGAAAGAAAGAAGAAATCACCCACTTCGGTATCCACAAGGGCATTTCCCGTTCAGGTTGGTGCTTAGGGATGCTGCACATCACTTCCACTGCCAAAGAAAGAAATCGAAGAATTAGTGATCTAAAGACGTGTTCTGCAAACCACAGAAGCACTCTAATGAAAGTACTTTTGCCACAGAAGTAACGAGCGTGAGATAATCTTGAGGAGATTATCCTCTAAGACTTCAGGACAAAAGTAGGGGATGGAGGATGCCGAGATGGACAGATGGAATTAAGTCATTCGCCGGTTGGGAGAGAGATAAGAGGCTTAGCAAGAGACAGATTTTTGGGAATAATTCATCGTGTAAGTCGCGAGCCAGAGAGCCACTGCATTGTGTCTGAAAATAGACAAAGACAAAGATGGACGAATTAACCGGGCTGGATGAAAAATCACAATATAATTGTTATATTTCAATCTAGGAGCATTTAATCCTTTATTAAAGAATAAATGGGGGTAGGGGTTGTTAAGGTGTAGATGGAGAATATAATAGAGTGTTTTTAATTGAAAAATATTTCTTTGAAAGAGTTATGTACCCTTTTTTTGCCATCGAAAGAACTAACGTGTCTTAGATTATATTATCAGAAGGATTTTCAATCGCTAGCATACTGGAGGGCGTTTAGAAAGCCCGCATTCTACTCATTAAATATTTATCTCTGAATATTTAGAGCACGGGCTTTGTGTTAATAAATTACTCCTTCACTAACAAGATAAGCACTGCGCAAGTCTCTCAACCCATTAGATAACAGATGGAAAAAAATGCAATTATGGAATTCAACCCGTTTATGAAAAACAGTAAATACCAGAATACTTGAACCGTACCTCCCAATAAGCCTTGCATTAACCAAACCCTTGGTGACAGGGTCATTTCGCTTCACTGAGGGAAAGTGTACAGCGAGTCTGCATATAGTATGCAAGGAATGTGATCCACGATGTGTGTATAATGATCTGACGTTAATCCAAAAGTCCC
The DNA here is from genome assembly GCF_048544385.1 of Mastigoproctus giganteus. Lineage (NCBI taxonomy): Eukaryota > Metazoa > Arthropoda > Arachnida > Uropygi > Thelyphonidae > Mastigoproctus > Mastigoproctus giganteus. Next base: position 15,603,759 of record NC_143588.1, on the reverse strand, counting down.
AACTTAAATCTTTTAAGTCATACATTACAGAATTTAGACTGTAATGTATCTGATACTGGTTCTCACATGGCTTTGCTGGATTTAACGTTCGGTGCCAACTTCCCTGTGATTCTACTGTCGCATTAAGTGGGATAGCGTGGCAGACAAACCACCTTCTGGTGATGGACTCAGTTATCTACAATGCGTGTATAGTAGTCGACGAGCGACACAAATATGTGGACAACTGGTTGATATTTTAGCCTCTTCCTTGATATTTTGTATTATATTATGGGGAAAAGCAATTGTGTTATAATTTTCTAGAAGTTTCTTTTGATCAAAATTACATCTGCTCGATGGCAGTCGAAAAATGTCAGAAGTTAAACCAGTTTCTGAAATTTAATGTCTTGATAAATCGCCTTTATGGTCGACTGCTTCTCAAGTCTACAGTTCTGTTTCTGGCCTGCTACTGAAAAAATGTAAACTTCGTCCATCTTTTAAATAAATGGCAAAGTTCAGAGACTTCCAAGATTCTTTATAACCTGAAACCTCTGCAGGAATGTGTATTTAAATCAAAGAACTGAGATTTCGTTTGACATTCAAAGGCATACTTAACGCCCTCCGTAGTAGATGATAAAATCTTAGCCTTATTTCATAACACCATGAAAATAAAGGCAAGTAGACATTGATTGCGATCTTCAGTTAATCTATTTTATGTTTAACATCACTGAATTGTGACCACCCCATTCGTAATGGATTATGCCACGAAGCTCGCAGTATAAAAAGCTGAACAACCTCCCAAGAGACACCCTCCCCTCACCGCCTATTACCATCGATGGCCAATTCTGTGGCGTAGACAACACACTGGAGGACTCGAAAAGAGCATGATGAGCAGATGAGTCCAAATACCTGTGGCAACACGGCGAAAGACGCCATCATGGGTGGCTCAAGCAACACAAGTCCATGGACCATGGTGCTCACTATCCAGGTAGGTGGCGATGGTTGCTTAAAATGAGGCATGTTCTGTGGGAAAGAACTAGGATCCCTGGTGCGCACGGACCAACGTTTCACTGGTATGGTCTACTGGAAGCTCTTAGGAGACCGTGTTCACCCTGCCATGTTTCATTTTTCCGAACAGAAACAGGATCTTCCAAGACTATAATATGACATGTCATTGGACCCATATGCACGAGTGGTTCGAGGAACACAGTGAAGATATTGCCCATCTGGATTGGCTTAAGCACCAAGTACAAGATCCTAGGAAAAGCCTTTAAAAAATCGAAAATTCGTATTTTTCCAGGAATAAAACGCACACTTCTCAATAGTGTACTCCATTTTGTTTATATAATTTAATGGCAAGCAAACTTACCAATGCGAGCCCAGAACTCCTAAAAATACAGGTATTCAAAATATAAAGATAGAGCGGCCATTAATTTCAAGTTATTGCTGCTCCATCCAATGGAGTACGCTGTGGAGATGAAGAACATCTGGTGCAGAGAGAGAAATTCAGTGTTTTCCTTCAGCATCCTTACTGACCACTGGTATTCAATTTGCCCGATAATAGAAGATCTTCAGGCAGTGGAAGGAGTGTTTTCATTTGCAGCGCGTTTCTTTTTGTTATACGTAATTAGTATCACGTGAATCTCCAGGGCTGTCGCAGCCTGGCATTCGACATCGAGGTATTCTTTTATTTGTAAGGAGATCATCACTTATGTCTTCCTTATTTGCTTCCATCTATTTCCCACAATATTCCATCGGCTGATTAATAATGCACGTCAGATATTGATTTCAGTCACGCGCCGAACGCAGACACTTGAAACGCGATATTAAAATAGGACAACGTCTACTTTCGATTAAATTTATAAATGCGTCTTAGCTGTTAACTTTATGAGATACATCAGGGCTTGGTAGCCTAGTAATTGTGTGTTGCAGAGAGCAACATCTTTCTCTTTCTCCATCAGAAGCGTTCATCAGCTCCATGTTTGCGGACAATCAATTCTATTCTCGTTAGATTTAGCAAAAAGATTTCTCCTTCCTCCCCGCAACAGACTTCATCCGCTCAATTCGTTCTGAATTAGCTCGCGCAGAGAGTACACACTCTTCTCCCCCCGCTATTGTATTGTCGTCAGCATCAGGAACGGGCCAAAAAAAATAGGAGAAGTGATCTGCGTCATCCGACACTGCATCTTATCCGTTTATTTCAAACAAGCTGATGGAGTCAGTTTCGCTCGCTTTACCACAAGTGAAACAGCACTTTAAACACTTCTGACATCACCAACTTTGACATAATAGGCATCCTGGCATGCAAATTCGGAGTATCTACCACCTTACGAGTATCCAACGATCTACAACCTTACAGAGCAGCCTATTAAAACACGGGTTGAGACCACATCACTTCTTTCCTGTCTTCAGATGGCTCTCCATCTGAAGTCATCATCGTTTAGATGATTCTTCAGATGGAGGGCCGTTGGATGACTTGAAGCCGGGCAGTCGCAGGCAAGTTGGCTTAATGTGTCGTCTCGGCACCATGGAAGCAGATTCGAGAGACAGGAACCATTACAAGAAGAGCTGGCCAAGGTCGCCCGAAGGGTATCTTAACTAGAAGGGGACTGCTGTGTGACTCTAACAGTAAAACGGAACCCTACGATGTCCTGTCACCAACTGTCCGTTGAGGTTTCTGCGGCCAGAGGTAATAATATTTCCAATCAGACTGCGAATTCAAGAAGGCTCAATTCCAGTTTGGAAGCTAATGGTTTTTTGTCCCATTAAACCCAAACTACCACAGAGCTCGTCGAACCTGGTGTCACGAATATGTGACTTGGAGCCTTAACAAATGGAGTACAGTTCTGTTTTCTGATGAGTCTCCTTTTAGCCTACAAATAGATTCTAGGCGTTATTTCATCTGGTGACAACGAGGAATGCGGTACCATCCCTCTAACATCAGAGAAAGGAGTGGGGAGCTCTTGAGCGTCTCATTGCACGCCTACAGCCAACTCCTCGGTCATTTGGCTGATGGAACAGAGATTTGTTGCCATAGAATCTTATAGACACCCTTACTGCCCTCTTTCAAATAGAGTCCAGAAGCCCGAGAGCAGTTATAGGGACACTGTCCCAGATGTGCAAATGGGAGGGCTGAATAGATTTCCAGGGTGAATAGCTGTTCATAAGAAAAGTTACACAGAGACCGAAAGAGAAAACCTAGTTTTAGATGTAGAGGAGGCAATATTTATGACATGGTTATGCTTTTTTGCGAGATATAAGACAAGGCTGAGTTTTAGAAGGATTGAAATCAACTAAGATATCTTTGCCCCACTGGAAAATTACCTGGAGTTCAGCATTTAAGGAATCGGTAGCGGATATTCGAGAAGAATATTCGGCAATGTGATTTCATCAGCAAAACTGTAGATAGAATATCCAGTCAATGGAAGAAGGTCATTAATATACAAGTTGAAAAGAGTGGGAGAAAGAGCTGAACTTTGGGGAACACCAACATTAGTGGAGAAGTCAGAACAAAGAGCGTCATTTATCATCACCCGCAGTCAGAGAGAAAACCGGATACCCAATTACAAAAAACAGTTGGCAAACCATAAGATGGAAGTTCATTTACAAGGTGTTTATTGCAAACACGATCAAAAGCCAAAGAAACGTCAAGAGCAACTGCTTGAATTTCACCAAACTTTTCCACTGAATTTGTCCACAGATGGGTAACCTGAGCCAGTGGATCGATACTGACGAAATCCGTACTGTCGATCATTGATCAGATGGAAGGTTGACCAATAGAAGGTTATACCGGAATTTAGCTGGTAGGAACAAAGAGTAATCAACATTAGTGGATCTTGTTGTAATTATTCTCTGAATCAGCTATGGGATAAACTTTATTTTGGCAGACATATTTATTATTAATCATTGAACAGAATAACCAGTTAAATCCCATAAGACAAACTCGAAACAGTATTTTTCGCCATAATTCTGTTCCATCGTCCATTTCCTCAAAGTAGAGAAGGGAGAAATGCCCTAAGGGAGCCACAAGACAGTAAAACCGATCTTAAAGTGAAGCGCAGTACTTAATATGTCGGATGAAACGCGTATTGACATTTGAAATGAGAAAATTCGAGCCACAGAATTCCTCATCGAACGCTGGAAACCGTGGTTGGCAATTTTAGGACTTTTGATACTCCTCGATGGCTGTCTCGCTTCTCATTTTATTGTAGCTTCTCCTTTGAGACTTTGGCCTTGGAAAACTGCCGCAAGGTCAGCTTATGTTTCATAACTCACAACTGTATATCGCGAGTCCCCTTTTGGTCGTAGGGCAATTCTAGGCTCGCCCTTGATGGCACCGATGGGACTTCACTAACTTTCACAGTTTCAATTTTGCTAGATAAAGTTACAGTTTATTTCACAGCTGACCTTTCGGATGTAGTAATTTAATGCACCAGAAAAGGGCCACTTCCTTGTAGATCATCTACTAGCAAAAGTGGGCGCGTGTTACTCCTGTTTTAATACTCGCAGTGAAATGCTAACCGCGAAACCTCTGTCGTAGGCAAAGAAATTAGCCTTCTCAAGAAAACTCTGCATCCTCTTCTTTCATAAGAAGATGCAGAGCAGTTTTAAAATGTATTCTACATATTAGGGTTCAGTTGATAGTCCTTAAAAACGAATAAGCAATTCTTACTCCTTAATAGGTTAATAGTCCTCTGCTTCTTCAATATTTGGGAGATACCAAAATTTACTTAGCTACCGACATGCGGTGCCCGTTGATAAGGATGTCATCCGTCTTACATTAAACGCGTCCGCCATTTTATTTAATATTTGCCTTTCAGTATTTGGAAAAGAGTCTATCAAGTCCTGATCATAACGTTCCTTTGGGCGTTCTACCATCAGAATTTTGTCTAATTGGTTTCCAGTATTCGCGATATACAATTGTCGCATTCTTGGGTGGAGGATGCAAAGTTCGAACGGACCCTTCCACAGCATTCCAAAGAAGCTCCACAGGGTTCATATCCGGTGAACGAGGAGGCCATTCCTGGTGGTAAAATCTGTGGAATGCTTTTCGAACCATGTTGCAGTCACCACCTGTGGGGGAGGCGCATTTTCCTGCTGGAACAATCCATTGCCCTGTGGGTGCACGATAACCATAAAGGGATGCAGATGGTCTGCAAGGATGGACTCGTAACCCGAACCGTTCAGAGGTGCGTCTAGACGTACCAGAGGTCCCAACGTGTTCCAGTTGAACACTCCCTAGACCATTACCGACCGTCCACCTGTTTAAATAGTTCCAGTTCCTTGTTGACATGACGGGTGCATAGCTTCGTGCGGTTTCTGTCAGATACGCACCCTCCCATCCGCTCGAAATAACTGGAAACGGGACTCATCGGACCAGGAGACCGGTCTCTAATCATCCATGGTCCAGTACTGATGTTCTTTCGTCCAGGTGAGGCGTAGAGTCCTGTGTCGTGGTGTTAGCAATGGGACTCTGGTTCTCTCCCATAACCTATTGCGACTAATGATCACCTGATGGTTCATCCACCACCTTTCTCCACCCATAGCGCTGTCCACGATGAGATGTTATTCGGAGAATGGCATATTCCTGATACACTCTTGATACTGTGGAACGGGGATAGTGCAATTTTGACGCATGGTTCACGCTATGAACCATGCGTCGAGCACCAACCATCATCCCTCTTTCAAAGTCAGTTAAGTCACGACGTTTATCCATACTGACATCGATTTACTGTCTACGTGAATGCAGCGTACCTGACAAGTGGTGGGTTCGTCCACTAACGAGAGGGGTGACAGCGCGCGTTCCTCAGGAACCAGGTATCCCGTGAATTAAGGGAACTCGCTGAAGGCAGGTGCCTGTTCTCACAGTAAAGCAAGAACCACCACCGAGCTGTTCCATTTATGGTCTTAGCACTCCTGCTATCGATTCTCTAATTTTTTGTACAGTCCTGTACATCTCAATATTCCATGATTTTTTGAATGTTATTCTTTTTAAACGCACGGTCCAGTAAATGTGGATGAAACACGGTTGGGAATAAATTATTTCTTCGATAAGACTTTGCAGATTAAGGTCAATCGGCGTGTCTCTATATAACGAGTTAACTTCTTCGTTCATTCATTCTAGAATTACGCGCAGTTATGCAATGAGCACTTTAAGCACATAAAAACTAAAAACCCCACCTGTTGACGCTCTAATGGAAGGATTTTGATTTAGTAAAGGGGTGGTTTCATTTCAATATCGGGGCCAGGCTGATGGATAAGCGCAGATAATGACTCTTTTGCGAGACCTAAAAGAAATGTTACTTTCTAGCTTCCAGCAAACCTGAAAGACAGGGAAGGATCAACACGCCACCTGCTGGTAATATAAGAAAAGCCTTGCCCCGTATATTAATAGTTAACTACATCAGTAAATCACAAGCAGACCAACATCACGTTGTCAAGAGTGTAATTAATCTAAGAAATGAAGTCTCCTTCCACGTGGAGGGACCTTAAATCAATTTGCATGTACGCGGATTGTGTGAGTTAATTGGCTGGCTCCTTTGTATCACTGAAATATATTAATGAATGGACCAGTTTCTTATTTTTACAGTGGGAAACTTAATTACTAAGACACAAGATAAAGACTTGCCAGAGGAGAAACGTTTATACCATCTAAGGCGCGTGTTTTGTCTGTCACCACTTCCGGGAAAACAGAGCGGACGCAAAGAATCGAACTGACACAAACTCGCATCATTTTAATACATTTAGCGTGGGGGCTCTGCAGTTAGTCTTAAGACATTTCCTAGCTGGCTTGTATTTAGCCTTCTTGGACAACAGTACTGCAGTCTGTACTCCATGGTCACCAATAAAGTAGGAGCACAAATTCTGAATAATCGCTGCTTCGAAATTTGGCAAAGGTATAGTAAGACGGATTAAAATTTCCCTTTATATATTGTTGTCAGATTTCTATATATAAGCTCCATGGTCCTTAATAGAGTGACCAGGCAGTGTAATAATAATAAAACTCTTCCTCTCAAGACGGATTTATGGTCGGAGCTTAACTTTTGTACATCAGTGTATAAAAATTCTTGTATTAGTAGATGCAAGTCTTTTTTAGCCAAAATGATTAATACAGCTTTCGTCATAAGAATAGAACACCATGAAAGTTGGGTTTTTTCTTTTTCTGAAGTCCAGATATGCAGTTTATTAAGTAATCGGATTTGCTTTTGTTTGTCTAAGAACAGTTCATGCGCTCATCTTGCGCACACCTTTACATAACTGCCTATAAAAAGCAAAAGTACATAAGAAAACCATAAAATTTTACATACAGTGCTCTAAACAGATCGGTGTTAAATGCCTACAAAATTTAAACCCGGTATTCTTAACTTCGCAGGAACAAAAACTAAGCCTGAAAATCAGCATAAGTTTTCATAACTTTCAGACAAGAGAACGTATAAATTAGACAAGACATTTCTAAGCATAATTAACATTTTTTTTATGTAAACCCCAAACACGAGAGGTATTAGAACCTATAGTACTTAGAACCGTGCTTGGGTTGAAGGTTGAGAAGACGAAAGAAGATATTTGTTGACATTGGACTTGAACTTCTGTAGATTGTAATTTTCAGGAAATACGTATGAAGGAAGGTTGTTCCAGAAAACGGCAGTTGAATGAATAAATGAGGAAGATGAAAAGTTGGCTCTGTGAGTTTGAAGTTGGACGGTAAATGGATGTTGGCTGGTGGCTGCACGTGTTCGGACTGATTTGAAAGAGAGAGAAGGAATTATAGAAGCCAATTCAGAAGAACAGTGCCCATGGAAGTATCTGTAGAAGAGGCATGCAGCAGAAGCAGTGCGTCTATGAGACAGCGAGTAGACAGACTCTGTTAAAGATGAATCATTAATTAACCTAACTGCCCTCTTCTGAATGGAACCAAGAAGCCTGAGAGAGGTTTTGGGGGCACCACCCCACATGTGGGAACAATATTCCATGGCAGGGCGGATTTGTGATTTGGAAGAAAAGTAACGCGGAGAGCGAAAGACAAAACCAAGTTTTTTAGATGCAGAGGAAGCAATATTTGTAATGTGCTTGTGCCAAGAGAGATTAGAAGTCAGGGTAATCCCCAAAAGAGAGATATCATTTTGCCTAGAAATCGGAGTGTCACCAAAGATAAGAATGGGAGTAGAAGAATCCTTTTTGCAAGATATAAGACAAGACTGAGTTTTAGAAAGGTTGAAATCAACTAAGTTCTCTTTGCGCCACTGGAGAATTACCTGAAGATCGGCATTTAAGGAATTGGTAACAGATTTTCGAGACGTTGAAGCTGATTGAGCAGGACAAGGTTTCTCAAAATGGAAAGTGGAATGCAATGTGCTATCATCAGCAAAACTGTGGATAGGATTTCCAGTCAATGGAAGAAGGTCATTAATATACAAGAGGAAAAGAGTGGGAGAAAGAACTAAATCTTGGGGAACACCAGCATTAGTGGAGAAGTTAGAAGACAGAGAGCCATGTACCATCACCCTCAGTTAGCGATCAGAGAGAAAATTGGATAATCAATTACAAAAAAACAGTTGGCAAACCATAAGATGGAAGCTTTTTTAGAAGACCTTTATGCCAAACACGATCAAAAGCCTTTGAGATGTCAAGAGCAACTACTTGTGTTTCACCGAACCTTTCCATTGAATTAGTCCATAAATGGGTAACATAAGCCAGAATATCTCCAGTGGATCGACACTGACGGAATCCATACTGGCGATCGTTGATCACATGGAAGATTTTTAGTTTAAGAGTTGGCGGTTAATTGATTTCTCCATTACTTTAGAAAGAGTAGAAGTAATTGCAATGGGACGATAATTGGATGGGAGGGATTTGTCACCCTTTTTAGGAACTGGCTGTATATGAGCAAATTTCCAAGCAGAAGGAAAAACATCTTTGGAATAAGAAAGCGAAAAAAGTGGCAAAGAATAGGAGTAAGTTCAGGAACACAGGTTTTGAGAACAAGTGGAGAAATACTATCGGGACCTGGAGCTTTCTTAGCATCAAGATTCATCAAAATCCTTTTGACGGAAGACCACAGGAGGCATTGAATGGAGCGTGTTGGGAATGGTGGGAGGTGTTTTACCAAGATCATTAATACATGAGCTCGAAGAAAAATGGGATGCTAGCAGGTCATCTTTATCCTTGACTGAAGTGACAACAGAACCATCTGGTTTGGACAGAGGTGGTAGCAGAGATGGGCAAAAGTTGCGGCCAATAGCTTTGGCAAGAAACCAGAATGCTCGGCTACCATTAGGGCAAGAAGCAAGTTTTCTACTCTTAGCCTGTTCAAACTCTAGTTTGGACTGATTAATAACTGCTTTACAATTGTTGCGAGCTTTGGTGTAGGCAGAAAATGAAACAGGAGAATTAGAAACAAGCCAATTACGATATGCAAAATTCTTCTCTTGAACAGCCTTAGCACATTTATTGGAAAACCAAGGTTTAGATAAAGGACGAGATTTTAAAGTGGAGTGTGGGATAAAAGATTCCATTCCTGCAAGAATAATTTCACTGACACGATCTAACAAATATTTACCTCAGAAGATTTAAACAGTAATCCGACCATGGAAAAGAAGGAAAGAAGTCTCTCAGGTCATCCCATTTTGCATTCTTATAATGCCAAACAACACGAGGCTGGGAATAGCCATGAGATAAAGGCTCCATTGGAGAAGAGATCACCAAGTTGTGATCTGAAGTGCCTAAAGGACCTCTCACTTCGACCGTGTACTTAGAAGGGTTGTTTGTGAGAAAAAGATCAAGCGTTATTGGCTGTATGGTTAGAATTGTCTGGTAATCTTGTAGGTAAATGAACAATCTATGCAAGGTCATTAGTAATTGCAAAAGCCTCAGCATCTCGACCAGCTGGGTTCGTGTGACTAGAAAACGGAAGCCAGCTGGAGTTGTGAAGAATAAAATCACCAAGGAAAATTACCTCACTGTTAGGAAAGTTGGACTGGAGAAAGTCAAGTTGCAAAGAGAGGAAGTCAAAGAGCTCCAAGTGATTAGTGGAGTTGGGAGAACGGTAGAGACAACAGATGAATTTGACACAATGAAGTAGAGAGATTTTAAGCCAGAGAAGATCGAAAAGAGGAGATTCCAAATTACCAATTCTCTGATAGTGAATATCGGAACCTTTGAGGCGAAAGGAATCATACAGCGAATAATTTTGGCAACTGAGATGAGCAGTAGTTGAGTCAACAGATAACTAAGATTCTGTGAGAAAAGTACATGGGATTTGGCAGACTGCAAGTGGAAATGGACATAGTTGAGATTAGAATTGAGACCACGTATATTTGTGAAATGAATTAGGAAGTGTTTGGGAGGTTTAGATCTTTTCGCAAATAAGCTTGCTCTATTAGTTTGACAATTCATGGTGTATTTAATAGTAAGAAAAAGTGAGGGGGAGGGGAGGGGACATGTTGTATGAAGTAATGAAATTTTTGGATATGGCGTACACATGGTAAGAATATACCCAGATCCTTGACATAACGTGGCCTCGACAATGCTCCCCGCATACACACTACTCGGTCTCCTTCCAGTCACTATCTGGCAGAGTAGAGGTAGCAAGATTAACACTAGCTGATCCGGAAGCCTCCTAGAGAGTTACCAATAGGTTCGGTCCGGTGTACTAACTAGCGGCCGGCCTGCGAACACCGTTTTAGAGCTGAACCCTCGAAATGTAAGGAAGTTTGGATATCGACACGATGTTCATCATAACCTCAAAAGTCATCAATCATACTGCATGATGGAAGAGATGGGGAAGGGTTGACCGGAACTTAGCCCTAGAAACTAAACATGTGTTCCACCACTTCAAGCCTCCAATAAGCAAAGTGGTGGTATTGCACCGGTTGATGAGAGTCATCTACCACCTAGATGACTCTCATCAACCTACATTATCCAATCAGGACTTAAGCCTTTGTCCATATACACTTCCATCCATTAATCAAGAGGAATTATATTAATGTCTTCAATTGAGAACTGAAGACAATGTATCTTTCACACGTATCCCTCTCTCTATCTACTTTTGTGCCACCTCTTTCACAAACAGCCAGTGCCAAAAATAGCGAAAAAAATTCATTCCAGTGCAGTTGCTGGTCCATTTCACTTACCTCTTCTCTTTCAAAACTAATGGAGAAATACATTAATCAACTCCTAAACTATCTTGAAACCTTCCACCTGATCAATGAATTCCGTTAGCGTCGATCAAATGATTTATTGGCTTAGTAATATTTGGACAGTTTGATGAAACTCAATCAACTGCCCTTGACATTTCAAAGGCTTTTTGATTGTGTTTCGTATAAAGGTCTTCTAAATAAGCTTCCATCTTATGGATCGCAACTGGGTATCCAGTTTTCTCTTTGACCGCTCACTGGGTGATGGTAGACCGCTGTCTGTCTTCTATCTTCTCCGCCAATGCGCCAAGGTTTAGTTCTTCTTTCTCCATGTATATTAATGACCTTCTTCCATTGACCGGAAATCCTATCCATAGTTTGGCTGATGCTAGCACATTGCATTCCAGTTTGAGAAAACTTGCCCTGTGGTGATCAGGTAATTCTCCAGTGGGGTACAGATAACTTAGTTGATTTAAATCCTTCTGAAACTCAGAAATGTCTTATATCCCTCAAAAGGATTCTTCCGCTCCTGTGTATCTTGGATGACACTCAGATTTCTAGATCGCTTATCTCTATTGATGATTACGCTGACTTGTAATCTCTGTTGGCTTAAGCACATCACAAATATTTCTTCTTCTTCTTTTGCATCTAAAAAAAAAACTTGGTTTTCTGTTTAGCTCTTGGTGTGATTCTTCTTCTCATTTTTCTTTCTCTCTCTGTAAAAATCTCAGATCAATCCTCCTTACCATGGAAGGGTTGTCAATAGTATTCTATTTTCTAAATACAATAATTATTATTTGACTGCAAAGAATGTCCAAGAAATAGAACAGTGAAAAGGACCCCTTCGATTATTTCCTTATGATAGTTTCCAGAGAAAGCAATTCAATCATCCGATGAAATTATTGCCCACCCTAAGAAGTCAGACAGAAAATAAATATCGTAATGTAAGAGAAGAACGAATTCGGACACTAATGATCCTTTATAAATTGGGTACCAAAAAAGCTCGGAGTTGAAGAAGTGGCCATTACTGTTAATGTCAAAGCCATTAGGACACTATTGGCATTTTATTTAATGGGAACAGGAATGCGGAATCTAAGAAGAGGCTCTTTCTCTGCAACAGGATAGTTTAAGGTTTTTAGGCTACGCTACGCTATTTATTGTTTAATTTTCTTTAATCAGTCTAAGGCAGGTAAAAAGACCATGACACATCCACGCTGTATTAATTTAAGCGTCGGATTTTGGATGCATTTTTTTATGTCCACGAGTATACACATGATGAATGAATGCAATCACGCTGTTTTTAATTAGCACCATTCCAAGTATCCGGTGTGTCGTGCTTATGAATTGTATGTTCTAAGGTTGGTTTGTCTCGTTGGCTTTGAGGATTGAAAAAACCGAAATTTAGGCACTCTAATGAGAAAGATTACATTTGAAGTGGACCTGACCTTTCGTTATTTATTAATTATTAAAGCGCAGAAATGCCCTTCAATTTAGGCAGAGATGAAGGGAATTTTTACTAAAAAAATAGCGAAGTTCTATTGGTCTGATTTTGATGAAATTTTGGACGGATCCATACATTTTTCTAAATGACTCAGATTTAAAATTTCATTGATTTCTGCCCACTGGGAATCCAGTTGCTATATGAGGACGGACGGACAGATAGACAGGTCCTTTAGCATTTGCAAACGGGCCCGAAAAGGAGCCATTGAATCATACGACCAAATTACCACAGAACTATCTGAAGACCAGATGGTTCTAAATGAAAATTGTAATTAATTTTAAATTCGTATCGCAATAGATTATATCTTAGGAAAATATGGGGAAGTTTATCTATAAATATTAAGATAGGGCTTTGGATATTTTGTTATTTTTGGACTTGTGATATCAAAAATGACGATATTTTATAAGAATGGCTTTCACTAACTAATTATATAAATAGATCTTAATTTTTTTTACTTAATAACTCTTCTTATTATAAATAGATCTTAAATGTATTTTAGAAACTCACGATAAAGATATAATTCACACTAAAAAGCAATCATGAATGGCAAATCCACTTCTGGTGGATCCAAAGAATTTAAGGAATCCTAAATTAAGTTTTCACACACGCTGGACAATGACACTGAACTCGGCATTGGGAAAACAATACGTGCATCTACTTACAGCATGGTTTTCTCTTGCAGACTCCTTTCTTGCTTCTCAAGATGGTCCGGAAACGTGCTCCGAAGATGCGGATCTGTTCGGTTTCGTCAGTTCTCGGGTTGATGGCTGTCGCCACTCAAAGAACGGCTCATAGGCTACTATTCCTGACTTTAACAACGATTGATCTTTAAATAAGACCTCCTTTTAACGCGTATTAACGCGCCTCGGAGGGAAGCACGGGCGCTCGCGGATCAGCGACTGTAGATCGTCTGTGATGTCTCGAGAAAGGGCCACATGCACAGATGATGTTTGCAACGGCGATACGCTGCCACCCCTTAAGTAGGCTCGCCCCCCGTACAGCAATGCCAGAAACTCGCGCGGTTGCTTGGTGACGTCAGGACAGACGGCCACCGGAGATGAGTTTCCATTCGTTCCACGCCAGGGCATGCTCAGAGTAACTTTCGGAAAGTATCGAAGAAAACAAACGCTGGGAACTTTGTATGTAGGTGTTTGCGCGCGCGAAAGTGTGGGTAGAAATGCCGCCGTTCATTGGTGGTCTGAGGAGAATGTCATTGGGACAGTGAGATTACCTGGCACGAGATAGGGCAGCGTGCAAAGTAATAATTCATATAGCGGTCGTAAAACCTTCATAATTAGCCGAAAGCGGACTGTAGTGCGTAATACCCGTTGTTCATGCTAATGAGGTTTAAGTGATGGCACTTGTGGATGCTTCTCGGGGTCCGTTTTAATACGCGCAAGTTTTAAGCGATGTCACCGTTGGTGTTTGTTCAACTGAGATTCCAACTGTTTGTGAAAGCCTCGTTTATCCTTCCTTCCACGATGAAACAGTTACTACTTCTCTGTTTATCTTTCTATCTCTCTAATCTATCTATCGTGCTTTTCTGTAAGAGGTAACAGTTTTCGCGACTTATCTGTGGCCAGACATCGTCAATTTACTGCACCCCAAGACGCTGCGAAGCGGAATAAAAAGGCGACGCCGGCGGTTCTCTCCTTTCCGCAATCGATTAGCCAGGAATCTCCGCCAGCACGAGAACCATGCATAAAAACTGAAATATTGTCTCGTCCGCAAGCAGGGTTGCCCACAAAACATGAATACGGCAAATGACTGTTGGGTTTATTCTTTTAAAAACGATCGACTCGTCTCACGTCCGTGCTTTTTGGTATCCCCCTGAGTGATTTCGCCAGAAATAGTTTTCCAACCTACGTCTCCATAAAGAGTTATTTATTAAACGTGCAAAGTCGTGAATATCACACGCATACAAAGAACAGAGAGAGACAGAGAGAGAGAGAGAGAGAGAGAGAGGGAAATACAACAACTGGTATTAGTTCCTGAAAACAAACACGCAAACATCTTCACATGTCTCGTGACAGGCGGGCGGTTATAATCAATGAACGAATTTGGAAGAACCAACGAGTGCTGGCAACTGTATGTTGAGCTCCACAGTCTCTGACGCGCGACATTAATAGAACAAGACTTGATGTCTGTCTCAATGGCGAGAAGAAATTGAAATGTAAGTCATTCATTAGGTGTTTGTTGGGCTGCCAACTTCTTTTGCTAATAAACATGCCACTCTACTGCCAATCACAAAGACAAGATCGCTTTTGATTGGCTCTTGATTAAATTTATGGATTAGAAAGCACGAATTTTGATGACCCTTGTCTCTGACTCTTACGAAAAATAGTTCGTGACCAAAAACTGTGCTCTCAGCCACGGTGGTATGAGTTTTACCAACAAGTGTCAATTAGCAACCACAGGATGAAAATTCATATTTATAATTGACAACGGGCTGATAATAATAAACTTTACAAGACTTTGACGTTTATGAAATCCTTCCTAACTTCATCAGAGGCAACCACAATTAACCCATGCTGCATTACAACGAATGGTCACCAACAAAGAACATTACAACTGTAATGAACTCGCTGGAAAAGAGATAAAACGCAGGGCTCTAGTCTTAATCTGCAATGTCTTAATAAGAGAAAAGAAAGATATAACTATGGCACAAGTTTGTGCCATGATCGTTGTACAAAACAACTTCTGGAAAGTACTGAAATACACGCTGGAAACTTTGTATGTAGGTGTTGCACGCGGTGCGCAGGTAGAAATGTCAATGTTCATTGATGGCCGGTGGCCAAGACCTACTTATTAAGAGTCCCTTAAGTCAAATCTTCAAAAGAAATCCAGATCGCCTTGGGCTTGTCCGTGTTCAGCATAAATATTGAGGATCGTTGAAATAAAGGTGACATCTGCGCATAGAATTGTCTCGTGACGTCTAAGGAAGACATATCAAAAATTCTGATTATGTTTTGCCGCTGTGGATTCAGAGAGTACATATTTTTCTTTTATTGAAATGATGGCGTCTAAGGAAACATAGTTTTCTTAACTTTGACTGAATTATAAAGCTTAAGACTTTATAATCTAACCAGCATCAGAAGAAGTGGAGCCAGAAGTAAGTCATTATCTTCTTAAGTCATTATGTTCTCCTGGTTCCGCTTTCTGATTTGCATACACGGCCGAAGGTGCCAATAAATGACAGATACAATCCGAAGCTCAATGGTAACTCTTTTTTAAATTGTGTTCATGAAAAGAGATAATGTGGCTTTAATACAGCTGGGAATCACTGGTGACTTTCTTCCTTTTTTTATACGAGAATATTTATGAAAGGAACAAAGAGGGATATTTAGATGGAAATATTCCGGAACGATCCATTAACGTTTGGACGGATGCTTCTAAAGGTTGAATGCCAGTTCTGTGCATGGCTGGAATGAATTAAAAGAAAGATCTTTCTAAATCGCAAAATGTGGATCAAACTAAACTGAACAAGGTAAGGGAAGTTGCCTTAATTTGCTCAGATTAGTGTTAAAGATATGAAGGCATGGTATATGTGTATTCTAATGGCGGGTTTGTCCTCCTGCGTTGAAAAATCGACATTTCCTGTGAAGAGAGAGAGATAAACGAGTCGTACCGCTGTCCTTACTTTGTCCAGACAGAGTAGCTGATGGGGAGGGAGGGAGGAGGATCTGCGGATTAAAGCAGTTATTTAAAGACTTGAAGATGTTCAGAGAAAAAGAAGATATGTTCAAGTCTAAGCCGGAATGGCCTGCACTTATCAAAGAAGTAAAGACATTCGATCGACAAGTCCGGAAAGAACAAAGCATTGAAGAAATCAATGACTTGTGCACCTAAGTTGTAGGTAATGGGAACAAAAGTGCAAAGTCTTGGATAATAAATGGGGAGTTCGTAAGATGAATGTCAACAGGGATTAGAGGAGTTATAATTTAGAGGTAATGGAATTCTCAGGTTGTAAGTATGCCATCATTAGTTTTTTTTATGGCTCTGTGTTCTCTGAGAGTTGGCATTGCATTTCCGGATGCTGTATAACATCTGATGAGTCCTATTCAAGGTCACACTCAGAGGGATAATTTATAAGTCTTCAGGGAGGAGCTATTCATAATTGCCATACCTTTATATAAATGCGTTCATTGCAAAGAATGGATATTAGACCTAGTCCTAATAAAAAGATTCCTTCTCTGGAGTTAACAGAGAAGGAATCTTTTTATTAGATAATAAAAAGATTCCTTCAAAATTCCATAATAATTCTTCCCGTCATCTATGGGACTCGAACTCGGGTCTTTTCCACCCGGTGTGGGGAAGATGGCGATGCTACCAGCTGTGTTACCCAGGAAGGCCTCAATTCCAGGGACATTCTATAAAAGTGGTCCAAATCCAGAGAGAATGGAGGCCATGGAAGATGAAGCATTTCCCTGTCTTTGGAACATTTTCAAACGCCTGCAAGGAGCTAACACAACCTTTTTTTCACCTTTCCTGCTCTACCCGATAATTTCGCTGACAGACTTGCGCTTCGAATACTAAAAGAATCCCTCTAAGATCAGAGATACTACACTTGTTGAGTTCTTTTAAGACGCTGACCAAATCGGACGTGCACGGTTAAATACACAAATAAATAAAATATAATTTAAATACAATAAATAAATCGCTGTGTTGAAAATAAATGCAATTAAAATACTAAATTAAGTTAATTCGAATAAAGCCAATAGAGATAAAACATACACTGAAACTACGATATTCCAGAATCTTCCGGTTTTTCAATAATGAGGGTTTTAGTTTTAATACGAGAGAAAAGAAGAGGTAGGGGGAGGGTTATTTGTGCTCTCAAGTGGCTAAACAGCACGCACAAAAAAGTTAAAGTTATATCGTGCTTTAATTAGGCAATTCGAGTACCTGGGTTTGCATTCCCTTGTAGAAATTCCTTTGCTGCCTTCTCCCTTAACGAGATCGTTTTTTTTTCACAGAATAAATTATCGGTCCACAATAACTGTTTTATTATAAACGTAGTAAATAGAATACTTTGTTTTTCTTTAATGAAAATAAAGTGTACTCCCATTCCAGTACCATTCAAGTCTGTCTTTATTTCCTCTTAGTTCTTCAGAACGAAGTACTTGTTTCACTATCTTTAATTAGTTCCCCGAAGTTTATTAATTCTTTGAATTCGAACATTTTTAATTTGCTTATTTTTGAGGTACTCCTATTGCTTTTCATGATAATAAATTCGATTAACCGTTTGCTCTCAAGTCCCGATTTATGATTAAAGATGTTTAGATTACAAACCTACTTTAGCACAGAAGTTATGTACTCTAATTATCTTAAAGTCGGATTACGTAGGCATGTAAAGATTAATTTTATTTCTTCTAATTTACCTGCGAATTAGGGTTTTGATATTTGAAAAAGCAGTTGCTGGTCAAATGGTCAATTTGAATAAATAATCCTTGATATAACTATTGATACACATCACACTAGGATGCACGCAATGCTCCAGGAAGATTTATGGATTGGACATAACTATTTATAAACAATTGGACGCACGCAATGTTCCAGGAAGATTTATGGATAGGGAAACAATTGGACATAACTATTTTGAATTCCTTTCGGAAGCTCAGAAGGCTTCTATACAAGAACCCTTATGTTCTAAAGTCAATCTTAGGGTTGGGACAGCAAATATGACACTGCAGAAATAGCCAAAGTGGACAATTCTTTTCATCAATAACTTAAAAGTGATCAGCACATATTTCTATAACAGACTTAGTGTTCAAGCAAGTGGTACGGTAACAGGTACTGCTGTTATGTATAATTGATACAATCACCTTTACCACCGTTACCAGACATTCTGGGAAATAGACCACCGATTTAAGGTTTCTTTGCATCCAAATCATTCCAAAGGCGAAATCAGTTATACTGATTTCACCTTTGGAATGATTGAATCTACTTTCACCCGTGACGGTATCAACAACACCTGTAACTCTCATAGGTGCTCAGACGAAAATCCACATTCCACTGTAGAAACAAATTTTCAACATCGTTTCTCTGTAAATGTGTGGTGCAGTATCATCGACAATCAGTTGATTGGGCCTGTTGTGTTACAAAATCGTCTTATAGGGTCCATTTACCTAGAATATCTGCAAAACGGACTTCCACTATTATTGGAGGACACTGTACTTTGAACATGACGGAATTCCTGCACATTATACCCGTCTGGTGATACAATATCTAAATCGAACTTTCCCTGAACGATGGATCGGCCACGGTGGTCCCGTTCATTGGCCAACAAGGTCTCCAGACCTCCCTTCGTTAGATTTTTTGTTTGTGGGGTTGGATGAAAAGTGCAGTATACAAAGAAAAGGTGAATGCAAGAGACCAATTGCTTGCTCGTATTTTGGATACTGCTGGCTTCATAAAGGAACGCCAAGACGACCTCAGAAGAACAACACGTCATATTACCCCAAGAGTTGCAAAGTGCGTTGAGGTTGGCGGTGGGATTTTCGAACAGTTATTGTGGACTGTAAAAAAATTGTCAATTATTTGTGTTTTGTATCATTCAAAAAGTCAATAAATAGAAACAAGTCATTTATCGTTCTTTAATACCTCTCCATAATGGCTTTGTGCATGCTAGTTTCAAACAGCTGTATCTCCGTATCCATTGAGAATTGGACACATGTTTAAATGAACTTTTTTACTCAGAATAATCGATACTATAACCTCCAAAAGTATTCACTATTCCTCCTGAATCACCCTGTATAACGGAGGTGCAGAGAGTAATAGAAAGCCATTGCATCCAAAACATTCTAGGTGCCAAAACAGAACAGGTCTAATACGTACAAAAGATTAGCACCGTTCCTTCGACAGAAGCTTGCATTATCGGCATTCAACTGCACAGCGAAACTTTGGTTAGGATAAAATGCTTTGTACTGAGTTAATTAGAGCTCTGACTCGACAGTTTAAGAATTGAACTGTCAAGTGAGTAATTACCCGGAGTATTTTTAAAAACATTTAATAGATACTCCGGTGTACATGGACTCCCACATAATCTTCTTTTTTGGGTGTTATAAAATTAATAAAACAATACAAATTTTACTTAAAAAACGTCCTCTCATCTACAGCGTTGGTTATGCTTCAGTTGTTATTATTATTATTATTATCTGTTTATTTCCAGAAGGAAACCACCCCGGGACGGCAAAGTGCCAGGAGGGGGGTGCAAGTACATATCAGGGTGCAAGCACATTTCGCTTTTACTCACAATTCTTTGGTACTTTGCTACAATTCCCGCCGTTTTTACACGATAGCATAAGCTTAGTGTCGTATAGTGCATAATATAATATTGTCAATTAATCAGTAAATCTATTAATCTTGATAAACTTTATTGTCAATTAAATTGTACTTTTAACTCTATATATATATATATATATATATATATATATATATAACGACTTAATCGTAACAAATAATTAATACATAACTATAGTGGTGCACGTGATACGGAAGTTGTATAAAGGGAACTCGTAGAAAACACTAGATACCGAAGAAATATATATATAACATAACTGTTTTGGGATATAACTTAAGGATTTAATTTTTGTTTTGAATTTTATAGAATTAAATCGGAATCATGACTCTGACCAGAGCAGCAAAGCAAAAGGCTCAAGCTAATGGGAGTGCTGTGGTTCAGGGGAGAACTGAGGGGGGCAGTTGCCCTCTGAATCACAGTCTATTAAAATGCACTGTTTGCTTGATGTTTGCGGAGCAGTCGGGTATGGGACATGATACTGCCAAGGGGGATGTCTTTGTGTGTGCACGATGTAAGGAGTGCAAGGAAATCAGGCGACAACTCAGCGTTGTTATGGACCTTTATGAGAGCTTGAAGGACAGGGTGGATGCCCTCGAAGGTAATAAATTGAGGGCCCATCAAGCTCTCAGCCGCCCACATCAACGCCAGAGCTTGCACTTGGTCATCAGGCAACACAGAAGCAGCCCCCTAGGCAGAATGCGCTGGTCCCACAGGAACTAGTAGTTGTTGGTGACTCTATTGTCAGGGAAACGGGGAACATGCTTTGTAAAAAGGATAGGTGGAATAGGACCAGGGTATGTCTGCCAGGGGCAAAGGTTGATGACGTTGTAGAGCGGATATCATCTTTTAAGGGCACAAAGGGTGATATAGTTGTACACGTTGGCACTAATGATATTAAGAGTAGGAGACCGGCGGAATTACTTAGCAAGTACAGGTCACTGTTGAAAAAAAGCCGTGAATTAGGGTTGAACTTGAAAGTGTCTGCAATTCTGCCCAGACACGATAGGAGGGAGTATATGATGAGAGCCTTGTCGATCAATTCGGCCCTGGAGGGATTGTGCAAGGCTCAAGGGGTAGAATTTTTTTCAGCCTGGACTGTACTTGTTAACAGGAGAGATTGCTTCTACAGGGATGGGATACACTTAAATAGAAAGGGTGCAAGAATTTTTGCTGATGCTGTCGAAGCAGTGTTAGGTGGGTCGGAAAACTGCTAGTTGGGGGGGATACAAGGACTAATAGATTAACAGTAGCCAGTGGCAGAGGTGGAAGTGATTCTTGCACTGCTTCTATTGAAATGAGCAGAAGTCTGAAAAACAAGATGCAGGATATTTCAGAGACTGCTGGTAGTCATTGCGGTACAAGTAAACACATGGGTTGTGTTAGAGTAGCTAAGAATAGAAACAGGTGCATGTATACCTGCGTGTACACCAATGCTAGGAGTTTGGTAAATAAATTTGATGAATTTGAGGTATTGCTCAAAACATCAAAGGCAGATATTGTTGGGATATCAGAGACGTGGTGTCACACAGATATAAGTAATGCGGAACTGGAATTTGGGGAATACAATGTGTATAGAAAGGATAGACAGGACAGGAGGGGAGGAGGGGTTATGCTATTAATTAAGATACACATAAAGTCCAAGGAAGTGAAGCCAGTCGACATCGATGGACAGGGCAGTGTCGAGTCAGTTTGGTGTGACATAAGCATAGGGAGATCAAAATTGAGAGTAGGAGGGTGCTATAGGCCTAATGACTCTGATGAGTATAATAAGATATTGTACAGGGAAATAGAGTGGGCCAGTAAATCAGAGAGTCTTATAATGGGGGACTTTAATTTCCCAGATATTGACTGGAATTTGTGGGTTGGTCACTCGCACACTAGCAAGGCTTTTGTGGATTTATTGGATGATTGTTTTCTACATCAGCATGTTCGTGAGGCAACAAGAGGGAGCAATACTCTTGATCTGATTATCAGTAGTGATTCTTCATGCATTAAGAATCTGCAGATAAATTAACCACTAGGTGGCAGTGATCACAGTGTGTTGAAGTGGGATTTACTCAAGGAGGTAACTACCATCAGAGGTAAAGGGAAGGGTTTTTGTTTTCGTAAAGGCGACTATGATGGTCTGAGACAGTATTTAAATTCTATACAGTGGGACCAACTGATGATGTTACCAACAGCAAACTCAAAATGGGAAGCATTCAAGGAACTAATCTTGGAGGCTACCAGGCTTTACATACCAACTAAGAAATATTGTTCAAGGTTTAGGCCTAAATGGTTGTCAGATGAACTAATGAGACATATGGCAGAGAAGAAAAATGCATGGGATACATACAAATTAATGGGTGACATGGAAGCCTATGATAGATATAAGTTGGTCTGTAACCAAGTCACAAAGGAGATTAGGCAGGCAAAGGCAGACTATGAAAAATCCTTGGCAAAGGATGCAAAGAAAAACAGAAAAGAGTTCTTTACATACTTGAACTCGAAAAGGAAAGGGATGAATCAGATTGGTCCACTGGATATTGATGGTTCAACAGTTGAGGATCCTGCTCAGGTGGCTAACAATCTAAACGAGTATTTTGCATCTACATTCACGCATGAGGAGTTATTCAGGAAGGAGAATGATGTAGGTAAAGTAAACATTGGCAGTGAGCTGGATGATTTTGTAATAACTGAGAGGAAAGTGGAGGAGAGATTGTTGAGGATAAACATAAAAAAGGCACCTGGGGTGGATGGGATCTATCCCGTTATATTAAAGGAGGCAGCAAAGGAAGTATGCAAACCCCTAGCCATAATTATGAGAGCTTCTTTGGACTCAGGGGAGGTACCCATAGACTGGAGATGTGCAAATGTAACCCCAATTCACAAAGGCTGACACAAGTAATTATAGACCTGTGAGTTTAACTTCTGTTCCAGGTAAATTAATGGAGGCACTGGTTAAAGAAGCACTGCAGGATCATCTAGACAAGAATTCAGTTATAGCTCAGACGCAGCATGGTTTTGTTAAGGGCAGGTCTTGCCTGACCAATTTGATTGGATACTATGATGTAGTCACAAAAGAACTGGATGCAGGGAATAACTTTGATATTATATATTTGGATCTTAGAAAGGCTTTTGATACTGTTGCACATGGAAGACTGCTGCACAAATTGGAGCAGTGTGGCATTGGAGGCAAATTGCTGCTATGGATAAGGGGATGGTTGAGTAGCAGAAGACAGAGAGTGGTAATCAATGGACACTGCTCAACGTGGACTAATGTTATTAGTGGAGTTCCTCAAGGTTCAGTGTTGGGTCCGTTGTTGTTTTCGGTGTTTATGAATGATATTGATGATGGGATATCAAGTTTAATGTCCAAGTTTGCAGATGATACAAAGGTTGGCAGGGTCGTTAAGGACAATACTGACGCTATGCTGCTGCAACAGGATCTGGAAAGGTTGAACAGATGGGCTGAGAGGTGGCAAATGAGGTTTAACATCGACAAATGTAAAGTGCTGCATATGGGAAACAGTAACCCCAGAGCAACGTATCAACTCTGCGGTACTACACTGACAGTGGTGGAGAATGAAAAGGACCTGGGGGTAATTGTGCAGGCAGATATGAAGTTCTCTGAGCAGTGCAGACAAGCTGCAAGAGTAGCTCATGGTGTCTTGTCAATGATATACAGGAATTTTTCTAGCAGGGATAAGGAGGTGATTATTCCCTTGTATAAGGCAATGGTAAGGCCACATCTTGAGTACTGTATACAGGTCTGGAGGCCTCATTTCAAGAAGGATGTAGAGCTGCTGGAACGGGTACAGAGAAGGGCAACAAGATTAGTAAATGGAACAAAGGGTTGCTCTTACGAAGAAAGGCTTAAGTTTTGCAAATTACAGAGTTTGGAGACTAGGCACCGGCGAGGTGATCTGATAGAGGTGTATAAGGCTTTGAATGGTTTGAGCATGCTCAATGCCAATGGGATTCTTCATCTTTCTCAGAATAATCACCTCAGAGGGCATAAATTCAAATTGAGGAAGGACGGATGTCGGATAGATGTGCGGAAATTTGCCTTTGGCCAGCGGGTGGTTGGTTGGTGGAACCGACTTCCATCACTTGTTGTTGAAGTTGATAGCCTAAACAAATTTAAAGCTCAACTGGACAGGTATTTCGAACGAACGGAGGGGTGAAATGGGAGTGGGTTTTTTTTTTTTTTTTTGGCTGATGCTGAATAAGCTTGCTTTCTTGCATCATATGCCTCTGCTAATGCTAATGCTAATTCATATTTCGGTAAGTCTGTACGAATTCTGGAAGATCTCTTTCCGGTATGTTGGATCCTCACAGTTTTTCGGCATCTCTGTGTATCTTTGGAGTAAAACAATTTTGCTGTATTTGATGGGAAGAATCTTTGAAGGCTACTAAGGTTGTTCAGGATTGGACGCATGATGATTTCCTCCTCAGCAACGTCTAGCAGTGGCACGTGTACAGTGGGATAAACTGACGATGTTACCAACAGTAAATTATAAGTGGGAAGCATTCAAGGAATTAATCGTGGAAGCTACTAGACTTTATATACCGATTAAGAAATATTGTTCAAGGTTTAGGCCTAAATGGTTTTCAAATGAACTAATGAGACTCGTAACAGAGAAGAAAAATGCATGGGATGCATATAAATTGTCAAGCGACTCAGAAGCCTGTGGCAGATATAAGTTAATCTGTAATCAGGTCACAAAGGAGGTTAGGCAGGCGAAGGCAGATTACGAGAAATCCCTGGCAAAAGATGCTAAGAAAAACAGCAAGGATTTCTTTACTTATATAAACTCTAAAAGGAACGGGATGAATCTGATTGGTCCACTTCACATCGATGGTTCGACAGTTGAGGATCTTGCTCAGATAGCAAACAAACTGAATGAGTATTTTGCATCTACATTCACACATGAGGATTTATTAAGGTTTCAAAATGCCACAAGGTTATCAATTTGTAACAGGGTGGGTGCTTCATGATTTTGTAATAACTGAAAGCAAAGTGGAGGAGAAATTGTTGAAGTTAAACATAAGAAAAGCACCAGGGGTGGATGGGGGTCTATCCAGTTATATTAAAGGAGGCGGCAAAGCAACTAAGCAAACCCTTAGCCATAATTATGAGAGCATCCTTGGACTCAGGGGCGGTTCCCACGGCCTGGAGATGTGCAAATGTATCCCCAATTCACAAAGGGGGATCGAAGGCTGACACGAGTAATTACAGACCAGTTAGTTTAACTTCTGTTCCGGGTAAAATAATGGAGTTTGTTAAGGAAAAGTCTTGTCTGACAAATTTGATAGGATATTATGATGTGGTTACAAAGGAACTGGATGCAAAAAATAATTTTGATATATATTTGGATTTCAGGAAAGCTTTTGACACTGTTGCGCATGGAAGACTATTGTACAAATTGGAGCAGAATGGTATTAAGGGTAAGTGGCTAAAATGGATAAAAGGATGGTTAGGTGGGAGAAGACAGAAGGTGGTAATCAGTGGGTGCTGCTCTTTGTGGACTAATGTTATTAGTGGAGTCCCACAGGGTTCGGTGTTAGGTCCACTGTTGTTTTGTATATTTATCAATGATATTGATGAAGGTATATCAGGCTTAGTGTCGAAGTTTGCAGATGATACAAAGGTTGGCAGGGTTGTTAATGGCAGTAATGGCAGTGTGCTACTGCAACAGGATCTAGATAATTTGGGCAGATGGGCTAAGAAGTGACAACTGAAGTTTAACCTTGACAAATGCAAAGTACTGCATATGGGTAGAAGTAACCCCGAGAAACGTACCAACTGTGTGGTACTACGCTTAAGGTGGCAGAAAATGAAAAAGACCTGGGAGTAATTGTGCAGGCAGATATGAAGTTTTCTGAGCAATGCAGACAGGCTGCCAGGGCAGGTCATGGGATTTTTCAATGATATATAAGAATTTTGCTAGCAAAAGGAGGTGATTGTCCCCCTGTATAAGGCAATAGTCAGGCCACGCCTTGAGTACTGCGTACAGGTCTGGAGGCCTCATTTTAGGAAGGATGTAGATTTACTTGAGCGTGTACAGAGAAGGGCAACAAGATTTGTGAGGGGAATGAAGGGATTCTCTTACCAAGAGAGGCTTAAGTTATGCAAATTGCAGTGGCTGGAGACTAGGCACCTGCGCAGTGATCTGATTGAGGTATATAAGGCCTTGAATGGATTGAGCACGCTGAATTCTGATGCGATCCTTCCACTTGTTCAGATTACGAACCTAAAGGGGCATAAATTCAAGTTAAGAAAGGACAGAATAGATGTGCTGAAATTTGCCTTTAGCCAGCGGGTGGTTAATTGCTGGAACAAACTTCCATCTGTCGATGTGGAAGTTGATAGGTTAAATAAATTTAAGGAGGAACTGGACAGGCATTTGGAGGGAATGGTGTGATTTTTTTTTTGGCTGATGCTGCATAAGCTCATACACTTGCTTTCTTGCATCACATGCCACTACTACTACTACTACTACGTGGTTTGACTAGAATATTATCCAGGGCTGGAGCATCCACTCTGCCTGTGAGCATCTGTGTGTGTTCCTGTTAATTGTCCTCTGTATCCAGGGTGTGATGTTAAGGTTTGAGTAGAGAATGGCCTTTGAGATAGTAAAAGGGTGGCCAGCAACTCTGTTAAGCCATCGCTAGAACCAGTACTCGATTCAAGGATGGACTTATAATGTGAATCAGGAGCTGAAGACCAGATTTGCGAGGCATACATTGCAATTGGCAGGGCACACATTAAAATGTTCTTGGTCGCTAGCTGAGGATCCCTAATTCCTACCAGTTCCTGTCTAGTAGTCCATAAAGCAGCGAATATTTTTGTCTTCATATGGGCGAAGTGTTGAGCATAGGTGAGTCTGTCATCCCACTTAAGACCCAGGTCCAGGTGAGGGTGCACTTTTTCCACACTAGATCCGTTCACAGAGCTCGAGATGTCATTTTTATTCTGCTTGTAAGTTATGGTCATTTGGGCAGACTTCTGTGCATTAATACGGAGCCCGCTGCAATCCAGGTAGCTCTCAAATTCTCGGATTGTGCTATTTGCCATCTGGCAAATACCTTCTGCTGATTCATGGTCTTTGGAAGTGATGAAGAATTTTACATCGTCAGCATATGTTATAAAATTGTAGTACCGTGCAAGAAACGGCTCCAGGGCTGCCGCGAAGAGGGTAGCCGAAAGAACTCCCCCCCCCCCGTGGCACTCCTCGCGAGATAGTAAAGCAAGATTGTAGCTTTTGGTGCTTAACAATAAGTTTTCTGTGTTCTAGCAGGCTGCTTATTATAGTTAACAAATTTCCTCTTACATTAAAATAATTCATTAAAATCGCAATGAGCGCTGGAATTGAGACGTAGTCGTAGGCTGCGGAGATATCCAAAAAAATAATATCAATTTGTTTCTTCTCATTTAGTGCTTTCTACATGCGAAAATGGTTTCCAGTAAGTTTGTTACTGTTGATCTCCTCGAAATGACTGAGTGCAAATGTGGTGGTTTATGGCTGAAGCAGTGTTGATTGATGGTGGGAAGCAGTGCTTTTTCGAATACCTTCTGTAGGGTGCAACTAACAGAAGTTGGTCTGTAATCCGTAACCAATTTTGGGTGTTTAATCTTTGGTATTGGGGTTACAATGTAATTTTTCCAAGCCTGCGGCAAAACTCCTGATTTGATGATTTCCTGATAGATGTGCAGTAATAAATCTATTATAAATGGGCTACTTATTTTAAGGATGAACATTGGAAATTTGTCTGGTCCAACAGTGGTCTTATTGGGCAGATCGTTGATTGATTTCATTACGCTCTCTTTGGTGATTTGTATTTCACTCAATGGAGGTCTTGTTGGTTCCACTCTTGCCGAATAGTTTCGCTTGTTTAAATCTTTCAGGAATTCAAAAATTTTGTTACCATTATCAGTGTTCTCAATTTGATTCAGTCCATGCAGGTTACTAAAAGTGTTATTAGCCCATTCCTTGAAAATGCATTCGCTCATATTCTCTGTGCTATTTCTATTGCTAGTAATTCTTTTTTCTCGTTTTAGTTTGTTATGAACAACACTGCAGTGTGACTGTCGTTTTGCTTTGATAAAATGTGCCCTTTCCTTCTTATAACGAACGTGATCGGCGGAATGACCCGTTCTTTGCCATTTTCTATACAGTTTTTGCTTCCTGAGGAAACTTGCTTTCAGTTGTGGGTTAAACCATTCTTTTGTTCTCTCAGATATTTTGATTTCTTTTGCTGCTCCTTCCAATGCTGTTTAGTATAGCTTTTTAGTGATCATTTCTAAAGTTTCGTCTACTGGCTTTTCTTGCAGGTCATTCCAGTTGTAACTAGTCAGGTGACTGAGAATGACTTCTGCATTAATATACTTCACGGAGAAAAGATACTTACTTTGCTTTTCCCAATTCGTGTGGTTACCCTGCATGTATTTATGTATATTCAGTGCTGCTTCTATTTCAATGGGATTGTGGTCCGACTTAAATTTTATGAAGTTTTGCGTTAGCCTTATGTCTAAGGAACTGTGATACAACAGGTCAAGTTGCTGCATTCCCCTTGTCACTGGTGTGGGAAGCTGCGTTAAGTGCAATGCACCCAATGTAGCATCCAGCTCTTTTTTGGCCTCCCTGTGTTTCGGAAGAGGCAAATTAAAATCTTCCGCCATTATTGTGTCGACTGATGGCTTTAAATTTGCAGCAAGCCAAGCATAGAGTTCGTCGTTTCTTGTCTCCTTTGTGTGCTCCGGTGGGAGGTATATGATGCATAACTGCATTTTCACGTGCTTTTTTGAAAAGGTAACTCAAATCCCTTCAAAATTATTTGAATTGGTTGTTCGTTCTCTTATAGGCTGGTATTTATTTTGATAGCAAATTATAACTCCCCCTCCTCGTCCATCTGTTCTTCCGGTTCCCACACATTTGTAGTTTGCTGCCGCAGTTAGCCGACCTAACTGTTTTCAATTTCCCAACCAGGTTTCGATTAAGCAAATGAAATCCAGGTCCTCGTACATCATCATCGTTTGTAAGGTGTGGAGCTTATTTGAGATGCTCCTCACGTTCTGTGCAAACAAATGGATATGATGTTCTGCATCCCCAGCTGGGGGTAATTTTTTGATTGCTATTGAGCCCGATTCCTTGCATCATTTTTAACCAGTGGTCTGGCCCATCTGTCTCTGTAGGGCTTGACTAAGGTACCTACTGGCCAGGCGCTTACGTCTTGTAGGCAAGTTGCTTTATCTGGTGGACAAGAGATTATAAAGGAGGAGTAAGCTGGGTGTCTTTTTTTTCACTTGCTTTACTTCCACAGTTATCCCATGTCCGCCCTCACAAATGGCTTTAATGTTTCTGGGCTGTGTTGCGGGCCCCAGCCTTGATACAAAAATTTGCTCTCTGGTTGCAACCGAAGTAATGTTGTAGATTTCAGAAAATCGTTTATTTGTTTCAGGTGTGTTACAGGAAGACACGTTAATACTGTCTCTGTGAACTGGATTACGTCGTCGGCCGTCCTCGGCGAGAGTAGGCATGAAATTTTGGGATGGGCGGGTTTTTCTACCCACAAAAGTGGTATGCTTTTTAGGTAGCTTAGCAATGTGCACATAAGTGAGTGGGTTTGTAGGAACATGATCTGAGGGGGAAGATGTAACTCTGGCGTTCGTACTCTCGGAATACATGCATGCCCCAATCATTTCAGTGGATTCCTGTTGTCCTAATATTTCTGAGACTTCTTTATTTTGGTTTTGACTTTTCCTAGTGGAATGTGTGAAGCCATTTCCTAAAGTTTCACTGGGTTTCGAGCTATTGCTGGCGAGGTCCTGCTGCAAACATACAGTTCGCGGCTGGGCTTGAAATTCCCATATTATTTGGCTGTATCGTTCTGATGTTTTCCCCCCGAATTCAATTCGTTTCTTGTCTTCTGTTTGTGATTTTCAATGCTTTCTATCCTCATGTACAATCCATGCATATCACTTCTAGTTTTCTTTGGGTAGCTCCGCTTCGCATAGCAAGTTTCGTCGGCTATAGGGGCCGCTGAGCCACTTTGTGCAACGAGGACTGATTCAAAGAATCCTAGCTTTTCCTCCAGTCGTTTAAGGGTGTGCAATATTCTACTGTTTTGTTCTTTGAGAAGAAAATTCTCTTCCTGCAGTTCCTGTAGCATTTTATGTACAGGGATGAAATTGCTTGCTAGGTTTTCGGCGTATTTCACAGCCTGCATTGAAAAGGGGCTGATGCAGTCTGCAAGGATATCCTTTAATTTCGCACACGAGACATATTCTTTAAGGTTCTCTTCCTGCCTTTCATTCGGGCTATGATTGCTCCTCTGTCTAGCGAAACCCCCCTTCAGAGGGTTTATCGCAAATATCGCATCCCAAGGTTTCAAAAATTGATCCTTCAGGATGGCCCAAAATACCATTTCCAAGGTCAGTCTGCGAGAGGATTACTCTTGTTGCTTGTTCAAGGTCGTTAATCTGTTCTTCGCAAGAATCTTCACAAATGACTTCATTAGGTAATTCTTCATTATTTTTCCCTGTTTGTTGCCTACAAGCGTCACATTCAAACTTGCGTTTTCTAGTTTTGTTTAATCTCTTAATATCGACAAAAGTACAATCAGGCTTATTGCAATAGTTTTTGTGACAAGTAACGCATTTAATTATGAAGTCATCATTCGTCAGACATATGCAGCAAGTAAGCGGCACGGCTGATGCGCTGAAATCTGTCATTATGAAATGCAAACGGGAGCCGGAATTTCAGTAATTTCGAGGCAGGTAGTCTTTAGTACAACAAGATAGCGCACTTCTATCGTTCGATGACTAGCCGATGAAATATGCAGGTGGAAGTGGGGGAGGTTTAATCCCTAACTTTGTCACCGCTTGACCTTGTTCAGAGCTTAAGTGCCGTATTGCCTTAAGCAGAATATTGCTATGTTCCGCTGCACTGAATCACTATAAACCGACCGTTCGTTTCAACTATTACCCGAAGTATGAATGCTTAAAATCAAGATTAAACATATTACCTATTCAGGCTTCCATTAATAGACACTATATGCAGATTCCACTTCTCATAAGCTCTCTGTCAATATGCAGTTCATTTATGATCCTTTCAGGTTAACTTAGGTATTTGAGTATTTTTAGGAGCACATAATTCAGTAACTCACTGACCTTCGCCACCTAGAGTTTGTATGCATTTTTTATATTTTCAATTCTTTGTAAGTTCGGTATTAGTTAGTTGCGCATAAATACCTATTTAATGAACTATACCCTCAGATGTAGTTTTAATTAGAATTAGCATTAGTAGAGGCACATGATGCCATAAAGCAAGTTTAAAGAATATCAGCCAAAAAACAAAAAACCTTCCCATTTCCCCCATCTGGCCACTCCAAATGTTTATTTAGTTCTGCCTTGAATCTATTTAAGCTATCAACTTCTATAACGACAGATGGAAGTTTGTTTCAGCAATCAACACTCGCTTGCTAAAGGCAAATTTCTGCACATCTATTCTACAACTGTCTTTCCTCAATTTGAATTAATGTTCCTTCAGGCGATTAATTTGTGAAGAGGAAGAGTCCCACCAGCATTGAACTTGCTGAAACCATTCAAGGCCTTATACATCTCAATTAGATCACCTCGCAAGTGCCTAGTCTCCAGAGACGTTGCAATTTGCAGAACTTAAGCTTTTCTTGGTAAGAGCATTCTTTTGTTCCCCTCACCAATATCGTTGCCCTTCTTCTGTACTCGTTCCATCAGCTCTACATCTTTCCTAAAATGAGAAAGGATGTGGAGCTGCTGTATATAGTACTCAAGTTGTGGCCCGACCATTGCCTTACACAAGGGGATAATCACCTCCTTCTCCTTGCTAGCAAAATTCCTATATATCATTGACAAGACACCATCCAGATCCTTTTTCTTCTCTACTACATTCACTGTAGTACCACACAGTTGATACGTTTCTCTGGGTTTACTGCTGTCCACATGCTGTACCTTACATTTGTCAATGTTAAACTTCAGTTGCCATCTCAGCCCATCTCCTCAACTTTTTTAGATCCTGTTGCAGGAGGTACTGCTATTAGTGTCATTAACAACCCTGCCAACCTTCGTATCGTCTGCAAACTTAGATATTAAGCCTGATATACCTTCATAAATATCATTAATAATTACAGAAAAGAACAATGGGACCAATGAACCCCGGGGGAGTCCACTAATAACATTAGTGGACTCCCCCGGGGTTCCCATTCAACCATCTCCCATTCAACCACCCCTTTATCCATTGTAGCAACTTGCCTTAATGCCATACTGCTCCAATTTGTACAGCAGTCTTCCATGTGCAACAGTATCAAAAGCTTTCCTGATATCCAAATATAGGACATCAAAATTATTCTTTGCATCCAGTTCCTTTGTGACCACATCATAGTATCTAATAAAATTGATCAGAGAAGACTTCCCCTTAACAAACCCATGCTGCGTCCGTTTTATTTAAATAGACACCTTTTTTTTTTAGTTAATTTTATGAGTTAATCCCTCTCTTTTCTAATAAATTAAATGTTTATTAAACTAAATAAATAGAAACACATTATCAGAATTTTTTCGCAAAGACTAAATTGTGAACACTGCAGCCAAAATTAACCGATTTATACGTTTTCAAAAATTTGCTTTAAAAAAGTTAAACTTTGTTTAATATCAAACCTCGGGCATTAGAAATCTCAGATGGCGCTTCATTTGTTGCCATCGTAACTAAATTGAACGCGTCAAACTCAAACTGCAACGCATAATCGCATTCCTAAAGTAAAGGAGGCGCGTGCTATAAAGTGCAAATATGGCTGATTCTACACTGTTTGCGGTACACTCAAGCTGTTCAAGAGTAAGTATTAGCTGTCTTAATTAATATTTAAACTGATTTGTGAAAAAAAAAAAATGAATTAGCAGCGCTGGCAAATTGCGACTCAGTTATGGACAACCTGAAGAATTTATTTAGACAAATATTTTTGCAGGTAGTCGAAAATTAAATTCTTTGGCTACTAAAATCAAACTATAATTCAAACAAAATTTTGAAAAAAAATTGTAGTATTTCGTCTTATAATTAAGGCGAAGAATGTTACAGATATTAGGTATTTATTAAAAACCATTTTTTTAAATGTAGGAGTATTTTCATTTTCAATGGGTTTCCTCTACCTACAAGTTATTTTTTTAGTGGTAATTTTTTTTCCGCAGGTGTCTTGGTCAGTTAAACCTGGAGCTGTCATGCACTCCCGTACTCCACTATCCATGCCCTCCTAAGTCTTCCTTTTCTCCTTCTTCCTGGTGGAATCCATTCCAGGATTGAATATTTGAATATTTCTTGCATCCACTTGGAATCATTTTAAACGATTCTCTTCAATAGTAACAATTATATCATTTTTCACCTCCCTGTTTTCGTTCCGTTTTCTGTCTCTTCTTGAAGTTCTTGCTGAGCTTCTCCAAATATCCATTTCTGTGGAAAGCATTTTGTTTCCCCTTGGTTTATTCAAAGTTCAGGTCTCTGCTCTCTATAATAAAACACTTTGTACTCGTACATAGAACGGAATTTAACATGCCAATAGCCTTTCTGCCATCTGCAATTCTCTTATTGATCTCTGATTGGAATGATCCGTCCCTTTGTAAGATTGATCCAAAGTATTTCAATTTATCGATTTGGGAACCTTCGATGTTTACAATGTGTCCTGATTGTGACGACAACATTTCAGTCTCGCTAAAATTGATTTTTAGACCCCACCGTTTATATTCCTCTAATAGTTTACGACATGCGTAGTCTGCATCTTCTATATCTTGTACAATCGCCACCTGATCATCTACAAAAAGTAAGTGAATACAGATGTTCTTATTTATCGGTAATCCCATTTTATTGCATTTTTGACCAGGTTCTCAGACAGATGTCTATGTAAATTTTAAACAGTGTTGGTGACTTGCAACCCTTGTAATACGCCTTTTGAAGCATGGAATTCAGGTGACAAAGCCGATCCCACTTTAAGTCTGCATCTATAATTCCTGTAAATTGTCTTAATAATGTTAATTGATTGTCCAGCAATACCTGCCTCTTTCAGTACTTCCCGTAAGAGTTTTCTTGGATCACTGTCATATGCCTTTTCAGATCAATGAAAAGCATAAAAATTTCTTTTCTTTTTGAGTGACATTTTTCAAGGATATGTCATACTGTTCAGATATGGTCTATACATGACCTCCCGGATGAAAAACCACTTTGTTCTTCCGACACCTCGATTGGAGCTTCCAAATGGTTCCTAAACCATTTTCCAAGAATCTTTAAAAGTGGATTCAGGACGCATATTCCTCTGTAATTTGAACAACTTTTCCGATCGCCCTTCTTAAAAAATTATATAATGTATCTTGTCATTTCTTACGGTATTTCTTCTCCTCTCAGTATACCATTTAACAGTTTTTGCATGGGTAACGCATAAACAACATCTTCATACTCTTAGACATTTAGTCAATAAATATATTAAGAATTATTTATGTTGGTTGAGGTATACCTTGCTTGCGTACAGCCATGCAACATAAATTGTCATATCCCTTACATATGGATTTTTTGAAGTACAACTTCTAACGTTTAGCAGTACACATTCTCAAATATTTTCCATTAATTCCAGTATTGTAATGATTCATTATATATATCATAAAAAAAAAAAAAAATTCAACCTCCAACCAACGCGTGGCAACAAACATAATATCCAACTACAATACATTGCATATGCAAATTGCCAGATTTCTATTGGTCGAATTTTAATTAAAAATTGGAATAGTTCCATAGATCTTTTTAAAAGGCTCAAATATAAAATTTCATGAAAATCCATTCAGTGGAAGTTGAGTTCTTACATGCAGACGGACAACCGGATATCGTGAAGACAAGAAGCACATGCATTATGCATATATCCTAACAGTCTAAAAACGCCTATGTCAGGATTAAATCAAAAATTGAATACATTAAAAATTATAGGCAAACTACATATCAATGTACACTCGGTGATCACTGAATTGTGACCAACCCATCCATAATGGGCTGTGCCGCATAGCTTCCAGTACAAAAGGTCGAACAGCTTCGTACCCCAGAGCAGAGGAAATTTGCAAGTAAAGGTTATAAAGCAGCAGTTATGGGACAGACAGTAAAGATATCACGGAGTTTAAAAAGGGCATGATTGTTGGAGTTCGTGCGTCGGGTACTTCCATATCAGAAATGGAACGTCTTGTCGGTACTTCTGGCACTTTTTAGCAAAGCATTTGCCATATACGGCCTCAGTGGGCAGTGATGATATCTAGCTCTGAATTCGGAGACATTGGTGTGTTGAAAGCAGTGGGGATTAGATTCCCATCTCTCAGTACAATATTTGTTATACAGCTGTCACTCCTTCAGGTTTCAATTCAGGGCAGATTTTGATCTTAGACACTTCGAAAAGATCCCGTTCTGAGTTGAGATCGGTGTTTTATGAGGTGTAACTACGATTAGAATTTCCCACAATTGATGTGGCCCTTTGTCACTTCCAATCTCTTCCAGGATATTGTCAGAAAGAACTGTTTGGCTGATCTGGGGAAGTCTTCCAACCCTTCTAAACCTTTCTGACAAGATAATGTCACTTCAGGAAAGAAATTCAGAACCGAAGTCTTATCACTTCGATATCTGATAATTTATCAGATATCGAAGTGGCATGATTTTCTGTTGCCGACTTTGCTAGGGACCCAGAAGATGGATTTACATTATTAAGAGTCAAAAGAGTTTTTATATGCATTCGGGATTGGAACGAGAGGACTACAGAAGGATCATACTCGCAGCTCCACCATCCTGAATTCTGCCCCTCGGACTTGAGGGTAGGGACTTCAGTTCAACACAGGTGATTGATCCTAGAAGATCCAAAAAATGCCCCTGATTCGACAAGTAGTTTACAATATCGAAATAAAATGCTAATTTTAAACCTGTCACATAATATTAGAAAGATCTGTTTACTTATTCTAATATAACATATAGCATAAGTTCCAAATAGCGAGTGGGTCCAACTTTAGCTGTCACAACAGCATGGATTCGCCTTGGAAAGAATTCAATGAGGTGTTGAAAGCATACTATAGAAATGCTGATCCATCTTGATTCAACTGATTTCTACAGTGGATTGGACTTGTCCTCATTTTGAATCTTCATAATGGACCTACAATTGGCAACCGAATCCTAGGAAATCACAACCTTATGTTGGAACTTTATAGTGTCAGATACCTTCATGGTATTGCATTGTGATATGGACATTAGATTGAGAACGAATTGACTCTACACGAGGGAATCTGAGATAATTGTACATAAATATTGTTAGTGGTACAGCATTGTAAATAGGTTGCGGGTTTACTGGGAAAGCTGGCTGGGACCGCATAGAACAATAAATAAAAAAAAAAGTTATCGCAAACTGTTCCTGTATAGTTTCGGATCTCTACTAAAAGAGCTTTTTCTACCTTATCCCACAAGTGTTCGATTGAATTGAGATCTCGTGACTACAGAGGTCACCACAGTAGGCTGAATTCACTGTCATTTTCCTGGAACTAGGAACATGAGAGCGAATGAGCATTATCCTGTTGGAAAAACCCAGATGGTACGTAGAATCCACGAATGGATGTGCTTGGTTGAAAACAATTTCCAGATAACCTATGGCATCAAACCTTTGCTCCACTGGTACTAAAGTGAAGTGCGAAAACGCCTACTAACACCATTACACCATCTGCACCACTGGCACCTGGCAGGCGGATCAATGGATTGATATTTTCGCTATATTCTAGCCCTCTCATACAGCATCGTCAAACCAAGCAACGTTTATCCAATCCTGTACTGTCCAGCGTTTCGGAGCCCACTTTAACGGTACATTTTTATTTTTTGTTGACAAGGGTGGTACTCTTGTTTGATCGTCAGCTGACAAACTATCTATGGCAAAGTACGACGAGCAGTGCAATCTCAAATGCCTCTTTGACTACCACAGTTGGTAGTCAAGATGTATAATACTGATTATCTGACTTACAACTGTTATTATTATATAAGAGAAAAAACGTAAGATTAACAGGTGAAGCATCTAGAATTACAAATATGGGCGGAAGGGGGGGCGCCGCTTAGCATGGAGATCAGTCAGGCGCGGTTTAACGGGATAGATGAAAGGGGTGGCAAGACTGATCGAATGAGAGCACAATGGAGGAGACGTTTGGAGTTTGGAGAGAGAGAGAGTGAAAATACTGTATATATGAGAAATAGAGAAAAAATAGAAAGATTTAATGAATCAATTAATAAAAAGTGAAGGTAAAATAAGTATTAAAATTAAATATCAATATAAGATAAGTTGAAAACAAACGTTGCAAGTAACGATAACTGGAAAATAAATTTAATTTATTAAGACTGCATATAGGAAGTAACAGAGTAGACAGTACAGTAGTAACTGAACGACAGAGGTGGCCCCTACGAACTGCTGTTGTTGTTATATGGGGGTTTTAGGCGCATCAGCAACTTAAGACACATTGCACCGAATATAAAATGTCATAAACTGCGTGTGTTCTGCGGTCGATTTTCTGTTTGCTAGACGAAAATCGACTATCCAACTGATCTTTGAATTTACCAAACTGTCAGCCTCTACCACCCATGTAGGTAACTTATTCCAGTAATTTTTGGCTAAAATAAAACTTCCTGCAATCCAGTCTAAACATCTACTCCCATAACTTGAAATTATTACCCCTAGTTCTAGAATCATTTACACTGGTTTGCAAAACTTAAGGACCAGTCAGGCTTTCACCTGTAGCTTCTCATAGGAAAAACATACCAAAAGAACCTCGTGAGGTACAGAAATGAAGGAAACAACACTGACACAACAACGGAAACAAAACGGTACAGAGGTTCTTTATTAAAAAATGTCAACATAGCATTGGCTGCCATGATACAGATATGCAGATAGGCACTGCCAAAGATGGAACAAAGGGAAGAGGTGGTCCTCAGTAGGAGATATGGCCACCCCTAATGTCGATGCAGGCTTTGCACCCCTGCCCATTTAGAACAATATTTTGATAAGTTCTTGCGGTAACATCGTCCATTCCTCTGTCAGCGCCATCTTTAGCTGGTGAACATTTTCTGGTGTGTGTGGGCGTGCCGCTAGGCGTCTCCCCAGAGCGTCCCATATGTGTTAGATGGGATTTAGATCGGTGGAATGGGCAAGCCAATCCATACGAACAATGTCCTCACTTTCCAAAAGCAAGCATATCAACAGTTGCAGTGCAATGGAGTGTGGCGTTATCATTCATAAACACGAACTCGGTGCCAATGGTACCAAGGAACAGACGCACATGTGGATGGATTACCTCAGAACAGTAACGTGCACCGGTTACAGTACCAGTATCTGGAGTTATGTACGTCCATCCAAGATAACGCCTCCCTGGACGAGAACACCTCAACCACCATATCGATCCCTTTCCGTGATGTTTGCGGGGTGATACCGTGTGCCAACCTCTGCCATATTAATTGACGTCCAGAATCGCCGCTGAGACTGAATCTACTCTCATCAGTAAAGAGTATCTTACCCCGTTGCGCTGCTGTCCAGTCCTTGTGTTCGATGCACCACTGTAAACGGTGTCTCCGATGGGCAGGTGTTAAAGGGACACAGCGTACTGGCCGTCGGGCAAACAGTCCACCTTTGTGGAGTCACCTGGCCACAGTAAACCGCGATATCCTGCGTCCTGTGCTCGTAAGCAGCTGATTTGCAATGGATCCCGCTGTCTGGTGTTGGTCCCTCTTGGCCTGTAGGTGTATATAGCGGTCATTATTGGGTTGTTTTTCGTGGACAAATTTTTCGTTGTTCTGAAGGCCGACCACGCAAATGAGACGATGCTATGGGCGATACCGAACTCTGCAGCCACACTCCTAGCACTTCGACCTTCCTCGAGCTTCCTAATTATTCGATCCAGATATTGTCTACTGGCCATTTCGTTGTCTGTAGCACTGTATGAAACCAATCGAACGTCTGTAGCAATCGTGCTCACCATTCGGTAATTCACACATAACTTCTGAACTGCTGCTTTTATCTGTTTATGTGAGCCCTCTCATCACGATTCAAATTTTTGCTTGTGCACCAGCTCGCTACTGAACGGCCACAGTTATGAAAATCGCCACAGGCTATTTGATTTTGTGATTGTAACCTTTAGAAATAGTGTTGGTCCTGAAGTTTTGCACACCAGTGTATAACCGTGAAAATTTCGTCCTCATTCATTTTACTTATGCATCTCAGCGCCTTAAACACCTCAATCAAGTCTCTTCGAAGGTGCCTAGTCTCCAAGCTCTGCAACCCACATATTCGAAGTCTTTTCTCATATTTCTCCCTTTTGCCATACGCTTCAGTACTTTTTATTGCCCTATAAATTTTCCATGCTGTCTTTTTCTGCTCAAGTAATCTGGCAACTTCATTATTCATCCAACTTGGAATCCCCCTCGTGGAGTATTTTTTTAATGGTGTATAAGCATACTTGCCCATTCGTTTGCATGTAGAAGCTCTCTTCATAATCTTCACAATCAATTGGCTGTACATTACTCCCACTCTCATTATACCTTTGCTTCCAACTATCTCACACCATACAGATTCTATAATCGCATGCGAAATGGGACAACTTTCGCTTCTTCAGGCAAAGAAGCTGATTTCCATTATTCAAATATGATCACACTGATCAATTATGGGCATAAAAATAGGTTTTTTTGAACTCCTATTTTACAAATATCTTAGTTCCCACTTCCATTCTGCCCTTTTATCAATAATCATCAACTGTTTCAAATCTCGTCTTGTTCTCTCATTTCCTGCAAACTAATTTGGACAAAGGAAATCAAATTGATTCGCTTTTCCTTGATATGTCACATGCATCGACTCTGTTCACACTGATCTTCTGCACTTCAAGCTTTCATCTTTATGGTCTACCCCCTCACTTTATTGGATTTGCTTGATCCACTGCTTAGAACTCGTAAACTATCAATAATAATTGATGGCAATTCATCAACTCCATTTGCTACGCTACTCGACAAAATTAACAGAATACGTAGAAAACGCGGTGTAAGCTTTCGAGAACGCAGGACAAAATTTGGTTTAGTGATATACCATAGAATAACGATGAAATGAGGAGACCGCGAGAAACTGGCATAAGGGACATTTATAGGGACTGTACAAGAATTACCAAAAAGGTCACATTACACAAAAGTCGATATAAAATGTTCGAAAATATGGTCACATGACATCAATACAGAGTATGATCCCTCTAACGGCTAAACAGGCCTGATAGTGAACCGTGCTTGATATAATGGTGTTTATAAAATTCTGTGGCAACAAATCCCATTCTTCCACCAAGCTCGCTCACCAAGTGACCGAGGAGTTGGCTGTCGGCGTGCAGTGCGATGCCCAAGGACGCTCCACACATGTTCAATCGGATTTAAGTGTGTTGACCGTGCTGGCTACGGCAGTCGTTGAATATGTTTAGTTTCAAGATATTCCTCCACCACTTGAGCTCTTTGTGCAGTGGTATTGTCGTGCATGACAAGAAAATCTGGGCCAACTGCACCCCTAAAAGTCGCACATAGGGTTCGAGGATCTGTTCTCGGTATCTTTGCGCAGTTACAGTACGCCTATCAAAGAAGTGGGGTGTGGCCGTTAATTCTTATTCCCCCCCGACACGAGAACACCGTCTCCACCGTAAGTGTCCTCCTTTTCTGTGATGTCGGAGGGATGGTACCGCATTCCTCGTTGTCTCCAGATGAAATAACGTCTAGAATCTGTTTGTAGGCTAAAATGGGACTCATCGGAGAACAGAATTGTACCTTTTGTCCCGCTTCATTGCAAGCTGCACACGTTTTCTACCTGTTCTGTTAATTTTCTCGAGCAGTGTATTTCGCAGGATGTTCCTCAAGGATCACCCTTGGGTCCGCTTTTCTTTATCGTTTACATTAATTATCAGTCAACTTATTTCAGTCCATTAACGTTGAGCGACAAGTCTATGCAGGTGATATTAAACTTTACAAATTATCTATTCTTAAACTGGCAGTGATGAGCTTGATTCCCTTTTACTTTGGCTCAATAAAAATAACTTGATTGTAAACCCATTAAAATGTAAATTATGTCGCTCTAATCGTGCAGTTAGACCATCCGTCTTTACTGATTAAGGATTTAGGTGTCATATTTCGATCTGACCTTCATCCTTCTTGCCATATAGATCACATAATATCTCAGACTTCCAAACTACTTGGCTTAATTAAAAGATTTACTCACTCACTTTTTAAGAGTGATAAAGTTATGATTCTTCTCTACAAGCAGCTTATACTTTCCATTTTTGATTATTGTGAATTATTTGGCCTCCACAAACAGGAATATCTTTCTCACAGACTTCAGAGGATTCAAATTAAAGTCATTAAATTCTTATGCTTTCTAAATCGCCTTGCCTTTGAGCGTTTAAATTATGAAGCTCTTTGTGGTCGCTTCAGAATCGTTATAAAACTAATTTCTCATTAATTTTAATTATAATTAACTTTTCCTGAATGAATTTTAAATTCGGGATTTTCTAGAAATTTATTTGCCTATCAAGAGGCGAATTTAGCCAAATTCGCTTCTTGATAGGCAAGGCATTCTTAAAGCTAAACAACTACTTGAGATTGTTTATAATAGAGCGGCTTTAAACATTGTGCATTAAGTATACTCAGTTGCAACTGGTATTTGCTCATCAGATTTAGAATTGGTGGTATGCCAAAACATATTATTCGGCACCATTCGGCCATCTCAAATCCCATCACACATTAATAGCCACTTGAAACTGAGTACCGAAGGCTGTATCTCCCAGTTCTGTATAATTCGAGTGGGTGATTCTTTGCCCATTATGACCATAAGGCATTTCTGTACAGCTAATGATTTTCCAAAATCTTAATCTTAGCAAGACAAATCAGTACGTTTGAATCATTTTCAGCTCCTTCCAGGAATATCTCTCCTCTCATCATATGCTTCTAGGGACTATCAACATTGCGTTTGAAAAGGATCAGAAATCACGTGAGTTCCACTGTGGACACATGGCTTTAATACACGGTTACAATAATTAGAAAACTTCAAAGTGCCGACATGTTTTTAATATTCAAGAAAGGTCATCTTAGGAAGTAACCATGATGTAAACACTTATTGTCTCTGAATTAGAAACATTTTCATGTTTTCTGGAACTGTTTAATTATCCGCATACCATGATTTAATCGAATTTTAGTGGAAGCGGTTTCTCCCAAACGAAATTTGCATAGAACTTCCATTTGGGACCTTAAATATCTAACCGCAGATATTAATTAGAATCTTTTGAGGTTTTGGATATAGAAATAGAGTCGAGTCGCTTTCATTTCGCTTTGAGAGGATAGCCATCTTCGAAACAGTTTATGAAGTTGGAAATACTTCCTTGTTATTTAACCTTTCAGAATCCAATTGTCGATATCATTTTGTAATAGATTAAATAAAAAAAAACGATCTCTATATTTGAGTGCGGAGTTTTAATGAACTGATTATAAAAGTATAAAATCTTAAAAATTAATAATCACACCTATGAATGATAATTACTATAATTAAAAGGTTGAATGTTTCTACAAATATAATATTTTTTTGTGCGCTGCATGTTCTGGACTTGAAAAACATCATTAAAACGATTCAGAGCAACCATTTAAAAGTAGGTAAGTCTGAAAATTCAACCCACACGATGCACTGTCCTTCAAAAGTTCACTGTCACAATTTCTTCTCTTCTGAGATGGACAGAAGAAAGCAGCACACTCCCCCATTCACTGGTAATGAGTGAACGAGTAATCGTGCATAGTTTCATTGACCCTGGCAGAATTACTTTGAGCTAAACCAGATGTTTTTCGTAGCAACAGTTGGAATGACCAACAGGTCCCATTAGTTCTGTACCATTGTTTCATCAGACATAACAGCTATGGGGGATGGTAAGTCTTTATTCATGACTCCGCAGAAGTTAGCATTTCCAGAATTCCAGAGACTTCCGGTCAGAGGGAGAGAGATAATACTGTCGACATCCCAACGACATTTCGGTATCCACTAATTAATGATCGAACAGTCAGCTAAACTCTGCTGGCCCTTGAAAGCGGCAAACAACAGAGCAGCTGTTTCTACCGAATTAGCACATTCCATCAGCAGACGGACAAAGTGAACGCCACCATAACAAATTGTCCTATTAATGGCGGGAGATGGACGATTTGATGGAACAATTTAATTACCAGACAGTGGAAAACACTGCGTGTCTCTTGACATCCGGCAACGTTGAAAAAGGACGAGAAGAAAATAACATTTCTTCGCTATGAGACAGAGAGCAGTTTTGCTCCTTTCTTTTCAGTGCAACAAACAAACTACACTGGTGTTCAAAGAAAGGGCATTAGGAATTTCACATTTCTAATCCTTTGTCGCGATGGTATGTTACATTAATGACTAGCGTCACAGATAGAAATATAGACAAAAGATATTTATTAAT
This sequence comes from Mastigoproctus giganteus, assembly GCF_048544385.1. NCBI lineage: Eukaryota > Metazoa > Arthropoda > Arachnida > Uropygi > Thelyphonidae > Mastigoproctus > Mastigoproctus giganteus. The sequence goes on along the minus strand of NC_143588.1, from coordinate 15,560,329 downwards.
AGTTAAGGCAAAGCTAATTAATATTTGACAGGTGCTCTCAAAATATTCCAAAATGAGCATTTGCAACCTTTATACAACAGTTTTGGTAAACACGACAATTGTGGCTGAAATGTTATCAGAAGCCCTCAATTTGCTTCAGTTTATCATTTTAAATGGAAAACAAAATGAAAAATTCACCAGGTGCCAACTAATATTTAGTTGAACCGCCTCTGGCCCTGATGACAGCAGCACACCGTCGAGGCATTGGCAAGATCAATTTCTGACGGTAATGGTGGTTCCAAATACCAATTATGAAGTTCACGAAGGGTCTTTGGTTTCTTTCTGGCAACTGGAGATTCCACGCGATGCGAACAGTTCTCTATAGGATTCAGGTCCGGCCGGGCTGTTTCCTGGCCAGCTAACAGTTGTAATGGACCGTTCTTCCAGCCATTTTTTTCACGTGTAACAAATGTAAACACATTACTGTCGAACCTCTAATGCATAAATGAAGCTAAAGTAACTACAGAAGTACCTAATTACACTTTTCGCCCCCCCCCCCGATGACAAGGAGCAGAGTTGTCCTGAAAGATTCAGTTACTTGGCAGGTTGAAATGGTCTCTAATGGTTGGCAGCAATTTGCCTTCTAATATAGCCAGGTATCCATTGGCATTTACAGAACCTTTTATAAACTGCAGGTGATACGAAATGCACCCCCATGTCATTTGGCTGGTAGGGAATTTCACTGTAGACACCATACAGTCTGGATGGTATTCTTCACCACGTCTACGGCGAATCGTTTGTCTCCCATCAGAGCCATGCAAGTTGAATTTCTTCTCATCCGAGAAAATAATTGACTTCCACTGCTCGGGGGTCCATTTGACATGCTCCTTACAAGCCTTTTTCGTTTTTTGTGTGAGGAGGAGCTTCTTCTTAGGACGACGGGCTACAAGTCCATTTTTGAAGAGGCGTCTTCTCACTGTTACTGCACTTGCTACCACTCCTATATGTTTTTCCCATTCTCTTTTCAGCTCAGACGAAGAAGCTTTACGGTTTTTAAGGCATAAGCGCTTCAAAACGCGGTCCTGTTTTGGCATAGAGACTCGTTTGTGTCCGGTTCCTTTTTTCCTCAGCAGCAGAACCACTATTCTTGAGTTTGGAAAGAAATCTACACACTGTCGACTGAATACAAGACACTCTATAAGAAATATGACTGGAAGAAGATTATTCCTCACGTAAAGCAACAATAGCACTCTTTCTTCGTGGTGTGCGTCAACTGCACATAACTCGCCATCCTGACACAAGCAAGGAATGACTGCAACTCTTGGAGAGCGTGCTTATATAGCTGAAAGTAACAGATGATGCAATATTACGTCATCACCTATGCTTGCCAATCCTATCTGATGCAATCTGTAAGAAATATTGCCATATACTTACGTTATTCGGACGACAATTGCAATTTTAAGGGGTGATGCACTTTCTTTGAACACCAGTGCAGTTCTAGCAGGGGTGAAGGAACATGTCATCTAAAACTCCGACGTGGGCCACATTCAACAAGAGATTATTAATCACAGCTAATTGTAAGGATTCTTTTTAAATTTTAAACTTCTAATAACATACTTGAAGTACGAGTAGTATGTACAATGCTGCTCGTAATTGAATTACGAGAAGCAAAAGATTCGAGTTCGAATCCAATCACGATGGGGAGATGTAAACCATTTTATGAGCTTTTTTAAAGATTTAGCTATATTAAAAAGGGGGGGATGCACCTTACCACTAAGCAACAGAAACCTGAGAAATGACTAGCTGAAGATTAAAAATAAAACCGTGCCGGTGAACAGAGCCGACCCAAGAAACAGCCAGCTGAGCGGAAATCCGGGGCTACTTCCCAATTATTTAATGGATATGTATGTTATAAAAGGAGAGATAGATTATGCTGCTCTCTGGGAGGACGCTAAATATCAGGGCCGGCACTGCTGGTGAATCGTAATAAAGGATGACGAAATGAATTGCTTAACGAACTCCCTCTTTAGGAAATTTCAGTAATCGAGAATGTCTAATCAATCGCAAGAAGTCGATGGGTTACTGGAGCTGCGATAAAATAGATGGAGGACCAGAAAAACAAAGATCAAGTTAAAGACAATTAGTATTTGAAGGTTTCCACTAGAGACAGAGTATTACATCCTAATTATGATAAAATGAACGAACTTTGAATACATAATAGTAATGGGATGTGACGTAACAGAGTTGGGTTCGCTTAAAACTAAATTTTATTCAGATAATAGCTGTAGAAGGAAACGGAATCCACTTGTTATCTTGCAGAAACCGGACACACATTTTTTGATTAAAAGAAACTTTGAGTTTAATTAAGTTCTACAAGTGGCTGCCAGCTAACAAAATTGTGTCGAGAATTCGCATATTCTACGTTTTTTTGTGTATTCAGCACCGCTAATGGTCTTAAAACTGACATTGTACAGTGTCTCACCAGATTAAATGTGAGTTCCATTGCTATTATTAAGAGACTGGGCTTATTCAATTAGCACGTCACGGTGATCATTAAAAATCACTTAAGCTGTTTTGTTGAATGTTGTTTTGAACAACAAACAGCACGATGTCAGCCCCAATTAAAATTTTATGCATTTAAAACTGACAGTGAAAAAAAAAATGCTGAATAAGAATTGCAAAATTATGTCATAAGGGAATGTGTGTTAAGGGCCAAAGAAACTAAAGCTATCAGGAGGTAGAATAAATATGAAAGAATATTGGACCAAGCCCACCAAGTTGCCATTTTCGAAAATATATTTCTTAACGATAAAACCCATTTAAGAATTTTTTTAAACTTAAAAATAGCGTTATACGTCTCTACTAGAGTTTTAAAGTGAATATTGAATTTACTTGTGAGTAATCAGTCTTCAGCTTGTCATTTTGATTATTTTCCGCGGATCAGAGCATTTTAGATAAAGTTTAAGACTGACTTTTGTAAAAATTTCTGTTCACCAAGAAGTCCTTCTAATTTTCTTGTAATTAATCTTCATAAATGATGCCAATTACGATATGGAAATTAATGGAAAAATTATTTCAGACACGGTGCGATCCGTGAAAAATGATGACGCGAAACGGACTGATGGTTTCCCATTATTTCAATGGAAAAAGGAATAGAGATAGTGAGGACTATTTTTCCAAATTTTGTCATTATTCAATATGTAAAGTAGCAGTTTGTTCAAAACATTTAAAAATGTATTCGCCACTCCAGTATTTAAATCCAATAATCGTGTGGATTCATCCAATTACAGATTATTTAAGCCATGACCTCAACAGTCAAACTACTCAAAACTATAGTACGAAAATTCTAGTGCTATTAAGTTACAATTTTAGAATAACAGGGACTTCAAAAAAGGGAAGTCTGCTGCAAACAATTCTCTTCATTTTCTAAATTCAAAGTTTAAATGTTGAACGCATTGCAAGTACATCTGGAGTAATGGAAGATCCAGCGGGTTAGATCATCACCTTGATATATCTAACCCTGAAAGAGGGTTAAAATGTACAGTAAAGGGTGATTACTATTAATCTTAAGGGTACTACTATTAATCTTAAGGGTACAATTATTAATTATCGAGCACCTGATGGTATTCTATTCTATTCTATGAATATCCTCACTAGTTGTATTCTGTGAATATCCTTACTTTGAAGGAATGTGTCGGCCAGTCGAGGCTCCATGTGGTTAAGAATTATTGGCAATAAAAATTAATTCCTTCAATTGACGATAATTTCAATCGGATCTGATAGAGTATCCAAGGATCTTGCTAAAAATGTGGAATCCGTTAATCATGATATCTCTTCAGACCCTATAGGGCCAGTTAACCCAATCCTGGACCGTTTTGCGATCTTCTGGATAATGGATATTGATGGATATTGATATCTGGATATTGATATTACTGTTTGATGGTTGTTGAATATATTAAAATCTCTCTCTCATCTGAGACTGAATGCATAGTAATTAAACAGCATTTTTGTAATCCAAGAATAGCTTTATTTAATACAGTAAAAGACGCGTTAGAGTTTCTGGAAAGGCATCTTGTACTTAAGCACCATATAGGAGCAAATATAATCCAGAGTGTATTCTCTCGAATTGACATTGTCATTTCACTAATTTTAATTTCTCCTTTTATGTACACAAATAACATCTAAAGCTAATTCGATTTAAGTATTTGCTACTCCTTTTAACTCCAACTTCATCAAGCTTTAGAAATTCCTGGTTCTGCCGATATTAGATTAATGTAACTCTTTGGTTTTCCTAATCAGAAATACTTAAGTAATTAACAAAGTAATCGTAATTAACAATAGAGAATTCCACATACACAATTACGCAGTACTGTGTACCAAATTCCTTTTGGAGGAGCTTATCTAATTTCTTTGGTGCTAATTTCTTTGTTCAGCCGATAAATGGATCAAAGGACACACCCGCTCTACTGGTCCAAAACTTGTATTCTGTCTTATCTCATGCTTATTAATTCCGTAAATCTTGGAAGTTTCCGACTGCCCCATTAATCCCTGACAACTTTCAGTGTTATTTCCTTTATTACTTATACTTTGAAGTTGATTCATAAGATATTCGAATTTCTTACTGTTGTTTCTTGTAAAGTAATGAACGAGGAGTAATACAAAAGTTCCACCAACTGTAGGAAACGAGAGAACAGTAAGCGGTCATTTTTTTCTTCGTTTTATCACGCCACCTTGAATTGTGTAAACAATAAACTGCCACATGCATTGATCACTGTTGATGACATCTGGATTCTTGTCTACTAAGTAGAGAGAAAAAGACAGCAAGGTCTTTTTGTCTCAGAGTTTGACAACTGGGAAAGTGGTTGTCTGCATATTGCTCTCTAGTTTGCTGTCCTCTCCAAATGTCCTAAGGTTCCATGTTTGATGTCTATGGGACATTTCAATCAAGAGCGTGAAATATTAATTAGTTTTGTCTGGATTTCACAAATCTATATTAGATATTTTAGTTGGGATTAACGTATATTTGTAATATTATGATTTCCATAGAATAGTCGATCACGTTATGTCAAGATAATTAGGAATTTTCTGAAGTTTCAATATACACGAGATATGTTAAAATTTACAATCGTCTTCTGAAATATTTTGCGCTTGGAATATTCATGCAAGACAGACGTGTTCTGTAAAAACCATAAGTAGTCTAGAAGAAAAGTACAAATTCTAATTTACGTCTTACGAGTCCAGAAGAGTGTTTTAGATTAGAGTTCCTAATTGTCTCGAAGAGCTGATAAAAGCACATAAGTACTATCATTAAATCCATAACGAGAGTTACATTTATGTAAATGACATCACAGATCCTTTAAAAGCATGCGTTTACGATGCTTTATTATTTAACTGGAAAATTTAATGCGTTTGTTTTTCATTTTCATATATTAAAGGAGAAAAAAAAAAGGATTGCACACCCACAGTGTATAATGGTACAAATTTCTAAATTTTAAGGAATGAGACTATATTTTATAATTGTTTCTTTCTTAGATTGCGCGGAATCAAAATTTATTGAACGTGCTCGTACAGCACATTAAAAAAACGGAGGTATAATTTGTAAAACAAGTAGGAACGAATACATTTTCAATCAGAGTAAATTGTAGGCTATAATAGGAACCTGGAACTGTTCTGTATGTGCGTGTATGTGTGTGCAGATGCAGAAAGAGGGAATTTATAGTTATACTTCAGGGAAAGTGCATCTTTATCCATAAATATCAGGTTCAGAACCTCTTCTTACTCTAGAGATAACAAACCTATTAGTTATCTGTTTATAAGAATAGCAAAGAGGCATTTGTAACAAACTTTGTTCATTAAACTTAGATACTTTAACTAACGTTGGAGCTGCTGATGAAGAAAAACCTATTTTTAAAAACAGCCAAATTATCTTTATAGAAAATGAAGTATTGTCGCTAAGGAAATTAAGCTAATTTGAATATTAACAGAATCTGTTCTTCTAGCATGACTCAAGGACATAGTTAACATCCAAAACCATGGGCTCATATAGCATTTCAATTCGGATTTCGGTTATTGCGCATCGTATCTCAATTAGATGGGAAAACTCGCTAACCTACGCACAGAAAGAGCAGTAGAAGGCAGGAAACTTGTCATTGTGTTAGCAAAGGAGAAAGGGAAAACACGCAGCGTCTCTCAACCTCCCCACTACCTCCTGTGCGACTCATGTTACGCTAATCATTTCTTTCCACTTCTCTTCCCGCGCAAAAAATCTCGTTGTCTTGTATTTCTGACTTATCGTATCTTGCGATTCCTTCATCCCACTTCTGCTCTTCAGATAGTGACCTCGGTCAGTTCCTCTTTCACACTTTTCTCTCCATATATAGCAAGCGGAAAACATCTAAGCGGTGTCATTTACTTGATTTATGTAATAGATGCGATTCGAACTCAGGGCTTTTTTCTGACAGGTGAGGAGGGATGGTGATTATATCCACTGTTTATCGTAATATAAAAATAGTACAATGGGAATTAGAAAATAAAGTAGAAGATAAAATAATTTAGTGTTCGAAGAGAAGTAAGTTTACTATCCAGATATAAATACGATATTCTCCATTTTATTGTCATTCATTCAATTTCAAAACTCAAAAAAAAAAAAAAAAAACTAACAGGACGAGAGATCATTCCTGTGTATTTCATGTTAGTGGGAAAGTTATAATATGTTCAAGTTTATTTAAAGTTCAGAATTTCTACAGAATTTTATTAACTTTACAGTCAGAGGCTCCGAGCGCAGATAACTCATCACTAGTAGCCAAAGGCAAAGCCGAGAACGAACATGCAACGTTTGTGTTGTGTTATATGCATAATGCCAAAGAGTGGAGGACTGCTGCTCAGAACAAAAGGGGAGGACGGGGGAGGGAAGTACAGAGTTAAGGGTATTCAAAGGAGAGTGAGGGACTTACGACAATAAACACTAACTCCTGATTCTAGCAGTTATCGATTTTCCTTGTGGCGATTTGATTGCAGATGTTAGAGAGATTCAATCAACTGTACGCACTCTGACAAAACACTCCTCCGTGAGATTTGCTTAAATTCCTCAAGGAGAACGGGCGTAATGCAATTATCTATTTTAATTCTGCTTTTACGGAAGACCTTTCAAAGGCTTCTTTTTTGTTATCTTACGCATTGCTATAAAAGTTGCGTCATACGCAGCAGTAACTCTCCAAACAATCTTGAAAAATCAATCTATACAGAGAGAAAAAATTACTTTTGTTTCATAAATTATTTCAATTAACAGGCAGATTTAATATAGGCAGAAAACAAACTCGAACCAATAGACAGAAATCCGAAACAAGTTTGATGTGCCAGTATTTTATGTGTGAAAACTTTACGTGTTCTGGAAGTTTATTTTATAAAGGAGTTTGCTCCTATAAGGGTGGTACAAAAATACAGAAATGCCGGCGAGCAGGTCCCGCGAAGAATAGAAGGAATTATATTAGTAATCAGACTCTTGGATAAGAAGAGAAACACAGATTAGTCGGCAAACTCAAGTAAAGGGCATTCTTATCAAAACAAAAGAACTGAAATGGACTTGGGCAGGACACATAGCTGAAAGACATGAAGACAGATGGACTAAGGAAATAACAGAATGGTATTCAAGAGGAACTAAAAGAAAACCTGGAAGATAACAACGGAGATAGACAGATGAAATTCAAGAGTTCATGGGCAGCAAATGGATGGCCACTGCACAAAAGAGAAGGAACTGGAAAGTTGTTGGAAAGGCCTTCATCCTGCAGTGGATTTAAAATGGCTGATAATGATGAGGGCCTGTGATAGGATCAACTAATCTCTATTCACTAATTATTAACCTATTATTGTTTCCTGCAGTAATAGGTTATTAGTGTAGTACAGTGCCGGAAAGAAAATTATGTTTTGAACCTCTTTTGTGACTGCAGCTTTCAACTTAGAAAAAGCACCAGGTTGTGATATAATCAATAAAGTTACAGTTTAACCGTTGTCTGGCTTTCCACAAAAATATAGCATGTTTCTCTATATTAGAGTTTTACTTATTCCACTTTGACAGGCCGTAACAGTCCCTTCGCACTGTTTTTTTTTTTACACAATTTATTAAATCCAAGCCGTAGATTTCATCTATTGATTCAAATTTTAAAATTATACCTTGTTAGATTCCGTGATAGAATTATCCTCAAATGGGATATTTGATATACGAATATTGAGATGCAGAATGCTGCCCCATCAAAGGCTTATCAGTATTTCATCTTAGCTATGGGAAACCAGAATACAACTGTGACATAAGAATTAAAAACTACTGAGATATCTTAATTTGATAACCATAATAGTGAAAACCGCTCTGCTTTTTCTTCAAATTTTGTTAAAGATACATTTTTCTATTATTGTTTCACAAAGTTCCACATATGTGGAACTTTATATTTTATGAAAAGACATCGTTATTTTCCTTTTTCTGTTTCAGGTAACTAGCCCAGTAAAGTTTAAAACCTGTAATGCACACAGCATTCATAACAGCCTATACTATGTTCCTGTGTGTGGGGAGGATGGAACTGAGAGATGCTACTCTGCATACATTTAATGATTAAAGTTTGTATAGTATTGGCATGTATTGACGTTTAACAGAACAATCCCTGGTCACTTAATCGCTACATAGAAATAAAAAAATAATGTCAAAGGAACGTACTCTCAGATTACCAGACCGAAGGACTCATCAGTTTCCTGAATCTACGGGGATGATGACGTTGGCACTTTAATCTGAATGTTATGACTCCTCTCACTCAACACAGCGAAAGTTATTAGGAGTTATTTAAACACAGCAACGTTCAGAAAATCCCCCAGCACTTGTCCCCCGAGAAAAAGTTGCTCTTTTATTACTGACTGAAGGCTCTTCTTCTTTCTTAATTAACCTTGGTTGCGTCCAATACCAGGCAATATCGTGCAGAAGGAGATGCCGGAATAGGATTTTTTTCCTGGGGCATAAAAAATATTATTCATCATCTTCTAATTCCCTTAAGGTGTGCTGGAAAGGTGGTCACCGGGCAGATAATTGGTTCTCAACTAACCATCTTGGTAAGCCGACACAGCACAGGCGGGGCAGGCTGCCCGGTATGTTCAGCTTTTGCCACACAGCTCTGGGCTGCCATGCTTTGTATTTACATATTTTAATACGGCTTCGATTTGCGCGTATTGACACGCAATCTCATTTTAATAGCACGATGCTCACTGGAGGGTATTATCAGAGGCTTGCGGAAATAAAGCGGATAATGCGTCTTCCATTTAATTATGCGTTGGCAACAGAAAGTAAAAACATGGAGATGGAGAGACTGAAAGAGAGAGAGAGAGAGAGAAACGGCAGATTTCTGCCACTATGTAAACGAGAGGAAGATTAACAAACACGTAGATGCGCGTTAACTACTTAATGTTTACATCACCAAGGTTACCTTGGCGCGTGACATGATGAAATGAGCAGCGTTACTTCTCTCCGCCGCTACACCATAATCAGCAACATATCCTGCGGGAGTTCGGATGGAAGACGTTAATTTCCATCCTTGTTAGCCTTTGCTTTCAGTAGCGAATAGACACGGACCTGCCACTGCCCCTGCAACAATCGCTTCTCTGAGGAACAAGCGAACACTACAGGAAAGCTCTTCTTTGGGGTACATAACGCACATTTGGAGAAAACAAAATTAGATCGTGCGTTGATCATTTTCTGGTTGAGCGCATTCTTAGATGTACTGCAATCTGGGAGACCGCAGCTTAACCTTTAATAAGGAATTATTGGTAGACTCTAATATTCGGAAATACCCCGAGTACGAAGCATCAGTTGACACCACACCTGTTATAAGGTTATTTTATATGAAGAAATTACGTAGCTTTCCCTCGGTTATTAAGGGCTATTTTAATAATTGGCTGCTGTCCGATATATGAGAGGTTACGCTGTTACGCGATGGATCTTCCGCCGTGGCGTCTGCTCGAAATTACGACAAAACTAATTTGGAGCGGAATTAAGCAAATTAAATAGTTAACTGCGTCCGCCTAACAGCTGGAGGCTAATAGGAATCGGAACAGTGTCATGATTTACGATGGCATCATTAATCGGGAACGGCTCCACAGGTTTCATACGATGTAACGGAAGTTACGGGGAATTATTAACTGGTTACTGAAACTAGTACGAATATCCGTCAAAATGACGGGATGTAATTCTGACGAGCGTGTAATCGAGACGCAAGATAATCGTGAACAAATACGCGAAATAGCGTAAAATGTTTCACACTTTTTATCCGAAAAGAAGGAGGTTTATTAGTGTGCATTTACAGATCACTTGCGGGCTTACCTTGAATGGAAAAGTTTGGAAGCTGTTTTTAGAAAGGTTTGTTCAGTTATTCCAAATTTCATTAATTCGAACAAATAAAAACCCGGCAGCTATTTATTTTACACACATATCACATCATGATCCTTACATGACACCGACTAACTCAGCCATGTTGTGAAAAAATCCCATTAGTATTGTGTCACTAACAGTATTCAAATTTAGTCGAATTTTCCACGCGGTTTAGGGAGGTGATGATGATATCAGCTATGCTGCCCAAAAGGCCCATTTTTTGTTATCAATTTACTAAATATATAAAGTTGTTCCCTATGGAGTTGAAGGTTGTCGTCCATCAGAACGAATTCTTGACCTACAACATCAGCATAAGGAAGGACAATTAGTAGCACGATCTCATCAATATATCCCCGTGCAGTTAAGATCCGTCACTGATGACATGGAAGTAGTACGTATGACAACGGAGAATAATGTCACCCATACCAGTTATCCACTTCCACTGAACTATGCTTCCTTTGTATGTACAAGAACTGTGCTCCTGTACACATAAGTGGGACATTTAAAAAGTTCGTAACCAGAGTAGGAAGGGTTCATTTGAGGAGTTTGGTAACATGTTACTTTTCAACATAGTCCTCTTTGGAATCAATACACTTAGGCCACGGTTGCTGCAGTGCGTTGATTTCAGCTGCGAAGAAAATCTTTTCTTGGGACTCCAAGAATGCATCCGCATCAGAAATGGTGTCACTGTCAGTGGGAAAATGGATACCAGCTAGATAGTTTTTCAAATTAGGAAATAGGTGAAAATCCGATGGTGCTAGATATGACGAATATGGGGATTGTCGCCATGATTTAAAAACTCATGAAGTGCCGCCATGGCAATGACAAAAATCAGCGGCCGAGTTGTTCTGGTGGAACAAGACTCCTTCGCACTGAATTTTTCTTGGTGTTTGTCTTTGATGTTTTCATTCAAAGGTCTCTGTGACTGTCTGATATTTCTGAAAGTAATCCACTAGCAACCCAAAAACCGATGCTATCACTTTGTCGTCAGAACGAATCGACTTGGCGTTTGGAGAGAGAGAGAGAGAGAGAGAGAGAGAGAGAGAGAGAGAGAGAGAGAGAGAGAGGAGCTGCGTTTCTTCTGCTCCTTTGTATTTGGCTGAAAGAAATGGACAGACGTCTGAAAATGATGGACCAGTGGTCACAAACCTCGCAAGGAAATTTGCTGGATCTGCTCGAAAACGATGCAAATGTTCACTTGGCTTGACAACTCTTGTGCGTTTTTGATTTACTTGTCAATATCTTTGGGATCCATCTTGCAGATATTATTTTCACAGCGAGAACTTCCATTGTTATGTTGTACACATATTCTGATGAGATGCTCAAGACGCTGGCAATGTACCGAACTGTCATCCATCGATCAGTCATCACCAGATTATGAAACACTCAATAAATTTGGAGTGATGAACGTTGAGGTCTTCCACAGCGTGGGTCATCTTCCAGGCTCTCACTCCCTCGTTTAAGTTATGCTGCCCACTTCTTAATCACGAATAGGAAGGACGATTCTCCCCGATATAAACATATTCTCATGAATTATCTTTGGCGTTAGTCCCTTTTCCCCCCGAAATATTGGATGACTGTATGGTGACTGATTTTTCCCATCTTTCCTCATTCACACAACTTTGTTGATTTCAGGACTTGTAATTAAAAAAACAACAACTTTACTGAAACTGCATGAAACTTGGTGTTGTGCATTGAGTATAGAAATTTTTAACACTGTACCATTATCCTGAAAGGATAATGGTACAGTGTTAAAATACTCACTAATCCATGCTGTTGTTCCAGTTGCAAATACTCACTAATCCATGCTGTTGTTCCAGTAGAGTGCAATGTATCTGAGGGCCACGAACTTTTCAAACGCCCCTTGCACACATGATTGTTTCAGATTGCTCTTTCACGCCACACCACGACCTGATGAAAATTGGACTGTAGGCTGTAACTGGATTCATCTGTGAGTCGAGTCGCACATAGCGCCATTGACTGTCAGTCCAATTAGTGACCACGTTCTTCTACTCCTATGTCTTTGAGCGGACTGTATTGGGCGCTCAAAGGAAGGCACACCATCGGTCTTCATTATCTTTAACATGTTTGTCCGTCCATATTGTAATAACTTTACAATAAGAATGGATAATAGGCAAATACTCACTAATCCATGCTGTTGTTCCAGTAGAGTGCAATGTATCTGAGGTGCTGGGTGCAATGGTTGGTTTTGGGGGCCCTGACGAGGATCTGTGGTCGAGTATTTAACGCAATGGTCACATTGACTGAATTTGCACGGTCTCGGCCTGTATTTGTTGGAGAACATACTTGACGTGTGCACGTCAGTTCGTGAACGTGTGTAGTTATTAGTTTTGATTAGTATCTGCGAAAAAAAACTTACACTGAAATCTTACTACGCGTGTTTCTTGACTGATTATGAGTTGTAAAATATCCACTAATGCGCCAGAGAGTGTATCACGTACGAGACAGGCGCTGAATGAAAAACCTTCACAAATCTATAAAATTCAAAGAATTATAACATAAAGAAGGATGAATTAAAATGTCAACATTGGCGAATTGAAAAGCAATTTGTAAATTGGAGATGAATTCGTAATACTGAAGAGACACTAACAAGTGAAGCACGAATTTAAACTCGCTGACAGAGAACGTCATAAAAAAGTACGAGATTTGTCAGCTTTCATTCTCTTATTTACATTGAAACAACGTTTCTGCTGATTTAATTCTAAGGAGAGAAAGCCATTGGTTCTACATTAATGTTAAAAGCAGCCATGATACACTCCAATGAACGACCTTTTTGCTCCGAAGGTCCCATTAAAGCAAACAAACGAAGCCGCATTTTAAGCTTCTTTTGTCTACTCTGATAAAAAAAAAGACAAGTTTCCAATATTTAATATTGCTATTTACGATTCTTTAAAGAAGGCTCTAGTGAAGGAAGAAAAAGAACCCCAAGGAACCCATTAAGAAAGACAGAACGCACAGCAATACGCTACTTTTTTCCACGATGAGTTCCAATTATTCATGCAGTTAAGCGGAAGGGATTTTTCTGCCTCGTTAATGAGTTCCTCCAAGATATTTTATTCAGAAGAAAATCCTCGTGACTTATGGTTACAAATTTCCTTTTAAACGTAGTAGAATACCTGGTCCCCAATTCGCAGTGGCTTACGCGGGTCCTGGTTACGAGTAACAAGTTGTTACTTTTCTTAAACCCAAATATATTTTTTAGCCGCACGTCTATCATAATTATAAGTGATGTCGAATTAGCAAGGATTAGATGTTCTTGAAACATATCTGCTTTCTCTTTTACTGCTTGGAGAATATCAAAGGATTAACTAGTTTTTTTAGAATATAAATAAGATTTCTTTTTAATGCGAGGGATTCATCATCTGATTTTTTATCTTCTGTTGTTTATTTCTCGACTTACATACGTCACCAGTTATTGCACGTTGGAGAGTAACATCCCCCGTTGAGAAGAACAAAACATCTTTCAAAAACACATCTCCTATCAAGTTTTTATATATTTTTTTCCACCTAACAGCAGCACGATTTATAAAATGAGAAGACGAATGTGTTTTTTTGTGTATCGGAGTACCATTACGTCCAGTGTAATTAGTGAATGTGTACGATACTGCAAGCTAGATGGTGGCTCGTAAAGACATTGCCTTACCAGTTTATTAGAAAATCTAGTGTCCTTATAAGAAGAGCTTCATTGTCATTAAAGATGTACAACAGGAAAGACGTCGTGATAACCCCAAGAGGTATCACCACTAGTGTGTGTATGCAGCAGACGCAACGTAGGTGGTGTCCATTCGATCAGTAGCTACCCAAGGACCGAAATCATGGTCTGATTGTTAACAATACTTGGAAATTTAAGGACACATTACCCTATATCAGAATGGTTTGTTGACTGATCAAAAGATTCATAAGGTTAAGAATATAATGATGACATCACTTGATTACGTTCTTCTCTTATGATCACAATACTCAGTATGGTTCTTGAACATTCTGAATATTGTGCATATTATGGTGGTCTTTCTCTGCTGTTTTGCGAATTACATGCCGAACAACCCACTCGTATTACATATAGATATTTGAGGAAGATTCTACTAAACTAAAATACATCCAACCTCTGTTACTCTCTTAATTGATTCATCAACAACTGCTCTTTATGATGTACATCCATTTACTTTCAACAGAGTGGGGAAACGAACGTATAACATCTTTAATACGTTGTGCTCCTCACAAATAGAAACTGGGTATCGCTGCTTTTTGTGTCTTTTCAATTATATCTTAATATTTTCTAAAGCTAACAAAACAGACATTACTTTGCTGTAAAGTTACAGAAATAATCAACGAAAGGAAAATTCTAAGAAAGCGAAACATACGAAAAAGATTACCAGAGGATGAATATGCAGAATTCGCTGCGGTTAATCTGAAGGTATCCGAGTATGGTTATCCACTGTGTGAAATGGAAAAATCCTATCAGTTAGTGAAAGACGTCATTCCTAATTCACAACCCACAAAAAAGTGATATTGAGCCAAAATTAAACGAAATTCTCCTCAAACATATTCTTTTACGATGCCCTAGAACAATATCGGATAATGTAAACAACACCAGGAATAACTTGCAATATTACGCGGAGGAACAGCGCAGGAGGTGGATATTTCTGCTACTGCGTACAGAAGAGATTTAATTTCCGTTCCGTTTGCGTTTCCAAAACACACCGAGAATATTAACCAAGCCGCGCGGAATACACATTTAGAAATCTTTATTCCAATAATAATAATAATACAAATCGATACATTGTAATATTCCCTTCACGGCCACCAAGCCAGGGATTAACAGTAATAATACAACATAAGGGTTAGGATATTGTTACTGATTCTGGTCAGCATCCAAAGGACTGGAAACATGGAAGTAGCTGAAAAGGCAGAAACCTATCGGATATGTGGAGATGGCTGAGATGTGGGCTCAGAATTGGAGTCGCTCTGAGGGAAGGCTGACGGACTATTCATGAGCACAGGTCCCAGAACGATGGTGCAGAAATCTCGCCAACGATCATTTTGATAGTCGTGGTAAGACGTTTCACTCTAATCAGCCTGGGGAGCCTGTGAATTTGAATCAAACTGGCCATTTCAGTTGTCTTTAGCTGTGGAGGAAGTTTATGTTCATTTATGGCCCATTTTAAGAGCCAAAACTCAACAGAAAAAAGTGGCCTGATTGTGCTAGGGGCAGCAGATGCCCATATCTCTGCAGCTTATAAAAGCGGAGAGTATACTATAGTTTTTTATATATTTTATAGTAATTGTGACTTCATTAATATAATGTAAGTGCTGTTTGGCAATCCATCGGAGTCGAGCTGCCAGGGTGAGCAGCTTGTCTATGTGGTAACTGAAGCAGAGCTTAGGATCAAAAACAACCCCGAGATCAGTATGCTTATTGACGATGGGAATAGGGGAATTACACAGAATTGGCTGAATATAAGAAGGCATTTTCTTTAAGGAGAATATCATAAATTCTGATTTTTCTGGATTTATTTTTAATTCCAACTGGTTGAGGTAGTTTTAAAACTCCATGAGTGTATTATTATTTTTTTATATTATCACGAGAAGATCAATACGGAGAAATTGGTGTGAGGAGTTTTATATCATCTGCACAACAAAAAGTATCATGCCTGGACTCAACAAGTGGGGAGATAAGTGCTGTAAACAAGAGCCCAGATAAGACACCACCCTTTGACACGCCTGAACAGACACTTCGCTCGTCTATGTGCCCGTGGACAGTAAGCTGGGTTTTTTTCTATTTTGAAGGAGTGACGCAAGGAACTGTAGAGTGTCTTCCCTTGATCTGATAGTGGTCTGAAAGTAGCTTCAACATTGCAGGAACATTTATAGAGTCGAAAGCTGCTTCAAGGTCTACATAGGTGACTGCAAGCTCTGCTTGGGATTCAAACGCAGACAGGATAGAGCTGGTGGTGGCTAAGAGGTTAGTAACGGTGGATCTATGAGGAAAGGAGTAATGGATTTGAGGAAGCCGATGTGGAAGAAGTTGTTTAGTTAGAATGGGGAGGAGCACCTTCTGAAGGAGTTTTAGAAGACTTGAGGCATTAGAGATTGACCGGTAACGCTTAAGAGGTGTAGGAGATTGAACTTTGAGTATAGGCTTCACAATGTACATGTTCCACTGCTGGGGAAAGAAATGGCTTGACAAAACAGCATTAAACGTAGTTAGAAGGGGATCTGTAAGAATAAAGTCACGAGATTATTTCCAGCAGAAACGACTCTTTTAATAATTATTTCAGTGTCTAGTTATTGTTACGTATATTAGTATTAGTATTAGTTGTAGCAAATGATGCAAGAAAGCAAGCTTATAAAGCATCAGGAAAAAAACAACCCACACGCTTCACCTCTCTAAGAATTTGTCCACTTCTTGAATTTATTCAACCCGTCAACTTCTACAACAACAGATGTAATTTTTTTTTTTTCAAACAATCAATCACCCACTGGCTGAAGGCAAACTTCCGCACATCTGTCCTCCAACTAACCTTTCTCAACTTGCTTTTATACTCCCTCACGTGTGTAGTCTCAGAAAGAGGACGAATGCCATCAACGTTTATCTTTCTCAATCCATTCAAGACCTTAAATACCTCAATCAGATGTCCCAGCAGGTACCTAGTCTCCAGACGTTGCCAAATGCAGAACTGAAGGCTTTCAAAACGAGCCTGTAAGTGGACACTGGGCATATTTGGGCTTATACATATTGTTTCCAGCATGCAAACTACAGCCACCCGTTCCCGCCTCATTATTGAGTACCCAATATATAACACTGATCGTCGAGGAGTTCCTTCTTCGTTCATTACACAGTGCAATTATTCGTTCCAGTTATATCGCAATTATTTATTAAAGCAATGTACCTCATTTTAACGATCCTTATGTAGGTCTATCCAGTTAAAACGCAACTCAGTTTGCAATACAAAAATTTGTTAAAAACGAATAGAATTCAATCAGAGTGTGGGTTGTTAGCGAAGCCTTACTCTTGGACGCATCCGAAGGAGCAGATAAAAATCCGACAAAAACTCAGAAAAACCCATGTCACGCACCGCACTACTGTATGGTGAATAGAAGAGCGACGTTTAAAAATTCGTTTCTTTGGGCCGTTTCTTTCTTTTCTCCTTTTAAGTACAAATTTTTAAAGTTAGATATTTCTTATTCGTAAGAAAGGAAGAAGAAATCCGATATTATTTACTCGTAGTTATAATTAAACGCGAGCCAAAACTTCAAATAATTCTTCGGAAACTTGCAGGTGAAATAAATTTATTTTTTCCACGTTTTTCCCTCGGGAAGAAATAAAAAGGAAAACAGTGAAGTGAAACAAACTTGCGTCACTGCTTAAAAGTCGGCGTTTCTCTATTCATGAAGCATTGCAGATATTAAGCTTAATGAATCCTCGCGAGAACTGAAGTCGAGAATATTCATTCTTATTAAATAAATGCAATCTCTTTATCCTTTCCCTCATTCGGAAATAATTTAAAATAGTGATTAAGATCTCTGTTTAACGAGATTTATAAACTTTATGTAAACTCTGAAGAAGCTCTGCAAATTAGCTCTGAAAATTTATGTTACTCAAGGTACTCGAATACAAACAGCAATTGGAAGATCACGTGCAAAGAAGCGAAGTCAATAAATTAATCAGTTCACTTTAATACACATATTTCATTACGCAGGCAAAGGGCTGCGTATTCACAATTAAGAAACATAATCATAGTATTAAAGCTCTGACGCTTTCTTAAATTTTACACCAAAATTTATACAATATGAGGTAGTTGCAAAAGTTGAGTATACCTTTGGAAATATAAAAAAAAAGTAAGGGTTCGAACTTTTGATCATCAACTTTTAAAATACTTTATTATTATTAAAAACCTTTTTCCTTTATGGCATTTTTTTCTGGCTTACGACAGGTACTGGTACCAGGTTCATGGGGTAGTTGGTTGTGTCCGGTTGCTATTATTATTGTTGGTCGAGGAACTCTTACTATCCTACAGGATCCTGGCTTTCTGCAATGAAAGTCAGGATCCATGGAAGCGTTCTCTGGGAGGACTATTGTTGCTAGGTTCCTATGGAGGCTCTTTGGCACCATGCCGACGGTTTATACGATGATCGGGATGACCTAGCTGACAAACGGAAGAGCCTTCCGTTTGTCAGTCAGGCGTTGGAAGCCATCTTATCTATGTAGTCTTGATGGAGATCACTGCAGTGTCTTCTTCGCTTATCTTTCTGTCTGTGTGAGTGTGGTCCCCTTGTTGAGGTTGAGTGTTGTGTGCCGTTTATTTTCTGTCTTATGGCTTGACAGCATGGTGTTGTGGTTTCCTGGAGGTAATCCCGCACGTTCTTAATCGCCTTCTTCTCTTGTTCAATGAGGTCAGCCAATCTCCCCCCACCCGCTCCTCTCTTCTTTACGGGCAATGGTCAGTTTCTCGATGGCAACTCTTGGTCATAATTATCCTGGTCGATCTCATAATCTCCTCCAGTTCTGTGTTGGCCCAATCTATGATCCCGAAGGAGTACTGGGTCTGCATAAGTTATGGCTGTGATCATGTGCCCCTGCCATTCAACTTTGATTTTAGCAGCTTCTCAGTTTCTAATGATATTTCTCAGTGAGGCGGGCCTTGATCTCCTTGTGTTCTAATTTGTGGGCTTGCTTCATCACCAGATATTTGTATATCTCTCCCTCTATCATGGCTTTATTTTCTTCTTACAAATGCAAGACCCATGTATTGAAGTCGGATGAAACTACCAGCTGAAGACCGACTTCAATACATGGGGTCTTGCATTTGTGTAGGCCAAACTACATCCTGATGTCAATGCTGACTCTTCGGTGACCAGGAGTAGTAGCTGTGGAAGTTTATTCTTGGTTGCGGCATAGAGTTTGATGTTATTCATGTACATTAGGTGTGACAGGGTGTACAGGTTCTTCCTCCATTCTTTTAAGGTATATCCGTACTTTCTGTTATTGAGCATGGTAGAGAGTGGTTTGAGTGCTGGACAGAACCATAGTGGGCTCAGGACATCTACCTGGAAGATTCCTCTTCTGATGGGTATTGGTCTGGTCCTGATGTTCTCGACCTTAATGGTGGTCCTCTATTATTATTATTAACAATTATAATAATAATAATTATTATTATAATGCTCGTCCACACACATCCAACAGGTTAGCTTTCAAAACGTGAAACAAAAGTCTAGCACACGGATTCCGAGATTACCAGATTTTCCTCCAACAGAATGTCTGGGATATGATTGGAAGGCACTTGACCTCGATTCGATATGTGGACATGTGTATATGTACAGGGCTGCACCTGGGACGTCTGTTCAGCTCCACCTCGTAAAGAAAAGAATCACTGTAAATGGGCCAGAAATGTGATTAGTGTAGGTTTGTGTGAGTAGCGTAATTCGATACCTGCACTTTCGATCCCTCAAGTGAAATGGGAGTGGGATGACATACCGCTAGATGACATCTAAAACCCTCTTTTGACTGTTTGGCAACACAGAGTTCAAGGACGTGGGAGTTCGTCCGATATGAATTTTCAACAAGGTAAACATTATTGATTGATACAGTATTATTTCAAATAAACATATTGTAATCATTTGAAAATTAAATCATTTATTAAATCACAATGCCTCGCAACATTAACACCAGCTTTCAAAACGTGAATGTCCTTGTTCTCATGATAGCAATATATCAATGGAGATGAAGTGATCCTAGGATGCTCTTGGCAGGTCTTCGGGACATATTTCGTGAATTGTCAATATTACCTTATGTTACTAATGAGATGCTGCTTAATATTTGGGTACTAGTGTAGGCAATAACGTTAGGCAACACAGAATTACGATCAAAAGATTGAATACATAGCAGTAAGTTCTAAAATTAGCTGGTTTGTCTAAAACATTTGTAATGGCATAAAGTCAAGTGAGGATTAGCATAGTTCCATTAATTTTCTTCTCAATTCAACAGCAGCAGCAGCCTTGGGAAGGGAGTGTCGCTGTTTCAAAGAAAGAACACTTAACTGGGAACACTTTATGTTTCTCTTCCGTGATGGAAGAAAAATTATCAAGGTACATCATTAGAGAAGATTTTTTCTTGACGCTCTATCCTTCGGATGTACTCACTCAATATCCTTTGATCTTTGGTTTTTCGTTGTTGTTTTTATGGATTTCCTTCACTTCAAGAAGAGATACTTCAAAAGTAGTCAACATCTCCCCGCATACTAAAGCCGGACGGTATCCACTTCCGAAGTGCCTTAAAAAGTCTGATTTTTTTAAAAGGTGAACACCCACTGAAAACAAAGAGTTGGCCGCAATAAATCTAGTCCAATTCATTCCGCTTCTAAAAATGCAGAGGAGAATTATTGAAATGAAGGGGCTAATGAAGATCTCACGCCATAGACTCTCGGAAAAATAGTCTATATCTATTACGTAAATTAAGAAATATACTGTATTCGATTACGATTTTCATGAAGGGATTCATGAAGAGCCTACAAACCCAGAGTTGCTATTGTTGCTTGTTGTTGTAAGGTTTTAGGAGCATCAGCCACTAAAGCCATACTGCTCCATGTATATTGTCTGTAAATTGAGTGTGTTCTCAGGTCGATTTTCTGGACGAAAAAACCTGAGTTTCCGGGAGTAAAAACCATACTACCATCCTCTGAGATCGAATAACTGAGCCACGTTGTGAAAAAGACCCATAAAAATTCATTGCATCATCGACGGGACTCGAACTCGGGTCTTTTCCGCTAGGTGTGAGGAGGACGGCTATACTACCAACTGCTACCTGCGAGAGTCCCCAGACGAGTTCAGAGATCAAGGCGGTGACCCAGCTTGGCTGTTTAGAATTATCAAAGATGTAGCTAAGGTCATGAGAAGCTAGAACGTTATGTCTGTAAGTTGCGTGTGTGCTAAGATCTGCTTGTCTGTTTTTTTTCGGGATGAAAATCCAGAGTTTTGAGTGATGAAAATGTAACATTGCCCCCAACTGAACGAATTAACTGTAGGAATCTATAAAGGGATGTCTAAACAGTGATTAAATTATTTGGCCCCGAAGCAAGTGTAGTTTAGGATTAACTGACTAGTTTAGATTAACTGACAAGTGTAGTTTAGGATTAGGATTAACTGACTTTTCATCATAGCTTTATGTTGGCATTGTGTTGCATTTAATTCAATCCAACTCTCTCTCTCCATTGTTTTTTTTTACCTGTTTACGTGTTCTGCTTTTTCATTTTTTATTCATTTCGGTATACCTCTTTCCAGTTTTTCTGATAGCCCTTTTATCTATGAATCTTTTCTAATTATTTACATTCTTATTTCCAGTCTCTCCCCTTGTCCCTTGTCTTGGTTCGTTTAACTACTGCTCGTAAAAACGCCTTTTTTTCGTAGCATTTCTTTTAATTTTCTTTGTACTCTTTAATGCGAATATCTTTCGTAATATCGCGGCAATCTAATGGGTTCTCTAACGGCTTCACTGAAATGAAGCTTCTTCTTACACGCATTGAGAACCGAGTGGAATTCTTGGTTGAATCATTAAAACCTACGTATCGAAGTTCTAGCAAGATTGTATCGTAAAACAAAGCATACGTTATTCACCAGAAACCCTAGGGAACCCTCGTTATCACAGTCAGTTCTTTTGTCTTAATTCAGTAGCAAATAAAAATGAGATGATCGTTATGAAGTTTGGAAGGTCCGATTTATTACCCGAGTCTTGCTTCTTATCAGAAAACTGTTGCTCAATTATCAAAACAACGCACTTATATCAGACACCGAGATCGGATTATTGAGAATAATGAGCAGCATTTTCTTGGAGTCATGACTTAGCAGAAGAGCTTTTTGAAATCTTGAAAATATGATTGTTATTTTTGAGAGAATATACTATTCTCTCAAAAATAGTCGGACACCTCCTCTGAGAGGGTCTGGCTTCGACTCTCTTTAAGATAAGAGGATCTTATGAACCTCTATTACATACCGTGAACAAGTTGTAAATGGTTTCAGAAGAAGGTTACATGATTGTTTTTCTGTCGGAAACTCCTTATTTACATCCCATAAAACAGACCAAATGATCACAGGACTCAATAAATTTACGGATACGATATACGTCCACCTTAAGTTACCTTGACATAAATTTAAACCAACTCAATCCTCCATTAATATGAGCTTGATCACTCAATTATATTTACAGTTTGCGTATGTATTTTTCATCCAGGTGCCCGATGTTTAAGCTAAAATATCAGCTGGTTATACCGAATGCGCATTCCTTTTTGTTTTTTAGGCAGTGGGATATTGCTAGCTGATGTAGAAAATCAAATTGGACCAAAGAGCGAGCTCAATATATCTGACACAATTACTAAAAATTTGTTAGCTAATTTCACGTCTCTAATAATCATATGTTAGACGGTGCTTGAATGCCAAACTGATTGCACAGTTGATGAAAGTCAACTGTACAGTGTACGATATTAGATATCGGACAAAGAAGCGTAATAAATTACCTTTGTAGGTACTCCAGCAGGTAAATTTGATGGTTTACAAGTGGAGACCAAATGGAGCTGGAACTCTGAAACTGACCCGCATAATAATGGAATATATATTTTTATTGTGAATATGGTATATTAAGCCATTTCAACTGTCGGTACACAGAAGTAGAATTTGAATCTTGGATTAGTAAATCCTTTCAAGAAATAAAATTCGTTCTCGTGGGTTGATCTCTATGATAAAGACAGCTGAATCCGCACGCGCAAAGACACCGAGACATACGACGATTGCAACAACATTTTAATCTTAAATAAAGCAATACAATTAATGTAAGGTCAGATTTCCCATCTGCAATTAATATAAATGAACCGAAAACGAATTAATTGGAATCTCTTCCCTCGGTCTCAACACTTCTCCGCTTACCTGATTTCTCTCTGTCCTTGTTAGCATCCTCTCTTTATTAAATCACCAGTTTGCTTCGTTACGAGTAGTTCTGTATTCATTCATTAGCATAAACTCCTACAGAGACACACGGAAAGTAATGAGGGAAACTTGTCGGACACTGCGATATCGGAACGTCCTCCGAATTATACAACAGCTCGCGCTGTTAATCAGCTAAGTCAGAATTAAGAGAAAATAGATGGAAAAATGATTTGAAGAGCTCCTGTGGTACCAATACTGCTTTCTTTGAATCGCTCACTCCTCAAATTAATACGTTCTAAGAATTGAAAACAGTAATTAACTCGGAATTGAAGAGAGTTATCATGTACACGCAAGCATTTAAAGGAAGCAATTGTGCCGAGGTGTTAAAACATCCCAAACACAATCACCGGTGTCCGTGCGAGATTTCTATGCATTGTTAACTAACTTCGAAGTGATTTAGCAATCAGTGGAGTGCAATGAGGCGAACACGAGGCAGAAACAAATATTGTCAACTGACAGCCTCGCGTTTGCGAATGCCGTTGGAAGACAAACATTTTGGGTGATTTAGAGAGGTTGTTTACTACACAATAAACCGGAGTCGCTTTGATGTACTTGACAGGTAGAGCTGGCTTCTCCCATACAAGGCTGTGGTCTGAATTTGCGCTGGTCCCAGAGCGAATTCTTCGGCTGAAGATTATTTTCGGAAGCTTTTCACCACAAGATCAGCAAAGGAAGTAGCCGAAATAGCCAAGAAGGGGCGGATGAACAAGTTACGTCTCCAGATGAACCAATCCTTGGTTAAATGGAGCAGTAAAAGAAGCATAAGAAACAAAGGGCATTCAAGACGTGGAAAACAAATCAGGGTCCCAGCTGGTTACTAAACTTACACACAACGAACTATCTTCCTCTTGTACATGGAGTGCGCCGAGGACGGGTGTTCTTTATTCTAAACAGAATAAAGACGTATTTTTGTTTCTGAAGTTAATATCATTCAGGTCTTTTATATCTGCATTATTATATTTCAGGTAATGTTTTCCCTGGTTTTTTAAGGGCATTTGAAAGCAGTGTGCTGCTCTTTTTCAAACTATGGGCAATCGTAAAATGTTAACAGTTTGTGTGGTATGATGAACGTGGCATTGAGGGCGATCTTCAGCAAGGGATACCAACCGTAAATGAGCAAGAAGGACCTTGTCTTATCGGTTTGCTCTTTAGCTAGAAGTACATTGCTAGAGTGTGCTTTTCAATTGCCATTTATTTTTTTACTTGTTTTTGGTTCGTTTAACTGCTTCTCGTAAAAACACATTTTTTTTCATAGCATTTACTTCTTTTAATTTGCTTTGTACGTTCTTTAATGAGAGGACTGTTCAATACCGTTCGAACGTATGATCGGTTTATAGTCAGTGTATGTCCGTATCCTCCAAGAATTTGTCTAGCTCTCCCTTGAATTCACTCAACTCATCCGCTTCCACAACAACAGATGGAAGACTGTTCCAACTATCAACCACCCGCTGGCTGAAAGAAAATTCCACACATCTATCCTGCAACTTGCAAAAAAAAGCCCAATAAAACATCTCACGTCACTTACGGGATTCTAACCCGGCCATTTTCTATCGGGTGTGGCAGGATAATGATTATAACCACTGCTACCCGCGAGTGCAAACCACCAAAGAATACATGCAATTACAGACAATATACCGACACCTCACAGTCTTAGCTGCTTCGGCGCACACAAACACACACCTAACTTAAAGTAAAAGCTTGGAAATGTTTGAACTTTAGCTAAATTACTACTCATAGCTAACAAACGTGTCCACTCTTCCAGTTGCCTTGATGTTCATATCTGGAACACATCCGGGACTACATGTCCAGTAAATCTGAACATGTAGTTTTAATCAACTTAGTCAGCTGGTCTTTGATCGTAGTGAGCTTAGCTCAGATATACTCATTACGTTAAATTAGTGCACAATTTATTTAATTGAAGCCAGCTGTACGAAGAAAGCCTTTTCGAGTTCTGGTTCACATTTTCACGTCTCGATGGACAACTTCGAAAGTGAATACTCTAACAGAATTCACTTTCTTAGTCCAACGTAGGAGATGTAAGGTTGAAGGGTCTCTTTGCTCCCTTAATGACACCACATGGTCATCTCTCTCTCTCTATATATCAATATCTGCATATTGGATCATTAACGATCCTTATATTGCAATTAGAACTTGTGTAACACAATAAGGCATATCCTATTTGGTCATAAATATCAAAAGGCCGACTCCACATCCATCAAATATAAGTCTGCGCAGAGATATTTCAGTAAATAACTTCTTTTTTTTTAGCTCATAATCTTCAAAGACAGTTTCAAAGCGCAATTTCAAAGACAACCATTTCGTATTCTTTTCTGCTTCCCATTAAGTTAGTTTTCGCTTAGCAGACCAGTTCCTTTTTTTTATACCGCCATTATTCTTTCTTATACGTTGGGTCACTTCTGCCTCCGTAATTCAAGTATTAATGTGCATCAAATTGAAGGCACAGGTGGCGTACGAAAAGGATACAGAATCACGGAGTTATTTTTCTGTTTCGCTTTCTCGTGGGCGCACATGCAAGTCATGAAGGCGAAGTAGATTTAACGACAGATCAAAAGTTGCGCTAAAGAATGCTCTCTAAGGTTACCAAGAAAAAAAAAATACTACTTATATCCATTCCCTAGCAAAGAATGGGCACAAGTAGTGATTTTATCAAGTATTGCTGCAATGGTATGTTTTCTACGATAAATCAGCAACAGTTCGTAATTATTGCAAATCAGTAATATAATCAGAAGAAATCCAGCAAAGACATGGTATTTTGGTATTCTGTTCAGCAGCTTTTATTACCTGTTTTATTTAAAAATTACTATTCGTGGTAAAGTTTTAATCATTCCATTCCTGTAGTATTACTTTCTCCCATTCTTTTGTCTTTGCTGAAGATAGGAAGGTGTTTGTTGGGCCACTCTCACAGAAGATATACAAGACGAAGTTGGTGGAGAGCAAGTTAAACAGGCGTCAGGAAAGCTACTCTATGTCCAGTACATCAAGGCCGTTATCGATACAGTTGTTCTTCAGTATCAACGTTACTTCCGCAGCGGGTTCACTTTAATTCAGGACACATTCTCAGTGGAGGGAAGACAGGTAGTCTAAGGAGAACACTGATAGCAAATTTGGTCCTTCGGCACTTTCGAAAGTTTTGAAAATTTTTGTCTTTATTCCTTATTTGAGCTAAGTGGTGTGGCTTGACACTCGGGGTCTACATGTGCACCGTTATTAGGGTTTTTCTTGTATGCCTAGAAGAAATAAATGGTTTCACGAAGACTTTTAATAAGAATCCTGGGCTGTAGTTTCAGAAACACTTCGGCAGAATGTAGAAATGCCTATTAACAAGAGAAAGATGTGCAGGAAGAGAAGAAATAATACGGGTTTTAAAAATAACCGCAAGCAATAGCGTTGAAAATAGGAATCTTTGTCCCACAAGATCCTAGTGTGGTATGTGGCTGGTAAATTGGAGTCTTCCTGATATAAATGTAGATGCCAATCGGGAGAACGTATTAAAGCCAGAATGCAATTTTTCCATCGAGTTGCATCAGTGACGCAGGTCGTGGAGGATAGCAAAGAATTTAGCCTGTAGTGTTTAGCAAAAAACATATAATTATGGCGAAAATTGAGAAGGAAACAGAGTTGGAAACTTTCCATTATAAGCAGAGACCCAAAGGTATTCTTTTGTTGGATTCTGTTGCAATCCTATCTCTAATAATGAGAGAATGTATTGCTGTGGCCATGAGAGAAGAAAACGGAAGATAGATTTTCTGTTGCTTATGTAGACCACCTCATTAATTCGAAAATCAGGAGACTCGAAAATCCGAACTTAACGGTATACTCTACAGAAAATCTCACAAAACGTAGTGATATTTCTATTCGCTACTAAAATGAATCTAATATTTTAAAATTTATTTAAAGTACATCAACTTTGTAGGCATTATTCTAACCTAACTTCGACACCAATCACCAAGTTACATTAACTGCTATAACGTCTTTGTCTTCCACAGAGTATACTTCCAAAGAAACGATTATAAGAGATACATTATAAGGTGTATCTGTTCAGCATGTTCTACAAATCATATCTGCATACGTCTGGTACATTAACAGGATTTGTTAAGGATTCTTTATGGTTATAATGGTACATTATCCCCGTTAAAAAATCCGGTTAAAAACTCGAATTCTCCAGATAAAGACCATGAATCCAAATATGATTTAGCCTCTTTAGTTCCATAAATTTTGGTGAATTACTTTTAAACAAACCACTCATTTTACGCATCAAATTGACAAAACAGTTGCGAATTTCTTAGTATTCAAATATCTCTAAGTGCCAATTTCTTATTTCATCTGGGAATATCGTTTAAAGTCTCTTCGACAGCGCATTCGAATAGAAAGTCACTCCGTCATCACCTTACAACACATCCGCTCTCATCCTTCATATTTTTGATCGGAAGAATGTGTTTTCACGCTCGAGGCCGACCGAAGTAGAGCTGAATCGGCCTCCAGTATTGTGCCACACTCAGCAGAGAGCAAGTTAAACAAGCTTGACTGAGCAAAGTCCCACGGGGGCCGTTGGTTACGAGATCAAAGGATGTGCCAGAAGGAAGTGCTCTCATCTTCTCCCCATAATTCCTTACATTACACTGGCCGGGGTATTCGGCGCGAACAGAACTGTTACGACTTCATCCGATACACAATGATCAAATGGGAGGCGGAGGATCACAAGTATCTGCTTATAACGACGGCATCCGGGTACACACACACACACCGGGGTTGTGTTTACTTGAGGCAGATGAAGGGTATCTTTGTAGTCGATTGTGAGATATGACAGGAGTTGTTGGGGGGTCTCTAATGGCCAAGGAAATTGTCTCTTTAACTCGATGGCGGTTTGAACATTATGTGCTCCATCGCTTTCCTGTAAGGTGTTCAACTCGGGGCATTGCATCAATCGAGATATTGTTTCCTGTGAGGAGCTTTTTTATGGTAGACCTAGCAAACAGCAACAATATTTTCAACAATGTATTATCATTACTAAATCTGTTTATTATACCACTATTCTCCCACACGTGGCCAAGAGGTTTGTTATTGAACTCAAATCAAAATAGCAGTAGTCAAACACTCTATAAACAACCTAGTTGTACCATTATTTAACTAATTCGATTAATACAGCTGTACATTACATCTTTTGGGATCAAATTATAAGTTTAGCGGGTCTCAAAAGCATTGTGGGAGTTGCCAGAGGTTTGGGACCTCATGCGCGCATCAACCAGGAGGGGCAGATCGCTATGAAGGGTATCGTGTGGATGGGGTAATCAGTGTTGTCATGCCCCGTGAGCAAATAAATTTGTCTAGATCAACAGCGATTATTGATAAAGTCTATTGTATTGGGAACATATCTCAGGCCTTTAAAGTTGCGAAGACTATTTTGGAACGGGGAGTTCGGATCTTTCGTAATCGTGTTTTTACTAGGGCCGTAATATCAGTAACGTCAAGTAATAATGAGACTTTTCAGTGCTAGTAAGTTAAGAGCGATAATCTGTTACTTCCATGGGGTGGCTTCAAGGTTTATGTATATTTGAATCTAGAGTTGGTGTGCTGGTTACTAGTCAGCCATTTCGAATAGTAGTAGAAGAATTTTTTTAGGAGCATCAGCGACTAAGGCCATATTGCTCCGTGTATATAGACGAAAAATCCGAGTTTCCGAGAGAAAAAAACCATACTACGCTCGCCTGGGACCGACTAACTCAGCCACGCTGTAAAAAAGGCTCATCAAAATTTCTCGCGTCATCGGTGGGACTCGAACTCAAGTTTTTTTCACCCGGTGTGGAGAGGACGGCGATTCTACCAACTGTGCCAGCCACGAGGGCCCATTTCGACGTTTTATCGTGTTTTCATTACAAAAATCATTTATGATAAGGGTGTCGTTTTAACGAGTGCTGAAATTAGCGCTCGAAGTACACAACGAGATGTAGCATTGAAGATTCTGAATAGAATTCATTGGTCGAATTTCGCTTTCAGTTCATAGTGGATGAAACGCAGAAATGTTTCTAGACGTCTTCTCACTAATCCGACAACTGAAACAGTCTGCTCAATCAGTTGTAGGATCAGCTCGTATTCAATTTCATGTCGAGCAAAACGTTTGTGTAATTTCATGACTAGAATTACTAAACTTTTCGCGCTATTCAAATAAAGGGGAGTCGCTCTTTGGGTATTTGCAGTACACAAAATGTACGTATTTACGATACGCCATTCAATATTTGTTATTACTTTAAGCACGAAGCTGGATTCACAAAGGCAAGTCTTAGTTTGGTATTTTGTTTTTAGCACCCAATCGCTTTCTTATTCGGAACAGTTTTGATATTTTTGGCTTTTGTTGAGTCGCCTCTGTTCAAAACTTAAATTAATTATTCCTTATTTGGAACAGCGGCCCCTCAGTGAATGGAAACTTTCCTTTCTATTAGTGGCTCAGTTTATGCGCTTTCTTTTCTTATTTAGTCTTCAGAACTTGTTCATTTTTAATTAACGATTATAAAAGTAAACCGAATGCATCGGTGTATTCCGGTCCTTAGTGCCATTATAGAAGCAATCAAATGTTACTGATAATGCTTGCAAAGATAAAAAAAAAAAAAGTAAGCAATGGGAAATAAAAATGCAAATTAAAATGACATTTAAAAAAGCAAAATACAAAAAATATGCCGAATAAGCACCTCTGAAAATTAGTCAAACTATTCAACCCTCGTCCGACACTAACAGACGGTGGAAAAATAACGATTATAACCTTCTCGTATTTTATTTTATTTACCTTTTCACATTTTTTACATACACTTAATGATCAATGAATTATGACCACCTACATAACACTGTACTGGGTCACTGTTCGCACGGATAACAGCTGCTATTGGACTAGGCACTGATTCCACTATATGTAATCTGAAGACGTCCGTAGGGATCTGCAGCCATGCTGCCTTCAAGGCCTTCTGCAGTCAGAATAGATGCGTGTCCATACGCCTCACTTCCCGATCCAAAACATCTTACAGGTGTTCAATTGGATTCAGATGAATTTGGAGGCCAATCAAGATGGGTGATAACTTTATTCTCTCTTCCTCTAACCACTCGTGCACTATGCAGGCCCAATGACACGGCGCATTATCGTCCTGGAAGACCCGTTTCTGTTCCAGGAAAAAATGCAACACGGCAGAGTGCACGTGGTCTCCTAAGAACTGCCGGTAGACCTCACTAGCGAAATGCTGGTCCATACGCACCAAGGATTCTAGTTCTTGTCAGCAAAACGTGCCCCATATTAAGCAATTACCGCCACCTGCCTGGATAATTGGCACCATACATGATGTATCCGTGAACTCGTGTTGCTTGAGCCACACACGAAGGCGTCTGTCGGCACGTTGCACCAGGTATTTGATTCATCCGACCAGCACACTCGTTTCGACTTCTCCAGGTCCACCCAAGGTGTTGTTCACACCACAGAATTCGCAGTGGACGATGATCAGTGGTGAGCAGAGGACATCTCTTGGATCGTGAGCTGTGGAATGCCATATGTCTGAGTGTGTGCTGCATCGTCATTTGGGATATTGTTCTTGCATTCCCCATATTGTAATGTCAACTGTCGCCCTTCCGTAGATCCTGTACAACTCGCTGCATCCTTCGCTCACCACGAACCTTGCGTAATCCTTTACAGTTATATTGGCAGGAGGTGGTTTTACCCGTTCGACACCACTCTTTGTACACCTTAACCACAGTGAGCTTTGAGCAAACGAGAAGACGTGTCGTTTCCGATATGGACGTTCCAGACGCACGAGCTGCTACAATCATTCCCTTCTGAAACTCCGTGATATCTTTACTGCATTCCATAACTCTCCTTTATCACTTTGACTTGCACCGACCAGACCAGACCAGATGCAAATTAC
The DNA here is from genome assembly GCF_048544385.1 of Mastigoproctus giganteus. Lineage (NCBI taxonomy): Eukaryota > Metazoa > Arthropoda > Arachnida > Uropygi > Thelyphonidae > Mastigoproctus > Mastigoproctus giganteus. The sequence goes on along the minus strand of NC_143588.1, from coordinate 15,529,036 downwards.
TATGATCTAGCGTACAAAGCTGTCTGACTTTTTATACTGCGAGCTATGCAGCATAGTCCATTACGGATGGGGTGGTCATAACTGAGTGATCACTGAGTGTATATATGCCCTAAGATCGTAACATAAGGACCAAGATAGTAAATTTCACCTCATTTAATAAAATCAGTATTAAATGCTCAACGGTCACAATCCTCATCAAAATTCTGAATTATCCGTATCTTACTACGAAGAAATAAATTCAAATCCAATTAATTTAACAAAAGGAATCAGTTGGATTAATAAAAGATAATTAAGGACCAACACTATTTCTAAAGGTTACAACCGCAAAATCTTTACTTAAGGTACTCTTTACTGATGAGAGTAGATTCAGTCTCAGCAGCGATTCTGGACGTCAGCAAATCTGGTGAACGGTTGGCACACGGTATCACTCCGCAAACATCACTGAAAGGGATCGATATGGCGGACGAGGTGTTCTCGTCTGGGGAGGCATTATCTTGGATGGACGTGCACAACTCCAGATACTGGAAGACGGTACTGTAACCGATGCACGCTACTGTACTGAGGTAATCCTTTCCCATGTGCGCCTGTTCCGAGGTGCCATTGGCCTCAACTTCGTGTTTAGGGATGATAACTCCACATGCTATTGATATGCTTTTGGAAAGTGAAGACATTGTTCGTATGGATTGGCCTGCCCGTTCCAGCGATCTATATCCCATCGAACACATATGGGGCAACCTGGGGAGACGCCTAGCGGCACATCCACACCCACTAGAAAATGTTCAGATGGCGCTGACGGAGGAATGGACGATGTTACCGCAAGAACTTATCAACAACATTGTTCTAAGTATGGACACGCGGTGCAAAGCCTGCATCGACATTAGGGGTGGCCATATCTCCTACTGAGGACCACCTCTTCCCTTTGTTCCATTGGCAGTGATGCATCTGTATCATGGCAGCCAATGCTATGTTGCCATTTTTGAATAAAGTCCCTCTGGACCGTTTTGTTTCCGTTGTTGTGTCGGTGTTGTTTCCATTTCTGTACCTCACGAGGTTCCTTTGATATGCTTTTCCCGTATCCAGGCCACTCATATGAGAATCTACAGGTGAAAAGAATGCCGACCGGGCTAGCCGGGTGGGTAAAGTGCCTGCCTGGCAACCCAAAGGTCGCGGGTTCGAATCCCGCCTCGGGCTTGGATCATAGTACTGCAAAAACCTTGGGAGGTGCATTATGGCCACAGAAGCCGATGCGCCAACAACTAAATAAAACAAAGAAACAATCAAGTGAAAATCTGACTGGTCCTTAAATTTTGCACATCAGTGTATTTAACAAGTCGTTAGGATAAAAGAAAACACCCCGTCCATCCCAAGAAACCTTTTATTACTCCGGTCTAAACTACAAGCAAAAATCTGTCTGGGGGAAGGCATTAATAATATTTAATCTATATGTTAACGATGTGGCATTAATCACATTTTTTGAGGGTTTTAAAATTCTTCTTTAAGATGATAATGTCATTTTATTTTTCGGTAAAAACACCTAACATAATCATAACTTTCAAACTGGTATCACCAAATTTATGCACAGAAGAAAATTACTTTAAAATAAACGCAAATAAATAAAATGTAATAACTTTCAGTAAACCCAGGAAAAAGTTCATAAACATACGATCAATAAAGAATTCAAAAAAAAAAGAGTTACCCCTGTGAAGGACTTCTCAAGCAACTGTTATTTCAAAAACATGTTAATAATATCACATTGGAATGACGTGACGATCAATGAAAATAACGTCTGGGAACTCACCTTGGTGTCATTCTTTGCGTTTATTAATAAATCAAAGATTACAGGTTCCTGACTGAACCCATAACTGATGTAAGAACATCCACTTTTTTGTCATTGTTTAAAAGGAGATCAAACTCGTGTGCATTCATAATTCGTTTCTTGCTGTAAGATTGTCTTGGAAGTTGCAAATTAAAATCCCTCAGCACGAAAGTGGGATTAATCAGTTGAATATGGAGTGCCATCCAGTTCATCAGCTGGTTCTGTTTAAGCTCTTCAAAGCCATAGAAGCACTTTTGACTGTTCTACGTGTCTCAACGAAGGTCCAATAAAGTAATGCAATTCTATCTCCTTTCGTGTCACCTCTGTTATTTCTATAAAATTTATAGTTCGACCTAGAAATCACAATGCCAATACATGTATCTTATCCAAGTCTCTGTAAGGTAGAACAATGGCAAATCCTCTGAGAATTAAAATGGCTTTCATTGCACGAAGCTTATTGGTGATGCTTTAAAATGATGTAAATGATATAGATGGTTGGAGACTGTTTGGTTGCTGTTTGCATGGTCTCCATAGAGTGTGTTAAGCGCTAAAGGAACTAAGGCTGTGAGGCATCGGCATACTGTATCTGTATATATTTCACATATTCTGTGGTATATTTGCTGGACGAAAAACCCATGCAACCCTCGCTTCAGACCGATTAACTTGGCCACTTTGTAAAAAAAGCTCATAAAAAATCCGACGAGATTCGAACTCGGGTCTTTTCCAAACGGTGTGCGGCGATTATACTAACTTTGCTTACCGCGTGTTGGTAGAATAATTAATCAGGGCTAAATTAACGAACTTGCGTATTGTCCGGAAGGTTGGCTCATAGGATTCTACCTCCAGGACTCATAGACCTCAAACAAAGCAGTGCATGATGGGAGCGATGTCATAATTATGAGACTCATTAGTATCAGACTGCAGAACTAGTATTAATTTGCAACTAAAGTTAAATTTACCATACAAAATTTACCATCAGAAAATTTACCATACAAAATATGGTAAATTTTCTGATGAAAAGAAACAGTTAACAGCATTTACAAAAGCCTCTTGTAGTGAGGATTTGAATTGACTGTTCAATAACCTCAATTCCTCATTTTTACAAACACCACAATGCACGATATGCGTTAGATTTCGGAATACAAGTTTATCAAGAGTTTGTGCAAGTGTGAATGTCAATGAAGAAGCAATTTCCGCATTTTACACGTGTCCCCGTGCGATGACAGCTAATCTGTGGATTCAGAGGACTGAGGAGTCAATAATTAGTTTCTGAAGAGTCTACAAGAAAGGAAAGGGTGCTCGCGTCGTCGTACTATACGATGGCAGAGGGAGGGCTGCTTAGTAACTGCTAAGGAGCGTGCCAAAGTTATGAAATTGCTGGTTCACTTTTAATGGCATTCACTCTTTGCGAAAGAGAATTAAAAACCTAAATTAATTTTTTTCTCCACACGTTAAAAATTAAGAAAATTTTTATTGTACTGTATGGTGTACAGGGGATGTACGATACCAATATCATCCATGTACAACACAGATATAATGTGTATACGGGCCATGAAGCCAAGGGCTAAATTAATTTCGTAATAAATTTGCATTCACTGTCATTTTTAAACACTTTTGAGATGTCAGATTTCACATTTACCACTAGAGATGGATCCGGTCACTCAGTCACTTTTCTTTATTACGCTGAAATAGTTTATTCTCCATCATTACCCCTGAGGGGGGGGTCATATTTCAATGGCTGCTGAAAGTACAGCACTATGAATACGATGTTTATGTCCAGAAAATAATCGTTTAAAATATCCTTCTGTAAAATGTTTTCTTATACACCCACATAGGTATAGGGTGAAATGGATGCGTTAGGTGACTGCAGACTTTCTCGTATGCTCTCTTTTGAAGTGGGTGAGTACTGACGAGTATAATACAGGTCAAATGGGCGTCCTCTAAGCTGTTTTTCGATTCAAGACGACAAAAACAGGAAATGTTTATTTCGCTTACAATTGTTTTGCACGAAAAGGATGCCAATGACTTATAGATATGTCCAAGTTCATTGACAGATGAAAATGTTTATTTAGCCTTTGGAGTTATTTGGCTTTAACTTTTGTTTGTCAGCACTAGGTTTTGTTAACATAAAAGGAAATTAACTTTTTAAATCAATCCTGTTAGTTATGTCAGGACCTGCAGATCTAGAGAGAAGTTTGACTCCACCAACCGGTTGCAAAAGATCCTATTCATAATAAAGAGGCTATAATGAAAGGTCCAAGGTACAATCCACATTTCATGGCGTGCAAGATTTCCTTTGTATGTGTGTGTCTAGAAATACACTGTGCTGCCACTTTATTAGGTACACCTACCTAGTAGCGTGCTGAGCCTCCTTTAGCCTTCAAAACAGCCTAAATTCGTCTAGGCATGGAGTAATATGTAGACATGAGTGTGTCACGCAGTTCCTTGAGATTCGACGGAGGTGTAGGCCTGCAGCGAACAGCCCTTTCCAGCTCATCCTAAAGATGTTCAATAGGATTGAGATCTGCCGACTGAGCGGGCCACTGCAGCAAAAAAAGTTATTGTCATGTTCCTGGAATCATTCCATAGTGATTCGGGCTTGGTGCACCGGCGCATTATCCTGCTGGAAGTAACCATCTGACTCAGGATAAACTGTCAACATGAACGGATGCTCTTGGTCAGCAACGATGTTTAGGTACGATGTGGCATTCAGACATGAATCTATGGGTATCAATAAACCCAACGTGTGCCAAGAAAACATTCCCTACACCATAAGACTGCCCCACCACCTTGCGCAGTAGTCGTCAGACATGCCGGGTCTATGATTCATGCTATTTTTGCTAAATTCTGAGCCTTCCATCAACATGAAGCACCAGGAACCTCGACTCGTCAGACCAAGCAACTGTTTTCAAATCCTCGATAGTCCAGTGCTGGTGTTGCTGTGCCCACAGTAGGCGTGCTCTCTTGTTCTTCATTGATAACAAAAGGTACGCGATGTGGCCGCCGGCTGTTGTAGCCCATTCACGACAAAACGCGACTAGGGGTCCGTTGCGATATTTTGTTCAGCGCAGTAAGGTTGTATTCTGACGTGATGTGCGACATTGTGGCCCGTCTGTTTGCTTGCACAGTTCTAGCCATCCTCCTCTAACCTCTCTCATCAACTCTTTCCTTTAAAACGCATCTCAACTACACCAGGAAGAAAATTAGGGGCTACACGGCCCTCATCACCAGGGTCGCAAAAAGGGACTGGGGGCTAAACAGCAAAACCCTCAAGCTCATATACAAAGCAGCCTTTATACCGATAGCAACCTATGCATCGGGAGCATGGTACTCTAAAGTCACCATGGCAGTAAACCACAGGTTACTCGACTCCATTCACAGAGCCATGCTATTAGCCATCACACGGGCCTGCAGCACAGTAAGCACACATGCGCTGCAGGTGCTGGCTGGAACCCTTCCACTCGACCTGGAAGTGGCCAGAATCGGTATCCTCTATGAAATTTCTAACGCCTGCACCTTCATGGGCTTCAATGCAGATCCCACTGCTAACCGAGCGACCGAAAAGAAAAGGCTCACTGCCCACCTCACGCAAATATGGCAATCTAGATGGGACAACTCTTCCAAGGGAGAGATCACTAGGAAATTTCTCCCCAACGTGGAGAAATTGCATCCGAAGGCCCCGCTGTGGTTCTCACCGGGCCTCTATACAACCTTTCTACTTACCGGACACGGAGCATTCAAGGCAAAACTCACAGCCCTGGGCATCACAGAGGACCCTGCCTGCTGCTGTGGAGAGTCTGAAAGCTGGCAGCATCTCATGTACGATTGCCGGCTCTACGATGACCTTCGCTGCCAGCTCATCTCCAGGATCACCTTCTTGCCCAGAGACAGAGAAAAGCACCTACTCGACAGTAAAGAGCAATACATTGCATTCTCCAAATTCGCAGAAGACCTCTACAAGAGGAGACGTACCCTCATTGTACAACAACCAAACCGTGACCAACAGCAATAAAACTAATTCAAGCTGAGAACTGAAAACGACAAAGTGTCATGACTGCCGCATCGTGGACCCTACAAGGAAACGGATTCTACCAAGAATAAAGGACACGGCTTACAACCATTAGAATGACTACAACCCTGGACTTTTCAAAGGAACACACCGACCTGGATCGTGCAGTTCACTGCCACCAAGCCATTTTGGCGAACAAAATCGAGCACCTGACTCGATTACTTTAAACCCAAACCCAGGCGGGAAGAGGGGAGACACCCTGTCCCCCCCTCTCTCCGCCGACCCTCCTTTTCCTTCTGGTGAGGCATGGACATGCCTCACTGACCACCTGGGGACATCTACTCTGTCGCCCCCATACTTCTACCTTTACCCCCCAGCCTTCTGCCTCTCCTCCCCCACTCTATCTATACACGATGTAAACGCCCTACATCCTAAATTAATCAAATCAAAAATAATTTTCGCCCAGTCTCGGCCTATCATATCCACTGCCCTGCTCTTGCCGTTTGAATGCATGGACGCTATGCGCTGTATGCAAACATTCAAAAATAAATTACAATTGCATGTGTATATATATATATACACACTTATATATCTTCAATTTTTTTTTTTTTTTTTTTTTTAGGTCCTAGCTGCCGAAATCACAGGAAATTAAGCGGCAGGACCTGCCAGAGTAACTTAAGTCAAGTGAGTTCCTGGTCTGCCTCCACGGGGCGAAAGTGGGGCAACGTTGGGCCTCAATAGGGGTCCAGCGGCTAAATGACCAGATGAACAACGGTACACGACACCACACAAATACAATTCCCACACACTTTTAAATCTCTGGCTTTTCCAGTCAACTGGTTCACCCACAATGTAAACTACGCGGAGATGGGGGAAACCCCTGGTGCCGTTGGACCCTAAACACACTTTCACTTTCTCATCAACAAGCGATTTTCTGCCACAGCAGTGCCGTTGAGAGGATGTTTTCTGTTCGTTGCACCATTCTCGATACATCCTTGAAACTGTGGTGCGTGAAAAGTTCAGGAGAACTGCCATTTCAGAGATGCTTTGTCCAGCACATCTTGCACCTACTACCATGCCACGTTCTAAGTCCGTTAAATCACTCCTTTTCCCAATTCTTACTACGGTTTGTACGCTTAACTGATACCAGGAAGGTTGTTCTGCTGCATTTATATCCACAAGTGTGGTCATTTGACTTGCAACGTTGTGGGACAAACCATTTGTGTGCACAGCAGGGGTGTACCTAATAAAGTGGCAGCACAGTATATATATATATAAAAGGAACGATGGAAGAATTTGGATTTGAACAGAAAGCTAGAGAACAGCAGCTAGTCAACGGTTCAACTGAAGTAAGTTTAAAAGGCAATTTTATTACACTTTTAGTCCACTCTTTGAAATGAATTTATCTTAAGGGAGTTATTATTACTACTAAATTACAGTTGCTCAGGGCGAAACGGATACAAAAATACCAGATTGTGACAGGTTTTTAGGAAATATACACACGTTATATTAGATTAGGTACAAAACTTTCGGTTGTTTAGTTAACCTTCTTCAGTTGAAATGAAATGACAGTTAGAATGGAGGCGTGTACTGCCAATCTTATACGTGAAGTGCGTGGCTAATTGTTTGATGTTGAAGCCTGTGGCTGTGATGTATGTGGACATGGCCAGCGTTTGTCAATGGACAGGATCGTTGCTTCGGTGATAGGGTGGACTTGACAACCACTGTTCCTGTTCACTGAGGTATTGGAGGTATCTTAAGGGAGTGTTCCAAATATGGAATACATCCAAAATACAAGTAGTACTATAGGCAGTAATGGGGTGTTTAAAAGCCATAACGTACTAACTTGGACTGCAAGAGGGATTTACCAAAAATTACTGCCTCCACTGCTTGTGGGGTAGTCTGGATTTCAGACTAAAAAGACTATCATTCAGAGCTTAGCTAACTACATATCAGCAACCCCCCCCACCTCCCAATCAAAGAAGAAATGGTGGTGGTGGCATATAAAGATTTTGCATCTAAAACAATAACCCCATCTGGGAACTTCGAAGAGGTCCACTTGAGTTAAATTTAGTCTAGCTTTCATAGATATCGTTAATCTTTCTATACCCATAATCCTTCTGTTCAGATAAGTGTGCAGAACTAATACATTGAATTTTATCTGGGATATCAAAAAGTAACTTTAGGTTGCCTACATCTGCGTATAAAGACCTTATTGAATTTGTTACTTTAATTTTGTGGGACTTAAGCTCGCCTATTTTGCCACCTGGTTAGCATCAACCTCAACCTCCAAAATTACGGCTTAAAGCTTTCCTCTACCTTTTATAATTCTAAAGAATGGCAGTTCAAATCTCTCTAATTTAAACAAAAACTGGTGAGGAAATTTAAGAAATCAAATTGCGAAAATTATTCCCGAATTTTCTCTTAGACTTGCAAAGATTTTAATAAACCGAAAAGAAAAGAACTACAATCTTTAATAAAGAAGCTCTAAAATTTCTTATCCTCTTCCTTCTGATTTAAAATTCACCACTAGCTATAGTACATAAGATTTAGTGTTGATGAAACCCATGATGACGTCAATCCGAACTCAAAAACTCTTTGTCTTTCTACCTACGTAGTTAAAGGCGATCAAACCACTTCCTCTCCAAGGTACTTCCGGTCTTGATAAAATTTTCTTCTTCAACCATAAAATCCTTTGTGTTTATATCATTTACAGCTCTTTTCCCCCTCTTCATCAAATCTAACAGTGCAACTACACTTATGCCCTCGTGAGTTGCACAGTTGGTATAATGCCCGTTCTTCCCGCACCGGGTGAAAAAAGACCCAAGTTCGAATCCCGTCAATGAAGCGAGGAATTTTTATGGGTGTTTTTCAAAGGGGACTAAATCAGTCCCCTTGCAAAGAGGTAGTATGGTTTTTTTCTTTGGGAAACTATGGTTCTTCGTCCAGCAAACAGTAAATCGACCCCAGCAGGCACATAAAATTCACAGACATTATATACAGCGCAATGTGGTCTAAGTTGCTAATGTGCCTAAAACTACAACAAAACAAACAAAGTAATACGTAAAGATATTAGGCCTCTAACTCCTTCGTCATCAGTCGTTAAACTTCTGGAGCATTGCACCCTTACTAGACATCTCTTTTCTCTCCATATCCAATGCATCTCGAAGAAATAGACTGGCATTATTATAAATGGACATTGATTCCTAAATTTATTAATATTAGGTGTTTTTAATGAACAATTGCTGGCATCGGCGATGGGATTCTTTCATTGAATCCCTCATCTGAGAAAACTTTGATGTCATCGTACGTAAGCGTCCATCAATTTATTTTACATTTATACCGTTGCATTGTCTTTTGCAAAAACAACTCTAGTGGCGCTTTACAAAAATCTTGCAGTTCTTGATAGTAATAACCAGGTAGACAAGTCCAACGGAAGGCACATAAAAGCCTCGCAAACCACGTGTTTATTTCTACATTTATAGGTCTCTATAACAACTCTTTCCAATGAACTACCACTAGGATATTTTTGCTATACTAACACCATTGATTTCATCTTTTCTACTTTAGAATAACAAAAATAACTCATATGTTAAAGTCTAGAGACAGCATGTATGTTAAGATAAGATTTACAAATCTTCCATTCTGCAATCAATTCATGAATTTTTTACCACTTCTAAATATTAATCAAGATGAACTACAAGAGAGCTGTCCAACCTCTTCAATTATTGCTATATTCATGTACTGGACGTGTGTTTCTCTTTATGCTACACACAGTCAAAGCTAAAGATACATTCGAGAACTCTCGCTGTATCTTTAGAACGCTCTGCTATAAAATGAAAAAGGCATTGTCATGTAGAAGGTATCAGCCAGCTTTAAAATTCATAGATAACTTCTAAGTATTGGTGCAGAACATACGTCATTAGTAGGGATTCGTGACTTTATAGAAGTTCATTCTTTTTTTCTCCCTTTCATTCGGATTACTTTTGTTAGCTACTTGTAACGCACGCCAAAAACACACGCCATCTTCTGAAAAATGTCCGGACACCCCTTTTTCGAAATACTGAACGATTCGACCTTGGTGAATGCAGATAAGAAGCTAGTATAAAAGTTGTTGTTGGAATTTTAGGCGATTCTGTGATATGTCTACTCACGGGTGTTCACTGGCCGATTTTCACGTTGCGCTGACTGACAAACCCGAAAGAAGAGAAGAAGACTGAAGAGGCCTTTAGAAATTCGTCTGGTTTATGATAAGACTCAACAGACGGTTGCTTTAAAAAGCGTTTATTGGCTAATGGACGTGGGAAGAAAAAATGGACCAACCAGGTAGTTACCGATGATACTAGCTCAAATATTCGAGTGAAACTGCCGCTGATGACGATACTGGGTGTTAACAAGGATTTTCCAGTGACCTCTCATTGTTGTGAAAATTAATACTGGCATCTTTTGTAAATGCACAAGATTTTTATACTCTGGGATGGTTATATAGGGTCAGAGGAGGTTAGAAGTTAGAGAGATAATACATGAATATCATCGTATATAGCAGTAGTGTGGGCTGCAACCACGGTCAATTAAAATGCGTATACTACTGTACCCGAACGTTTGACTACCTCAGCTACCGCGAAGGTCAATACACATACCATTGAAAAAAGACGACTCCTGGATGAAAATCTTGCGAGAAGGCCTACATTCGCAGCGCGTAATATGGACAGCGTTTGCCTCTCACGAAGAATTTTCCACACAGTTGAATGAGCTACAATTAATACTGCTTTAGAACTCGAGGCGCATCGTTCCCTGAGCAGAGTTTGCTTTAATTTAAAGAAATATTGATTCTAGCTTGAACGCCTATTTTTTATTTAAAAGCTATTCACAAGCAGTTTACACAACTTCAAGTAGAAGCTGATGCTAGGCCATATTCAAAGGCTAGCATATTGTATATGGTAGTGGTTTGGTCAATATCCTTTATCCCTCCCTCTTTTTTAAAGGTTTTATCATAATCTTTTTCTCTACTTACTGCTGTATTAAACTTTTAACTTTGTAGGCTTATCCGCTTTGTGTGGCTCCAGTTTACTTTCCCTAATAACACAGAAGCTTACTGCTTTATGGGGGAAGGAATTTTCCAAAGCTTCTGAGTGATCGCAAAATAAAGCCATTAACTTACTATTTTCTAAAAGATAAAGGGTCGGGAGGCGTATGAGCCACTTGAAATGGTTTGAGACCAGGAATAAAAGAAACTACAAAACACGCTCTCGTGTATAAGGCAATCATCATAAAATTGAAAATAAAAACATCTTTCAACATTTTATTTGGGACTCTAAATCTAATTCTTTAATATACTGCAAATTAAGAAAACGATTCTTACTAAGTTAATCCAAAACGTAGCAGCTTTGCAGTTATTTTTCTCTAAGTTTAGGGAACAAGAGAAAAAAACTTTAAATTAGTTTAATTATAAGTCAACATAATACTCCGCAATCTAAAAACCTTCAAATTTCACCAACTCTATTAATATTGAACAATTTATCGGACATTTAAGAGAAATTTAATTATTCATGAGATATTAGAATAATGCTACTGTATAAAACAATATTAACTTAACTTGGGTTTTTCATCCAGCTAATCACACAACCCTACCACAAGATGCGTGCAATTTTCAAACGCAATACTCTGAAAACTGTGCTATCAAGAGAAATGATAGCACAGTTTTACATAATTTCATAACGATCATTTATTTATCTAGGATCGACCCTAAACTAGAGGAATGACTATTCTCGATGAAACATTAAGATACACTCCATAATTGAAAGGCCAATTTCAGTAATGAAGTATAATCGAAACCAAAATATATTTGTTCTTCAATTTGTGGTATCCAAGACCGTCAATTAATGAAGAGTTTTATTCCTTAGGCGCGGGTCAAACAATTTGAGTAAACAGAGTAAACTGAGAGGCAAATAAACATCTCTCTCTCTTTAATTTAACATTCAATTTCTCATAAATCTCTGCGCTAATGTAATGGAATTATTTAACTTTACGTATCACGGGAATGAATACTCATATAGGCTGCATGTAACGAACTTTGCAACCCACTTTCGAAATTGAGAAATGGGAAGCCAATTCCATAGCGGATGGAAAATCAGTTGGGACTTTGAAACACCAAAAACATCAAAGAGAAATTGTAAAATTGTCGATCTTTATGAATCGTTATGAACTTTAAACATAGAAGCGTCCCGTGAATTCTTCTGAACTAATTAAAAGCTCGAACTTCAAAATAATATATGGACATCAGAGCCGTCCTTACCAGTCCTCGCAGGTAGCACGGTGGATATAATCACCATTCTTTAGATACCGGGTAGAAAAGACTCGGTATTGAATCTTGTCAATGACACGAGGAATTTTTATGGGCTTTTTCACAATGTGGTTAGTCGACCTCAGGAAATGGTTGCATGGTTTTCTTCTCTTCTCTAGGACGGGGTTTTTCATCTACCAAACAGGCAAATCGACAACAGAATGCACACAATATGCATATACACAGAGAGGAAGAACTTGAAACCCGTAAATTCCGAGAGTATGTCCAATTACTTAAGAAATTTCAGTACTTTGTAGACCATTCCTTGTGTCCATATTTGACCCTTAAATGAGAAAATAACTTTATAATCACCCAAATTTAATGACAAAGTTGACAAACACCGCTTATGCTGCTGAATAAGTAGTCTAGTTTTCTACTATAAGACTCAACTGATTTCACAAATTCATAATCTCTTTACAGAATTAAAACTGAATCATTGGGAATAACATTATTCGGAGACAAAGAACAATGGGGTATTATACAGGGTGTTTCAAAAGTGATGGTCAATAATTTAAAGATGAACTGTACAGACTACAATATGCAAAAAAAGCCTAGTAAACATGGGTCCTTAAGTGAATCGTTTTCTAGATATTGCACATTCTAGTTGGGATCCACCACTGACTTGTTTGTTTAGGTTAGGTTATGCTCATTCTCTCCCTTTCCTCTCTCTCTCAATGCTCTGAGACGTAGCAGGCATACTAGTACTTGTCAAAAGGATAGTCAATGTGGAAAGAGATTACAGCAACGAAGAGTATGCGGACATGCACTTCATATATGGTAAAGCCAGTGCATTCAAGGCTGCACGTTTGTACCAATAAGCATTTTCCCGCCGAAGGCGCACATTCATCAGGGTACATCAACGCCTTAAAGAACATGGGCGCTTCGCACATGGAATACGAACAGGTAGGCCCTGAAGCTGTTTGTTTGTTGTTTGTTTTAGGAGCATTAGCAACTAAGGCCATATTGCTCCCGGAGGGATATGCGGTGGTCATTCCCTGACCTTTCCGCATCCTCCGTATTTGGTAGGCACAGGCTCGAACCCCGATCAGTGCCTGCCCACCTAGCTAGGTGGGCATCTGTAGCTACAGAGGCGCCTGCCTCCGTAGCTAGGTGGGCAGGCACTGATCGAGGAAAGGGTATTAGAAATATCCTGTGACATGTAACATCTGTAAAATCCTGTGGTGTTGAAACCAAAAATTAAAAATGCATTATCTTATGTTTAATAAAACCACCCTTAGCAAAGGATTCACAGCTCTTTGCTAAACTATTATTATCTTTATTTTCTCCTAAGAGACACCCGCTTACGGGTATTAATCAGGGGGTGCACATTCATATATACAAATATAAGTTATATACATAATTATCCACTTATAATTTATACATATCATTGTCTTAATAAATTATAAAAATTATACATTGTCTAATTAATTATATTGTACATATCATTGCCTTATTTTTATATGACAGGCAGATAGAGAGCATAAGCATAATTTGCAATTTTACACGGAATTAGAGAATGTTCACATCTACAGCAGTATTTACAGCGAGATAAAAGAAAGATAAGACGTATAATGTAAACATAACAGGAGCACCAGTGCGGAGCAAAAACAGTCCCGACCAGTTCATTCTTCATTTCCTGCATCCTATTTTGTTTTCATCTGTGGACTTCACTCAATATTTATAGGTAGAGTAATGCATTCTAAAACATTTCAGTCCTGTACCTCTTCTCTGTGCAAAGCTTTTCTGGGTCTGCTTGAAGATCGTTGTAGATCTTAATGGTGTTCGAAGGAAAAAATCGCTGAAGGTTTCCCAGCTGCGTGAGCGCGGTACTGAGTGGAGGGGATGGTGTCCTATTCACTCACCTTTGCGTCATGCGGAGCCGAGTCAGCAGGTAGTCAGTTTTCGGCGAGTCGAGTCTCCCGGACAGCAGTTTTGCAATCGTGAGAATGTTCTTGGTAACAATTATGTGAGACCAAGGCGTGACATCCAAGTTGGCATCTATATGCCAACTTGGATGTCACGCCTTGGTCTCACATAATTCACAGAATAGCTCTTGAGATTGTAAATGGCTGCGTAGTGATTCTGTTTAACCATCTCAGCCTCCAGCACTCTAAACCCAGGAAAGCCTTGATGGTAGCATCTGGGGCAGAAGACCAAATCTGAGATGCGTAGAGAGGGATGGGGATGATGCATATCATCCCCATATATTGTTTAACAAGGTCAGGGTTCCTGATTCCGGGTTCCGCCAGCTCCTGTCTGGAGGTCCATAGCGCTGCGTAAGTTTTATTCTTTATAGTCAGTGGCGGATCTTAACAAACGGTTCATTTGGGGCCCGATGTTCACTGGGACTTTTTTGCTTATTTTAGTTTGTGCTTTTCACCTTTAAATTATTGACCATCATTTTTGAAACACCCTGTATATAGGAATTTTGGTGGAAGGCTCGCTTGGAATACTAGAAATTCAAAAGCTTTTGAAATTGCTGGACGCATAGAGTAATTAGAATTGGTTACGATTATATGAAAGAGCTGTTAAGCCTATAAACATTTTTTAAAATGATATTTTGCCTAACAAAGGAATCTTCCTCTCAGGAAAGGAACGTGCATTCAACGTGTGGGTATGCACTTTGGATTGGAAAGATGCAGCAGTAGTGTTTTCGCATATCGAAATAAAAAATGGTTATCACTTTCAGATTATGACACTTGGGATGCTCTGTACCATTATTGTTTCCCAACTTATTTCTACTCCAAATTAAACCCGTTTTAATTAGGATTGTTTGACGTCAATCGATGCACGAGATGGGGACACAGTGGAGTAGATGTTCATTAATTGACGTACCAAGATAAACGCCCCCTCAAACAAATTACGGGAAATTGGAATTGCATTGCACATTCTCTCTGGAATCATTTCCATACTCAACACGTTCATTTATGGATTTTGCTTCAGGATGCCCTGTTTGCAACATGCGAATGAAAGGAGTTCGCAAACATATGTTTTAAAAGATACCTGTTCGCCTTGCTCGCAAGTAAAACATAAAATAGCGCAGATGGATGCTATTTCATAAGCATTACTGAAACTTATTTTCCAGTTGTTAAACCGGAATCCAATTTACTTAAATTATGTTGGAAATCTTTGCCAATTTCTTTTTTTATGTCATAAATCACTCTTACAATTCCTGGAAAAATTAGCGGTGTAGCAGCTTTAAAGTTACATTTCGAGATTTATTTTTCTTTTAATTTCATTATGTGGTAGCCATGATTTATTTCCTTCAATTCGCCGAATATCTTTTTATTAATCAAAATTCCCTTTATTAAATTCTTGGTCTTTCAATAACGTCGAAAACATCATCTGCGCGAGACAGTGTAGTTTTGTGTAAAGCCATTTTGTTTCGGCACGAGACAATAGCGTTATTTGTACAGGGGCAAATCGTCCTCGCCAGCGTCTAATAATAAACTGTCTTCGCAAACTTCGATAGAAATTTTGTTAATTGACAAACTGCAAAAATATAAATCATTTCTTTTTTTAATACTGTATTTGTTATTTTTATTTTAATAAATGTAGATATATTTTAGTGTATTTGGGCAGCATTGTTAGTGGCGCTTAAAGTTAAAGGCAGAAATTGCAGCGTTCGGAGGCAGAAAATAGTAGGGGGCGTATTTTCGTAAGAAAAGGCTTAAAGCGAGAGTTTCAAAACTGTTTGCATTCGTCTATATTTGAATAACGTTACCTTTCAAGTACAGTAAAATGAATGTTTCCAAGTACCTTGAAATGAGTGCACACAGTGGGTGTCCACATACCAAAGCGAGAACGCAAAGTCCAATTGAGTCGAAACTTTCACCTAATTGGACGCATGTCTTCAACATACGTAGTATGCTTTCGAATAGAAAAATGGAAATACGGTGAGAGGCACAAAATGGAGTTGAAGTTTAAAAGGTATACTAAAACACATATTATTAAATTCCCGGTGATAAGAAAACTGGCAAAACTATCACACCACCAAGTCTGCAACAACAGGTCGGCCTGATCTGTTTTTGTTTCTTAAATTTATGATTTTTCGGAAATCAGATGGTTTATTAAATATCCTCGATGATCTGTTATGAAAGCAATAATAGAGGTGGTTAGTATGCGAGCAAGATTTAAGCACTTTTTGTCTTCTTAAATCTTTGAAAGCATTTACGATTTGAGAATGAAGAAATCCTCGGTAAGTTTAACGATTGCATTGGACTGTATAACTCCGGAAATGTTCTGTCAACCCTGATTTGTAGAGTGGTGCTATGTAAGCATTTTCGAAGGCAGTAGGGACAATACCTTGGCTAAAAGAGTTTTTAATTAGAAATATGTGATTGCACATTGCTTCTAAAACGTCATAGGGATACCATCAAGATCGGAAGTATAGATCATTAGAAACCTGTTAAATGTTACTATTAAGAGGTCAGCGTTTACTTCAAACTCAGTGACATTAATCAGATTACTGAGAGAAGTGAAGTACGCACGATGGTGTTTAGCATAAATTTCGACAACAATTTTTGAAGGAAGGCTGATAACAATGGACTACCAAAAGGTTTTAATTCAACGATTAAACAGTCAGCAAATACAGCAAATAAGGGGCAAAGATAAAATTATTGAATTTAAGCTGGACGTCTACATTGAGTTGCTTTGAAAACCTACCTAATACCTCGCGGGGCACCTTTTTCCTGTAATACACGTCTTGGCATGGACTCCACAAGTTTTTCCGGGGTGTCCTGGGTTAGTGCTACCCATGCGTTGTACAATGTGTTTAGTAATGCCCACATATTGTCATCTGGATGGTGGTAACATCAAATATCCTTCTCCAGTAGTTCCCAAACATGCTCGAGTGGAATGAGATCAGTGAGTTGGGCCGCCACACCACGGAGAATGAAACCAGTTAGCTACTTTCCGGGCCTTGTGGCATGGCGCGGTGTCCTGTTCAGACGCCGTAGTTGTTTGGATACACAGTCATCGCGAAGGGATGTACCTAGTGGGCAAGACAGAAAGGTAGGCGTTGCCATCGAGTCGTTGATTAGCAATGACCAGAGGATCTAGAGCATGCCACGAAACAATCTCTAAACCATAACACAACCACCTCCAGCCTTCCGAACACCAACAGTGCATCCGGATGCTATGGCCTCGTGTTTCCTTCTCACAAAATGTGGATACGCCCATCAGCATGATAGAGCTGGAAACAGGATTCATTATAGAGATTTCCTCACGTCGGTGGTCCAGTGTTGGTGATGACGTGCCCAGCAAAGCGAATTTCTTGAGTCTCGCAATTTCTTTATGTCGACTACCATAAAAGCTAATGTGTGGCACATAGTCTTGCTATTCCCGCTTTGTACTGGGTGGTTAGCTGGGACATTGTGTTGCGTCGCTGTTGTCAACCACACATGGCCGGTTGTTCGATCGCTGTTGAGCCAATAACGGTAGACATTACAAAATGGGAACACTTAACATGTTGACTCTTGTCGAGATATTGGAACCTGCACGTTTTACTCCCACAATTATTCCGCATTCGAAATCAGAAAGATTTCTAAGCGGACCTACTTTTCTTCGTAGATACTCAAACCTCATTGCCACTTGTGCGAACTACAGTCTTTTATCGCCCGTTTCCGTCTTTGAGCCTTCACCAGCGTCACAGACCAGTCCATTTCTACACAAGGATGCTGTTGCTAATGCAAAGCCAACTCAGTGTGAGCCTTCAATATTAACAAATTTAATGTACACGAGGATTTCTAAGCTATGATGAATGATTATAGCCAATCCTCCGCCTCTCTTATTAATTATGTCCAATCGAATAATACTAAAATTACTAGGAATAATTTTGTTATCAGTAATTGCGTCAGGCAACCATGTTTCCACAAATGGACAATGTGTCATAATTTCAGTTAGAAACTAATTCAGAGAGAGAGAAAGAGAACGTACCCATAACACTTCATAAGTTAATATTCGGTGTAAATTAATTGCTATTGGTTGCTTGTTGGTATGTATAATAATAATACAATACAATTTATTTAATAGTTGCACCATATAGCTAATAATAATAATAATAATAATAATCATCATTATTATTATTATTAGCTATATGGTGCAAGGAAGCCTGAGGCTATGCTGCACCAGCCAAAAAAAAATAAATTCCCGAGTTACCCTGAGAGAGAGAGAGAGAGAGAGAGAGAGAGAGAGAGAGAGAGAGAGAGAGAGAGAGAGAGAGAGAGAGAAGTAGAAAGGCATCACCAAGAAAGAGAAGAATGACGATGTCCAGCTCAGGACCCTGGGTTTGCCATACTCATTAGATGTGAGTCCTTAGGGTCAAATCTTGATATTAGGTCTAGTATTTTTTTATTCCTAGGCATGATACAAAGTTTCGTCAGGAAATAAACCCGATTCAGCGATTACCCCTTTAAAGAACTATTTTGTTATTATTATGACTGAACGCTACCGGAACCTTTATATTATTGTATAGTTTCAAAATACTTAAGTATCAGGGAAAAGCCGTAATTACTACTTCATTAAATTTTGGTATCATTTTAAGGTACAAAAGACCACCATTATCAACAAATGAAAAATAACTTTAAAGCCTACTGAACGCAGCCAGATAGTGGTTATCATTAGTAGCATTTAAATTTACAATCAGTCGGTTCTATTGCATCTTCAGCCAAAGGTAAAGCCGCCTTACTTTAGCACCCTCCTTTTTTTAACTCTTGTATCAATGATCTTGACAAATTACCTCCTGCCATACCAAACACACTCCATTCAATGCCTCCCGTGATTTTCCCACAGAAGAATGTTAAAAGAATTCTGAGCAATCTTGATGCCAAGAAAGTTCTAGGACCTGATGGCATTTATCCACTTGTTCTCTGCCCCCGGAGCTTCCTCTGCATTGTGAAATGGAGAAAAATAATCACCAGTGGATTAAGAAAGTATAAAAAGTTGGAGCCTTTTTTACACTTTACTCCAATGGTGTTTTTCCGTCTGCACGGAAATTTGTTCACATCCAGCGAGTTTATCAAAAGGGTCGAAAATTCATCCTGATGTTATCATCCCACTGCACTTACCACTACTCTTTCTAACAGTATTACGCATTCCAATAGACTGGCCTTATCAATCAGATGTACAACAGAATCCAAGAACTGACCTCTGTTTGCCAACAACGCAGCTTATAGACGGCATGCTGACTTAATCAAACTATGTGAACAGGGCCATTGAGCACCTGCTGCTTTTCATTTGGTTTTAGCACCTCCAGCTGTGGATTGACAACCCGCCATAGTTTCGAGCTGGACTGCTAGCATCTGTCACAATACTGCATACGATATTAAGTCTTCCCCCACGTACAAACTCATTATGGTGTACGTTTTTGTCATTACAGTAGTTTTATTCATTTCATGATATATATTATTTTAATTTTCTTTGCCAATCTATGTATTATATATTTAGAAGTACCTTTGTGTATGAAATATTCATTATTTTGTGAACTCCTGACAACTTACTGTAATGGGAATAAAGATTATTTATTTATCTCTAAACTTTCCATGTGGATCGATATTGATTCCATCAATATCGATCCACTGGTAACACACTTCTGTTACTTGGAAAAACTCCACGGAAAAAAAAAAAAAATTGGTGAAACTCTTGAAATTTCTAAGGCAAATCTTGTTTGTCTTTAACAAATCTTGTGGATTTCAGACTTTTTTTTTTGTAACTGAGCATCCAATTTCCTCTCTGGCTCTCTGCGAGCGATGGTAGATGGCTCTCTGTCTCCTCTCTTCTCCACTAATGCTGGAGTTGCCCAACTTCAGTTCTTTCTCCCACTCTTTTGCCCTTCTTCAATAATGACTTTCTTCCATTGATCGGAAATCCTATCCATAGTTTTGCTGATGATAGCGAATTGGATTCCATCTTCCAGTTTGAGAAACCTTGCCCTGCTTCAACTTCTTTAATATCCACTCCAGGCAATTTCAATCCTTCTAAAACTCAATCCTGTCTTATATCTCACAAGAAGAAGTCACCAGCTGCTATGCTCATCTTTGATGACATTCAGATTTCTGGACAATCTTTATTATTCCTTTTACTTTTCTTCTCCGGAACAACCTTCCTCCACATATATTTCCCGAAAACTACAAACTACAAAATTAAAGTCTAATGCAGTTATTTTATTTTTATGTAAATCCGATTTGTTTAAAATATTAAAAGCTGAATAACTATCCCCCAAATGTGATTTTATTTTTAACCTGAAAGAATGCTTTAATAATTTGTGTGTGTTACTGCTTATAATTTGTGTATGTCCTGCTTCTGATGAAGTTAAACAGTTAATGTCAATGTTTAATATGGTACATTTGTTTATATGAACGTTAAGCAAATAACTGTCTTAATTAAATCTACGTCTTCAGGTAAGTCGTTTCAGGAAGAGTACAAAGTCAACAAGGAGGATGATAGAAAGGGCTTCTGTGAAAGAGTACACAGAGCACCTGACACGCTGTACGGTGCCATGAATATGACATTGCGCAACTGATAAGGCACAATCCTAGATAAGCAAACGCCCAATAAAAATATCTTGGTCAAATAGAGTAACATTAAGTTCTGCAATAGATTAATGCGTTGTTATGACTGTATATCTTACTATCGCGCTAAATGTCTTGTAAATAGTTAACTACGTAGGAATATATCTTCCAGTCACATTAAAGATACTCATCCTTCACTTAACTGAAGGGCTGACTACTTCATTAATAAACTAAATCATTTCCAAAGGCAGAAAAATCTGAAAACTGGAACACGTCTACGCCCACTGAATCCAATAATGGGGACATTAATACTGAGATTAGGCTTTGCAAATTTTTGAAAAATCACAGCATCGGTAGGTTCTTTTCCAAATGGAATTCCTATTTCAAATTGCATTTCGCAATTTTTCGTAATATATTCCACTTTAAGCTATTTCCTGGTATTTTTCAAGCACTCGCGGCCTCTACAGCAAACTAGAATTTAATTAGAGTCAGCACAAGATAGGCGTTTATATATGTCACCGCCAGAGGAGACACCAGTTTTCCGATGCACTTGTTAGTGACATCTGCACTCTGTCAGACCAACTAGCCGCATTCACCCCAAGTTCCTGAAACGGTGTAAATAGTAGTGAGCATCATCGCTAATCAACCAACGGTCACAACTCACTCCCTTGCTGAATAGTAAACATCAGACCAAAGACGCCAAAGATTTCACATCAATGCATAACTTTGAGTGCAAAAGAAAGAAAGTAGCAGCAGCTTTTAATTACGCGACTTTTCTGGAAGGCACTCAACAGTTAGAGATAAGAAAGATGGCCTTGTTACTCGAAATACAGCAACTCTACATTTCAGTGAAATACACGAGAATCTTTGTCACATAATCTACAATTTCATTAGTTTACAAGCCGTTTAGAGAATGAGGAAAAGGCAAAGTAATAAAAAATAGCAATAAATTTAATCGAATCTGTAAGTCGCCAAAATTACGCAATTAACTAAGCGCTGTCATATCGGCTACCTCAAACGAACTCCGCATTAGCTATATGCTCTGGCTGTGCAGCTCAGGAATACTTTGAAGGCGAAACAATCATTAGACAGGGCAAAAAGATTACCTGAAAGATAATTGCGCCGTCATTAAGGTCTAAAGTGAGATTCCTTATTAATTTCCTGAATTAACATCGAATACTAACAGTAGCTTTTTCCTCCCCATCATCACTTCATAACGAAATTCTCGAATTCAAATCCCATTATTTATTTATTTTGTTTAAGTAACATTAGTAGGATGAGATCCCAAGACCACTTCTCCTCCATGCGTTACGTAATTTGTGATTGTGTCCACAGGAAGTTAATTGCGCAGCAGAAAACAGAAATACTACGAAACACGCGCCAGTACGTCAGTTTAATTTAAGAGGTTTTCTTCGATTCAATCTGTGCTTTTAATATTTATTTGAAGAGAAGTCCCTCTATTATTAGAATCAATTATAAAACAGCTAATCTCGTTAAAAAGTCAACTGCAATTCACTAATTGCGAGCGGCAGGTATCTTCTTGACTTTAACTTCGTTTTCACTTTGAAAACAAAGTTACGTTGTTCTACGAACGCAATTCGGAGGATTCGCGACAGAATTCGCTCCTCACAAGTCCTCGGTTTCCCATACAATTACATGTTTCCGTCTGGAGATTCCTCCCTTAGAAATTTTAATTACTGCTCAAACAGCACAGAAACGCGACTGCTTCAAGGTGAAAGATTTCATTTACTTAGATAAAACTCGATTTATTTATACACATTATGCTATGAATACAAAAGCGCACACACACAGAGTTGGTTCAATGCATTTGCAAAATCCTCTTACAAATAAACAAGAATTATTCGAAGGAGGAATAATGGCAACCAAACTACCGCGCAATAATTAGGGCTGATTCGTAACTTTAATTTTCTATTAATTGGTCACTACTTTTACTGCTTTCTTAAGCAAAGCTGATCTTAAAAGAAAAGTGTGTTAAAATGTAGCAGAATAAGCGAAAAAATTAATTTATGCATTGAAACCAAGCACGAGAACTCCTTGGAAAAGCTACGATACGCGAGACTCGCTCTTTGTTGTTTAACTCATCACGTGATACCGGCTACAAAAATGCTAACGCCCTCTACACTTTTGGAAATAAATCTAAACAAATATTTTACTATATTTCTTTATTTAAACGGATCCTTGTTATTAACTAATATTTCATACTCTAATAAAGCATAATAATAATAAAGTTTTATTTTTAATTCTTGCTATGGTTTATTAAAATTTCTCCTTTTCAGCTGGAGTCATTATCGATTGCAATATTAATTTGAAAATGTTCTAAACAAAAGAGGGTTTCATAAATTTCGATTTAAATTAATTTTCTTGGAAAATTTACGATATTAATTAATGCCATTGTTATAAATGAAAGAAAGCCTTCAATTCGATTGACGCGCATTAAATTCGGAACTTTTCTCACTAATACTGTATTATAAATTTTATAAGATTAATAAAGTTTTTAATCAACATGCCTAGACTGTTCAGTGATTAATATGCTGAATAAAATTTTTACATAATTTATTAAGCAAATGGTGGATCGTATTGAAAAGAAAATCTTCAAGAACTTGCCAAAAATTAACTTGCAGAGCTGCATCAAGAGCTGGTGAGATTCAACATCAACAACTGGCGAAGAAGGCAGCAAACAGAAGGCAATGGATGCAAAAGAGTATCTGTGATTCCAGGCAGAAAGTTGAACAGGAGGCAAGTGCCAGCCAGGAACCAGTTCCGGAAGGAAAAATAAGCCTAAATTCTCTTACAATTCAACCTTAGATTATTACGCTTCTGCTGCATTAATTATAAATAGCCTAATGTCAACCGGTTGTAGTCATTGCAGGAAACGCTCCACGAACTGAAAGAAGCAGTATCATCAAATATTGCATATCACTTCCATGACCACAAGTGCTTTTTCTAAAGAACCATTCTAGTACTAGTATGATGCGGTCAATACAACAAACAATTCGTTTCGTAAAACTATATTGCATAAATTTACATGTCTGTTAACAAACATTACTGAAGCAAACATTACTGAGGCGGTTCAAGTATTAAGCAGAAACTGTGGAGATAGTATACTGTTTATCTGCTTCCCCAGTCAAACTCTCTGTTGGTGCTGCTCCCACCATAATTCTGAAATATAGATCTGACAAAACTCCGTAACAGGGCACAGTTGGCTGCTAAAGGGTTATGCTGGATCTCACTGAAGACACCATCGTGACCAGCCATGCCATGCATTCCCTATGATCTGCTTCGACTATCAGCAAGGGATTTAAAGTCGCTACCATCAATCTGAAAATTTCACGTATTCTTTGTTGTTAATTCTATGATCTATTGGCTAGTGTAGAATTGTTAATTAAAAAGCGGTTTCTTCTTAGATGAAAGCGGCAAATAATAACCAGCATTCTCTAAATCTAAGCTCTCAATTACAATTAAAAGAAATATTATTAAACGCTGTAATGAAATGTAGCATAACAAATAATTTTTGTTCGAAATTAAGTTTTCAAAATATGCTGTTGTTGGGTTTTAGAGCATTGGCGACTAAGGTCATGTTGCTCCATGTATATTGTGTGTAAATTGCATGTGTTCTAAGGTCGGTTTTCTGTCTGCTAGACAAAATGTGAATGAGACACATTTTTCTATAAATCACACTCTAAAACTACATAGTCTCCCACACAACGAATATTCAAAGCTAGTGAAACTAGTTATCAGGAAATATGGGGAATACATGAAATAAACACATCCAGCTCTAGCTTTACGTACATGCGTTCCAAAAAGTACACAATTTTCT
This sequence comes from Mastigoproctus giganteus, assembly GCF_048544385.1. Lineage (NCBI taxonomy): Eukaryota > Metazoa > Arthropoda > Arachnida > Uropygi > Thelyphonidae > Mastigoproctus > Mastigoproctus giganteus. Next base: position 15,504,520 of record NC_143588.1, on the reverse strand, counting down.
CATTGTTAAGGGGTGATCGGGTGCAACCAATTTCAGGAATAGTAGTAGTTATAATGCCACATGATACAAGAAAGCAAATTTATATGGTGTCAGTCAAAAAAAAAACAAAAAAAAAACAAACAAACTATACAGTTCATCCATTCGTACCCTCCAAGAATTTGTCTAGTTCTTCCTTGAATTTTTTCAACCTATCTACTTCCACAAATGGATGAAAGTAGATAGGTTTTTTGGAACAGGCTTCCATCTGTCGTAAGACAGATGGAAGCCTGTTCCAACAAACAACCGCCCGCTGGCTGAAGGAAAACTTCCACATGTCTAACCTGCAACCATCCTTCCTCAACTTGAATTTATGCTCCCTCATGTGTGTAGTCTCAGCAAATGAAAGAATGCCATTAATATTCAGCTTACTCAATCCATTCAAGGCTTTAAACAGCTCAATCAGATCTCCCGCAGGTGCCTAGTCTCAAATTTTAAAAATGAATCCTGCAGAAATTTCACTGTAATTTGTAGAAATGAAGCCTTTATAGGTAAGAGCACTCTTTTATTACCTTCACCAGTCTGGCTGCCCTTCTCTGCACTTTCCAACAGATCTACATTCTTCCTAAAGTGAGGCCTCCAGATATGTATACAGTACTCAAGATGCGGCTAAACCGTAGCCTAGTTATGCAAGAGGATAATCACCTCATTATCCTTGCTAGCAAAGTTTCTGTATATTATTGACAAAATCCCATGAGCTCTCTTGGCAGCATGTCTGCACTGCTCAGAGAATTTCATGTCTGACTGCACGATTACCCCAGGTGTTTTTCATTCTCCACTGCCCTGAGGTAGTACCACACAGTAGATAAGTTACTCTGGGGTTACTGCCACTCATGTGCAGTATCTTGCATTTGTCAATGTTAAACTTCAATTGCCATTTCTCATTGACCAAATTTTACAAGATCTTATTGCAGCAGCTCACCCAGATGACTGTCGTTAACCACCTGACAACCTTTGTATCATCTTCAATTTTAGACGATAAGCCTGATATACCTTCATCAATATCATTGATAAATATTGAAAACAACAATGGGCCTAGCACTGAACCCTGGGAACTCCACTAATAAGATTAGCCATGAAGAGCAGTGCTCATTGATAATCATTCTCTGTCTTCTTCCACTTAACCATATTCATATATAACAATATAACTTTTATGCATAGTAGTAACCTGTCCTTAATGCAACATTGCTCCAGTTTGTTCAGAAGTCTTTCATGTGCAATAGTGTCAAAAGCCTTCCTGAAATACAAGTACATGATGATAAAATTATTTTTAGCATACAGTTCCTTGGTCACTGTATCATGTAAGGCTGATTAGACAAGACTGCCTCTTAACAATTCCATGCTGTGATTGCAGTATATTTGCAGGCTGTCCAGATGGTCCTGCATTACTTCTTTAATCAGTGATTCCATTATTTTATATTATTATGATGTGATTAGGGAGAGAATTCAGGTTGAAAAACTCCAGGACAGGATTGAAAGGTCCCGTTTGAAATGGTTCGAACATGTAAAGAGGATGAATGAGAGACGTTTGCCAAGAAGAATGTTTGATTTACAATTAAGGGACAAAAGACCAAGGGGGAGATCAAGAATGAGATGGCAAGACATGATAAACACCAATGTCATTAAGAGAGGAGGAAACTGGAGTGAAATCAACGACGGAGAGAAGTACACGGACAGGGCACGGTGGCGAGGCTTCATATGTTGACCCGTGGAATAGCGGAACGATGACAGATGATGATGATGATGAGTTAACCTGTTAGCTTAACGTCTGTTTCACAGGCAATTTCTCCTCCATTTTCCTTTCAGTTATCACAAAGTCATTTAGCTCCTCGTTAGAGTTTGATAAACTTCTGAGATCTCCTTCCCTAAATAATTCATCATGCATGAATGCAGATCAAAATATCTATTCGATTTGTCCGCAACCTGAGCGGGTTTGTCAACGATTAACTCAAAAGTATCAAGTGGCTCAATGCGATTCCACCTCTTCCTTCTACTGTTAATATAAGCATAGAAGTCTTTACTGTTTTTCTTTGCATTCTTTGCCAAAGACCTCATAATTTGCCTTTGCTTGCCTAATCTCCTTGGGACTTGAATACAGACTAATTTATATATAATATAGGCTTCTGTATCACCTTATAATGTATATGCACGCCGCCATTCTTCTCTGTCACAAGTCTCATCACTTCATCTGGCATCCATTTAGTTCTAAGTTTTGAATAATATTTCTTAGTTGGTATGAAGAGCGTAGTAGCTTCCAAGATTAATTATTTGAATGCTTTCCGTTTAGAATTTGCTGTTGGTAATATCATTAATTGGTCGCACTGCATAAAATTAAATCTCTCTGAAACCACTGTAGTCACCCTTATGAAAGCAAAAGTCTTTCCCTTAACCCTTGACAGTAGTTAGGTCTTTAATTAAATTCCACATTAGTACAACGGATCGCTAACACCCTGTGGGTCTTTTACCTGCAGATTCTTAATGCATGAATAATCACTGCTGATAACCAAATCAGTATTGCTCCCTCTTGTTGCCTCTATAAAATGCTGCTGTAGAAAACAGTCATCGAGAAAAATCAACAAAAGTCTTACTAGTGTGCGAGTGACCAATCCACAAATTCCACTCAAAATCTGGAAAGTTAAAATCCCCCATTATGATTTGCTGGTCCACTATTTCAGCTGTCTGGTATTGTCATCATAGTCATTAGGCCTATAGCCCACTCCTACTATTAATTTTGCTTTTCCAGTGCTTATATCATACCAAACTGACTCAACATTGTACTGGCCACCCAAGTCAACTTGATGCACTGCCTTAGTTAAGAAGCATATTTAATATGATTCTAAACTAAGAGCATAATCTTTCCCCCTCCTTGTCCTGTCTGTCCTTCCTGTATATATTGTAATCCCCATATTTAAATTCATTGCGTCACTTATGTCTGAGTGACACCATGTTTCACTGTTCCCACTTCCTGTGCATTTGATGAGTTAATCAGTTCATCATATTCAACAATTTTATTTATAACGCTTCTAGCATTAGTGTACATCTTAACACAGCCCAGTATTTATTTGTTCAATGATGCTCAGAAACAGAGATTGAAGTACCAGACACCTTGCTTTCCAGGCTGCTGGTACCAATGGTAGCAGATCAAGAATCACTTTCACCTCTTCCTGTGGCTCTAGATAAGCTATTAGTCCTTTTCTCTCTACCCCTCCTCAAGATAACAGTTTTAGACCCACCTATCACTGCCCCGATAGTATCAGCAAATATTCTTGCACTCCTTTTTTCAAGGGTATCGCATCCCTGTAGAAGCAGTCTCTCCTGCTAACAAGCACAGACCACGCTGAAAAAAATTCTATCTATTAACATTCTCTCCAGGGCCGAATTGATTGACAAGGCTCTCAACACGTACTCTCTCCTGTCCTGAGATTTCCTACTCTTAATATCATTAGTACCACCGTGTACAACAATATCACTTTTTGTGTTCTTAAAAGATAATATCTGCTCTAAACATCATGTATTCCACCTATCGTTCTTACACAACATATTTCCCGTTTCTCTGACAATAGTCACCTCCTGTGGGACCTGCGCATTCTACCCTGAAGATTGTCGCTGTGTCGCCCGACGCACAAGGGTGAGCACTGGTGTTGAGTTGGGCAGCTGAGAGTTTGATGGGCCTCCCATTTCAGGCTGAGTGCTTGATGGGGCCACCCATCTACCCTACCTTCTAACTCTCGTAAATGCCAATCAGAACGCTGAGTTGGCGCCTAATTTCTTCACACTCTCTGCACCTAGTACACAAAGACATCCTCCCTGGCTGTATCTTGTCTTGTTTCAAAAGCGTGTGCAAACATTTCACAACTTGCGTATTTTGTTAGGCTGTGATACGTTGATACTATAAGTTTGTCACAGAACAAAGAACAGAGTGTAAAGAAGAAATATAACTTTATTTATATATAATTATGGATTTTAGCTAAATTTGATATATTTTTAGAGGAATTGGGATTAATCTCTATGACATTTCAAAAATCATCCCATTACATATGAGGGGCGTTTGAAAAACCCATGCCCTGAGTATGAAGCGTTTATTTCAGAAGTTGGTTACTTTTCAACATAGTTCGTGCAGTCAATACACTTTTCCATCGATGTCGCATTGCATTGATTCCAGTTGTGAAGAAAGTTTTCTTTTGGAAAGCTTCCACTGCAGCAAATAACGTCCCTGTCGGTGAGAAAATAGATGCCAGCCAGGTAGTTTTTCAAATTAGGAAATAGCTGCTAAGTCTGATGAATATGGGGACGGTCCCAGATTTCAAGACTACATTACATGAGTGCAGTGGAGCCATGGCAGTGACAGACTTGTGAGCGGGAACGTTGTCCTGGTGGAACAAGACACATTTGATGAGTTTTCCTAGGCATTTTCTTTTGATGTTTTCACTCAAACTCCTTACAAGGTCTACGCGATATTTCACTGTGCCTGTCTGAAGGTAATCCATTTTCAAGACTACATCGGCATCACAAAATACCGATGCCAACTTTGACAGCAAAAGGAATCGAGGCTTACTTTGGAGGGAGAGAGGCTCCTTTGTTTCTGGTTGACAGTGATGGGCCCATGTCTCATCCATGGTCACAAAGCTCGAAAGGATATTTGCTAGATGTGCTTAAAAACAATACATATATTCACTTGACAAATCTTGTGCGTTTTTCAACTGCTGTCGTAAACTTTGGAACCCAAAGTACTGACACCTTTTCATTGCGTGAACTTCTGTTGTTATGTGTTACACATGTCCAGATGAGATGCCCAAGACGCTGGAAATGAACCGAATTGTCACCCGTCGATCAGTCATCACAAGATTTTGCACATTATCACTAACTTCTAAAGTCGTCAACTTCTAAATCTGATTGACGTTGCAGGTCTTCCGCGGCGTGGGCCATCTGGTTACTGAATGCAGTTCTTTCGACATCTTTCAGGTTCTTCCTCCTTCCACTGTAAATTCATTGACAAATGTCTTTGTCAAATCCTTAACAAATCCCACTTCTTAACCATGGAACAGGGAGAGGCATCCTCTGAAATGTTGTAACCATATCCTTAGGAATTTCCTTTGGCGATCGATAGTCTCTTTTTCCCCACATGTTGGATGACGTTGTCATCCATGGCGACTTTGTCCATAACTCCTCATTCACAAAACTTTGTTGATTTCAGGATGTAACCTGTAATTTTAAAAAATCTGATATTAAAAGTGCATGAAACTCGACTCGGTAAGTTACTATTTGAAGTATTATACATTAAGTACAGAATTTTTAACACTGTACCACTACCTTTTTATACTCAGGCCACGAACTTTTCAAATACCCCTCGTGTATGAAAGCAGCCGTAGTCAAATCATTCACGCACAAAGAGGCCTTAATGAATCTGAACTGGGGGAGGAGCTGGAATTGGAGAGAGAGAGAGAGAGATTAAGATTCTTTCATTCAGAAGCGTTGAGAAAAAAAGCTGTCGTAAAGTGTTGGATATTGTAATGCAGTGTCATAAAAGTGAAGGATGTGTGAATAAGTTTCTCTAGTCGTTTCTTCTACGCAACCCCTTTCGTCTTGAGCTTTGAATAGCACAAATGTCAGCTCTTTTCAGCTCATCAACTTTGGCTGGAGTAAGTGCAGTTCTTTTGACATTTCAGAAGCCATTGTCGATGCACGTAACGAATAGCCAGCTGAAAATTCTTTAACGATTTTAGGCAAATAAAAACAAAATTTTCCGCATTCATTTTTGAATTAAATAAAGAGTAACAGTTGGACGTTTACGTTGATTAATGAAATACATTTTTAAGGGCTGGTGAAATTCAAAGGGGCCATTAATCACTGGGAGTAGCTACAGAAAATGCATGTTACCACGTTATAGAAATCTTTTGTATTCAACAAGAGCTTTTGTCACATAATGACTACAAATGTAGAAATATTTCTGCATATACACAAATGTAGAAATATTTATTTCTCTTAAGTACCGCACAAGCACTTCCAATGGAACGAGGTCGCAGCTGGTCTGTACGCAGTGATGGATGATAAGCCTCGCGCAAATAGTTCCAAGTAAATTTCTTTTCAGCTCTCCCTCAGTAAATAGGGGTACACTGATTTACCAACGACATTAAAACCCCATCACATTTGGCCTTAAAAGCCAACGACTTTACTCTTTTTTGTCCTACGATGTCATCTAAATGCATATTTATTTTTACTTCGATTGTGTACCAGTAGCGAGCAAGCCTAGAGTCGTGTCAATATTAAAAACACGTATAAAATAAATACAAGGATTATACGAAAAGCCAAGGTCACGTAAAAGCAGGGCCATATGGGATCTAGAATGAAAAAGTGTTGCGTGTTTTAAATCTATATTTCTCAACAGCCAGAGAATATTTCCAAATGAGCTTTCTGCAGAAACTCATTTAAATTCTGTGCTACCATCACCAATTTACTGTCTGCTTCTTAAAAAGCAATAAAATTCGTCTAATTGATGCCGTCTACCTTACAGATCCCACCTTACAGTCTGGAGGTGGTCCGTCGCTTCGTGAGCAATAGAAAATAAAAAATACAAGAAACATTACGTCCCCTTTATAGAAGGAAATTCTTCGCAAAGTGAGTCGATAATATAATGACACATGGTGTTTACTGTAGAATTTTCATTTTTGTTTGCCCTCGTTTTATATTTGACTTCCAACAAGATGTAGAAATCATTTTATGATTTATCTTTAAAAAGCTAACTTATGGAAAATGATAAAATACACATTAAGGCAACTAATTTTCAGCAATACATTCATGAATCAAAGCGTCTCATGTATAATTTATATTAAGGCATTGTGGCTGAAGGTCTGTTCTTCCAGGTTGTTTGGGAAATCTTGAGTACTTGTTATATCGTAGTCAGAATTTGATGAATGTATTTCTGGCTTATTTTCAGAAGTTATCTTCCAAAATAGAATTATAACTCATATATTGCAAATAAAAGAATGAAATAACTGTGGGTTACTTTATGACCAGCTCGAGTATGTAAAAGATATGTAAAAATAATGTCATGGTGGGTTGTCAATTTAAAAAAGTTAAAAAACAAGTAAGGAAAGTCCGAATGGAATTTAGAAAGGGGAGGGGGAAGGACTTGGCTGCAATGGGAATCTTGAATTTAGAAAAAGATATATTAGGCATTTTTTTCGAACAAATTTGAATCCTGGAAGACCTTGGTAATCTTAGGTAATCTTACCTTGCCCAAGAAATCTTAGGCCATATTTCACTGGTAAGTGCTCTCATGGGTAGCACAAAGAGATAAGAATTGCAGTTGAGTTCTAGTGTTAATATCAAAATAGTATAATGATGTAAAGAGGAGAACGTATCTGCCAAAAAAACTCCATCTTACTTCAAAAAGTGCCTATCTTTTTTCCAGACTCTGCCCCTAAGCCCCCTTACTCGCTGTTATTGTTAACGCTTTCGAGGAGCATCAGAATCTTAGTATTAGAATTAGTATCAGTCATGTGGAGCAAAGGTGCCGAGGATTTTACTGCACCATCGAAAAAATAATAATAACAAGTAATAAACTAAAATAAACGACCTATTTGACTCCCTCCTCACGTAGATACATATCCAGTTGACCTTTGAATCTCCCCAAGCTGTCAGCCTCAATCACTCTTAAAGAAAATTTCTTGCAATCCAGTCTAAACCTTTCTCAATGTAATTTAAATTTATGGCCCCTAGTTCTGGAATCGTTTATAACGGTGAAGATTTCATCCTCATTCATTTCACTCTCTCTCTCTCTCTCTCTCTCTCTCTCTCTCTCTCTCTCCTTTAAGAGGCTTTTTCACCTCAGGTCTCTTCTAAGGCATCTAGTTACCAAGCCTCCTAGTCAACATATTCAGTCTTTCCTTATATGGTCTCACCTTTTGCTGATCTCACCAGGCGCGTGTTGCCCGTCTTTGAAGAAGACGTGCAACTCTTTCAAGAAGCTCAATGTCTTTTTTAGGTGCAGAGAACATACTTGAACACAATATTCCAAGTGCAGTCTTATAACTGTCTTATTACAGTGGAATTATGACCTCCTTATCTCTACAAGCAAATGTTTGATAAATCATCGATGAGACACCACTTTGTCTTCTTTGTCGCTTGGTCTACACTGCTCAGAGAACTTCATGTTTAACCTAACCGTAAGTCTCAAATCCCTTTCTTCCTCTGCTTCACAAAGGGCAATATGGCCTAACAAATCTTTGGTTATATTGCCCTATGAGGCAACTTATTGTAACCTTTCACAACAAGCAGCTCGAAGGCAACATGCAGCTTCCGAGATCCATTCTCCTTAAATCCTTGCAGTGTTTATAATTCATTCCCAATAAATGTATAAGTTCGTTTGGAGTTACTGTTCCCAAGTGTAATTTTGAATTTTTCTGAATTAAAATTTAGTTGATACTTTTTTGCCATCCCTGAAGTTTATCTATGTCATCCCAAAGAAGTGCTGCTTGGCGCTGATCATCAACTACTTTACCGATATTGACATCGTTTGCAAATTTTGACATCACGCCTTCTATCCCCTTCGTCGATATCATTTAAGAAAATGAAAAAAAAAAAAAAAAAACAGTGGTCCCAGTACTGGTCCTTGGGAACCCTACTGGACGAAAAACCTTAGTTTCCCAGAGGGAAAGCCATGCTACCTTCTCCTGGGACCGACTAATTAGCCACATTGTGAAAAACATCCTAAAAAAATTCCTCGAGAGCGTACTTCCTATTCTGCAGACAATCCATCTAAGAATTTTTCCAGCTATTCCAAAATGTTCTAGCTTGTACATTAGCCGCTCATATGCGATTGAATCAAATGTTTTGTTGAAATCCAAATAATGTTAAAATTATTTCCCACACCAGCGCTTGAGCGTCAAAATAACTAACCAGGTTGGTTAAACATAATTTTTCCTTTACAAAACAAAACAATGTTTTGTTTCCTTCGGAATTCAGTTTCTGTCTAGATGATCCTGTACTGCACTTTCGATCATTGCTTCCATGATTTTCCCTACTACTGAAATCCAACTGATCGGTTGGTAGTTACCCACTTCGCTCTTAGAACTGCCCTTTATCTACTGGCGATACATTAGCACGTTTCTAGTCCACAGGGGCCTCACTCGGAATTCCTTTATATGGCCTAAGATTCCTTTGGCAATACGGTTAAAGAAAGTCAAAGAATTCAAAATGCTCTTTGCCTTAAAGATGCGTTTATTTTATTCTGGGTAGGTTCCGTATATGCGACCAGCGATGCACAACTCACGTTTGGACAGAAGAAAATAATGCGTTCATGTTTAAGAAAGAATTCTTTAAGAAAGCAGGCAATAAAAGGAGCAAACATATTTGTTTGACCTGCGTGTTTATCCACTTCAGAAAGCTATTTCCCCATGTTGTAGTAGCCAGGTATAATATTGTCATCGCAAATAACGTACATGCAATGTGACAACAACCTCTGCAGGAACATCTCTGATCTCTATAAGGCGCTTAGCGTTTGTTCCATTGTCCTGACAACATAGACTTCACCATCCATATCTTACCCTCCAAGAAGTTAGGAATGTTATTGAACATCGTGCCATCACACAGTAGATTTCCCGCTTTTCAAAATACTCCGAAATAGTTCAACTTTTATTATTGTACCTTCTTAAACGTGAGGATAAAAATCACCCGTAGCTCTCCAGAGAATTCATCAGAATATGCAGTTTTTTCTGTTGCAGTTCACTTAAAAAAGACTTGGCATGCTCGTGTCTGTGTGCGTGCTGTTTTCAAAGAAAGCTAATGTCAATATATGTTATTTTTCTAAGTTACCTCTGAATTATTGCTGCTATTTACAGATATTTCTTCATAAATAGTTAAGGAGCACATTTATTAGAATTCTTCCGAATTAAACTCACAAATTGCGCCACACGGAGACCAATTTTCAGTTATCACGTACTTGCAGTCTGATTATTACTAATTACTGCCGTATAGTTTCTCTGTTGCAGTTTCTGATTTTACTTTTAAAATATTTTCTTTCCACGAAATACTTTAAGTGGGCGTAATTTGTCGCGTTCGTGATACTTTGATGCTGAGTATAACAGAAGGTCAAAGAAAAGAATCGAGTGCACAAGTATCGATGGAATGGTGGATGGTGCATTTGGCATGTACTTCGAGGTTGGGGTGGATTTGCTTTCTAAATCCTATTACAAAAACTTTTTGATTCAGGAATCGTACTGTAATTTCTGTACCTTTTCCCTAAGATATGTATACTGCCTATAAATTTCGTGTACATGGTTTACACGTTTTATCAAGACAAGAACCCTACACATCTGGGTACAGAAATTCAAGAAGGCTCGTAATTTTACAGAATTAGTTGCTGTTTAAAAGAAAAGCAAAAGCTCTAGTATTTTTAGATACAAAGATTGCAAGGTCCCAACAGTTAACCAATATTCCACAGCTGACATGGTAGCTGTCACCCATGGCAGCCCTTGGATACTCCATCGCTGGATAAAAAAATGGACACAGAGAGATCCGGTTTAGATATCAAACTAATCGAGCAGATACCTTTTTAAAGTGGAAACAAAACTAGCAAATAAAAGAATCGTTGCATATAATTTATTAAAATATCAAAACCTCGTGTAAATATTATATGAAAATGCATATTAATATAATAGATAGCGTTATGTATTAAATACAGCTGATATTTTAATTGTTCTCCATTTATCTTTCTTTCTTTCGCATATTTAGACGGAAAGAAAGAATGAGAGTGGACGAATTAAGAGACAAAGGAAAAGGGGAAATTGATGATGTGTACATATTTCTGAAAATTCACGAGAAACTGCGCCCACCTATGCGTGTAATAAATTTAAATAACGTTTGTCACAATACACCAGCGCTAACTGTTTATTTAAGATAAAGCTTCCAGCAGGGTAAATGCAGGGACAGTTTAATTTGAGATAAGGTTTATCGTATATCAAATGTCTTCCATCTAATGCACGATATATATAATGCCGTTATTACCAGATATTAATCCTGTCTAAAATTGTACAGTGCCCCGGGCATAAATTTCCTCTTCTCTTACTATCCTCGACGAAACGAAGAGACAAATAAAGGCAAGCACGAGAGTGTTGCTTTTATTTTTTTTTTCCATATTTGGTCGAACAGTTATAATTGTTTTAAAATTATTAAAAGTGTATTTAGGATGGGATATTACTAATACATTTTGGAATTTTATTGGAGTAAGGTGAAGGTGGACGAGTTGTAGTAAGAAAATGTGGTCAATGCGATTGAAATGGGTACGTTGAAAACAAACATTTGTACAATTAATCCTAAGATACCATAAACATAACGCAACCCAAGTCAGTGAGGAAATTTTGCCCTGAGTATTCTTTTCTGTGCAGTACAGTTGCCCACATATATAGACGCTGGATACCGGTCCTTGATGATCACTAGAGGCCAGACGGATGGTGTAGAACGAGTAACCATTTTGTTGGTAACGTGCAGGATTCAGATAGCGTGGGGACTTTGCCAAAATCTTCCGCGCTCTGTCAAGCTCGAACTTCAAAAGGTTGGTATCAAGTTCTTGGACTCTGGAAAGTGCTATCTTTCGGCATCTGCTTTAGATAGAGGAGCGGAACGTTGACATTTTTTAACTTGCTTGGCCCAGGTCTTTTCCGGACTATTGATTTGATAACAGTGCCATTTCATAGATTTTTCATTATGTTTGTACAGGCGTGTGTTCAAGATCCAATTTGTATGTGGTGCTAAAAGAAACTCGAAATAACTTAAGGGGGAACCATACTCCCCGGACTAAGGTCAGGTAACTGCAGCGTTGGATGAATGGAGCATATTAAAAATTCTTTAGATTTCGAAAGAATCCGAATTGAGACCTCTCGAAACAAATTTTATCAATAATTTGATTTAATAATAATAATAATTGAATTAAATAGTAATAAGTCGGAAATCGTGAACGGATTTCCGATTATTTTATTAAGAGCCCCCCCCCCCCTCTGAAAAAAAAAGGCGTTTCTAAGTTCGTGGTCTGGGGGGAGAGGTAGAGATAACCGACCGAGTCATATAAGGCTATTGTATATGTTAATCATCTAAACAGTGAAAGAGATGAGGTCAGAGGACGTGATCCAAAGCAGTACGTTTCTAACATAGTTTCCAAACATTTTTAATACCTGATTATTTCTGGATTCTTTTGAGAGAAAAATGAAGTTAAATTCAATGAAGCGATATAAATGAAAGAGATAAATAAAAAAGTAATGTAACGAGAAGGGAATTTACTGATTAAATAAACTGACCACGTTAAACTGAAACTTCATTTTGACCTTTGTAACTAAATTGCATGGTATTCTGCGATTCACCTTGCTGACAAATATAAAAGAGTCGATTTAGTATTTTAAATCGAAAATATTTATTACTAAATTAAAAAATAACAAGTCTACATCGAAAATATTATCTATCACAAAGTTTTATAAAGTAACGCATTTTATCGATAGATATTCACCAATAACCAAACTAAACTAAAATTCAGTCGCTGTAGAAGAGCAAGTGCCGGTCAGCGTCAAAGTGCCGGAAGTTAAAAGATTTAATAAAATAGCACAAGTCACATTAAGAACCTCTAGGTGCGATAAAGTTTTGGCTGCTCCCAGGCTAAATAGTAATAAATCATCAGAAGTGACATTAAAACTTGGACAGCTGATATCAACAGTTTTGAAATCTGGCAGAATACTGAACGAGTTGTAATTCCATTACAATAACCGGGGGATACGCGTCTAAGTACAGTACGTTTTACCTGGATCAGACCTCGTTTTCTTTGCAAGAAAAAGAATTTCCACTGTATACACTCAACATTTCTTTTTCCGAACAACATACTCAATCACTTGTGGCTGACGCCTGCAGTTATGTCTTAAATTAATTCTGAAAGTTTTTTGAACCACAATTTAATGACGTCCAAACTTTTATAGCATTTCACCAATTTATAAAAAAAAAAAAAAACAAAGCTGTTAATAATTTCCTGCCACTAGTTTAATTAGAATTTTGTTTTTTGAGACTGCTGCTATTTTCCTGAGAGTATTTTTTTCCCTTAAAATGTCATAATTACGCTTTTATAAATTCATACTTTTTTACCATGAACCCTTTCTGGTTCTTTTAAGTTGTGTCCTCATTAAACCATTATTTTTTAGAAATCCTTCATGGACAGCGTCGATTTTTAGTGCTCCATCAATCATAGCTTTAGGACTCGCATTATCGTTCAACATCAAGTTATCCCTACCAAAAAGTATTTTTTTTTTATTCTCGACATTTTTTATGTTTGTGCTAATCTTTAAATGGACTGAATATTATTATTTTCTATGGAAATAAAATCACACTAACCTGAAAACATTAATAAATTAAAACTGAAATAAAACAAATCTAGATACAAATTTAACAAATAAATTTTACATTAAATTATTAGGGAAAATCATTACTGCAATACTAATACACTGGTTTCTGATATTCCTTCCTTTGGTTATTGAAACAGCAAAAGAATGTATTCGCTTCAGTTGGATGCGATAAAATTATACTTTATTCAGGAAAACCGGAAATTCAGAAGCATTTCCGGTTGCAAGTTAGAAGGTATGATGCAAATAAACTGTACAGTGCCCCGGGCATAAATTAGCAAATTAGCATAATATGTAATTAATATAAACGATTATTTATTCAAGTTTCAGTAATAAACAATCTGGAAATAATATTGTACAGAAATATCATTTTTGAAAATGGAATAATTTGAATATATTAATATTAATATAATATTTTATGTAATTTATATTAGTAATTTATATAAAATAATAATAATAATTTCAAATCAGTATTTTAACTTCTGATTCGGCGCGAGCATTAAATATCAAATTCAAATAAGAGGCGCGTGTACGCGATAGAACATTTCTTATTGCAAAATTCAGTAGTACGCATGCGTCAGAGGAAAATAATTATCAAAAGTGACATTTTATTTCTCTTTGGCCTAAAATTACTTCTACACCTTTGAACAAACGCGTTTCAAATGCTTTTAGTTAAAATGAGTGCAGTTTTAAAAGAAAAAGAAAGTTAAACTTGCGCAACCTCTGTGTCTTTTGAAGATTGTCGAAAGAAGCAGTCGTGATGGTTATAGGATTAAAAAGCGAGCACTTTGAGGTACATATTTATATTAGTTAATAATAACGTCCTTGAGGTTCTTAAAAATCAGCAACGAAATATCGTGGTTTAATTTTCAACGGATTTATTATCCGCTCTTAACTTCCCTCACAGACTTAACTCAGCTAAGTGAACAGAAAACAAATGACACCTGAAAGGTAGGTCGATTCACTGGACTCCCACGACACAAGAAGAGCGCCTTTCTCTATAGAGGGGAGAAATTTTTATAAGCAGGCCGTTGAAAAGGCACTCTCTCCAGAAACCATCAAACGAACGTACACTGAAATAGCAAAACTTGAGCATCTAAAAGTCTTCTCGTCCTGTTTACTTTACAACTGGTTTAATTTTCGACGTGACTGAATACGAAAATTACCTCTTGACGTCAACAAACATTCACGTGATTATGCAAGTATTTTCCAAGGTTCCTGAGTGCCCATATTTTACTTATCGCAGTCTTACAGTGTTCTGCTTTCCTTTTCATATCTTTTTGCCTTTTCAGTTTCTCTCTCTCTAAGATTACGCGCTTAGATGACATGAAAAGATCGAGTCCATTTTTATTCTTATTTCTTCTTCACGACTTTCCCCCATTTTTCGTAACTAAAAAATAAATAAAAGAAATCAGGGTTAATTTATTCATATCTTAGGTTGCTCTATTTATCCTACTACACCGGATTGACGTATGGCAGTGTCAAGAAAAACCAACTGCGAATGATAAAAAGAAGATGGAAAGGCTTAGTAACCCGGAACAGTACTATGTCACTCCCTTATGCTGGTTATTTGCCCAATAGAGGATTAAATATCAATAAAACAAAAGAATAAAAGTATATACCATAGAATACGAATGGATTTTCTGTATAAAAATATTTTATAAATTATATCCGAATTATATTAAATATCAAAAAATATTTCTTATACATGCTGTAAACACTGAAATGGATTTAATCTCTAAATCAGCGGTTCCCAACCTTTTTTGACTCGCGAACCCCTTTCAATGTACTATTTTTTATCGCGAACCCTTTCAACATACTATTTTTAATGATAACCACTATTTCTCTGAAATCGTATAATATTTCTGAATTTTTATTATAAAATATTTCCAGTACTAAGTTTTTATAAGCGAGATTGCATAATAATGAAAATTATTACTAAGTATTATTTATACTTTGTAAAGCAGTTATTAATAAGTCCAAACTAGATTTCGAACAGGCTAAGAGTAGAAAACTTGCTTTTAGTCCAAATGGTAGCTGAGTATTCTGGTCTCTTGCCAAAGCTATTGGCCGCAATTTTTGCCCATCTCTGTTCTCACCTCTGACAAAACCAGATGGATCTGTTTGCCAAAGATAAATAGGATGCTGACCTGCTAGCATCCTATTTTTCTTCCAATTCATGTATTTATGATCTTGGTAAATCACCTCAAACCATTCCCAGTACACTTCATTCAATGCCTCCTGTGGGGTTCCGTCAAAAGGATGTCAGAAGGATTTTGATGAATCTGATGCTAAGGAAACTCCAGGTCCTGATGGTATTTCTCCACTTGTTCTGTAAACCTACGCTCACTCCTGTTTTGTGTCCTCTTTTTTCACTTTCTTATTCCAAAGGTGTTTTTTCTTCTGCTTGGAAATTTGCTCATATCCAGCCAGTTCTTAAAAAGGGTGACAAACCCCCTTTCATCCAATTATCGTCCCACTGCGATTACTTCTACTCTTTCCAAAGTAATGGAGAAATCAATTAACCGCCAACTCTTAAAACTATCTGGAAATCTTTCATCTGATCAACGATTGCCACTATGGATTTCGTCAGTGTCGATCCATTGGTGATATTTTGGCTTATGTTATCCATTTATGGACCAATTCAATGGAAAGGTTCGGTGAAACTCAAGTAGTTGCTCTTGAAATCTCAAAGGCTTTCGATCGTGTTTGGCATAAAGGTCTTCTAAACAAGCTTCCATCTTATGGTTTGCAACTGTTTTTAGTAATTGGTTATCCAGTTTTCACTCTGATCGCTCACTGAGGGTGATGGTAGATGGCTCTCTGTCTTCTAATTTCTCCACTAATGCTGGTCCCCCAAGTTCTTCCTCCCACTCTTTTCCTCTTGTATATTAATAACCTTCGTCCATTGACCGGAAAGCTTATCCATAGTTTTGCTGACGATAGCACATTGCATTCCACCTTCCATTTTGAGAAACCTTGCCCTGTCAAACAGCTTCAACTTCTCGAGTATTCACTGCCAAATCCTTAAATGCTGATCTCTAGAATTCTCCAGTGGGGCAAAGACAACTTAGTTGATTTCAATGAACTGCTGTCTAAGACTCAGTCTTGTCTCATATCTCGCAAAAAAGGATTCTTCGGTTCCTATGCTTATCTTTGATGGCACTCCAACTTCTATGTAAGATCATATATCTCTATTGGGGGATTACCCTGACTTCTAATCTCTCTTGGCATAAGCACATTACAAATATTGCTTTCTCTACATCTAATAAACTGGGTTTTCTCTTCCGCTCTCGGCGTTACTTTTCTTCCAAACAGTTGTTGACTCTGGATAAATCGTAAATCCGCCATACCATGGAATATTGTTTACACAACTGGGGCGGTGCTCCCAAAACCTCTCTCAGGCTTCTAGATTCCATTCAAAAGAGGGCAGTTAGGCTAATTGATGTCTCGTCTCAAACAGTCTCTTCACTCTCTGTCTCATAGACTTTCTGTTTCTGTTGTATGTTTTTTTGTTTCTGTTCATTTTCTATAGATACTTGCATGGCACTGTTCTTATGAATTGGCTTCTATAATTCCTGCTCTCTCTTTCAAAGAAGTTCGAACACGTGCCACAACCAGTCAACATCATTTTGCTGTCCAAGTTCAAACTCACAGAACCAACTTTTCATCTTTCTCATTTAACTTCTGTTTTCTGGAACAACCTTCCTTCATAAATATTTCCTGAAAATTACAATTTACAGAAGTTGAAGTTTAATGTCAACAAATATTTTCTTTCAATTTTTTCAACCTTCAACCCATTCACGATACTAAGTACTATAGGTACTAAAAAAAAGTACCTATAGTACTTTTTTTTTATTCTCAAGTCCTTGAGAATAAAAAAAAATAGTATGGAAAACATACTTATTTAACATGATATACTGTAAACTAATTATAAGGAATTATGGGAGATGTGGTTTCTTTCTTTGGCAATTTTTACTTTTTATTTAATTTTATTTTACTTTATTATGAGTTATATTTTGCAGTTTACAATAATATATTTAAGCAGACGTCATTACAGAATTTTTATTGCGAACCCCCTGGAACTCTTTCGCGAACCCTTGGGGGTTCGTGAGCCGCTGGTTGGGAACCGCTGCTCTAAATACAGGTCACGTAACCGTACATTTTTTGGCATTTTCCTAAGAGTTTTTTTATTTTTTGTACTGTAGAACTTTATATATCATTACGATATGTATTAGATCAATTTCTACGTTTATCCATGTACACTGTGTTATCAAAAAAATTGAGACACTAACGAAAAAGCACATGATTAATGATTTGAAGCAGAGAGGAATCTTACCATTCAAGATATTTGATTCGAATGAAAGAATATGAAGCGCATGTGGGGGTGGGGGATGGTATTTTCAGATTGAGTCTATGTAATGTCGGATACAATGATGGATTGTCAAGAAGTATTCAGAGTAACGAATTCGCTCTTGTAGGAATGAGATTACCTAATCTTCAAACTACCCAACAAAAAAATTTTGAAACCAAGAAAAAAGATGTAATCGGAAAACTCAAGAAACATTTTTTCTTAACTACAAAAAAGACAGGAGGAATTCTCTTTCGCATGTAATGTAAATTTTAACAGTCTTGTAGCAAATGAGATGATTGAATTTAACTATTATTTTGCTACGATCGCTATGGGTCATACTACATCCCCCCCCTGGTTTTATTCCTCCTCAGTGCATAGAAATAAAATACCTAAATCTGAACAAGAGTACAAAAAGTTTTATATTATTTTGTCAGTCCTTCCCACTAGTTTTGGAAGTTGCTCTTCACTCCAAAACGAAAAAAACACAGCCTGCATAATCGTGGAAATTAAAATAATTTTAATAGCAATTAGTTATTTTTACAGTAAAAAAAATTCAGAGTTTCATTCTCAAAGAAAAGTCAATCGACAGGGGACTTTTCCATCTCATTAGAAACGCAAGTACAAAAATACGTCTCGAAAAACCCCTGTTGATCTTCGCACAATAATTGAGGGGAGGGGGAGGCAATTCCTAAGGTGCTGACGAAGGAACTCATTGGTTGAAAATTTGAGTTCGAAAAGACATTTCAGTTGATTTAATTTCTTTCGAGACCAACAAATTCACACACGTATGAATTTGTTGGTCCTTTTATCAGTCTTTTCTTCATCAATTGGGTGAAAAAGTTTCGACTCAGGGAGATTAATCCTACGAGTAATGGAATGAAGCAAATAAATACATTTATCCGCGATAGTTATTTTCCAAAAGGTAAAGAACAAAAACTTCTCCATTAGTGAAAATCAAAAAGTTCATTTTCAATATAAGTATCGGTTTAGACGAACTACTCTAATGGACAATTACTGGTAGCTGCTGATTGATGACGTCATAACACGAGCAAATTACTTCAGTTTCGTGATATTCAAATGTGCTTCATGATTCCGCAGTAAACATTTATTTTCAATTTTCCTCGTTTTATAATTTCGTACGAGGAAACAGCAGGAGAGCAGGCCTGTTTAAAACCCACCACAACACCCCTGTCACAGTGATGATCATTCTCGCCCAAACCACCAACTAGTTACCACTTCCGGCATGCTTATTCTACGACACTGCAGACTGTTGATGAGAGAGAAATCGCTCTTTGCCACCATCCAAGTCCAGCTATTTCTTTTGATTTCCCCTAGGCCCCGGCTGTTTTCCCTAAATTGTAATGTGGTCCTCTTACTCACAACCCCGCGAGCTTAGCCGACTCCTTCAGGTTCTTCTGTACGTTGCAGGTATCGGCGGTCCACAGGGGACACTGGTGAATCAAGAGCTTGTTCCACTCTCTCTCTTCGATGACGCCTGAGTTACGTGTGTAGAATGTCTTTAACACCACATCTAACAACACATCGGCCATCAGGGGTACAGAACGCTCGGTGTTCTTTCGAAAACTCCCACACATTTAACTCGATGTTTCTCAACTTCAAAACAGTCAAAAAATTGCGAAAACACTTTCTTTAGAACGAGAAACTTGTCTCAACTGCTCTTTTGTACACGATAAAATTAAAGATTAAAACGTTTAACCTTTTACAGGTTAAATATTTTATTACAGCCACCTAAACAAATTATAATATATGAGAATAATTTGAAAATGGCTAAAGCAGAAAAACTTCAGTAGTAAGCGAGCACTTTTTTTTTTTTTTTAATGAAAACCCCAAATACAAAAGGTATTAAATGTACAGTACTTAGCAGCCTGTGGATTTCTTTGTATTCTTATTTAAATTAACAATGGAAATGAATTAACTTATAATCTGTGTGGCCGACATCTTGTTTATATGTATCATATAAAACAAGATGGCAGCCACCATAGATTATAAGCTAATCTGATTACAATACAGTACATAACGTACATCTACGTTGAATCACAAACGTATGAGATTTTCATAATACATTTATGATGTATGAAATGCAAAATATGAAATGTATAAAACACGATTATTTTAAAGAACTTTGCTAGGAAATAATTCTTTAGGTTTTCAGTCTTATTCTTGACTAAAACCGCATTCAAGGAACTTTACAGTTAAGCACCTGCAAGTTTTCTGGGGAAGGGGATCCTCATAATTTAGCCTTTCACAGATTCATTTACTGTCAGTAAGTAACGAAAAACTCACTACGCCTTTAAAGTTTTTTCAAGGGGAAAGAATCAAGTTATATATATATACATAAATTAAGAATATTTGTACTCAAGAATCAGGAATATATAGAAATTAAGATTTTTCTGTTTACTCAGCGATCAAGAATGTACATATTTTTGATATTTAAGTTGTGACTTCTGACGTCAGTTTCTTGAACTGCTCGTGATCATCAAAACTAGTTTTATGCATGGGTGCACAGGGCACTTGCCCAGGGGCCCAAGACAGCCTGGGAAGAGCTATAGTTTTTTCTGTTTTTGTTTTCTCAAAAAAAAGGGAGTCAGTCCATTGTGTACTAGGATGGGGAGGTCTCTGATAGTCTGAAGCTTGGCCAGATTTTCTGTAGTTAAAAGCGGACCAATCTGAGTTTGCCTCTTATACCAAAAAAATGGATTCTAAAACAACTATCCGTTTTATATTTGTTTTTTTATATTAAGGCATGGTATTTACCAGTATTTTCAGCTCAAAAAGGGTGACCATAAAGATAATTAAAAAGTCATAGAAATCTGGCCATTCTATAAATACATAATGTATTCCACAAACGTTGGCTACTTTGTCTATTAACCATCGCACACACAAAATCCCGGTGGTGGGAGGGACTCATTGGCAGTCACTGGCGAACAACACACGGTGATATGGCATACATTCTGGAGGAATGCATGCCATATCACCGTAATGGAGGAAACCAGTCCCGAGAGGAAAAATACACACTCACCTACAGATGTAATTATCGGACAGAGCACTTGGAATTATAGATGTAATCCCAGGTGCAATGAAAATATGTTTTGTTGGCGTATTTTTAGCAGATAAACACGCTCAAATTCTAGAGAAATCTTCTTAAATAGGCGCAACCGATTTACCTAATGCTGTATAAACGAATTTTATTATTTAATTTTATTTTTCGCTGTGCACGCATGTGAAAAAGACAGTTTAATATTAGATATTATCATAGAATTTTCTGTATTTCTGTTCAGTGTTTTTATACACACAAAATACGTAACAAAAGAAAGTGCCAATTTGTTAGACAGTAGTACTCTGTAGAGGGCGTTTTCATTCTGTTTTTTTTTTTTCTTTTTTTTTGTTATCCATTTTTTCTACGCTCGGCTTTTTACAGCTGGATAATTAAGAATTCCTAGTAAATCTTTGCATCTCCAGCTTTCTTAAGTGTCCTTTACAAAGCGATCACTTAAAAAAACTTCAACTCCACAAAATCCATTGAATATGACTTGTGCACAGATCAAACATTAAACCTTTCTGAAGATGTTTAGAAATTCTTAGAGGATTCTAATTCTTTTTTTTCTCATGCAGTTCCTTAGATAATCCACAGACAGCGAATATATTTGCCAGGACTTTTGTCGGGATTTATAACGCTCTCCAAATTTATCTTATTCTTCGTCTTCGGTAGCGCCCGAGGTTCACAACTGAATAATAATATACTTAACTCGCAGGAAGTTGTGTTACCATTTCGCATATCAGAGATAAAGCTACTACATACCCTGATTTATTACTGTTTTAATGTAGAGGGTGGTCATAAAGCAACTTAACCTAAATACGTAACTGTTTTGAAGTAAACATATTAATTTACATACATTAGAATATAATAAGCAAGTTTTATTGTGGAGGAGAAATCAATTTATATGGCTAAAAATATTGTTAAAAGTGTCCTTTTACCGAATTAATTAACTCTGATTTGAAAGCTGATCACGGAATATATTTATTACCTGTGTTCTATTTGAAACGCTCTTTTTAGTTAATATTAGTATATTAGCAACGGCTACATGGTGCAAGGAAGCCTATGGCTTATGTTGCACTAGCCAAAAAAAAAAAAGAAAAAGAAAAGAAAAAAAAAAAGAAGAATAAAATAGTAATAAGAAGAAAATTAAAAAAATAATAATAATTAAAAAAAAAGAAAAGGGAATAGACAATCTATGCGTTTCCCTCCTCCCGTAGGTAACTAGAGGAGAAGGAATTTCCCCAAACTGTCAGCCTCTATCACCCATGTAGGTAACTTATTCCAGTAATTTATAACTCGCTGGCTAAAATAAAACTTCCTGCGATTTTCCTAAACATCTCCTTCCTTTCTAAACATTTCCCTCCCCGTAACTTGAATTTATGGCCCCTAGTTCTAGAATCCGTGAAAATTTCGTTCTCATTCATTTTACTTTTGCCTCTCAGAGCCTTACACACCTCAATCAAATCTCCTCTAAGGTGCCTAGTTTCCAAGCTCTTCAACTCACATATTCGAACTCGTTCCTCATATTGACGTCCTTTTGCCGATCTCACAAGGCAAGTTACCCGTTTTGGACCCTTTCAAGAAGCTTGTCTTTCTTTAGGTGCGGTCTCCATACTTGAACACAGTATTCCAAGTGTGGTCTAACAATAGTCTTATATAATGGGATTATGACGTCCTTATCTCTACTAGCATATGTTCGATAAATCATCGATAGGACACCATGGGCCTTCCTTGCAACCTGTCTACAATGTTCGTAGAACTTCATGTCTGACCGTATCGTAACAACCAAGTCCCTTTCCTCCAGTACTGGCTTTAGTTCAACTCCACCAAGTGTATAAGTTATTTTGGGGTTATTGTTCCCCAGGTGTAATACCTTACATTTTGCTGGATTAAAGCATAGCTGCCATGTTTCTGACCATCCCTGAAGTCTATCTAGGTCACTCTGAAGAAGTTGCGCGACATGTTTTGTGTTACGTCTGCAGATGCAGTCTTTTGTATAACCCCACAAGTAGTAATTAGCAGGGTTCAAATCCGGATTGGGAGGTGAACACTTTGTTTCAAATATTCCACAATATGATCTTTAATGCAGCAATTCATTCTTCGGCATTTATCATAGTTTCCGCCATTTATCATTTTGTGGTCACTTACGGTGTCCCTCAGGGCTCTCGTCTGGGGGCCCCCGTTGTCAAAGATGATTTATCCCTATTTCTGTATTTTAGAAGTATCACCTGCATGCCCTTCTCACAAAAAATCATTAAGAATTGTCTCAAGTCTGTTCTCCATCATGCAATGTACTCATTGGTCCCGTATTCAATGCTTTAAACTGCAGTACACGACAGGAATATGTCTGCAAGTCTCCGACCTTTCCTACAATTCAGAGAATTCCAACGCATGCGCCTTTTATAATAACAAAAAGATACCCGAAAGAAATATAAAATTACTTATAAAACACTAAACGGCGCGGCCTTCAAACCAAAGGAGAAAAAATCATTATCCAGTTTAAATGAAAAATAAATAAACTTTAAATAGATTTGGATTTTCTACAGCCTTAAATAAGATCTATAAGGAATGAGTCCTAAAGGTTTCTTTCTGAAAAAGTTTCGTAAGTTTCTAAACTTGAAAAGGTTTTCTGTGTTCAAAAAGGGGGAACTCCTCTGCTATACAATGAACCCGCGCTTTCTGCCCTGCGTGAAAGCAGAAGAGAATAAATAAATTGGCCTTCTTCTCTAACCGAAGTTCACGTCAGCCTTCGAAGTAGAAGTTGGTTTGAAGCAATGCTGGTTGTCGTAAATTCTTGTAACAACGCACACACGGATTGGTAATTCGTTTGTGAATTGGACCAAAATACTCCAAAAACAAATTTAAAAAATATACGACGTCATGTGCACTCTAAAAGTGAAAGAGAGATATTTATAAAAGAGAAAATATGGTTCCATTGTGTATACCGTAAAATAGTTACATTAAGCAATATAACGTAATAATTGCAAGATGTTTAATACACCTTCTGCTTTAACTTCAACAGTTTAACCTCACTATAGAGAAAAAATAATCAGTTGGTAAACTGAAATCTTTTCAACCAGTGCAAGACTCAACGTGGGGCAGAAAAGCCACTCTGTCATCAGCTTATTTCCACGCATTTCCTCCTGACACACAACAAGTTTCAGCCAAAGCATCAGACTGGTTTTAGTTTGGCTAGAAATCATCCGCCAGCCTTTATGAAATGTGCTCGAGTCAGTAAACATCGGCTTAGGGCAGCTGGAATGATACGCCATTCTGTTTCCGTAATTAAAGGATATTCAGCTGACAGGATCTCTACTCTTTTGAGAAAATACTTCTAGATGAGTTTGTTAGCGTTAGTTACCTGAAACTATTCTATCGGAAGGAGCAGTAAATCGCCAGGTTAATTTCTCACTAGTACAGGTTACTGTTAAAGGAGGGCCTTAATTAATTACCCCGGTCAAAGATGGGAAGTGTTAACACTAACAATCTGTAATCCGATCGGCTTAAAGTAATGCAATGAGTGGATAAATAATGTTGGATATTTGGGTTATTACAGAAGGTTAAATGCATGGTAATGAACAAGTTCTGTCGAATAACGTTTGGTTCTTTTCCAGTCGTTTCCTCAAAGCCTTAGTTGCTTTGGCGCAATATAAAAACAAGTACAGCGCTCCAGTAAATACGGTAATAAATCTCAGATGTTTCTCCAACGAACTAAATTTCTGGAGACACTCTCGAAGAATTGGAAGTTCAATGAGAATGAATATTGGACTTCGGAGTAGGTTAGGAAGGATTTCAGTTGAAAGTCGATCACTGAAATTGAAGAACTTTTATAACAATCCGATTAATGATATCTTAATGGGCTTTCATTTATTCATTTCCACAATGAATGATTTTGGTGAACATAACTTGTGTTTTGCTTTGTCTGGTATCATTAGAAGCTGAAGTGGAAGCCATTTAAGTTCCTAATGATAGTTGGCACTGGTTCGTGCTTCTTCCCTTTTACAGAAAGTACGAACAATTCCAGTTAGGAGACAAGGTAATGGACTCCATCTGCTTGCATATGAATGTTTACTCTTCTTTTAGCAAACTGAAATCGGATAAAATTTTCGAAACTAATTTATTTTATTCGGCAGGTTCATTTTGATTTATCACTAGGGATTCTTACCTCGAGCGAGAAACTTAATTTATGGAGTTCCTGGCAGTTTTTTTTTTCTAGAAATATTACTTTCCTACTGCGCATCTTCAATGTTTTAAACAGATCAAAATGCGTATACCTATAAAAACGTATTGGTATACCTTATACGTATACCGTCTTAGAAAAAAAAAAAATGAAAAGGTATAAGAATAAATTTCATTTTAAGAATTATTAAAATGAGCGACACGGTTAGTGAATACATAAAATAAACTTAAATATTATTATTCAAATATTTTTATAAAAATTATCTTAAAGATCTGCTTGATTATAAATATTTTGTTTTGTAAACAATTTTGTGGTATATTTATCTAATGCAGTACAGTTGTATCGTCAACTGGTATATCGAGGATACTTGTTTACTCTGCGATGACATAAGTTCAGTAGAAAGAATAATTTTTTAATCGGAGGAAAAAATTTATTGCACTTTGTGCAGCATTTTAACCATTTTTGATGATGAGATAATTTTCTGAAGGTCCACCAGATGACAGCACAATCGCATACTGTTTCGTGTCTCGAGTTACGTAACTGCAAGTAATTTACCGTTTCTTTTCTACGTAAGCTGTTTACGTCAGGGGTGTGCAAGTATAAGAACTTATATTCACATAAATAACGCAAACTATATAATGGAGTAAAATAAACGATATACATAATCAGCAGCTTAACTGTGAACTTTGACATTTATGGTCCACATATCAGATGTGGATGCGTCTTCGAGTTATTAAATAATTTAATTATAATATTAATTAAATGCATCTATTTCTTTTTAAATTACACTTTTATGAGTCCTTATTTTAACCATCCATTTTTTAATTATGAGATAATTTTATGCAGGACCACTAGATGGCAGCACAAACTCGTGTACTGTTCGGTGTCTTAAATTGAGTTAATTGCGAGTAATTTCCCATTCTTTCGCAATACAAGTTGTTTCGGTTGGAGTATCAGAACTTGTATCAGCATAAGGACCGCAAACTGTATAAATGTAGGAGTAAAATAAGCCATATACAAAATCAGATGCTTAGCTAGGAATTTTCAAATTTATTAACATTTTTGAAGTATAATATTAATTAAGTTATAAAATAATTATTAAATTATTATCCACCAGACAGTATTTTTATAAAAATGTGAGGCTCTCATAATAACTGAATTAATTGATTAATAGTTTTAATATATTTAATATTACAAGCCAGAAGTTCGCTCTGATTTGTGTCACAAGAACCTGAATTATACGTTTTTATATTTTAATTTTTTTTGTGGGGGGAAAACTCCCACACCCCTTTTAATATTTTATTTTTTTAGTGGGGAACGGGAACCCCCCCTTCTAATAATCAATAGATGTACAAAAATTATATTATATTATTTTATTATCTAAAAAACAAATTAACAACGAAACCATCATTTATATACAAAGGGTACTAGGAAAGTTTTGCAATACAGCTTTGTTTATTTAATTTTTTCAAAGTAATTTCCTCCACATTCAATACACCTCTCCATCCTCCGAAACTAATCTTTAAACCAGTTCTGCCAAGTTTCACTGGGGAGTAAAGCACACTCGTTGTCCCAAGCCCGTAGAAGGTCCTATTCACTGGAAAACCGCCTTCCTCTTAGCTTCATTTTCACATGCGGGAACAGTGCAAAGTCGCAAGGAGCAAGGTCTGGTTTGTAGGGAGGGTGCTCGAGAAGTTTCAGTCCTGTCGTGGTCAAATATTCGGTGCAGGCTTTGGCGCGGTTAGCTGGAGCACTATCGTGATGGAGGTACCAGGTGTCTATTCTTGACTTTGGCCGCAGGTTCTTCATAGATCCAATGACTTAAGGCAGGCATTGTTCAGTATACCACTTAGCTGTGACTGTCTTCTGCGTGTCCAAAACGACACGTTCCACAATTCCACTCGATTTGAAAAATACAGCTATCATTTTCTTCTTTACAGATCGGGATTTTCTGACAATTACGGGTGTGTCGTCATCGTCAAAGACCCAAACTTTGTTTTGAGCCTTGGTCGGCAGATCGTAATAGTACAGCCAAGTCTCGTCACCTGTCACGATGTTGTTCACATACCGAGATTGTCCCTTATCAAACTTTTTTAACATCTCCCGGCACCAAGTCACACGTCGTGTCATCTGCTCTTCAGTCAGTTGATGCGGCACCCAGAGAGAACAAAGTTTCTTCACGTGCAAATGATCTTGCAGAATCGAACGAATTGCTGGTGCATTTAGGCCCAAAGTATCCTCTATCTGTTGGTAGGTCACTCGCCTGTTTTCGTCAAGCATTTTCCTCACAGCAGTAACGTTTTCCTCCGTAACTGACGTTCGTGGCCTTCCTGGCCTCTCAGAATCCTCCAGAGTGAAATTTACCCTTTGGAATTCTCTATACCACCTGAATATCGTTGTACGATGTGGACAATCATCATCTAGTGCAAGAGTCATTTCTTCTAAGCACTGGTCTATGGTTAAACCACGCACGAAATTATACCGCAAAACTGCCCTTATCTCATTTCGTGACCACGATGCCATCGCAAGCACTTTACACTCTCACTACTAATGAATAACTGAGCCCATCGACTTGGCGCGGCGGCTACTATGCACGTATGAACATGTCTCAACATGCAGCAACAAGCAGCTTCCTGTGATTCATTGTTGCGTCATATTGCAAAACTTTCCTAGTACCCTTTGTATTTAATTATAAACAACATTTCTTGTCCAATTTCTTTTTTGTTTTTTATTGTGTTTTTGATTTGTTTGCCGTTAATACAAAGAGTTTTAGTTGCCCTCACTCTACTTTTTTTTTTTTTTTTGGTGAGTTGTTGTCGCATCGGCTTCTGTGGCCATAATGTACCTCCCAAAGTTTTTCCATTTTACTGTGATCCAAGCCCGAGGCGGGATTCGAACCCGAGAAGTGAGGAAGTAAAAAATATAGTGGTCGCAAATTTAGCAGAAGACTTGAAAATGACAAAAATTAAATCTGTGCGGAAGACACGTAATAATGGTGTCATCATTGAAACTGAAACGAAAGAGGAAGCTAACAAAATCATTAGTAACCCCAAAATACAAACACTTGGCCTACAGGCTGCACCCCCGAAAAGAAAGAGGCCCAGCATAATAATTTAACACCGAAAAGGACCTAACCCCAGCAACACTCCAGGATGAACTATACAGAAGAAACCTCCAGCAAGACCATCCCGATGTTGAACCAAATGACCTCGTTTTCCCGAAATTTCAAAAAAATGCCAGAGTGAGAAATTCTACCAACTGGGTAGTGGAGCTTTCCCCTGCAGCCTGAAGAACAATAAGTCAACAAAATAGAGTGTTCATAAATTGGGGCAGTCACCGCTTCAAGGAGCATGTGGCTGTCCCCAAATGCTACAAGGGTTGTCGTTTTGGACACACGACACACGTGTACCCAAGCTCAACCCACATGTGGACACTGTGCTGAGAGAGGCCACGACTTTAACTCGTGCCCTAAAAAAGAAGACCCACTCACTTGCGCAAACTGCAAATCAATGAAAATGCAGGCAGATCATTCCATCCGGGACAATAAATGTCCCGTCTACACAAAAGCTAAGAGCACATGCCAACTAAGGCTCGATTATGGGAACTTACCTTGAACCATTTAATACTACCACTGTAAAATTTGCACAAATTAATGTCCAACAAGCTAAAGCAGTTGCAGCACAGTTGAGGAAAAAGGCAGACGAGGAGAACCTCGATATCCTCTTTCTTCAAGAGCCATACTCGCATAGTAAAGCAGTCAGAGGGTATCCGTTGACTTATATGATCGTTCAAGTGGACGGGGAGACCCCATGGGCGGCTATTCTGCTCAGGAACCCTGAGCAGAATACCCTGAGCAGAACCCTGTGCCCATATCATCACCCCTTTGGGGGAATTTTACGCAGTTTCCCTTTACTCTCGGCAGGGGGAGGATATTCTCCTGATTATTAGATACTTACAAAGCATCTCGCTGGAATTCCCAAATGCGAAAATCATCGTTGCTGCCGACGTAAACTGCAAGTCGCCAGCGTGGTTCAGTGAAACTCAAGATAGACAAGGCACAAACAACGGACAAAGACTGGAAGAGCAGCTCTGAAACTGTTGTTTCTCAATTCTCAACCAACCAAATAACTTACCGACCTTCTCTAGTACAATGTGGGAAGCCCTGGCCACAAGATCCGTTGCATGACACCTTTCATCCTGGACAGTTAGAGAAAGCTGGACCACCGTGTAATAACTATCCAACTGCATCGATCAGTAAGCTGACAACCGATTATAAGGCAAACTCTCCATAGATTTACAACTGACAAGGCAAACTGGCAGCAATTTAAGGATTCACTGATCATGGCCGCTCGCTCTCTCAGCACAGTTGGACTGGACCCGGACCAGCACCAAAAGGCAATTGTAAGCCTAGTCACTGAAACCTAAAATAACTCTATTAAAAGGAAGAAACCTTCTCTTGGAGCCGTACCTTGGTGGTGCCCAGAGCTCCAACAACTGTGACAGGAGGTTTACACCCGACGGAAAAATTTTCAACGCGTAAGACGGACATGGCCGGAAGCGGAAGTAGAGTATCTCAAGCAGCAGTACCGAACGGCACACAGCCCTGATTAAACAAAGGAAGAAGCACTCCTGGGAGCACCTAGTGTCTAAAGTTGGAAATTCTGCTCCATGGGGAGTGGTCTATAGAGTGATCACAAACAAACTCCCCAGGAGAGAAATCATCCCAGCCACCAAGATGCTACAAGGCACGTATACAAAGACATGGTCCGAATCTATAAATAACATCCTTGACGCCATGTTCCTTCAACATGGCATCAAATACTATGTGTGGAAAACAGCACATACACCACGCCCCAAGTGGAAGACCGCTTCACCAAGGAAGAACTGGACACCGCTGCAGCAAAAATTAAAAAAAACAAGAAATCTCCAGGAGAAGATATGCTGGAGCCCGAGATCGTAAAGAAGGCAGTTGAAACCATCCCAAATGAGATCTTAAACCTCTTCAACCACTGTCTTGAAGCAGGCCGTTTCCCAGCAATATGGAGATCTGCAAAATTAAGGCTTATTCTCAAGAATCCGACAAAAACCCAAGACCTTCCGGAGTCATACTGGCCAATCGCTCTTCTATCCATATTAAGCAAACTCCTAGAACACCTTTTAAGCAATAGAATAGAATTTCATTACTATTACTCCGGGGCTGGCCTTCACTCTGACAACCAATACGGCTTTATAAGGGGATGCTCCACGGTGGACGCCTTAGAGAATATCGTCAAAGCAGCTACCACTACCAATCATAAATACTTCCTTGTCATTTCAGTAGATTTTGCTGGGGCGTTTGACTCTCTCTGGTGGCCAAGCGTCTTCGGCAGACTCCGGAAAGCAAAACTACCAGCTAATTTGTACAATTGTATAAAAACTTATCTCGCAAACAGAACAGTAACCGTCAGTGCTCCAAACTGCTCAGTCACACGACCAGTCTATAGAAGATGCCACAAGGCTCAATACTTGGCCCACTTCTCTGGAACGTGGTGCTCGACAGCTTTCTAAACCTCGACCTTGGTGATGTGAGGTCACAGGCCTACGCGGATGACCTGATCGTGATGCTGGCGGCAGACTCAAGAGCTCAACTATAGATCCCTGCAAACCGTGCTATAAATATCCTACAACACTGGGCCACCCAAAACCACTTAAAAATATCCCCAACAAAAACCCGCTCCATCCTACTTAAAGGTGCTCTCAATATCAGAAGGCCTCCCCAGATAAAGATTCAGGAAACAACAATTAAGCTTTCCACCGAACTTAAATATCTTGGTATTCTGATAGATAAAAATCTGTCCTTCACACCCCATCTTACTTACCTCCGAAGCAAAATCAAAAAATACTCCGCACTTATAGCTAGAGTCACTCGCCGCGACTGGGGGCTTAAGAAGAGGACCTTAGCCCTCTTCTATAAGGCAGTCTTCTTACCAGCAATAACATACACACCAGGAGTCTGGTTCCACAAGACGGCAACAGCAGTAAACAAAAGGAAGCTAGAGACCATTCAACGTTCAGTCCTACTGACAATCTC
Organism: Mastigoproctus giganteus; assembly: GCF_048544385.1. Taxonomy (NCBI): domain Eukaryota; kingdom Metazoa; phylum Arthropoda; class Arachnida; order Uropygi; family Thelyphonidae; genus Mastigoproctus; species Mastigoproctus giganteus. The sequence goes on along the minus strand of NC_143588.1, from coordinate 15,473,449 downwards.
GAGAGCCTGCTGTACTGTAAGCACCCACGCCCTCCAGGGCGCTCTCCTCCTGGACCTGGAGATCGTCCGCTGTGGGTTGCTTTATCAACTATTCAAAGGCAGAGCAATCACCTGCCTAGACTACACAACTGATCCGGCGAACGATCGTAAACTCGAGAAAAAACGCCTTCTGACCCATCTACAGCAGGCCTGGGAAACCCGCTGGACGACTTCGACAAAAGGGGAAGCCACCCGAAGATTCGTACCGGATAATCAACTAGTGTTTCCCAAAAGCCCAAACTGGTTTTCACCGGGACTGCTGACATCTTACCTACTCACGGGACACGGCGCAATAAGAGCAAAACTCTCCAGTTCCGGTTTGAGTGACACCGCTCTCTGCCACTGTGGACAGCCAGAGACGTGGGAGCACTTCATGCACCACTGCCAACTCCGAAGACCTCCACTGAGTCTTAATAACCAGAATACGTTTTTCGCCAATAAACCAAAAAACAATATCTGTTGGAGAGCGAAGACAATTATAAAGCCTTAACGCAGTTTGCGCAGGATCTTTTTACTTGAAGAAGGACATACCCACAACCTTAGCAGGAAATTTCCTACAAACCAACCACTCGTCATCTAGAATAAAGATCCTTAGATGCGTCAACGAAACAAAAACCTAACAGCTACAATCTGAAGAACAACTAATCATTAACTTAACCTGGATCTGACCACTGGCTTAAACTGGAGCCATTATCTGGACTTGACCACTCACACGGACGGGACAACATGTCCAGGAATGGCATAGGAAGACCCGACAAAGACATTGTACAGGGCGCCTCCGTAGCCAGGTGGGCTGAAGCAGCAGTGCGTAGCACATGTTTCTTGATTAGACCAGGGTTCGAGCCCGTCATCACCAAATACGGAGGATGCGGAAAGGTCAGGGAATGACCACCGCATATCCTCGCAGCAATATGGCTTTAGTTGCTAATGCTCCTAAAAACCAAAACAACATTGTATAGTTTGCTGCTGAAACGTCATTAGGCGATCTGAACCGGGTTCACTTTCCATCCCTTCCATTGGCAGAGGGATGATTGCCCTGTATCCTCCGCCCTGCCGCCCCCTATCTTCTCCTGGTGAAGCATGGGCCTGCCCCCACCGACTTTTGGGGTAATCTTTACTATTGACCCCATATTTCCTGTCTTTCAGTCTCCCTTCTCTCTCTAGCTACCTTGCGACTAGCGTTTGACCCTTGTCAAAACTACACAAGCCCCACACTAAAAAAAAGTAAAATAAAACTCTACCCCCACATAACTTATATCTCTTTCGCCTGACCCAATTTCTAGCGTTTCTTCCCCGACATCTTTTTTTTTTTTTTTTTAGGTCCTAGCCAATGAAACTCAGGAAATTAGGTCGTAAGACCTGCCAGAGTAAATCTCTAAAATACTGGTGTACCTGGTCTGCCTCCACGAGGTATAGTGTGCGCAACGGTGGGTCTCATTAGGGACCCAACGGCTAAAAGATCAGATGAACAACGGTACAAAACATTGCACACCACAATATCCATACACTTTTAAACCTCTGGCCTCTACAGTGTTATGTATCACACCACAATGTATACTACGCTGAGATGGGGAAAACACTGGTGCCGTTATACCCTAAATACACTATACACTATACACCTTTGGGTTGCCAGGCACGCACTTGAACTCACTTGGCTAGACCGGTCGTCCTTCACTCTACTTAATGCAACGTACAAAAACATGGTGATATTAAAGTCAACACCAACCTTAGATAATGTTGGCCCTTAACTTTTGTTTATTGTCATACTAAAAGCCAATTTCACAGGAAGTGTGTGGGGAGATTTTGGAGGACGGAGATTTTTGAAAATGGGAGTGAGAACAGGACCGGCACAGATCAGTGGGTATTAATAATAGTAGAGCGAGGGAAAAGAATAAGAAAGAAAATAATATGAGAAGTGAAGATAGTTGCAGGAAAGTCTAAGTGAATGGCTAGAACAGTGTCCCAGAAACAAAACCTTTGTATTATGGAGAGGACCAACAAACAACACAGTCCAGAGATGTGCGCCTAGTGAACCAGTAAAAGCCAGACCAAGGAAGACGACCGCTTGAAAGAGATCAAAAGCCAGGAACCCGATCGAAGCAGTGGGAAGAAAAGAGAAAGGCAGGGAAAATAAGTTCTGAAATTTTGATTATGTTAAAAGCAGCTGGAAATAGTGAGACACTAGCAATGAGATCAACAAACAGATCAATAAACATACATAGACCAATAATAATCTCTGAAGAATGGGACTTAAAACAAATATCCTATTAATTCAACTTTAACAACAGAACATAACACCTCCCCCCTCCCAATCCAGGACCTCTACTAAAGGGGACGGGTAGTCACGCACCCGGATTTCCCTCTTTGGTTTTCTTTTCCCCCAAATTCCCAACTATAAGTGTAATACGGTGAGACGAGAAAATTTTTCCTCCACCCTACTTCCTTTCGACTACTCAACACCCTTCCACCACGCTTTTGAAATATAGCAATGGAACATGTCCGGCTATAAAAAACGGCTTCGACACGTATTCACCCTCCTTTGAAGATGGTATTAACGAAAAGCTCCCATCAATCTTCAGGACATCATCTCCCTTTATGCATACAATTACTCCCCATGCAAGGATTTTGGACAAAAGCTTGCTTCTTCCTTCGTCCTCCTTCCATATAATTGCAATTTCAACACCTTCTGAATTACACCTCACTCGGATGCGCCGTTCCTGAATAAAACTCCAGGTAAGAGTATTCTTCTGCCTTAAAATAAAATATATAATATTCCTTTAAAATTTCCAAAAATAGCCCGTACTACCCTTTTCAAAAAAATCCGTTTATTTTAAATTCACAATGAGATCGCACATCCTCTACAAGGAAAAATTACAATAAATTATTACCATTAGTCCGATTTTATGTAAATTAGCGGGTCTCCACTACTCAAGTTGTCTGTCCAACTGTCTAATAAGTTTAGAGACTTTAGGACCTCCACATATTTTTTTTTTACTGTATGTATTAAATTTACCGAATATTTCAGGACTCTCTATTTGATCATTTTCGTCTTTTACCACTTTATTTATTTATTATTATTTTTTTAAATCAACGATTGGAGTTTGATTCATTTTTTTTCTCTTTTCGTATCTTTCCTTTCTTAATTGTGACTTAATTGCCTTTAACTTATTATAATCGCTTTGTTTTCTTCGATATCACGATTTTTAAGTGCTGCTTCATACTGCAAGATCTTTTTTTTTTTGTACTCAGCCTTTCTGATACGATCTTTTTCTTTTCTATTATCAAGAGACAGATCTGTCAATCACTTTGTTGTAGTATGACGCAATAGCACTTAGTCCCGCCTTGCAGAAAGCAAAAAGTGTGAAAAAGCACTATTTTCCATAATATTATTTTATATATAGATAACATTAAATAGTATATTATGGATAAATAATAGGTTGTCATATTTTTAAGATAAATCATAAATTCAGTTATTTAGTGGAGCCACACTCGTCATATGCCTCTGTACAAAATGTATTTAGAATTCAAAACGACATAAATTTGTATCAGTATTTGCATGAGCTAAGTGTATCGAGACTTGTACCCACGTAGCGTAAGGAAAATATTTATACTTTTTTATAAAATAAATTTTTTGTGTTTTATAAAGGCTTGACACAAACTGCTAATTTCGGGCCAATTTTCTCAAATATTTAAAATTATTAAGCGTATGGATAGATGGAGAAATAATTATAATGAAAATTAAATAGGATATTACAGATAGATGGCAGCATATTACAACAAAGATTAAATATGTTTTCGACGGATAGATGGCAGCACGCTACAAACGATTATTTTTGTTACAACAGTCGTCGTATGGCTAGCAGTGGAAGAACTTGTATTCGATGTCTCCCGATGATTTCATGATCCTTACTGATTGTCTTCAGTTACTGTTAGAACAGGGATGAACAATACATGGCCCTTGAAGCCTTGTGTTGCCCATCCTTGGCCCTCGACGATATTAATAATAATTCCCCTTCATCAGGGGTTCACATCTGGTGAGTATGGGCTTTCCACAGCCAGGGTCCTGAGCTGGATATCATCATTCCTCTCTCTAAGCTGGATTATGTTGGAAGGAGAATAATCTTTCTGGGAGAATACTTCCTCTTTTAAAATTTATTTTCTGAGGACAAATTGATAATAAAAAACGATAAAATACAAGGCTTGGCTGGAAAAATTCGGCGAGTGATGTTATAATTCTTGTAATCTTTTGAGCATGCGCGCACCAACTGCACATGCTCAAAAGATTACACAGTACTAATCATTTCGAAATTTGAACAATGCGCATATTGGATTTAAACTGTTAAATTTAATGTTAAATGTATTTTAACATTTGTTTTATGTTAAAGTGTCATAAAGGTATAAAATGGGAAGAAAAGCGTCATAAAAGTAGGAAATATAAAGGCTACTTTTTACATTCATTTATTTTTTGTTTCTCAGCAGTTTAGTAAATCCACGAATCTAAAAGCGTGCCATTGTTTGTTTGCTAAAAGTTAAATGACGTACAGCTCACATATTTCACGTTTATTAATGAATGATTTTATGAAATCATTTTAAATTAATTTTTTTTTCAATAATGAAAACGGGGCACAGCCATGTCCCAAAGAGACATATTAAAGGGTAAGCAATAAAGACAACGGGAGATATTCTGATTGTTATTACACAACTGTGTAACAATGTTCGGCCTGTAGATGGCGCTAATTGTAGCATGAGAAATATTCCTGACACGGCTATTTCATTGATGCCGATTTTGTAAATTAATATTATTTAAATTAATATTACGTTTGTAAGATTAATTTAAATAAATCAAATTACATAATTTACGTTTTATTTGTTTGTATTCGGGAAATTAATAAATATATATTAATCGAATAAAAATTTGACGTTCCCTGCGCAGTGGGGGGCTTTAATCGCCCCCCCTCTACCGTCCCACCCTTTTTACGATTTCGGCCTGAGTTGCGAACTGTTCCACTGTTTTATAACTATTTCGAGGCTTCAAAGTACAAAATAAATCTTAGACAATCATTAACAGCGAAATATAAAATAACAAGACATATCTATGCATAAGTGAATTTTGTCTGTGAAGTGCTGCCATCTACACAAAAATGGGTTGAACTGTTTTGATTAAAATGAAGAACATTTCCGCTGCCCAATAGCGTGTCACTATTAATAGAAGAATAACGGAAAAGAACTCGGTTCAAACTTATCGATAAGACCTTTTCAAAGGGATCTCTTTTGTTCCACAGATAAACTGACCTTTTGCAGGACATTGGCATCCTTTCATTGCTTAGACAGAAGATTAGGCGCCCGCTTTTATGCCAGGGTCTGGCTGTACTGGAACCCACAAGGACTTTTTAGGACAAGTATCTAATGTAAATCTGTGGATAATTTTATCTTCCGGACAGTTTTATTCTCTGGACGTCCAATTAGGCCCTTTCAGAGAGAACAGAATATCCTCACGAAACATGCAATATGTATTCCAATGTAACTGCACGAAGGAGGAATGAACTGTTGAAACTAAACCACACCCAGAGGGCGTGGCGGAGTTCTACCACTCCGTTAATACCTTCCTTACTTTTAGCAGTCAGGTAGATAGCTATAGAACGTTATTTATCGTTACTACTATTGTCTCGTTATTTTTTCTGCGCGGTAGAACAGTGGTATCGTCACCGTCCTACCCACACCGGATGGAAAAGGCCGCGGTTCGAATCCCGTCGACGACACGAGGAACTTTAGTGGGCTTTTTTCAATCTGTGGCTGAGTTAGTCGGTCTCAGGCGTAGATAGCGGGGTTTTTTCCCCCAGAAAAACAGGTAAATCGATCAGAGAACACATTCAATTTACAGACAAAATAAATATATGGGTTAGTAATATTCCGGTTAGTAAATGTTACCTATTGATATAAAGAAGGTTGTTTGTTGTTTGGTTTTAGGAGCATCAGCGACCATATTGCTCCGTGTATATTGTCTGTAAATTACGTGTGTTTCTGAGGTCGATTTAATGAAAAAAGCAGCGTTTCCCGGAGGAAAAACCACGGTATCCTCGTTCGCGACCGACTAACTCAGCCACGTTGTGAAAAAGGCCCATAAAAGTTCCTAATGTCATCGACGGGACTTGAACTCAGTTCTTTTTCACCTGGTTGTGTGTGGAGAAGACGGCGATCTTACAACAGTGCTACCCTTAGAGGGCTGTGCACACGGATTTGTACAGAGAAAGAGCGATCCCAGTTTTGTGAATTGCAATTCCCGGAGATCAGACGTGAGCGTGGGACTTGAATAGGGCGTTTATAGATTTAAAAGGCTTCAGGGAATTAAGTAGTGATTGCGAAAAGACTTTTCTCCTGCAGATAAACAACCAAAGGATATACATCTAGATTAAAGAAGATAAAAAAGAAACCTTCTATGCACTGTTATAGAGCAATCCTTTCCTTTATAGCCAGAGCGAAGAGCTAATCTGGCAAAAAGTAAATTTAATTTTACTGATATAATCTCGCAGATCTGGAGACCTTATGCACATTTAGGGAACAGTTGTAGCGTTACTTGAAAGGGAAGTCTTTTTCAAAGCTCATGCTAAGTATGTTTCGTTTTCTTATATCATTTCAGTTTTATCAACACTCTAATAAGAACAATCTAACGGTAGAGCAACGTCTTGAAAGATATGAAATAAACATCAGACGATGTTTACTTCATTTCGCCCACATACCAATTCTGCTTAATGATCTCTGTGGTCACGAAATACTGCTGTCTAGACGTCCCATAATTAAGTTCATATTGTCGAAGATAGTAGTCATCTTCCAACGGCGAGATGAGAGACCCCAACATTTCTCCCGTACCACCGACAATTATATAAAGCCATATCGGCAGCGATCAATGGGATCAGCTAAACTCATTTCGCTGATCAAATACAAAAAGGAGCCTGCTTCATAAAGTTCATTAACGCCGGAATATCTTGTTTGCCAGTAATTTTCTCGCCTTCGAGGGGATATATAAAAAAAACCCTTGTAATCCTGTGGACATACCCTTATTAGCCTAACGAACTTATTTCTAATCTCGTGAAGACAGTTAAGGGATAATAACGCCGAGCCATTATTGGTAAATCCTGAAGTAGCGGGGGTCACTGCTGAACTTCGGTGTCAAACCGGAAAGCCGCCTTCATGAACTTGCTGGATTATAATGATGTCCTTAGATTGAGATTTTAATGCTCTCAATAATAGAACTTTTAATAGCCTTGTATGACTGCTACTTTCCATTAAACCCCTAAAAATTCTTGGCATTACTGACGGGATTCGAACGCAGCTCTTTACCATTCGGTTTGAGGAAGATGGTACTTATATCAACAGTGCTACCACCCAGGCACATACACTGAGTGATCACTGAATTATGACCACCCCTATAAAAACTGAATGCGACCTGTTGACCACGTAAGGTACCAGTGTGCGCTGTTAGTCGACCTACGTAGCATAGATACGGTGTCAGTGGTTCAGTAGGTAGTAAACTTCCGAGCGTGATGGGTAAAAGGAAGGATTTATCGGACTTTGATAAAGTTTGATCAAAATGGTCAAACACGACCCGATTGCAAAACTGCAAAGGTCAGCAAAAGGTTGATGTTACAGGTGAGCGCCGGGTCTGACGATTCATACAGGCGAACAGGCGCAGCACTGAGTTAACTACCCAATACAACATAGGCCAACCCAGAACAATATCTAGCATGACCATGCGTCACACGCTCGCACTTATGGGCTCTACTAGCAGATGACCCCTTCAGCATCCTCTCATAACCAGGGTTCATCGGCGTAAAAGGCTCGCTAGTGCAAAGAGCCTGCAAGATGGACGTTAGAAGACTGGAAGAAGGTGCGCTGGTCGGATGAGTCACGTTATTTACTCCACACCGTGTGGATGGTCGTGTACGGATTTGGCGTGAACAATGTGAGGTTCTTCATCCATCATGCATGGTATCAAAAGTGCAGGCCGGTGGAGGCGGTTGTATGGTGTGGGGCATGTTTCACTGGCAGGACCCCTGGTGAATGGGGAACAACGTACTGTATTACTGGTCTCTGCTATCGTCAACTGCTTGCTGACTGTGTACACCCAACTATGTTACACTTTTTCCCGAATGGCGATGGTGTCTTCCGCATTGTCATCTTGGAAGACACCATCCCGAATGGCGATGGTGTCTTCCAAGATGACAATGCGCCGAGTCATCGGGCACTTGATGTGCAGGAATGGTTTAAGGAACACAGTTCTGACTTCCAGCATATCGATTGGCCTTCGAACTCCACCGATATCAATCCCATAGAGCACTTGTGGGACACTATGGAAAGGCATATAAGGCGTCTGCATACAACAATCACCTCCATACCTGCATTGCTAGCCGCATTACACACAGCTTGGTTGCCCATACCTCCCGAAATCTTGTTGAATCAATGCCACGTCTGATAGCTGCTGTACTGAGGGCAAAAGGAGGACCTACGAAGTATTAGGTAGATGGTCATAATTCAGTATAATCCACTCAGTGTAATTCACGTGTATATAAGGCACTGAAGGGATTGAGTAAAATGAATGGGGTAGGTCTGTTCTCTCTCGTAGTGGAGATATGAAACAGGGGACCAAAATATAAAACCTCAAGTAGTATAAGAAGATTGGAACTCATTAAAAATTCTCCTATGAGCAAGGTTGTCGAAAGCACTGGAATAAATTGCTAGTCTAGCTAAGTTCAAAGCAGAATTAGTGACCTTTTTACAGTGCGTGGAAAGTTGCCCTGTTACGTTAGATCCAAAAACTCGATAAGCTTTCTTCTTGTGATCCCCGCTGTTACAGACCAATAGCGCTTCTAGTCCATCTCGGGAAAATTTTGGAAACAGCTCTATGAATCACTAGTTTATTTCAGTTCCAGAATCTCCTTTCTCTGTATAAATATGGTTTCTCACTTGGGCGTTCTTGGGAGGAGGCGTTGTTTGCTTTCATACTACACATATAGATAACTGAAATTCTAAATTTGAGCCATCTTTGCCGACTTCTAGGGAGCTTTTGACACTGAGGTGGTACAGTGCCCTAGAATGTTTTCATTCAGCTCGGTGTCCTCTTTATCTTTTCAAATTATTCCAAGCTTCCTTTCTTATCGTTTGGCGTTGTGAAGTACACATTTTTTCATGTTACTAGGCAGATCTTTCGAGGGTGTCCCCAGGGATCAGTTCTGGAGTCCCTTTTATGGACTGTTGCTCTACAAAACTGGCTTGCTCGTTCTTTTGAAAATTGCAGATTGCCTTTGCTGATGAATTAACGATTGTTGTCTCCGGCAGCTCTCATGCGGCCTTAGAAGAAAATGATAATCGGATTATGTCTGGTCTTTGTCTCTTCTCAATAAGCTTAAAATAAGTCCGTCCCAAACTAAAATGAAACTTTTAAATTAAAACTCGACCTCAGGCGGCATCTTCGAATCAAAATATTTGGTAGGCAGCTTACTATTGTCATAATCGAGCACAAATTCAGTTTTTATCCAGATCTTCTTCACCTCAGCTCCAAGGTCAAAATGTTTAATGGTTCAATTAGACGTCCTTCCAGAAATGATTGGAGTCTCTCTAGGAAGACGTTATTTCTCTAATATAATATCGTGTTCCTGCTCATGGTCACATATGCAGCTGGCGCATGATGCCATCAGGCAGGAAACTAAAATGCAAACCAAATTAAATTACACTCAACGAGATATGCTTTTGTCTCTATTCAGAACTTGCAGAACAGTTTCCACCGTTGCCGTGCAAGTCATTTCAAGGACCTTATTTTATTTATAATCTTTTGTTGGCTCTGTTTCCGTATCAAAAATCAGATTGAAAATTCTGATCAAAATTCCGTATCAAAATTCATTGAAACACTAGGTGTTTCAATGAATTTGTTGTGTTTGGCAGTCCAGGTGGAATACTTTCTTTTTTGGTGCTGCGCCGGTTTCTTTCCAACGTGTATTTTTTGCTCACTAAATCTGTCAAATCTTAGTTCTCTATAAGTTTGGAAACTTCATTTTTGGTAACAGGCCATGGCTCCCTAAATAATATAAAAAAAAACTGTTTAGATTTGGTGTCCATCCAACTGATCTCTACTATTGTGGTGCGAAAGAGAACTGGAGTCACCTTCCCTATGAATGTAATCTATATAAAGACATCAGAAATGAAACTGAAGTCTGAAATTCCTACCATATCTCCTAGACATGAAGATCTACTCCTTCAGACTCTACAAAATCTATCTTTACAAGAGTTTGCGATACGAGTAATAATACTATTTGTGGGTTGGATTCCCGTGGTCGACTGGAGAAATTTCAAACATTCCTGTTCATTAAATCTGCTGTTCTTAGCAACATTTCGTCTGCTAGGCACAGAAGCTGCAGTTCATTTTATTAACTGCGGTTTCTGTGTTCCCCTGAGTCACGAATATTTTCTCTGGCTCGGCTCTGATATTTCCAGTTATCAATAAAATGTGGTGCTGAGTTATAAAATACTTCATTTTCCAGAGAAATAATCTTATGAAACGCAAGACCGCTTCCTGTTACTACTCTTTCCTGTCAGGACTAGCTCGTTAGAGAATATAAACTTCTATGTTGATAGCACAGCGTGTACCGAAGTAAACCATCTATGTAAAGCGCATTAATGGAGTAGTTGGCAAAGGAAACATGTTTATGCAGTTTAAATCCTTACATTTCTCTCTAATTTAGAATCAAGAAGCACTTTGCCATTATATGTTTCAATAGTTTATGGTCTAATGTAACTTCTGATAACAAAAGAAATTCTTGAGGGAAAAACAAAACAGGTTAAACACGGTGGGTTTCGTTACTTCAACAGACCACTTAACTGACGAAGAGACAATTGTGAGCTTAAATGCGATCCCGTCTGCAAACAGCGTGAAGAGCGGCGTATTTGCTTTAATACACCTCACAGAATAATTTGAACTCTACTATGGGCTCATTTTCTACGAATTCACGCGTAATGTAAACACGCTAATATGTGTGCAACTTTTTGATAGGGACTGTGGGATCAATTTTGTTGAACTGCTTAAGTGCGCATTTTCATAATATTTACTTCCATTACGTGAATTGCTTTGAAAACATCTCTTTGAAATCCTTTCTCTGATCCGATCCTACCCTACAGGCAAGGATCTGTTTTGAATTGGATCGCACTGTTGCCTTTGATAGAGTTTTAAATAAAAGAAATTCTTCGGAACATCTCTTACAGTAAGGAGACACATTTTACTCTTTATAACAGGGTAAACTTTATTATTTACTATTAAAATGTAGAAGTATTTCATGTACCTCTGTGCAGTTATAGATGATTGTGTTAACTTACCATGTGTGGTAAATTACAAGTTACCATCAATTCCCAAGAAGGCTACATGAGCTAAAATGTCCTCTGAAACACAGGAATGGGATTTACTGTTTATTGATCGCCTGAATAAATTTTTGGAAGCATGTGGAAGGAAGGGGATCTGTTCATGGGAAGACAGGTGATCTTTCAGAGAGAGGTGTGATGGTTGGAGCACGTTTAGCAGGAGCCACAACTGAAATAGAAAGCAAAGGGAATCTCTGGTGTGATTTCCTTTGTGATTCCAAAGCCAAGACTGGACTGTGGAACAAATCATGTGGTCTATTTACACTTTTTGACACCAACGGTAGTGCTAAAGTGTGGCTTGAAACTCAAGAAGCCATGCAACCAGACGGTCTCGTGTCCACCACTGAAGCGTTATGGTGTGGCGTATATTCTGTTGGTACGGACTGGGTCTTCTCATACGATTAAAAGGTCATGTTACTTCCATCGAATTACCTTCTGTAGTATTGGACCACTGCATCTTGCAATGCTTTATTTTTACACGTATTGCTATGAATTCTTTCATGACGACAACGCAACTATCCACCTGCAAAAATTGTACTCGAATGATTCCCAGGAATATTCCGAAGATCTGCTCTGGCTGCCTAATTTTGTACATCAGAATCCAGTTGAAATGCCTGGGATGCAGTTCAGTTTCCCAGTCCTCTACCGACCACAAAATAGCAAGTGAAATATCCTAATGGAGGAATGGTCATATCTGCAGCTCCACTCCTCAGACACCTGGAATCCATGCCAGCACGTGTTCAGGGCTGTAATTCGGACAAAAGATTTCCATACTAGATATTGAATATAGGTCTATAATTTTTTGGCCAGGGGGTGCGGAATCATATCTATCTACGAGGGAAGTTGAGGATAACTCCTTCCCTCCAAAAATAGCTGTAGTTAAGTTTTGCTCGTGATTAGAATGTGCCGTTTATTTAAAACAGCGATTAAGAATTCCTTATTTTAAACAGGCATACTTTTACAATTTTCTCGGCAATTCGGTCTTAACAACATCGTAATTATATGTATTAGTTTTGTTTTAAAGCGAATTATAGATTTTAATCCCTCCTCCTACTAATTTCTAGACAGGCCATTACAACCAGAACTACGAGAAACGACTATTTGCCTTCTATATTTTACTAATAAGCTGGCCACACTACTTCTAAAACCGGCCATTACTAAGCAATCGATAGTTAGTAATGGTTATTTCTCTATCGACCAGCTGCAATTTGCCTTTGCGAAAGCCATATTTAGAATCCGCGCGGTGATTACGTCACGGGAAAGAAAAGAAACGGAGGATGTGAAATTTTAATGTGCAATGAGCATATGTTATTTCCCAGAGGAAGCTGTCTGTATTCGGGTGTCATCGTGTCTGTTCGGCACCGGAGAAACTGTATAATACGGTGGTTCACTTAAGTAAACTTTAAAGTTCTTCCCTGCATATTTTTAGCGATGTGGTTGTCGAACTTGCAGCTGGTAAAGATAGACCCTTTTGGTCTACAGTCTGGATAGAACGTTGACTGATTTCGAAACAGTTCTCTGCACAAATCTGTTCGGGGGATTAAAGGCGGTTTATACCTCCAGAGGACTCAACAAAATGCAAAAACTTACATCATCGACAAACATGAGAATATCAATGAAGCCGAATGAAGACTGGAAATAATAATGGTCACAGGGAGGAGCCCTGTGGCACATACATTCGTCTCAAGGTAGAATTGTACCTTGGGTGATAATTCTGTGCACGCTTGTGTTGTTGTACCACGAAATCTTTCTTCAGTACCGAAAGCAAGTCGTTATTTAGGTTTGTTCTACTTTTAGAAAAATTTCCTCTTTGGATCTGAAATTCAGCCGGATTTTCGAGCTGTCTGTTTCTTGAGATATTGAAGAGATTTAAAATCGAGAGGAGTTTAAAAATAAATCTGGCCAATATTTGAAACAATTTTAGACGGATAATTAATCTGAAGAAGCAATTTTTTAGCTTAAGATTTTCATGGACTGTGGAAAGGCTCGACAAATCGTTCTAAACGAGCCAAATGTAAAAGTTCAAGAAAATCCATCCCATGAGAGTTGAGTTACTATATTAAGGAGTGTACCGATCTCAAATTAAAACTTGGTGCATTACGAAAAGAATTTGGATCACTGAAGGAACGTGTGTTTGCCCTAGACACAAATGTAACTTGGAGCTCGTCAAGGACTCAAGTTTCTCGTGACCTACCAAGTGATGCACTCCCGATTCCATCCGAAAACAGAATAGCTAATGTAATGCTCTGGTTGAAGGAATTCAGTTTTATTGGAAGACTATCAGCAGAGAAACGGGTAACATTTTTTGGAATAAAGATAGGTGGACCAGACCACAATGTTTTTGCCGGGAGCAACATCGCATGATGTTACCAACAGATTGTCAGATTTTAAGAGGATAAAGAGAGCATTATTATTCATGTGGGGATTAACGGTATTAAAGGAACACGACCTGACCATTTGTTGGATAAATATAGGACTATGCTGAAAAATGTCGCGTTAGGGCAGAATGTATATGTGTCAGCAATTTTGCCTAGACGCGATAGGAGGGATTATATGCTGAAAGCCTTGTGGATTAACTCGAGAACTGAGGGGCTTTGTAAAGCTGTTGAGGGAATGTATAGGTGGAATGACTGTATTTTGTAAATATGGCATTGATTTGAACAAAGGTGGTGTAAAGGTTTTTTGCCAGTATCATTGAGGATACCTAAGGCGCTCAGGGAAACTGCTAGTCAGGGGAAAGAAGAGTAATAACCACAAGCGTTTATCTGTTGATATCGGTCAAGTAATTCTTGCATAAATTTCAAGAACTCTTGTTTTTTGCCACAACAGCCGATGTTGGTGAGATGTTCTGCGGGTGGCATCTCGCATCTTGCCAGCGTTTCAAATAAAGCTAGGGAAACAATCCTGAAATAATTTCAAGGTGTGTCAGGGTAGTAACTATAGAAGAATACTTAGTATTCACTCTGTAATGTCAGGAGTGCTGTCAGTAAAATGACTGAATTTAACTCCTGGTTAGGACAACTAACGTTGACATAATAGGGCTAACAGCAATGTGGTTCCACCCGGAAATTGGGAATGACGAGTTTCACTATGGTATGTATAATGTATTTAGGGAAGACAGAAGAGAGTAGTGGGAGCATGCTACTTATCAAAAGCAGCCTGAGCGCAAAAAGAGCTTTTGCTTAGTCAGAAATTACGTCAGCAAGCTGTGTGGTGTGATTTCGTTGGAAGAAAAGGGATAATGGGAGTAATTTACAGAGCAATGGAAGAGTACGACGAGAGTGTCTACCTGCAGATGGAATGGGCCAGCAAGTATGAATATCTTTTTCTGGGTGATTCAAACTGCTCCAATTCGACTGGAAAACGTGTGAGAGAAAACTCATCATGAGGAACCAAATTTTTAAATAAAATAGATTATTTGTACCAGCATATTAGATAAATTACTAGGAAAGAATATTCTAGATTAGATCATTCTTTACTAATGAATCAGATGATGTCATAGGACTTACATTATAGGAAATGATCACGCAGTCGTTACTTTGAAGACAAAAAAAGATGTTCCAGTAGTTAATGATAAATACACAGTTCTAATTTCAGAAAACGAGTCAAAGAGGTGCATCTATTAATTGGGCAGATTGCAAAGGGAGGGCCTATGCATTAGAATTATCGAATGTTCACAGGAATAACCATAGAAGCCACGAACGTACACTGAGTTATCCCTGATTTATGACCACCTACCTAATACCGTGTTCTGCTATCATTCACACGGATAACAGCCGCTATTCGCCAAGGCATTGACTCCACAGTGTCTGAAGACGTCGGTTGGGATCAAAAAGCCTTTCCATAGTGTCGGAACAGATGACAGTTGCGTGTCCATACGCCTCACTGCACGTTCCAAAACATCCCACAGGTGTTCAATTGGATTGAGGTTATGCGAATTTGGAGGCCAATCAAGACAGGTGATCCCTTCACTGTGTTTCTCGAACCATTCGTGCACAGTGCGGGCCCGATGACACGGCTGTATAGTGTGTTCGTGTCTAACGGCACCAGGGGTTTCCCCCATCTCCGCGTTGCTTTCATAGTGGGTGTAACAGTTCACTGTAAAGGCCAGAGATTTAAAAGTGTATGCATCTTGAGATGTGTAATGTTGTGTACCGTTGTTCTTCTGACCATTTAGCCGCTAGACCCCTGCTGGGGCCCAACGTTGTCCACACTATGCCTCGTGGAGGCAGACCAGGTACACCAGTATTTAGATATTTACCCAAAGTGGTTGGTTGTTATTTGGTTTTTAGGAGCATTAGCAACTAAGGCCATATTGCTCCGGGGATATGCGGTGGTCATTTCCTGACCTTTCCGCATTCTTCGTATTTGGTGGTGACGGGCTCGAACCCCGGTCTAATCAAGAAGCGTGTGCTACTCGCTGCTGCTCCTTCCCACCTGGCTACGGAGGCGCGCAAAGTGGTTGGAGGAGGGATAACCCACGAACAGCCGGCGAGGTGTTGGACCACCACGGCTCATCGATGCTCGAGGTGAGCGAAGGCTCTCCCCGATGGGAAGTGGCAACAGAAGGGCGACTGTGGCGCAACTCGCCGGTAATTGGAATGCTAGTAACGGGAGTAATGTGTCACAACACATAGTACATTGAACCCTGCTGAAAATGGAGCCGCAGGCCGTTCCGAGTGCCCATGCTAACCACGGTTCACCGGCGACAGCGCCTACAATGGACATGCAAGCATCGAAACTGGACCTTGAGTGATTGGAAGAAGGTCGTCTGGTCCGATGAATCACGTTTCCTGTTGCACCACGTGGACGGGCGGGTACGGTGCGTCGTTTACCTGGGGAACTGATGGCGCCTGGATGCACCATGGGAAAAAACAAGCCAGTGGCGACGGTGTCATGCTTTGGACGATGTTCTGCAGGGATATACTGGATCCAGTCATCCATGTGCCGGGCACTCTGCCACACCGCCTGGATTGTTGAGACTGGTTCTCGGAACATGAGGAAGACTTCCAGGTATTGCCCTGGCCTTCAAATTCTCCAGACATCAATCCCATCAAGCATCTGTGTATTGGAACAGCAACTCCGATCTGCGGTGTCTCAACCACGGACCTTATAGGAGTTAAAGGATCTGATGATTACGTGTTGGTACGAGATACCACAAGGCACATTTAGAAATACTGTAGCATCCATGCCTCGCCGGGCTGTTTTGACAGCACGTGACGGACCAACATCATATTAGGTAGGTGGTCATAATGTTTTGGCTCATCGGTAAAAAACGAAACAGTTCGGAGAATTATTATGAGATCTAACATGGAAGGGAAGACTAATTCATTAAGAAAACCTGTAACTGGCTCAAAGTGTAGAGTTAGCAGTTCTCCAAAGCCGAATCAGGAAACGTTATCGCAGTCAACTCAAGAAAACTCTAATAGTGAAGGTTCCATTTCAACTCAAGGAGTTGGAACTTCTGTAAGCTCTGGAGAAAATGATAAGACAGAAATTCTGGATAAAACACAGGATCCATCCTTCATGCATGACAAGATATCCAATATGAGAAAAGATATAATGAGCTTCCTCATGAGGGAGACCAACAAAGTTCCTAAAAAGGCTAAAGATACAATTATGGAAAAATGGTCAAATCTTGAGACTGCCATTACAGCTCTCTTAATTGATAAAGAGATTAAGAGCTATTAATAAAGAAATCGAAATCCGGGCTAATTTACTAGATAAAATTGTACAAACTTTTTCAGTAGGGAATATTAACAAAATGGATCATAGCCAGGAATCAGTTAATCAAACTGCTGAAACAAATACAGCAGTGTATGAGGGAACACAGTTGCAGGATGTCTCTTCTCTGAGATCATATGCTAATTCTGCCCGCGAAGCACCTTCGGTGAAGGAAAAATCGGTAAGATCAAGTGAAAAGTCATAATATTACGAGCTTCTGAAAATAGTAATCTGAAAACTAGTGTCGACGTAAAAAATTTAGTATCTAATACTTTAAAGTCAGAGTTCAGAATTTAAAAATAAAATCCTTGAGATTAGTGCGTAACAAAGGCGTAGTGCTAGAAACTGCTTCCAAGTCTGACCTAGTTAGCGTATCTACTTCAGATTCCCTGTTTTCTGTGGGCATATCTACAGGGGTTCTCAAGAAAGACAATCCAGCAATCGTGATATATGACATACCTAAGGAATTAAGTAAAGATGACATCGTTGAGGATTTATACAACGGATTCTCACTAGAGGAAGTCAGAAAGGAAACTACTTTCAGATTTACGATAAGATCGAGATCTTCATCGAATGTTCACTGGGTAATCAGTTTTACTCCTCGACTTTATAAATGTATCTCAGCTATGGACAGGATTTTCTTGGACTATAGCTCGCATAGACATCAGCCATTTACGATTGTCACCAAGTGTTTTTTATGCTTGGGATACGGACATACGGCTCAGTACTATACCCACACATCTCCATCTTGTGGGCATTGTGCCCGGAGTGGTCATGTCTACGCAGAATGTCCGAATAAAGAGGAATCCCCTCGTTGTATAAATTGTAAAAGGCGCAAAAGAAACTTCCAGCATTCTATTAAAGATCCCAACTGCTTCGAATATAAAAGAGCTTTATAACTGGCACTACAAAGGATTTGTGATGATTGAACCTGAAGCTGGGAATACAGTGAAACTGAATTTAAGCCGATTAAAGTTAAGTCATTAAGATTAGTTCGTAACAAGGAAGTTTTACTAGAAAGAGTATCAGAAATTGATTTAATAAATAATTCAACGTCAGATTCTTTAGCTATATCAGGAATTGTCACTTGACTTCATCCCATGTTTGGTATTACATGGGATGAAGTCAAGAGGGATATAACCTTCAGCTCTACAACTAAGTACAGAAGCACTATAACAGGACATTGGGTAGTTAGTATCTCTCCACAATTGTATAAACTGATCTTCTACATTGTATAGAATTTACTTGGCTTACTTCCAGCAGGTACAGGTCGTTTACGATAGTCTCTAAGTGCTTCCTATGCCTTGGGTATGGACTTATGAAAAAATATTGCTCTCAAACCTCCCCATCTTGTGGCCATTTCAAGAGACGAGCATGTACTGGCAGAGTGTCCCAATAAGGACGACGAACCGTATTTTGTGAACTGTAAGCGTAGGAAACGTGAACTTCAACACTCGGTCAGGGATTCTCTTTATCCGGAATATTTAAGGGCTATGGAACTGGTACGAATCAGGAAGGCCAATGAATAATCGAAATAATCAACAATCGAATGGAGTTAATAAACTCACAAGAGGATTTGCACATTATTCTGTGGTGGATAGAGTTCTTGGTTCTTCAGGAATTAAAATCGTGCAGATAAACGGCCAACATTCTAGGCTGGTGGCTGATGAAATTAGGAAGTCAATGGAGGAAAACTTGATCGATATAGTATCCGTACAAGAACCGTATTGGGCGAGGATTCAATCGGAGCAAAGCTTTAAGATACTGGGATATCCTCTGAGTGCACGAGTTTTGCAGCCTGTATAAGAAGAGCCCAAATCGGGAATCGTGGTAACCAATAACGATTTAGATGTTGTGGTGATACACGGGTTGTGTAATCAATGTGCCGCATGCGTGATGATTGCAATAACAACATTGCAATTTTATCTTATTTCATTATATTGTCCTCCATCAATGGATTTTAATAGCTCTTTGGATTACTTGGAACATGTACTATTTATGTTAAAGCCTAATCACGTAATAATCACTACTGATGCAAATGTTAAATCAAAAGTCTATGGCATAGTTCTACAACAGATGGGAGAGGTCGTCTGCTTGAAGAATTTATATTTAATCACAATTTATATGTGATGAATATATCCAATCAGCCGGCTACATTCTCTGGACCTATGGGGCAGTCCAACATTGGATATCTAGTGACCATAGAGATATCTCCTTTTATGTAAAAAATGTTACAACTTCAGTCAATATCGAGTGCCAAGTTTGGTTCGGGTCTCACTGAAAACAATTGATTGTTCTGCGTTCGATGCATCAATTCTTATGGACTTCTCTGTGATAAGGCAATGTCAGTTAATAGTATTCGGCTGACTCTCTTGCTGTATTTATACAGGATTCAATTGTAAGAGCAACGTACAAGGATGGTAAGAAGAAAGTTGCTAGATCGAAATCCTGTCCTTGGTGGACTTCAGAGTTAACAGTATTAAGGCAAGCAGTAAACAGGGCTAGAAGACAATATCAACGCCACAGACATTGGTCCCCCTCCGAGGTTGCAAGGCTGCACGAGGACTATTTGCCCTTAAAAACAATTATAGTAGGAAGGTAGCTGATCAAAAATGAGCGACATGGACACTTTTTGTGAAAGAATCGGGAAATTCTAACCCGTGGGCTTTACTATATAAACTGTCACGCGACAAATTCAGGTATGGGGAAGTATTTAACACTGTAACCACGGATATCAGTGAAACTATTGGTTGGAAGGACTTCGTTGAGATAATTTTAATAAGCTATTTCCAACTGAAGATCCTCAGAAAGATACTGAATATCAAGCTGGTATATGTAAAGACAATCGGCTCTATGTAGCTAGAGAACATACTTTGGAGTTTACGATGGATGAACTTACAGGAGTTTTGAAGAAGCTTAATCTCACAAAATGTCCTGGAATTGATTTAGTCGAGAAAATATATATAACAAGGTTCTATAAGTCGTTACCTAATATCCTTTTATTAATGTATAACAAATGTCTAACAGAAGGGCTGTTTCCAACGCAGTGAAAGATTGCATTATTGAAGTTAGTTAGAAAACCTGGGAAGCCACTATCTGAACCTAAATCATATCGCTCTTTTGGCAAACCTTGGTAAAATTCTTGAAAGGTTAATGGCATTACAGGTAACCGACCTGCCAGTGCAGCAGGATATGATATCGCCTCAGCAATATGGGTTCACTCCTGGGAAATCCTGTGAAGATTGTCTAGTAGCGTTTCGAACGCATATTGAGAATTCTACACCCAAATATGAATTAGCAATCTATATTGATTTCGAAGGGGCACTTGATACAGTTTGGTGGGAACAGCGATGGCTCAGTTAAGAAACGCTGACTGTTCCAAGGAATTATATATGCTTTTCAACGGTTACTTTTCAAATAGATATGTGCTAGTGAAGTCCATGCACTTCGAGCTACGAAAACAGGTTGTGAGGGGGGGGGTCCCAAGACGGAGCCTTGAGGACACCCTTATTTAGTGGTACCTTGTAAAAACTATCCGACCACCCGTCCCACATACGGAGAAGTCGCGCTGGTCTGCAGTGAGCTGATCAAGGTGGATCAATCAAGGAAAACATTTAATTGGAAATTTTTTGATAATTAACAAAATTTAAAATGCTGTTTTAGTTCACTTTCCGGGCGGGCCGTAGGTTGGACACCGCTGTGAATCAACTGTAAGCGCCCCATTCGAGAATTAGGAGAGCCTGATTTTCTTTTACACCCACAAATAATCATCTGTTGTTTCGCGGAAGTGCGTTATCCACATTTTTCCATAAATTTTCCCTTTCTCTGTTTACATGGTCACAGTACCTGAATATTGGAACCTATTGGAATCACTCAACTTATTGACTAGAAATTTTGCATGGGTTTGCACATCAAGTGGGCTGCTGTCGACAGCCTATAGCTACGCCTTTGGAAAGAGCACGAAGTTTTAGTTTTCCTAAGTTTTAGGCCAAGCCTAAAACTTAGGAAATAACGAAACTTTTTTGTCTCATACTCTGAGACCATAGGTGTCCCATCTACTGGAACTAGCCCACCTTCCAATGGTGGGAGCGAGTACCCGGAATCATCTGTCCAGGTGACTGATGTTTCTGGGTAGCCAAGTGGCCAGACACAACAACAGCACACACATATAATACACACAAACCTACATCACACACATATCTGGCCCATTTGTAGTGATACTGTTCTTCACAGAGATACGAGGCGGAGTTGAACTGACGTTCTAGGAGCCGCCCCTTACATAAAAAAAAAAAAAAAGTTCGGACCCTTTTGTACTTGGTCCGATCTGTTTCGTATGGAAAAATCTTTGATAACACAGTTGATGTTGCTGAAGAATTGAATAGGTACTTCGCATCGGTCTCTACTGACAAAATACTTTTCGTGCTGAAGAGAGGCTGTGCGAGTGGGCTGAAACATATGAAAATTAGTGATTTCGAAATTACCGATCACTGTTTATTAGAAAAACTTTCGGGCTTAAAGGCTACTGGAGTTGATGGCATATACCAACTGATTTTGAAGGAGGCAGCCAGAGAGAGCATTTAAACATTGAGGTTTATTATGCTGACATATCTGGCCTCGGGAGTTTCCTTTGGATTGGAGGTGCCAACGTGTCGCCAGTGCGTGGAGGCGGATCTAACAGTGGTGTCGGTAACTACAGCCCGGTTAGTCTGACTTCAGTGATAGGGAAAATTTTAGAGGAAATGATTAGGACTGAAATTTAAGGACATTTAGATAGAAAAAGCATTCTGAAGGACATATAACAGTTTTTTTAAGGGAAAATCATGTTTATCCAACTTAGTAATCTGGTTGGTTGGTTTTAATGGGGGTTTACTGGCACAATGGCAACTAATTGTGCCTGTCACAGTAGTTCTGCAAACGAAATCTTTTTATTTTATTATTATTTTTTTAAAGTCATATCTCAAATAAGTTCATATGAATGAATTTGTTTTAAAAAATTAAATATGTCGAACAGATTTTACTTAGTAAGCTGTTCTGACAGTTACTCATGCGCTGGATGTACGGTACACAGTTTTTGTAGATTTTAGCCAAGGAATTTGACTTCGTTCCTTACGAAAGATTACTGTATAAGGGAAAGTCATGTATAAGGTGAAACATTCTGGGATTGCTGGAGAGAATCTAAGGTAAATCGCAGGGTGGCTGCAGAGCAGAAGGCAGAGGGTTGTGATTAATGGATATTCTTCAGATTGGTGTAACGGATCCTTAAGTGGGGCCCACTTAAGGATCCGTTTTTGGAACCTGTTGTTTCTGATTTTCATAAACGGCATCGACGAAGGAATAGAGTGCGTGAAAATTTGCAAATAATGTAAAGATTGAGAGAATCGTTAATGATCAGTTCCAAGCGCTCCTTCAGAATAACTTGAATAGGCTTCAAGAATTGTCAGAAAAGTGGGCTATGTTTTAATGCAGCAAAATGCAAAGTCTGGTCAACAGTAGAGGAAGAAAGACATCTGGAAGTTACGATACTGCATTCACTGTCTGTAATCTGCGTGTATTCTGTGGGCGATTTGCTGTTTGCTCGACGAAAAACCATGTTACCTCGCTTGACATCGACTAACTCAGACACGTTGTGAAAAAGCCCCATAAAAATTCCTCACGTCATTGACGGAATTCGAATTTTATAGTTAAGGTCTTTTTCCGCTCAGTGTGGAGAGGACAGTAATTCTACTAACTGTGGTACCCACGAGGGCGGCAGATACAAAGGTCCATGGGCAATGTAAACTGGCGGGCAGGAAAGCCCGTGCTGCCCTATCGATGATTTATCGAACAATAGTCTGTAGAGAGAGAGAGAGGGAAGTCACAATCTCACTGCATAAGGAAATTTTAATACCGCTCTGGAAATGCTGTGTCCAAGTAGGCAACCGATCTTAATAAAATACACTGAGCTTCTTGAAAGGGTCAAAAGATGGGCAAATCGCATGGTGAGAGAGAGGTAAAAGGGCGAGCGTACACGGTTATGTGGGTTACAGAGTTTGGCAACCAGGCACCTTAAAGGGACCTGATTGAGTTCTGTAAGGCTGTGAGAGGGGTTAGTAAAAATTCGAAGCCGGAATTCTCACTATTATAGAGAATTCTAAAACTAGGGGTCATAATTTAAAGAAAACCAGATGTCAGAAGAAAGCTTTTAATATTTTTCAAACTTTGTATTTTTTCAAAGTAATATTTTTTATAGTTCAAACCTTGAAATGCGAATTAAAAAATGCTTCCATTGGAAAGTCAACTGAAACACTTTTTTATTTTTGCCTTGAATTTTTCCTCCTCCCCGAAGACAAACTTTATGAGATTCAGACTTCTGCTGCCACCTAAGATTTTATATACTGCATTACTAAATTTTCGGTAAGGCAAATTTTGGCAAAAAAACGAACAGCGGTAGAATATCCAACATTTTTCTCCCACATTTGGATTTTCTCCCACATTTGGATTTTCTCATGGTTCCAGAGAAGAAAAACTCCTGGAAAGGATCTCATTTTGAATAAGTTAAAGACATTTATAGCAATGTGTCAACATCACTGAAAGGACTTTTATAACATAATGTACAGCAATGTTTCCAAGCATGGCAGAGAAAGTAGAATGCGTGTTTAGTCAAAAACAATCCGAAAAATACTGGATACATAATATTGAAAGTACTATACTGGCAAACGGTCCTATCGCTGTAATTTAATATATGTGCATATTATCAGCGAAATTTAATTTCAAATTCAAAGTCTGAATTTTAAAAATTCACCTGCCTTTTTTTGGGACTTCAACTTCCATGTTGCTTTAAATAAACACCAGTCAAATGTGTTTCACAGATAAACCTATCTTTATTAAGCAATACTTAAAATCAATATAAATTGTATTATCCGATTTGCTGGCTCTCGAGTTAAAGGGAAATGGGGATTTCGCTTAATTTTGCAAATCTCAGCCACGCGGAAATATAACTAGGCAGTAATTGGTGTGTCGGAAAATTTGTTGATAATTGCTTTAGAGTCCCAAGATTACACACACTCCAATTTACGTACCCAATTTACACAGTCTCCAAGGCACTGCAAATTTAAAAAAAAAAAAAAAAGAGAGCCACGCTATGTTTACTTTGATTATATCAAGCATATTTGACTTCATTAAAAACATCACAGAGACGTTATTAAACATCGCATTTCCAAAATAGCTCTCTCACTCTCTTTGAAGCCAGAAAGAGTCATCTTTGCAGGCAGAGGAATTTAGTTTTTAATAAAATATTTTAGAAATAAAATTCTCTAAATATTAAGGCCGCCTCTATTCAAAGATTAAAATAAACAGAAAATTGAAATGTTTATTTGATAGGTAAACAGAAGGTTGATAATTAGACTGAAATTAATATTTTAAATTTCCTTCCTTCGTTTCTAGAAATCATACCAATAACGAAGGTTATTTATTTTCCACGTCAAAATACAGTTCTCGTTGCTAAGTTACTCATAATAATCCTATTGATATTTACTGCCACGCCACAATAATCGGTGGCCGAATTGTGCAACTTGGCAAACGAGGCGGTTATTTAATTAGGTGATTTAATAGGCTACACTGGATTACTGCTGAAGACTTTTCGAATGATATCTGATTTGTAATTGTAGTGCATCTACAATTACAAATCAGATATCAACACTGCAAAATATCATAAACAAATATATATTCATTTAACTTATAACAAATGCAACCGAGGTGAAAGAATCTAAGTTATTAACTCGCTTGAATATATATTAATATATATTCAAGCGAATATATTAATCAGATTAAGAAATATAATATCTAATTTTCGATATAATTTAATATAGTTTTCTCTTATTCATAGAAATATGGGAAGATCAATATTAAAATATATTAAAGATAAATATTGGGTTTTTGAGCTATTACTGTATTATTACTTTCGATTTTTGTAATTATGCCTTTACTACATCTCCACTACACAAAAACGTTGAAATTTTAACAGTGTATAAAACAGTAAGGGCATCCTTAAAAATTAAAGAATACCAAATAAATTGAATAACCTATCGAGCACGTTGAATAGAAAAATAAAACAGGAGCGAATCATTTTCACTGGAAGCAAGATAACCTGATTTTTTATCCATCAATATAGACTCTAATTAAAACCGAAAATACCTTGGTGGCCTCCAGGCTGGTAGCTTTATTGAACACTGAATATATTACTTTGAAGTTAAAACTAAAGCTTCTTGCAAAATACTATTACTACTTCAAACATTTTCAATGAAAACTTGAAGTAATATTGCAAATCTACTTGGAGTTAAAACGTTTATGCGCAGTCTAAAGGACTGCGCATAAAAGACTTATGGGAACTGCAAACCTATCTACTTGATCGAGTAAATATTTTCCAATCGTGTGAAAGATGGTGTTCTCATTGAAATATATGTGAAAAGAGCTTGAAATTCTAAGATTGCGTCTATTTGTTTCAAAGAGAGGCCATTTTCCTTCTACGATTTGGAGTCATGATCAAATATGTTTGATATGGCTCTAAAGTAAAGTAGCTTTCGGGAACTCAATTCTTCAATGAAAAATGACTGGCTTCAATTTAAGTCTGTGTACAGCAAGAAGCAATCAGTTCAAAGGAATGAAATGTTCTTTGGTAACTATAGCAATTAAAATCAAACTATATAAAAGGTTTCGTACCGAATAAAGATCACAGGAAGGAACTGCCAAACCAAAAAACCCCGTTTTTCAAATCCAAATTACGAAGAAACTTTATGAGGGACCCCTCAACAGCAAGAACCATTAGCTCTTGCTATTAAAGCCCCGTTTCTGCAAATACGCGACACTCAGTACCATACAATAAACGCATCCAATAATCCACCAAGAACTTAAAAAAAAAAACTGATTTTGCTCATCTTAAAAAGTTCTTTCTCCTCTCACTGCAAATCTCCACCCACTGCTTACTCACCCAGAACTTCTCAGTCAGTTTTTTTCCATTTAGGCTAAAAGTCAACAAACTGCATGCTGCTGAAAATACGAGTCTTTTCTTTGTAAGAGTTCAATAGCCTTCGTTGTGTATCTTTGCCAACGTTCGAGGGCGAAAGTGATTTCCTGGAAGTCGCATCAATCACTTTCTCTCTCTCTCCACTGTACTTAAGGATAAGAATGTAGCCTATTATAAGCGCTTTCAAAACAGCGACAGTAATGCCTTCCTTGAATAGCTTAATATAAAGAGAATACTGAATCCCTTTTTCTTGGATGGTCACATTTAGTATTTAGCGTCAGTTCCTTCTCACTTTTTTTTTAAGAACAATGCACTATTTTTTCCCGATGATGCAACCAATTTGAACGGTCAAGAGGATGACTTACTAAGAATAACGATGCAAAAGAATTTAAGATTTATGAACATTTCATATTCCACGCTCCAGTTACTATGGATTTTACTGAAATTAAGTTATCGAACTGGTAAAAATGTAGTCCCTTTTAAAGTTAAACCTGATAGAGAATATTCTTCCGCGAAGCTGGCTAAAGAATGTACAGAATCGTAAAATTAAGTAATGGGATTGAAAATTATGAGGGATTATTCAAGAGAATGGCTTAGTCTACTTACCGTATTTACTGGAATCTTTGTTACATTAAAATAATAAAATTGAAGTTAATAAATAAGATTTATCGCTTTGCCTTCGAATTCAGAATACTGTATCCGGATCAGAACCCAGAATTATGTTGAAGGAGAATTTAGGCGATGAGTTGGTGGATAATTTTATGAAATTTTATCTCGTCCTTAGTGTAAATTCAGGTATAACTGAATTACAAGGTTTGACAATTAAGTCCCTCAACTGAGCTAATTTAAAGCAAACCAGACATGGTTTTCTTTAAATTAGTCTTACCTTTTCGCAACTGGAAAGCGAATGATTTAAATATGCAAATAAGGGAAACAATCACGTTGGTCAGTCGCCATGGCGTGCCCGAACGTATGAACTACATCAAGGCATGCCACCATTTTCCAAAATACTAAAATATCACATTATTTCTCGCTTCGTCCTCCCAATTTAAGAGCTACTCTAAGGGTTCATAAAATTCTCGAAAAGAGAGTAAGAATATGCGAGTAAATACGGTTATTGGAAAAATTCCAGCCAAAGCTCCGCCCAGTAGTTCTTTTATTAAAAGTGACGCTCCCGGAGCAAACTGAGTGCTTGCTGGGATCGAGACGCTGGTGAAGTAGAGAAGCGAACCCGCCGTCAGGGTGCAGTTAATGATGTGGTACTAAAAGCAACCCTTTTTCAGAATGTTTCAGAAGCAAAGTTTGTCGTAGGCGGAAACGTGTTATCACTTTATAAAATGGCAAATTAGACAGTTCCCCGAAGAGAAATTATCCATTGTAATTTCCCCGAAGCGGTATATTTCAACGCGGAAGAGGTCTTTGGACGGTTATTGACCGTCTCTGCAGCAAACTTGGTGTGGGCAAACACACACACATCGTTTGTCTTGTATGCAAAGCGCCATCTTCTCATGCAGTACGCTTTAAATACCTGTTCTTTCAAACGAGTGTTGTCTTCTGGCCTGTTTAACGATTATCATCGCTACCAGCTGTACAGATTGCATCCTTAATTACCTCGCCACTTTGTAAAAGACATTCCTGAAGAAACTACAGATTTAAAAAAATGAATCTGTTCCCTTATTATGTTTTCATTTAATCTTGTTGTCAATTAATTACACTGCTCGACAAAATTAACAGAACACGTAGAAAACATGGCGTAACTCGTGCAACTTGCGATTAAGTGCTACAATATTTGGTACTGTGGTGTACCATGGAATAACGATGAAATGAAGAGACAGAACGAAACTTCGCAGGTACAATGGTTATATAAGAATTATACCGAAAAGGTCACGTTACAGAAGTCGAATGAAGATGCTCGAAAATATGGTCACATGACATCAGTACTGCGTATGATCCCTTCCAAGGGCTAAACAGGACTCATAGCGGTGAACCATACTACATATAAGGGTGTCTATAAGATTCTGTGGCAACAAATTTCATTCTTCCACCAGCGCAGACCATAAGATGAACGTCGGCGTGCAATGCGCTGCCCATGCGGGCCACGGCAGCCGTTGGATATCTTCAGTTTCAAGATATTACTCCATAATTTTATGTGCAGTGGCATTATTGTGCATGAAAAGAAAATCTGGGCCAACCGCACCCCTAAAAAATCGCACATACGGTTCGAGGATTGTTCTCGGTACCTCTGCGCACTTACAGTATCCCTATCAAAAATATGAAGAGGGGTGTGGCCATTGATCATTAGTCTGTTCTGACTGATATAGCCCTCGGGCGACCTTGGCCAGCTTTTATTGTAATGTTTCTCTGGCTACTTGGCTGCAGGGCCTTAGTGGGACTGGGACCCTACATTGCCAGCCACCATCACTAGGAGGTGAGCCAGCCTGGCTCTGCCCATCATTCTCTGGCTGGTCTCAGCCAGGGTCGCCTGAGTGAAAGAGTGAGAGTCAAAGCAGAGAGGAAGATGGAAGGATGAGGAAGGCAGGAAAGGAACGAAGAGTTGGACATTCCTGAGCCAGGAAGCCCAATCAAGCCTAGGAAAAGTATTGGCATCCCACACCCAAAGGTGTCAGTGGCACCTGACCCACACTATGGTGAACAGGTGCAAAGTTAACCCACATGTGAAGGTGTCGGCGAAAAATACTACCCTTGTGAGGATTTGCAAAATAGGTTGTTCCTACTCATCACCCTGCATTCTAGGGGAGTACCAGCAAGAAGAACCTACCCAAATGGGATATGCAGATGAGGTATCCCACACAAGGGTTAGCTAGATGGAGAATCCCAAGCTTAGGAGTGCCAGCATATGAAAAAACTTACTCCAGCTGAGGGTTGTAATCCCTCACTGCCGAGCACCGCCATCAAGACTCCTACTCCAGGAAGGGTTTGCAAGGTGGGGAGAATTCTCGCACACTATTGTGCCAACACAGAGATCAGTTGTCAAGGGTTGTTGCTTCCTATGTAGAATTCCATTGTGAGAGGAGTTCTAGAATCTTTAAACACCCAAAAGTTGGTGACAGGGGATTTTAGTTTTTCCCGATGTGAGATGTAGGTATCTCTTCTTTGCCTTGTTCGCCTAAGTTGAATGACTGAGTGCGCGAGCTCCGAAAGCACTGCGGAGTGATGTTCATCCTGAAGGAAAACATGTTCTTGACGGAGGGGGAAGTCCTGAATTTTCCCCATCATCCTGAGTCGGAATTCCTCATACATAGGCAAGTATACATAACGTGGTCCCACGTTTCCAGTTCTCCGCAGTTTCAGTTTGGGTTTTGCTGGATACCAAGTGCTGTGAGTTTTTTTTTTTTTTTTTTTTGGTAGTTGTTGGCGCATCGGCTTTTGTGGCCCAAGGTTTTTGCAGTACTTTGAACCAAGCCCGAGGCGGAATTCGAACCCGCGACCTTTCGGTTGCCAGGCAGGCACTTTACCCACCCGGCTAGCCCGGTCGACCTGTGAGTTTGTGGCTGAAGTGTTTGTGTGTGAGTTTGTGCCATGACCCGTAAGCAGGTAGATCACCTTGCAGTTCCGGTGAAAACAAGGAAGGAGGCTTTGGGCTAGCACAGTGACACATTCAGCCAACGTGCCACGACAGCCCGGCTTCAAGATGTGAATGAAGTGATGTGGTAGCAACCCCTGTTTTTATAGGCATGAATAATTTGCATAATGTGCAGCTCTGTAAGGTGGCAGATTGATTTATATTGGATACTCGGGATTTGCATGTAAGGATGCCTATTATATTAAATATTTGCCTTCGGGGACACTGTTCACAATTTTTTTATTAATGGAAAACATTTTGTTCTATTAATTTTCTCGAGCAGTGTACTAATTAATTATCTATTAAGGTATAAAAATTATGGTTTCACTTCAATGCACGTACATAATATAACTCAAGGATTTGTAATACATTATGATGAAGCGCGTGAAACGCAAATTTCACGCTCTCTGATGAAATAAGTTAAATAAATAGCAACATGTGCAACAGATCGTAGTATGCTGTCAAAGCTTTTGTAATGCAGTTTACTTATTTCTTCCTATGTTAATAACAATTTACCTCGCTATTAATCAGGCTGGAAGCTGCTCGACAGGAAGAAAGGCACTCAAAATCAAACAAAAGAAAAAAAATCAAACTGTCATCCCTCTTCTTGTTCTATCTCTATAATAAGCAAAAATGCATAAGAAATGAAAGCAATTAGTTCGCCAAGAATGTAAACATCCCCTGAAGGAATGACAGCGTTTATAAGAAATTTCTGACACGTCCACCGATATTCAGGGATGTTCTTAAATTGCTGTTGCATATGTAAGAAGGCACGCAGCGAGTTTCCACTTAATCGACTTTGTTTCCAGACGTCTTACAACAAGTAGTTACAGCTCGAAAAGAGGAAGACGCGATGTGTTTTTCTTGGAGAATAAAACTAAGATAAATAGCTTTATTATTGTGTTGTCGTTAAATATTCTGGTAATTCATCCGAAGAATTCCTTCGGGGGATCTTTACGAATATAGATTCTCTTGGTCGGTGAGGAGCGATAAGGAAAGAATTAATTTTCGTAACATTTTTAAATTAATTGAATCTGCGCCAGGCAAATAAGGCCGTGAGGCATCGTTGCGTTTATCCGATCACGATCTGGTACTCGGCCTGCGCACTTTATTCGGATCCATGTGCCTAGCGTTAAAAGCAACGATCGATGCAAAAAATATGCATATTTTTGCGTTGATTTACAAATCGAATATCAAATCGATAATCAATGCTTCTTTACCAAGGCAGCTAATGAATTTTAATGGATTTTTTTTTTCCTGAAGCGTCTCTGTTTAATAAAGACTCACTAATAACATTTTCCTTCCAGTAGCAGAATCCTAGAAGAGTTAGAGAACTCAGCCCTCATCTCGACCTAATCAAACAAATGCAATTTCCAATTTAATATTTAATGATAGATTCCATAAAGGCAGTCTGCCTCCCTGCGCACATTCCAGAGACATCACGTGGGGAGAACGTCGCTGATCAAACAGGCTTTAATGGATAACTAAAGCAATAGATATAAAATACTTAGGAAGTTGCTATAACAGCCCGACCAAGTAATTATACATTGATGGACAAAAGTTAAAGTACTGAACGTAATACAAGCCACAACATGGCATCTGTTTCAGAAACCTACTTATAACGATATGGATTATACTACTTCCTTATAAGTATTTTCTGCAATCAAGTTCCGCCAGAGAAAGAATCCTTAAAGCAGATCTGCATCTCCAGGGAATTCCAGAAGATGGATCTGGTTGCTTACACATTCGGATGTAGTCACCTAGCACATCTCAATGATATTTCTGTATTTTCAAGGTACAATAGATTTCAGACTCGAAAGTTAAAGAGTAATCCGGTCAAGTAGGAACTCGACTCGCAAGAGTCAAGCAAGATACTCCAGCCAACCTATTTTGGATTAACATCCACCACAACTGTTCGATTTTCGGGTATTAGATATCTGAGAAGTCCTCGAGGTCCTTACCCCTGCAAGAAATTCTATTCACCAATCAACAAGTTGCCATTCTAATCAGCGTCATCATCTGCCCAACTGCCATCGTTGCTCTTAGCAGAACTTGAGAGCACCAGACCTACATCCGTTAGAAAAGAGAATTTCACAGGCAAGGTTGCTCATGCGTAGCAAGTCTTCTTCTGTTCGTTGGGGTGGAATGTATTTCTCTTTTTATCTGCATGGTTTACTCGGTTTACTCTGCATGACCTTTTCAATTTTCATAAGGTCCTTTTAAGCACCATGTGAAAAGCACGAGAGACTGTTGTCAGAGTTCTTTGGATTTGTAAGGGTTAAAATATTTAAAATAAAAAGTGTTTTATTACATAGTGGTGAACTGAAAGCAGTGAATCAATTTAACACGCTCTGTTTATAGCAAAATGTCAAGCGGGGGAAAGCAGCTTCCAAATAAGAGATGATAATGCATCACATCGAGTGAAATATAAAAATATTCCAGAGGAGTACGTACGTACTGATTAATTTACTCCAGAGAAGGTAACAATAAAAGTTATCTGTTCAGCTAATGTACGAGTATGCTACCACTTTTCCAGAAGAGAAAAACGCTGGTAAACAAGGCCATCAAGTCCCAGAGGATGAAGTCAGTAATGTGATCATTACTATAAATAGCTTACAGGAATTACAGACACCTACGATGGTTCACTGACTTTCCTCGTGAGGTAAAACTCCAAACAAACAAAGGAACAAAACAGACAATAAAACGAAATGTGTTAATGGCATCGCCACTAGGTGGAGCTGCAGACTTAAAATAAGCAGCAATCAGATTACTATGTAAGGTGTCAGGATCCGAATGCCTTTATGAACAGCCTTATCAAAGCGATTCGTGTTTCGTTGTTACAGAAACCGGTTACTATGGCAGCCGCATGCGTTCACTGCATCATGTTACCCGTCCAAGAGGAGCCACTGTCCGATAGTAGAATAGACCCAAGGGATGGATAGACACCACTTACTCAAGAACACTCATCACCTTACCGAACAGCCACATCTGTTTTTTTTTACTCCCGGGTATTCGGTCGAAAAATGTGGTGATTAAGCTGGCGCAGCTGCTACCCACCCTGGCTCGAACACCCCAAGAGCGATCTCGAATCGTTACATTGGCTCTCGCAGTCTTAAATCTGTCAAACAAGTAAAGAAGCACTTCGCTGCGATGTTCGCTACCGCAGAGTGGCCGGACTTTAAGATATTGCTCGTTTCAAGATTTCATCACTCTGCCTTCCCTCGAACTTAGGGCTGCCAAGTGTGATGTGAAGCTATGCCAGCAGGCATCACTCACTGAAAAGTAGCTACAACATGTGAGGTATATTCTGCGCAAAAATCGATGGTAAATTGTTCGATCTTTTGAGATAAACGTCCTTCTGAAGTCTGCATTAAATTCTCCATCCAGAGATTCCATTAATGGTAGGTTTCTTTGTCTGCAAACTTCCCGTATCGTTCCAGAAGTCCTCAGCGCATGCGTATCGACTCAGATACAACTAATTAATTTTCTGGGTTCTGCCCGATGCTGGAAGACTAAAAAACATTTGGCACTACACAAAAAGGTTAACTTAAAAATTGATAACACAGTTTCTATACGTTTATTGAATTCCAAAATTCCACAAAGTCCCAGTAGGCAGTAATTTATTACTTCGTGTAGAAAGAGCTGCATTAAAAACCCCGGTAAAAAACTGGAGGCAAACTGAACTTATCGCCAGTCTCACCAATACTAATTTAATTTCCGACAACGCAAATGTTTTAGAATGCAAAGTACAATAATATAAGGAAAGAACATGCCATCCACTTCAAAAACTTATTCACTAGTATCTCGCACAGTCTAAAAATGGTAAAATATTATTACAAAGAGTTTCAGGGGAAATTAGGTTGTAATAACACTACTGGTTCGATCTCGTATCTTTATGTCTGCTTAACAATATCATTTATTTAAAAAAAACTGGTGCAACTCGTGCAGCTTGCGAAGAAGAAAGACAAAATTTGGTATGGTGGTGTAAGGATGAAATGAGACAGCGAGAAACTTCGAAGAGTTATAAGGAAATTTTAGGGGTTGTATGAGAATTACCAAAAAGGTCGCATTACAGAAGTCGATACAAGATGTTTGAAAATATGGTCACATGACATCAGTATGGCGCATGATCTCCTCCAATAGCTAAACAAGCCTGCCAGCGGCGAACCATTTTCGATATAAGGGTGTCTATAAGATTCTGTGGCAACAAATCCCATTCTTCCACAAGCCCACACCTTAGCTCACCAAGTGACCGAAGAGTTTGCTGTCGGCGTGCAATGCGACGCCCAAGGGCGTCTCACACATTTGGCCACAGCAGTCGTTGAATATCTTCACTTTCAAGATGTTCCTCCACCACTTGCGCTCTATGTGCA
The DNA here is from genome assembly GCF_048544385.1 of Mastigoproctus giganteus. Taxonomy (NCBI): domain Eukaryota; kingdom Metazoa; phylum Arthropoda; class Arachnida; order Uropygi; family Thelyphonidae; genus Mastigoproctus; species Mastigoproctus giganteus. The sequence continues at coordinate 15,439,326 of NC_143588.1, read as the reverse complement.
GTGGCGTTGTCGTGCATGAAAAGAAAATCTGGGCCAACCGCACCTCTAAAAAGCAGCACATACGGTTCGGGGATCTGTTCTCGGTACCTCTGCGCAATTACGGTATCCCTATCAAAAACAGGAAAAGGGGTGCGGTCATTGATCATTATTCCGCCGCACACGAAAACACCGCTCCCACACCGTAAGTATCCCTTTCTCTGATGGAATGATACCGCGTTCCTCGTTGTCTCCAGATGAAATGTCTAGAATGTGTTTGTAGGCTAAATCGAGAGTCATCAGAGAACGGAACTGTACAGCATTTGTCAGGGCTCCAAGTCACATGTTCCTGGCACTAGTTTCGATGAGCTATGCGGTGGTTTGAGGTTAATGGGATACAAACCACTGGCTTCTTTGCGTAGAGTTCACTTGAATTGAGCCTTCTTAACACAATCCATCTTACATTTGATGACAGGACATTGTAGAGTTCCATCTTGCTTTTAGAGGCAGACAGCGGTCTGTTCTGGTTGATGTAACCCTCGAGCGACCTTGGCGAGCTGTTCATGAAACAGTTCTTGTCTCCTAAACTGCTTTCATAATGGCATAGTGTTTTGGGGATAAGGCGCCGGTGGTTCCCCATAATTGCGCCATAAGTGTTCTTGTGACGTATACAAAACTCTGTAAATGCCAGAAGGGTGTGTGTGTGTGTGTGTGTGTGGTATAGTATTTTGGATTCTGTTGTTTCTCTGGCTACTTTCGCCGCAGGGCCCTTAGTTGCCCGACACCACCACTAAGAGGTGTGAGCCAGGCTGCTCATCATTCTTTGGCTGATCTCCGCCAGGGACTCCTGAGTTTCCTGGACAGGGTTAAAAAAAATAATAAATAAATAAAATAAAATAGAGTGTAAGCAACGGTAATATTGTGGAATAATAGTGGAAGAGTGGGAGTCAAAGCGGGGAGGAAGAGGAAAGAAGGCGTCCTCCAGATGAGGCAGGCAGGAAAGGAACGAAAGGTTGGACACCCCTAGACCGGGAAGCCCACTGAAACTCAGGTAAATTGAAAGTTTGCAGGGCAGAGAATCCTGCAAAGAGGAGCTCCATTTGGCATCCCACACCCGAAGGTGTCAGCGGGACCTAACCCACTTTACGGTATAGGGGGGGCATTGTCATTCTACACTTGAGTGTGTCAGTAGCACCTGATCCACCCTATGGTGAACAAGTGCAAAGTTAACCCACACCCGAAGTCGAAAAATCCTACCCCAATGAGGACTAGCAAGATAGGTTGTTTCTACTCATCCCCCTGCGCTCTAGGGGGGGTGCCAACAAGAAGAATCTACCCCAGTAGGGTATGCAGATGAGGTGTCCTACACAAGGGTTAGCTAGGTCCATAGTGCCGAGATTACACCGCGTGACACATTAAGCAAAGTGCCACCTCCGTGCGCAACTTCGATGCTTAAAGTCATCCAACGGCTCGTCTTGTCAAAAAATCATCTAAACAACGATGACATGCCATCCTGAGTACTGGAGATGTGGCTGTTCCACTGAACAAGCCCAAAAACGAGAATGAAGTTATGTAGCTGAAACCCGTGTTTTTATAGGCATGAAAAGTTGCATCATGCAGCTCTGTAAGATGGTAAATTGGTTTCTATTGGGTACTTTATTGGAATTTGCATGCGAGGATGCCTATTATATCAAATATTCGCCTTCTGCAACACTGTTCACAATAAAATATAGCACATGTAATACTCCGGGAAAATATGCTCCATGCATTATCAAAATTTAATTGTATAACACGCCTATGAAATTCATTAAGTGCTATATGAATGAGGCTATGAGAGCTACAGTGAATAAATTTCACCTTGACATTTATCGAAATTGGGTCGCCGAACGCCTCTGAATACCCCATTGGTTTTATCCCCCGGTTTAATGTGCTCAGAGAAGGCTCTTTGACTGGCAGCATTGTAGCCTGGAATTTCAACAACTTTAATCCCTGTAGCAAGTAATATAAGTTACTACAGTTACTATTGAAACTATCTGTACAAAGTCCGCCCCTTCTGAATTAAACAAATTTCTTAATTAAAAACAATTGGGCCGGTAACTTAATCATTTTTCCTAAACACAAGAAAATGTACCCTAAATATGAAGAAAACAGATATTTCAGCCCATTACAACAATAATCAACATTATCAGCCCTTTTCAGTGTACATGTTTTCCCAAACCAAGTTAAAACTTGAAACCTTCACTATTTTTGTCCAGAACTTTTAAAAAATTTTTCATGAGACCCAGCTTAACGTGCAAAGGCGGGAGAAACGCCATTTCAGGTTTCACTAAAGACGTGCATTTGACGTTGAGTTTCCCGGGAACGTATTCTTCTCTGATGGGCCATTCCTTCACAATATGATGATGTTTTACTGCTCGACTATACCATAAACACAGGAAATACAATACTTAGTAAAACCACCCTGTAGTACCAGCAACAAAGCGATTACTTTTAAATCGCCACAGATTTTCCAACAATATTTCTTATAGTTTAAGGCATTTAATAGCGATGTTATCATAGGTTTCTTTCACAGCCACTGAATGAGCCACTGGGACCGACGGTTTGATATTACCATTAGGTAGTAAAACTGCTTTTAAACTGAGTTTAGAAGAATCGATGAATAATCTCAATTCTTCAGGATTGTGTTCAAACCCTAGTTCTTCCATCAATCTGTTCGCATCTTTGCAGACACAAAGAGAACCTTCCATCTGTTCATCTTCCATGGATGTCAGATGAACTGATGAGGCATATGGCAGAGAAGAAACATGCATGGGATACATACAAATTAACACATGACACAGAAGCCTATGATAGATACAAGTTGATCTGTAACCAAGTTACAAAGGAGGTTAGGCAGGCGAAGGCAGATTACGAGAAATCTTTGGCAAGGGATGCAAAGAAAAACAGCAAAGAGTTCTTTACTTATGTAAACTCTAGAAGGAAGGGGATGAATCAGATTGGTCCACTTGATATTGATGGGTCAACTGTTGATGATCCTGCTCAGGTAGCTAACAAACTAAATGAATATTTTGCATCGACATTCACACATGAGGAGTTATTTAGCCAGAGGTGTATTTAACTCTAGCAGTAAGCTAGAGAATCTTGTAATAACTGAGAGTAAAGTGGAGGAGAAATTGTTGAAGATAAACACAAGAAAGGCACCCGGGGTGGATGGGATCTATCCAGTTATATTAAAGGAGGCAGCAAAGGAAGTAAGCAAACCCTTAGCCATAATTATGAGAGCTTCCTTGGACTCAGGGGAGGTACACACAGACTGGAGATGTGCAAATGTGACCCCAATCCACAAAGGAGGATCAAAGGATGACACAAGCAATTATAGACCTGTGAGTTTAACTTCTGTTCCAGGAAAATTAATGGAGGCACTGGTTAAAGAAGCACTGCAGGGTCATTTAGACAAGACTTCAGTTATAGCTCAGACACAGCATGGTTTTGTTAAGGGGAAGTCTTGCCTGACCAATTTGATTGGATACTATGATGCAGTCACAAAGGAACTGGATGCAGGGAATAACTTTGATATTATATACTTGGATCTTAGAAAGGCTTTTGATACTGTTGCACATGGAAGACTGCTGCACAAATTGGAGCAGTGTGACATTGGAGGCAAATTGCTGATGTGGATAAAGGGGTGGCTGAGGGGGAGAAGACAGAGAGTGGTAATCAATGGACACTGCTCGTCGTGGACTAATGTTATTAGTGGAGTCCCTCAGGGTTCAGTATTGGGTCCATTGTTGTTTTCTGTATTCATTAATGATATTGATGATGGTATATCAAGCTTAATGTCCAAGTTTGCAGACGATACAAAGGTAGGCAGGGTTGTCAAGGACACTACTGACACTATGCTGCTGCAACAGGATCTGGAAAGGTTGAGCAGATGGGCTGAGAGGTGGCAAATGAAGTTTAACATTGACAAATGTAAAGTAGTACATATGGGAAACAGCAACCCCAGAGCAACGTATCAACTCTGTGGTACTACACTGACAGTGGTAGAGAATGAAAGGGACCTGGGGGTGGTTGTGCAGGCAGATATGAAGTTCTCTGAGCAGTGCAGACGGGATGCAAGAGTAGCTCATGGTGTATTGTCAATGATATATAGGAATGTTTCTAGCAGGGATAAGGAGGTGATTATTCCCTTGGATAAGGCAATGGTCAGGCCACACCTAGAGTACTGTATACAGGTCTGGAGGCCTCATTTCAAGAAGGATGTAGAGCTGCTGGAACGAGTACAGAGAAGGGCAACAGGATTAGTGAATGGAACAAAGGGGTGCTCTTACGAAGAAAGGCTTAAGTTTTGCAAATTACAGTGTCTGGAGACTAGGCACCAGCGAGGTGATCTGATAGAGGTGTATAAAGCATTTAATGGTTTGAGCATGCTCAATGCTGATGGGATTCTTCCTCTCGCTCAGAATAATCACCTGAGAGGGCATAAATTCAAATTGAGGAAAGACAGATGTAGGATAGACGTGCGGAAATTTGCCTTTAGCCAGCGAGTGGTTGTTTGGTGGAACAGACTTCCATCCCTTGTCGTGGAAGTTGATAGCCTAAATTGGTTTAAGGCTCAGCTGGACAGGTATTTTGAACGAACAGAGGGGTGAAGTGGAAGTGCTTTTTTTTTTTTTTTTTTTTTTTGGCTGATGCTGCATAAGCTTGCTTTCTTGCATCAAATGCCTCTACTAATGCTAATCTGATAATAACCCGCAAAACTTTTCATTTCGGTTTCTAAACACACAAATCCTCGTGGTTTTGCCAGCAAATTCCACTGTTGCTGTTGTTGTTATTTGGTTTTTAGGAGCATTAGCAACTAATGCCATATTGCTCCGGGGATATGCGGTGGTCATTCCCTGACCTTTCCGCATCCTCCGTATTTGGTGGTCACGGGCTCGAACCCCGGTCTAATCAAGAAGCGTGTGCTACGCACTGCCGCACTTTGAATTTAAAGAATGTAAAGATTCAAATCTCTAACCAAATCATTAAGTTCACTTTGCTCAATTAAATGTGGGGTTTTGTAATTTTCAGGATTGTAACTAGGATCGGCAGACATTGAGGGGGCAGGTATGGGTTCTAGTCACTCTTGCTCTACTTCCGGAATAGTGATTTCTTCACAACTAAATGGAGGAATAGAAAAAGGGAGTTCCTGTGTGTGGCACTCGTCTTATTGCAGACGGGAGGTTGGGTTATTTTATTTTAACTGTATTTTTCTTGAAAACCCTTAGTATTTGTGAGGCAGAAATAACAATCTTCGAGGTGACTTCTTTGCTCTCGCCAGATCATCGAGACAGCAAAAGGCATTTTAGAATTGTTCCTCTTCATCATTTAGTCAGATTTACACTGTAAATTGTCCACAAACATAGCAAAATTATTTGGCGAATTAATGCACGCACGGCGTTTTCGCTCCATTTCACGAGGCTAAAACGGAAACCACCAAATTAATAAAAAATACCTACCACTAGATCTTACAAATCGAAAGTAACCTCAAAAATGTACATTTAAGGGCTAAAGATAGCTTGTAAACAAGTTGTCTTCATAGAGGCGCCTGGTCGCCGGAAATATAGTAGGGTCCAAACGTAATACCGCGTAATAAGGATTAGAGCAATATAACTCAGAGTGGCCATTCCCCAGGACCATAAAACTAAAAAGAGGTATTAGAATACCATTAAACAACACAGATATGTCCCTTTTATTACAATAAATTCGACCGGGAAAGGTGCAGAGTGCGATGTTGGACGATTTCGTTGATTTTGAAGGTATTTTATGTTTTTTTACTGTTTTTGTATTTTTCTAAAAAAATTCGACTTGATAGAAACTTTTTACTGCCATATTCGTAATCAGAACATACAAATTAACAAAACAATTGCCATTTACTTACTGTTTCTTAATTAGAGTAACCAACATTTAAATTTAAATTAATATTATCTTCCAGATTATTAGCAGGGTAACAGTTCGCCAGGTGGCGTCCTTGCAAGCAATATAATCAACCGTAGACCGGAAGTCGTGTCGTTGTCTGTTCTGCTGCCACAGAACAGAGGTACTGTATATGGTAAATACTGTATTTTATTGAACTATATATGAATTTTTGAATTATCTGATGCACACCTCTAGAGTTTTAGGTTCCAATCCCAGTTTGCTGTAATTACCAATCATATATTAAAAGTAAAAAAGAACATTCGGTCTCAAATTAAGATTAGAAAAAGTTTATTTTTGGCCATACTAAATATGAGATTAATTAAAAATTAGTAAAACTCTCATAAAAATGGAAATTTTTCCTTCTGAATTCTGCTGGCATTTGCATATTTAAAAAAAAATAATTCTCCGGACATAAAATATAAACATGAAACCATTAGTTTATTCCAGTTTTTAAAAAAATATCGCGCGTTAAATTTCAAACATGCGCATGCGCATATACTTTGTTTGTTATGTGTATAAATACATAGTATTTTTTTAAAATCGATCCATTTTTGAATTAAACGTGCCTTTTGTCTATTTGGTCGTATAGTGCATCTTTTACCATGATTTGATCAAAATTTCAGATACGATTTTGCTTTTTTTTTATGGGCTGAAGTTGAGCAGCAGTAATAGCAAAATTATGAGTGTTTTAATTATTTTTTTTTCGCCTCTGGCACAAAAATGCAATTCAGACATTCAGCCAATGTCAGCAGTTTTTCTTTTTCTAACTTCTTTTATTTTATTAGTGGAAGAAAACGGCTAACTTTACTTCGTTTTAAAGAGAACGTTTTAATGGGTTCTCAGATTGTTTTACAAAAGGGTAAAAAACCACTTCTGTCAAAAAACTAGAATTTATGTTTTCGGTAATGCATTTCTTCAACACACACCTAATGACTACTTTAATGACCCGAGTTAAGTAATGACATTGGCCAATCAGAATCCTAACAGAGAAACCTCGCTATGTATTTTAATGTTTTCAGATTTTTATTTACTGTTTTCGTATTTGTGTGGTGTAAAATCGTACCTAACGAGATTCACCGAAGTTTGTAATGTGGTTTGGTGGCACGGATGTTTCGGAAAGTAAATGCGATTAATTTTTTGGCAGTTTGACCTTTAACGTCTTTAACGATTTAATGACAATAACCAAATAACATAAATAATCCCGGATTACAATTTTACGTAAAAATAAAATAATTCGTGTACGCATTAAAATAAAATTGGGGCACGCGCCGATAAGTGAAAAAGGGGACTTTTAATTTAAAAAAATCGATTTATTTTGTCTTTTCAACTATTTATACACATAATAAGCGGAAATATATGCGCACGCGCACTTGAAATTCTTTAAACTTGAAAATGGAAGAGGCTATAATATTTAAATGTTTATATATTTTGTCTGTAACGATCATTGCTTAATTTTCTGTAGAATTTTTATTTTTTTCGAAAATAAAAGATGCAAAAAACGTGTAATTATTTAATTTTTTTATTAAATATTTTAAAAATTACATATAATAAGCATTGAACCTATTAAGAAAATTCAAAATATTTTACATTTCATCTGTGTTTTATTTTATTTTTCAAGTTTTTGTCTTAGATTTACGATAAATACTCGTAGTACGCACTGGTGGGTTCCTCGGAGTAATGGCGTTTGTAAATTGTGTGTATACGCTGGTCAGTTTGCTGAATGAAAAACTAGAGTTTGTCGGAGGTTAAGAACAAACACAAAGCATTCGCTCCAGACTCACCAATTTGGTCAGAGGATGAAAATCACTCGAGTTCCTTCCGATTCCAAGAGAATCGAACCACGCAGTTTTGCACACAATGTGGAAGAGCTGTAATTGCAGCCAATGTGCTACTACTACAGCAATCGCAACGGAAACAGAAGTAGGTCACCTTCGTAATTTTTAAGTAAATCGGTGGACTAATGTTAAGCATCACAATGTCATACCGAAAATCAATATCGCTCTTAGGAAATCTGTCCAAGGCTGAATGATGCAATGAGGCATAACTGTCGCCGTTAAGAAAAATCTCTAATGTACTTGTCTTACAGCAAAACTTCCTCGATGATTCTTCTGACAGAACTTACTTCAGAACTTGACAGATCTACAGGAAGGCTTGTATCCGTTATGTCGATATGAGATTATCTTCGCGAAGAACTCAGTTGGTATAATCCACGTCAATGAGGATTTTGCAGCCTTTTTTCCAGTAAAATTCCTCGAAACATATTTACCAACGGATGTATAAATCTCAAAAAATAAAATGAGTCGATCGTCTGTGTTATAAAAAAAAAAAAAAAAACAGTTGCAGAACTGGTCAGAAACGCAGAAGGAAGACCGAGAACGCTCCTTGTCATCAGAGGACAATCGGAAAAGTAGACGATATATTTTTGTTGGTGGTGTTAATCGAGGAGCGGCGGCGCATAAACCAAATATCACCAACCGCAAACAGCTGTCTCGTCTCGCATAGTATAACGAAGGCCATAACTAGTCGATAAAGCAATGGAAATCGATTATATGGAGCAACCTCGCTGAACCCTAATCCGATCAGATGGGCGAGTGTGGATGGGGAAGATGCCTAGTGAATGTCTACTGCCAAAAATCCTGAATTGATGGAACAAAATGCCCGTTATTTTTTGATATCAACATTGCAGAAAACATACTGCAACAGCTATAAGATGGATTGAGGTAAGAAGTAGTTCTTTCCCATTTTGGGTGATTTTAACCATTAATTTTGACAGCAGCAATCCATGAAAAGCAGTAGTTTTCGGATCTTCTCGTCCTTCGTGAACTTTTACTAGATAAATAAGATACGAATTCCATTTCCAGACAGTTCATTCGTCCTCGATCAACAGTGATCGAGCGATCTCTGCTCATATCTCCGTAGGGACACAACGTTTCTTCCTTTATCGCCTGAGGGAATTTCAGTTTTCAGGCTGGACAGTGTAACCCTTTAGATCGCTCCATTGCGGTTGGGAAGTACAGCATTTATTGAATAAAAATACTGGCAATATAGAATTGGCTACAACCAGCGCTGCTGCCAATTCTATTTCATTTAAAAATGTTTCCAATAGTCATGGCCGCCAATTTGAAAGCGCGCTTTCTTTGATCATCCAACTCGACGTATAATTTATCTCTTTTGAGAATAATAATTGACATCCTGTGAAAGTAAATTTTACAGATTTAATCATTGAACTAATCTGTAAGGAGACTTCCTTTTCGTACCCAATTAAATATGTATCAAGGAATTTTATGGGCTTCCCATTAATTACTACTCACGGTATAATTAGATCCACAAGCAACAGAAACTGGCTTCTATGTATGGCTTCAGCGTTATCTTTCTCTCTCAGCTAATAGTTAATTCGGTGCAAATTTTAGAAAGATTTTGTTCAAATATAATGAAGAAGGAAGTCTGAGAGCCATCTTCGTGAATAATACAGTTCTTCTTTGCGTTGGGATCTCAACTTACTTCTGCCGGAGACTATAAACAAAACAAAGCGAATCTTGAAAAGTGAACCACTTACACCTTCTACCAAAGCAGCAGGTTTCCCACCGTATTTATAGTGTGTAAGATATAAAATCTTACAAGTAAAATATTTTATACAAGAATGAGATTTATTAAAAGTAAAGCTTATGATATAGCAATATGGGGCAGCGAAACATTAACAGTCACAAATATTACTAAGATAATGGATCTCGATAGGGATAATTAAATCCTTAGCGAGATAACTCGCTAGGGATTTAATTAGACAAGGTAATAGAGAAGGGAGCGGTAAGCTTGACAAAGGCTAGTAGCAACAGGGGGTGCACTTCAGCTCCCAGCAATAACCCTAGTCCATCCTCGGAAGGCAGTGATAAAGGCAAGGCGCAGATAAGTGAGCTGAGAAGATAAAGTTGTAATCCCTAGCCCGCCAGAATAGCTGAACCATAGGCTAAGTAGCAGTATCGAAGACGAGCCCATAAATTCCTAAGAGACACAGTGATGCCCTATCCAGACGTAGACTACAGCCCATTGAGAAACTAGAAGTCCTGAGATGAATGCCCTTGGCAACGATGATGCCATTCCCAGACAAGGAGCTGAAGGACCCAAAACGGAGAAGTCCGATTCGTAAAAGTAGTAAGTGACTAGTTATATAGTATTCTCCCTCACAAATAAAGGGCTGTAGGAACTCTAATATCAGATTAGTATAATGTTTAGAAAGATGTTAAGGGAAGGATATACAAAGATATAAATATATACATAAATATAGAGATAAGTCAGATGATAGTTTTGGGTTTTGATTAATGTATAATTAGACATATGTAAGAAAGGCAAAGGAGAGAAATTGGATATTTGTTATTAGATATTGTTTAACATATATGTATGCTATATTTTGGAAGGGAAGGGTAGAGAAATACAGAGAAAGAAAAAGAACTTCTGAATGTAGAACCCTTTGGGACAAGCACTAGTCCAGAAATTGGTGTCAAATGTACTATCTGTCTTGATCAGGGAAAGTTGTGATATCATATTCCCCAAGACAAAACAAAAAGGGCATTAATTAAATCAGAAGTTAAGAGTGAAATTCCTAAATCAATTTATAAGGTAAGAATTTGATTTACATAAGTTGTATATAAAGAGTGTTACCTAATCCTCTTAAGTAATTATTGTTCATGTGTGAAGAAGAAGCTAGCAGTTTTTTAAAGATATTAAGTTGGTTGTGTAGAAAATAAGAAAAATAACTCTTCTAGCGTAAATCCAATGTATTAATTTGCATATATATCTGATGCTACATAGGCAAATTTGGATAATGTTAGTATGTGCTTGAGTTTGATCATTTTTTCATGTTGTATCTATATATATATATATATATATATATATATATATATATATATATATGTAAGTAAACTATGTTATGTTATAAATTAACGTGTACTTTTGTCATTCTTGAACATTCAGCCTTTCCGAAGGGAATTATACGTAATTGAGAAGATCCCTTGAATCTGGAATTCTCCTGTGAAGTCTAAGTCAGATGTGTAAGTGGGGGTATAAGAAAAAAGGTCTATATAAATAAAAGGGAACAAAACAAGAATATTAAACAAAGAATATTTAATTAATCATAAAAAAAGAAATAAAGTAAAGACCTCTTATTTTCCCCACCCACAAGTGTGATGAAGAAAATCTTTCCCAATCTACATTAGAAAACCTAACGTGTATCTGCAGTGATCTAGATTTTTAGATTTTGAACCGTTTGCGTTCAACGTTTATATATGTGAAAATACATATTTCGAAGACTCCTAAACAGAGGCCAGGATTGTGTGAGGCTTATTCCGCTTCTCTACGCACATAAATTTGCTTATCGAAGTAGTTAGTCCAAAAGAAACAAACTTCTTGAACAACGTAACACCATTCACACACTCGGGCGCCATTGTGGTCATTAATCTTGTAATTAAAGGAGGATTATCTGTCCTAATCGCCGTCAATACCTCCACAAAGAACGCGAAGGGGAGAAAATGATGCTATGAGAGGCTACACCTGGTAAATCCCAGGTACGTTTGCCATACCAGCCCTGCCATAATCCGACAAAGCTTATTTGATATATCCACTTCCCTGCTTTGAGAAAATAAAATAAGATTCTGAGTATAGCACTTTCTTTTATTATAAAAACTCGTCTTAAAATTGCATTGTATCTAAAGGTTCAAGGCTAAAGAAACTGGGTATCTAGGGGAGGTAAAGAAATCTATTTTCCAGGTGACTGCCTGAAGTATTTCTTTTCTTAATCCGACTTTTCAGGTAGAACACCTTAATTATAAATTTGAATAAACACAGAGCATCTTTATTTTAGTATGCATATAAGAAGAAAGATTCTCTGTGCTTATTCAAACTGATTATTTTTTTGAAAAAACAAATCGCCAAGGACCTGGCGATAAAAAAAGATAAGAAGAAAAACAGGTGTTTATCATTTTCATACTCTAATTCATTGAAAAGTCGCTTAATCCACAAGGGCGGAAGAGGTGTTTACTTCAGTTCTTAAGAAAAAGATACTGCAGATCAAAAGCGCATTTAGCAAAAGAATAATTAGCTACTGGAACACGTTCTTGTAAAACTGGAAAAGTTAAGTACATTTAATGATGGATTACACAAATTGCTTACAATTTATATTTATATATTTTGAGTTTTTGCTTTGTACTCCACTTCATATTTAATTATTTATTCTATCTCTCAGTAGCACACATTCGCGCAAGTAACACAGTAGATGTGATCACCGTCCCACACTGAGTGGAGAATACCATGGTTCCAATCCGGTCAGTGAGGCGGGGACACTTCTTTTTAACAACGCGCTTCAATTAGTCCGTCTCACGCGAGGTTTGCATGGTTTTACCTTTCAGAAACTCGGGTTTTTCATCCAGTAAAACAGGCATATTGACCACAGTATATATGCAATTTACAGACAACATTCTGACGCCTCACAGCCTTATTGCTTTGGCGTTTAACGCAATCACATCAGTGGCAGCAGTATAATGCCCGTCCGCATGCGGCTCTCATACTTAAGTGGGATGAAGGACTAACCTTCATACCTCACTTCGAATATATATTAGAAAGAATGCGTACGCAGCTCTCTGGGACACTAGATACAACAACACACATCAACTACCTGGTCATCGGCCTTTGAGAACAACATCAAGGCTTTCTTGGGCGTGGAATACTGGCTCGTGAGATGGTTAAATAGAATAGCCGGCAAACCGTTTACCATTTCAAGAGCTGTCTTTTATGCTAATCTTGACATCACACCCTGGATGCAAATCACCATTACAAGAAACTTAATAACTCTGAGTGACTAGATGCGCCTTAAGTTGAAAATATGATCCTCAGATGAGGGGACGGTGAATAAACGGGTAAACGGGGAAGAACCAAGACTCAAGTGTGACTCCGTTAGACTCTTTGGGGAGAACTCTTTTTGTTCCTAGCAAATACCGTTAGGTTCTCTAATATAATTTAGACATAGATCCAAAAAAACTAGATCTCATATCAGCATATTGTCTTGGCCTACACGTTCACAGATCTGTTGCCAATCGAACACATTTCAGATGCGATTGCCCATCAAATACACTTGGAATGTGATGGGATGTTCAATGATCTCCGCTTTTTAGCTGTCCACCACTGTAATCCAACTCACATCAAAAAGTGCAAGCATCATGGATCAATAATCCCCAAGATGACCTTCGCCACTTTCTAGATTCCCCACGATTTGGCAGATTGTATCGCTGTTTAGGGAAACCATATTTCATACTGATGTGTACTGAATTTTTCACTCCACGTATTGTGAGCTCAAACCATGCATCCTTTTAAACATTGTGAATGTACGTACTGAATATGTGCTGAATGTATGCGAATATATTGTGAATGTAATCTTGCTCCGTAAGGCCAAGGAATTATTAAGATGAAGTACGTCAAGGGCAACACCAAGAAACTCTTCACGAAAATAAGGAAAGTGATTCGCATTAGGTGGGGATTACGAGATCTTTGAATATGACAAATGACAGTTTCTGTCTCGATGATCACGTACGGAATTTCAGTTTGGTGTCAAGAAGTCAAACAAGTTAAGATTAAATGGCATGTAATATCAGCGCAGAATTTTGTACAGCTATAATCAATCAATACGTTGGTGTTTTAATTCTGAAAGTTCAATAAAAAGCCATATTAAGACCGAAAATTAGCGTTCAGGAACTCGAGTCTCTGGATATCGATTTACGTTGGTGGTGAAGAAATGACTAACATTCTCTATTCGTAGATTTAAGAAGTGAACAGAGGAATATCAGATCTTTTTGATGAAGATTATTAGAACCAGTTATATTAAACAGTGGTAGATTTAAAGAGTTTTTCTATTTTTGTTAATAAGATCTTTAAGTCGAGGAAGTCATTGTAAAATGAACTTATAATTATTTAATCGAAATGGAGGTTTCACTAGATTCTGGATTTGATTCGATTGATTTAAACTCCGTGGTAGGGACAGCCAATTCCAGTAATAGTTAGCTTTGCTGATGATGATAAATTTATTTCTAGTTTAAATTATATTAGTTTTGGTTAATTAAGTTCAGTTTAAATTTTACGTTATTAAATAAATGAATTTGAATAGGTTTATGGAATTTACAGTATAAGTTAGAATTATGTTGGAACCAAGAATGAAATTTGCGCATGAATTAATGAATTAGTGTAATAAAACACACACACACACAGGACGATCAAGATTCAGAGCAAGAAAAAAGCACAGAATAGCTAAAAATTTACAAGAATTTGGTGTTTTGAGACAAATGCTCTCGGAGCAAATAAAGATCAGATCTGTTTCAAACTAGCTACACCTATAGAAAAGATAGACCAAAGAAGGGTTTACCAGATTGGTAAAGAATACTAACAGTTTTCACGAGGAACGGTTAGAAAATGTGGACTGCAAAGCTTGACAACTAGACACCATAGGAGAAACTAAGGTGCATAAGTAAAATGAATGAGGGGAGATATATTTCTACTGGGAGCAGAGATGAGAATTACGGGAACAAATACGGTAATTTTTAAGCAATGGGAAAAGTCGGGAATTTTTGTGGTAGATTGCTAAATGTTCAGGAACTGATAAACTCATTATAAGAATCTCTCTCTCTCTCTTGAAACTGATCACAAGCCACATTGATTAATGCAATTTAGATTGGTTGTCGCAATCAACCATCAGGCGGAACAGACGTCAGACGAACACAGCGATTTCGATTGCATAAAGAAAATAAGTCCAATTGAAGATTGGCCAGTTGCAGATTTCTTTTGAAGCCTTAATGAAAATTCTGTCTGTTGTGTTCAGCGTTACCTTCTGAGTGAGTTTACTTTTAAAACTCCCTGTGTCCCCAGACCGTCGAAGCCATTTAAGTATCGACTAATCCATCGGTGCTTTCCTCTACGAATATACCCCGATGAACACGCAATCGAAGTTCTGCGCACCACAGTACCTTCTGCGGAGCTGGCACGAGCACTAACGTAGCCCTGCTCACACTGACGTGTGCAACAGTAAGATGCTGTTTCGCATCGATTACCCCTCTCCCCCAGTTGAAATATTTTTCCGCTTAATTTCGAAAATAGCACTGTATGTTTTTCAGCTTCAACAACATTATTATTGCCCTCTCAGAATGTCCGAAATTATATCCTTCCTAGTAAGCTTATTCTCTTTTATTTTGAAATCTTTGCTTCTACTACCATTTTACATCTGCCATGCTGTACTTTTATAAACAAGTGTTTCTTCAAGAGACCACTAATGAGACCACTAATGAGATGGAAACAGCATAGAAACAGTTGACAAGGGTTGTAATATTTACTGAAAGTGCGATTAAATAACAGTTCTTTGCAGTTCCTTTCCATCTGCAAAGAGAGACAGAGAACACGAGCCGAAAAGATTATGATGATCTATCTAGAACTCATGCAGGAACATTTCAGCCAAACTGTACTAGAAAACAATACGAATAAGCGCTATAAAGTGTACGTAAGGAGAAAATTCTCTTACTTCGAAAAAGAAAGACTTACTCGGAAAAGTAAGGTGTTTATCCTTGTTACATGTTTCGTTACCAAACAGAACTATATATGCTCCAATACAGATACAGATGGATACAGTTCCAGCTATATCCATCTCTATTGTCCCTAAATGCCAGATTGGTTTGCTAGTTTACGGGATGAAAAATCCAAGTTTCAAGGCAAAAAACCAATGCAACCCTCACCACAGCCAAAAAATATAGGGACAGGAGGATAAAATGCAAGTGGTGGTAAAAAAAAAAGAAAAGATTTACTTAATTACCATTTAAAATTTATTGTGAGTACAGTTCCAAAAGGCATCCAGCTGGAAGAAGCTTTCTTCTACAAGTTACTTCAACCGTTATCGGTTGAAGAGAAGAAAGTGGCAGGATTTCCCATTACAATATTCTCGAGAGTTTGGGTTAATAAAATCTCCAGTAATCATTGTGACGGCTGCCATCAAGCATAAGAAAAAGATTTTGTCTACGATTCATCAACCATTTTTGTTCAGTCTGCGGTTGGTTGTTGCAAAGTTTTAGGCGCATCAGTGACTGAGACCATATTGCGCCACGCACTGAATTGTCACGACCTACCTAATACCGTGTTGGGCCACGTTCGCACGGATAACAACCACTATTCGCCTAGGCATTAACTCCACCAGATGTCTGAAGGTGTCCTAGGGATCTGTAGCCATACTGCCTACAAGGGTTCCCAATGTGTTGGAACAGATGACGGTTGCATGTGCATACGCCTCACTTCCCGTTCCAGAACATCCCACAGGTGTGCAATTGGATTGAGGTGAGGCGAATTTGGAAGCCAATCAAGATGGGTAATATCTTCAGTGTTTTCCTGGAACCACTCGTGTACAGTGAAAGAAGACACATCGTTAAAATCTGGTAGCGGTAGTGGTAATGTTAGGGAATGATACGAATCTTCCGTCGCTAAAAATCTTAAGGTCAAACCAAGACGCTCTTTTACTGGAATTGATTTTCTGAAGTTATTATTATTATTATTAGTTTATTCACCAAAGATTCACTCCTGTATAGCCTGTGGGCTAGGCGGATGTACAGATATTTTGAAATATATAGCATACAATTTTATACAAATTACAGATTAGGAACCCATCTACGCTTATTTCTGTAAAGCCCCATTATATCAAAATTTGTCTAATGAAGTGGCCTGACGAGGAGAGAGAGAGATGATTTTAAAAATGAACTTATTTCAGCAAAAGTTAATTCTTTTGGAAGTGTTGGCTATTTCTCATTAAACGCGGAATATCACTGCAATTTATTGCAATCTTAAGCACTTAGCAATGACAGTTCCTCGATCTAAGTTAACGACACTAGATGATTCCACTTTGGCTTCACAATTAAAAAATTGCCTCAACCTTCTGCTTTAAACCAGGAGATTGCTGTCGGGATATCTGCCTCTATCAATCTTGTCGGATAAAGAGGAACCTCAGAACGTTTCCTCTATCTGTGAAGCTTTACAACTTCAAGTGGTCAAGTTCCTTACATGCGAGGCAGAGTCATGAAAGCAGCTGTAAACGTTGACATGTGGTTAAATCTTGGATCAATCGCTACAGTTCTACTAATCGATAACGAGCGAATCAGAGTAAGTAACGCCGAATTTCAGGCACGCACCTAAATATTGAAAAAAAGTCATTAATTCGTTATCCAACAAAAATAACACTCAAGATTTACATTCAAGATTCATATAAATGAGATCTTTTTCTTCCCCATTGGGGAGAGAAAGATCTTTTGAAAAAGAAGCTAATTTAAAACCAAATATAGTAATTTTAAAAGCTCACGAGAAAGCTGATATAAAATCTAACCATGAAGTTCGAAATATAGCACCGATACGCTGAAAACAGATTTCAAAACAACGATTAAATCTGAAAGACTTGTCAGAAATAAGAGGATTATATTGGAAACTGCAAACTCTCAAGATCTTAGAAATTTTTAGGCTACGGACAAACGGCCCAATATTGTATACATGAAACACCCTGATGTGGTCGGTCCAGGATAACTTTCTACTTACAGCAGTTTTTCAGAATCCAATAATGACTTTATATAATATTACAGACTGGTTTGTCGATTTGGTGTTCCAATGACCATCGTGGAATATTGTTCCAAATTAAATCTATTCATGATGATAATATACTTCCCGAGTTACCACGTTTTTCTGTTCGGAATATTAAATGAGATAAGTCTTTTTGAAAATGATTCTTGATTTCAAAATGACTTATCTGTAAATGCTACTTGCCATTTGGAACAATCGGAAGCTCAAGAAACTGTTAATATGTTCAAGAATTGATATTTGTTAACTAAAAAGAAAAAATACTCAAAAAATGTGTATTGTGGAACAGACAAACTCGAGATACCACGCCTATCAAGCCAGGTTTCGAGATCAATGGCATGGAAATTGGCCTCGGGCAGAAGTTGATCTGAAGGTGGAATACCGAAAGAAATTTTGATAAAGCTATTGCCACTGCCAAAAGGGAGTCCTGGCAAAACCTTATAAATATTATAGGTAACTCTGATCCATGGAGATTATAGTATAAACTTACCAAAAATAAAATATATACTCCTGATATTTTTAACGCTGCAGTAACACCGAAACTAAAAACAGGCCTGACACTTTTAATACTAGCCTAGACAGGTTCTTTCCTCCCGACGACCCTACGTATTTGATGATCTTCATGCTCGAATTAAATCAGAAAATTCTACTTACAATTCCGAGGAGACTAGCCCCCTCCGTTCTCATTGGAGGAATTACAAACAACAGCCATTAAAAAGATTAATGTTTCTAAATGTCCTGGTAGCAACCTTATTGAAAATATTTCAGAGTTTTAAAAACATTTCCTAACATTATTTTGCTAATGTTTAACAAATGTCTTTCGGAGGGAATTTTCCCAGTACCTTGGAAAACAGCTTTGCTGCGTATAATCCACAAACATGAAAAACTGTTCTCTGAACCAAAAACGTGCAGACCGACTGCTTTACTTGCTGACATGGGAAAAGTGCTTGAACGATCAATAACTCTCAGAATCCACAAACAACTATTATCAAACAAACAGCATTGCTTCTATAGTGTCATCTCGGTACTATAGAAGCAGTTTCAGGAGACGGGAATCATTGCAAGGAGACCTGGCCAAGGTCGTCCGAGGGCCACGTCAACCAGAACAGTCACAGGTTGACTTCAGGTCTGTTCTGGTTAATGTGATCTTACAGCGATGGAACTCTACGATTGTGTTGTCATCAACTCGCTTGAGGTTGCTGCAACCGCAGGTAAAAACATTTCAAACCGGATTGTGTTAGGAAGAATCAATTAAAGTGGATTGTACGCAAGGAAACCACTGGTTTGTATCCCATTAACCCCAAATCTCCGCAGAGCCTGGCGAAAATGGTGCCATGAACATGTGACTTGGAGCCCTGACAAACGGGGTACAGTTCTGTTCTCTGATGAATCCTTTTAGCCTACAGATTCTAGACGTTATTTCATCCGGACACAATGAAGAATGCGATACCATCCCTCCAACGTCAGAGAAAGGGACAAGGGACACTTATGGTGGAGGCGGTGTTCTCGTGTGGAGCTTCGAGCATCTTGCTTCGACTTCTGTAATGTGACCTTTTTTGGTAATTCTTATACAATCCTTTCTTACCTAATACTGTGGAACAACAGGAAACCTATGCAGATAAAGTTAAGGTTGGTTTTAGTCCGTGTCAGCATGGTGAGCAGGTGATATTAAATGAAATTCCTGTGGTTAATAGTCAGAGAAACAGGGTAAAGTGGCAAGACAGAATAATAAGGTTATTTTCAGGGCTGAGGAGTCTTCTGATCAGTATAAGACAAGTCAGGATGTTAAAGAGGTTATTGTTAATACATTAAAGGAAGGTTTCCGGGAGCAAAAAATTAGGAATTTGAGAACAATTCGGAATAAAGGAGTATTAATGGAGACAGATAATGATAAGGATTTGAATAAGTTGATACAGTCGGATTTTCTCTCATAAGGATATTAAGCAGGATAAAGTTAGGTTAAAAAACCTCACCATTTTAGTTTATGACGTGCCAAAGGAACTGACTCAGGAGGACAAATTTTATGGATCTTTATAAGAAGAATTTTCAGGACTTTGGTTTTAATGAGAAAAAAGAAGTTAGAGAGGGGATTGTATTTAGATTTAGTAACAGTTCCAAGCTAGGTTCAATAATTGGGTTATTGGAGTAGCTCCTCATTTGTTGAACAAACTGATGACTAATGATAGATTGTATATACTTCACCCAAATTCAGGCGCTTTATAGTAGTGACTAAATGTTTCAAATGCCTGGGGTTTGGTCACTCTGCAGTACTGCACACACAAGGATATGTCGTGTGGTCACTGTGCTCAGGGTGGTCACTTCTTTGTGGACTGCCCAAATAAGAATAAGGATCCTTGCTGTGTAAATTGTAAGTGTAAACTTATGATCATTTATTAAGAAGCAATGAATATCCTGAGTATAAAAAGGCACTTGAAATTGCAAGTACGTGTACTTATGATGGATAATTTCAGTACCTTTAATATTAATGAGAGGTATCAATCTCACGCCGAAGCTAGAATATTCAAACTAATACAACTTAATGCTCATAGATGCCGTATGGTGACTGATGAAATTAGAAAGGTTGCCTTGGAAGAATGTATTGATATTTTGTGTATGCAGGAGCCGTACGTTGGTTCCTTTGCACAAACCCATAAAATTGTTGGTTTCCCTCTTGAAGCAAGAATTATAAGTGTCACAAATGAAAAACCAAAAACAGCAATTGTTGTGTTTAACAGGCTTGTACATGTTACTGTACTTTCTGGCTTATTTAATAAGAATTCAACATGTGTGAATATAAGTACTCCTAGGTTGAATTTTAATTTGGTATCCCTTTATTGCCCTCCAAGTCAGGATATTTAATTCTATTCATTATATTGAAACAGTCTTAAGCGTAATTGGCAATAGTAATTTAATTGTTGCAATGCTATTGCTAAGTCAAATTTATGGTTTAATGGTATGGTTGACCAGAGAAGTCACTTGATGGAGGATTTTATTCTGTCCAACAATATGTGTGTAGTTAATAAACCAGGACAGCCTTATACTTTCAATAATATTCTTGGCAGGTTAAATATAGATTTGACTTTAGTGACTCAAGGACTATCCAGACGTATTTGTTATTGGCATGTGTATAGATGCCGTATGGTGATCACAGATCTTTAGGTTTTCATATTAAAATAGAGGATTTAATGATAGTACAGATTTTGAAAACTCAGAGTTAATTAGATTTACTTATAAGAAGATTAATTGGACAAGTTTTGCAAGGTCCTTATTCTTGGATTTTTCTAACGATAACATGTTTCACTTAAATTCTTTAAATGCTGGTGAATATGCTTTTTATGTTCAGTGTTCACTGTTTAGAGCTTTGAGTTGTGCCTCCAAAAGACAACAAATTAAGAGCCGTGTTGTTAGTTGGTGGAATGTTGAACTATCTAGGTTAAGGAACGAAGTTTTTGCTTGTAGGAAGGCATATCAGAGGTATAGGCAATGGGGGCATGATGAGACTTTATTTTATCATGCTTGCTATAAAAATAAAAATAAGGTTTATTATAAGGCTATATATGAGAGCAAATTAAGGGCATGGAGAAATTTAGTTGCTACTGTGGGCACTACAGACCCCTGGGGGTTAATGTATAAATTAAACACGAATAAATTAAGATCTGGAGATATGATAAAACACTGTGACTGTGAATGGTGTGGAAACTACTGATTGGCTAACAACAGTGCAGGCAATAACATCTGAGTTGTTTCCATATGAGGTAAGCGCGGGGGGGGGGGGAAACAGAGCAAGAGAGTATTAGGCTGTCTAATTTATTTTACCTTGGGTCTGATGATACTGAATTATTTACTTTCGATGAGTTGAGAACTGTTTCTAAACAAATAAATATTTCTAAAACCCTGCGGCCTGACTTAGTTGAAAATGCTGCCATTCTCAAGTTATTGAAATTTTTTCTCATATCTTGGTTAATTTATATAATAAGTGTTTACTTCAATGTACCTTTCCAGGAATCTGGAAAGTTGGTTTGATTAAATTGTTATCTAAGCCAGGTAAACAACTAAATGGTCCAAGAGGATATAGGCCGATTTCGTTGTTGACAAAATCTTGGTAAAATGTTTGAGAGGCTGCTAATTTTAAAACTTGGTCAACTCATGGATCGAGTTGGATTGACGATTCATCATCAATACGGCTTTAAGAGAAGGCATTCTACGGAGGATGCCATAATGAACTTATAAAATTTACTGGTCAGGCAAGGGATAGGTATGCATTGGTTATTTTTATAGACTTTACTGGAGTTTTTGACATGGTATGGCATGACAGTATCTTGTTTGCATTAAGGGGAATACAGTGTCCAACATTTTTGTACAGACCGATACAAAGCTACCTAACCGGTAGGAAAATTATTCTTAAGTTCGAAATTTAAAGTTCGAAAGGAAGCTCTTGAGAGGGTGCCCGCAGGGGTCTGTATTGGGCCCACGTTTTTGGAATTTGGTGCTTAATTTATGACAAGATCAATCAATGGAAAATGTGCATAAGCTGATGATATGGAATTATGTGTAACGGGTAAATCCAGATCTGTGCTAGAAGCAAACGTGGGCGAGGTTTTAGATAGTTTAGTGCAGCGGTTCCCAACCTTTTTTGACTCACGAACCACTTTCAACATAATATTTTTAAACCGAACCACTAAGTCTATATTCTCTGAAATCATTTAATATTTCTGAATTTTTATTACAAAATATTTCCAGTACTACGTTTTTATAAGCGACTTAGCATAACAATAATAATTTTTATTATTAAGTATCATTTATACTTTGTAAAGCAGTTATTAATCAGACCAAACTAGATTTCGAACAGGCTAAGAGTAGAAAACTTGCTTCTTGCCCTAATGGTAGCCAACCATTCTGGTCTCTTGCCAAAACTGTTGGCTGCAATTTTTGCACATATCCGTTCCCACTTCTGTCAAATCCAGATAGTTCTGTTGCCACATCAGCCAAAGATAAAGCTAACCTGCTGGCATCCTATTTTCTACAAATTCATGTATTGATGATCTTGGTAAATCACCTCAAACCGTTCCCAGTACACTCCATTCAATGCCTCTTGAATGCCTCTTGAGTATTCCGTCAAAAGGATGTCAGAAGGATTTTGATGAATCTGATGCTAAGAAAGCTCCAGGCCCCGATGGTATTTCTCCACTTGTTCTCAAACCCTGAGCTCCTGAATTTACTTCTGTTCTTTGCCGCTTTTTTCAATTTCTTATTCCAAAGGTGTTTTTTCTTCTCTGCTCGGAAATTTGCTTATATCTAGCAAGTTTCTAAAAATGGGAGGTTACAAATCACTCCCATCCAATTATCGTCCGATTGTAATTACTTCTACTTTTTCTAAAGTAATGGAGAAATCAATTAAACCTCTAACTGTTAGACTATCTAGAAACATTCCGTCTGATCAACGATCACCAGTATGGATTCCGTCAGTGTCGATCCACTGGTGATATTCTGGCTTATATGTTATCCATTTATGGAACAATTCAATGGAAAAGTTTGGTGAAACACAAGCAGTTGCTCTTAACACCTCAAAGGCTTTCGATCGTGTTTGGCATAAAGGTTTTCTAAACAAGCTTCCATCTTATGGTTTTCCAACTGTTTTTTGTAATTTTTTACCAGTTTTCTCTCTGATTGCTCACTGAGGGTGATGGTAGATGGCTCTCTGTCTTCTAACTTCTCCCACTAATGCTGGTGTTCCCCCAAGATTTAGTTCTTTCTCCCACTCTTTTCCTCTTGTATATTAATGACCTTCTTCCATTGACCGGAAATCCTTCCATAGTTTTGCTAACGACAGCACATTGCATTCCACCTTCCAGTTTGAGAAACCCTTGCCATGCTGAAACAGCTTCAACTTCTGGAATATCCATTTCCTTAAATTCTGATCTCCAGGTAATTCTCCAGTGGGGCAAAGATAACTTAATTTCAATCATTCTAAAACTAAGTCCTGTCTTATATTTCGCAAAAAGAATTCTTCTGCTCCTATGTTTATCTTCGATGACGCTCCGATTTCTACTAGAACCCCAAGATCTAGGCAAGATCTTGGGGATTACCCTGACTTCTAATCTGTCCTGGCATAAAGCACATTACATATATTGTTTCCTCTGCATTTAAAAAACTTGGTTTTCTCTTTTTCTCTTGCAAACATTTCTTCCAAACTGTTGTTGACTCTGTAGAAATTGCAAATCCGGCCTACCATGGAATATTCTTCCCACATCTGGGGCGGTGCCCCCAAAATCTCTCCCAGGCTTCTAGATTCCATTCAAAAGAGGGCAGTTAGGTTAATTAATGTCTCATCTTTAATAAAAAAAACCCCAACAAATTATGATATTAGGGTCACCCGTAAATAATTACATCTACCCATATATTTATTGTGTCTGAAACCGACGGGATTCGAACCCGAACCTTTTCCACCCGGTGTGGGGAGGACGGTGACGATACCAGTGTGCTACCGCGCACACTGTAAATCTAAGCAGCGCCATTATAGAATTTTAAATGCGAACCCCCCCTGGAACACTTTCGCGAACCCCTGGGGGTTCGCATTTCGTCTTTTTTTGTTTCAAATACGAAAAGGCCGATTCACATAGATATGTGGAACCAAAACAGCAATTTAAAAGTTCACTGAATTTTTTACAGTACTTTTTCTCGGCAAACATATAAAATTCTTTTTCTGATGATCTCGCTTTTAGGAAGATATCGTTTCGCAATGTTTTAATTTTGTTTTCAAGTAATATTTTCTCAGTGTGAAAAATGTCAGCGATTTTTCTTCAGTTTGTTTCGTATCTAAGTCGACATTAAATGGATAAGAAATACAGTATATTGAACAATGGCTTCAATTGTTTTAAAATCACTGAATCTGCCTTCAAAATCGTCCACAACATTCTTAATTTCAGAAACATATTTCTCACTATTAAATTCAAAAACAGGATATTTTTACAAATGATCTTGCATATTTGCAAAATGATCGAATTTTTTTTCTTTGAGATCCTTAGCCATTGCCAAAAATTGATATTTATATGCAGAAATACTACTAATCATGTCACCCACATTTTTTTTTCCTTGTAATTCCAAATTCAGATCACTTAATTTACTAGTAAAATCTTCCAAAAAAGTCAGCTCACACAACCACACCGTATCTTGTAGCTGCTGATAATCTCCCCTTTGATCAACAAATTTTTAATTTCATTCAGCAAATTTCGAAATCTGCGTATAATATCAGATTTGGTTCATTTTCATCGAGGTGCATTTGAAAAGCCTCCTTTGAAGAGATTGTCCTCTGGAATTCACGACTTTGAAAGCTATGTCCATAACACGTTTAGTATTTAATCTCTTACTGGCTACACGTGTTGGTGGATAATACGGTGGTAACTCAAAAAATCTGGGAATTCGTCATCCTTTTGGTACAATGCAATGAATCCGTTAAGATGCCCCGTCATTGCTTTAGCTCCACCTGTTGTTATTGATACGAGCTTAAATAGTGGTAATTTAATTTTTTTCAATAAAATTTTTGAATGCGTTAAATATATCAAGACCTCTAGTTCTTTCTCTTAACGAAATGATACCTTCTCTAGTGGCAGAATCATCGAAAACTATACGAATAAAAACGAGCATTTGAGCTGTACCACTGACGTCTGTAGATTCATCCAGTTGTAAAGAAAAGGACAGACAATTAGCAATATGAGCTCGCAATTGTTTTCTCACATTTTTACTAATTTTTTCGACGCGTCGCATCACAGTATTTCGAGATAATTGCAGATCTCGAAGAGCACTTTTAATTTAATTTTTGTTCTTAAAATTTTCAAAAAGATAATCTGTTATTTCTAAAAATGCGTCTTTGATCAATTAGAATGAAAAATGATTTACTGCTTTAGATTGTAAATTAGGTGTCACGAAGAAATTTTGTTGCGCGAATAATCTGCATTTAAGTTCTTTTAATTTTTAGCATTAGCATTAGCATTAGCATTAGTAGAGGCATTTGATGCAAGAAAGCAAGCTTATGCAGCATCAGCCAAAAAAAAAAAAAAAAAAGTAACATAAATAAATAAAAATAACCACTTCAACTTCACCCCTCTGTTCGTTCGAAATACCTGTCCAGCTGAGCCTTAAACTTATTTAGGCTATCAACTTCCACGACAAGGGATGGAAGTCTGTTCCACCCACCAACCACCCGCTGGCTAAAGGCAAATTTCCGCACATCTATCCTACATCTGTCTTTCCTCAATTTGAATTTATGCCCTCTCAGGTGATTTTTCTGAGCTAGAGGAAGAATCCCATCAGCATTGAGCATGCTCAAACCATTCAAGGCTTTGTACACCTCTATCAGATCACCCCGCTGGTGCCTAGTTTCCAGACACTGTAATTTGCAAAACTTAAGCCTTTCTTCGTAAGAGAACCCCTTTGTCCCATTCACCAATCTAGTTGCCCTTCTCTGTACTCGTTCCAGCAGCTCTACATCCTTCCTGAAATGAGGCCTCCAGGCCTGTATACAGTACTCTAGGTGTGGCCTGACCATTGCCTTATACAAGGGAATAATCACCTCCCTATCCCTGCTAGAAAAATTCCTATATATCATTGACAATACACCATGAGCTACTCTTGCAGCTCGTCTGCACTGCTCAGAGAACTTCATATCTGCCTGCACCCACCACCCCCATTTATTTTTTTCTAAGGTCACTATTAGGCGGAAAATTCGATTGGTATTTATGCGTTGAATCATGGAGTGCGTTGAAGTGCCTTTCTAAATTTCCTTTTTTTTGGATACAGCCACGAAGAAGCATTGCAAATCAAATAACAACATTTTTCTTTTATCATTTCAAAAAAGTATTCTAGTTCCCACACTTGATGAAAATGATACGTTTTACTCTTTTTCGTAGTACTCATTTTAAATAAAAGGGTATTAAATTAACGTATAAGTACTGTATAAGAGCAAATACACTGCTTCAAGTATCTCGGAATACTCATTGATGACCAGCTGAACCATGAGGCCGAAATCAAAAGCAGAATTGAACAAGCCAGGCAGGCATTCACCAAGTGGAAAACCCTCCTCACCGACAGAAGCTTGAACATCATGCTCAAATTACGCACATTGAAATGTTACATCTGGCCAATACTGCTCTACGGTGTACAAACCTGGACTCTAACATCAGCCACTACAAAAAAGCTGCAGGCCTTCGAAATGTGGCTCTACCGAAGAATGCTGAAAATCCCGTGGACAGCCAAGATAACCAACGTACAGGTCCTGCAGGACATGCACACGGAGCGGGACCTGCTCAAAACCATCATCAGCAGGAAATGCAAATACCTAGGTCACATCGCTAGGAACCAACAAAAATATCACCTACTACCACTCATCCTGGAGGGAAAGATCGAAGGCAAGAAACGCCCAGGCAAACCGAAAATGGCATAGCTAGATAATATCAACACCTGGCTTCACATGACAACAGCACAAATTCTACACGCAGCGCTAGACAGAGAACAATATCAAATTGAAGTCGCAAACGCCATTCGGCAGCATTAAAGAAGAAGAAGTAGTAGTACTGTCCAATTATTAATATTAAGTAAGCTAAATAAGAATTGGACATATACACTATGCTCTCCACAACGAACTGCGTGAATTCTCACTAGACAAGAGTGGTCATGTGGTTCGACGGATTTGTAATAAGCGTATGCATTGGGGCACATAATAATAACATTTAGATTTTGACTAATCTACTTTTATATATATTTAAAATTCGTCGTGATCGACCGAAATTAAACGCACGGTCGACTTGTTGGCCACCCCTGATATATCATATGATTGTTGTTTATACATTGAACATAGAGATAGGTTAAAATTAAAGATTAATAATTTAATTAGTGGTAATGGAAGTGATTATATTGTCAACCAGGCAAAAACTGATGCATTACAAGAATTTTGTGCAACTGTTTTCCAACGGAGCGGGATTTCTGGCACCCACTATAGGACTTTAGTGCATGAGGCACTGTCGGAATGGTGGACTCAGGCCCGGTTCTGTGTGCCCGGGGAATATCCGGGTACCAGTTGCTCCCCGGTGGCGTAGAGGCCTCTTCCATGCAGGTCCGCTTTGCAGAAGTTCTGCGTAAATTCGGTTTATCAGGAGGAGATAGACGGAAGTCTACGTGCCACCGTAGACATGATGATAATAATACACAATCCTTATAAACGTCCATTATATCTGTGCGAAGTTCCTCGCTGTCTCCACATTTCATCGTTATTCTGTGGTATACCACCAAAATTTGTCCTGCTTCATCGCAAGCTGTACGAGTTACACCGCGTTTTCTACGTGTTCTATTAATTTTGTCGAACTCTGTAGTTGAGACAGAGAGTGTCAAAGTTCAAAGAGGAACTGATTACTACATTTAGAAATTAGAAAACTGTAATTGACACAGTGATTTTTTTTGCTGACAGAATAATTTCTGCCTTATATCATTTGGCTTCATTAATACTGATACTACTCTGTATTCAGCAACAAGTAGACTATTTTTTATCTCAAGCAGGCTTTCCTACTGCTATCTAGCGCACACCTTTTCGATTTGAATAAGTCTGATGAGTGCTTCTATTCAGGTTATCATGTAGACATTAGCATTCGAAGATGTCCCTGTTCAACCTTTGCCCGCAGCTTCCTGTCACGTGGGATTACTTCCATAGCTTAGAGATGACTTTTTCGGTTTCACCAAGGATTAGTTATATAATTGAGTTCACTCACCTGTCACGAGTAAAAGGAAAATACCATTTAAGCCTGTTTCAAGAATACAAGTTAAATCTGCATGTGGCGAGGGTTTTATGTAAATTTTTTGAAACTTTCTGCTAGAACACGTAAAAATTCATATATTGCATACACGTACGCGTAATTGGAAAGCGCGACACTTCTTTAACTTCTGCGCATTCAAATGTAAAATTAATTTTTACGGTCTGCAATGTACTAGAAACACGTTGCTCAGCAAGGCTAAAGTTACATTTCCTAAATTGATTGCCATACTGGACCCCCAGAGACTCTACAATATCCACGATAGAATTTTAATCTATCCTTGAAGAATGGCATCGCCTTAGCCATTGAACAAAGGATGCAAACACTATGCAATTTTAATTTATCTTACCGAAATTCCAAATTTGGATTTCATTGTGTTTCTAAGTTCAAAGGAATACAAACAGCGTTGACCGAGTTATTTTATACCTTCGCATAGAAGCCAAACCTGCCTTCAATACTATCACCGCTTCGCTTCATTTGAACTGTCAACGACAGATCCCTCTCATCTCTTAAGTTGAAAAATTTATAAGTTGTCAACCGAAGAAGATATGTTCGAGATACTCTTTTTAATTAAAATCACTGCGGTGGGTCAGGAATTCTGTGTTCAAACCCATTCACAACTTATCCGCAGAAAGAAATAATTCGTCTGAAATCACACAGTTCAATCGGAACTTCGGAATTAACGGTAAATATAATTATTTAGTTATAACTTACCACATATTAGTTAATAATTGGCCCTCGTGCGTAGTACAGTTGGTAGGATCGCTGTCCTCCCCACACCGGGTGGAAAAGTCGTGAGTTAGAATCCCGTCGATGAGGGGAGGAATTTTTGTGGGTCTTTTTTACAACGTGGCAGAGTTAGTTGGTCTCATGCGAGGGTATCATGGTTTTTTCTCCCGGAAACTCGGGCTTTTCATCCAGCAAACAGAAAATCGACGTCAGAACACACGCAATTTACAGACAATATACACAGAGCAACATGGCCGATGTTGCTAAAACCCAATAACAAGTTCATAATTGTAAGAGATCACGAAATTATGAGAAAAACGTTTTATTTTCTAATACAAACTTCATTTTGAAAGCAAAAGGTTATAATTTGTTGTTAATAACCTTTGTTATATTCGCGATGAAACTTCACATTAAATTCTGCCTTCGTAAGGAGGCGCCTATATTTTGTATTTTTCGGTTTTCTGTAAGAAAAACCGAGGTTTCCGGGAGAAAAAAAATCACGCAACCTTTTCTTGAAACTGGTTAACTCATACACGTTTTAAAAAAAGTTCGTAAAAATTGATAGCGTCATTCACGAGGCTCGACGCAAGGCCTTTTTCACCCTGTTGGGAAGACCGTGATTATGACCATTGCGCTACATGCAAGGCTATTTCTTCCGTGAATTATTTTGAAACAGCATGGAAGGAGAGAGAGAGAGAGAGAGAGAGAGAGAGAGAGAGAGAGAGAGAGAGAGAGGTGTGCGGTATTCTAATAACTAGATAGATATATTATAATAAATAGCTAAAAGTTTCCCTCATTTTTCTACACTAAAAGAAATGCACACACGTTGGGATGTAAAGTTTTCAAGTGGACAACTTTACATGCCTAATGAGCACGTGGAATAAAGTAATCTTATCATGGAGGGAAGAACACCCGTTCTCTCTCTGACAATATTTCGCCAATTTTATTAGTTGTTTTAACCTATCGATAGATGAATACAAAAGGGCTCTAGCACTCTTCTTCATGCTACAAAAGTTTACATTAATTTAAAATTTACGAGGATCAGGAAATAGGCAAAAGTAATTACTTTTCTGAGGCATTCATTTCGCTTTTTAATTTTTTTTCATTAAAAGTGTATACGCTAAATAATTACGAAACTGAAAAGTTAGTTTCACTGGTTATTATTTGGTATTTGGGAACGGGGAGGAAAGATAGGAAACAACCAAAAGAAAATTTGGTTGTTGGAAAATTCTTCAAATAGTTTTATGCGCACAGGACTGTGGTCGGCTTACTTTATCGGATGAAAAACTCGAGTTGTTTTGATAAAACACACAACCTTCGTCCCAAACCGACTGCTGTTGGAGTTTAGCCCCATCAGCAACTTCGGCTATGTTGCACTGTATATAATATGTGTGTAAATTACGTGTGTTCTGTGGTTGATTTGCTGTTTGCTGAACGAAAAATTCGAGTTTCCGGGAAAAAATGCTACCGTCGTCAGAGACTGACTAACTCAGCTACTTCGTGAAAAAGACCCATAAAATATCCTCTGGCATTGACAGGATTCGAACTCTGCTGAAAGATAAAACTGTTGGATTATCAGTTTTACCTTTTCAATGATTTATTGAAAATTTTTAAAATTTATTGAAAATTACAAATTTTTAAAACGAAGTAGTATACACCTTTCCTGTATAAGTTAAACTCGATGCAACAAGGCATCATAGGTTTAAGAGTATATAGATTACATCACTCTTAAAGGCAAAAAACTACGTTTGTAAAAGGGCATCATTTTTCCTATCATCACCTTTCCTGTGCAGATGGGTTTACACTTTACTTGTAAGGAAGATGATGACAACCCAAATAAGTCTATAATGTGCCAATCCTTTGATAGTACCTTGGCATAATGTACATTGACTGACTGTACTTGTATTTCTGTATCTAAGGCAAGAAGTGAAAACCAGGCCCCGTTCCTTAGGGGTTTACCCTCTTCTCTTTATAAATGATACCCCGTAAAGAATACTTTAAAATATTATTGATTATTCCAATTTCCTGGTTTTAATTACTGAATTATTTGTTTCTGGTTATGGTTAACAGCATGTCTAGTCTTTTTTTGGAATTAATACAACGTCCTTATAAAAATGAACGGCCAAAAATATAATAATACTGTAAGTATTAATTTATTGGGAAACGGTGAATATAACTTTGCATTGAAAAAGAACAAAAACCACCGAAATATTATTACAGATGGCGCAATTATATTTTGTTTAAGCGTCAACAGTTTCTGCGTTAATGACACGTGCCACGCTAAACATGGAGACAGTTGCTACGCACAACGATGTTAGTGGGTGCAATTTAAAAATGGAAGGAGACGGTTGTATTTAAATATTCCAGTCAGTGCTAATATTAAAGTTCTGTAGAGTGGATTAAAGGGAGATTACAGTTCTTTAAATCACAATAAGTTTATTCCTATTAATTATAGAAGTTCGCGGTTAGCCAAGGACAGTTATAAGTTCGCCATCTTAGGTTATTTTCAATCAGGCAGTGACGTTTTCTGCAAGAATATACGAGTGAAGGTGCCACCTGCAGGAACAGAACTTACAGTTGCCTTGGAAAATTAAGTAAACAAATTCATGGGTAAATTATTTAAGATATCTAATGTTTATTAGCCTGTTTAATTATTAGAATGGTAATCCGAAAAAAAGCGCAATAAATTTTAATAATTACTGTACTTCCCTTTTTCCGACTGATACAATGACCTTTGGGGAGAGATATATCCCTCATATGTTCTTCTTAAAAGTCGGAAAAGTGAAACAATTCATGCTCGAAAAATTGAAAGAAAAATAAATATATTTTAAAAATTTATCAGAATTTCAGTTATCCGAAATCCAAAAAAAAAAAAAAAAACCAAAAACGAACAGACAATTTAGTCAAGAAATATAGTCGTGCTGAAAAACGCCACTGCGAGATCGAGATAGGTCAAAATGTTATTGTGTCTTGTCCGCAGTTATCCCCAGACACGAGAGCAAGGACTATATGATAAATGCCTTGTAGATTCATTTGAAAATCGATGGACTTTGCAAGGCTTATGCTTATAAGCAGGCAACTTGGCCTGCCTTAATTATTAGAATGGATTTGTTCTGTAAGGATGGAATTCAACAAGAGAGGGGGCAAGGATCTTTTCTGATGGCATAGAGAAAGGAACCACTAACTGGGTGATAGTGAAGTCCGTATTAAAATTCAAATTTAAGATTTAACGTTTAAGAAACCAGTACTATTAGTATTAGTAACGGCCGTATGGTGCAAGAAAGCCTATGGCTTATGCTGCACCAGCCAAAAAAAAAAAAAAAAAAAAAAAATCCGAACAAAACAATGATAAAAACAAAAATTAAATAAATAAATAAATAATAATAATTAATAAATAAATAAAAATAATAAAATGAAATTAAAAATTAAATAAAAAGGAAATTAATCCTATCAACCTATGCGCTTCCCTTACCCGAAAGTACTATCCAGATGACCTTTGAATTTCCCCAAACTGTCGGCCTCTACCACCCATGAAGGCAACTTATTCCAGTAATTTATAACTCGCTGGCTAAAATAAAACTTCCTGCAGTCCAATCTAAACATTTCCCCGCGTAACTTGAATTTATGTCCCCTAGTTCTAGCATCATTTATAATCTTGAAAATTTTGTCCTCATTCATTTTACTGATGCCTCTCAGAGCCTTAAACACCTCAATCAAATCTCCCCTAAGGTGTCTAGTTTCCAAACTCTGCAACCGACATATTCGAAGTCTTTCTTCATACGGATGCCCTTTTGCCGATCTCACCAGGCGAGTTACCCTTCTTTGCACCCTTTCAAGAAGCTCGATGTCTTTCTTTAGGTGCGGTCTCCATACTTGAACACAGTATTCCAAGTGTGGTCTAACATAGGCCTTATATAATGGAATTATCACGTCCCTATCTCTACTTGCAAAAGTTCGATAGATCATCGATAGGACACCATGGGCCTTCCTTGCAACCTGTTTACAATGCTCAGAGAATTTCATGTCTGACCGTATCGTAACACCCAAGTCCCTTTCCTCCAGTACTGGGTTTAGTTGAACTCCACCAAGTGAATAAGTTATTTTGGGATTACTGTTTCCCAGGTGTAATACCTTACACTTTGTTGGATTAAAGCACAGCTGCCATTTTTCTGACCATTCTTGAAGTCTATCTAGGTCTTTCTGAAGAAGCTCAGCTTGACAGTGATCATTAACTACTCTACCAATTTTAACATCATCTGCAAATTTAGACATCACGCCCTCTATCCCTTCATCAATGTCGTTTATGAAAATTAAAAACAACAGTGGTCCTAATACTGATCCTTGGGGAACCCCACTTCTTACATCAACCCAATCTGAGGAATAGCCATTTATCACAACCCTCTGCCTCCTGCCCTGAAGCCATCCTTCTATCCATCTAAGGATTTTTCCAGTGATTCCAACCTGTTCCAGCTTATAAAGCAACCGCTCATGTGGGACTGAATCAAAAGCTTTGCTGAAATCTAAATAAACAATGTCGAAATTATTCCCTAAATCCAGCTCGTGAGTGACCCTTTCGAAATAGCGAACCAGATTTGTTAAACATGATTTTCCCTTTACGAAACCATGCTGAGTATCCTTGAGAATTTCAATTCGATCCAAATGATCCTGAATTCCACCCTTGATCAATGCCTCCATGATTTTCCCTACTACTGAAGTCAGACTGACAGGTCGATAATTTCCCACTTCACTTTTAGAGCCACCCTTATGTATGGGAGATACATTTGCACTTTTCCAATCCAAGGGAATCTCCCCAGAGTCTAGTGATGCTCGCATAACCAGCCTCAGTGGTTCAATGCACTCGCTTGCCGCCTCTCTCAAGATTATAGGGTATATTCCATCAACTCCAGGAGTCTTACTAGTCTGTAGGCTTGAAAGTTTTTTCATTAAATAATCTTGCGAAATTTCAATATCATTAATTACATATTTTTTAACTTCGCTCCCACAATTTCCCATTGCCACAAAAGGCTTTTCATTTGTAAATATCGATGCAAAATAACTGTTGAGTTCATCTGCAACGGCAGCTGGTGTATTTATTACTATCCCCTTTCCCTTACGTAAAGGTCCGATCTGGTTTGTCCTGCTCTTCTTGGCATTTATATATGTGAAGAATTCTTTATCCCCCCTCTTTGCTCTGTTTGCTAGTGATTTCTCATAAACTGCCTTTGCCTGTCGAACCTTTTCTGTGGCTCTATTACACATCACCTTGTAGCTGTTATAGGCTTCAGTACTTTTTATTGCTCTGTAACGTTTCCATGCCACCTTTTTCTGCTCAAGTAATGTGGCAATTTCACTATTCATCCAACTTGGAACCCTTCTCGTGGAGTATTTTTTTTAATGGTATATACGCATTCAAGGCATCGGTGATTAATGTTTTAAAAGCGTACCACAGTTCAAATGTATTCATTCTCTGCGCGATATCTACCCAGTTAATAGAGGCCATGTAGTACCTTAAGGCATCGTAATTTCCTTTTCTGAAATTAAAACCCATTCCTTTGCCTTTTGCTTCTGCTACCTCTCTCGTCATCATCCAGTGTTTTGGTGTCCATGCTAGTGTCATCTTGGGGCCTGATCATTGAATTTTCGTTTTACACCTGCTACAGTACAAGTTTCATTCGTTTCAAAGCGTAATTTTTTGTAGAATTATGGAAAATTAAGTGCGTATGTATTTGTTTTCAGTTTTTTTATCCACGGAAATATTAAGCGGTCAAAATGTTTTGGCCAGGATGAAAGAAAGGGATATAAAGTACTCGGAGCTAAATCGCATTGCGTTTGAGAAGTTTTCAGCAGCAAGAGCAAAGAACTTTCTCCTATTTGTAGAAATAATAAAGAAAAAGCGAAAGAAACGAGAGGAACACTTAAGCTGGGTGGTTTTTCTACGTTAAATGGGTGGCTACAAAGTTTTAGGAAAAGACACGGCACGACATTTAATTTCTCTTGTGGGAAGCGAATGATGTTGACAAAACTGCGGTTGAAAGTTGGCTTAAGTTAAAAGAAATAATACTATAATTCTCAAGACATTGCAAACGCTGACGAAACAGCTTTGTTTTACGGAGCTCTGCCGAATAAAACCTAGCAGATGAAAGGAGAAAAGTGTTATGGACAATGAAATTATAGAGAATTGTAGAAAATTTTTTTTCAACAACT
The DNA here is from genome assembly GCF_048544385.1 of Mastigoproctus giganteus. Classification (NCBI taxonomy): domain Eukaryota; kingdom Metazoa; phylum Arthropoda; class Arachnida; order Uropygi; family Thelyphonidae; genus Mastigoproctus; species Mastigoproctus giganteus. The sequence continues at coordinate 15,404,026 of NC_143588.1, read as the reverse complement.
TATTGAAAAACGTGGATGACTGTAAACACCAATGAAAATGTTTTCATCGTTTTCAGCAATTGATGAAATTGACTTATAAAATGCGATAGAATCTCAAACTAATGATAGTTTGAGAAATTCAGATGAACTAGACTGAGAAGATTGTGAAGAAATTACTAGCTCCCAACACAAGTAATTTTCTATACCACATGTACAGTTGACTGCCTGAAGAACCAGCACTCAAGTGTTCATTAGAAAGACGGTTCTGTCTTCTGAGAAACTCTCCTACTGAAATCTGCTCAGCAATTTGAAGAAAACCGAAGTAAAGTGTGGACGAGTGACTGACCTGCATCGAACAGGCAATCTTCGAGTAATTACAATCCCCACTTCCACTAAGTCGATGACATAATGCACTGCGGAGAATACTGTCAGTTTGTTGGTGGTGGAGTTACTGGAAACGGTTTTCCTAAGTGACGTAATCGTATATTCTCTGGCTGGCGTGATAACTAAACGTGAGGCAGTTTTCAAGTGCACATTTTCTTCTCTACAAAGAATCAAGGCACGTCTAGTAAACATCGTTAGTATTGCCTCGGCAGGAACTCCGAGTTGTTGATAATCTACGAAGTGCGAGTAACTTGTTATTTCAAGTGGGGCTGCTTGTTAAAAGCAGTGTCCACGCAGTCACAATAATCACCCTGGCGAAAATGGCGTTGGGCAGTATTCGTGCAGGGAGAGTTACCCTTAGAGATAAATACATAGGTAACATTAAGCGAATATTCGTGTTTTACTAGAAAAATGTTCAGATTTAAAAATTGAAACAAGAAGGGAAGGTGCCGAATCTAGTTCATGCAACTTCTACAAGTGGGTACAGGTATTCGTAGAAAGCAGAGATGCAGGATGATTGCGAGGAGTGTTCAAAAAGTTCTGAGAACGGGGTATAAAAATGTATTAATAAATTATAGAATAGTTTATTTTGTTAGCTTATTGTCTTAAAAATAACCTGAAAGTTTGTATGTCTTGTGCAATTTCCAACATTTAATTTTTAATTGGTACGTGGAAGAAGAATGAATATCCAGCAAATCGAGCACCATTCAATAATCAAATTTTGGACCAAAGAGAGCAGAAATATTAAAGAAATCCATAAAAGAATGAACACAATGTTTTGGGGACAAAGAGGATAGGAGTCAGTTAAGGAGGAGCCAAGGTTTGTTCGGCCACCTAAAACAATAAATTTTGAAAAAATTGCCATAGTCACGAACGAATATTAGAAAACAGAATAATTGAAGTGTCCGAACTTAAAAAAAAGTATGACATTTCCTACGGAAGCATTTTAACAATAATACAGGAACATCTGGGAATATCCAAAGTCTGTTGTTGTTTGTTGGATTTATTGGTGCAAGGGCTACTAAGGCCATAATGCAGCTTCCAAAGTTTGTGCCAAGGTGGGTTCCCAGAAACCTTTCCATTCGTGACAAACATCACAGGATGGGGTCATTAAAAGAATTTAAAATTAATTCTTGCTAATCCAGATAGATTTTTATCCAGTTTGGTGACTGGTGATAAAAACTTGGTCATACTTTTATGATCCTGAATCCAAATTAGAAAGTATGTGCAGTGGAACCAAGTCCTACATGCTTTCCAAGAAAACGCCCACCTCGCAGTCATCTGTCTAGATGTACACGCAGCCTTTGACATAGTTAATATTTCTAGTTACTTCATCTCTGTGAGAAATGTTATCTAATTAAGGGATCTTAAGGGAAGAAGGACCACGTCCTTCTTCCCTTAAGATCCCTTGTGTTCAACAGATTCCTTCACCGTAAATTTGGTAAGTCCACATTCACTCGTAATTATTGGAGCCACAAAGGTGGCATAATTTCTGCTTTACTCTTCGGAGCCATCCCAATTGTCTCCACATATGGACTTCTCTACTCTACAGATGATATTAAAATTTTAACAATACTCTATTTCAATATTTCTTAAACAGATAAATAAATCCCAGAAACACCGCGATGATGATTTTCTCACTAAAGCCTACCCAAACCGTGTCCTCCAATAATTATTAAAAGCACTTTAATAGTATTTTAGATCTGTGATGTGCTAAAAGTACATCACAGATCTAGCAGTGATATTTGAACTTTGAACCAAAGCTACAGTTCCCCTCAAGCATTTAAATAATGCCTGAGGGGAACTGTAAATTCAATAAAAATCATTACAAGCTATATCAATTCCCCTTGTTCTTGGAATACCCTTTGGCAATAATGTTTTTTTTTTCGATGTAAAACTTTCTGGTTACAGACCACGAAGGGTGTTATTGCTTTGCAATAGATTTTATATGCTCAATTTCTCAACACCATTACGTTTCAGATGGATTACGAATTAATCCTGTTACAGATTACCACTACTCATTATATATTAATTCCGACGTGTCGTGGATTCAGTCCACTAAAGCGTATTGACTCGATTGAAAGAATACAGAAGTTTATGAAACTGCAGGATTCAGCAAATAAAGACAATGCTGAAGGATGACAAAACCATTACCTGAGCAAACACATTTTCTACTACAGAACGAACTCTCTCTGGCTATGCATTACCTTTAGGCTTGCATTCGGCTAGGACAGTAAACAAAAACCTATTATTTTCTAGACTCTTCCTAACGTCTTGCTTGCATTCCAAGTATATCAGAAAATCGTGTGACGCTTGACGTTGTCGACTGCCTGGCGTGAGGTAAAGCATCGGCTGCAAGTCCTTACAGTCACTGGGGCGTAGCAGCACGTGTATTAAGGTGATAAACCTTAGTACACGTGCCATAGTAAACTAAGGTGATAAACCTCAGTACACTTGTTGCTTTTCAACCGTATTTGTCAACGTATTTTGATTCCGCATTTCTGTTATATTAATAAATGTTATTTTCTTTGCTGTATGGATTTATACACGCACTGGCCAAAAAAATTACGAACCTTTCTATTAAGACAGTCACAGACAGAAGAAATGCAAATGAATGCAAAACAGATGCAAAGAAAAGCGCTTATCGTGGGTACACGTTTAGCAGGAGCCGCAATTAAAGAAAGGAAAGACATAACTGGTGTCTCAAAGGAATTTAATTATTGGAAAGCAAGCGGTTCTTCCACATCTCGTAAATGTGGCAAGAAAAACAATTCTTCAAGAATGAAGCGGTCGCACACTGAGGAGTGCTGGAGGGAAAAATAAGACATCGCGTGTGAAGCAAATAACATCTGAATTCAACCAAGCTCAGAATTGCCCTATCTCAACCTGTGCCATGCGCAGGGAACTGAAGAAATTGGGTATTGGCAGTCGCCTGCCTATTCGGAAACCATTTGTTTCATCGAAAAACAGAAAAATCCGCTTGCAGTGGTACAGAGAACATCGTGATTGAAGGTGGAAGAAAGTTATGTGGTCAGACGAATCACGATACACTTTGTTGTACACTGATGGTAGGCAGAAAATGTGACGAAAGCCCCGAGAAGCGATGGACCCTGCTTGCCTTATTAAGACAACCCAAGCATCTGTAGGTGGTATCATGGTATGGGGAATGTTTTGTTAGCAAGGTCTGGGTCCGTTGATACCGGAGGAGGTTCGAATGTTATCCAGAGAGTAACTGGATTTTGTGCTAGATCTACTGCACTCCGCAATGTTACACTTTTATCCCGAAGATGATGGCCACTTTTTGGATGATATCGTGCAAAGATAGGTGGGGGAATGTGACATGGATTCCACCATCGTTCTTGACCCCCCCACACATTAACCTGATCTCAATCCTACTGATATGTGCGGGACATGCTGGAGGGCGAGGAAGTCCTCTTCCTACAACTTTGTCGGAGCTGCTCAATATTTTGCTGGAAGAATAGTTACAATTATACCAGAACGTCCTAAAGCACCTTAGAGAATCCATGCCGCGCCGCATACTTGCTGTTATTTGAAACAAAGGTGTTTCAATAGTTTTATTCTGTTGTTCGATAAAGTCTGTCAAGTCCCTTCCTCCTTCTTTCCGGGCTATGATCAGTCCATTTTCAGATCGTGTTGGCGGCTCTTCGTCATCATTCTAATGATCTATATGATCACAAAGGAGTACATTAGTACTGGAACTGTGTTGGTAACAAGCCAGAGGAACAAGGGGCACAACATATTACACAACACATGATCCACACACTTTTAAACTTCTGGCCTTGACAGCGTACTGTCCTCGATACAAAGAACATACGCGGAGATGGGGTAAATCCCTGGTGCCGTTAGACCCAAAAATACTCTGTACTCTTTGTTCTCCCTAAGACGCGAAGTAAATCACAGACGAAAAACTTTCTAGCGCGCTCGCAGATCATGGCCAGTGGCTGAGGTAGAAGCCCTCAGGCAGCAGTACAGGGAAGTCCGGAATAGTTACACCGCATTAATTAGGAAGCGCAAACGAAAATCGTGGGAAGACCTTGTTTTTACGTTTGGCAACTCATATCCTTGGGGGGGGGGGGAGGGAAGTCTTCAAGATTATTACCAACAAGCTCCCCAGAGGTGAAGTGATTCCATCCACAAAGACCCCTCTTGGAACTATAACCACGAGTTGGCACGCATCGATAAATAACATACTTGATGTAATATTCAAACAGCCAGCTGCTCCATCCACTCCGCAGCAAATACAACTGTGTGAAAACAACAAAAGTTACACCACGCAACAGTAGGAGCCTCCATTCACAGCCGAAGAACTCAGTATCACCGGGACTAGACTTGCTAGAACCGGAAATTGTAAAAAAGGTGGCGGAGTACAATCCAGAGCTTCTCCTTAATCTATTTAACCATTGTCTCCAGCGTGGATGGTTCCCAACAGACTGGAAAATGGCAAACATCAGGCTAATTTTGAAAAATTCCAGCAAACCCCATGACCAACCAGATCCCTATAGACCTATCGCTCTCTTGTCAGTAATAAGTAAGTTGTTTGAGAATTTTCTAAGACAAAGAATACAAACATATTACAACAATGCTAACTTACTATCCCCAAATCAATATGGATTCAGAAAATGTCGTTCCATTGTTGATGCACTGGAGAACATGATTGAAGGCGCAAAGAGTACGGACAGAAAATATTTCTTAGCCATCTCAGTGGACTTTGGCGGGCCGTTTGACCCACTTTGGTGGCCAAGCGTCCTCGGCAGACTCCGTACAGCAAATCTCCCTAGCAACCTGTACCAATGCATAAAAAATTATCTATCACAGCGGAGCATAACCGTCAGGACACCATATAGCAAAGTTACTCGCCAAATCTACAGAGGATGTCCCCAGGGCTCTGTCCTGGGTCCCCAACTATGGAACATCGTACTTGATGAGTTCCTGAACATAGACCTGCAGAATGTCCAATCTCAAGCATATGCAGACGACTTCGTCCTTACTCTTGCCGCTGATACTAGATCCCAACTGGATGCCCCAGCAAATAGAACACTCGGAACTTTACAGAACTGGGCCTGGCACAACCACCTGGAAATCTCACGAGTAAAGACAAACTCTATCCTGCTTAAAGGCTCTCTGAACGTAACGAGGCCACCACAAATCAAAATCTAAGGGAGAACTATCCGGTTAACAACTGAGATGAGATATCTTGGAGTGATCTTGGATAGGAACCTATCTTTCACACCACACCTGAAATATCTACATACCAAGATTCGAAAATATATTGCGCTGGTGGCAAGAATCGTACGTCGGGACTGGGGATTGAAGCGACGCGCGCTCACCCTCTTCTATAAGGCTATGTTCACCCCATAATCACTTATGCATCTGGTATCTGGTTTTCAAAGGCCACCACCACAGTTAACAAGAGGAAGCTTGACTCGATTCAGCGCGTCATCGTGCTCACCATCACCCTGGCCAACACTTGCAAGGCATGTGTGCTGACTGTGCAGCAGTCAGCACACATGCCTTGCAAGTGTTGGCCAGCGTGCTATCTCTAGATCTAGAAATAATCAAATGTGGTTTGCTTTACATACTTTCCAACAGGTAAAGCCATCTCCTGTCTGGATTTTACCAGCGACCCCTCAAATAACATCAAGGCCGAGAAGAAGCGCCTCACTGCATACTTGCAGCAGGTCTGGCAGTCTAGGTGGACACAGTCTGCAAAAGAAGAAGTCACCAGAAAATTCATTCCTACAATAGCAAGAGTATACCCAAAATCTCCCACGTGGTTCTCCCCTCGCCTATACGTCACTTTTTTTTACTGGCCATGGATCTATCAGAGGAAAGCTCACTGCACTCGGGATCACCGAAGACCCACAATGCCTCTGTGGTTCCCTCGAAAGTTGGGACCACCTGACGTAAGAGTGCGAAATATATGAAGATTTGCGATGCCTCCTCCTGACTAGGATACATTACCTTCCTAAAAACGAAGAACAGCACATCCTCGAAAGAGAAGAAGACTATGTCGCCTTTACGCGCTACGCAGGACTTATTCGCACGACGGAAGACCCTACCATGGATATAGTCACTATCCCGATCATCATCGAAACCAAGAGAAGACAACCACCTATATTTTGGGAATCAATGCAGAGGCCTACCAGCAAATGAGACTACACCACCAGAAATTGAGAAGATCCAGTATAGGACAACCAAATGCATTCCTATTTATATCCCTACTAACTTAGACACAGATCACCTGATGACATCATCACTGAAATTGATATCACGACCGGACCTGAATGAGAAGAGCAAGAAGATTCTGACAAATGGCGATCACGCTTGTGCTTTCTTGAACGGCAACTTTTGTCCCACTTCCATCCCTTACTTTTGCCTGATGGATGTATTCCATTGTACCTGGGGGATGCCTTCTTCTTCATCCCCCATATTTCTACCTATCCCCCCTTTTTCTTGACTCTAATGCCCACCCGCTCTAACTCTCCTTTTTTTTTTTTTACATTGATCTCTGTCGGGAAGCTTAGGCGACCCTGCAGAGACTAGCCAGAGAATAATGGGCAGCCTGGCTACCTCCTAGCGGTGTGTGCGGGCAACGTGGGGTTCCACTAGGGGCCCTGCGGCCAAATGCCAGCATACCCAACACAATACTACGTATTCAACACAGAACACTTTTTCTGGCATTTACAGTAGTTCTGTATTTCTTCACAGTGTACATATGGTGCAGATGTGGGAAGCCACGGGGGGGGGGGCGCCTGACCCTAATACTATGCACACTATGTGTTCTCCCCTTTTAGCTTTGTTTTTAGCAGGTTTCTGAGGATGATGGTTTCATCATCCTCAGGCATTTGCAGGTTTATGAAGCTTGCATCATCCCCAGGCATTTGCAGGTCTCTCTGCCTCTATCATGGCTTCGATCTCCTCAGCTGGTACTTTCGGTCGACCCGTTTTTCCTGGTGCAGTTCGTGGGTGTTTAGTCCTAAATTCTATCCCGATGTTTTCAACTCTACAGTGATTCGGAATAGCCGTTGGAGTTGCCTTTCGGTTGCCGCGTAGAGCTTGATGTCATCTATGTACATTAATTGCGAAAGGGTGTACAGGTTCTTTCTTCCTTCTTTAAGAGTGTATTCGTACTTGCTGTTTTTTAACATAGCGGGTTGAGTGCTAGAGTGGCCTCAGGGCATCTCCTTGGGAATCCATGCAGAGGCCTACCTATCTCTCTTGATGGGGATCGGTCGGTCATGATGTTCTCGACCTTTGGTGCTACTCCATTTCGCCATGGAGGAGAATTCGCTTCTAGGAGGTTTGTCGCTGTCGGGTTAAATTTGTAGATAATCAGCGTGTCTGTCAGCTAGTTATAGGACGCAAAGTCGAAAGCCTAGCGATAGTCAAAGTACGCCGTGTACAGGTTGGAGGCTTGCTCCAACAAGCCTCCGATTCGGCATTCAAAGAAAGCAATCGATACGGCAGATATGGATAACTGCAGTATCGATGGTCAATTGCTGATTGCACGCTTTGCTCATTTGCTTGTATCCCTTCTGCTGTTCATTCACGATCTTCAGGCTCTGTAAGTGGTCTGACATCTTGGCTATGCACGTGTTTGGAATCTTGTACATCGTTGGGAGACAAGTTATTTAAGTTTGGCTGGTGCAGCCAAAGGTTGTGGCTTCCTTGCACGATATGGTTTTTACTAATGCATTTATTTTTAACTTTTTAATAAAGTTTATAAATACATGCATAAAACTTGGGAGAATGTGCTTAAAAGTTTTGAATTAATAATCCCTTTATACAGCAGACATCTTGTCTCTACTGGTCTTGGCGCATTATAGCCTCCATAGCTAATGCGCCAATAAAAACAAAAACAAAACAAAAAAACAAACTTGTCTCTACAGCTGCCAATTTACTGATTCCTTTTCGAGGCATTTTTAAAAGTATCGTACACTAGTGCCATTTATTTGTAGAAAACTGGTGAAGGGCTTTGTAAAACCTGGGCACCTGCGTGTATCTTTGCACCTTACAATAAAGATCATATTTATTTATTAATTTGGCGATCATATCTTCTACCTAAAGAAGTTATGGGTTTTTGAAAGCAGATCAGATCAGATGGTAAAAAGTTACTCTTGGTATTTTATTTGAATTTAGGGGAAGCTATTAGGCAGTTGCGAAAGTGTATCGATTAAATATTTTCCCTTTTTTTGGTTCTCGTAAAACTATCGCAACACATTTTATTGGCTATAAAACTTTCAGAGCAATTTAAAGGAAAAGTAACTTGTACGGGTGTCGCCGTATTTTTCGGTTTTTGAAGCAATTCTACTACTGTTCTTTTTTCCCTCGGACAATTATCCACTTCCAGAGCTGCATTTTGCATCGTAGTACGTCTGTTAAGTCTTTGTGATCCTTCGTGTCACCTTCATCTTGTCCGCTGCAGGCGTAACGTGAACGGAGGTGAAGTAGAGAAGGGGCTTTGCGTCCAACACAGACGTAACCTAGAAACGAAGACATCGCCGTTGTGCACCCAATGCCGACAGTGTTCGCATCGGTTTCAGCTGAAGTGAGAGGACTCGCTCTGTTTATGGATTTATTTTTGACATGGTATGCATTTCGTTTGCCCCATTCCTCAACTTTTGCTTTCTCAACTGTTGAAACGAAGCTACATCAGGTTCATCGTGTTGCAGAGTAACATTAACTTGTTTTCTTTCGGAGGCTAAACCCGGCTTTGGCGATACCCGAAATAAAAAGCTCCTCAAGTCTTGTTTCTTCAGCGTTGGCTTTGTCACTTTCTAAGCTTTGAATTTGCGTAAAAGCAATTTACTTCTGCTGCCACACGAGGCCTCCTCCTCCTTTTTGTCTTATTACAATCAAAAGCGTGGAATATCAGACTCTAAAAACCTTCAGGCATCGACAAATACAAGAAATATTACGATCTGTTTGTCGTATTCGCAAGCCAATCCTAGTTCTTTGGTTAAGAGTATAATGCATACAGTACCTTATTAGCATTTTGATTCTGAGTGGTTATATGCATAACATGTAGAACACGGCGTAGTGATGGAATGGAGTGGGCATAATGTTCGTGCGCCAGTTCCATGGAGAAAAGTTTGAATAAACAAGAATCTTAATTCGTAAAATCTCCGTGATACGAAGGCACCTTCTGATACAGAGTTTAGAGCATACGCTTTCTCAACTGTTGAAACGAAGCTACATCAGGTTCAGCTTATGCTCTGAAGTTAATTCAGCTCAACGCCCTACACAGAGTGCTCCCACAGACTCCATTATCTTGCCTATTTATCCACCACACGATCCACTCTATTCTTCAAATGTTCTTTTGGAAGTTTGCGACGTTCTCAATACATAGAGCACCAAGTTAGAATCAAGTGAAAAGAAATCAAAGGTAGTCGATTTTTTTAACATGAGAAATCAACAGTCCGAGCCCCGCGTTGGCAAACCTTACACTGTGGTAGTTTCGTCACTGATTTTACTGCTTTCTTGACCACTATAAGACGAACTGTTTTAATTCATTTGAGAAAAAAAATAAATAATAAGATTAAATTTTATTCCTAAATATTGAATATCCCAAATTACATCAACTGGGGACAGACAAGATACAGATGAATTGTATGTTACAATAGGAGTTGTATCCAAGAGTGTAATAAATAAACCCGAAAAGGGTCTATGGAATTTGAGGGACCTCGCGTACTAAATTTCATAAATGTCCACCGAGAGAGCCACAGTTATATGCCTATGGACAGACACGGCGAAGTTAACAGGCATTTTCGATACACCTAAAAGCGAAAAAGGAAGATCAAGGCACCTTAGGTTCTTGAAGAAATGCAGTTCTTCAGTTGGCGTTGATCGATTGCCTCATTCAAAGCAGAAAAGAATCGATAAAAACACCCGACTTTGAAAAACCTAGTTAGGATATATTCATATATATTTCGATTCAGGCTTAAGGCTAAAAATCGGAGCTCAGTGTGTGTGTGGGAGGGTGGATAAAAAGAAAATATACATTTTTCCCCATTTAGGTTCCTTTGCTCAACAGGAAAGAAACTATTTCTTAAAGAAAAAGGCCAAATTTTACGAGTAATCTCGGATGAACCATTAACAACAGCAATTTTGCAATTAGGGAAGAAGAAAAAGGTCGTTATGTTAAAGCGAAAAATTAAACATCAGAGATACAAAGAGGGAAAACAGACGAGACTCTGCAAGGCCGATGGGTGGTTACGCATATAATTAAAAAGAGGCTGGAAGAAATTTGCAGTTGTCTGAATGGAAACACGTAATTAGGAACAGTGCGCGAAGAACAAGCGAATCGAATTAACGATTTCGAGAAGTAAAAATTACGATCTTATTTTAATAACACAAAGTGGCAGCTTTGTATGGTTAATAACAACCGTGCTGGAAGGAATAATGCTGGCGTTGTTAGAGGAACAGAACACCAGTGAAGTTGTCTTTGAATTCTTTATTATTAGGTTACTTTCCATGCAGGAAGGATGCTATCCGAAAACACTGCGGCCACTCCCTGCTATCATTAAGCATTCTCGATATACAATAAAAAAAGTATTGCAAAGATAATATACAATATCGGGAACACGAAGGAGCATGCATCACTGCAAGAGACGTTACAATTTCAATTTTGTCTGATAAGGCCGAGAACAGAACTAAAAAAAAAATATATACTTCGGCGCCAGAAGATGCTTTCAATTACGTAATATCAGCGGAGCCAGCCAGTGGCTGCACTCGTAATCTGTTTGTCGCCTCCCTTCGTGGCGTCCCCGTTAACTTCACTCACTAAATTGAACTGACACGACAGACAGAGAATTCTTCTTCTTCAAAGTCTCCACTGAGACTTCGAGAAGCTTCCTTTCCAGTTGTTATTCACCATCCGAATTCAAAGTATCGGAAGTTTCTAAGCCCAACCGGAAAGGTTACCACCTAAAGAGTGACGAGTTTGTAATTTAGTGATAAATACGGCACTAGGTTCATTTTACATCTTTGGGCTGGCCCTCACAGCTGGAACGGTGGTTACGACTGCTGCAAGGTCTTTTCCATTGTGTAATCTTTTGCACTGTTTTAAAAAGACCCAGGCATTCCCCATGTAGACGGAGGAACTTTTATGTACTTTTTTTTGAAGCTGTGGTTGTAGCTGATCAAAATAGAGAGTTGCGTGATTTTTTTCTTAGATTTTTCATCTCGAAAACCTAAACCGACCGTACGCTTTATGGATTTTGGCCTTGGTACAAAATCAACAATGCCTTTAGTCTGAGATTTGTACTGAGTTCCTTAATTTATTCAACAGGTCTGGCAGATTTAAATCCCAGAATATTTTTTCTACTCGGTGAGCATGAGATATTCGGTTTATTGTTTACAGTTGGGCGAAACATCTAATCTTGATTGGGAGAAGAATAATACTAATGAGATATATTGATGTTCTTTCAGCAAAAACCTTTGTAAGCGGAACTGGAAGGCGAGAATACAAGGATTTGGTTTGTTTCGTCCCTGTCTGGTGCGTTATCTTTACTTTTCATCCAGTGCGTGATTACGGATTTTGTTCCTAAGATTCTGTGTTTGTTTTTTTCTGGGAATGCGGAAAGGTTGCCTTAAATAAAGGCAAACTAAAAACACACAAGCTATAAAATATCTACTTCTTGAGCAAATGTTCCAAAGAACTACTTTAGAATGACTCTGACCTACTTCTAAGGTTATCTGTTACTGAGCAAGTAATTCTCAAGTAAAATTCGATATCGTCGATAGATCGAAAGGAAGTTAGGAGGAAAAATTCGTTGCTAAAATTAAGATAAAGAAGAATCGCATCATTAGTGAGTCAAAAAGTTCTCTAAGAAACTATATTAGGAAGAAATTCTCTAGCTATGTAATTTCTTTGGGATTATAGAAATGAAACACTTCTATTCATTGAGTTCAACTGATTATGAAGTTACTTAAAAGCTTCGAATATGTTACAGTTATCCGAGATTTCTCAGCCCTTTCATTTAACAAAACCGTCTCATTTTTCTCTGTTAGTGGTTAACTATTTTCGTGTTCTACAATATTTAATATCACGTCTTTTGCAGCCGCTGAATTTCCATCAATTCTACGTTACCATTTCCATATTTTTCTGTATTAAAATAGAATTTGTACATCTCTTTTTTTTTAACGTCACGTGTCAGTGGATGTATTAGTATTAGTTTTAATAGACTGCAAGAAAGCAATTTATACTGTATAAGCCAAACAAACAATTCTCATTTCACCAATCCATCTCCTCCAATAGTTTATCTAGTTCTCCTTGAATTTATTCAAACTATATACTTCCACACAACGGATGGTAGCTTGTCCCAGAAATCAACCACCCGAAGGCTTGATCCAACAATCAATCGCCCATTCGCTGAAGGCAAACTTCCGCACATCTATTCTACAACCATCCTTCCTCAATTTGAATCCATGCCCTCTCATGTGCACAGTCTGAGCAAGAGGAAAAATCCCATCAGCATTGAGTTTGATCAATCCATTCAAAACCTTAAAAATCTGAATCAGATCACCTCGCAGCTAGTCTCTAGACGCTGCAATTTGCAGAACTGAAGCTTTGTTCCCCTCGCCAATCTCGTTGCCCTTCTCTGTACTCATTCGTCCTAAAATGAGGCCTCCAGTTCCCTATGCCGTATTCAAGATGTAGTCTGACCATTGCTTTGTACAACGGGATAATTATCTCCTTATCTTTGCTAAAAAAATTCCTGTATATCGTTGACAACCCCATGAGCTATCCTCGTAGCCTGTCTGCATTTCTCTGAGAACCTCATATCAGACTGCAAAATTACCCCCAACTCCTTTTCATTTTCCATTACCCTGAGTACCACACAGTTGATACCCTACTCTGGGATTATTGCCACCCACATGCAGTATTTGTCAATTTTAAACTTCAATTGCCATTTCTCAGCAATTTGCCTAATTTGTATAGATCTTGTTGCATTAGCTTACCTTGATTACTGTCGTTAACCATGCTGCCAACCTTTGTATCATCTGCTAACTTGGACATTAAACCTGATATACTTTCATCAATATCCTTAATAAATACAGAAAACAACAGTGGGCTCAACACCGCTCCCTGTGGATCTCCACTAATAACATTAGTCCATGAAGAGCAGTGCCCATTCATAACCACTGTCTGTCTTCTTCTCCCGCTCAATCATCCCTTTATCCATAGTAGCAACTTGTCCTTAATTACATACTGCTGCAATTTGTACAGCAGTCTTTTATGTGCAACAGTATAACGAGCATTCCTGAAATCCAAGTATATGATGTCAAAATTATTTTTTGCATCCAGTTCCTTGGTCGCTGCCATTACAGTATCCAATGAGATTGGATAGACAATATCGCCCCTTAGCAAATCCATGCTGTGACTGCAGTATAAGTGCATTCCTGTCTAGGTGATCCTGCAGTACTTCTTTAACCAGTGCCTCCATTAATTTCCCTGGAAAAGATGTTGAGCTAACAGGCCTGTAATTATTCGTGTCACCTTTCGTCCCCCTTTGTGAATTGGGGAAACATTTGCACATTTCCAGTCCGTGGGGACCTCCCCTGAATCGAAGGATGCTCTCATAATTATTGCTAAGGGTTTGCTTACTTCTTTTGCTACCTCCCTTAATATAACTGGAAAGATCCCATCTACCCAGGCACCTTTTTTATTTTTAACTTCGACAATTTCTGTTCCACTTTCTTCTCAGTTATCATACAATCATTCAGCTCCTTGTTATGACATTCCTCCCCCCCCCAGAGAATTCCTAATGTACGAATATACATAAAAATTACCTACCTGAGCACGATCATGAACAGTTATGTGTGTACAGGGTTGTTAAAATTAAGTAGAGGGCTCTGGGGCGAGTTGTAAGAATCGTACTGAAGAGAAATTTGGATAACAAGTACAATAAAGAATGCGCTCGCCATTTATTGGAAAAAAAAATAGTTACAAAATGTGTCACTGTATGGCGCGTAACTAAGATTATGCAATAACTTACGTTATTTGCATAATCGTAAGTTATTGCCACAGCTCCACTACTCCACCACTGTTCAAATTTCTCTTCAGTACGAGCCTTAGAACTCGCTCCAGAGCCCTCCGCATAGGGATACTTTAATTTTAACAACCCTGTATATGCACATATTCGTATTTCGGTTCTCTTATTTTTCTTTCGTTTGTTTCTATCTGGTCAGAGTAGGCATTGTTTTATTCATTAACCAGAACAAGTTGAAATTAATTTTGGTTTTATTATATTAAATAGTATAAAATCTCCGTATTTTTTAATCAAAGTTAATTATGAAACCCCTTACGGTCACCAAGCTTATTTACACATTTTGTTTACTTATTTAAATGGCGGATAACCTCGAGTTATTTTTTAATTAAATTGATTTCTTATTTTCAGTGTTCCACTTCCACATAACCTTTCTGCACATTCAGGTACTTAACTATGGAATTTTTGTTTTCACCGGAAATGTTTTATTGTCCTTTCACTCGGCATAGCTTCAGGTTATCCAGCATTAATATTTAGTATATGTTCGCGAGCCTCTTTCATGGTTATAATGTCCTGGACGATGTGCTCATATTATCCGTTTATTACCATGACCGAGTTCTTCATTTACGATAATAAAGAAAAATGGCCCAAGCTACTATCGTGTCATGGTACGCTGTTTTTCCAAATATTGACATTATTTCCATATGTTCCTATAATTTATGCCTCCATAATCATCTTCGCTAATTTATTTTCGTAAAGATTGCATTAGCCGATATAATTCTTCATTATTTGCCAAGTGCCCTTCTGGCATCTCTTTCGCGATGTTTTATCTTTCTTTTGCACGAAGTTAACCACAATATTATCAGTTCTCTCAGCTACTTGTTCCAGAACTACAGTAAAGATTTCACCGAGTGTTCTTCAGAGGGTATTTTTTCGTTTATAGAGACCAGCAAAATTCTCTCCGGTCTTCTAGTATTACTTCCTCTTCCTGTGTTTTATGGAATAAATCTTACATCCGTCTTTCTTTTGCCCCATCAAATAGTTTTATCATCCTGACCATCCACTCCACCTGGCTATTCAGTCTTCCTGCCGACTGCTTTTATGGGCTGTTGTTCAAAACTCCTAGGAGTGTGGTGCCAAAAAGGAGAAAAGAGAACATTACACTCTATCAGTAGTGTTCTGCTATAATACATTCTGCTGAAGATCCTTGAAGAAATACGTATAATAGTAGAACACTACTGAGAAGTTCAGTTTGATGCTAGTCTATCATCTAAAATTAGTCTGTAAAGTGGAAAATTAAATCCCCTTTGAAAATCTAAAGTATTCTCGAGGAGGTGTGCAATTATTTGTATATATAAAATGAAAACACGGTCGAACAAGGCCTACAAACCGGAATGAAGCTCTGCATAGCTGAAAGGAGATTATATTTGAAGCCCAGTAAAATGAGACCATAATCGCATTAAATACCCATGTGAACAACAAGGTCGCGTTGCACACAAAATAATACTTTTATCAAATGCTTAATATATGAACGCCAAATGGGTTAATTGACAACCAAAAGAGATTACAGGAAAAATAAACAAGCGTTTTCTCGGACAGAGCATTAGGAGAGAGAAAATTATTCTAAAAATATGAATTAATTGCTGAAAAGAATTGCGAATACGATGCGAAACAACTTAAAAGCCGATTATACATGTTTGCTTCAGAAGGAACTGCCAGAAAGACGTAATTGTAAGAGCTAATGCTTTCCACCTGAAAAAAAAATAAGAAAAACACACATTACAAATGTTTTCCACCTGATGTTGTGTATTTTCTTATTTTATGCGCATTACGTACAATAACCGACGAAAATTTTCCACAGAGATGTCTCCCGCCACAGTATTTATCTACTTTAGATCTGATTAATTGAAGCCCTCTCTCTCTTTATAGAAATATACAGAAGACATTAAAATGTTCATGAGCAAAAACAGCCAACGATAAAATTAATGATCACTTTACGACCCAATAAAAGAGCAAGAAAAGGCGGAATATATTTTGAATTTTCCTATTGAAGCGAATATTTATTGAAGTCTTGTTGAGAGAGGCAGCCATTCATTTTCTAGAGGAACCAGAGCGCTCGTTCCAGCAAGCGAACCAACAGGGCAACTAGATTTTCTGGACGATATCCAAATATCGATCTGGAGTGCCCGTGTAGCGGTTGCTTCCATACTGACACTGTTTACGAGGTTTTATTTTTGAGCATTGTCCTATCAGCACATCCCCAAATGTCAAAGAGTTACTCGTATCTTGTAATAAACGTATATCATTTTATTTCTCGTGTTGTTGACACCAATAATTTATCCATTAATCTTCCGAAATGTATCTCGGTTGCTTGAACAACTTTTTTTGTCTCAACCCCTAGTTTTCACATATATTTTGACACAATACTTTGGTATCAAAATTGAAATTTTAGATATGTAACGTAAGCCATTTGAATCTTTAGAAATTATTCTAATGGAGAAAGCGCACAAGGAATTTGGGTGATCAAGTGTCCCAATATCCGAGAACTATCATAGCTGTCTTTTTTGTAAAATAATTTTATAAAAGTTATGTCGTTAACCCAGAAAAAACGCCGTCATCCCCTTTAAGGAATGCGTCCTCGTTTGAACAAAAGAGAAAATCAGGTCACTCACAAATTGTATTCTTCTTGATGATTTGTTTTGTGCCAAATAACAATATGACTGCTTTTGTTGATGGTCTTTTTCATTCTACTCTTGATGTGATTGCGTATGATAAAAGAAAGCCACACAATATAGGGAACTGTACATCGCACGGATTACAACAGCTTAATGTGAAATACGCTGATAAAAGAAACTGTAGGCTCTCTTTATCACAGTAGGAAACTGAATCTTAAGTTACAACAGATCTACAATGACATCTGTTTGCGTCAGCCACAGATCTTAATTTGTTAAAATTAAGCAGAAATTTTCATTTGTCAAAATTGTCATTTCGCTTCGTGTGGCATTGTAGTTCAATGCCACACGAAGCGAAATAATAAACCCACGTGGCTGGCCAAGATGACTTCCTCTTTCCACCTTTCTGATATGCAGTAAAGCATCCTTCAATTTATTGGCCGCCAGTGAGAAATACTTTCGTGGTCTGAAAATAACAAAGATTCAGCGCGATCCTGTGACATTTCTGTTAGTTCCCGAAAATCAGAGTGTGCTTCTTTTAAAATTAAAAGCAAACAAGCGTCTGGAGCGCTGTTCTTGTAGTTCCTAGCTGTTTTAACAGATCGTAATCGAACTTCCCAAAAATTTCCTAATACACGTTTCAATCTCAGAGATGTCTATTTGCTATATTCTGCCAACTTTTTCTGATAGAATCCCAATTATTATCAGTTTCCCCCAACTACCACTTTATATCATCACTCCAATTATTCACTCCGCAATTTTTTTCACTTCAGAGACGATTCCTGTGCATATGTCCGGTCTGATACTCCTTGTCGGAGATTTCTCTGGATTAAAATCTCTTCACCCGAATCTATCAAATTCATCTGTTGCTTCTCTAGATTTTTTAAACCGTGGAAATTTATGAATTTCTCTCTCTTCGACGCTCTTCTTCGGTCAGTTCTCCTAAGAAAAAGGTTTTCGTTTGTAATTTCAATGTTCCGCCAGCTGCATTCAATGTTCAAGTTGCAAATATTGTTGGCAGATATGCTCAAGCAGATGAAGATACGCGCAGTATTTTGCTGTTATTAATGACTTTACACAGCTTCTTTTCTTGTGGAAGAAAGCTATTGCCATTGCAATAGCTTTCTTCCACAAGAAAATGGCACGCACATTATACAGATACAATAAACGAAAGCCTCATTAGGCTTTCGTTTATTGTATCTGTATAATGTGCGTGCCAGTTTTTGCAGAAAAATGCCGTGAAGCCATCACCTGAGATCGATTAACATTTAGATGGACGTGAGAAACAATTTCGTGTTACTTACCTTGACTCTTGTAAAGGCTTTTTGCAGTAAACTGGAGCAAATCTGAATTACTGGTAAGATCTTTCGTTAGATCAGAGGATGCGTAAAAAAATAGGAGACAGAATGTAGCCATAAATGGACATTCATCTGGGTGGACTAACGTTGCAAGTGGAGTGAGTCCCTTAGCAATCAATATTTCCCCATACTGTGTATAATCTTCCTTGATGACACTGATAACCAGGAAATATTGGCCTGTGTTGGTTTTTTTCCTGTAGATTTTCGTCTTTAGCCTGTTATTTTGTATATATATATGGTTAAATTAAGAAAATTGATTGCGTTATTAGTTTCTAGTTCTAATTTGTATTTTAATCTTGGGTGTACTGAATTAACACTGGTAAAAAGATTGTTGATGGTGTTTTGGTCTCCGATTATTAGAACGTCCTCTGCATACCGGATGTAAAGTTTAATATTTGGCGGAAAAGGTTGAAGGGTCTGATATTCGACCGTGGCAAGGTACATTTTAGATAAGGGCGCTGAGATACCTAGGCCCATAGGGAGTCCGAAAACCAACACAGGCCAATATCTACATTTTCTCTCACATCATCGCCCCCTTACTGTTAAGAAATCAGTTCTTTACAACCAAGTTTTTGATGCCTTCAAATACTGTCAATCACAGGATGATCTATCTTTCGAGCTAAAATATCTCACTGAAAAATTTACACCCAGGAAATATCCCATCAAACTAATCCGACTAATCATTTCAACTGTTAAAAATAAGATCAGTAGTTTGTTTCTAAACCAAGTTATAAAAAATCCAACCCGTCCAACATTCGCGTTGTTTTCCCTCACCACTGCCGAATCGCTAGACGATTACGTCATATCTTCACTAACACTGATGTCTCTATATTTTTTTCTACCCATAATCAATTAGGAGCCCCTTTTAATAAATATAAAGAAACCCGCATTTACGACACTAAAGATATCAACAACGTAGTTTATTTAATCAAATGTCAACCCGACATGTTACATCGGGAGCACTACTAATAAATTTGGACGCGCCTACTACCACGTCCATAGTTTTTGGACACAGCAAGGAAATACTGAACTGTCTCAACATGTACACACTCATAACCACAACCCCTCAGTTGATGCCGCAACAACCATCGTCAAATTAAATTCAAATTATAAACTCTCCTATACGAAACCCTCGTAATAGAATGGTATCGTCTCAACACCGATCTTGACGTCTTAAACACAAAACTTCTTTAAACTCCGTTTTTAGTTTAACCAATGATTTCTCACACTACTGTTTCATGATTCATATAACCACAACGGATTATTGAGGTGAGTGCCGTCTATTAAGCTTTGACTAAATGCATATTTCTTGTCATGAACTTCGGCATCTTAAGCTTTTGCTAACTCTTTTACAGTCATTAACCATTAACTTAAAGGTAGGGAACGAAAGAGGCACAGTGTCGAGTAATTACCATATTCTGGGTGGCATTATTTCGTATTATTTTTGTGACAAGCACAGTGTGTCGGCGTCCAAAAAGTTTGGAAAGGTCTTTAGTGGTTCGCTTGGTAACTAAACAAGGTGACTTATTATCTTCGGTTAGAGCGGGACATGGCTGAGTTATTAAGGCTTTGAAGGGATCAGTAAAAATAACTGGGAAGGTATATTTTCAATGGGTTAGAAGGACTAGGTTACCATTGTAGTCGAGGCGGAGAGTTTGGTAAAGTTCAAAGCGGTATTAGACGGTCACTTTTAAGCGATGGGGAAAATACGATTGGCTGGGAAAATTTTTATTGGAAAATGCAGAAAAAAATCTTGCATTATTTAACCATTCTAATACTAATTCAGCCATGATTTCGGTTCAAAGTCTTTTTAGTGGTCTTTGATGGGTACCTTCGACCATAACTTGGTTTCTGCTCAAATAAAGACTCTACCCCATGCCGATTCCTAGTGTTGTCCTATATTTTGACATAACAACAATGCAAAATGGAAATGGAATGATCTCTATGATTTCTGATCTTCTTTTCCTTGGTTGGACTAAATAACCGTCATTGTACGCAAATAGCGATGTACAACTAACGTTCATAGCAGAAATGCCAATAAGAAATAAGATGAAGCGCTTTAAATCTTCTAATGATTGCTTAGATCTTGTCAGTAAAATCATTCTTCGGGATAAAACATTTTATTCCTTGTCCCACACTGAAATCTCATCCTTTATCTAAACCACGGCCATTCAGTAAATTTGTTAATGCTCTTCAGAATTAAGAATACAGCATATCGCAGGTGGCCTGTCAACTGTACTACTCTTAACAGTTTCACGCAACTTAATCAATGTAGATTTGATTTTTAACATGAAAAGAGAAGGAAACTTGCTCTTTGCCAACTAGGGTTGAACGTTGTAGTCTCTGGCCGAAGATATTGAAGTGCTTTGTCCATGTTTCTGATGGTTGTGTGTGCACATGCTCGATTTGGTGAATGTCGTGTCCGTTTATGTTTCTGATATAGATACTTCTTAAATCTGCAGGATGATTCAAGCACTAATAGTTCCTTATATAAGCAAAATGGCCTGTGTGCACTGGATTCATATTAAATAAAGTATTGTGCCCTGTTATGTTCTTTTCTTTCCGTTTTGCTCTTTGGCACAATACTTTATTGAACAATGGTTCCTCTTCCTTCACCTAATACGGATGAGAGTCTACGCCATAAAACAAACAAGTAGTAGATATATTTATATATTTCTGCTAACGCCTGAACACTTCCATTACATAAGCTCTAGCCCGCATACAGCAAACAAATACTCTATTACACTAAAAGCTTATGGGGACAACGTGGTCAACCTTGAAGAGTTACAAAGCCCTGCACTACATAACTCCCCAGGAGACGGTGATCTTGCCTACTCCTTCAGCTCTGAATACTCCTGTCTGATCAGAAAAATACAATATCTGCCCTGATATCAACGCTGTAATAAATAAATCCCGGAAGTAAATACCTAATCCTCAAAAGTGCACACAAAGGTATAACTGGTCCTATCCCTGCTCCCACAGCCAAAGCGTCACAAAGAGCACTTAAAGTACAAGCGTTTTTAATTCCTGTATTCCACTCCAGGGAAGAAAAGTAAAGTAATCGGATTAATTTCAACGAAAAGGTATGACAGAATCAGAAATTACAACAAGTCATCCCACGTGTCTCCGTTGTAAACCAGATCAGGAAGCGCTTATCCATGTCACGTTGACGATTTTACTGTGTGGCCTGTACCAAATCCAATATAAAGCGATTCAACAAGCAGCGAAGTTAAAAATACATTTGTCCATTTTACAAAGAAACTAAAGAAGAAATGACGAATGTAACAGAATGTGTGGATATCCATGACAGCTCAGAGCTAGAAAATAAACTAACAGACGTTCAAAACTCAGGAAGTGAAAATAGACCAGAATTCGGCAGTCACCAGCCACTTGAGTTATCCATTGCTTCAATTAGCAGGGCCGCTCAGACCGACCCTTGGCTTCTGAAAACGAATAAGGAAAGATAAGTGAGGATTATATGATGCTCATTAACAATAAATTGAACAATCTCTTATTTCTGAGATAAAAAATATTAAAGTAAAACATTGAACACTACTCGAAAAAATACAACTCAAGCCTCAGGGAGTTTTTGTCGGATTGTCACCAAAGATAAGCATAGGAGCAGAACAATCCTTTTTTGCGAGATATAGACTAGACTGAGTTTTAGAAGGGTTGAAATCAACTAAGTTGTCTTTTCCCCATTGGAGAATTACCTGAAGATCGGAATTTAAGGAATTGGTAGCAGATTTTCGAGAAGTTGAAGCTGATTGAGCAGAACAAGGTTTCTCAAAATGGAAAGTGGAATGCAATGTGTTATCATCGACAAAACTATGGATGGGATTTCCAGTCAGTGGAAGAAGGTTATTAATATACAATAGGAAAAGAGTGGGAGAAAGAACTGAACCTTGGGGGACACCGGCATTAGTGGAGAAGTTAGAAGACAGAGAGCCATCTACCATCACCCTCGGTGAGCGATCAGAGAGAAAACTGGATAACCAATCACAAAAAACAGTTGGCAAACCATAAGATGGAAGCTTGTCTAGAAGACCTTTATGCCAAACACGATCGAAAGCCTTTCAGATGTCAAGAGTAACTTTGTGTTTTACCGAACATTTCCCTTGAATTAGTCCATAAATGGGTAACATAAGCCAGAATATCACCAGTGGATCGACACTGACGGAATCCATACTGGCGATCGTTGATCAGACGGAAGGTTTCTAGGTAGTTTAAGAGTTGGCGGTTAATTGATTTCTCCATTACTTTAGAAAGAGTAGAAGTAATTGCAGTGGGACGATAATTGGATGGGAGGGACTTGTCATTCTTTTTACGAACTGGCTGGATATGAGCAAATTTCAAAGCAAAAAGAAAAAGACCTTTGGAATAAGAAAGTGAAAAAAGGCGGCAAAAAATAGGAGTAAGTTCAGGAGCACAGGTTTTGAGAACAAGTGGAGAAACTCCATCGGGACCTGGAGCTTTCTTAGCATCAAGATTAGTCAAAATCCTTCTGACATCCTTTTGACGGAAGACCACAGGAGACATTTAACGGAGCGTGTTGGGAATGGTGGGAGGTGTTTTACCAAGATCATTAATACATGAGTTGGAAGAAAAATTGGACGCTAGCAGGTCAGCTTTATCCTTGGCTGAAGTGACAACAGAACCATCTGGTTTGGACAACGTTGGGAGCAGAGATGGGCAAAAGTTGCGCCCATTGGCTTTGGCAAGAGACCAGAATGCTGAGTTACCATTAGGGCAAGAAGAAAGTTTTCTACTCTTAGCCTGTTCAAACTCTAGTTTGGACTGATTAATAACTGCTTTACAATTGTTGCGAGCTTTGGTGTAGGCAGAAAATGAAACTCAAGAATTAGAAACAAGCCAATTACGATATGCAACATTCTTCTCTTGACAGCCTTAGCACATTTATTGGATAACCAAGGTTTAGATAAGGGAGGGGATAAAGGATTCCATTCCTGCAAGAATAATTTCACTGACACGATCTAGGCAAACGTTGACATCAGAAGTTTTGAAACAGTAATCCGACCAAGGAAAAGAAGAAAAGAAATCTCGCAGGTCCTACCATTTTGAATTCTTGTAATGCCAAACAATATGAGGTTGGGAATAGCCATGAGATAATGGCTCCATTGGAGAAGAGACAATCATCAAGTTGTGGTCTGAGGTGCCTAAAGGACCTCTCACTTCGACCGTGTACTTAGAAGGGTTGTTTGTGAGATAAAGATCGAGCGTGTTGGCTGTATGGTTAGGAATATCCGGTAATCTTGTAGGTAAATGAACAATCTGTGCAAGGTCATTAGTAATTGCAAAAGCCTCAGCATCTCGACCAGCTGGGTAGGTGTGACTAGAAAACGGAAGCCAGATGGAGTTGTGAACATTAAAATTACCAAGGAAAATTACCTCACTGTTAGGAAAGTGGACTGGAGAAAGTCGAGTTGCAAAGAGAGGAAGTCAAAGAGCTCCAAGTGATTAGTGAAGTTGGGAGAACGGAAGAGACAACAGATGAATTTGACACAATGAGGTAGAGAGATTTTAAGCCAGAGAAGATCAAAGAGAGCAGATTCCAAATTGCCAAGTCTCTGACAGGGAATATCAGAACGGACATATGCACAAGTACCACCTTTGAGGCGAAAGGAATCATACAGCGAATAATTTGGGCAACTGAGATGAGCAGTAGTTGAATCAACCGATAACTGAGATTCAGTCAGAAAAAGTACATGGGGTTTGGAAGACTGCAAGTGGAAATGGACATCGTTGAGTTTGGAATTGAGACCATGTATATTTGCGAAATGAATTAGAAAGTGTTTGGGAGGTTTAGGTCTTTTCGCAGATAAGCTTGCTCTATTAGTTTGACAATTCATGGTGTATTCAATAGTAAGAAAAAGTGGGTGGGACATGCTGTATGAGGTAATGAAATTTTTGGATATGGCGTTCACATGGTAAGAATATACCCAGATCTTTGACATAACGTGGCCTCGAAAATGCCCTCCCCCCGCATACACACTACTCGGACTTCCTCCATTCACTATCTGGCAGAGTAGAGGTAGCTAGATTATACACTAGCTGATCCGGAAGCCACCTAGAGAGTTACCAATAGATTCGGTCTGGTGTACTAACTAGCGGCCAGCCTGCGAACATCGTTTTAGAACGGATTGTCCGGATCTTGGCTCTAGAGAACATGGGTTCCACCACTTCAAACCTCCAATAAGCAAAGTGGTGGTATTGCACCGGTTGATGAGAGTAATCTACCACCTAGTACTACCTGGGAACATAGAGGGGGCAGCATTCCTCCATGTGGTGTGGGCGCCACACCTCGACCCCTGCTTACGTTGGTTCACACCTGGGTGGTCACCCACCATGTACTTGTGCATGGAGGTTATACCCAGGATTACTAACAGACCCACCATCGTGAAGGTGCAAGCAGAGGATTTGGCTGTCACACCGTCCGGACTTCGCCGAAATTGGGTCCACTTGACTTGAGTGTCACCCAAATATAAGTTCCATCAGCGTTTTAGACTCCCAGGTAGCAAGTACAGCTTGTCTGGCATATCTGAGAGAATGTATGTGACAACCTCAAGGAAAAGATTAACAACCAGTGGCTGCTCCTTGCCAACCTGTCCAAACAACTCCGCTTCAATCCTTTTACAAAATATATGCAGCATCAACAATAAACTACACCTACTACACTAGCCATCACGTTACTATCCAAATATCAGTTCTCATCCGCTTAAGTGAACCCTGGTTATCACACAGGAGTCCATACTTCAGCCTCTATAACTCCAGAAATAACAGACGTGGTGGAGGTGTTGCCTTACTATACTCGTCGTTACAAACAATGGAGACACGGTAAGCAAATCGGCTTTTTGAAGCCCTGTGTGCCACATTCAGAAAGAATGCCCCTACAACTCCAAATCTATCTTGTGTATCTACCCCCAGATCATACAGAAGATTTAAGGGGTGAACTCCTGGCATGGACGGCAGCCAACCTAACCCCCAATCTTCTTACGTTAATTATAGGCGAGTTTAATATATCCAGATCAGCTCAACTCGCCTTTACCAAAACGAGAATGACATCAAAGCATATCATAACGGTTCGCAGATACAGAGGTATCTGTATCTTAAACCTGTATCTTATATATATGATCTTTATTGTAAGATTCCTAGGTACACACAGGTACCCTACCTTTACAAACCCTTCACGGTACTAAGCCAGGGGTTAACAAGCGGCGGAGATATCATCTCGCCGGAAGTGTAATAAATACATGATAGGATAAATAAATAACATACAGCAGATTGAATTTAGTTAAAAATAAACCACCTCTCCATCACACCGACCTTGGTTTAACATGGAATGAGGGTCTCAGCTTTCAGAGTCATTTCTCCATAATGAAAAAGAAAACGTACTCTGCAATGTGGGCAGTCCGACAGGAGCATCTCCATTTCGGTCTTCTGCTTTACCGAATAAGAAAATTTATGCAATCGAGTACTGGATATGGATGAATAGGGTAATAGGAAACCCATTCACCATCTCCAAAGCAGTATTATATACAAACCTAAACATCACTCTCTGGCGACTTCGCATAGCATCGAACAACCTCCTCGTAATTTCTCAAATGCGTACCGGAGTGATTGACGCCCCAAGTCTTCAAGGCCTCATCTTTAACCCACGTGCCTGACTCAGTTCTGGTACTTGCCACCTACCATTATGGTCTGTGATAAACAACCTCTCCTGCCTAAAGAATTTTTCCTCAGTTTACTGTGTTCCCAATAATGAAATCTTATCGAAATCAAGTAACGTTAAATTAATGTCTAACCACGATTTTTATAAAATATTGTAAATAATTCTTGAATATTATTGTGAATAATTGTTATTATGCCTTTTTGTACACCCTTCTAGCCGGTCGGCTGTGTACTAGGGGTAACAAACCTTTGCCTGAAATAAAAAGATGAAATAATATTACTTTAATTCAATCAAGATCTCGGTAGATCTGCCCTCTACCATACCGAACATAATTTATTGGAAATTGTTTTCAAGTCTGGATTAATACTCCTTAAATCTATTGGAAAGAGGTTAATTAATCTGCTGCATGCCTTTTCTAAAGATAACGTTCATGGGTACTGTTCTTCTGCAATGGCAACACCTACAATTCCACCTCTCTTATCAGCATCTATTCACAGTTCAACTTCAAACCCACTATACCAGCTTGATCTCTTCCTCATTTATTCCTTCTTTTCACTGGAGCAACCTTCCCTTTCGTGTATTTCCTGTTATGCAACTTTTTTCTCAAACAGAACACTTTCTGAAAAACGTTTTCTCATTCGGATGGGAGAAACGTTTTTTAATAGGGTTTTCTACCAGCGCATAATATATCCTGCAGACCACCCCAGAAGGTAGCAATGCGCTGCTCATAGTGGCTTAAATCGCATTTCGAGCAGCTGAACAAATTAAACTTTTAAGTAAAACACACAAAGCCATCTGGAGGAAACGCACTTTACGTCCTTGCTATTTGGAAGCTAAGCCCCAACTAAGCCACTTATTTTATATAACTTTCAAAGAGGTATTGATTAAAATTTCCAGCTATTCTTTGTGCACTTTGCCAAGAAAGTGTGATAAATCCCTTTCCACTTTGAAGCTGTCTTGTGACTAAATTCCCGAGCCAGCTTTGACACAAGAGGATTATTGCTTTACACTGCGCCGAATAAGCAGATGGATCTTAAACCAAATACTTCTGTTGGAAAGGGCACTGTTGTTTTCTTGCCGCCGTTGGAATGCAATCCATTCAATGATTGCAGAACTTCAAACTACTTACTGCACAGGATGATATAATCACAGCTTTGTTCGGTTGGGTGGTGCTACAACGTTTACCGCAGAATCAATTATCCGCTCGTTTCCCTATACTGGCGGATCCCGTAGAAGATTGGGAAACTTCTTAAAAGTCTCTTCCCTGGCAGTATTTCAAAAATTCTTCCGAAACGTTTCTTTCCTTACTGTTAGTGTACTTAATTAGTTACTGGTAAATTGATGTGATTCGTCGATCCAAAATGAACCCTATTGTGCTTAATAAACTTATTTAAATAAGACTCCAGTTTATTGGCATCGTCAATTAAGATAGCGATACTTATGGAAAAAGCTCCCTTGATTCCCTTTATTGTGAGTTTTACACAAAACCCTCTTTCCACCCAGAGTTCTCTTAAAGGCTTTGAAGTACCGAGAATGCAGTGATGATAAACGAGGACTGACCAAAAAGTTCTAAAGATTATATTTTTCCAAAATAAATTAGGACCGTTACAACATTTTTATTGACCCAAAAATTGGTTTTCCCTCAATGAGATGCAAGTGTCCCTGAGTTACTGCCTCTTCTGAGAGCATCTCAGCAAGCCTTCGACTCCGAAAGGAAAAAATCATACGGGGAAAGATCTCGTGAATAAGGAGAGTGGTGGTATTACAAGAATGTTTTTGGGCCAGAAATTCTTGAATAGAGAGAGAAATCTCTCCGCCATAGCCGTCACTTTTTTCTTCAATCAAATCAGAGACTAGCTTACCAAACTCATAATGAATGAAATCCTGAATCCCGAAAAACCCTACCTGACATGATCCAAAGCGGAAACCTCCAGTTCATCAGCACTTTGGAGACTATTTCATCACTGCTTGACGGCCAATCTGAACCAACGAGAAGAAGCTATTTGATGTGACTTTGGTTTCCTCTACTTCGCAGAAGATAAGCTGCAGGGTTGTTTCGCAGTGGGAGGGGCGAATTGATCCTGCAGTATTCCCCAGTCAGTCATCCAAAACAAAAATGAAAAACCTGTTAAATATTGGAGAATCAATATTCAGCTGCACGAGGGCTCCATTGAACCCTCATAACTTAGGATGCCGGTTAAAATCTGGTTAATTTCATTAGTGTCAGTCAGACCTTTCCAAAAGTGCAAATCTACGCATGATAAAAAAATATGGAACATTCTTTATTAAGGAAAGCCACGATTGAGTCAACAGAAGTTTTTAAACGATAAGACGAAGTTTGGTCTGATTTTCAGCACGAACCATCGTACACGATCTATATGAACTAGTCTGTAATCAAGTCATAAAGGAAGTTCGGCAAGCGAAGGCAGATTACGAGGTCTGTGGCAAAGAATGCTAAGAAAAAGAGCAAATACTTCTTTATTTATATTAACGGTAGAAGGACGGGGTTGAATCACATTGGGCCACTTGATGTCGATGGTTTTACTGTTGATGATACTGCTCAGGTTGCTGAAAATCTGGATAGGTATATTGCAGTACATTCACGCGTGAGGAGTTCTTTAGGGAAAGAGATGGAAGACACATTTATCAAACTCTAAGAGGGAACCAAATGATTTTGTGATAACTGAGAGAAAAGTGGAAAATAAATTTTTGAAGCTAAACAGAAAAAGGCACCTTGGGGTGGATGCGATTTATCCAGTTATATTAAGGGAGGCAGCAAAGTAGATAAGCAAACCCTTAGCGGTAATTATGAAAGCATCTTTTGATTCACGGGAGGCCCCTACTGCAGATGTGCGAATGTATCCCCAATTCACAAAGGGGATTCAAAGGGTGACACGAGTAATTACAGACCTGTTCCGGAAAAAATAATAGAGTCACTGGTTAAAGAAGCATTGCAGGATCATCTAGACAAGACTGCAGTAATAATTCGGACACAGCATGGGTTTGTTAAGGGGCAGTCTTGTCTGACCAATTTTATTGGTTACTATGATGTGGTTACAGAGGAACTGACGCAAAAAATAATTTTTATATCATATACTTGGATTTCAGGAAAGCTTTTGACACTGTTGCGCATGGAAGACTGCTGTACAAATTGGAGTAGTATGGCATTAAGGGCAAATCGCTGCTATGGATAAAGGGATGGTTGACCGCATCTTCAGTACTGCATATAGGTCTGGAGGCCTCCACTTTTAGAAGGATGTCGATCAACTGGAACGGGTGCAGAGAAGGGCAAAGAAATTGGTGAACGGAACGAAAGAGTGGTCTTACCAAGAAAGTCTTAGTTTTGAAAATTGCAGTCTGCAGAGACTAGGCACTGTGAGATCTGATTGAGTTTTATAAGGCTTTGAATGGATTGAGCAACTAAATTCTGATGGCATTCTTCCTCTTGCTCTGACTGCACACACGAAGAGGCATAAGTAGAAATTGAAGGATGGTTGCAGGACAGATGTCCTGCAACCATCCTTCAATTTATAGAAAAATAAGAAATATACAGTTTCTTACAATAATTTGGTATCACCTGTACTGTAGCTTATCTGCTATACCAGTAGTGCTCACTGTTTAATGTCAAAGGGACCAGAGACTTCCTAAGACTCCACAGGCCGGATAAGTAAAGAATTGATGTAACATCGTGGTGCGATCTCATATATTGTGCAGTGCAGTATGGTGGGATTCAGTCTCACCAATTATACAAAGCAGAGTGGTCACAGGGAAGTTTGTACGAGTATTTTAAGCAGTTTAAAACGCAAACCTTTTGTATGAAAGAAAGAAAGCGAGGAACGTGTGTCAACTGCTGCAGGAGCTATATAATAAAACCACGAGCGTTTCCAAATATAGTTTGCGAACAGTCCAAATTTAGGTCAATGAAACGCAGCAAGAAAAGTACGAGCGGAGAATATATATAAATAGACGCACACATGAATGAATGCAATTTTCTTCCATCGATCTCCGCCATTACACGAAGGGGACGACTCTGCAATCGTTTCCGTCGAAGGAGAAAGTTGCACGCGATCTTTGGGCCACCCCAGATGTCAATAAATTTCCTGCCTCGTAGCGATAAAAATTTACGCCGACGGTCATTTAACTGACAACCCCTCCGCCACGCGACGGCCCTTATAATCCGAACATTCTCGGCGTACGGATGCGCTTCCTCGCGTTCGATCCGCACTGCCGACTGCTGACACCCTGTCTCTGGGCGCCGTGCCACGTCTCCTCCCGTTATACCCCACCCCGTCCACCAATCAGGCAAGCTCTGCACTCCATTCATGACCGGTCCGTGCACGTCACTTACGATACTTCTGCCCTGACGGCAGTTGCTCCGAGCAGAAGGAACCGGAAGGATCGTGCAAGCGCTAGCGAAGTACGAACGCAGATGTGATTGCGAATACTTCGGCCGACTTTTTCTTTTTTTTTTTTGCAACTGTGGTTTGGTAGAAATGTGTCTTCCCATATTGTCCGTAATACGGAGAAGAACTCGACTTAAATGGGCATGCGCCGTGCATTTCATGTTCACCGTGTTTGTTCACAGTAACTTCAAAGAGATCGTGTTCAGGACGTAATGTTGGCCCCGTTTAAGAAAAAAGTCTCTTCACTTTGCTGTTAGAGAAGTAGTGATACTTTTAAGTTCTCTTCCGTTCTTTGGTGGAAAAAGATCCACCGTAGGGCTCAACCTTCGCTCGCCGATACGACGACTCACTGGTCAAAGTGAACATGGAGGGAAAATCAACGTTTAGTTCGCTTGTGTGGAATACAACTCTCTCCACGTTCTCCAATACCACAGACAGTCCCGTTGCTCTAACCGCCAAGGATCTCGAAGATTACATCACGACGTCTCTGGGACCGAAAAGATTACCATTAAATTGGCTAATCCCACTGACAGTAGTGTATGGGATTATCTTCCTCACCGGATTAGTGGGCAATATCTGCACGTGTCTTGTTATAGCGAGGAACCAGTACATGCAAACAGCCACCAACTGCTATCTTTTCAACCTGGCCATAGCTGACATGCTGACCCTTCTTTGCGGTAAGTTGAATTTTCAACCATTTCTTTAACTAAATATTCTGCTGTTGTTTTGATCTTAAAAATTAAGGTATCGTAACTAATCAAAGCCCATTTTTCACGATCACTAGTAAAGAGAGTGTTCCAAGTGACCTTGCAGAGGAAGCCAATGACATTTCTTTTTCTTTCTTTCCAGAATACTTACTGTACCTCTTCCCACTTGGCTTTTGTAAGATAAACAACTTTCTAGAACACTACGGAAAAATAAGACGTTATTAATTAGTTTCTTATTAATAATCTTTGGGGTATATTTTTAATCTGTTCATTTTAAAATTATCGTAAAGAAATTCGCGAATAATTCGTGGAATTATTTAAGTAATAAAATATAATGTCGCTCATACCGATGCCTCATTTCATTCAGGAAAAACATTTCACTGTTTGGGAGTAGCTTCTGGCCCCCCAAAAACACATTCGCTCTTCCCACTGCGATGCAAGGTAACGTTGCGTGAGAAGAAAAATCAATTTTCGTTGAAAACTCCACTGAGAAGATTATTAAATAAAAAGAGATATACACTGAACTATAATAACAAATGGGTTACTTCGAAATGAATCACTCTAGCAACAAGAATAAATGGAATCGTTCCAGTATCCATTATTTTTACGGTCTTTATCTAACGAGAGTAAATCGCATCGTGCTCTTCCCAGGGGATCATTATTTTACGAAGTTTATCTCGTGGAAGTGACTTCCTGAGATATTTTCAGAAATACTTATCAAAATTATCACTCGGAAGTGTCCATTAGTTGTGTATCTGGTTAAAAGACCGACGAATTTTTAATTAAAATGAACAATAACCGATGTTTTCTAAAAAAAAAGTAAACAAACCAGTAAATCAATGTTCATTATTTATCTTATAGCCACCGTATTTAAAAGTTAGTGAGCAGTTTTAATGCTTTCCCCATTTTCTTCATACCCGTCCTTCGATGAGTGGAGAAAATCTTTGGAAACACGACTCAATCGAACTACCAAAAGCCTTCAGGAGATTTGATCGCCTATTTCAGCACATGATACACGACCTTTAATATTTTCTGCAGTTAATAACTGCTTCTGTTTAGGTAGCCATCCTTTCTTCATATGCTGATTTGATGAGGGGTGGGGCGAAATTTCATAATCAATTGGACATCTTTAAATTTGCGATATGTAGACGCTGAAATGGGAAGATCTCAACCTCCAGCCGTTAGCAGAATATTATCTTATTAAAAGAAGCATAGATATATAGCCTCTGCTGAAAATGGTACAGGGATGGACATTTCGCCATCATCAAAAGAACCTTCAGGATCACCACGTGGCTGAAAATGGCATAACAAAATAAAGCATCGATGCGGATAACAAGCACCAGTGCAAGGAACAAATTTTCATGGCCAGACAAACATCGTATCGACATCTTCGGAAAGGAGCTGTGTCATTCTGCACAAGCACCACCAAAGCGTGCTCTTTCTTAGGCTTCCGAGAAAAGAACATGACTGTTAAACATACCAAGGTTCATAATATTGACATTTCGGCGGTCGATTTCTTAAAAATCAACCACCGAAAACAAATGAGATAAGACCCGGTTTTCCGAAGAACAGAATCAAGGTGTACATATATATCTGGGCAATACAAGATTGTTCAAGGCCACCAGGATGATTTAAGATGTTCAACAACCCGTAAGTTTCCTCTCTTGAGGGCCAGTACTGTCGACACAGTTAGGAAATAATTTAGCGATTGTCGATTTCAGAGAATCCCAGAGAGAGAGACGTGGTGATATTTACTTTGCTCTTTACAGGAGAGTGTGTTTGGCAGAACGTCAGAGGAACTGGCAAGTAACCCGAAGAAGAGCACACAAGAGATAAAGAGACATGTTCGCTCTCACAGACTACCTTCTCGTATTCTTTAGGCCCCCAGGTGAGCTGTCAGCTGTTGGAGACGGAGTCCTGATTGAGGATGATGTCACCTTCTGTCGAAGAGCGTTCCCACACTCCCCTACTTTGCTATTTAGACGCGTCTGCGAATTTTTTCTTTTGTCGTAAAGGGTTATTATGGCATTGCCAGTTTCAGATGGCATTAATCGCTTATTGTCTTAATTAACGAAATTATGTAATCGATGTTCTCGTGAATATTATCGAACAACAAGGCGGACATACTTTCATTCAGTACCGAAATGTCAAAGTAGACTATGTTCAGCCCACTTACAAGTGTAACGTGCAGAGTCAGCCACCATAAATGAGATTTAGCCTCGCTAAACGTTAAATAAATCTCGTTTACAGCCACCGC
This sequence comes from Mastigoproctus giganteus, assembly GCF_048544385.1. Classification (NCBI taxonomy): domain Eukaryota; kingdom Metazoa; phylum Arthropoda; class Arachnida; order Uropygi; family Thelyphonidae; genus Mastigoproctus; species Mastigoproctus giganteus. The sequence goes on along the minus strand of NC_143588.1, from coordinate 15,370,564 downwards.
CTCACGTAGGCTGCTTGCTGATCCTTTCTGTGTCTTCAGACAAAGTTGAACAAGTGCTGGTGGTTTGTGGTCTCATGAGGAAAGCCAGACAGAATGTTTACTTAAACAATAATTATGCGACTAATGTTTTCGTGAGTTTTACCGAGTAAACACGGTTTACATTCGCCAATTGCATCTTGCAGTGTATTTTCGTGTCCTGTTCTTTGAATTTACTCTTAAAGACAACGCAGAATGAAATTGTCTGCAAGTAACCATCCCATCCAAGAGTAGCGTAGCACATCTGGATGTGCTGTCTTCATTTCAGTCTCTTCGGTGGAAAAATATTGGAGAAAAAGTTACAGCGCTAAGAACTAGACAGGGTGAGAGTTTCTCCTTCTTATCACACAGTATAATTAATATTAGAAGTATTATTATTATTATACCAACGTTTCTCTTGGTTTAGTACGTATTTTTAATTTAAATATAAGTTAAAATCACACCTTAGACTACAGCCCAAACCAAAGACTTCAAAGTAACATTATTATTATTATTAACATCTTTTTATTTCCACATCAGTGGGTTCCCAGGAATAGCCTGGTTCTGCTAGAGGGGGTGTACAAGGTGGTACAGTCAATAGTTCTACTTTTTACAGTTCTTTCAGGGTGTCCTTCTGTAGCGCTTGGAGCTGCAGAAAGCTGAGGCATCGATTCCCAGGGAATTATATGGTTCCCATGGTTTCAGGGCGAGGTTTGCATACAGCAGGCTCCGAGAGATGGTAAAAGGGTGGCCCATCACCTTGTTTAACCATCTCAGAAGCCAATACTCTGTCCCAAGGAATCTCTTGAGTTGAGCAGGAGAGGCCCCTGACCAAAGCACAGAGCGGTACTGGGATCAAATTTCTTTGGACGTAATCCAAGATGAACTCTCGAAGCCCAAGACCGACCAGCTCCTGTCGGATTACCCATAGAGCAGCAAGCGTTTTCTGCCTGGCCATTTTGAGGTGGTCTTTGAAGGTTAGTCTGTCATCCCACTTCAACCCCAAATCGGTGTGAGAGTTTACCTTTTAAACGGACTTTTAATAGTCCCGTTGATTTTGAGGATAATTTCATTCTTTGTCTTCCTTTTTGAGTTGGTTTCTGAGGGTTCAACTTTAGTCCGAGACATCGTAGATAATCCTCGAGTTCAACCAGGACGTTCTGTGTTTTAAAGGCGACTGCATCTACTTTTGCTGGATCATCTAATGTGACGAGCATCTTGAGATCGTCAGCATATGAGAGGAAGTTTGGGTGCTTCGCAAGGAAGGGCTCCAAAGCAGTGGCAAACAACCATGGGGAAAGAACTCCCCCTTGTGAGATGCCGACAGAGGTCGTGACGGTACTCTCCAATGTAAGGTTATATTTGATAATAATTTTCTTGTTGTTAAGAAGTTGGTTTAGAATAACAAGTAGGTTTGCTTCGATTCTGAAGTAACATTTAAAAATTTTCACCAGCTCTCTTGTGCAAGAGAGCTGGTGAAAATTTAGCTCGTTACAAATTTAGGGCTTTTTGGATTTTGGATTATCCAGCTGGTCATTAAGAGATTAGACAGTGTGGACCTTCCAGGAATAACAGTATAGAGATGCTGTGGTCGTCCGCTGAAACAGTCTTCGACTAAGATGGGCTGAATTGTTTTTTCAAAGACTTTTAGCATCCCGCAGGATATCAAGATTGCTCTGTAGTCTTTCAGGACATTCGGTTTGTTAGTTTTCGGTACTGGTAGGGAGTGATAGATATTCCACATTGTCGGTGTGAAACCAGACTGTAGAATGCGGTTGAATATGTTATGCAAAAGGTCGATCACATAGACACTCCAAATCTTGAGAATAAAGAGCGGAAATCCGTCGGGACCAACTGTAGGTTTGTTGGGTAGGCTGTTAATTGCTTTCATTATCATATCTCGCAAGATCGTAAAATATGTAAGTGAGGTCCTGGCTGTATCTGATATTTGAAGGTTTCTTCATCCATTACCATCTGACGTCCACGTGTAGTAGAGATGCGTTTAGAATGTCTGAGCCTTCTTTAAATATACTGAATATACTGAAGATGGGTCCTCTTCCTTACGCGCAGGAAATTCGCTCTTTGTTTGCTGTAATTGATGTGGTCTTGCAGGGATTCAGACCTTTTCCAAGTTCTGTGGGCTTTTTGTTTTAGATTGAAAGTATGCTTTGCCTCAGGGCAGAACCACCGCTTGGTTTTTGACGAGATTTTACATGCCCTCGACGCACCAATGAGAGCTATGTGTTTAAATTCGTTAGAAAGAGCATTTATTGCTTCGTCCACAGGTTTGGAGTAGAGGTTGTTCCACTTGAATGCTTTAAGTTCAATGAGGATAACATTTGGCTTGATCAGGTCAGTTGAGAACATAGTTACAATGCGCACCGGGTTCGCGGATTTGCTCACTGAGACTGAGGTTGCAAGTGCCTGTGCGGATTCAAAAGCAATTGGGATGTGGCCCCTACTTGAACTTGGAATTATTTGAATTTTCTCGAAATTGTGAAAGACGCTGTCAAGGACCTGATTATCCCTGGTTGGTGGGGTATCCAGGGGGGGGGTAAGCCCAAAGGTGAGCATGGTATCTTCCATGTTTTACCTTGCCTCCTTGAACCTGTAGTGGGATGCTCTGGCTCAGTAACTAACCAGGACAATTCTTCTATGAATCAGGATCTTATAACAATGCATTCCATATTCCATATTGCATGTTTGCAAATCCATCTGTAGTGAGGCATGATACAGCCAAAGGGGATGCATTTGTATTTTTTCATTGCGAAGAGTATGAGGAGATTAAATCCAGCATTCTGATGGGCGAATATGTGAGCTTGAAGAACACGGTTGATGTCTTCGGAGGGATTAAAACGAGGGCAGCATCTTATACTCAGCTGTCCGGCTCAACGATAGAGCTACACTCGTACGTATGACAAAACAGCATATTCCCAAAGGCAAAAAGGTCTGATCACACAGGATTAATATATTATGAAAAATGGATAGGCAGTTGGATCAGGGACAAAATATAATGATGCTGCAAAGCGTCAATTATTAGTAATTGACGCTTTACTACTAAATTTGATGGATCTGAAATATTTGTTCTCATCAAATGCGGACATCAGAAACATGGTGCACTCAGACGCATAGAATCTGGTATCTGAATATGGGGAGTACAATGCCAACAGAAACGATAGACAGAAAATAGTGGTGCTATGCTCTTGGTTTAGAAACACATGGAATATAAGGCAGTGCACCAAGTAGACGTGGATGGTCAGTGTGGACTCAGTTTGATATTAAGTACTGTAAAGACAAAAATGAGAGTGTGTTAATGACCTGATGAGTATGGTGAACAACCATACGGGGAAATAGTGGGCCAGTAAATGAGAATGTCTTGTAATGGGGCATTTAAACTTTCCAGATATTGACTGGAACTTATGGGTTGATTATTAACACACTAGAAAGACTTCTGTGGCTTTTTTGGATGACTGTTTCTACAGCAGCATGTTAGAGAGGAAGCTGGTTACAAGCAGCGATCCTTGATGCATTAAGAATCTAGATAAACCTGATCAAAATGTATATACTGTATACGATTTAAGGATTTTGTTTTCTTCAAGATGAAAAAATTCTCCTTAGTTTTGAAATTATTTTCAGTCGGACTAGCTGATGGTGTTACCAACTGGAAATTCTAATTGGGAAACGTATAGGGAAGTAATTGTGAAGCTACTAAATGGCAACTAAGAGATAATGTTCAACACTCAAATGGACGTCAAATGAACTGATGAGATTAGCGGCAGTGAAAAAATGCATAAGAAGATTATAAATTATCAGGAGACAGGGAAACCTAGAGTAAGTACAAACTAGTCTTAAATTAAGCACTAAGAGGATTAGGCAAGCTAAGAAGTCTCTGAAAATGAAAAACAACAAAGAATTATTTACTTAGGTTATTGCTAGAAGGATAAATATTTGGCCTGAAACTAACTGGGATCTAAATGATTTTCTTATAATTGAGAAGAAAATTAAATAAGGCACCTAGGGCTGATGGGATCTATCCAGTTAAACGAAAAAAAAAAAAAAAAAAAAAAAACAAGAGAGGTAAGCAAACTTTTGGTCAAACTTTATGCACCTTGGATTTAAAGGAGGTTCCAACAGAATTGGAGATGTGCAACTCTCCAATATGAAAGATCTTTTTTTCCTTTTTTGAGGGGAAAGACAAGAAATTGTCTTCTCTAATAATTTCTTCTACAGCTTAACCATCCCTTGATCAAGGGATGGTTGAGCGGTAGAAGACAGAGTAGTTATTAATGGACACTACTCTTTTTGGACATTTATTAGCGTAGTACCTAAGTGTTCAGTGCTGGGTCCCCAAAGTGTTTTCAATATTTATTAACTACATTTATGAAGAATATCAAGTTTATCAAGCTTATATCAAGTTTATCAAGTGCCTCACACCGATTTCTCCACACGATGATCTTTGTGATAACAGCATCAATTAATAATACACTCGTGGATTTCAACCTACCTCAACCAGTTCGGATTAAAAATAAACTCAGAAAAGTCTGAATTTATATTTAAAGAAAACGCCTTCTTATTTAGTCAACGCTGTGTAACTGTTCTGTCCCATCGTCAATAAGCATACTGATCTCGGGGTGGTTGTTTTTGATCCTAGGCTCCTTCTGTAACCACATAGACAAGCTGCTCACCCTGGTAGCTCAACTACGATGGATTGCCAAACAGAATCAACATTATATTAATGAAGTCACAACTACTAGAAAATATATAAAAACCACAGTATACTCTCCACTTTTATATGCAGCAGAGGTACCGTCATCCGCTGCCCCTAGCACAATCAGGCCACTTTTTTCCGCTGAGTTTTGGCTCTTAAAATGGGCCATAAACACACAAACTTACTCCACAGCTAAGGACAACGGAAATGGCCAGTTTGATACAAATTCACAGGCCCCCCACGCTGATTAGGGTAAAACACCTTACCACGACTTTTAAAAATGATCGTTGGCAAGATTTCGGCACCATCATTCTGGAACTTGTGCGCTTGGAGAGTCCCTTAGAGTTCCCTCAGAGCGACTCCAGCTCTGTGCATACGTCTTAGTCGTCTTCAACTATCCGATAGGTTTCTGCTCTTTCAGCTGCTGTCATGTGCCCAGTCTTTGGATGCTGACCTTAATAAGTTTGCTTGTGACAGGGAATACAGACGCCGTATCCTTGAATTGTACTTCGCTGTCCCTGATCCTTCTCCTCGAAGCTCGTCTTAATGCAATGAGCCAATAATACCATCTGATATGATGGCTTACTAACTTTTCAGTATTTCGGTGAGCAATGATGAATTAGCCAGTTTTGTGCAGTGCAAGCATCGTTGCCTGTTTTATATTACTGTATACACTGAGTGATCACTGAATTATGACCACCTACCTAATACTTCGTAGGTCTTCCTTTTGCCCTCAGTACAGCAGCTATTCGACGTGGCATTGATTCAACAAGAAGTCGGAAGCGTTCAGGAGGTATGGCCAACCAAGCTGTGTACAATGCGGCTATCAATGCAGGTACGAAGGTGATTGGTGTATCCAGACACCTGATATGCCTTTCCATAGTGTCCCACAAGTGCTCTATGGGATTGATATCGGGGGAGTTCTGAGGCCAATCGATATGCTGGAAGTCAGAACGGTGTTCCTCAAACCATTCCTGCACATCAAGTGCCCGATGGCTCGGCGCATTGTCATCTTGGAAGACACCATCGCCATTTTGGAAAAAATTGTAACATAGCGGGGTGTACACAGTCAGCAAGTAGTTGGCGATAGCGGAGAGCAGGTTGCTGTAGGAGACATCATCACACGAATTAATGAGGACATCTTTAGCTCAGAACTCATCCGTCAACTAGTGAACCTACTCCAAATAGTTCTGTGACCGACCAAATAGTTCTGTTTCTTGTTCACAGCCATATCCAAGTCAAACTTGTTCATGAGTGCCAATGTTCTTTTGAAGAAGAAGTTCCTGGATATCTCTAATCTAGAGTTACCGATGTGGAATATAGTAGCCTGTCTAGTAGCCACCGCTGGAGCGTGAAGGTCAATATGGCATGGAAGATCCGGCAGGTAGGTTGAACCAGCGAAGATATGGCACAACAGTTCGCCGAGTTGCCAGAGATTGAAACTTGAAGTAGGAACAGAGATTCCGGTAGAAGATTCTGTGGTAAAACATGGGGTTACGTTTGGGAAAGATAGTGTTTAAATTTCATCTGGAGCGATTCTATTTGCTGTATCAAGTATGTATAGTGTGGGTTCCATATAGGAGAAGCAAACTTCAGTATAGGAAGTACAGTTGTTTTGAATAGGAGCACAGAGAACCGAGGATCTTGAAATCTGAACGTCTGCCGTTTAATGAGGCCAATTTGTTTTTTCACTTGGTTTAATATATTTCTAACATGTTTATCAAACCCACATGCAGCGGTAAAAGTAACTCCCAGAACCCTAACTTCGTCAACTCTGGAAATCGGCATCTCCTTGATGTAATATTAACTAAAGCCTTAGTTTTCCTTGAAGCTGCAAAGGAAATAGAGCTGACTTTCCTAGGATTAACCTCCAGACCATTCAAAGCAATCCAATCATGCATGGTTAGGAGAGGATGCCGTAGGGGTCGTTTGCTGGTATAGTCCACATGTGCGAGCGTGCGACGCATGATCATGCCAGATTTGTTCCGGGTTGGCCCATGTTGTATTGGGTAGTCAACTCTTCACCATTGCTGTAGCTGTTCAAGTCGTCGGACCCGGCGCTCACCTCTAACATAAACCTCTAGCTGACCTTTGCAGTTTTGCCGTTGGGTCGTTGTTTGACCATTTTGACGCCAGTCCTGGTACACTTTAACAACGGCGGCTCTTGAACACCCCACCAGTTCAGGCGTGTGGGAAATCGAGGTACCAGCTCGGCAAGCTTCCACAGTCTGTCCTTTATCAAAATCCGATAAATCCTTCCTTTTACCTATCACTCTCGGAATTTTACTACCTACTGAACCACTGACACCTTATCTACGTTACGTAGGTAGACAAACTGCGCACTCTCGTACCTCACGTGGTCGCCTTCAGTTTTCATAGAAGTGGTCATAATTCATTGATCACTCAATGTATATCTTCTTTGTAAATTGTGATGTATATAACTGTATTATGACTTAAGACTCCTTAAACTGTACTTCCTTTTATGCGTTCACATATGTATTTCCTTACGTTTGATGTATTAATGTTCAATTATCACTGTTAACCCCTGGTGTCGTGGCCGTGAATGCCAATATTGCAATATATCGATTGTTATTATTATTGTAATAAAGATTTCGTCTTTTATTTTCTAAGTTTCCATGTGATACAAAAATTGGGAGGGCGGTTAATGACAGTAATGGAGGCCTACTGCTTCAACAAGACCTAGAAAAATTATGCAGATGGACTGAGAAGTGGAAATTGAGATTTAACATTGATAAATGCAGGATACTGCACTCGTGTATGTGTGGCAGTAATCCTAGAACAACACACCAATTAGGTTGGTGTGACTCAAAGAGATCTAGAAGTAACTGTACAGTCTGACATGAAGTTTTCTGAGTAGTGGAGACAGGTTGATAATGATACAAAGGAATTTTGTCAGCAGATATAAGGAGGTGATTATCTCGTTAACCAGGCGCCTCCGTAGCCAGGTGGGAAGGAGCAGCAGTGCGTAACACACGCTTCTTGATTAGACCTGGGTTCGAGCCCGTCACCACCAAATACGGAGGATGCGGCAAGGTCAGGGAATGACCACCGCATATTCCCGGAGCAATATGGCCTTAGTTGCTAATGCTCCTCAAAACCAAACAACAACAACAACAACTATCTCGTTAACCACACCTTCAGTACTGCATATAGGTCCGATAGGAAGGATTTGGATCCGTTGGAACGGGTGCAGAGAAGAGCAATGAGATTAGTGAGGAGGACAAAAGGTTTCTGACCAAGAAAGATTTCAGTTTTGCGAATTGTATTGTCTCGAAAGTAGGCACCTGCAAGGAGTCAGATTAATGTGTTTAAGGCTCTGAACGAATTCAGTAAGCCGACCGGGCTAGCCGAGTGGGTAAAGTACCTGCCCGGCAACCCAAAGGTCGCGGGTTCGATTCCCGCCTCGGGCTTGGATCAAAGTACTGCAAAACCTTGGGAGGTGCAATATGGCCACAGAAGCCGATGCGCCAACAACTACCAAATCAAAAAAAAAAAAAAAAAGAATTCAGTAAACTTGATGCCGATGACATACTTCCTTTTGTTGAGACGTTAGGGGCCCAAAATTTAAACTGGGGTTGGATGGTTTCAGAAAGCCAGCGGGTTGTTGATTGTTGGAACAAATTTCCATCCGGGGTTGTGGAAGTAAGTAGTTTGAATAAATTTAATGAATAATTATGCAATTTATTAGAGGGGATGTGGGTAGTTTTTTTGCCGATGGAGCCTGCTTCCTTGCACCACTATTGATATGCGTCCCTGCATCCACTGAATAGTCCAATTTAGTGGAGGCGATGGTTGCACGAGTGCATTAAAGAGCGGATATTACAAACTGTGGTCCTACAGAAAAGTTAAAAGGATAGAGACTGGTGTTAAATTCAAACCTGCTCGCCCATAGCAGAAGAAAAACTCAAGATGTAGAAGATGCCGCTTAAATTATTATCAGCTCCGTTTCATACGAATGTAAAACTCTGCATTTTGGCACAGCATCGGCGCAGCAGTTTCTTTATCCAATCAAAAACATCAATGTTTACTTGATGGCAGCTAGATGTAGAATGGAATTTGCAGATATTTCATAGTTGCCGCAATAAAATCGGAATATATAAACATGCAACAGGACCAGATATCCTTTTAATATCCCACAGGATATTAAATTTCGCAGATTCTCTTCAAATCAATTTTTGCTTCAAATTAACATCACTGTCAGGACATATTCTAAAGGTCAGCATAACTACTACGTTGTTGGACAAGCGGGCATGTGTTACGCCAATCCTGCACTCGATTCCCAATTGTGTGGTGATCAGATTTTTGTGTCAGAATAGATCAGGTTCACACATTCTCAGACGAATCTTATCAGTACATGAAGAAAAGTAAATTAGTCAGAGGAAGGCATACGGCTGAGTGAAAAGGCTTAAGAAACTTCATTAATTGTGCATTAAGAGCCAAAGAAACTGTTGGGCGTCAGTATGTAGTGTTATGTGAGTGCTTCGGTTGGTTTGAAAGGAATTTTGGGTAATTTTGGCTATACCGTGTCTGACTGTGGTGGAGTACAGTTATTTTTCCATGAAGTTCGAGTGTTTCAGTGCCTCGTCGCTTATCTTAAATAATACAACGAAGTCTTACCAATATTTTTAATACGCAGTGTAGATTTCCAACAATTGTTTAAGTATCTTTTTAAAACAACGTTAGACTTAGTAAAGCTCGTAAATCTCAAGAAAATGTATTCATTGTTTATCCTTACTGGAAGAATTCTGTAAAACTGATCATCTGATAAGTGTTCAGTGGAAGCTTAAGAGTTCTAGTTTAAAACTCCACGACAAACTGAATAAAAGTATCCTCTTAATCTTGAATTTTCACCATCGGATATTTATATTAGGTCTCAAATTCCGTGAGCTTTTGAATATGAAAAGGAGACCCAAGCATTTAAATACAGTACTCATCTTGCACTCACTTCTTCTAAAGAGGGCTTTCGGCTCGCAAATAACATCGCAAGAAAGACGTTGTTCCTAAGAAAGTGAATGTTCCTCTCCGTGAAAGGGACATCTAATCCTCGTCAGCGATAAACATATGCATTAATACATAAACGGAGCTGTCTTCCAAATCTCCCCATCTCTTCGGTAAAGCGCCATCCTCTATTTTACTTGGACGGAATAGTTACCCACCCTTTTGTCCGCCTTATATAATCCTCCGACTTCCATTTTCATCTCTTACGGGACAGGATTCTTGGCCACGGTATCGTTCCAGACTTCGCCAAGTCCTTCCGATCGATATCTGAGCGAGAGAATGGGCAGTCGGGCGTTCTTCCCTTTGTACGATACACCACCATCCGATTTGTTTCGTCGTGGCAGCATTCATAATGTCGCGAGGGTGAGGAACTGACGGCATTCCTGAATAAACTGTGTTTAAAGGTCGAAGGAGTTGCACAATTGACAGATTTCTTTAATGGCGAGCCCATCAGTCCACATTCAATTATCGCGATTACGCCTTAATGTCCGACCCGGAAATGCAGAGGAAGACATTAAATAGCGGGTACATTAGTGCGACAGTTAATTTAAATTGTTTTCCATCGTCTTATTTTCCTTAGTTCACAAAAAAAGAATAGGACGGTTGCTCAATAAGAGTGATCATAATTTTTTTTTCACACAATATCTTTATTAATTATCCACATTTTGATGGTCCTTTTCAAAGAGGCGCCTCCGTAGCCAGGAGCAGCTTGGTTTGGTCTTAAATTCTGCAGCTCATCTTGAAATAGCAAGCAGTACGGTTGCTCACGAAAAATTATGATCAATTATTTATTGAACAGCCCTCGTCTAATAAATTGCCTGGTTAAAATGTATTTACGGCTTCTTGTACAAACAAATAACCCTTCAAATATTCTCGTTCAGCTTTTACACTATATCATGGGTTTTTTTGACTTTTAATGATATGCCGATGCATGCAGAAGAAATTATGAAAAGTGTTCTCTGCATAAACATGAAACCCCCAACTTCAGCGATGCCTAATTTAAATTCTGCGAGCATTGCGCCGTTCAGGTCGGTTGCAAAAAAGCGACTCCGTATGCATAATAGAATTACTCTGCTTTGTTATTTGCCGAAATGTTCCATTGCACATAAAGGTGCAGTGCGAAATCTTTCACCGGGGAGCCTCACTGTAAAAAAATAAATTACGTACGAAATGTTGGTGTAGCGTTTTGTTCAAAGTCAGGCGTCGTATTTTTGGTTCGCAGACGACATTCATAAAATATCGGGCTCGACAACATCACTATTTCGCAAAAACACTAATTTACCACAATGCTCTTGCAACCATTATATTCCAATTTAACGTAAGTTATTTAAAAGTACAATTTTGTAGAGGAAGGGAATTCCAGGTGCGAACGTCATACATTGGAGCACGAAAACGCCATCTTAGAAGCAATAAAATGCAAATAAATCTTTCACACGATGGTGACGCACAATGGAAGCACCAGTTTTAACTTTCCGTCTGTACCTTCAACAAAATGTTTTATCAGATTGATCCCGCAGATTCCAAAAAAGCACAATTTCTCCACAAACAGTAATCTTCTAAAGCAATCTAGGCCTCTGCTGCTCCTACAAAAAGTAAAATATGTTTGTCCGCGCAATCTCCGATCCAAACATCTGGAAACAGTGTACATGGCGTTCCTACCCTCTACACAGATCTTCCACAGCAACAGACTGAATAACGGAAAGGTCAATACCAATGCAAATTCTCCACATAATTCTGGAGCTACACTAAGATATCAATTTTTATCCATAATGACTCAGATTCGTGATGGATAAAAAATATCATGAAACGATTCTTGGTCTGCTCAGACACCATTTAAAGAAATCTAGAACTGATTCTTTAAAATGTATTTTACGATTTTACTTTCGTTTATTTCCTATTATAATCTATTGCTCTATCTTTTATTTTTAACCCCTGACCATTGTACAATAAAGAGTACACCGATGAGCCAAAACATTTTGACCACCTACCTAATATGATGTTGGTCCTCCATATGCAACCAAAACAGCTCGTACCCGGAAAGGCATGGACGCTACAAGATTTCTAAATGTGTCTTGTGGTATCTGGTACCAACACGTAACCAACAGATCCTTTAACCCCTATAAGGTCTGTGGTTGAGACGCTGCACATCGGAGGTGCTGTTCCAACAAAAACCACAAATGCTCGATGGCATTTATGTCTGAGGAATTTGGAGGCCAGAGCAATACCTGAAACAATGCCTACTTCAAATCCAGATCTGTAGCGAGGGGCGGAGGAGTAGCCCTGTTTGTACGTGACATAGCACTTCAAATAATCTCGGTCGCCTACTCAGATTCGGAGTTTTATGAGGCATCACTTGTCACTTTAAAAGTCCACTCAGCACTCTTAGATATAGCAGTCGTTTACATTCTACCTGCCCCTACTCTTGAAATTATAAATAATGTAGTAGACTGGCTTCTCAACAAATTACATGTGTCAGCCACCCATATAGTATGTGGAGATTTCAACCTTCCACAACAGCTCAATAACCTACTGGATACCATGTTAAATAAACTACAGCCATGCTCCATCTCTCTTATCAATGACCAACCTACAAGAGGTGAAAATAGACTTGACCTAATTCTGTCTTCTGGTAAATCTATAATTGATGTACCCCCCGAAATGTTCTTTCCATCCGATCATAGCCGAATTGCAATGATCATAATGCTACCGTATGTGGACTTCAATGTCAAGGAAAAAATTAAGAGCCAGTTTGTCACTTCGCCAGCCTTTCTGGACCCAAATAAATGCTTATTTGCTGCCAGCTGTATCTCATGGGAATGTCTACTCAAATGTGATGCCTTATTTGTAACAACTCTCTTAACCAGTTGGATCAACTCTATTACAAAATTTGCGGCTTCCAAAGTAGTAAGGATATCATCAAAATCGAAAACCTGGTGGAACTCTAGCTTAACTGCATTGTTTAAACTAAAGCAAACTCTGCACAGAAAATGGAAACTGTCTAATGACACACAAAATAGAATTAACTACTCGAGGGCCAGAGCAATATTTAATAGGGAAAAATCCGAGGGCCAGAGCAATATTTAATAGGGAAAAATCTAGAGCAATCAACCGCTACATGAAAGACACACTTGACAGGGGAAAGCTACCTCGTTGCACACATAAAAGTGACACAAATCAGGGGCTTGACAAAGAAGCGTGGATGGACCACATCAGCAGATTCTCCAGCATATATTATGAGTCTCAAGTCAGGGAGTTTGAGTGGGATCAATTAGTTGACAATGAGATGGCGTCTGTTCTTATCACTAAAGAAGCACTAATACAGAGTATTAACTCTCTCAGGCCAACTAACACAGCTGGAGTTGATGGAGTCCCCCACTTCATGGTAAAGTGTCTCAGCCCTTACCTAATTGAACCACTCCAAGCAATTTATAGTTCTATCTTTGCTTGCCGAGTTTTCCCTGAGAACTGGAATAAGTACGCTGTAATTCCAATGCCGAAAATTACAAACCCTAACCTTGTGGATCACTATAGGCCAATATCTACTGCATCTACCCTGTTAAAAGTACTGGAGAAAGCTCTATTGCCAAAGTTGTCGAATCATATACTGGCTGGGCAGCCTCAACAAATTCATTATTCAATAACTGCAAGATCAACAATAACTAACTTCCTCACAGCGATACTAAATGCTTTCCAAGCCAGAAAGGAAATTGCAATAATATATGCCGATATAAAAGCAGCTTTCGATAGTCTGGATGTACATGCCTTACTTCATCTGCTCCAACACGCCTTCCAAATAAAATGAAATTTGCTGAAGTTCCTACAGGCCCTACTTACTTGTCGGTCCATTTATTACCGCACAGATAGTCAGATCCTCCAACGCCAACTCCATGCAGGAGTTCTACAGGGTGGAGTTTTATCAGGACTCC